>NC_039259.1:11779426-13049426 GCF_003368295.1 Carassius auratus | reverse complement strand
GCGGGAACGGTGCCCAATCAGGGCTCAGTCAGTCCATTCAGCGCTCCAATGAGTCAGAGATGCTGGTTGTAGAAAGTAATCCGCCCTGTGGTAACAGTGTTTTTCAACTTGTCAAATGCTAGCTTTATTCAAAAGGTGCCTTCATCACATTTACAATGCTACATGCCCAAACCATATTCATGACAAAACACTCAGAAACATCAAGATGTAGTTCAACGCATTTCGTCACTGAATAGTGCAACTGCATGAACATTTTACATAAAGCTAAATATCAAAAATGATACTATTAATACTTTTACTGTAAGCCAGGCACTGTGTTGTTTTATTTCTACATTACATTTTTGCAATATTAATAATGTTACATTTAATCAATGTCACACTTGCATGCTGATATTCAGATCAACAGCTAAACGGCAAGTGTTACTGCTTCATTAAACGAATTGTTATTTACATTAGATTTTTTTTTACAGTTGATCCTCCTGGGAAAATAGTTACAAAGCCACAGCAGAATTAGGTTTTCTGTCTCAGAGTAACTAGGTGGTGTTTGCTTCTTGAATTAATCAGTGTATTTAAGCCAATCAGTTGAGTAAATGATTCAATGACTCACTCATATATGTTTGAGTTGGCTGAGTGAATGATTCAGTAGGTCATTATAATTCATTAACAAAGCCACTTGTCGCCACCTACTGGTGCAACTATGTAACATGTGGAAAAAGTCATTGAAAATGCCAAAAAAAACGCTGGTTTGTTTAAATTATCAGAGTCACTGCAGAGGACTTTAACAAGGCATAATGACATGGAAAGAAGAGAATCACCGAAATTTTAAAGAGTCCAAAATCAGTGTGTTTCTCATTCCTGTTCCCAATATAGTCCTTTATTTCATGACGTAGATTTACAAGCCGTTTCCACAGTAATGCCATATTTAATGGGCCGGTTTTATAAGAACAACAATATTCATAAACAAGCGACCACAAGATCCCCATGCAGCCTAATATTTAATGATTACTTCACCACTATAATATTACGATCCGTGATACACATGCCACAACCTTTTAGTAGCCTTATCAGCATAAACATTTCCACTGTGCCCTCCAAATATGGACCATTCCATTTTATTTCACAGATGATTTCAACACAAAGAGGCTTTTAGAGAAGCACAACATCAAACCTTCTCCAACATAATGACTTAAACATTTCCCTTCGGTTGCCGTGGATGTATCACAATGATGGAGCAGCGCCAGATACAGTAGAAGAGCATGATCGCTTCTCCAGGATTCGATCCACAGGACATTTTCCTGCTGTCCGACAGGCTGTGATTCCTAAATTGCACATTTTCCATATAAAACCACTTCCATTCATTCTAGTTTATACTGAGGCTGGCCAGAGTAGCTACTGGCTTGAAATGAAAGTTTCCCTGTCCTCAACTCAACTGAAATCTGTATTTCTTTAGCTCTCTGACACTTTTCTCACTCTGTTACTTACGGGTTTATTGCACAGGTAGGTGTTAAATCCTTAAAAGTTATGGTTTTGGGAATGGATACCGTATAACAGTGGCAGGTTACCCTGGTTACCGTACAGTCGTTTCCTGTCCGCTCTGCTTTCCTCAGTCTGCTACTCCATTATGACATAACCCGTCGTTTCCCAGCCAAACGCTCTCCGTTGCAACCACAGTCATTTCCGTGCAGATAAACTGGTTTAATGAAGACTCCAGAGTACACAAATGGAAACTGCCTCCCTGAAATCTAGGAGCCTTGGAGATCTATTGCAAGTGCACAGTGAAGAAAATCCCCAAGTTCAAAGCTTCACCAAGACACCAATAAACCTGTATTCTTGGCAATTTGTGTTACTGATCCATGCCATGTGTGGCTTGGTGGCCTCATAATTGAAACCGTGTGGATATGTGGTCTGTCCAAATATTATGTCTGATTTTGTACCAGTGGATTTATGGTAGTATATATGGCTAAGGAATAAATGTTAAGGCGGTGTCACAGTGGAGTGGATGGTTGTGGTCCTTTTGTGCCTGTAAACCAGCAGTAAATGCAGTCTGAGGCTTATCGAGCTGCCACTGAAATCCTGTAAGATGTAACATGTCTGTCTTAAGTGGACAGGGCTTGTCAACCAGTTGCTTGATACTTTAGAGCTCTCTGGCATATGAGAGTAATTTTCTCTGCTGTAGAGTTCTACAGCCAAAGTAAAGTCGGTCAGATTGCTTTTGATTTACCTAGACTATCAAGTGAGTGAAAACAGAAACTGGAAAAGTGTGCATGGAAACTTGGCTCTTTAAGGAGCTGATGGTTTGTCTGATGATTGCACATTGCATTGAAATCTTGACTTTCATCAGCTCTCTGACTGTTTGCAATAGCTGAAATACACAAATAGATGTTTCAAAAGATTAATATAATTATAGTCTTGTGAAGTTTATTCAGAGTTCAAATTTCACGCTTAACTGAGTTTGCAATTATTTAAAATGGTTCCAGTACAGAGTTGTGCTGGATATGTAAAATTAAAATACATTTATTCATAGGTTATCATGATTATTTTTTTTACTTAATAATTAGACTTTTGAGTGGGGGTATTTTAAAGTACAAAAACATTTGCATTAGCTGTATACTGCTCATACTGTTCAAAGTCATTTTTCTACACATAATATGTACATAAGGGACACAAAAGTCACGTGTTCTGTAGGAAGACCCAGTTACATTGACTCAAGCGCTGTGTGAAGCACTTATGCCTCTCGCCCAGCTGGTGTCTGTCTGCCAGTGATTATATCACACTTCTCAGCCTCATGTGACATGCTCTCTCAACATTTGCCCATTATACTGGAAAAATTCTAGCAACCTTCTGAAAAAAAAAAAAGCCAATTACACCACAGTGTGAAACACGGGCGTTTAATGCCAAACTGGTGCCAAATCATCAACAGCTCAGTGCCATAAACTTATAGTGCTAGAAAATAGAGGGATATTGCACAGTGAAACTACTGCACAACTATGCACAGTAAAAAAAAATAAATAAAAAAATGATGCACCGACTGATAAGTTACAACAAATCCTGAAATAATTACATAAGAAATGCAAGGAAATGTGCAGTTCCTGCCTTTCTCAATTTTTTCCTACAAAGGGTGCGTTTTCTCTTTTTTTTCAGCATAAAAAAAATCATAATGGAAAATACGCTTGTAATTTAGTTAACGAATGACAGTCGGCTAAACAAGTACACTGCACTGTCCAGGTATAAGTATTTGTCAGGCAATAAAACAGAAGAGTTTAGCTTGTATTGTGGCTCAGCTGACACGGGATGATACAATTGCCTCGCCAGTGCAACGGCTCACAACACTGTTAAACACTGTAAAACACATGCAAGCTCATCATATCCTGTTTTATTTCTTGTTGCCATGACACAGGAAGTAAACTATAACAAATAACCGCCGGTTGCTAAGGAAACAACTTCTTCATTTTTTTAACTCTCCCTCCCTCTCCTTTTTGAGAAAATTGTTGCATTCTTTTCAGTATTCACTTATCCATATTTGGAATATTTGTTATATTCTAACTGAATCTTGCTTTATTTCCGCAATTTCTTAAATAGACACATACTTGGTGGCTGATACTCAAACATGTTACATTACAAAGAGGAATGCAATTTAACTTCCAGTTAACGTGGGCTGACAAGAATGAGTTAAACACTCCTGTGACTGTGTGAACCATCTCTCACCTTTTGATACTTTTCCAAGATAAATATTTTTCACTGTACTGACATGTAACTGATAAAAGCGTCGTACACGAGAAGGTGTTTTAGCTGGTACAGTAAGCCTGTGGTGACTAGACGGGTGACGTAAAATGTAGTAACGTGTGCGTGATTTTATTTTTCGACATCAAGTTGCGGCAAACTTTTAAGGTGTGTTGAGTGACACTGTAATCATCGTTCAGCTGTCAATCAGAAGGGTACAAACTCACCCACAACAGAGTAACCCTGGCAACATCTCCTCCCACCCAATGCTCAATGACATCCAGAGATGACTGACATCATCATTGTTATGTGTGCATGTGATGTAACAGTTAGGGCTATTAAAAGGATTGCAGACTGTGTGTGTGTTTCTTCCTCACTCAATGACATACTGTATCATTTTGTCTGTTCTCAGCTCACAAAAAGAACGCTTTTCTTCCCAGCCCTCCCTCTGTCTTCAGCAGTGATGAGTTCAGTCCAACAAACTGTTATTCCACAGACCCTGATTACCTAATCACAGACGTCTGTGTTTGTTTTCTCTACTCACTCCTTCTCTCTTTCACTTCTGTACACCCTGATCTATCACACTGGCAATGGGCTCCCACTAATAGCCTACAAAACAATCTGTGATTACGACAAAATGATGATAAGCTACTATACTTTTGTAAAGCATAGTGACAGGAATCAAGAGCGTCATTATATTTATAAGAGCGTCATTTTAAAGTAGTGTACTGTTGAGCCACGCCAGTTCGCTAATGCCAAATACAGTATCTGTTATCAAACAAATTACAGTAGTGCTCCCGTGGAGAGTTATGAAAGTTTTGTCCATAGACAAGATGCAGTGTTGTGGAGCAACTGAATGAAAGAATAACTCAACAAACATATCTACAGTTTCAGTAGGCTGGCTTTTGCTCAGCGCTTTACAAAATAATGTAGCTCTGAGCAAACTGAGAAACAATAATTAAGCGCATGTGAACTCTCTTCGTTCTCAAGCAGCTTTGGAAAGTCTGATTCATGTACGTGAATCAGCTTGTTTGAACAGTTGTTATAGATGTCTATCAGCACTCCACCAGAGAAAACTCTGTTATTAATACATAAAAAAAAAAAATACTTTAAATAAAATAATGTAATAAAAATAACAAAAGTTACAAGAGACCGCAAAATGAATGGATGATTGATCGCTTTATTTTTGTCCTTCAGAGTTTGAATTTTTTTATTAATTTCCAAACACAGAATGGCACACAGAATTGTATATGCATCTATTTGTCGCGACTGTAATGCAAAGGTTCAAAAGATGCGGGAGTCTTTTTTCTGAATATTCTCTCTGTTGTAGCGTATCAGTCACAGTTGTGAGGAAAGTGAGTGAGTAAATGCATAAATACAAAGTTTGGTCAATTTATACATTCTTAATATTATATTTAGTAGGGTTACGTTCGCATCAGAAACAAACAGTATCGGGGATCACATGAACCATACCCCCAGACAAACCTACAGTTCATGGATGCAAACCTGCGTTCAGAAGAAAGCATTCATATGATCCAAATAACAAACTGAATTTTGATATTAAATTAACCTGGGTGTGCACCAAATTTGATCTGAGTGTTAGCGTAAAATTTGATGAAGTAGCCTAACCAGTATGCCTCACACTTCCTGAAAACTGAAGCCAAATATTTTGATATTTTGACCCCCTGGTGGCTGGTTGCAGTATAGGTCATGAACCCCACCCTCTCCATGTAAACAAATATAATGTAAACCAAAAAAAAAAAAAATTACACTTGCCAAAGATGGGGTCCATCAACTGTTCAACTTTCTAGTAAGTTTGCTTTTAGTTAGTAAGCGTAATTGCTTGCTTGTGATTGGTTGTGTGGAAGTTTGGGCAGGATTTTAATACTGCGGCTCCAGCTCATGATCGCTATTACTGTGCAGAATCAGGTTCTAAATGATGTCATTGGTGCACGATTGACAGCAGCCATACTTGAAACATTTGACTTCACTTCTCCAGATTGAAAGGTAGTGGCGACACGTCGTCCAACTTTTTTACAGTCTACGCTCTGTAACTAAATGAGCGGCAACATGGACGCCACCAATACCACTCAGAATCAAGTACTTCAGAGAGCCACGGATGAATAAATGATTAAGATGTTAAATAGCTTTGCTTAGCTATTTGTTTTGGTTTTTGAATTTGTATCTTGACAGCACAGATAAATTGCGAGGACAATCATCTGGAGGCTCGTCTGCCTCCAAGACTTTTCCTAAAAGATGTTAAAAAGACATTTAGAAAATGTCTTTCAAATGTCTATGGTTATGTAAAATTGCTTTTTAAATATGTTTATCAGATGTTTGTATACAACAGATGTTTTCCAGATGAAGAACTCGTGGAGACGCACAGTATGTCACTATCGGGGTAGCGTAGCTATCTACGTCCTCAGAAGAGTAGTTTGACCATAGCTGAGCTATTTTAAAATATGAGTTTGTAGCTTGGCATGCTACAGGTTTAAAGCAGCTTCCCAAACACTGAAACCAAACATTATTAAGCCAGGCTTCTATTAGGCAAACTACAAGCTTTAAAGGTTTCTTCTTTCATGTTGTTTCAATACAAACAGTTGGAGGAAGTGTGTACTGCGGGTGCTCAGATCAGATAATGCTTTTGGTGCTGGTAAGCAGGCAATGATAACAGAGCTGGAAGAGACGGGCAGGGAAAATTATCTTTCAGCACGGATTGCTGGATCTACTGTCAACAGAGGGAGGAAACAAAGATCAGTGGAAAATCCTTGATGGTGAACCTCACAGTGTCTACATGGGGAAGAGCCCAGTGAACAGGACTGCAGTTACACCGCTCCAGATGAAACAGCGTGTGGGCTGTTTGCTGGCAGTTGAAGTCTGCTCAGATAAAACTGTGGCCTGGCATGACTGGGTAAACATGGGTGGCACGATAGCGTTAGGAGATTGCTGATGGATCAGCTGTGGGTAGAGCTGTCAAGATAAATCAAACACAGGACAGAACGAGGGGCGCAGCCAAATACAGAGCACATGTGGCACATTAATCGTTCATGTTCATCATGCATCAAATATATATTTATATTCAGTGCACAAACATATACACTGCACAGCAACAGTCTGTGAACACATTGCTTTTCATGTGCATGCTGAAAATAAAGTAGTTTTCTTTAAAATTTACACATCATGCTATCATCACAATTATTATTCATTTAAAAATGTATTAATTTAATCGTTAAAAATGTTGATATATGACAGGGCTAAAGGCGCCTTTGATGTTACACACGTGATTTGTGAGATACACGTGCAGATTTGTCTGATCTTTGTCTGAATCTTGATGCGATCGAGGACCGCAGCGCAAAGTTGATTCTGTGCTTACTTGAGCTAATATTATTTTCATATTTTTATATTTAATATTTTAATATTATTATTATAATGATGATGATTTCAAATGTTGTAGATTTAAAAAGCCTGTAAGAATCGATCAAATAAAAAAAAATAACGAAAGAATAGCCTATGTAAAAGTATGGTATTTGTGGTAAACAGCGCCCCTGGTTTTGGGGCTAAATGCACAGTAGGCTAATTAACATGATAATTAATAAACTAGATGACTCACTTTTTCAATTGTTGACATGGCATGATTAGATTCAGAGGTTAATTATTTTATATCATATTGGGTGTTCATATAAAAGATGATCACCATGTTTAGAATGAAACCATCATATGTAAAAGCTTGACATTAATCATATCATATAATAAAATAGAATTTGTTGTTACAGCTGTAAATATATATATTCCATTATTATGCGATCCCATTCAATGCTTTCAGAATATTTACTTTTTAAAATGATTTTGTTTCTGTATTGTAAAATATATTTTTATATTAACATATTTTCATGAGAGTATATTTATTGAAATAAAATATAAAATAAGCAGAAAATAGTACAACTTTACTAAAATGATTGTTTTGAACAAGTATTAAATTATAAAAACATCTAATATATATAGGCCTATATATATATAATTTAGCTGAAGTATTTGAGTCAATACTGTCTTTTGCCCCATGCTGGTGACCCTAGACACCTCAAACATTTATAAGATTTTTAAACAAAATTATTATTTTCACACAAAATCTGTTGCTCCATTAATGCTCAATACATTTTTTTTTTTTCTAGTAGTATATATTTGTAGTACTATACTACAATGTACAGATACCATAAATTTTTACAAAACATAATAGAAAAACAAAATTTACTGATCTTGACACACAGTCGTGAGATTTTATTTTTTCTTCATGCTGGTTACATTGCATAAACTATTCAAATATAAAATATAAGGTAAGGCTTTCTTTTAAAAATGAAATTCTTTTAATGAGACTTTTCTTAAAATCAGGACATTTGATCAGGACATCATGGCATTGCATCATATGAGAAAAATATCTAAATTCAGAAACGGAGAAACTTATTGATAATAGAACAGGAGAGGATTTTGTGTGTGTGTGTGTGTGCGTGTGTGTGTGTGTGTGTGTGTGTGTGTGTGTGTGTGTGTGTGTGTGTGTGCGTGCGTGTAGATCAATGATTAAATCCGGACAAAGGTGTCATGTTATTGATTAAAATATTACCTGGTTAAACAGCCATAAAATAACATCAATATCTGTGTGTGTACTTAGTTTTCTCTTAGTTGTTATGACCAATTGTCCCCGCAAGAAAAGTAATACCAGTAGGCTACATTTAGTCATTGTCGGGACATTTTTTGGTCCCCCCGAGGAAACAAGCTTAGAAATCATACAGAATGAAATGTTTTGAAAATCTAAAATAGCAGAAAGTTTTCTGGGGATAAGGGAAAGTGGATTAAAAAATACAGTTTTTGGACAGTAGGCCTATAAAAGCCATTACGTCTATGAATGTCCCCATAAAACAAGGAAACCAGTGTGTGTGTGCGTGCTTGTGTATTAGTGCGTGTGTGTATGTGTGTGTGTGCGCGCGCGTGTGTGTGTGGATCCGCGTACATCATTGATGTATTTCACTACACTTGAAAACATGTTGAGCAGTTGCCATGGTACTTTTATCAATCCAAGGGTTGGGCAGAGACACACCTATACTCCCTGGAAATGTTTGATCTGTCATGTACTGATGCTGCTGTTTACTAAACGTAAATACACAGAGACATTTACAACAGCCGTAGTTTTCTAGGTGCGTGCAATGCGCCAGATCCATATTCAAGATTGTGAAAGGGTTGAATTATAAACCAGCTGGGTTCAGGTGCACTGCTCTATGTCAGAAAACAAACTCTCATTTTAAAAACACAAAGCAGTGATGACCAGCGTGTTTGGCACATTAGTGTTTGATGACATCAGATTCCACGTCACGAGGCTCTTTGATCTGTGAATGAGTTTGTACCGAGTCCAGCATCATATTTCTGCCCCTTTCAAACAAGCAGAACTCAACCTGCATCCAGTGCAAAAGGTTATTCCCACAAACAATGGGCCTCCAGTGTTTGTAAACCTGTCTGCAAACTAATTAAAAAGCCCAGAATACAAAGCGGGAAAACCGCAGAAAAATCAGCATACTTATAATGAAGCAATGCGCGTTCTCGTGTACGCGCACACCCGCTCCCTCTCTCTCTCTCTCTCTCTCTCTCTCTCTCTCTTTTTCTCTTCCCATCACCGTGTGCAAACTATTTCCACAGTACTATAAATAAGGCTGCAGAGTGCATGGGCTCAAACCAAAGGCGTGGCTGTGTGCAGGTGGACCACTGCTGCTCTCCATCTCAACTTTCTTCAAGCAGGACTTTCTCCTCCGAGGAACTAAATCACCGCAAACATGCCTAAATGCCCCAAGTGCGAGAAGGAAGTTTACTTTGGTAAGACTCGTGTGAAATTATTCATATTTTGATACATCCTACTTATATTAAGTAGGAAAAAAAACGAAAAGAAAGTCAAAGTGCACTATTATGCTGTTATACAATTTATTAATATTCGATTTAAATAATGTAAACTGGTTTGAATGGGCAACAGCACGAGGGAATAGCCAGGAAGGGAGCTGTCAACTAATGCATGAGACCGTGTTTCCTGCTGGAAACTTGCAAAACAACTTGTATGCATAGCTTGTGCAGGCAAGCATTTACAGCAAGATTACAAAAAAATACAGTATATTATAGCAAAAACGTTTGTATTTAGATTTTTAGACTTAATGGAGAATTGCACTGTTGGGCTTAGAGGATTGCTTATGTTTGCTTAAAAAAAAAAAATATATATATATATATATACTATAAATGTGTAATTTAATTCTATTTATAATAATACAGAAACGATAAGAACATAAATAGCAGATAGTACAACAGTGACTAATAATGCAAATGATAATGTCAGTGCTTTACATTGTAAAGTGACCTGTTTGCATTGTGTATTCATCCAAATTATTTAAATATTTTCAGTACCATGAAGGCAACCAGACAAGACGGCTCTTTAAAGAACTTTACTATTTGGCTCATATTCAAACAGAGAAATTGGTAAAATATATTTGTGGAAAATAAAAACAAATGTGTACATTTCTCAAGTTTCTGAGCAGAGCCTTAATTCATTCATAATAATCTCCTTTGAGACTTTCTCTTTACTGCAAGTCTGGGCTTGGGTTTCGTCCTTTCAGTTAACTGACCATTTGTTCCACCACTCTTTTTTCTTCTTTGCTAATTAACTGTACATTCTTTGCCAATATAAACATGCCGGACAGTTTTGGGCAGGTTTGAACCACAAAGTCTGTATAGCACATCATATCTTCTCAGTATAAAAAAATAATAATCAGCAGTTCACTGAAAGTTTAATCTATTATTTACAGAACTTATGAGCACATATCCTCTGAATTAACAATAAAGATTCCATCATATGGTCCTCATTCGGCGTCTCACACAATGACACATTCTGTTCTTGCTCTTACAGTGCTTCTCTAAACCTGTATCTTTTCCATCATGCAAAATTTCCTCTCGTGCCTGGTGCTGGTCTTATTTAATGTTCGAATGGAAGAAATACAACAAACGCAGCCCATCAGACATGGAAAGAGACAAAAAAATAAAATAAAATTCCACAATCAAGTTATAAGATACTGATTAGATAATGGCATAATCAAAATAACAATTATATATATATGTGTGTGTGTGTGTGTGTGTGTGTGTATTACTTGTTGCAGTGTTATGGGGAAAACCATACAATGCAAAATAAATCAGCTTCAGATAACAAATCTCTGTTGTAGATTTGACACCCAGTCAAGGACATTTTATATTGATAAAGTCCATTAAGAGAGAGATTAGTGTGTCCTCTGTGTATTTGGCTGAGGGTAGTTAAGTAATTACGCTCTTAGGTGTGGCTCAGATGACCAAACTATTTCTTGGCAGTATTCCAGGAGCCCTAACCCATTTGAGTGAATTCCTTTCTGCCTAGTTTGTCCTTTGGAAATGTTCTTTCTCACGTGGACCATTGATTCTACAATCTAACTCTCCCAGTCTGGATCATATGTTCACAGTCTAGTACTAAACAAAAGAGCTTCCTGTGGCATCCACTGTAATGTGGCATGACTAACAGCTGGGTTAAGTGTGACTCTTATTACAGCTGTTGTTAGCAATTAATAGTCCATAGCATTGGGAATAATGTAGTGTATGTGCTATCCTTCAACACTCTGCTTACTAGACAAAAGATGAAGCATTATTTGGTGTCTGGGGTCTTTGCTAACACCTCATCACATTTTTCAGATTTACGTCACAGATGGGAACTGTTAATCTGCCCTTTGTCCATCCTTTGGCTTCTGCATGCCAAAAAGCTCAACCGAATCTTCTCTCGGAGCCATAAATCTGACATCTTTTATAGTGGTCATGCTTTCAGACAGTCTTTGGCATCCACGAGATGTAGACGCTTGCCCAAAACCTCCCTTGTAAAAAGCACCTCCCCTACTGGAGACGCCCCTAGCACGCATGACTTTGTCTTCCCTTCCCACTTCTTTTACGATGTTCATCGTGAGGGTTGTTTGGAGACATCTTTCTGCTGAGGGCTGTAGATAAAGACTTCTTTATGGCCCTTTTATAAGGGAAGGGAGGGATGAATTCCTTTGGGAGTGTCCTGCATGTAGCGTCCACACCCTCCCATGTTCTCGCTGTCATGACTTTATCTGCGTTGAGTGGAGAACACAATGATCTGACAAGATTTGCAGCATGCTGGGCTGCGGAGGCAATCTGACAGACTTGAGGTTTCAGCTTACGCATTGTTGACATGAAAAGTTCATCATGGCTTTAATTAACTACATAATGGCTGCAAATCAACTCATTTTCCCATGCGTGATTGACTTTGTATTGCTCTGACTCCTTTATAAAATCAACTTAAAGGCTAATGAGGGTTATAAACAGGGCCAGATGGAACTAAATGTTTCTTTTCAACCATTTTCAACATTGACTTTTCTCTGGAGGTAATCAGCTAGATGAATTTATTCATAGTTAAAAGCGTTAAATTAGGCTCCTTTTCTCATTACACAAGTTCTTAACCAAAATATTTCTAAAAAAATTAAAGAGATAGTTAAAAAAAAATACACACACACACACACACACACACACACACACACACACACATATATATATATATATATATATATATATATATATATATATATATATATATATATATATATAATTTTATTTTTATATTTTTTTACTTGGTCATTATTTACTCACCCTTGTTTTGTTCCAGACCTGCATGACTTTCTTTCTTCCAGCAAAATGGAGGAGAAGATATTTTGTCGATACAATGACAGACAGTGTGGTCCAAAACAGCACTGAACTTCATTTTATTTATTTTTTTTAATAAAGTGAGGGAAGAAAAAGTCAACTTTTAAAATACGAAGCACATTTTTGGTGTGAAAAACTGAAAAATGTTAGGTTCTGAACAACATGAGGACAAGTAATTGAAATTAAAATAATCAATTTGAGGTGAACTGTCCCTTTAAATTTGTATTTTATATTGAGATATTGTGGCTAAGAATTTACAAAAGTGCATAGGAAAACAAATACATAAATGGGGAATTTAGTGAACAATGTGCCTTGCAATTCTGCATTAATCAATCCATGTTAGACTATTTATATGTGGTTTTCATATTTATTTGAATTAATGATAACTATCGTCGTTGTTTCAGCTGAGAGAGTGTCGTCACTTGGCAAAGACTGGCATAGACCGTGTCTGAAGTGTGAGAAATGCAACAAGACCCTGTCGGCTGGCTCACATGCAGAGGTAAGTCACAGAAACACACACGGCCTGCCAACCTCTTACTGAGACAGAGCACAGACTCATTTACCAGGCAGACTTAATGGAGTCCTGTTAACTTTGGCATATTTTTACCTTACATAAACACTTCAGGGGGTTAGTCTGTCAGAGTAATATGTCTTGAGGAAGGTCTTGCATAACAGCCCTGTTCACATCCATTAATGTACTGCATACTGACTAATATGTTTCACCCCACAGCATGATGGGAAGCCTTATTGTAACAACCCATGCTACTCAGCACTCTTCGGACCCAAAGGTAAAGTTTCTCCAGTGTGCAAACAGCTCTGTTTTACTGTGCTGGAGGGTTACTGTTCAACTACACCACCACATGGCACAGATTAGTGCTTCACCTCATAAACACATGGACTGACTGCTGTGGGACAGTACTTGACCACTATTAAATAGTTTCACACTCATTCACCCAGGGGATTTATTCAAATTTCTTAATTATCCAGTGGCACCTAATCTAAATATCTTACGGTCATTTGTTAAACAATTGAATTTTGCATTAATGCTACATATCCTTTGACAGCGTCAAGACTTTTGTGTTTTCAGTTAGCATGCTAATCATTTAGTGTGCTAAGCTAACACATCAGTGCAAGTTACTTCAAAAAATGATGCCAAAACATTCAGTTTCATACCATATGGTCAGCTGGACTTGGTTATGCTGTATTTTCTATTGAAAATGAATGACTGTCATTTATAATTACAAGTAATTCTCTGTTTTTTTTCCTCAGGTTTTGGACGTGGCGGCACTGAGAGCCACACATTCAAATAGGTCATTGCACAAGTGAGCTCAACATATAAAAATGATCAATTTTACCTTTACTTACAGTAGATGACATGTAACATGCACTAACTATATTTTGCTTTTCTATTTACAGGTTTACACACTATATAAGCTTGTTTTAGTGGAGCTTATTTTTTGTTTATTTGCCACTATTTTTATCCACATATTGTTAAACCAAGGACAAAATGACCAAACCATGCAATGTTTTAGAAAGTACCAATTTGTATAATCTGTTTTTAAAATGGTGTCTGCTATAGCAGCACACAATGATTTTTCAAAAAACCCTTTTTTAATTAAACTGAACATTTTCTACATTAAATGTGTGATTTAAACCTCCCTCTGCTTGTCCTACACACTTCTTTCTCATATATGAATTAATAAAATGTACTAGCTATAAATATATATAATCACAAATTATACATTTAGATGCAAAATCTTAGAAATCGTTCTAATTTGGCTAGGGAATTGTTTTCTTGTTGCTAAAGGAGTACCATGCTGCGTTTGGGGAGTGTTCTTGTATAAACTACAGCAGTGTTAGTGTAATAAATCATTAACTAGATGAACAGTCTATTATGATACAATTTAAACTCATTTATACTGGCCAAAAATGTCAAAATGTCATGTGAATCTGACAGCTAAATTGTTTTATTGCGTGTAATAATGAACGCTATACAGAGGATACTGCTTTACTGCATCACGTCATCATCAAGAACCATCAATGATTCAAACTCACTGTGACTGCCACCGGTTTCATTTCCATTCGTCATTTTGTATACAAATCATAAATCATACAGAATAGTAAAATCGCTCCATGAATTCTCTGTCCCATTTTGCCTGCAATCAGGCGATAGTAACACTTTGTTTTGATAGTCCAATTTAACAAAGTAACTTTGCAACTACCAGCCATTAAAAGTATTATTGGCTGTCATTATATTAGTAGGCAGTCTGCTTAATATCTAAAAAAGTTGAGTATTTTTTCAACTCTGTTGTGTCGCTGGACACGTCTAAATCCTGGCTGGATCCAAAATTGCACACTTCTTTACTAAATAGTAAGCAAAACCAGTATATGACGTACAGTATAAAGTATGTCCAAATTCACAGTGTTCATAAAAGAGTAGGTGAAAAGTACTCGGTTGATTTACTACTGTACATCCAGCAAGATTCGGAAGTGAAGTTCCTATCTAATAAAGCCGTGGGAGAGGATTGTGTGAATGCCAGTAATGTGATGCAACTTTTGCTGGTATAGGTCACATGACACAGAACATACTTTTCAGTGGTCACAAATTAATTACTTATTCAAAATAAGTACATACGCAAGAGAGTATGCGATTTCGAACACACACAGTCTCCAATAAAATGTCACTTGTGTTGTTGGAAATCGACAACTCTATTGCAATCAAAGGGATCATGTCACTTTGTCGCTGCACGTTACTGGCGTCAATGAGAGAAATATTCCACACGGAGGAGAAAAATGGCTTCATAACAGAACAATTTCCACTTTTAGAGAAGGTGATGCCAAAAGATCTTGAGATTTATATTGAAAAGCTAATTATTACTGGCATGGTTCCAGATTCCAGATGCATGAGTCAGACATGAGCAGGCAGTGTTAATTTTGAGTAATGCCACAGAGCACAACCGCTTCCACGTAACTGCAGACTGTGAAACAAGCTGCCAGAGGGATTCATTGATAACTATTGATTCTAGAGTTTATTTAGAATACCCTTATATGGTAACATACCAGAATGAACACATGCCGAATCCCGCATACATTTGGAAGTGACTGACTCAAAAGGGAGTGTAACTTCCACTCTGTGTCTGTGTTTGAAACGAGTGCCTGCCTACACCCCTTCAAGTCCTTCTCACCGCCCAACACAGAGCGGCTGCCGGCGGGTCAGAGGACAGCGGTTACTATCGTAACAGACATAAACAAGACCCAACAGTGACTTGGCCAACGCTCAGCCCACCATTTGCCCCTGAACAAAGATCCTTTATCATGGTGGGATCTGGAATGAGAGAATGAGACAGACAGGGTTGTTCCCCGGTTTGCTATTTAAAATATTTGTCAAAGAAAGAAGCATTGAGCACCCACATGATGAAAAGCGACTATTTTTATAGCAGTATAACTGTTCACGCAGCTGTACCGCTTCCATCCCCTCACACTTGCAACTTTCTCACACAGGAAGGATTTTTTTCTTACTGAATCAAGGCTGGTTGTCATGTTCAGATGCAATAACAGCAGAACTGAAGCTTCTGTGGATCTTGCGCCGGAGATGAACCTGAGTAAACATACTCAAATACAGAAACTGCCAAGCAATCTATATTTGCATGGCCTCGTCCTCTTTGGTTAAAGTGGTAAAGGTTTATCAATCTCTTATTTTTTCACTCCGTAGAGTTGCAAAGGCAGTACACTTTCCTTCAACGGTCTTATAACAGGATATTTGTCAAGCTCCCACTGACATTAAATGGGCAAGTGATACACTGTTACAGACCAAAGGGGATCATTACATTTGCTCAAGAATAACACAGTGGTTTTATATGTTTTTAAGATGCTCAGAGTCACTGAGTTACAGAATTCATATAAAGTTTGTAGCCAAATGCATGGTACAAGTAATGGTACATACCATTTCCAGCACATTCCAGTTCATCCGCTCTATTTTAAAAATGACATTTTAACCACTGCACTGCTTATTTTCATTTAAGCTTCTCAAATGGACCTTTTCACAAAGTTTTTTTTTTCCTACAAATGTCTTTTCAGTAAAATGAAACCTGCTTAGACAGTCTAGAAAGATCTGTAGCACAACTTGAAGCACAAAACTCCCAAATGACTTGTTGCAGAACATGGTAGGCTAATTGTAATAATGTGAGCTGGTCTGCTCTACACAGATTCATCTAATGGCTTGAGGCAACATGGTTGTAGTATAAAATAAAAATAACCAATAAAAAAAGTGGATTTTGGATGGCTGTTATCAGATGAAAACATGAAAAATATGTATTTAAGCTACTAAAACTAAATCTTCTCAACCAAGCGCATGAGTGAAGCATCATGTCCAAGTTTATTATTTATAGCAATGATGTTATTACAACTAATTAAAAAGCATAAGATATATACAAAGAAAGTTATTGTGATTTTTTTCATTGTGCAGAGCTCTGACAAGCTGTAACAAAAGCAACAGCACTTCATTAAACATGGAATGAATTTTCCAAAAAGTTATCTAAATAAATCTTTCAAGTGCATACATTTGTCCAAGAAAGTGCAACGGAGGTCTATTCATAGTAAACAGCCCTGCCAGAATGTGACATGAGGGAGAAGCTGTGGTCTGCCATTGAATCTGCTCCTCATCTCTTTTGGCAGAACATAATATTTGTTGAATTAAATTTTCAGTCCCGTCGGTCCCATCTCGTTCTGTCCGCCCTCACTCACTCACTGGTCTGTCCTCACAAATGGCAAAGCAATTCTGGAAGCAATCTGCTGTGATGAGCTGCACATTTCTCTTGGTGTTTAATGTGTGTGCTAATAAGAGTGGAGTGAGAGACAGGAAGAAGGCCGATCGGAGCTCCGAGCACCTGCACATCTGTCTCTGTTATACCGTGTTGATTAGCGAACAGGGCAGCTTCCTGCTAAATCCCAGAGGCCGGATGTGATAATAACCATGCAGTGTTTGGCTATGTTTGAAAAAGGATACCTCTATACAGCACAGAATACACCATACACTGCTGTTATTTAAACAAAATTGTAGCCTTGAAACAACCATGTCATTTATTCAGAGGGCATTTTTATATCGGTCTAAATGAAAATCATGGTTTTCAGTTTAAACTTGTTTAAACATTCGGCTGTTAATAATTTGAAGTAGAATATTGTTGAAGTTATTTTGCATTTAAATTTTGTGTAAAAATATCTTGACTTCTGGCAGTTTGGTAAATAATTGAAAAGAGGCGTTAGAAATTGTGGTTGTCAGACTCTTTCACATGTGGAGGCTGATAGTTGTTAAACATCTATATGGTGAATTAAATAGATTTTTTTTTTTGCATTCTCATGTTCATCTAGATTTTTTTTTGTTTTGTTTAGTTTTTTTAAATATAGACTTTACAAAAGAGGTAAAGAAAAATTGATTTTTATGTTGGTTGTAAGAGAGAAATTTCAATTTTTTTTTAAAATCTTAGCAGTTATAAATCAATCTCAATGTTTTTTATTTTTCTCTTTTTGATTTCAGCCTGAAATGTGACCTGAACACATTTCCGTGAGGTTCATCCAGTCAAACATCTGTTAAGTGAATCTGTATCAAGTTCTTTATATAACGCATACATTTCAAACGTGATTCCTTAACTTTACAATAAATCGCAGGGACAGTAAATCTTAAACCTGTAGACATCTCTCCTGTATCGCCCAGAGGGACATCAGGGCCAACCAACGGCGCTCATGATTCGCTGGCTTTCCATTGATGAATGAACAAACCTATCACATCTGTTACAAACGGCCTGCTGGAATTTCCTCCAAACACACTTTACTGGAGTTTGCATTGCAGCTTGTGCAAACTCAGTCCTTGGTGTGTCCTTCTAGAAGACAAAACAGATCCCCTATGATCTCTGATTGCTTCCATATGTTGTCTAAGACTGTAAAAAAATACAATATTCTCTCAACAGAGATTGTGTTGGCCATTTTATCTCAGCATCTCTTCCAAGTGGGAGGAAAAGGGAGTGAGAATGTGCACAAAACCACCTCGTCTGTTCTTGTCCCTCTCTCCCCAAATTCCCTGCTGCTCACTTTGAAATACAACAGTGAGTTCTTCACCTTCATCCACAGACCACAGTGCGTGGTAGATGTGTGACTGCTGGCTCTGGTCAGTAAATGAGTGGTGTGTCTGTGGCTTTACATGCTCTCAACAATTCTTCGTCAAGACAAATCGTTTAGTTTTGGAGTCAAAGTTTGTTCTGACATTTGTAGTTTGCATATGAGCGCATAGCTAAATACAACTCTGAAACACAGGCCTAGCCTTTCATTTGAATGCGTAAAATGTCATATTGTTAGTGTTAATCTGAATTGATTGCCCATATTTAGCTAGATGAATCTTTATTTGTTAATCTGAAAGTTCTGGACAAAATAACATAATTAGTTTCCATCAGCATGGACGCTAAAAAACATAAGTGCATTGCAAGAGCTCGTCATGGCGGATTGTTTGGCAGATGTTGGCGCCACCCAACGGCAGGCAAAAAAAATAAAAATAATAATAATGTGTTAATATTGTTTACTTAAATGTAGATTGCTTAAGTGTAGTCCCTTCGTCTTCTTGTTATATTAATTAATTAATCCTTTACAAAAATGTCAAAAAGCAATAATTTTTCATTTTTGTCTTGAATCTGATTTTGATGCGTTGACCCTTGAATGTCAGTTTCTAGTTGTAAATTGACATCGGTGCTGTTTTACATATATTTCATTTAATAAAAAAATAAAAAAATAAAAAAAACATAAAATGCTTGTTTAGACACAGTTTAGGGTATCAAATTCTGGTCAAAAATTATTTGATTTGTAAAATTAGTAAAAAATAAAATAACTCTTGCTTAGTTTAATTTAATGACCCAACGATTTATATTTGAATATATATATATATATATACGATTTCTATACTGCAGATTTTCATATTGTCATTAGCTTTTCTAGTGCAAAAAATACTGTAGACAACAATGCCACCGTGTGGACATTCAGTGTGATCCATACAACTTCAGAAGAAATAAATCTGAATAAAAATATTATATTTTATTATTATTTTTTATTGTTGCTCTAGCCATCATTCGACCAATTAAAACACTAATCCTCCCCAAATACTGTTACAAATATGCTCATGTTTCTTGTGTTTTTTTTTTCTTATTTATTATTCTAAAACACGTGATAAAAACACGACTGAAATACAATAAGTTATACTGTAGTAAAAAGCACTTCAGAGTTCTTTCCACAGCCATCATTAGTGTACAAGCCCCTATGAAAATAGCATAGAAAGTGTGCATACAGTTTTAGAAGCCTTTTTCATATTTTATATTCCTCTACAGAAGAATTTCCCTTGGCTGAATGAAAGACAGAAACGGGAGGTGCACCCTTATGACATTCCCCAAATAAATTTCAATATTCATCTCAACAACAATAACAACAATGACGAGAATAACAAAAAGCTTGATTAAATCATTGACAAATGCCCATATCTTCATAATGGAGCAAATCAGTCTTTTCACATATATGAACAAGTATATATAATATATATATTTGGAAAAAAAACAACAACATTAAATAGTCTAGGAAGCTTCTTTTTCTCACTTGGCTTTGAGTTTGAAACAGTTCTGAATATTGGTGCATCAACTAGACACAACCACACATGCACACCCATGCAAATAAACACAAACACACATGCATTCACACACACACACGCGCTGCATAGAAGACTTCTGTGTTATTAGCAATAATTGGAGCCGTTACTGTTGGCTGTGAATCCCCCGTGTGCCTATCCTTTAAAAGAAGATGCTTTGTTGCCACAGAGACAAAGCCAAGTGCTTAAGTGTTTGGCCAGTATAGAGAAAGAAACCCAAGCTGCTCGCAATCGCCCTTAAACTCACATTTGTTCTTCCACTAAAATCTAAGTTGATCATCTAATACTTTTGTTCAAAGAAGCAAAAAAAAAAAAAAGAGAAGTGGAGTGGAAGGGAACTCCAAAGTCCCACTATTGCTATTGCACTTACAGTGTGATTTTATGATTTTCAGCAAATATATGCAATCTTCACTTAAACACAAGGTAGCAAATGTCTAAAACTAAAAGTCAAACGAGAAAAAGAACTGCACCCCTTCCCTCGCCCCAAAAAAACAACAACAACATAACTATAATAAAACAGTACAAAGTTAATAGTAACAGTAATGATAATAACAAAAAATGATATATCAAGCACAACCATTATAATATGTGGAGTATAAAAAAAGAACCTTTGTAAAAGCGATTGTCATGTAAAGATAGAAAGTGTCAAAAACATTGAAGGCATCAGCGAGGTCACCGTTTTAATGAAAGCAAGAGTTCATTCAAAATGAAAACCGCTGGCATCATTTTCTCACACTCGTGTCTTTCCAAACCTGTGGGACTTTCTGTACAATGAACACCAAAAGGAGATGTTAAGTAGAATATTCAAGCGGATCATTTTCACTAAATTAAAGTATATAGTAGCAATAGGGCAGCTGTCAAGCTTTAATAAGTTAAAAAAGCACCAGAAAATGTCCATACAACTCATGCACTGTATACAGTCTTTTTATGTCATACAATTATTATATATATTTTTATAATTCATTATACACTAAAACTACCTAGCATTTGTGTATATCCATGTTTAAAGTCGGTACTCTGCAGTGTTATTGTAGCATAACTTGTACACTATTGTAAATATTATAATACTGTGCAAGTATTGTATTTATGAATATTCTGAATTACTTCTTCAATTAAAGTACAATACTTTTGTTACATGGTTTTTGTAATGATTAGTTATATAATGATACATTTAAATATATAAAGCTTAAATTTGTAATTTCTGGTAAAAAAAATTGTACTTCATCTTTTTTTCAATTGATGCAATTTTAATGTTTTTTATTCTAATAAAAAGCTAAAGCTAATTTTATTTTAGCTTTAAATTACAGCTTTCAAATTGATTATTCACAATTAATCGCATCTAAAATATATACATGTATGTGCGTGTATTTATATATGCATATAAATATACATAGTGTATACACACACACACACACACATTGTGTAAACAAACTCTTAAAATACTTGTGATTAATCAATTTGGCAGCTCTACTTTATATCACTTAAAGAAAATACTTTTTTTAGTTTTTGTTTTAAATAATGTCATGTGTCAAGATTTTGTTCTGTTATTTGTACCTATTCATTAGGCTTGGAATATAGCATAATAGTTCTTTGTGGTACTTTTTAACTTGTTCTTTTTAAAGATTGAAAGCCCTTAGGCAACATTTGTGAAAGAACAGCTTGAACATTCTGCTAAACGTCTCACTTTGTGTTCTGAAGAAGGCAATTTGGAATGACACGAGGGTGAGAAAATGACAGAATTTTCCATTCTGGATGAACTTCACCTTTGAGATACTCAAAACAGAAAGCCCAAAATTACAGCACTGGAGATCAAGATCAGGCGTACAAGCACAGTTGTGCAAGCAATTGGCAGTCACGTGGAAGAGAAAGATACCGTCATTTTCATTTCGAAAAAGGAGGAAAAGACTAAACGCACGCACACTTGCTTCTGTGTCCTTCTACTTCCGCAGCACTGAATCCATAATGGTTCATTTCACAGGAGAACAGTGAGTGAGTTCTGTGCACAGACACTGGATGGATGTGCTGCGGTCAGATCATTGTGTGTAGGATGAGTCCGAAAGTGCATATTATAGACACACACACACACACACATTCACACTGAGATGGCATGGCTTACACTCCCAATAGCCCTATATCTGAACATTTAGCCCCTGAATCCTTCTACAGCATCGGTCTCCATCTTTGTCCGTCTCATGTACACATAACACACACACACACACACACTCTACAGGAGTGAGCCAGTCCCTGAAATTGTTCTTTTGGGATGGGTCTTGTTGGCTGGTAAAATAAAAATAAATAGGTTTTTTCTCGGCCATACAAAAGAGAGTGATAGCTAGTGCCAGTCTTCATCATCTGCATCCTCCTCTTCCTCTGAGTCGTCGTCGCTGCTGGCTCTCCTCGTTCTGCTCTGATCCCCCATCGCTCCGTTCTGTTGGGCGGCCAACAAGGCGGCTGCCGCCCGCTCCTCAGCCTCCCTCTGCCGGAGTGCAGCTGCCTTTTTCTCCGCCTCGGCATGACTCTTCATGTGGGCACTGCGGCTCTTCACTTTAAAGAAGATCCTGGAGAAAACACAGTGTTCAGATCTTTAGGTCAGTGATTTGAACTCATGAACCAGATCAGATTTTGTGAACTAGATTAACTGAACCAGATCAGAACAGTGACCAGTGGACCATTCTACCCATTTATTGCAAAGACCCAACTCAAAAGAATGATTAATTCAATCCGACACGTAGAACATGGAGTCAGTTGAACTCGATAACCAGATCAGCTAGGTTCATGAACCAATTGTTTAAACTGAATCAACAGATTAACTGCAATAGTGAGTCGACCGATATATCGGCCGATATTTGACATTTTTCAAATATCGGCATTGGCCGATAAGATTTTCAGTTTAACCGCTGCGTTTGTGACGGGACTTTTATTTTGAAGGCACTGAGAAAGGCAACGCCTGAAAACACAATGCTCAAATTCTCCCTCTTGTTCACTATTGACGTTAACAGTTCTGTCCACAGAAAGAAGTCTGTCTAATAATCAGATAAAACTGTTAAAATATATATATTTTAATAATGTACTGTATTTTCCGGACTATAAGTCGCACTTTTTTTCATAGTTTGGCTGGTCCTGCGACTTATAATCAGGTGCGACTTATCAAAATTAATTTGACATGAACCAAGAGAAATGAACCAAGAGAAAACATTACCGTCTGCAGCCGCGAAAGGGCGCTCTATGCTGCTCAGTGCTCCTGCAGTCTACACTGAAGACATAAACGCCTTTTTTTTTTTAAACATTGATGATAAATTATTTCAAATTTCTTAAATATTAAATAAAATGACATCTGCTTTATATCGGCCATCGGCCAGCCTGCTTTCCAAGATACTGGCACAGCTATCAAAAAATCAAAAACAATATCGGTCGACCACTAGCAAAGATCCATCTCAAAATGATTTATTGAATGATGCATTCACAAAAAAATGTATTCCCAAATCCTAAATGGAGATCACACAGTAAGTTGGACTCGAGAACCAGATCAGCTGGATTTATGAACAAACCATTTAAACCGATTTAACCAATTCAATCCAACTTAAAAGATAGATTAATTCAAGAATCAGACCTGCAGCTCATTGTTTACATCCAAAGATTCGAATTTACAGTAACTGGAATGACGCATTTAACATTTGGGGATAAAGCACTGTTTCCATCTAATGAGTCAAAGAAAACAAAATCGTATCACCAAGAAAAGTAGGAGAAGCCTCTTTATATAATAGGGTTAGGAACAGACAAAACACAATAAATGCTATCATAACTTTCGGAGATGCATGTGTGCTGTATGGGAACGCAACCGTGTAACACAATTATACAGAAATACTATGATGACAGACTTTGCTCAGGCATTTCAGAACGACCAAAACAAAATTTCAGATGCAGTGCAATGAGATCGGTCCGCTGGGTGGTCAAGTTAAGCCGTCCCATCACACAAAGTCACAGTTTATTAATACGCAGCATGTTGGAATTTATTCGGTAAACGTGTTTCCATTATTGTTTATGCACATTTTTTCTTAACCGATATAAAGTTTATCGTACTCAACTGTGCACATACGTTTTTTTATGCGTATTTTTAGAATTTTAGAATCTTGGAGTCAAAAGAATGAGTCTTTCCCAAATCAGACCTGCTGATCATCATCAGTCTGCTCTACCAAAGAACCGGTTTGTGAATGCATTAAACAGACTCATCGCAAAAATACAATTAAAAAGATTGATTTCTTCACAAATCAGACATGCAGATCACAAAGTTGCACCCAAGAACCAGATCAGCCGGACTCGTGAATGAATCACTCAAACTGGTTTTGTAAACTTGATCAACTGATTCATTGCAAAGATCTGACTAAAAGTAATTATTTTGTTCATCAGCAAAGCAGATTATTTATTCAATAAACTGAACATGAGAACCAAATCAGCTGGATTTGTGAACTGGATCAAATCAAAAGAATCATTTGTAACATTAATCAAACATGCTACTTTTCTCTTGAGATTGCCAAGGATAGTCATGAGCCGTTCAAAACGTTCAGTGAATAATGACCTAAATTTGGCTTGTTTTTTATGGAAAGCTATAATATGACTTCAGTCAGATAACTTGTAATTCAGCAACTTTTTTTGTGGTAGAATACATTTGTCTTTGTGTTTAAGAAAAAGAGAGTCATAAAGGTTTGGAATGATGTAAGTCATTTTTGGTGAACTCACAAGTTGCACAACTACAAATAAATAATTTGTACATTAAATCTTCATAAACACTATGCTAATATAATGGTATCCTTATACACCAATAGTACCATGAAAGTACTATATGAATATGAATATGGTGATAATCCAGACTCATTAGTAAAAAACATAAAAGAGCATACGTGTGTATTCAAACCACACAGACGCTGATGTGAACGGATCAGGGAACGTGGCATTCAACATCTCCATGGACTTGGTTGCTAAGAGACTGTTGATTTTAACAAGCCGACTGTTGCCATGGTTAAAATCTCCAATCAGAATCAGATGTTGCCTTTTTACTGCTTACTACAAGACTGATCCCTGACGCATGTAACACCTCAGAGCTGACCAGCTTTACTGACTCCTCATAAGACCCCCGGTGTTTTTATGAGCAGCTATATATCAGCCGTGTGAAACGAGCATGCGGTCTAGTGACATGCACAACTCACCAGTGATGAGGAAGCTAGCTTTAGAAATGCCAGCATACATAACAACATATACAACAACTTATTTTATTTTCAAAAACATTACAAATTTAAATTTAAATTAAATTAAATGTTTGCATTTAGCAGATGCTTTTATCCAAAGCGACTTACAGTGCATTCAAGCTAACAGTTTTTATTTAACCCGTGTTCCCTGAGAATCGAACCCACAACCTTGTGCTGCTAACGCAATGCTCTACCCCTTGAGCCACAGGAATAAAAAAAAAAAAATAAAATAAAAAAAGTGTTTTAAATTAATCAAATCCCATGTGTATCCCAATAAACTAACCTGCCACACTTCTTGCAGGGGAATTCACCCTCTTGGTTCGTTTGTCCCTTTCCTGTATTGCCAGTGCTTTTCCGGCCTGTGGTGTCAGAGCGGGGTTTAGATGTTGGCTGTGGAGGAGGAGGAGGAGGAGGATGATGATGACTGACCCCCAATGTGGATGCATCTCTAGTGCTCTCCTCCTGACTTCTTAAGACCAAGATGGCAGCGGTCTAACAGGAAACAGATGATTAATAAAGCAACCACAGCTGAATGCAGACAGATATTAGACACAGGGACCGTCCTGTCTGTGATGTATGAGAGGTGGTGTAGTGAAGGAGATCTGGTTCAAACCCCGTGTAAGAGTTCAATAAGTTAACTGCAGGTCACTCAAGCAGGATGGTCTCTAATATATAGACAATATTAAGTGCACTATGCATTGGATAAATCTTTTAAGCTTGTAATGAGGTAATGCACTAGATGGCGCTATGAATACCCTACTGTGCTACACATGACTAATGTCTATTGCAGACCTGTTTTCTTATTATTTCAAGTAGGCCAGAGCTGGGCAAGAACATTGGAGAACTGCAGATAACCTTTTCTGCAGGCACCATGCGTTTTTGCAACCTCATGCAAATCACATTTCCCCAAACTCACATTTTCCGTGGCCTGTAGCGATTGTGTCACCCGGCCCGGGCTGTTTTCTTGTTTCCTGTCACATGACCCTTCCCACTTCCTGCTCTCCTCGTCTTCTTTCCGCGATTCGAATTTCTGTGAACTCTGAAGGAGAAGAAACAGTTCGATGCATCACTGGTTTGGTAGGCCATTAAATCACCCAGGTCCATGTAGACACAAAGCCACAGGAACTCACTTTGTTGTCCACTTCCTCCTCTGTCGTGGGTTTAGTCTCTGGTGGCTCTGCTTCTCCGTATAGGAGTGTTCCGTTCCTGCCGATCTTCACCTGCTTCTTATACGTGTAGTAGAACTCCACACACTGAGCCACGGTCTTGGAGCTCACCTTCAAGTCAAGCATCAACAATTCGTCATTACCAGAACTCACTAGAGCTACAAGGTGTTCTGAGGGATTTATATTCATGTGAAAGTGATCTCACTGGTTGCTAGAGTGTTCTTTTTGTTTGCTAGGATGAAAGGATGATTTATTTTGCAAGCATTTTTGCAAGGAGCTTTTAATTTGGATTATTTTAAAAATGATTTCTAATTTCGCATTTTCATGATTTGATCAATTATTAACTTTCATCAAACTCATGATTTCCCTGCAGTTCCTTCAAAGACCCCAGCTTCTAATGTAATGTAGCTCAATTGGTAGAGCATTGCACTATCAAGCGCAAGGTTGGGGGTTCGATTCCCCGGGAACACATGACAGGTAAAAATTGTTAGCCTGAATGCACTGTAAGTCGCTTTGGATAAAAGCGTCAGCTAAATGTAAAAATAATGTAATAATACATTCCAAGTCATTTATAACAACAACTGGAATTTCTTTTTTCTCTTTGTATGTTTATAGCAATATGGGACAAAATTACCAGAACTAAATGGAGATAAACAAGTTAGATCAAAAGTATTCCAATAGTATTCAAATTATCATACCTAAAATGTGTAATGGAATAAGTAATTGATTACAATTTGTAAGCAATCCACCCAGCATTTTTGGATATTGCTAGAATGTTGCAATGTGGCTTCTAGAGACATTCCTAACATATTTTAGTGCATAGCCATGCAACTGCCAGGGTTTTTCAGTTGGAAGTGTTAAGATGTTGCTAGGATGTTGCACGTGGATGTTAGGCCCAAGCTAGAATGTTTTAAGTGTTTTTAGTGCATTGCTATGTGATTGCTAGGGTGTTGTAGTTTGTTGTTAAAGGGTTGCTACAATGTTCAAACCCATTTTTTATTCCTGTCACATCATTTGATTCATGTGGGGGATTGACGCTCATTGTGAGGTTTTTGTTCAAAGCTGTACATACCAGTTTCTGGACCATGAAAAAGTCCTTCTTGTAGGCAGTAATGCCTTTGTTGAAGAAACGTCGTTCCCCTGGCGTCCAGCTGTCAGAGCCTGTGCGGGACAGACAAGCGGTGCACAGAATCAGATAGAGGCTGCTGTCCGTTTAGGCATTTAGCTCTCTTATAGAGCACCCCCCACCCGCTAACACAAACATATCAGCACACAAAGGACAGAGAGGGAGTGAACAGCCAGCACACACATGTCCAGACAAACAATGATGCTGCTGTCTTCTCCTAGGATTTAACAACATGCCACAGACACACTCCCCCTCCTCTCCTCCCGTACTCTACCCAGCAACCCACTCGGTCACCCAGCAATCTCTCAGTCGAACCCCTCCCCTCCACTCCTCAACTGCTTTTGTTTATAACTGAGACACAGAGCGTGGAGAGGAATGCCAGCAGAGGGGGTGATAGGGTACCACATGCTCTACAGATTAACTCGCATCACCTCAGCCAATAAAATAAAAAAAAGGAAAGTGTGCTTGATGGTGAAGGGGACTTACCAGAGTAGTGGTAGCCAGCCAAAGGGTGCGCTTTGGGAAAGATGGGTTTTTTTAACAACAGAAGTGTGAGGGCACCCTGAAAAAATGAAAAAGAAAGTGAAATTAGCATGGTCGAGGAAACATAACCGGTTGCGGTGTGTGAGATGTAGTCAGGTTAGAGAAACACACGTCAGGGCATGTTATGCCCTAGAATGGATATGAAGAGATTAATGAGGGCAGGAGAGATGCAATTCTGCAAGACCATCGCTATATCCTTAACAACATGTGTAAAAGGCTTTTGCTGAAGGCGTTTAACCCAGCTGTGCAAGTCGCTGGATAATCCCTCTTGTTCTCGCCGCCTTTCTCCACCATGCACTCTCTCAGGGTACGATAAATCGAGGACACCATAGTCTTTTCTGGGTCATCGAGCTTGAATGCGAGATTTTTTCTTATATATATGGCCCTTTTTCAATTTCTAATGATCTGGACAACCAAAGTTCAACATGTTGCAGCAAAAGCCCCAAAAAAGTGCCTGGACACTTAATCCATATTTAAAAATATATTCATGTCATTGCACTGTGTCACTAAGTAATAATAATAAAAAAATAAAAATCCAATATCGTAAAACAAAAAAAAAAAAAGAAACTGGAGAAGAAAAAAAAAAAAGTATATTTATATATACATATATATATATATATATATATATTTTTTTTTTTTTTTACTGTTTTTGGTTAAATGCCTGAAATAAGTTCTGATGTTAGATATTTTCTCATTTAGCTGTATCGTAGGACATAACTTATTTAAAGCTTGTGCGTGTCCTGAGAAATGCCATTAAAGGATAAGTTCACTTCCACAATATTCTTTTCAAGTAAAAAAATAAAAACATTAATTGATATACTTTTACCCACAAATAGTCATCTAGCACTATTGTGCGACACACGTCCCATGACTTCACGCATTACGTAATCACTCTGGAAAGGTCACATATCGTAAGTTCTTCGTCCGTGTACTCCGGTTCAAAAAGCTAATCTAGGATAGGACAAAAAACTCATTTTTCCTCCAACTCTAAAATTGCCCAAAATCATCGTTTTACATAATTTTTTAAAGGGCAGATGTCTTTCTTTGCACGTTCGCTTAGTAAACATTGGGTCGGTACTTTGCCCACATCACACATGAACTTTCCAACATGAAGAAAAATCCTTGAATGTTTTTCTCAAAAACCATAATTTCTTTTTAAATGAAGAAAGAAAGATATTTTGGATGACATGGGGGTGAGTAAATTACAGTACCAGGGAATGTATATTCTGGAAGTGAACTAATACTTTAATAACATTTGGACTAGAGGTTCTTGTCGGAGACATTAAATGTCATGACACAGAGCAGGAAACGCATCTTATTGGCATTTACAGACTCGATGCGTTTATACTCAAACTAGTCTAACTCAAACTCTAAATCAAAGTTATGTCTGAAAAAATAAAATGAATCATTGTTATAGCTCAAAACACACATGACAGATCTCATCCTAGGGCCAATCTGTTTGGGATTTAATTTGGCTGCTGAACCCATCTGAGTACTGATGTGTTCAAATATCTATAGAGTTCAAATATCAAATATCAAGAGCATGATAGCTAGTGGTTAAAGCAAATTACTCATTTGCATGAAACACAAAGCAACAAACAACTTGCAATTACAAAACATAAGATGCAACAAGATTAAACTATTAAAGGGCAACAAAGTGAAACCAACTGTCAGTGTATCTCTCTGATCACGGAGACTCAATAAACACCACAAACCTCACAGAGACTTCACAGAGAGTTGAGCTGACTTTCAGGTTCTGCAGAAGTGCTTCACGTGTTATACGAACCACAAAGCAACAGATCACTTTTTATTTTGCAGTGTAACTGGCTCAGAAGCAGAACGCACATGATTTAGTCATCTTCAGTGTGTCGTTCTGGACATGAGCCTGTGATTAACAGGTGTTTGCTATGGCGGCGGAGTGACAGCTCAGCAGTAAGCGGCTGGCTGTTGGGTTGTTGCAGCTGCTGGCTCAGCTGAGCGAACGTTGAAAAGAGTCGCCTCAAAACACATGCACCATTTGTGTTTTCATAAAACAGGGGTCATCAATTAGCAGGATGCACGGGTTTCAGTTATCAGTTATCAGAAATAAATAAATGAGGTCTGCCAACTGATGAAAAAACTGATTTGATAACATGAAATGCTATTTAGAAAAATGACAATTGTCAAGAGAATCAAAATAAGTAGAATGTATGTGTATTATAGGAAAGAAGCAGCATTTTACATGAAAAGATTAATTTTACAATGTACAGTACTTACACTCACACAGTCATAATTACTAGTCATGGTCACTAAGGTATATATAGTTGGATATAGTTGCTTTGGGGGGAAAAACAATACTTATATTAACTTAAAAAGAAACTTGATTTAAAAAAAAACGTATCCATTTGGACTTGATACATTTCAGCAGTCTTAGAATTTAGTTTAGTACTTTTAATAATAAAAAAAAAAAAATCATACATAAAAGTATTGCAGCAATTGTTCATTTATGGTAGTATTTGTGTATAAATTATCATTAGACAAAGCATTATGGATGAACATGAATTAACAATGAACAAATGCATATTCATAAATTAGCTTTCACTTAGATTAACAAATGATGCAAGAATTGTTATTCATTGTTAATTCTTGATTCCTAATGCAGTAGCTAATAAACTGAACTTGTGAATTACTGCCAAAATGTACAATTAAATTTTTGTTGACCTGAAATGTTCCTATTTTCATCAGAATATGCTAACTGAAACTTAAAGGTCTTTGCAGCGACTAGTCAAAATAAGAGTTTGGTTTAACTTGAAGAAACTGTGACAGAACTACTACTAATAAATTATTATTAAAGCATTATTTTTGAGGAATATTCACTAGAAAAATAAAATACACAACACAGTATTTCTGAAAAAAAGGAGGGGGGGTGCTACTGACTATTAAAACTTAAAAGAAACATTGAAATGAAATCCAGAGAAAATGAATGGAAACCACTGAATTTGGTTAAAATAAAACTAAATTTGAAAAAAATAAATGTTAAACTTGTAATAAATTTTTGTTTAATTGTGCAAGTTTCGTGATTTAAATGAATCAGGCATGTTTTTTAACCCAACTTAATTTTAAAATTAATAACATTAACAAAAAAAATTTAACTAGAATAATGAAAATGAAATTTGAAAATGGATAAAACTGAATTTGGGAAAAGAAAAAAAAAAACAGATTTCATAGGGCCCTAAGCTTTTCATATGCATGCTGCCGTGTAGAATGCTGCTGAAAGAAAAACTACAGACAATTTCATTTACATACACACTTTCCATGTGCGTGCAATGCATTTGCACGCATCAGTCACATCAACACTTAGTTTTTTCAGTCTCTGCAATACATAATTACACACAATTTCCTTTTAAGTCAGAAGGATGATCCCTAAACTGATATTTCCTCTCACAGATGTCACCAGAAATCCTTAAATGACTCAAAAACAAACTGCTCATACAGATATAGTCTACTCGTATGACAAACCCTACATCTATCGCTCTCAGTGATCAGCAGTTTAAGAAAAGGAGCAGTCGGGCGTAAACAGGTATGTTTGGTACACAATACAGCAGGAAGTGCACTTAAAATATGTCAGTGTGCTACTGCATGACACTCACCATGACGTCACCCTTGCATTCATACAGGCAATGCAGGGCCAGTTCCTGATTGGTCCCTCCTCCATGCAACGCACTCGAGCACGCCAGGTGCATGAGGTCATCTACTGCAGGGACACACAGAAGGTCCAGGAAAGACAGATTTAAACATATGGTCATGCAGATTTCATTTAAATAATGCTAAATTGCAGCATGTTTCCTTTCATTCAGTTTAATGAGTACAAAAAGAGAGAAGTTGTAATGTTGTATTGTGTAAGTTGTAAACCTCTTTGCTTTTGCTCAGTGTTGGCCTCCAGGTCAGGCAGTGGCGCCCACACCAGTTCAGCCTTGTGTAGGTCGTGCTGCGCTGCCGAGCGCTCTCTCAGCTCCGGGACCTCCGCCTGATACCGCAATCCAATGTTTATCCGACTGCAAGAGAGAGAGAGAACATAAACAGGCTGCTGTAGCAATCTAAACTAAATGATTCGTCCAAACGCATCAGACCACTAGCAAAAATCATTTTATCTTTTTAAATACTTTCATTCATACGTTGATACTTTTTAATCAAATATATATTTATTTGAATATACTATATTACTAGCTTAAAGTTCTTTTATAACTTCCAAAAGAAGAATGCTGGTAATCAAACAGCCGTTGGTCCCCATTGACTTCCGTAATGGGGAAAGAAACACTATGGAAGTCAATGGGTCCCATCAAATGTTTGATTACCAGCATTCTCTAATATATCTTATGTTAAACATAAGAAAGAAACTCATACACGTTTGGAACGACATGAGGGTGACAAAAAATTTCATTTTTGGTTCAACTATCCCTTTAATTACCCACCCTCAAGTAGATCTTTTTTTTTTATCTTCGCAACACAAATTAAGATATTTAGGGTTAGTCTGAGAGTTTCTAATCCTGCATAGACAGCAATGCAACTGACATGTTCAAGACCCAGAAATGTATTAAGGACATTGTTAAAATAGTGTGGCATAAATCGTTCAACCTTAAATTTCATGAAACTATGGAATACTTTTTTGTGCACAAATAAATGCAAAAATAAAAAAACATTTGCCATGGTACTCTCGTGAATGAGTGTCAAAAACTAACACGGAATAGAATAAATTGTTTCATAAAGTGATTTTTTCTTTTTCTACAAAAAAGTATTCTCGTAGCTTCATAAAATTTTGGTTGAATCACTGATGTCACATGGTCTATTTTAACATTGTACTTACTACCTTTCTAGGCCTTGAACGTTGTAGAACTGTTGCTGTCTATGGGAGGGACAGAAAGCTCTTGGATTTCCTCAAAAGCATCTTAATTTGTGTTCTGAAGATGAACGAACATTTTTAAGAACTCACACTCGCATTCACAAGAGTAGATTTTGACCATGGGTATTTGCATAGAATTAACACCCCATGTTTCCCAAAGCCAAATGTTCAAGTGTCTGACTGCCAAGGTCTGGGGATAAGGCAAGACAGATTGTGTTTTATTATTTTGTTCCAGGATGTGCTTTCATGGTGCAATGGCCAACTCCAAAATGAAGGGATCTGCAGCCATTCGCTGTGTATGTAAGAGAGAAAGAATTTCAACCAAACACTGTTCTGACCATTAGATAAACCAGCTGGTGTCAGTCAGAGAAGATATCCCATAATTCCCTCTGTTTCTGCCACCATCCCCCACCTACTCGGTTCTTGAAAACAGAGCTCTGAAATACCCCATGTATGAACCTAGAAACCCACTAAGATGTCATTTACCTTAAACATACTATCAGCATACTATCAGCATGACATAACAGCTCCCCAACCAGCTCCACTGTTAACATACATGCTAAAAGCAAGCATTTTGCATCTGCAGTCAGCAGTTTACAACTTACAATCAAGTAAAAGCAACATAACAGAACTATAAGGCCTGTTTACACCACATGCATTAGCAGTGTAAACGAATCAGCAGCATCTTCAACAGCAGGCTCACATTGTGCTTTCACACCGTCAACCGTTTATGCTGTGGAAAGCTGCAGCTCGGTCCAGAAAATAAAGTGATTTCTGGTCTGCTCCATTGAGTATTGTCTAATAAATGTGAGGAAACAGCTATTCTGACAACTGACTTTCAGCCAGCTTAATGAAATCTAGTAGGAAGGTAGCAAAATAAAAAAAAAAGGCAAGGTTAACCAAGTAAAGAAAGTGATCTTTCAGCCAGAAGTGTAAGCTAATTAAGGAATCTTGTGAAGCGTAATATGTGGGGGTGTTATTTGAATAGTTTATGTACTTACGGCTCAATACTGACAGGTGTAGCCTCACTCATAGCAGAGAGAACTGGAGGGGTTATATCACTGCTGTCTGGACATATACAAACAAAAAGACTGTACTTTAGACGCAAAGTAAACAGTGTTTCTTATTATATGTCCTCCTATTCGTGATATGCACATCAATTATGTCTAATTACATGTATCCTGGCTTGTTAGGACATATAGCTTAGGTATACTAAGTCTGTTCCAAACCCTTATGAGGCGCCTACTTACAGCACTTTAAGCTGTTACAAACAGTAGGCAGCTCATTCTACTTCATTTTCCTTAATATTTTGGGTAGCAAATTCTAAGGCAGCATAGCATGTCTCCTTTGCTAATAAGGCAGCCCTAGCACGCATTAGGAGGAGCTTAGGAAACTCAATCCATTATTGAGTTATTAGAATATTAAGTTGTTAGTTTAGCATCATTGGAACCAACGGTTCATCAAGTTAGATGTGGGGTGCTACATGTGTAATGCACATGGAGTTCCTTTTGAAATTGTATTTAAGTTAGGACACTGTTTTATAAGGAAGCTGGCTAGGCAACCTACTAGGTTTTGGAACAGTACTTAAGTTTAGGTTTTTGGTTGTCAGTTTAAGTCCTTCAATTCTAAACAATAAATCGAAACCAGAATTCTATTCAAGGTTGTATTTAACTCATTTTATCAATAATGCACTTTGTAGAGACAGTAAAAGGAACTCACTGGAGCGCAGGAGGCTACGGGTGGCAGATTTTGGAGTGGCAGGTGGGGGTAGCCCCTGATTATTCACTGCGGCGGCTGCAGCGGTGGCCGACAGGAAGGTTGAAAAGTAAAGACCCGAACCCTCACGAACTGGGCTGAGGATGGGCGGGGGAGTGTAAGGTGGCATGTTGAGGGGGTTGTCAATCAATCGGACAGGTGAACGTAAGTGGCTCTGGTAAGGTGTGATAGTGGAGTAGACTGGCGGGGCAATGAAAGTTCCGAGTTTGGGTGGGGGTATAAAGAGCGGTTCTGGACGAGGACGTCGTTTTGCTTTGGCCGATTTGCCGTCAGCTTCACTTCCACTCTCTGCGCCACCGTTCTGTAAAAAATAAAACTAGATGTTGGCAAGCCAGGTAGTGCAAAAACCCCTCTAAAATACATATACTAGGGCTTCACAAAAAATTTCATTTCTAATTGCGATTACAATTATGGATGCCACAATTACGTAATCGTCCAAAGCGTCAATTATTCATTCAAAATCCACTGTTATTCTGCAAACTAAAGATGTTATTTTATCTTTCTACATGTTATTTTAATAGTTTTAGTATAACATAATATCATTCATATTTTTACTTTTTTATAATCTAAAGAAGAAACCAATGTTATGTATACTTAATATGTCGGCTTAATACTGAAAAGCACTAAAGGTTTTTCAAACAATGGTATAAACATCATTCAATGTAAATTGTGATAATCGTAATTAGTAATCGCAATTACAATTTCAAGGCAATAATCGAAAATTTGTATTTGTCAATCGTGTAGCTCTAACATACACCATATGCAAACTGGATGACCTTGGTGAGTCTTGTCAGATCTCATAAATGTGGTAGTGAAATGGGGTGGGGGAAGGTTGGATTAGGGTGAAGAGAACGGACAGGGGGGTCGGCAGAAATTTGCGGATTATTGGAGAATTTTAATCCAGGTTTTAACAGAGGGGGATGAAACAGACAAGTAGTCAGAGAGAGAGAGAGATATCATGGGTATACAGAGGAATATTTAAAGGGGACTTGACCGGAGAAACCAAAATTCCCTTGATCTTTTGACATATAAGAAGGTCACTGTACCATTAAAAACTTCATGTAAATTTCCGAACTCAGAACTTTCTCGTAAGTCTAAAAACAGGACCCTATAAAAAGTTTTTCTTAATTTTTCTGGTAATCAAATGAAGGCATAAAATATACATTTAATTTATTCTAATCAATTGAAAATTAAACATTTTTTGGCAAACAAAAGTGTAGCACAAAAGAGGTTTGCTGTTAAAATAAAACAAATGTGATTTTTTCCTTTAAAAATAAAGTTTTATTAAAAATTATTAGCAATAGTAATGCTGTTGCTTCAGGGTCTTAAGGCTGCACAATAGATATATATTTCTGTCACAGTTTCTTCGAGTTAAACTAAACTTTTATTTTGATAGGCTGCCTTGAAGAACTTGCAGCTGCTATGTATGTGATTTGATGGTAGTCAATTAAAATGGTAAAATGCAAATGAATCACTCATAATCGTGCAGTGCTAACATACAGCATATGCAATCTGGATGATTTTGGTGAGTCTTGTCAGATCTCATAAATGTGGTAGTGAAATGGGGTGGGGGAAGGTTGGATTAGGGTGCAGAGAACAAACGGGGGTTGGCAGAAATTTGCGGATTATTAGAGAATTTTACCAAACCCATGTTTTCATATCCACCATTCATTCAATGCCAAAATCATTGTGGCGTATAAGTGATGTCAAAGGCTTCTGCAGATTTGTAGTATTTCTATTTCTATCTCCACCATGATAAGCTTTCGGTTGTAACATCGCACAAGGTAAATAAGAATGAGACATCTAGTGGAGAAGACTAAAGATAAGATTCACGTTAATCAGATCTTTTGTTAAATGTTTGCTTAAATAAATACCAGAAAAGATAGATTCGCAGTTTATTCGCAGTTTATATTTTTAAACATTAACCGAAAGAAGAAAAAAAAAAATTTGCCCAGCCCTTATATGTACCGAATATTTATTTATGCGTTTTAACCATAGACTGTATAAAAACATGGACGCAGTGTCTAAGACGTCACCCATAGTTTTCCGAAGAGAGTTTTCGAAGCCAAAAGTAGGCGGAGACTGCCGTTGCCATCTTGGCAGCGTGTCACTCCTGGATAATCGATGCTCGATGGCAGTGACAGCAGCGGCAATCCAACGGTCACTCAAGTGGCCATGCTCTTAATTTTGCAGAGCTTTAAGGCTTAATATAATTTAAACGGATGAGATTAATTAATTTAAAAAAAAATAACCCGTTCACAGTTGTCATGAAGGGCAAAATTAGCTATATAGACCAAAATAATTTTTTGAAACTGTAAACATGTTTTTTTCTTCTGTAAAGTTCTGCATTTTAACATGGGGTGTCTAAGGGATTGACTCCCTTTTGCAGCCAGCCTCCATTGGCCAAATGACAAATTACAGTTTAAGTCACTTCCGTATGGGCTTCACGAGAGAGAGTGGGAGGTTGCCGCTTGGTTTTAACCTGAATCACAGCAGTTAATCTGTGAATTATGAATTATGTAGGCTGTCAAACATACACAAATGTTAGCCAATCAAAGTGAGCAATTCCTACAATCCGCCAAGCCTATTCAAATTCAAAACAGGATAGAAAATTACCTAAATCTTCTAAATTATGGTTTTTGATGTAAAAATCTTGATAACGTTATAACTGGACCTCAGAGAACTGATAAAAGGCAGTTCATGACCCCTTTAATGTTTTGATAAGATCTGTGAACTCACCTGGCCTGTGCTCTCAGACAGAGAGTTCCTCAAAGAACGTCGTCGAGTGACAATCACAGAAGTCTTGTAATCAGAGCAGCTCATGTCATGGGTGCTCAACGGCCGTGAAGGCCAACTAGCTGAGAGGGAGGCTTTCTCATGATCCGGGGACAAGGATTCAGTCTGCTTCACTGGCACAGAGACTGGAATGACCAATGGCATGAGGCCGTCATCTCTGGGCCGCTTGGCACTCACCTGATCCACCTCAGCGGCCCCTCGACCTGGACCTGTTGGGGCAACAGGGGGGCTCCAGGGCCTGTGTGGCTCTTGCTGAAAACACATATGATTAACACAGTCAAATTTACGGTTCAACAAAAGTCCTAAATCTCAGCGGAGTGCATCCTCCCTCCACTCTGTAGACATAATTTATATGCATGAAAGAAACAAGAGAGTGTTTAAGAGCTGATAAAGATATATTAGTACAGGAAATGAGGTTAGCTCAAGACTATTTTCAAAAAAATCTTAATGAATCAACTGTGGCCTCATTTCTGCTCCAGGAAGAAACATTTTGCCCTGCAGAACAGCAGCAGACTGCATGAGGATGCATAGATATGTCACAAGTGAATAACATAATGGCATGCCAGCATAAGACAATACCTCCATATAACCAGACTGTCCTGTGGGTATGTTAATGATTAGAGAACGAGTTCCTTCTATGTTAGGTTTACTGAACTGCATTCACACTTCTCCAGGAACTTAAAAAAAAAAAAAAAAAAAACTATACAAAAGTGGTACTCTTAGCAATTTCACAATGCTTGCAAATTTCGAAACTTCATTTTAAAAAAAGAAAAAAAAAATCACAATGATCTTTGAGTCAGAAAATGTTGGGAGGAGCACCAAACCCATGTTTCCCTTATTGTGAGAGCGATTCCTGTTTCTCCTCATTGCTAACTCTTAGCAAAAGAATCATGAGAGCAAAGAAAATAAACTACTGAAAATTAATTGACATGTTGTGGAAAAATGCAATGCAATATGCGTCAATACTACCATGTGTCTAACTGGAAGTTGCATGAAAATCTAGAAATCCCTGAGTATGTGGCTTGTCTTATCTGAACTCCGGCCTTTCTGGCACTTCTAAGGTATTCAGCTTAGCACATGAAGCTCTTACAGCTCACTCACCATTGAGCAAGAGATGTTTTTCAGGAGAGGTTTAGAGGCATAAAGTGACATATTCGAGACCAATTTTTTTTTTTAAACTTACTGACTTATGGTACCTACTCCTTTCAGGGAACTGGAATCAGCAGACTTGAGATTTGCTTTTTACTGGACCATTCTTTCTGTTCTGTACTTTATCTAGCCCACAGATCAACAGTATATATGTACACACACACCCTTTCTTTGTTATCAGTCGTTGGACGTCTTAAGGGAGTGCTGCTGTCCTTTTCAAAGGAAGAACAAGGAAAAGCAGAGTGAACTTAATAGCATGGCCCAGAAACACTTCCCCTCGTTAAATTTGACTGCTAATTGAGCTAATTCTCTGTGCGCAGTAAAAGAATGAACAAACCAAGCAATTAACACTAGTCCATATAAGCAACATCTACTGAAAGTGGATGAAATCTCTTAATCTCCCATTCTAAAATAGAAGTGACACTGCAAAATCTAAATTAGTTACACGCAGAGCTGTGCTTCTGGAATCCGACAAAAGAAAATGCAGCTCTTTATGTACGTCAGTGTTTAGGCATCCTCTGGAGGGCCAGTGGGCTGAGGGTGGGATGCACATGATGGGATTTGTATGTGGAGTCCATCAGGAGATAGAGGTATGAAAAAGCCTTTTTTTGGCTCAAGAGATCATGTGACCTAATGGTGACACTCGGTGCCATTACTAACTTTACACTCCCCTATAAACTGAGAAACCTGCAGAACCTGTATGCATTTGAAACAAGTAATGCATCCTCACTGCACAGCTTTAAGCAGATAATGACATCAAACTACCCTTGGGTAATTTGTCATCCTTAAGTCACAGTCCAACTTTTCATCATAACAATGAATTGGCAAAACCACAACGCATTTTAATTTCTCCAACATGTTTGACTGTAAAACTGGCAGTTGTCTTACCTTGGTACTACGTGAGGGAAGAGATTCCCTTTCGGAAGCCTTCTGAGCCAAGGTTTCCAGGTTGACCTCTTGCGACACCCTCCTCTTACGTCGTGTGCTCTGGATTACACCTGTTGGAGCGGCCCGGATGTCTTGCACCGCACTGTTCTCAGAAGCACCATTCTGAGAGCCTTGGGTGTGGAGATCAGTCGGTATGACAAATGGGTTATCCGAGGCAGGGCCTCCACCCTCTTTTGAAAGCCGACGTGATCTCCGGGGCCCAGGCTGTTGGGTCTCGATGGATTGCTGGGGAGCAGTGGAGGGAGGCTGAGGAACGGAGTCTTGAGTCTGAGTTGACGAGGGATCAGTTGTCTCTTGGGACTGTCCTGGTAATGAGGGCTGCTGCTGATCAAGTGACGAAGCATATGGCTGCTGGCCATCAGAGTAATTTTCCAATACATGTTGGTTCTGAAGGGGCTGCTCAGATTTTTGTTGCTGCTGTACCAAGTCTTGTTGCGCTTGAATCTGTGGCATATGTTGTTGTGGCGGTTGCTGTTGCGGAGTATGTTTTAACTGCTGTGCTTGTTGCTGCAACTGTGATTGTGATATCTGTTGTGGCTGTTTTTGATGCTGAAGTACCTGCTGCTGCTGCTGTTGCCCCTGTTGTCGCATCTGCTGTTGCCGCTGATGGTACATTATTTGCAGCTGCAACTTGTGCTGTTGCTCCTGCTGCTGAAGCTGCTGCTGTAGTTGGGAATTCGTCTGTGTACTGTAATTCAAATTTGGCAAGGTCCGATTGCCCTGAACTACCTGATAGTATCCCGCAACCAAGTTCTGCTTGGGCTGTCCGAAAGCTAACTGAAAGGGTTGCAGCACTGAATTCCCAGGGTTGGACTGTCCGTGCTGCTGCTGATTTAACATTCCAGGCTTTTGTGTTTGCTGAAAGGCCTGCTGCTGTTCCCAGTCCATGCCCCGGCCAGGTTTGGTCGTATCCCTGAAGTTCTCTCCACTTATGTTAGCCGCTTGTTTTTCAGTTGCCCTAACAGTCAAAGGCTCGGGTTGCTGCTGCTGTTGCTGTACTGACATGCCCTCATGCATCTGCTTTGCAAAAGTAGCCTGTGCCCCCAAGTAAGGGGCAAAGTTCTGGGACCAAGCAGCCATGCCCTGTGACCAATTGTTGGGTCGCTGTTGGGGCTGCAAAGGTGAGTCTTGGTGAGACCACTTCATGGGCATCATCTGTTGGTAGTGCCCACGGCTTTGATCACTCTTCTCTGGGCTGAAAATGACAGAATTGAGGTAAGCATGTGGTGCTTCTGCATTCAAGTTTTCCACACCTCCACTCTCATTATGGCCTGGCCCTGAGGGAGGGACCCCAATGCCATAGTAGGGCTCTGTATGCTGAGAGGCCTCTTTCATCGCCACACCCTGATCGCTAAAGAAAGTGATGCGCTTGCCCGTTCTTTTTGTGTTTGGTTTCTGTTGAGGTGGCAAACTCATGACTTTCATGAATTCTGGGGAGTGGTGGAGCAGGAGGTTAAGGAGACAAGAGTTCAAATTCCCAAACCACACAAAGTTTTAATGAAGCGTCTTAGAGTATCGCCCTTGACAAAGAACCCTTGATTGGTTTAATGACAGTTAATGGTCATCCAAACCTACTCAGCATGGTAGGAGTGCAGGCAAGCTTTAAAAGAAAAAACTGCAGCATCTCCTGTTCAGAAATAGTAGTTTCAGTACGATATAGCTCAAACATGTCCATTTGCTTTTTTCTTCACCACCAACTCTGCCGCTTCTGGGATGTCAAGCTGGGTTGAGAAGTCTTTAGGTTAACTTGTTGCTCATTCATTGAAGACAACCTAAGAAGAAAGTGATGACAAATATTACGGTTAGCCTTAGAGTCAGTTGAAGTGGGGCTTAGTGGGGGTTCATTGAAATAGCCATTTCAGCAATTTCATGAATAGAACCCTAGAGAAAAGAATTTGAAAGGGAAAGGTGGATTGTAAAGGGTTGGGGGAACTGTGACATTAGCAGTTTAGTGCACATAATATAACAATGTTGAACAAACTGCAGGTAATCTATTCAGTATGCATAGAAAGTAAAAGACTAATCTTAGCAACCAACAAACCAAGATGACACATATGTGAGAATGCTATGTGTGAGTAGGGGGGGAATGTGCACACTACCACAAATAATGTTTCTAGATTGTTAGCAGAGAGGGCATCAGGGAAAGTGAGTAAGATGAGAAGAGATGTACAGTTGCACACACAATCCCACAGAGAGTGTGAAAATGTACTAGCCTAGTTTCACAATGAGATTGTTTGAAGGTAATTCCCCTCATAGCTCACATCAGCATATCAATATTAACATCAAAATCAATACAAATCTATCACTAATCCACTAGACCCCCCTCTCATAAATCATGGAGGGCTTGCATTTTATTTAAAGAAGTATAAATCTTCCTGCAAGGCAAGCAAATCATAACCTACACTTAGAAGGTCAAAGCACTCTACCTGATGATTTAACATATTTCTTTTGTGATCTATATTTAATAATGGTTTATTGTCCTTTAATTATTTAATGTACATCAGTGTTTCTGCTTTTACTAACGCTGATTACCTGTGCTAAAATCACAGTAGTGCACATCTCACATGGCTTTTTGCTCTATTACACCGACCAATAAAATTGTGCTCTATGCTTAATATAAAATAGCACAAGTCTAAACTTTGTGCACCTCAATCCTTCCAAATGTGTTTTGTATTACTTCTAGCATATATATCACTAGCTAAATTACATAATAAATAAATAACAGCCATTCTTACACAAGATGTTTTTACTAAAACAACTAAAAGAAGGATTCAAAAGATATGAAAATATATATATATATATATATATATATATATATATATATATATATATATATATATATAAGCATGATTATATGGAAATTAACCAACTTCAAGTTCAAAATATATTTTACATATACGATATAACGGAGCATTCTGGATGTTTAAAATTAACAATCATTCAAATACATTACATTTGGCCAACTCACATTTAACAAAAACTGTGAAATCAACATAGGGTAAAGTGTATACATACTGCGTACTCCAAGCCATTTAAAGCTGCAGTATATTCAGGGTTGTCGCAACACCCCTAACTGCGCGGGGATGTAAACAACAGTTGCATCAACCAAATCAGGGTACTCTTAAAGTGTGAGGACCATATTGCAGGTCAGGCTTACCCAACACACTTCAGTGCATTTTTTTTTTTTTTTTTTTTTTTTTTTTGCGTAATCCAGCGCATGGCGTACTGCTGAAACATAAATGTCATTACATTGGCAAAACAACATAAGACACAGCAACGCACGGTTATAAAAGCTGACAAGAAAACGTGTTTAATAAGCTTGTAACGTCAAGTACGGTTACCTAATCGTACCTAGTCCTTAATATAAATCACAAACGAATAAAGAAGAGCCTCAAGTGCTGAGGTATGAGCAAGAATTCCCCTCAGAGAAATCTAGTGGCTCAAGACGTAGTCTGCTGCTTCACTAGACAGCATTTTAGGGGGCGTAGACACAGAACGGGGTCTCTATTTAATCTAGTTTTACAGAGTTGATCTACTTTTAAATTACTATTTCACCCAGGAATTAAAATGCGGGCATTTACTCACTCTCGTGTAGTTCCAAACCTGTATGACTATATTTGTTCCGTGGAAAAGGAGATGTTAAGCAGAATGACAGCCATTCGTTAGAGCCACTTTCGTTTTATGCTAAAAGTGAATAGTGACTGACACTGACTAACATCTTGTTTTGTATGCCATATAATAAGCAAACCGTACGAGTTTGGATAAACAGGCGTGTAAATAAACGACAGAGCTCTCATTTTGTGCTACTATCCCTTTAACTTCAACGCGTTTTATTTACGCGACGCAGGACGGACGCGTTGCGTTCGAACGTTCGAAAAGCGCATTCAAGCCCCTCAAAAAGCTGTCTGGGTAAACAGCTCAATATATTTTGAGGCACAGACAGAGTGTTTGCATACTGGGTGCCCTCCCTGGACCCCCCTTCTTAGGGAAGCCAGCTCAGCGCTATTTACCAGAAGTTCTTTGTTGCAGAAAAGGGATTATCCAGTCACTAATTCCGTGTCACACTGCAGTCTGCAACAAAGTGAGACAACAATACACCCTATGAAGCATGCTTGAGCAGCAAGATAATAAACGTGGTATATGACAAGCCCCCCATTCGTTCTCTTCCTAGTTGTCAACTCTGGAGATAATTGTAATTTGTGCGCAAGTTAGTTTCATGCTTTCAGTATGGAGTAAGAGCCACACGTAGCGCACGTACGAATTCGACTAATATTCTGCTATAACTTAATAATGGTATCCACTACATGACTTCGGTTTGCTAAACATTCCTAAACATGTATTATTAAGCGTTTAAAATGCATCCTTACCGCGCTTGTTGTCTTCTACGTTTGTTTCCAGGTCGCCTTAAGAACAACTGCAGTGTCCAATGTAATAGTAGAGAAATGACTGCATGCTTATCCACGATTGAGTCATGCAATGCTGACCTCACTCCAGTAATATTCAAGTCAAGAGGTAGATCCTTGTGCAAACGTAACCACTGAGAAATGGAAATGGAGGGCTTCTTTGACAAAATGGCGTGGCGTTTTTCAAAACAATTGCACGCGATTTCGTTATTATTGCACCCGCATGCGAATCAAAACGCCCAAAGAGTGTAGTTCACACGTACATGAAGTATGGAACAACACATTCTCTTTCAGCTGAAGTCTTGTGATCCCTTACTGTCCCGCTGGCCACACCCACTTCCGCTGCCATATAAGGCATTTCCCCTTCCATGCGGGGCGCTGTAAATGACTGCAAATGCACGGGCCATGCGGGAAATTCCGTCACTGGGAAACATTCTTAATATCATGGCTTGTACCAAACATCCCCACCGGATCCAGTGAATGAACTTATTAGAAATGTGTGGTCAGTGAGCAAAAAGATGAGGCTCAGACTGAAAACCAGCAATTCAGACACGGCAGTTATGATGTTAATCACAACAAAATAATAATAAAAAAAGGGCTAAACTGTGTGGTTGTTTGGATTGGAAAACAGGGAGTGGTGTAACACAAAGTGTGTTGTAACACTAGCACAGTTGAACCAATAAGAAATGAGCTACAGTGGTCAAATTACTATGACCAGCACCTTCCTGATTTGACAATACAGATCATGTTAAAATACACAAGATATAGGACCAGTATGTGTATTTTAATGTGTGATCATTGTCGTCTGAATCAGCAGTTGAATTTGACATACAACATCTGCATTAGCTTTTCATCTAAAGGTTTAACTAGAAATATCATGTCTGAGCAGGTGGCAGGGGTTGTAACACTATCCTGTGCACTTCTACTGGATACAAAGATTGTCCCATTTTGCACAATGTATAGGCCTACACTTCCCACAATTGTGAGAGTGACTAACATAGACTTGCAAGCACAATGTTTTATTTATTTATTTTTTGATGAACTGTTATGATGATTTTTCATTTTTTTATTAATGTGATGGTTCTAACATTATATTTTGTCATTAAATTACAGAAAGCTAGTTAACACTGCTGCGTGTGCTGAGGGTGCTTATTAAATTAGTGTGGGTGTCAATATATATATATATATATTAGGGCTGCACGTTCTCAAGTTTTTCATTAACCGTTAACCGAGGCCCTTAGCGGTTAATACCATAGACAGTAAAAGAAATGGACACAGCGACCCCATTGGAACTCAATTGAGACAAATGAAGCCCAGTTTTAGCGTTTTTTAGCACTTCCGTTTCTGACGCGCAGACTCAAACGAAGCTTGACGACGTCAGCAACCTGTGTGCCAGATGTAAATCTTCTAAGTGGCTGTGCGTGCAAACTGCCATCGTTAATCTTGCAGAGACGGTGAGCTTGAGCGGGGAGTTCTTTGTCGTGAGTGAGCAGGAGTAAGTATTCTGATTAATTATTTTGTATAGTATTTTAAAATGTAACGCCAGTACGCCATATTAAGTTAATTGCCTGCGAGCTTCTCCACCTGTCTGTACGGTAATGCGACAGAGAGCCGAGTGGTTGTGACGCAATCGTTAGCCTATTTTTTACAAAAACTGTTTATACGGGGCCATAATGTAACATAGAAGGTAATGGAGCCCTTTATACTTTGTCGTGTATCTTTAGAAAGAAATAATGGACAAACAGAGTCTTTAAACGCCTCAGATGTAAAGTTATTCGCTGTCAAAGTGACGCCAAAATGAATGGGAGTCAATGGGAATGCTAACGCAAGTGAAGTTCTGCTAAAAGATGGCAGCCCCCACCCGACTTCAACTTCCGGTCGAGTTCCTTGCCCCTTGGTTAATACTCGGTTAACCATAGTGTGCCATAGTAACCATAACCATAGTAATTTCCGGACATTGGCCGAAAAAAAAAAAGGAATGTCCGACAAAATTTTATCTCTCCGGTCAAATTGTCCTATTAAAACTGCCTAATAATGCCGCCCATTAACACAATCTGAATTTGAGAATAAGCCTAAAATGTATAAGGCAAAAGGTAACAAGCAGACTCCGCGGCCGCCTCGCTAAGGCTATGACTATGACTATGTTTGACACGTACAATATTTGAAAATCGATAATTATTTATTTATTTATTTAAATTACATTTATAGCTGAATTTATGTCAACCTATAGACTTTCAAATATCAAAATGTCATGAATTAATATGTATTTTTGTACAAAATGACATATAAACATATTTTCCTATTATACTTTGCCTGGAAACGCTTCCAACAAGGCGTCGGTTCTATTTCTAGCATGCACGCGTCGAGTCGCGCCTGAGCCGCGCGTCTCACGCAGGCAGTCGGCAAGCTATAACCTGTTAACATGGGAGCCGAATTAAAAACAGACACGCCACGCAGCTGAGATGCTTTCACGCATCCAGTGTGTCCTGACCGGCCTAATGATGCCCGGGTGTTGGCTGTTGAGATTACAACAACGAGGTTGTACTTGAAGTATATCTAAGCACTGTATTGCAATACTTGCATTTTGCCCCGTCACTCGTATTAGCCCGCTTCATATTAGAAAAATGACTTCTTCTTGTGGACATTACAAATGTCTGGGAGCGCTCTGGCGGTCTCTGGTGGTGCAAAAATGTATTACAACTAAATTCAATGCACGCCATTGACGTCACTTAACCGAGCAAAATGTTTCACTCGGTTACACAATTTTTAACGGTTAATCGGTTAACCGGTTAACCATGGACACCCCTAATATATATATATATGTGTGTGTATATATATATATATATATATATATATATATATATATATATATATATATATATAATTTTATTTTAATTATAAAATAAAATTAAATAAAACATTGTGCTTTGCTCATTTCTTATTGGCTCAACTGTTTATTTTAATTATAAAATAAAATTCACCCCCCCTTTTTACAGAAAGCTAGTTAACACTGCTGCGTGTGCTGAGGGTGCTTATTAAATTAGTGTGGGTGTCAATATATATATATATATATATATATGTGTGTGTATATATATATATATATATATATATATATATATATATATATATATATATAATTTTATTTTAATTATAAAATAAAATTAAATAAAACATTGTGCTTTGCTCATTTCTTATTGGCTCAACTGTTTATTTTAATTATAAAATAAAATTCACCCCCCCTTTGTGAAGTCATAGAAATATTCGAAAGTGACATGCCATTCAGCCAAGTATGGTGACCCATACTCAAAATTCATGCTCTTCATTTAACCCATCCTAAGTGCACACACACAGCAGTGAACACACACGGAGCAGTGTGCAGCCATTTATGCTTCAGCGACCAGGGGAGCAATTGGGCCTTGCTCAAGGTATTGATGGACCGAGACTCAAACCCACAACCTTAGGGTTTAGGAGTCAAACTATCTAACCACTAGACCACGACTTCCCCGAGCGATGCAATCATGGATTTTTCTTTTGGTACTGAAAAAAATCTGAATGATAAAAAAAATTTTGTTCTAGTTTCCGTTTACCACTTTTGGGTAGTCGTGGCCTAATGGTTAGAGAGTCGGACTCGCAATCGAAAGGTTGTGAGTTCGAGTCTCGGGCCGGCAGGAGATGTGGGGTGGGGGGGAGTGCATGTACAGTGCTCTCTCCACCCTCAGTACCATGACTTAGGTGCCCTTGAGCAAGGCATTGAACCCCCAACTGCTCCCCTGGCGCCGCAGCATTAATGGCTGCCCACTGCTCCGGGTGTGTGCTCACAGTGTGTGTGTGTGTGTGTTCACTTTGGATGGGTTAAATGCAGAGCAAAAATTCTGAGTATGGGTCACCATACTTGGCTGAATGTCACTTTCATAGATGTTTACCTAACTATGGTAACTTCCCATTCTTTAAAAAAAAAAAAAAACAGATATGTGAAAAGGTTTCACTGGCCTGTTTACAGCTTTAAAATCGAATTTTAAAATAAAATATTCAAAATGAACAGAAATTGAAGTGTTATGCAGAAATCATGCATAACACTTCAATGTCCAGGTTGCTACGCTCACTAGTGAGGTGGATTGTAGCATAACTCTTTGTACCTGACACTAATTTACAGTTTAAATTGTGCATTCCTAAACTACTTTAACATGTAGCAGACAAACAAAAAAAATATGATTTCAGAATCTTGGAGACTTTGCTGAAAAGAAAAAGAATAAAAAGAGTGTTACAACAGTCAACACTCCCCACTCTTCCATACGGAAAGTAACGTTACAACTAGAAAGTCTCTCACACTCTCAATCCATTCTCGCTGATAGGATTGCTATCAATATTACAAGGGAACATTGTGAACATATGATTATGATAAGAGTGCGCAATGTCAAGGCAACTGCTGTAAGACAGACTCCCTTTTCAACAATATTTGAGATACTTCTGAACTCTGTGTAACACTAATCACGCCTAGAACTGGGAGCATTTGTGCATGCGTGCAGAGGCTCAGCAGCACGGACATGATCGAGCATGTGCTGTCGTGAGTGAAGAGACGCCTCATCGTGTCACTCTCTCTCTCTGCTGTGCCTTAAAATAAAGTGCAAAGCCACCAGACATGCGGCCAGCCATTCACAGTGTATGGCATGTGCTGTACCAGCCTAAGTAAACAATCTGATACCTTGAATGCTATTCGCGTGTGTAAAATATAATTCTCAGACATTACTGTAAGTAGGTGCATATTGCATGCAGCCTTCTTAATCATAAAATGCAGACGTGCGGGTAAATGCATGCCTATTTAATAGTTACAACGCACGCATGATTCCCACCCAGAAACCAAACTGGAAGTACATAACCAATTTTGAGATGTAAACCCCCGTGCACTGCACAGTGATGGCTTAGGGGGGAGGCTGAGACAAGTTTATATGACACAGTTGTTGCAACACGACCAAATGTTGCACAACAGTAACATGATCCATTATCATAATGCAGGTACAAGCGCTAATAACACGGTCACTGATTTAAAGGGAACGCTTGTATTTACTAACGAGGGAAGAAATCGTTGGACATTTGTTGCAACACAACTGCTCGTCTAAAAAGCACTTTCTGTTGCTCACGTGTAGCTGCAGCGCTTGCTGTGTTCCTGCATGAATGTGTTTACATGAAACAGTTCGCCACTAGCAACACTGACAGAGACGCATCTAACTGTTTCTGTCAAAAGTACGGAACCACCCAAACGAATTCATTCTCCAGAAGAACAAGGACCGCTTTCGACGTCCTGCAGAAACTCATCATAAATCTATGCTTTACGAGTGGATTCAAACTGGATCTAGTTGGAAAGGAGTCAATGCGCATTACATTACCTGTAAAACATATGCGACGTAGCTCCAGCGATCCAGATCTTTTTCGCGTTGCTTTCAATAAAAAAAAAGGGAGAAAAAAACTTTAAGCCTTTTCATGTATTGTAGCGTCACTTCCTCGTTCGTAGCAAGAGCGCCACCCGCTGCAAATTCCAAAGTGATGTAAATTTTTCTCTTGCACATTTAATTCAGGAGACACCTTTAGTGAACGTTGTGGCAAGTTTACAATTAAATATACATATATACAACTCCTCATCCTAATGTCACGTGTGCTAAAAAGCGATTACTATAAAAATACATTTGTTAAACGATCCTATATAAAAATCACATGGTAAAGATTCGCACTAGTGTCCAAGGTAAAGGATTCGCTATGCCCGAATCATTCTTGTGAATCGTTTAGGGATCATTCGAACTAGAACGTTCTGAACGATTCGTTTGTGAATCGAACTGAATCAGTCCGAGAGGTTCTCGATCTTGAGTCAACAACTTCGACTCATATCATTTAAATAAAACTAGCAATTCTAGAATAGTTTAAACTTAATTCACAACAGTGGAAACCACTTGGCTGTTATACATTCACGGGGCTTATTGCTTTTATAAAACGGTTATTCCATATACGTAGTGAGGTTTCACACTAGTTCACATTAGTTCACAGAATAAAACAGAGCAAATAAAGTGTAATGATATTGATAAAAACAGAATTCTTCCACCGAACAATGTAGTTCCTCAGAAACAGGCTGTGGTTCCAACAAAGTGGTTCCCAAGCAACACACAGAAGTAAACAAAGGTGTATATTTATATATTAATTTAAAACAGCTAAGAACGTGGCTCAACCAATCAGAATCAAGGACCGGAACTATCCGTTTTATAATTCGATTTTAGAACTAATTTGGAACTAACACGAAATTACAGTGAGTCTGTTTATTATTATTATTATTATTATTATTATTATTATTATGTTTTTAAATGTCAATGTGCATTTAGTAATAAAAAGAACCGGTTCTTCTAAATTAACTGTTCAAAGGAACCGTTTCGCGAGTCTGAATTCCCATCATCACAACATATTTCAACAGATATTTACAGCTCATGCAGCCAACCAAATATGATTATTTCAGGACGAAGCCGCTGCATGCAAACTTTTCGAGCTTTGCATTATAAATAACGACACGATTTATTTGATAAAAAACATTAAGTAGTAATGTAAAAAGAGTTGTGTTGCGCTCTCAACCAGGTGTTTGTTATTGAGGTATCATAAAGGAACTTCACGAAATGCATTCATTTCATGTGGGAATGGTGTTAGGCAGGGAGGAATCTTGTCCCCTGTCTTATTTAATTTATATATGGATGAACTGTCAAGGAGACTTAATGGTTGCAACACTGGCTGTATGATTGGTGGCATGCTGGTGAATCATCTTATGTATGCAGATGACCTTGTTACTTTTAGTCCGAATAGTGCTGGGCAGCAGGAGCTTCTTAATATATGCTCTGATTATGGGGTGGAATTTGATATAAAATACAATTCCAGCAAAAGTGCTGTTTTAAACATGCAGAACGAAACAGGAAAAATTGCTTAATTTTCCTGTGTTCATGCTAGCCAATAATTGTCTTGAGGTCTGCAAAAAGATTAAATACCTTGGTCATTGTATTGCAGATGATATGAATGATGATGATGACATATACAGACAGTGTTCTAAGTTCTATGCACAGGCAAACACCATAGCACGTAAGTTTAGTTACTGTTCTACTCGAGTTAAAGTGGCTCTGTTCAAAGCTTACTGTACACCTCTATACAGCCCATCTGTGGTCTTCTTACAAAAAATCTACCATGCAGAAGTTACAAGTTGCCTACAATGATGCAATGAGAATTTAACTCAAGGTTCCCAGAGGAGGGAGTGCTAGTCAGATGTTTGTATCTGTAGGAGTAACCACACTAAAAGCACTTTTAAGACATTTGATGTTTAAATTTATGCAACGTCTGGATGAGTCTACTAACAGTATTATGGTTGCACTCTCAAATCCCTTAGTGAGTTGCTACAGGTACACATCCAGACTGAGAGTGCATTGGCTGAAATGTCTGTATGTATTTTAATTATTGTATTTGCTTTTTTTTTTTTCTTACTGATTGTTGTTTGTTTGTTTTGTTTGTTTTTATCTGTCCTGTCTTGTGTGGCTTTTGAACATGAGTCTGGCAAATAAACTGAATTGAATTGAATTGAATATTAACACCAAACTCAGTGCAGCACTGTCGCATGAACGATGATCCTGGAGATGAATGTTGCCATGGAGATTAGGGGAGTGTGTGGATGGATGGAGATGGAGTTGGTGTAGTGGAGGCCAGCAAGTCAGGCATTATCTGGGCACTACTGTCACCTCATTCAACTGGCCTTGGCAAACCTACAGTGTGATGGATGGCAGCCTTTTGCAAAAGGTACAGTGCTCATTTTGGCAAGGTTGATTCATAGTCTTCAGGTTTGTGGATGTGTGGTGTAGTGGTTCTCGCAGGTTGACCCAGAGATGGTCGATGGTCACCTGTCATATGTTCTAGGAGCGCTGGGCATGCCTGGACTCACTGCTCTATTACGTGTGAGAGAGAAAGGTCATGTGACTCCAGGAAGCCAGCAGGAGATGGTCATCAGTGGAGCAGCTGGAGCTTGTGGGTCGATTGCTGGACAGGTAATATGCAACTAGAAATAGGAAATCGGTCTATTCACTATATTTTTGTTGGACTGTTAGACTTAGTAACACTTTAGTATAGGGACAAATTCTCACTATTAAAATTGTTTAGCATGCACATTATTAACATATTGGCTGTTTATTAGTACTAATGAAACATATTTTGCATGACCATATTCTACATCCTTAATCCTAAACTTAATAACTAGCATACTAACTTTTAATAAGCAGCTAATTAAGAGTTTTTTAAGGCAAAAGTCATAGTAATGGTTTGTTAATAGCGAGAAATTGGACCTTAAAATAAAGTGTGACCAAATTAATAAATCAATCAATTATATGTAAATTAGCATATATATATATATATATATGAATGATTTCTTTTTTGGTGGGGCATAAAGTGAAAATTATTATGGTAATACAACTGATTCAGTAATAAAGAACAGAGAACTCATTAAATAATGAAATTCTTACATATAAATTCTTAAATATGAACCTAGTTTAGAATAATAATTTATTATTACTCAGAAAAAAGCAATGACACAGTTTTGCTAAAATATTTTGTGTAGCAAATCAAAGTCATTTGGTGCTATCAACATGACAAAACAACCTAAAATATGAAATGATATCATTGACAGGACCCCTGCATGACTGTATGTCAAAGTTAATAATCAGTCAGATCCTGTAAAATCACACATCTTATGATAAAACAGATGGTGTCAGGTGCGACTCCCAGGAACGTAATAATATTTTTTTATATTTCATGATGTTTGGGTATAAAATATAAATAAATATAATAAAAATAATAAATACTAAAAAGTAAGTTAACATTGAAAAAAAAAAAAAAAAATTATTTATTGTGTCATATTTTGAAAATAGTTCTGGTATTTGTGGCTCTGACCAGAAATGCCAGGCCTTGGTAACAGAGCTGGGTTTTACAGCAGGGATAAACTACGAAAAAGGAGATATCAGCTCAGCGCTGAGGGAGCACTGCCCCACAGACATTGATGTATACTTTGACAACATAGGGGGTCCCATCAGTGATGCTGTTATATCACAGGTACAGTATGTCCTGCCCTCAGTGTTTATGTCAGTTTCTGTGGGTCATTTGTGTTCACGTGCAATACTCTCCCTGTGCAGATGCATCCCGGTGGTTACCTTCTGGTTACAAACATACTTTGTCGATTGTATACATGGTATCATATTACCAACTTGCAACAATACAATATGTTCACAGGGAGAGGTTTGTTGTGTTGAACTACATTGAGAAGCATGAAGAAGATCTTGTGCAGCTCAGCCGCTGGGTAAAGACGGGCCAGATGTTTCCTCACATGAAAGATGCCATAAACCTTTTGTACACTGTATTTCTCCTCTTAATTTTACAGGTGTTGGAAACTGTTGTGAATGTTATAGAAAACATGGGAGGTGTGAGTTTATTATTGTTATTATTTTCTCGTGTATTGAAGTGTACTTTGCATGCATATTGCATGAACTGTGTTTATTTTAATGCATGTATGCACTATGCATATTTCAGGGGCGTTTTGCTCCATGATGACTGGAGGCAATATCGGTAAACGTTGTCAAACATCTGCATCTGGTGCAGTCATTATAAATCTGGGCTGGTAACCGAAAGGTAACTAAAAAGGGACTATCAAAAAGATATTTGAAGTTTCTCCAGTGGGACTGTCCCTTTAAGTGTGCTGCAAGTCATTTTGAATAAATGCATCAGCTAAGTTGACCTAAAATTATAGGAAATAGTTCACCCAACATTAAAATTAAAATTTGTAATGTAATGATGTTTGCCTTGCTCTAAGTGTCAATTTTAAAATAAATTTACTGTCAGTTTTTGGTAATATGTATATAGTTTCAAGCACCGTTTGAGGTTTGACACTGAAAATGCACATACATATAGTTCGTTAACAAGTATTTGGGAAAGTCCCTTATGTTCACCAAGGCAGCATTTATTTGATCAAAAATCTTGATGATTTGAAATAACTGTTTCCATTTTTATAAATATTAAAAAATTTAATTTATTCCTGCAAGTCTGATCTTTCATCAGTCATTATTTCTGTGTCAAAGGAAAGAAAGGAAACAACAAAATATGTCACAATATGAAACCCCTTTAATTTGGTGTACATAAAAAAACAATATAAATCTCAATACAAGATGATTCAGAGTTGCAGAAACATGGCAAATATAAATTGAGGTAATTTCATGTTGGAAAGCAACATTGTCAGGTGTAAAACAGAATAAAGAATCTATTTTGGCAGTATTTTGTGGTGAAGCCAATTGTTAAAAGAGAATTCTGATTCAATTCCAAGTAAATATGTATTCATTATTCACTGAAAAGAACCTATTTTGTGCCTTCCACAAAACAAATTGTGAACAGCACTTTCCGGCATGAACTACAAAAGCCACGTGACCCAGAGAAACCCAGAATGCCCATGAAACAGTGCAGAACAGCTGGAAGGAATATACATTACAATATCAATGTGGATGCATACTATAACATAATAATAAAACAAGATATACAGCAGTTCAAACCAAATCACATATTAGCAGATATTTCATCATCAAACATTCAAAGTCCTGTTGGTTCACCACAAATCTAGATTAACATACAGAGTAAATGTGGAATCTTCTAAAAAGGTTCGTTCTCACTGTTATGCGCCTTAAAATGGCAACAAAACTCTTTAAAAAAACAAAAACATTCAGGGCATTGAAAGACAAACTAGAGCAGCCTATTGTTCAAGTCTTTACTTTCCTGAGAGAGAACGGGAATGTCAGTGAATCCACCAGAAACTCTTGTCGCAGCTCTTTCTGGATTATGAGGGCAAAAAAGGGAGACCTCAATGGCAACACAGAGCCGCTTTTCAAACTAACTGATGGCCATTGTGTTTGTGTGGTCTGCAACTGTGAAAAACCTACTATAAAAGAGCTGCTTCACAACATTTCCCTAATAAACATTTGACAGAGTTGTGCACATTTGACTATTTCCATGTGTTCAGTGTCTTCTTTTATGTGCTGCATTGGGATGTTCCCTTCAGCAGCCCAAAAAGTCTGGCTTTAATCCTCAGCATGTGTTGAAGTGGACATTATTAAGTGTATTAACTGTGACTATGCAACAAAAATGTTCTACATTCATTCTCATCTAGATAAATATAGTGGTTTCATCATTTGTAATATGTATAATCAGTTAGTTGTTGTTCAAAATGATATCAAAACACAATACACAACACTTGAAAGTCTTTGAAACACAAATAAAGATGTTTTAATGATTACTGAAATATTTCTGTCCCTTTCCTGCTTGGAAAAGTTTGGTTTGTTCTCATGCATCAAGCATGTGTGGTTGAGCTTCTCTTAAAACATCTTCATTTGTGTTTTGATGAATGATGAACGAAAGTCCTACAGGTATGGAATTAATTGAGTGACTGATGTCAATTTTGGGTGAACTATCCCTTTAATGCCGACATATTCTTGTCAATGTTGGCATTCTGTGTCAAGTAATTTTGTACAATGACTTCTAAAACATGTAATTGGACACTGTTCAAGGCAATTTCTTGTTGCAATAAATTTAAAAGAGCTCAAATTCAATATTTATTTTGTTAAGCAGTGGTGTAATAAGTGGGATAATGTACAGTCATTTAGTCATTATAAAGTCCTGATCGCTTAATCCCTGGAGTGCCTCTGTTCTGCAGAGTTTAGGTCCCACCCTAATTTAACACACCTGAACCATAGTAATCAGGGTCTTTAAACGCACTACAAACTTCCAGACAAGTGTGTTGGAGTGAAATAGGGCTGTCACAATTCCTCCATTTAATTTGAGTACTCAGTTTTAAAAATCCTCTATTGCATTTTGCCATTGTCGAGTAAATGGCAAAGTGGCACATTCTACGGACGAGAATCTGACAAGATGCATTATAAGACCATTTACCAAGGCTGCATAAATAATAACCATTTTAAAATTATAATAAAGCATAATGATACTGTGAATTCACAAACGCTATGATTCAATTAAGTATATCCGCACATGCGTGTAGGTTACGTAAGTGCATGTCAGAGTGGTTCAGTTAGCAGTAAATGCTGCTCTACACAAACTGTTATAATTTACATGCATGGATCATCTCAAACTCCATTGCCGCATATTGCTGTGAGTTTGAGTTTACTATAACATTCATCTGGGAATGCAATGTGCACCAGATTCAGTTGAATCAGAATCAGATTTGTAAGGATAATCATTTATAAACTTGCACATACACTGGGGAATACATTACTTTCTCAATATGATAACTGTCAACCACAATTTAAAATAAAAGTTTAAACCCTTGCTCTGAGATTTGATGTACACATATTCAAAAAACTGTCATAAAGAAACAGCCTAAAATGAAAGATTATGTGGACCATTGAATTAAATGTTGTGAGTGGCGCCCTCTGCAGGCATTTGTTATAATGCGTAATGTACGTTAGCTCGTTTCTAATACATTATGCATTTTAACAGTTTTGTTCAAGAAAACCATACGATTACTTGCTTTTGATACTTTATTTGAACTAATTATTATTGCCTCATTGCTATTACACAGTAGTCAACATCTGAAGTGGATAAAAAAAGTTCAAAGTTTTCCTAAGACAAGAACGCATTATGCTTTTAGTTTAAGAACAACTTTGATTTAAATATTTTGATCCACTTCAAATGTTGACTAGTGTATATACATTTGAAGTAATTTTAAAAGGCTATTGTTCGCTTAGGGCTAATTTTTTACTACAAAAAAATGAAATACAGTAATCCGATTACACGATTAATCATCAGAATAATCGACTGAATACCTGACTACTAAAATAATTAGCAGTGACAGCCCTTGAGGGAAACTGATATTAGCCCTCCAAGAGCAGGATTGGACACCCCTGGTCTAATCTGATTGGCTGAGCAGCGTTCCATACACAGTTTAAATTTGTGTGTTGCTTGGTGACATGCAAAGCTTGATGCTTTGGCTTCTTTTGGAACTACTTTGGTAGATTGGTAGATAAAATCATTTATAGCCCATAATGACTGGCTTCATCCCTTAAATCATCCTTCACGTATTATACCTTGTCTACAGGTGTAAAAAAAATTATAGAATCCCTTCTTTACAGTGTAGTTTATATGCATGAAAACAATTTGAGGATCCATATTGACTGATCGGTGGCAGTTTCATTGAAACATTAAGATATTATTATATATTAACTGAATACTATTTTCTCTATCCTCTATCTCTATCGTGAAGACCGCTGTGAATGGAGGGAAGAGCTTGGCACAAAACATGATGCAGGTGAAGGCCTCTCTTCAGCTGTCACCGTCATGAAGGCCGCTTGGTCTTGCTGCCACTGAAGAAGTTAGGAGGTGTTCCCCACCATGCCCTGTACACCAACAGCAGACCCATGAGCAGGGCCCAGGTACGTACGGGAGAGAGGAAGAATGCCAGCAGCCCATAGGTCTCCAGCAGGAAGTAGCAAGAATAGGCCTGCCAAATCATGAGGACCAGCATGCCCATGTGCATGGCCAGATTCCTCCAGCGTCTGCCTGGCCGGCAGAAATGCGAGCGAAAGCTGGTACCGCGAGACCTGTGATGAAGACTCCAGCAGAGGTAATAAGTGAGAGGCATATTGAAGAAGAGCACCTGTGGATGACAGACGGCATGTTAGGACCCAGTCGTTACGATTAGTATGATCTGCACCTACTGTAGGTCTTGAATTACCTGTGTGACTCCCACGACATAGGAAAGACTGCCTTGAAGGAAATGGCCATCCACTAACACGCCAAAAGCAAAGCAGGCTCCTTTGTGTCCATCAATGACTTCGCCAATGAACCATGGACCTGAAAAAACAGAATATAAAATGCTCTGTTCTTTCTTCACAGTAATTGCAAGGACATGTTGAGACCAAGTTCATTCTGAAAAATCTTCACTAAGAAGGGCTACACAATTTCAAATTTTCCCTTGATATTGTAATCATGATTATTCATTTCGCAGTGTAACCTTATGAGGATCAAAACAAGTGACACCTTAAAAATTCTGTTTCTGTCAGCGTCAACATTTACTCACCCTCATGTCATTCCTAACCTGTATGACTTTCTTTATTTTGTGGAGATATTTTGAAGAAAAACACATTTGTTTTTTTTGTTCATACAATGAAAGTAAATGGGACTAAATCATTTTTTTCAGTTTAATCTATCTTTGGTGTTCCACAGAACAACTTGTTATAATAAATATCATTTAGAATGTGACAACATGAGTAAATTTTCAGCTAAATTTTCATTTGGGTGAACGATCCCTCTACATCCATATGGTGTTGAATGTAAATTCAGACTAGGCCTGGGCTGTCAGGATTCCTCGATTCAATTCAAGTACTCAGTTAACCGTGCCTACTAACTGACAAAATACCGGAAGTGGCACGTTCCCCAGAGGAGAATCCATAAATGCATTATTAGACCATTTTCCAAGACTCAATGATATATTAAACCCATTTAAAAATCATAATGTTATTGTGAAAGTGTCAAATGCTGTGATTTAATTAAATAAATATATTTGATGCAGGTTTAATATACGTATATATAATTATTTACAAGCGTGTATTGTAGGTTGAGTTCATACATCTTGGAGCGGCTGTTATCATTTACATGTGGGGAGCATCTCAGACTCCATCTCTGCATGTTGTTTTGTTATAACATTCATCTGGGAACGTAATGTGCGCCATTTCCTCAGATTTATAAGGTAAATCATTTATAAACCTATGCAAGCACAAGAGAATAAATCAATATCTTTCCCAATATGCGATTACAAAATAAAGCATTTCCGGCCAAATAATAAAGATAAAGTGGACACTTGAATTAAATATTAGTCATCATTAAACAAGGTTCAGATCATGCGGTTAAGTGTAAAAACAATCGTCAGGCCATTGGTGCTCTCTGTAGTCAATTTGATAATGCTTAATGTACGTTTATAATACGACTTACCTAATGCTGTACACAGGTTGAACAGCAGCAGAGGATAGAAGAACGTGTTGCTTTTACTGACAAGATGCAGAGATGTCCACTCTTGAGAGGACAATCCTGATGGATTATAAGAGTATATAGTGTTAAGTGTCTATTATGCTCCTGAAGACCATTTATATTCAGTTATAATGACAGGACCACATAAATACCTCTTATAGAAGATACAGGCATAAATCTGAAGAGCACAAGCCCAGCAAGGTTTAGTAAAACTATGCCCACAAAGCCAATCCGTGCCTGTGAAAACACACAGCCATTGACATGCATATGATATTCATTAACAGCAAACTATTAACTATAAACTTTTGATGTACTTTTGTGATAAATGTGTTTTATGCAGAGTATTTACTGTTGAATCCTTATCCCAGACACAGATTTTAATCTTCTAAAAATCCAATACAATATAATTAATTATGCCATGTTTAAAGCTATGAGAATTTAAAGGGATAGTTCACCCAAAAATTATTCACAAAAAGTGTCAGTAACTCACAAAAATTTCTTAATTAGTGTTCTGAAGATGAACAAAGGTCTTACGGGTTTGGAACGACATGAGGGTGAGTAATTAATGACAGAATTTTCATTTTTTCCCTTATCCCCTCATTTTATCTCCATCCCTAACTGAAGAATGAAGTAAACAGCCATTCCAATATTTATTGAGATCAATGATTTGCTTTCATTTTTGTACCAGTATGTAGTGGTCTGTGAGGAGGATGAAGGACTGCATGAAGCCGAAGCTAGGAGTGAGGCCTTCCTCCAGTGTGAATGGCTGCTCTCGCACTTTTGAGCGACCTGCAGAGTCCTGGGACACGGAGCCAGAGCACAAATGAGAAAAGCTCACACTGTACCATTTCCTTACAGTAACAATACAACCATTTCTATCCATTCAAATAAACAATTGCTATGTTTGCTAAGGTTTTCATGGCATGTTGTTCTCCTGTGTTTTCTTGTTGGTTGCTGAAGTCCATCTCTACAATATTCTGGTCTCCAGATATTACTCTTATAAAGTCTACAGGACCAGGCAAAACGGTTTAGAAGCGCAACAGCAACTCTTCTAAATGAGCCATGTTTAATACTAGAAATAGGGGTTTGTTCGAATCATTATTTACCTCCACTTTAACTCTGATCGTGTGCAGTCCTGTAGTGTATAGCGTTGGGTCCCATTGCAGCACGTATAAAGGACCCCCTGCGCTAAACGCTTTCCCCAGTGAAACTCCATCCACATTCACATGCACAGCTGTGATTGGAGATTCAGAGAAAGCCAGGAGCCTGTAGAAGCGACACACGGCACATTGAGCAATTAGTGCAATCTCAAACTATGACGTTTCTCTGTAGGACAGAACAAGACAGGCTTTCAGAGAATAAACATAGATGTGAGGTTTGGATGAGAGACGATAATGTTTCTGAGCGCTTGGAGTTTCAAGAGGACACACGTAGAGACACCTGATGTGCGTGGACCTGCGGATACGACCCAGAGGCTCCACTCCTGGGTGCAGGTACTGGGCGTCTTTGGGATTGGTGATGAGCACAGCTGGCCAGTCCTCAAACGTCATGTCAGTGAAACTAAGCAGGTCATGGTCGAAAGCCAATATCCTGTACCTGAACCAAGTGAGAAACTTTGTGTCAGTGCATTTATAACCGCTAAGGTAAGCTATGTATTCCTGGTAACACTTTAGTATAGGGTCCAATTCACACTAATAACTACTTGCTTATTAGCATGTCTATTATTAACATACTGGTTGTTTATTAGTGCTTATAAAGTACATATAATGCATGACATCCATAATCCTACTCAATACCCTAAACTAAACAACTACCTTATAAACTATTAATAAGCAGCAGATAAGGAGTTAATTGAGGCAAAAGTCATAGTAAATGGTTAGTTAATAGTGAGAATTGGACCCTAAAATAAAGTGTGACCGTATTCCTCATATATCAGATGTTGTTCTTGTATTTGCTTACATAGTCAGCTATGTTCATCATGCAGCATTCCCTTGAGCGTGGGAACCTACCTGCGGTTGTCCATCCAGTCTCCCAGCTCTAACTCCAGCGTGCCTCCTTGATGTCGACTGTGCAGGACCGGCATGAAGCCTCCTAGTGTATGTAGGTGCCCACACAAATACGCCACGGCTGTACTGTAAAAAAACAATGGATCAAATTTGAGACTCAACAGAATATGGTGAAAATTATAAAACAGAATCGAATGCAGCTTGTTAGCTCTTTAGCATTATTCCCTACAAGTGTTTAACAGCACTATGACTGAATATTACAGCATTTCAGACCAGAATTCATGTTCTAGGGTTCAGATGAAGGTCAGATGGCACGGTCTCAGATCGGATTTAGAATGACATTTGAAAAGTCGCAGCCTCAGATGGCACAGTCACAGGCCACTTACAGGTCACTAACGGATCATTGCACACAAAAATTGTAAGCACTTTTGCAACATATAGGGATTTTGTTTTTTTAAATCAAGATATTTTTTTAATAAAGAAACTACTGGCTACAAGGTTTAAATAAACACTGGAAAGTTTAACAGGTTAATAAAATGAAATATTTGAATTAATTAAAAAGTTACTGATATATATATATATATATATATGCGCATGTATATAAGTGCTGTCAAACGCATTCAAAATAAAAGTTTTTGTTTGCACAATATGTGTGTGTACTGTATTTATTTATTATGTACATATGAATATATACACATACAGTATATATTTTCAAAATATTTACATGTACCGTATATACATTTATACATTTATATTTTATATTATATAAAAATATATTGAATATATAAACATAAATATTTTTTCTTAAATGCATGTGTGTATTTATATATACATAACATATATATATATATATACATACAGTGGGGCTCGAAAGTTTGGGCACTCCTTGCAGAATCTGTGAAAATATGAGTAATTTTAAAAAAATAAGAGAGATCATACTAAATGCATGTAATATTTTATTTAGTACTGTCCTGAGTAAGATATTGTGCATAAAAGATATTAACATTTAGTCCACAAGACAAAAAAAAATTCTGAAATTATTAAAATAACCCCACTCAAAAGTTTGGGAACCCTTGGTTCTTAATACTGTGTTCTGTTTCCTGATGATCCTCGACTGTCTTTCTGTTTTGTGATGGTTGTGCATGAGTCCCTTGTTTGTTCTGAACAGTTAAACTGAGCAGCGTTCTTCAGAAAAATCTTTAAAGTCCTGCAGATTCTTCAGTTTTCCAGTATCTTTGCATATTTGAACCCTTTCAAGCAGTGGCTTTATGATTTTGAGATGCATCTTATCACACTGAGGACATTTGAGGGACTCAAACACAACTATTAAAAAAGATTCAAACATTCACTGATGCTCCAGAAGGAAACAAGATGCATTAAGAGCTGGGGGGTGAAAACTTTTGAACATGATGAAGATGGCCAAATTTGTCTTATTTTGTTGAAATATAATTGTTTTCCATTTAGTTCTGCCCTTCGTAAGCAACAGAAGATACTTGTATGTTTCCCGGTACACAAATTAAGTACAATTTACCTTGATCTTCTGTTGCTTACGAAGGGCAGAACTAAATGGAAAACAATTATATTTCAACAAAATAAGACAAATTTGGCCATCTTCATCATGTTCAAAAGTTTTCACCCCCCAGCTCTTAATGCATCTTGTTTCCTTCTGGAGCATCAGTGAATGTTTGAATCTTTTTAAATAGTTGTGTTTGAGTCCCTCAAATGTCCTCAGTCTGAAAAGATGTATCTCAAAATCATAAAGTCCCTGCTGGATGGGTTCAAATATGTAAAGATGTTGGAAAACTGAAGAATCTGCAGGACCTTAAAGATTTTTCTGCTCAGTTTAACTGTTCAGTATAAACAAGGGACTCATGCACAACCATCACAAAACAGAAAGACAGCCGAGGATCATCAGGTAACAGAACACAGTATTAAGAACCAAGGGTTCCCAAACTTTTGAGTGGGGTTATTTTAATAATTTCAGCATTTTTTTTTTTGTCTTGTGGAATAAATGTTAAAATATTTTATGTACAATATCTTACTCAGGACAGTACTAAATAAAATATAACATGCATTTAGTATGATCTCTCTTATTTTTTGAAAATTACTCATATTTTCACAGATTCTGCAAGGGGTGCCCAAACTTTCGATCCCCACTGTATATACTCAGTGCCTGCGCATATATTATGTACACAAAAACTTTTATTTAAGAAAATATTAATCATTTGACAGCACTATTAACTAATACTAATACTAATATATATTTATATACACACCCACATATACGCACACAAACACACATTCAGATTTTTTGAGTTACGGATTTGAAATAATTTGTATGATTACTTTTGTATAGACAGAAACAAAAGTGCGTATGGTCTAAGTATATATATATATATATATATATATATATATATATATATATATATATATACATACATAAAGTCTATAAGTCAATCATTGTTTTTCTTGTTTTCATTACAATATTTTGTAGAGACTTGATGTTGTAAGTAACTGTATTTATTTCTATTAATCTACACCACTGATCAAAAATGTTATATTATCGTATTATAATTTTTATATGGACTAAACCTCACAAACTCTAAAAACATTTTAAGTTGTTTTCTAATGTTTTCAGTATAGTCATGTATAGAAATTTTGCACTGTTATTTAATTATAATTTTTCCTGCTGGTCCTTTATTGTAATGTAATCTCATCTCAGATAAACCAACCCCTAACAGAACAGTTACTGGTCACTTTATATGCTGGTCACATGCTCTCTTCCTGGCTAAGTGGGCCATTATTGGCGGTCAGTAGGGAACCATTTCAGATTGGTTGACAGTTTCAACACAAGATTTTTCCAAACCTCATGAGCTCTCGGATTCCTGGGAAGGGGGAGATGACAGTGGAAGTGGTATAATGTCCAAACCAGATGGAGTTGTTACTGCTCAGACTCTCCTCTCTAAAAGTCGCCAACATGTCCATCTGAGTCTATGGGGAACATCACATTTCAGCCGAAGGGGAGAGTTGTCATCACATTTACAGAAGCAAAGCTAAAATAATCTCTAATACCTGATTGATAATTCCATAGAAGTTATAGGGTCGTTTGGGTCCAGGGGTCAGAGTGGCATCGGCACAAATAAAAGAGTAGTTCCCAAAAGGAGTTCTGTGTATGTAGTGGAAGGATCCAACTTTCTGATTGGCAGAGTATTTCCTAAGTGTTCAGGAATGGAGAAAAATAACACAACATTTCTTCTCAATAAGACCATTAAGTGCGCATTATTGTCGACTTTAATATTTGGAACCTTCTTGTAGCTTTATAGTCATTATGTTCTGCATTTGTAATATTTGTACAGACCTGTAATAATTGTTCACGCTCTCCAGTGAAATAATATTAAAGGCATCTGAGGAGACAAGAAGAAAATATAAGACAAGATTTCCTGGAAATGAAAGAAGAGCAGGGACAAAATAACTGAGCTCTTATTACAGGTCTGGCAGTTTTCGTAATGTAACACCAGTTACAGGACCTGTGGGGAAATGGGATAATGGGAATAGAGGAAAAATGATATGCGAGATATGGGAGTTCATTAGAGATGTTCATTAGCCACCACCAAAAAGTCCATGCATTCTTCATAGCAGGGCTCCAGACTAACTATTGCACTAGGAGCACTGTAACCCCTGACTGAACATTTTTAAGAGCACAAGAAGAAAATTTAGGGGCACACCTTTAAATCAGTCTGCAACGCAATACTATAACTGTACTGTACTTCATACACAAATAAGTGCAAAATTCAGAAAGAAATCTGATTTCTTGATGATTTGATATTTTAGAACAGTTTATAATTGTGATTTTACCATTTCAAAATACAAATCTGCCGCCACTTACAGGTTATAATGGTGATTGATGTATTTTTAACATTTTACATTAGTGTTTGTTCACCACAGTATATTTTGGTCATCCCATTAAAAATAACATCGAAATCGGATCACTTTGGAGCTTTAAAGTGCTGGAAACAGTTGGATGAAATGCTTGAAAGTCATTGAAAATTTGATCGCATCTCACCAGATCTCGCAGCAATCTTTATTCATCCTGCGGCGAATTCAGACGCTTTTCACTGGATCTCGCAGTGCTGTTTTTGTTTTCGAGGTAAAGCAGTTTTGAGTATGGACCAGTTTGTTTTCATCATGGTCCAAGCTGATAAACGGTCTGCGCTTAGCAGCTCAAATGAGTAGCGGGATTTCGTTTCACGCTTTTGTTTTGTTTGACGTTTCTCATATGCAACGGAAATGGAAGTGTCACACTACTGCGACCGTTCACAAAATGTAGCCGCACCGGCAGAAAAAAAGGTCCCAAATGCGAGCATTTGGTCACAGTCTAGAGCCCTGCTTAGCTAAATATTAATATAATAATATCAGATGAAACACAGCTGCTGAACATAAAGAATTATGTATATTTTATCTGTTCAAAATAAATCTCAATGATCCAAATCCTTTCCATTTAACTGGATATTAATTATCAAATGTGTTTTGATTGGCTGCGATTCTGTTGCATGGCAATGCACTTTGTTTTAGTGTGGATTTATCACTGGAAACTTAACGTTTCACACCCATCTGGTTGTAAAAAGAGGCTTAAAGGGATATATGTCAGTAGAGCTATGGCGAATTATAATTTCGTTCAGTATAATGACTTGAATTTCAGTCTGTTTCTCACGCAAAGCTATCAAATGGCCTCCGAAGACTTGGAATGTAGTGTAGGTGTACTTTTATGGCACGTGTTTCTAGGTTTTCAGTCTGAATCAGCAACCAATTGTATGGAAAAGAGCAGCATGAAAAATTATCTAAATATCTATTTTTGTGTTTGACAGTCAAAAAAAAAAATCATATAGGTTTGGAATATGTATAAATGAAAAAAAATCAATTTATAATGATTGCCATTGTAACTATCGGAACTTTAAAAAGTTGAAGTACTAAAATTACAAAAAATGTAAAAGAATTTAAAGCTAAATAGAAATATATAAAAAAAAATTAATGACATAAGTACATACAAAATTATGGAAAAAATTGCTAATTCAGCTAATTCAAAATATGTATATATATGTATATATATATATATATATGTATATGTATATATATATATATATATATATATATATATATATATATATATATATATATATATATATATATATATATAAATAACACTGCAGAAATATCTTTTTGTGGTAAACTATCACTTTAAATAAAGATAGGAAACTGGAGGAGTAATGATAAACAGCCTTGTGATTGCAAAGTTGTTATTAACCCACTATAGTTTGTTCTGAGTCACAACAAGCGGCAATATCCTGTTTAATAGAGTAGGCTTCATTTCAAGTCATTAGTGTGACATAAGAGTGTCCAGCTGTCTTCACTCAATGTCCTTTAATTGTTTTACTGCCAACAGACACTGGGACAAAGACAAACAATTATTTGTCCCTGACCAACAGTGACATGCAAAGAGGAAGCTTATTTCTGCGCTTTATTTTAGCTCTCTCACCCAAACCTTCATAATGATCTCTGGACAGTCTGCTTCTGCTCCAGTTTATGTTTAAAGGTGGATTTTCATGCTTACTTTTTCTAAAAACCGTAACCTTTCATATGCAAGGTTATTTTTTTTTTATCTTTCATATTTTCCCTTTTCATCATACAAATTAATAAAAAAATATATATATATTTTTTTTAAATCACTACCTATCTACCCTTTAATAGTTATATTTGACCTCAAATTCGGGTTGGATTGTTTGGGTAAACCGGTTTGACAATGATCTATATTTTCTAATCTCCAGCCTTGAAAATCATCATTTAAAATAATAATAATAATACTCACCATGGTTTCCTCGAATGTCAATCCATTTAGTTCGTTCCAGCACTCGTGATCTTTTCAGGACGTTGTGGTAGGCCTGCCACTCCACTTCATGCTGAAGAGAGCCCATTTTATTCTCAGTCTTTGCATCTGTTAAGTCCCCTGTTAAATAAAGTCAAAATGTGGGTTTATGTTGCATGCATGTATAAAATCTCATTTGACTTCATATACAGTAAGCAATGTATGGCAGCTCACCTGTGGCCAGCACGAGGTCAGGTTTGATCACATCAATAGTGTCACTACAGAACTTCTCGAAGTCTGGAATGCGCCTGGGATCGCGGAAACGACTGATATGGATGTCAGAAACCTGCACAGAGGAAGCAGCGTGTTTAAAAATCAGTTAATAATGAGGTTTCACACAAGCATGCTTGTAGTTAACGGTGAGTGCTGGAAATCTCACACATAAAACTCGCCTGTTTATAGAATAAGTGTCACTGGGATATTAGAGGAGACAAGTCTTGGGTGCGAGTCAGCAGAAGGATTCATGTTTTATCATCCAAACTATGACACTGGGGCTTTATGCACACTGTATAATACATATCTGATGTGACAAGTATATGTGTCCAGGATGTCATACAGTACATAGTGTAGATAGAAAAAACCAAATAGTATCAGTATATGTTAATAAAACATTTTAGTCATTTTAGTGTGCGCAAACATTTCTAAGCAGGTGAATTAAAGAATGATGCTATATTATACATATATTATTTTTAGGACAAATAATTGTTGTGATGGTTACGTTTTAATGTTTTACAATGTTTTAAATCATAGTTTCTTGTACAGTATAGTGATCAGAAGGGTTATGCGCACACACATTAAGTCTTCCATTTTGAAATCTTTTAATAAAAATAACTATTCCATTTGTCTTTCCAGGTCAATATGTTTTTACAGACTCATATTTAAAGAACCAATTATTAACTTTCATCGTTGGCCTCTTCACATATTAGACAGCTTTACAAATGTTATATATATATATATATATATATATATATATATATATATATAATAAATATTTTCACTGATCATTAACTAACAGCAGAATAATAAGGTTATTCTAAAATAATATATTATATATCCAGATTTAACTTTTTTTTATTGCGTTACTCAAACGGTGTTATTCTATCATAAATAGTAATAATGCATATACATATAGTTTTTTTTTTACCTATTAAAAAATGCATTAGTGGAAAGACCTCTTGTAGGTCTACCCAGTATTTTGTATTAAGAGTAACATATTAATATTTATCAATGAAATCAGCAAACTGTCTGTAAACTCTATATGACTTATTACAAAAGACTATCAGTGGAAGTGTGTGACGTGTCCTCAATGGGAAAACAAGTCCTTTCAGTTTTTGTAGCCCACACACACTCGTCTCGTCGTGACCATACCAGTTTATCGAGCACTCATGGTTATAGAAGTTAGGCAATACAGTTAAACTATACAATGTCAATGGCAATACAATTGCCTAAATATTTCATTGCTTAAATCTTTCACACAACAGCCGTCTTTACCGCGCGATGAATTAATTATTATGAAAGAACGCAAAATAAAAGCCGTCCCCAATCAATCACACGATGAGCCCAGTGACGGACTAATGACAGTGTGACACATTCATGACCTCTCTCTCACCTGCACAAACCAGAACACCCTGTCCCGCTGGCCGCCGGGGTACGGGGGGCCGGTGTCTCTGGACGGGTGTAGACTGCGCTTCGGGTGCCGGGAGCTGTCATAGCTGTCAAACAGCCAGGAAGTGAAGCAGGCGAGCAGCAGCCCAACAGTCACCAGAGCCGCGAACAGCCGGAGCATCCTGCCGAGATCACACTACCTTCACCGAGATCCCGTCAAGCGCTTCTCCTCTTCATGCTGGAGGACACTGATGGGGATTCCGACAGCTCACATCCTGCTCTCGCTTCAGTGACAAGCAAATCAGCGCGCTGTAATCGCCAACATCATCCATTAGAAACTTCCGGGTGACAGTATCCTGTCCGGAGAAATAAAACTGAAGGAAGGGGAAAATGGCCGAAGAGGGCGGAGCTATGCTGCTCGTCTTGGCCCGGAAGTTACGCTTAACCGACTTGAAATGTTGCATTTTTTTTTCATTTACAATATTAAGAATATAATAAATAATTAGTGATGTCAAACAATTAATCGCATCCAAAATAAAAGTTTGTGTTTACATAATATATGCGTGTGTACTGTGTATATTTATAATTTATAGTTAAATATAGATAATGCACGTATATATTTACATACAGATATATAACAAAATGTTGTTTGTATATTAAATAATTTTTTTAATGTGATTTAAATTCATCGTTCTCTGATGTTGTAATTTTTTTTTTGTTGATGGGTAAATATCATATCCATACTTGTAAATGGAAAAAAATGTAAATGTAAAAATGTAAAAAATGTGAGTTTGGTCAAATGTTTCATAGCTTCACATGGTTCAAAAAATGTAATAGAAAATCTGAAAAGTAATGCTTCTCTTTTTCAAAATATCTATTATTATCATATTTTTTTTCTTTATAATGTCTTCATCAACTACAACTTGAGTTTCATCCTTATTTTTTTTTTTCCTCTTTAATGTACACTCTGTGTTGGTCTCAATGAAAATGTCTTACATTGTTGGTTCGCTGTCTTGTTATGTAAATTAAGCAAAAAAAAAAGTTACTTGATGTGGGTGTGTTTATATATTAATATACAGACTACATAAATATACAGAGAACATAAACATTATGTAAACAAAAACCTTTATTTTGGATGCGATTAATCATGGTTAATTAATCATGTTATTAAATACATCAAATTAATATGAATACATGAGATGTTAATAAATTAATAATAAAACGATTTAAACTATTGCTTGATCATTTTGAGGTTCTAACCAGGTTCGTTGGTAAAGGTAATAATCTCTGTTGGCAGGAACTAAATTAACACCCCCGAAGTTGATTTAATTATCAAATTACACCGGAAAAGGTGTATATTTTTATTTATTTATGTTACTGAGCCACCGAGCGCACCCTGCTGGAGAGCACGTTTTCTCATTATGAGAAAAAGACAATATCAAAAACAATGACCTTTCCACTCATTTTAGTTTACCGACTGCACATTCTGGAAGACACGGACATATTATGCTATATTACTGATCTAAATTTAATGTTCTTATACTGTTATTCTTATACTTGTATTCAAGTTAATATAAAGTTGCTGTACAGCTATTGTTCATTTAAATTGGAATATGCATCCTGTTTTAAATAATTTAATTATAAAATGTAATGTATGTTTCATAGACATTTTTATGACAGTAGGTAGTTAACATTAAACCCTGTTTGAAATGTATCATAACAGCTCTGCATGTCTACATCATGCTTATAACACAAGAAGCTGACATGACCTCAATTGTGCCATTTGTAAAAAACAAAAAAACAAATGGGATCAATAAAAACACCATAATCACGAAAGATGTGAACATTTCATTTAATTCACTGACATTCATTTTTTATGTAGGCCACGTTCTGTGTCCAGAGAGGCAGACTGAGCATCAGAGCTCACTGAAATTAAAAGAGTTATTTTACAGACAACTGCTTTTGGACTATATCCTACAAAAACATGAGGAAGAGCATTAGGTTTTGATTTAGACACCTGGGCTGTACTGGAATGCGCCTGATGTCTCTACCTGTACAGTTTGTACACAATCAGTAGAAAACAATTTCACCTAAAGAGTTCATTAATATACAAAAACAACTCAAAGATGAATTCATTTAATTCAGTGAAAGGCTATCGCTTGGCCAAAGTCTACCTGAATATTAGTCACGCACATGGCATCTTATGGGAAAAGTGATTTTTCATATTTTAACGTATTATGTCTGTTTTAAGGAACACAAAGGCTCTTCACATTCTGTATTTTCGCTTTAAGAGCACAATCGCGACCGCTTTTCACGTGAATCTCTGAAACTTCAAAGTAGTAGTAATGGCACATGACGGCTAAAGTCACTTGTGAAATTTCTTGCTCTGATCCTTGGCGTGATCGAGCAGAAGCTGACAAGGCGTAAACTGGTTCCCGAAGACCTCCTCAAACTTTCTCATCTTCTCCACAAGTTTGTCTGCACCAAAGCTGTCCACAAACCTGAAGGGTCCTGCAATTAGATCATTCACATCATGATGGGACTGAATGCACAAGATTCTGTGTACAGTTTAAGGATAAGTTCATATTAAAGTAAATCTAGACTTTGGACTCTCACCTCCAAGGCAGGGTGGAAAGCCGAGACCGAACACGGCCCCAATGTCACCCTCCACTGGATTGGCAAGGATTCCCTCTTGTAAACACAGAACAGCCTCATTCACAAAACGGGACACCAACCTGTACTGAATATCTGAGTCTGAAGATCTGGGTGGAGAGACAGAAAGCTGCAGTGATGACAAAAATTTTTCTTCTTGGATGAAAAAATGATAAATTACACTAATACAGAACAATAACACTGCATCTGTCCTATGAATTGGAGCTAAAGAGTCTGAACAACTTACATAGCAGCATTTGGCATCAGCTTGTACGACTCCAAAATCTCCAGAGCTTCTGTGTTCACATCCCTGCGTTTAAGTCCTGGCTGGTAGATGTAGCAGCCCTTACCTGATTTACGGCCTAATTGCGAATTAATGACAAATTGTACAGAACATGTTAAGGTCACTTAAGGTCGCTAGAGATTAAGCCTTAAAGGGATAGTTCACCCATAAATGAAAACTCTTTCATTAATTACATGTGACATACAGTATGTTTCAACCGTAACTTTACGTAGCTACGGGAATACTGTTTGTGCACAAAGAAAACTAAAGTATTGACTTTATTCAACAATTCATCTCCTCCGCGTCATTTTGGAGAGTATCTCACACATAAACAACGTCTGCGTTGATACATTGTTTATGCTTTGATCTGAACGCAAACAACATTTTTTGAGAACCCAAAAATAATTTGATCTAATCTGAATCTAATCTAATCTGGAGCAGGGCCTAACCAGAAAAATTGGTACTAACCGTGACGTAAGTAGACATTGATTGGCCAGACGCATTCGAAAACGCCCTCACCCGCCATGATTTAAAACGGCGTGTAACATACTGTAAACATTGTGTCAGTTTATTTCGCAAGTAAGATTAACAGCGATAGATGGACAGATGCTATAGCAAATGTGTGTCATTGGAGATTCTTAGTTCTCCTTTCCTTTCTTTCATTCAGTTTACTTATACGTCGACATTCCATGTCCACTATTGTGAAACCCGCGAGACACAACAAAAACAAAGCTGCCATCACAGCATCCTCCATCCTCCTGTTATTAAAGTTGTTCTTCTTTGTTAACGTTGTTGAACACTGCGCACTAATTACATCGCTGTCAACCGGCCTACTGTACGTCATGTCCTAGTACACACGGTCAGTGCGACTGAAACCCTTTAAATGGTACTGGGAAATAGTTTGCGCCAAATCATCCCAGTACTTTAGTACTAAAGCGGTGTGAAAGGCTCTTATGAGAGGGGCAGAGAGCTTTCGGAATGCTTCAAAAATATCTTAATTTGTGTTCTGAAGATTAACAAAGGTCCTACAGGTTTGCAATGACATGAGGGTGAGTAATTAAATGACAAAATGTTCATTTTTGGGTGAAATATCCCTTTAAATTAGTATTTAACTGCTGACAAAATAGAAAAATGAACACTACCAATATAATTAACACAGCTGTATGCAAACACGTTCACATTAAAACTGAAGTACACTTAGTCCTTAAGCTAAAGAACGTACCTTTAAATCCTTTGTCCACCATGCTCTTCAAAAACTCAATATTTCCCCCTCCAAATCTGGAGCCGAAGGCCTTGCCGAGGTCTTCAGCCACATGAGCTGCCACATCAATGCCCACTTCATCGGCCAGCGTCGCAGCACCAACAGGGAAACCAAAGCCTGTGGTCAGGGAATCCAGCTTCTTGGGGTCCACACCTTCCTGTATGTAGAAAACACAAAGATCTGCATATTAGGCATGTTACTATCAAGAGTGTCATCATAGCCTGGTTTTTATGTATAACACTTTTACAGCAGAAGGTAATACACAAACCTGTAATACACGCACCGCCTCAGCCAACATGGGAGCTAAACATCTGGTGGTGTAGAAACCTGGTCCGTCCTGAAGACAAACATTGCAATTTGTTAATCAAAAACAATGGATAACGGACCCATAAAAGGTACATTTTGAAAACCTCTGTCTCACCCCGACGACAATAATGACTTTGCCTTGCTTCAGGCCGACCGCCACCGCGGAGGCCGTTGTGTCCTTGGAGGTTTTGTCAGTGGTGATGATCTCCAGTAGCTGCATCTTGTCGACTGGAGAAAAGTAGTGCATTCCAATCACCTGAAACAAACAAGTAACATGTTCCAGATCGTCTCTTAACTTCACATGATGGTCAAGAACTCAAGTTTCTTACCTTTTCAGGTCGCTTGCTGACAGCTGCAATATCTTTGATTGGTAAAGCAGATGTGTTGGTAGCAAATATACAATGTGGAGGAATCACCTGGAAGGAGAAAATATGGTTTCGTCAAAGCTTTAGTACTCAGGAGAATTTGAAATCTCAGTCTTGTTAGATATTAACGTACTGCTTCGACTTCTTTTAGGACTTTGTGTTTGATGCTCAGGTCCTCAAAAACAGCTTCGATGACCATGTCAGCTTTATTAAAGCCATTGTAGTCCAGCTGTCCAGTTAGACTGGAGAGAAAACTGTCCCTTTCAAATGATGTTATACTCTTCTTCTTAGTCTTGTCATTTAGCCTGAAAAGAAAATGTACACAATTAAATCGAATTAAAAATAAAATAAAATATAAAAACAGAATCAGTTTTTAATAACAAATTCCATTTGATTAAGAATTAAGACATGTGGAGTATTCATATTTTAGTCACATTATTGAAGTGCAGTATAAACGTGTACACACCTTAATCACATTATTACCATCATGTAGGACTTTTCGCACAAGATACGCGTGTATCTTGTGCGAAAAGTCCTACATGATGATAATAATGTGATTATGAGATTAATGAGATCTCAGTGGTGAGAAGGCAGTGGTCAACCGTTTGACGGAAAATAAAAGAGTATGGCTTCAACAACACCATCATCAGTTTGCACGTATAGCATGACAAATAATTAACTGCACTTGAAGCTTTCAGTAAATAAAAAATATGGCATAATAACAAAGACAAATGTGAAATTTGTGAAAAAGACGTGAAATTCTGGAGGGAACGTCGGATGGCGTGGTGTAGGGACGTAATGATGTGTGCCATTAATAGTTTTATTTACTATGATATGTAAAACGGGAACATGAAAGGAATATTGCAACAAAAGCAACTCATGTAAACACCTTAATCATAATATGTGACCCGGGACCACAAAACCAGTCTTAACTGTCAATTTTTTTCAAAATGTATATTTACACATGCTGAAGAAATAAGGTTTCCATTGATGTATGGTTTATTAGGATTGGACAATATTTGGCTGAGATACAACTGCCGTATTTTTCGGACTATAAGTCGCACGTGTCAAAAAATACGTCATGAGGAAAAAACATAAATAAGTCGCACTGGACTATAAGTCACATTTATTTAGAACCAAAAACCAAGAGAAAACATTACTGTCTACAACCGCGACAGAGACGGTAATGTTTTCTCTTGGTTCATGTCAAATTAATTTTGATAAATAAGTTGCACGACCAGCCAAACTATGAAAAAAAGTGTGACTTATAGTCCGGAAAATACCATATTTGAAAATCTGGATTCTGAGGATGCCAAAAAATTTAAACACTGAGAAATTAGCATTTTTAAAGTTATTTTAAATTAATTCTTAGCAATGTATATTACTAATCAAAAATTCAGTTTTGATATATTTACGGTAGGAAATTTACAAAATATCTTCATGGAACATGATCTTTACTTAATATCCCAATGATTTTTGGCATAAAAGAAAAATCTATAATTTTGACCCATACAACGTTTTTTTTTGTAGCTACTGCTACAAATATACCCCAGCGACTGAAGACTGGTTTTGTGGTCCAGGGTCACATATTGTCTTATTTCGAATAAGGTAAATAATTAGATTACTGATGTCCATGTAAACATAGTCAATGTCCTTACTACCTTTCTGTGCCTTGAATGTTTCAGTTGCGTTGCTGACTATGAGAGGGTCAGAAAGCTCTCAGATTTCATCAAGAATATCTTAATTCGTGTTCTGACGATGAACAAAGGTCTTACGGTTTTGGAACGATATGAGGGTGAGTAAATAATGACAGAATTTTAATTTTGGGGTGAACTATCCCTTTAATACTCACCCTTTATAGACTTGCTGCTCTCCACGACTGAGTCCCTCCAGTGTTGTGTCCTTAAGAATGGTGTGAATTGCTTTATCTACAGTCACTTGAGCAATGCCAGCACCCATTAGCCCTGCTCCCAAGATAGCAAGTGTTCTACAAACAGAAAATCAAGAAAAATACATTACTATTTTACAAGAATTAAAGTTTTGCCTCTTTGTCGCCATCTCTGTTTGAAACATGCCATTGCAGTTATTTGCAGAATTATTTTCTTTATTTGGGTTGTGCATCGGCACGAACTCAAGACGGATGAGTCTAATGTTTTGATTCGTGGCTTACAGACGTGACGTAATGACGCAGTGCCATGCTTGAATTTCCCACGGAAACCTACCAGTACCTCTCAAATTAGAAAACATTATTATAAGCTTACTGTTGTGAATTGGGCTAAGGTAAGGAGATGGTTTTCAACACTGGCTGCTTATTTACCTACTTAAAAATATATTTCGGATCATTTTTAACCAAAAGAGGTAACAGACTGCAGCTTTAAGTAGCTGCACTATAAATCAAGTCATGCAGCAACTGTCAATGATAATACATGACACTAGAGTAAGAATATACATACTTTACTTCCTTCTCAGGGGATCCGAATCGATTCTTCTTGCATGTGACTTGACCGTGGTAAAGGCCAATAAGTGCTTTAGACTCAGGGGTCATGGCTAACTTGCCAAAATTCTGAAATGGAGATAAGGAGGGCATATTAAATGTTAATACTCTTTCATTTTAACCACAGTCTGCATCAAACCAACATTATCATTAAATGAGAACTGAGAAGTAATCCAGCACGCTTTCAGTTGCAAAGATCAAAATCCTCCCGAAAAATACACCTGGTCAGAAATGCGAGTGATGTTTCGAGGGGAACCAAAAAGCATGAGATGTGTATTCAAGTGCAATAATGCATGAGACATTAAATGAAGTGTTTTATTGTAGATTAAATAATTGAAACACTTTCACAGCACCTGTGACTCAGCCAGGTAACCTGCAGTCGGACCCTGCTCCAGACCAGCCTTCACACACTGAAAGAGAAAACAAGCAGAACATACATTTCTATTACCACCATGATTTATGATAACACATCACCGCTGAGCACTGGATAACAAATATCATACTTCAATTATTTTCAGTGGGGCAGGGTACAGTCCCTTGGTCTGTTTCATGACTTTCTTCTGAACTGTATTGTAGATCTGCTGTCTCACAAACGGGTAACTCATGACGTAGTCTTGAATTTCTGCAAGGAAATAATTAGATATATGGATTTCAGTGATAAAGCAAAATTATGGTGCATAGAGGCAATAGTCTTAATCTTGTATCTTCTTGTATTATTTTAGAAACATAATTGTCAACTAATTTGACTACTTCAAGCACTTACTCTGCATCAAGCCCTTTTCTTTGGTAAGTGGGATTTGCTTCTTAGCAAGCCCCCTGGCAGCCTCCACAGCTACTTCCTCCAAGTATTCAATGGTCCTCTCCTCTGGACTCTTCAATCCAGGCCCTGTTGTTGTTGTTTTTTAATAAATTAATACTTTCATTCAACATGCATGTAATAAAGAGATCAAAAGTGACCGTAAAACTATAATGCTTCTACAAAAAAATATATTAAAAAATTAATAATATTATTTTGATCTTTCTATTTATAAAAAAAATGGTTGCCAAAAAAACAGTAAATTATAACCATAAAAATGTATATATATATATATATATATATATATATATATATATATATATATATATATATATAAAAGGATATATATATATATATAAAAATGTATATATATATATATATATATATATATATATATATAAAAATGTCCTATATATATACACACACACGGACAGATATATTTATATATATACTGTATACTGAGTAGCATAAACATTTTCTGACAGATCATGTGAAAATATTTCACAATATTACAGTTTAACATACACAACTGCATTGTTTATTACTGTAATTACATTTTACTGTTTTGCATACACATATACAGAAACGGTTTTACCAAGAGTATCCACCAGCTGGTGAACCAGTCCCATTTTCTTGGCTTTATCTGGACGGATGCTCCTTCCTGTCAGCACCATATCAAAAGCACTGGGAAGACCAAGCTGTATAAAACATATGTGCAAGAACAATCAGACTTGAGTTGTGACGAATCAATCAAGAGAATCATTACTAAATGAATGTTGGCATATTACTGACCATTTTGGGCAGTCTCTGTGTTCCTCCAGCTCCAGGCAGAAGGCCGAGCATGACCTCAGGGCAGCCCAGAACCGTCTTCTTACTCTTGGTGGCTATTCTGTACTGACACGCAATGGCGAACTACAAAGACAAAATACACAATGCCAACACTGTATTTTTTCTGTAGAACTAAATGCTTCTCAGTTATCTTATTTATTGTTTGTATAACTAATAATCATCAGCAAATGATAAAACCATATGTAGAACATTTAAAAAAATTAGGTGCAACTTCCAGGTGGAAGAAGAAAATGACTACAAATCCAAACAAATCCAAAAATACCTCTAATCCTCCACCAAGGCATGATCCATTAATGGCAGCGACAATAGGCTTAGGAGACTTCTCAATCTTCTCAAACATCTTCTGGCCCTCTTGAGAAAGGGAAGTGACCTCCTCTGCAGTCGTACAGGCCTGAATCATGCTAAATGCATGGTACAGGCAAGATATCAGCACTGTATTTGATGAAGATGATCACAACAATCAGCTAGGAAACATATTATGAATCCTGATACTAACTTAAGGTCTGCCCCTGCAATGAAGCTGCCGGGTTTGGATGAGATGAGAACAACGCTCTGCACAGCATTGTTTCCCCAAACCTCATCCATGACTTCTGTCATCTCCCTTTGCATTTGAACAGACAGCGTGTTGACCTAAACCCCACAAAAACACATTGTGACAGATTATATCATCACTTGAGTGCATAAATGCATGGTTTCGAGGAGATGATCGTTACCCGTGCACTGGGGTCATTCATTCGGATCACAGCTACATCTCCCTTGATCTCATAGTTCACATGTGTACGAGCTGAGGAAACACCCAAAAGACATGAAAATGAACAACCAATCAATTCATGAAATAAATGACATTATAAAAAACACCAAATAAATGTTACACACACACACACACACATATATATATATATATATATATATATATATATATATATATATAACATATACATGTATAATTTGTATTTATAACTGTTTTACCATGTATACATATTTTTTGATGTGTGTGTATATTATATATGGATCAAAGACGAAAAGGCATCAAAACAACAAGACTTTGATACAGCTTTCAATTTTGTTTTCACTTGTTCGTTCATTAGAATGTGTTGTTTATTTGATCATTTCTGAGCAAGAAATGACATCATACATTTTTATCATGATTGAATGGAGAAATGTCATTAAGTGTAATCTGCATACCAAAAAAATCTTGTCATGCATATTAAAGAACAAGAATCATTCAATGACACTGAAACACTCACAGCGCAGCCCTAAAATACTAATGTCAACCTAAATGTTTATCAATCTTTGCCACAATCCTTCAAACCACTAGGTATTTGTATTATATGTAAGTTCATATAATTATATATATATATATATATATATATATATATATATATATACACACACACACATATACATATATATATATATATATATGCATGATGCAGTCCCCAATAAGGGACATCTCATCTTTTTCCATATGCTTCTTCCAATTCTTTCTTTTTCCAAATACTTTCATTTTATATATGATATATAATGATTTTACCCATCATACAAGCAGCAACTCTAAAGGTCCGTTTGGTGACACCTTTATTGGATGGAAAAAAAATAGTTAATAGTGATACGTGTGCAAAAAAAACTCAGAAGTCATAATACCAAATATAAAAACCTATAACCAGTGATATATCACACAGAAAAATGTAAAGCGTCCTGTAGAGGCCATTACTCCAGAAGTACAGTCACAGATGAACTTTAACCTAGTTTCGCCTTAACCTACACTACAACCACAATGATAAAGTCATTCACTTCCCAATGATGATAAAAACATTATATAATGAATGCACAGTGTCTCTGACTGTTAACAATTCTGACTTATTAGTCATAATGTGACATTAATTTGGATATTATGTTTTAGAAACCAAGTAGCAGGTCTCTTCCAAACAGCCCAGATTACACTAGTTTTCAATAGCAGAGGGAACGACTCCAGATTAAACACGTTATATACATGTATATGGATATTTATTTTTTTGTAATTTACTCGTTTAGTCATGCATTCACAAATAATGTCCAGTATTAACATGAGTGGTAACAGCATGTCAGTGCACAAACTCTGTTGTAAATAAAATAAATACAACATTTATCAACGCTAGCCTTTCGTCTTGTGCACCGTAACATTATTGCACAAGCAAGAAACGTATACAGTCACAATTAACATTCATCACCAGACCCTGAGTTAGTTAGCAGTTGAGCTAAGGCTAAGCTACTGCAGTGGAGTGTGACTGCTCTAGTTGTGGTTTATTAATGCAAGCGTCAAAGCGAAACAAGATAGTAAGAAATGTAAGAAAAGATTTTGGATGTGAGAAGTACCTGGAAGCAGGGTATATCTTCTGGCTGTGAGTCTGGAGAGGGAACCGAGGGCTCGTATGCCGGCCATGTTTGGAGGTCAGCTATAATGTGTGTGTGTGTGCGTGTGTGTGTGTGTAATGATGACAGACAGCAGGCGGAAGACACTGAAGGAGGAGGAAACATGTCTTACACCACAGACACAGACCTGCTGATCACGAGCAAACCACCAATCTCAGGTAATGAGTAAATGTATAAGACGTGAAAAAGATCTGTGTATTACAAATATATAATATGCACACACACACACACACACACACACACACACATATATATAAATATATATAATTTAAATTAAATTAATATTTACATTAATTCATTTTATAGAAATAAATATTTCTGCATAATTATAGGTTACTAATTAAATTAGCTTCTTAAATCATATGGATAAAGCAAAAAAGTGACCTTGACTACTAACACATTTGAAATTCATTTACATTTTACTCAATATGTTATTCTGAAAATATAATATTGCATCACTTTAGGAAAAACTAAATCAGCAACAGAGGGACCCCCAGTTTATATATCTACATACATATGACTTTGTGCATGTGGTTTATTATCATCTAATGGATGTGATATTAGTATTATTAAGATATTAGTTTTTATTAGTATTTTGAATGAATTTTCTGTTACATATTTATGTTTTAATTATATATATATATATATATATATATATATATATATATATATATATATATATATATATATATATATGTGTGTGTGTGTGTGTGTGTGTGTGTGTGTGTGTGTGTGTGTGTGTGTGTGTGTGTGTGTGTGTATATATATATATATATATATATATATATATATATATATATATATATATATATATATATATATCAGTTTAATTTTAATTAGGTGCATAAACTAAATTAAAATAAAATGACTTGGCAACTATCTGTAATAAAATAATTTTAATTTTTGTTATATTTTATTTCAGATAAATTTTATTTTATTTCAATATTTATTTATTTATTTTTATGGACTTAGTTTGCTTTAGTCAACTAATAACCCTGATAACTATCAATATGCCCTCAATCTAATGTTCATCCACAAGATGGCGAACAAGCAATACAATTATCTCAGAAGGACACAGTGCGTGGGTAGGACATTAGTAATCGCACTAACTATTTTATTTGTATAGTCTGTATTTGTTTCCCGCATCGTCTTTATTGTGACTTTGCTGTATTTCTTATGTTGTAACTAATGTTTCTTAAAGTTATAGTTCACCCCAAATTAAAACTCATAATTTTCATTATTTTTAGTAAATATTATGGCCATGCACAGGCCTATTAAATGCAAGTTATTAGGGATTAAATGTGGAGTTTCATGTAAAAGACATGAAAAAAAAAAACATAAATAATCCATATAAATCAGTTTTGGATGGGATTAAACTCGTTCATTTATTTATTTAGGCCTATTTATGAATTATGTATTTGGTGATCGTGATTGCAAGGGATTACAACGTTGCCAATAAATCAAAATTACCAAAATATTACTAATACCTGGGAACGATTTTGTTGTGAGTTGTAAATTTGATAGTAATCTTCGTTTTTGCATTACCAAATATGCCCCACTCACACCAAGGACAATCACTACAAAGATAACGATAACTATATTAGCACTCACACACAACATTCTGTTTATTATAAGCATGTGCTGCAGTTGCTTCCTCCTCAAGCAAGATGGATTCTGATTGGCTGTCAACATTTTATCCTTAATTTTGAAAGACATTTTAGTAATAATGTAGTTCCAATGTGCTGTGGATAATTTTAAATTTACAAAGATTTCTAACACTATATCTTTATGGTTGTTATTATTATACAGGTCCTTCTAAAAAAATTAGCATATTGTGATAAATATAATGTAATGATAAAAATTTAACTTTCATATATTTTAGATTCATTGCACACCAACTGAAATATTTCAGGTCTTTTATTGTTTTAATACTGATGATTTTGGCATACAGCTCATGAAAACCCAAAATTCCTATCTCAAAAAATTTGCATATCATGAAAAGGTTCTCTAAACGAGCTATTAACCTAAACATCTGCATCAACTAATTAACTCTAAAGAGCTGCAAAAGATTCCTGAGGCTTTTAAAATCTCCCAGCCTGGTTCATTACTCAAAACCGCAATCATGAGTAAGACTGCCGACCTGACTGCTGTCCAGAAGGCCATCATTGACACCCTCAAGCGAGAGGGTAAGACACAGAAAGAAATTTCTGAACGAATAGGCTGTTCCCAGAGTGCTGTATCAAGGCACCTCAGTGGGAAGTCTGTGGGAAGGAAAAAATGTTGCAAAAAAACGCTGCACAACGAGAAGAGGTGACCGGACCCTGAAGAAGATTGTGGAGAAGGACCGATTCCAGACCTTGGGGGACCTGCGGAAGCAGTGGACTGAGTCTGGAGTGGAAACATCCAGAGCCACCATGCACAGGCGTGTGCAGGAAATAGGCTACAGGGAAGCAGCACTGGACTGTTGCTCAGTGGTCCAAAGTTCTTTTTTCGGATGAAAGCTAATTTTGCATGTCATTCGGAAATCAAGGTGCCAGAGTCTGGAGGAAGACTGGGGAGAAGGAAATGCCAAAATGCCTGAAGTCCAGTGTCAAGTACCCACAGTCAGTGATGGTCTGGGGTGCCATGTCAGCTGCTGGTGTTGGTCCACTGTGTTTTATCAAGGACAGGGTCAATGCAGCTAGCTATGAGGAGATTTTGGAGCACTTCATGCTTCCATCTGCTGAAAAGCTTTATGGAGATGAAGATTTCATTTTTCAGCAAGACCTGGCACCTGCTCACAGTGCCAAAACCACTGGTAAATGGTTTACTGACCATGGTATTACTGTGCTCAATTGGCCTGCCAACTCTCCTGACCTGAACCCCATAGAGAATCTGTGGGATATTGTGAAGAGAAAGTTGAGAGACGCAAGAGCCAACACTCTGGATGAGCTTAATGCCGCTATTGAAGCATCCTGGGCCTCCATAACACCTCAGCAGTTCCACAGGCTGATTGCCTCCATGCCACGCCACATTAAAGCAGTCATTTCTGCAAAAGGATTCCTGACCAAGTATTGAGTGCATAACTGAACATAATTATTTGAAGGTTGACTTTTTTTGTATTAAAAACACTTTTCTTTTATTGGTCGGATGAAATATGCTAATTTTTTGAGATAGGAATTTTGAGTTTTCATGAGCTGTATGCCAAAATCATCAGTATTAAAACAATAAAAGACCTGAAATATTTCAGTTGGTGTGCAATGATTCTAAAATATGTGAAAGTTTAATTTTTATCATTACATTATGGAAAATAATTAACTTTATTACAATATGATAATTATTTGAGAAGGACCTGTAATTAGAGCCCTTGCTGTGAATGAGCTTTTAGTAAGTAATGAAAGGACTAAAAAGTACTAATAAATTATATAGCTGGAATGTCATGTGTTTACTGGAAGGTAATGTCAATAATGAAGCACTATTGTACTAATCAGGCAAAAGGTTATGTTCTTTATATTTTGTTTGTGCATGTTACAGTGGTCTCATTGTAAGGCTTGTACTTTCACAATGAGTTCCATCTGAACTCGGGACCATTCTCACATGATAAATTCGGTCATCCCCAGCCCCTTCATCATACTTTCAGTTCATCAGTCAATAGGTTCAAGTGAACTTTTCCACATTAAACCTGCTTAAGAAGCAAAAAAAAAAAAAAATCTCCTTAGAGATTTACAGCAATGCAAACAGCTCGCTGATTGCTGCATGACTGTCAATAGCTGTCAATCAATTATGAATTGTTACAGTAGTAGACACACATCAGGTCTCTTATCCTAGAGGATTGATTTGAAGACTATGCAATGACTGAATAAGAACAATTCTCCATTGTTCTGAAACAGGGCCCTATACACTGCTTTACTGATTGCATCACACTGCCCTCATTAAGTGCTCCCCTCCCTTATCCCAATACTGTTGTTTCATAACAAACATCCCCTGATCCCCCACATGGCCATGCAAGAGTAGAAATCTATTTAAGGAATTCAACCTACAGTCACTAAAGACTTATCTCAGTGTTTGTGTACTTTTACATGAGTGCAGTTGGTTCCAAGGTCCATTAAAGACATGATCTGTTTGTTTGTACAGCTGTGCAAGGAGCAAGCTGTCATTTTGTGTGAGAGGACACCACTTACTGCTGCATCTCATGTTTAAATCAGCTGGATGCCTCATAAACCAAATAACAGAATATAAGGTTCCTTTTGCAGCGACGTGCAAAGACAATAATTCTTTAATAATGTACAGTGACCTTTAATATCTTTCTATATAGCAATCAGTAATAAACAACATACAAATGGATAAATCTGCATTCAGTTTTTATAAATCAGGTTTACATATTGAACACAGCATTGAATTTAATCAAACATACTTCTGCAGTAAGCAGGTTCAGTCTTTAAAAACACACTAATATGCCAGCAATAGGCATATTCTTGAAGTATAACAAACTATTTATGAAAAAAACAAAACTTTCAGCTGTTACTATGCATCAATATGTCTTCATTTGTAAAAACGTATAGTGACCTTTATTACCTATCTATCTAGTAATCGATAAGAACCAATAAACATAAGAATAAACTTCATTTATACTATATATCTATATCAGGATTATATACAGAACACAGCATGAACTGATGAACTGAATGTTGTTGGGTTTAACAAACCCAGCTCTCTATAAGATATACTTCTGCAATAAGCAGATTTGAAGTAGTCCAGCCAATTGCCCTAATTTTTCCTGCAACAATCAGCTATGAGCAAACGGACATGTGCAACTCATGCAATACAATGTCCTTCTGGACCTAAACCGTTGATTCCATCTCCGTATGTACAGTATCCTCCACTTCTTTTCGATCAGCCCATCCTACAGTGTACCTGCAGGACTCTTCTTTCCTCTTAGTCAACTCCGACTCTGGCTTAGCCCTCTTAGTCAGATTACAACATAGCTTGGGTTTGCATTGACTTCGGCAGGAAAGCTCACACTGTGAGTCACCAGATCCTTCAGAAATGGGAGAAAATTCTGGCTGGACTGTAGTAGCATGGATGCCTTCATCGTGGAAGATGTCTTTAATGCGTTTGGCAATGTCCATGTAAGAAGCTGGATCCGTGCATTTGATGTGAGCGGTTGCAATAATGCGAGACCCAGCCAGCTGCCAGATATGCAGGTCATGGACGGCCTTAACTCCATCCAAGCTCCTTAGCTTCCCATTCAGCTTGTGCATATCGATCTGTTCGGGGACTGTTTGTAGGAGGATCAGAGCCGACTCCTTTAGGAGAGGGAAAGTTGTGTAGAGCAAAATACACACCATTATTAGACACAACGTTGGGTCCAGGTAAAGCACCCAGCATGGGCCGGCCACAGACACCGTTCTGGGCATCCTGTCGGGTGTTTTGGATATGCTCAGGACTGTGGTATTAACATGTTGGTGGTCAGTCAAGTGGCTGCTGCGGCAGGGGTTGAAGCAGACTGTGTCGCTGTGACATGGCGTCCACACAAAAGTGAATATCAAGGCGTTGACGACCACAATGACGGACCCTAACGCGTCACCGAGCACGTGCAGGAACACCCCACGCATGTTCATCTGGGAGGCCGACTCAGAGCTGTGATCCAAGTCCTCCAACGAGCCCTTAGCAGTGATTCTGAGGTTTAGGCTGTCTGGAAAAGTCAACAAAATGAGCAGAAAAATAAAGATGAAGAAAACATTGCTTTTAATTATGCATGGTTTTCATCAGGTTGTGTGCATAAAAATATGGCCAAGCTATTTCTTTGAACTTCTTCCAGGGCTTTAACACTTTAAAATATATATATTTTATAATATATATATTTTTTTATACTAATATAGTTTTTCCTGCACTAAAAAGGTAAAAAATAGAAATAGAAGAAAATATTTACCACAGAAAACTGGGTTGACTTTTTAAGACACCGTTCCACACTTTCTCAATTTCCATGTTTTTGACTGGATACCAAGTACATGTACTTTAATTTCTACACTGCAAGTACAGTACATGTACTGTAAAATACAGTGCAAAAATTATGTTGACTATAGACATTTCCATGATCGTTTTATGGTCTTATTAATTCTGATGACTATTCCAGGCTTGGAAATCACACTTTTGAAATTCCCTGATATTCCATGACTTTAAAGACAGGGTTCCCGCACTTTCTGAATTTGCATCTAATTCCCATTACTTTTCTGTTCGTGCAAATATAAAAAATAAAAAAAATAAAAAACCGGAAATACCAATTTCTAGCTGAAGAAATATTAATGCCAAAAAATAGTTGACTACAGACATTCCCTTTACGTTTTTTAGGATTTTTATTTATTTATTTTAAGTTTTTTTTTTACATTCCCTGATATTTCAAAGTTTTCCAGCACTGTGGGAACATGACTTTTTTTAAAATATGTTTTTAAATCTTTTTTTTTCCCCTAATATTTCAAGGTGTTCAAAGAATGTGACACTCATTAATTTATTATAATAAATTAAATAACAGAATATAAATAAATAAATACAATTTAATACAATATTGTTTAGAAATAAAATAAATTGTAATTGAAATCGAATACCTGATTTTAGATCAGAAGTTTGGTCTCCTTGAGAACTGTTGCTGTTTATCATGAGATTGTATTCTTCTTCGTGTGTCTCTGGTTTTTCATACTCTCTGTGATTTTTCTTTTGAAGATGAGAGTGACCCCCGTGAGAGTGTCCGTGCCCACCAAACCCTGCGTGTCCGTGGAACAGGAAAAGACCGAGCACATTCACCAGGAGCCCAGCAACACCCACCCAAATGACCACGCGTGGGTTCTCGATCTCGTGAGGCAGCGTGTAGCGCTCCACGGCTTCTAACACAATCGTGAAGCAGAGGGCCGTCAGAAACACGGCGTTCACTAACGCTCCCATCACTTCTGCGCGGATCCATCCATACGTGTTTTTATTCGAGGCACGGGCTGTCTCCGCAAAACTCACCGCGATTAAAGCCACTATCAAAGCTATTACGTCCGACAGCATGTGAAAAGAGTCTGATAACATCGCGAGAGACGCAGTTATTCTGCTTACCACAACTTCAACAATGAAAAACACAAGCGTTAAAGACAGCATACACACCAAACGCACCCGGTTCTGTCCCAAACCCATTCTTGTCTTTAACAGCGAAAAAAAAATAGCTAATTAGTTTATTTTAGTACTTGTAATAATTTGCATTTTAGTGACAAAACGGTTTTAGATGTCTATGGCATTAACAAGATATTAATGTTGAAAATAAACACGTTAGTTAAACGCTGTTGCTATTGGTTGCGCGACGCACTAGAGTATTCAGCACAGCGAAACATTCATTCATACTTCTAGACAGAAACACCGGCCGCTATAGACTGATGATGGAATAAAAGACGCTCATGAATCTTCAGGACAAGTTAAACGAAACTTGAGACTTTGCACCCGGTAAAGTTCTCCACACGGTCCGAGCGGGGACGCGCAGTCCCATTGGCCGAGAAGGACTGAGCGCCGGGGTCACGTGGTCAGGGAGAACACATTCTGAAGCCGCTCGAACAATGTAGATCATAGCAATCAGTGCAGATGGATGGAAATTACTCCAAGGTGTGCACAGATTAGTTACATTGGTAATAAAGAAATACTATCATTAGCCATAAACTTACTGATTGTAATTCAGAGTCACATAAGTGTGATTACCAAGCCTGAAAGTTCAGTGTTGTGCAGTAATATTAATCATGTTCTGTTCGAAAGATTATTTGGACTATATTTTATTTTTGGACCCAAAATTTTGAGAAACCCAAATGCAGGCAGATAGATAGATAGATAGATAGATAGATAGATAGATAGATAGATAGATAGATAGATAGATAGACAGACAGACAGACAGACAGACAGACAGACAGAAGAAAGAAAGAGAAAGAAAGAACACAATGATGATGAAACAAGGATTATTACATAGCATTTTTGTGAACGTATATATTTTGCAGTAATTAAATTACTATCTATCTATCTATCTATCTATCTATCTATCTATCTATCTATCTATCTATCTATCTATCTATCTATCTATCTATCTATCTATCTATCTATCTGTCTGTCCGTCCGTCCGTCCGTCCGTCCGTCCGTCCATCTATCTATCTATAGCATATACTATCAAATAATATATCAAATAGTATGGAATAACATAAAATTTAATTTAGCTATAAAAAAGCTGGTGTGTGTGTATGTGTAGCCTACCTCTTCCATCTTTATTTAACACTCTAACTCTAGCACTCTCTATTCTAATTCTGTTCTTAAAAAAGAAAATGCCCCCTTTAGACTTGCACTCTACTTATTTACTCACAGCTTGTTTTCTCTAAAAAAGAAAAGAAAAAAGAAATTAACACTACTGATCTAATCTTTTTGTATAGGCTATATATTATTTTCTTTCTTTCTTTCTTTCTTTTCTTATACAATTAACAAAAGAAAAAAATACATCTAACACTGGCTTGCTCAATATTTTTTCCCTATATCTTTCTATTTTATTTTTTGTTCTCTTTATCATCATTATATGATTTTAAAAACCTTGCTATATGTACTGCATTAAGATAACTGAGATTTGTTATAGTACCATTTTTGTGCTCTATTACTTATAATAACTTAATCACCAATAATCTCATAATTGATTGATTATAACCTGCGCACCGAGTGCGTCAGCACCTCACGCAGAGAGGGAGCATCCTCTACCTATCAGCAGCTCGCTCCGTCTATTGTCTGTGAGGAGCAGGGCGTGTGCCGCCGGTGGAGCAGCAGATGCGCGCGGCTCGGTGCATCAGGCGGAGTATAACGATGGCGTTGGACCAAGATGCTCTGTACTCCTGTTTTCATAGGATGGACATACATTTACCGCATTCAAATGCGTATGTGAAGGCTGCATGTGAATGTGCGTATTTCATTTAATCCTTCCTCGCATGCATATATATAAAATAACAGAATATTAAAGACGCACAGTCTGTTTCATAGAAATGATGAAGAGAAATAGCCTATTGCGTCCGCGATCCATGTCGATTGGCAAGAAATCAGAGGCGGTGAAGGTGGTGGTTCGTTGCCGCCCTTTAAACAAGAAGGAAGAGGCAAGTAATCAAGAAAGAATTGTTGAAGTAGATGTCAGATTGGGACAGGTGAGCGTGCGTAATCCCAAATCATCCGGAGGCCTTTTAAAATCATTTACGTTTGATGGTGTCTATGACGTGGGCTCGAAACAAAACGAGCTGTATGACTATGCATGCAAACCTCTTATTGACTCCGTTTTGCACGGCTTCAACGGAACTGTATTTGCTTATGGGCAAACTGGCACTGGAAAAACATATACAATGGAAGGTGTGCCCACAGACCCCGAGAGGAGGGGAGTCATCCCAAATTCATTTCAGCACATTTTCACTCACATATCCAGGTCTCAGAACCAACAGTATCTCGTGAGAGTGTCTTACATTGAAATATATCAAGAAGAGATACGAGACCTCCTCTGCAAGGACAACAATAAAAAACTGGAGCTCAAGGAAAATGCAGAGTTGGGTGTTTATGTCAAAGATCTCTCATCTGTGGTGACTAAGAACATCAAGGAGATTGAGCATGTCATGAACTTGGGGAACCAATCAAGATCTGTCGGATTTACCAAAATGAATGAGCGTAGCTCCAGATCTCATGCCATTTTTGTCATAACTATTGAATGCAGCGAAATGGGAATTGATGGTGAAGACCACATTCGTGTTGGAAAGTTAAACTTGGTGGATCTGGCCGGCAGTGAGCGGCAAAGCAAAACAGGCGCACAGGGACAGAGGTTTAAAGAGGCTGCGAAAATAAACTTGTCGCTTTCAGCTCTTGGAAATGTTATCTCTGCTTTAGTGGATGGGAAGAGTACCCATGTACCTTACCGGGATTCCAAACTCACCCGGCTGTTACAGGACTCCCTCGGAGGCAACTCAAAGACCGTTATGGTGGCCACCATTGGACCAGCTGCATGCCACTACGATGAGACGCTCACCACACTGAGGTACGCCAACAGAGCGAAGAACATCAGGAACAAGCCAAAGATCAACGAGGACCCCAAAGACGCCCTGCTCCGTGAGTTCCAAGAGGAAATAGCCCGCTTGAAGGCACAGCTCGAGGAACGAGGGATGCTGGCGAAAGAAAAGAGGAGACGGAGGAGAAACAGTATGAGGATGAAGAGGAGCATGAGCAGTGGAGAGGTGGAAACTCCAAGGGATGGAGAGGTGGGGGTCGTAGAGCCCGTTCAGGAGGAGAGTGTGGAGGAATATTGGTGGAAGGAGCAGATGGCCAAGACCTCTGCTAATTACAAGCCTGACATTAGCAGGAAACTTGGCACCGTAGATGAGAAAGCTAAGACTGTGGTAGAGTTGCTGAAGGAGCAACAGTCTATGGAAATTTTGATTGAAAAATACAAGGTTAGTTCTTTCCACACAGTTTTTTTCTTCATGCAGATTATAATCTAAACCACATCATAAACTTTGTGCCATGTTTTTTATAGGCTATGGAAAGTAAGCTTCTGGTTGGAGGGAAAAACATCATTGACCACACCAATGAACAGCAGAGAACGCTGGAACTGAAGAGGCAAGAGATTGCTGAGCAGGTGACCCTAGTGCAAAAGTAGCCATATACATAGTAATTAAAATACACAGCAACATAAAAACACTTGAAGAATCAGAATCTCTTATGTGTATGTGATAAATCCTTCTAGGAAAGAATGGAACGAGAGATGCAGCAGCTGATGTTTGAACAAGATGAAGAAACAATTGAACTGAAAGAGACGTTCACCACTCTACAGCAAGAGGTGGAATTTAAGACCAAGAAACTTAAAAAGGTACATAAGGTCGCTCTCACACACACACACACACACAATGCTCACTGTTTTTGTAACAGAATGAAATGTAAGTCTAGCACATTAGCATATTATGTTAGACTTACGTGTAAGGTATACTCAATTCTGATTATCTTTGAAAACATTTTTATTTAAAAGTGGTTCTCAACCAGGGGGTCGAGACCAACTAGGGAGTCTTCGAAAACTTCAAAGGCTCCAATAAGACTTAAATGTATTTTAATTTAGTATAAAAAAAATGAGTTTAAGTTTACATATCACCTTATGAGTACAGGATGTTCTTTGAATATTTTCAAAGGTGGGCCTTGAGTGATAGCTAAACTGTATAACTGACACCTCCATTTACTTTTGATTTAAATCTATATTTTATGGCCAGATTTTTTATTTATATGGCATTTTTTTTAATAAATTTTATAATGTACAATAGGCACAATAAGCAAGCTCTTGATAGTTGGTTTATTTTGAGATAATATCTGGTTCATTGTACATTATCCCTGTCAAAATTGGTTCATGGTTTACTGTAGGTATCATGGATCTGGCATGGCATATTTAGACTGATATTTAGTCCTTTAGGCTGCCTGCTTAAAAGGATACTCCACCCCAAAATGAAAAAATTGTCAATAATCACTTATCCCCATGTCGTTCCAAATCTGTAAAAGCTTTGTTCGTCTCCAGAACACAATTGAACATATTTTGAATGAAAACCGGGAGGCTTGTGACTGTCCCATTGACTGCCAAGTAACTTACACTGTCAAGGTCCAGAACAGTATGAAAAACATTATCAGAATACTCCACATGCCATCAGTGGTTCAACCGTAATGTTATGAAGTGGCGAGAATACTGAAACAAAAATAATGACTTTATTTAATAATTTCTCTCCTGTATGTGTCTCTTCTCACCATTTTGGAGAATACATGTATCAGTTGAACACAGGCAGCTATGCTCTTCTGTGCCACAGAGGAGAGAGAGTGTACAGTTTTTTTTATTCAGTTCTTTAAATTATGTTCACAACATGGGTATTTGATGCTCATAGGAAAATCAAAACTAACCCTGTTTAATACACCAGACATTAGTTATGTTAAGTGCTTATATTTTAGTCTTATCTTCACCCCAGTCAACACTGCATTGGTTGTTCATCTCAGTTTTACAGTAAGCTGCAGCTGGTGAGGTCTGAGATCGGAGATATCATCAATGAACATGTCACAATGAGGCAGGAACTGGAGCAGACAATGAATGAGCTGACAAGAGAGATGAAATTCAAGTATTTCCCACCTGTCCTCACAGTTTTATTCTGAAATAAGCTATACAAAGACAAAACTACTGTACATGCTGTGATGGTTTTTTTTTTTTTTTCACTTGTCCCTTTGAATTTTTTTACCAGAAACCTGATTATTGAGAACTTCATTCCTCCAGAGGAAAAGAATAAGATTATAAATCGTCTCCACTTCGACAGCGAGGAAGACCAGTGGAAAGTCTTACCTCTTCTTCCTTCTGAAAAGTATGTAAAATATCAGCTTTCTTCCTAACATTACAGTAAAAAAAAAGATGATGTTCTTATCTGATGATATTGTATTTTCTCTCATTTTCCAGTAACTCCCCTCTCGTCCGACGCAGGCCGACTTCTGTAGTGGGACACAAGAGACCAATCAGTCAATATGCTCAAGCTGCTGTGTCAACCGGGTCTCCTTCTAGATACACGGTTGGTATTGTACAGAGATAGTCATTTAAAAAAAATTCCCAGTCATTATGGAATAAAACATATTACTCTATTAATTTTTTTAAGCTTTTTGTTTAAATCTTTTGCTCAACAAGGCTGCATTTTCAGTTGCAATCAAAATTATTCAACCCCCAGAGACTTATCCAAAATTTTATAAAAAATTGCATCTATAACAGTTTACTGGCATAATAAAAGTGATAATGTCAGTATATAATGTAACATTTCTTTATTTAACAAGAATTTCTTATTAAATAGTAATGATAAAACTTGACCCCAATCTTTTGAACTGTAGTGTATAATCTTGTATTAATCTTTTGTTGCCCCAGGCTGAAAACATTATGCTTCTGGAGCTGGACATGTCTCCACCCACCATGGTGCCCCTGGACCTTCAGAGGTCAGATGTAAGGACCCAAGACTTGATACGTGACTTTGGCCATTACAGAAAGCGGACGACCGCATCCCGGGTCATGAAAGCCAGATCGTGGTGAGTACCCTACACATCATCTATTATTCAGCTGCTCCCAGGAAAGCTGAAATGAATTGTCCGCATTTAAACCTTGTTCTTTTCTTCCTCCTCAAGGTACCAAGGGCCAAGTCAATCTGCTTCTTCATCAGCCAGCTCCATGGCCCCTGGGCCCCAATGCCCAGCCTCGATGGGGGCTTGTGCAGCAGCCTACCAGCCTTGAGCCTGTACAGTATGCTACGCCTGCAAGCATAGAAAGCACTAAATTATTCTTTGCACTGTTTTTATGAGCTTTAAACGATGGCATTTGTTTTTTTTCATCATCTTGATTTTTTAGCATCAATGCTTAGTCCTTTTAAGCACAACTGTCCTCCTGTATACTTGAAAACGCTAGTGTATCCTGTTTAAGCTTGTGATGTCAGTCTTGAACAGCAATGCGAACAATAAATGGATAATAAACAAACAATCTCTCAATGGTTACCGCATAACAAGAAATACAATCCTGAACTGTACAAACGTGAACATCAAACCATGACTTCAGAAAAAACAGCATCTGAAACACTAATGCATTGAAGGTCATGTAAAGGGTTAAAGAAAAAGCATAAAGGGAGTTTGAATAAGAAAGCCAGTATACCATAGATCATATGACTCTTGGTTACATACCATTGTAGGCCACTTTAGCTTCAGTGCTCTGGGAGGTTTATCACAAGCTCAGATTAGGCCAAGGGGGCAAGATTTAACCTTTAAAATTTGAGTTTCATTTGTGTTAAAACTATATAAATCATTGACATAACCAGGCAGTGGATCTGCAGTTCCCAAAATGCTTTGCAAGGAGAGTAAATTTAGGATTAAGCTTTTGTTACTCATTTTTTAATAAAGTAAAAGCCATGTTAGTGTTTAATGTTTATTATATTTAGAGTAGTTTCTGTAAGGTTTTTACATTTTTGTGGTTTTTCCATTATGCTGAAGAGTCTTGCATGCATGTAGACTGTGGGCAGAAACTGTGAAAATTAGAAAATTAATTAAATAATATTAAAATAATAATATTATGTTTCTCCCACTTTAGAAAATATAAGTTTGATAAAATAAGATTGATTTAAACATACTAGAGTAAATGAATTAGATCTAAGCCAACTAAAAATATAAATTTTGAATCACCTGAATCAAATTGTGTCAAATTGAATCAAATATTTTTTTTTATTTTTTTTTTGTTGGAGTGTAGGCTACAGCAAAGAGGATAAAATATATCACTCTCATAATTACAGTGGATAGCTGTAGCCTATCAAATGTTGTGACTGTATTAATTAATTTTAAATTTACTAAACATAATTCATCTAATAACCAAACTATTTTATGAACTAAACATCCCACTTTGAGTAATGGCTGGTCATGTGGTGTTAACATGGGGGGAGGGGGGGTTGCATTATGTAGAATATTTTTAAAGACTAATATGAATATTCTTATGAGTCTTAATATCTCTCAGTATGTTTGAAGACATAAATGCTATACAAAAGTGCTATAAATCAAATCATTGTTTTAGCTTGCAAAAGAGCACTTTTGAATGCTTGAGTGCATCTTTGACTTTAAACGTGTTCATGTTCCCTTAAGTGTGACTAGAATGTGCCCAAACAGTTAATGTTTTTTAATAGAATTCAAAACTCCAGAAACTAGTTTGGTGAAATTTTTACTTGAAACATATGCTTTCATTTTTTTTTTTGTTTTTTTTTTTTTTATAAAAATATGCCACTTGGATTTTGTTATTTAGTGTAATTACATAAATGCACCGAAAAGTAAATACATAGCATATAAAATGTCATATATTAGTCATCTATTGACCACTGTAATCTAACTTGTGAAAGTCCAAGACTGTAAATAGCAGCTGTTCCATGCATCGCTTGTCGTTTGACCGGAATAAACACTGTAAATTGAAACTACGACTAAGCGATTGTATCTGGTTTGAGTTTGAAACGTTTATACAATGAAAACAATGGAAAGAGACAGACAAGCCTCAAGTAGGTGCTTTCCCCTAAACTGTCATCGTACAGTAAGATGACGTTTCCCAGAGGGTCACGTGATTAGTCTCTTACAGTAAAAGCCCAGTATGGCAGATATGGCAGGTCTTGCACGGTAACTAAAGCAACATCAACACTTTCTACAGCACTCAGGTCGATTTTGCGCGACCGACCGCAGACATGAGGGACAGACAGAAGAAGAAAAAGGGGAGGACATGGGCAGAGGCCGCCAAAACGGTAAAACCGAAGACTTCTTGAGCGTTTGTTTAGCTTGTTTTCGCCTTGTGCTTCCAGCCTTCCACTTGTACAACTGTGTTTATGAGTTCATGACCCGCTGGTGTAGGCGACGTATTGCGTTTGCATCTCGGGGCCTGGTCTCGGTCGGTGTTGATAAAGTGCATTTAGATCCATAAACTGCCTAAGCGTGACATAATGCATGTATAAAGTGGTTTCCTTCAAAATAACGTACCATTTGGGAACTTTTGATCCGGGGAGTGATTTTGGGAAGCGTCTGTAACATGACGTTCGTGTCAGTTGCTAGCTCGCGCGAGGCAGCTTAGCGCGCTTATTCACATTCAGACTAGTGACACTTCGCTGGTTAGCCAGTTAGCTTAGCTCACCTAAACCCGCAGAAACAACCTAGCTCTGCCATTAACCTCTCGAGGACACAGCAATATTATTGTGCTTTTGAATTCGTCTGTGTTTACCGCTATAAAAGACCATAATCATAGTTTGCTCGAGTATGTTGTGTCAGTAACGTTAGACACCGCGAGCTTGTCAAACGCAGCTTGTTTACTTTTGTGCGCCCATGTTTTTGAATGATATCTTAAATTAGCGGAACTTTCCGCATTGCTGTTGAATATAACGTTAGTCCCAGGCCGTAATATGCGAAATACGAAGTTGATACACTGCCACTGAAACAGTGTGTGTCTTCAAAGTAAACAAGTTCATCGTTTGTTTACAGCTTCTGATTATGCACCTGTTTGGCGAAGTCCGAATTGTGAACCAGTCTTCAATCGGATCTTTTAATGAATCGGTTTACCACGAATCTGACTTAACCGTTTGTTTACGAATTGTTCTGAATCAAACGATTTTTTTTGGACGCGCCTAACTCTAAAAGTGATTAGCTCACACACGTGTCTGGTTCCTAATTAAAGAAAGTTTATATTAATAAAACTTAAATTCGACATGAAGTGAAAATGATCCATGTCTGTTTTATTAATTCATTATTGTGAACCGTTTATACGTGCATATGTTACATTTGGACTTTGTGCAATCAAAATGTAATAACACACTGTTGTTTAATTAATGAATAAATCAATAAATAAATATACATTGTAACGGAGTACCAACCAACTCGATTTAGATACAACACTCTTCTCTTTGGTGACGTATGCAGGACGTGTCCAATCATTTAGGGGCTTTTACACAACATTGTTTTCAACTAAAAATTTAAAAAACTTTTATGAACAGTTTTGACTGTTCATTCACACAGCAATATCAGATTGGGGGCCTGAAAAATCAAACCGTTTTTTAAAAAGGGTATTCTTATCATCTCAGTCTAAACTCCAAAATGCAAATTTATTAAAATGGTAACGTCATTCAAATGCGTCATGTGTGTTCAGTTTACAGGTATGTGTGCAGGTGTGTAGTGTTTATTTACAACAATCACAATAAAGGACAAAAGATCTGTTGCTACTTCCATTTCATCATGGCTCCAGTCGAAAAAACTAAACCAAAAAAACTTTATGAACCCACAAAAGTTTTACTACATAAAGAACCTGTGACACTTTTGTTTTTAACAATTTTTTAAGGAATTGATCAAATGAACTCCTCTGATGAAATGAGTCAGATCTTCCATTATTAGTAAAAAATAAAGCACACAGACTAATAGCTGTCACTGGTGGGCATTTTCCCATTCAGACTGATCTATAGTATACAAAAGAGGCTTATGGGGGATAGTATAGTATACAGATGTGTAGGGGTACCATGGTAGCGTTTTGCCTTAATATCTGCTCTTTCTTTACTGTAAAACTCCATACAATGGCCACAAAAGATAAGTGGAATCTTTAAATGGACCCCTAAAATGCATGTGTGTCTTAGCATTAAATAGTGTCTTAGCATCTCAAACCCTATTAAAATGCATTAATGAAAAAAAAGCTTAAACTTAAATTACAAAACACAACAAAATTACTAAAACTTGATCTAATATTGAATTGAAAAAAAAGAAAGATCTATAGTATTACTACATCAATAGTTATAAAGTATCACAGGTTTTCAGATACATTGTATGCCATTGTATGTGCCTTGTGTCTAAGAACCTGGGTTTCATGTAAGCAAATGCATGGAGGAATACATTTCCTTTCCTGACTGAAATGAATGCTGGATGTGAGATCACATCATTGGTGTGACACAGCAGGGGTGAAGCAGCTCTTGGGCCTCCGTCCAGCAGCTGTGTGGTTAAAAGCTACAGATCACTTGGAGTCTGTGTGCATTTCCCTAACTCTCGAAACATGACCACTTTTTGAATGTAACTCTCACACCCAAACTTACATGTTTCTCTCACCCAATCAGAAGTAGGTCAGTTGTCTGCTTCGGTGAGGGTAACTAATGATTAACCAAACCTCCTTTTTTTTTTTTTTAACTGACCATCAGATCGAATTCATTCTTTCTCTGCGGCTGAGTCGCTGTGAGTCACTGCTGAAATGTTCACTTGTTCACAGGTGCTTGAGAAGTACCCAAACACACCGATGAGTCATAAAGAGATCCTGCAAGTGATTCAGAGAGAAAGGCTGAAGGAGATAAGGTGAGGTCATTTTATTTTGAGGTTGTATTTATTTTTTACTATTAAAATAGCAACTTCTTTATCATGCACACTTTACTACAGATTGTTGCCCCTGTACTGTACCACATCATATACATTTCTTATTTTATTTATTGTATTTTTCTTTATGTGGCAACATATCTAATTTATCTCTTTTACATCTTTTACATATCTTTTTTAATGTAATTTCTCTGTTGTCTTCCAGAAGGTAAGATTATACAGTAGTACATCCTGCTCTCCAACTAACTTAAATCCATTAGCCAAGCCCTATGCATGTTATTAACATGTCTCCAGTTTACACAGCATGCAAAGGGAGTCCCAAGAGCGAGGACCTAACGGCCGTGGCTTTGACCATAGTGCTTGTCCTCTCAAATGGCTAGTGGCTTGTTATGCTTCTGCCAGATTTGCTCTGTTGAAGATGCTACATAATAGCTATACTAAATACATTTAACCTCCTTAAAAAGCCTGTTTTATTATTGTTCCGATTCTTTATTTTTATTTTTAAATACTGTAGACTAAAACTAATCAGTAGTTTTCTTGAGAAGACAAATAGTACAACATGCAGTTTATAAAATATAAGTCACTTTTGTTCTTTTGAAATAAAGTTGACACAAAATAAGATAAAATATAAATTCGGATGAAAAACTGAAAATTAAATTTTGTTGTTTCAACGATGAACTAAAATAAGTTCAATCACTAAATCACTAACTGCAAGTAAAAAAAAAACTAAAACTGAACTGTCTAAACTAAACTAAACCAAAACTGAATAAAAATAAAAACATATTTAAACTAAATAGTAAAAAAAAAACACACTAATAAAATGACAAGCACAGAACAGAATAACTTAAATTAAAATGAAAACTTGTAATATAAAATTAAATAGCTAGTTCAAAATATATATTTTTAAATATTATTAAAACAACTATAATAGTATATAAATTATACAAAAAAACAGAGCTTCCTTTTAAATACAAACCACAATTTACTTGAACCATTTATTTATTTTTGGCTTTAAATTTACTTTATATTTTGTTTGAAAGAGTGTCTTAAAGTACTGAATTTTAATGTCTGTGTATATTATGTCTCTTGACAATTTCTCCTCGGTCAGTAGTATAGGATGTATATTAGAATATTATATAGAAATGTTTGTAGTAGTTTGCACTATAGTATAATTATCTGCGTTTATATATTTTGCATTGTGCTTCACAGTTAGAAATGGAAGACACACAGCAAATAACATTTTTAATATGTTTATGCCAAGAATTAAGCCAGACATTCTTTAGTCATTTTTTTTATCCATATTCAGACGTAATGTTGCATGTTTTCAGTATTTTTTAATACAATAATTTTACTTTATATACATTTAATTTGACATACACAAATATCTGGAAACCAACCACTGGACTGTGATCTTTGTTGCAGCTTTTCATTTGTGTGAAGATAGTGATTGTTTTAATCAGATGTTGTTGTTTTATTCCAGTGGAACGTCGCCTCTTGCCTGTCTCAATGCCATGCTCCATACAAACTCACGTGGAGAGGAAGGGATCTTCTACAAGGTCCCCGGCAGAATGGGAGTCTATACACTGAAGGTAAACATACTTAACCATAACCTGAATCTCACAGCAACTCTCACAAAATAAATGTTTTTTACATGAACACAATTCCCGTAGCTCAACATGGTGTTAGCATCACTATAATCAGATCTGATTTTCAGAAGATACACGTAGTGCAGCATAAGGAAAGTGATTTTAACAATAAATTGTAAACCTTTAAAGACAGAGCTGTATGAGCTCTAAGATTATTACTGTATTTGCTTTTGTTAAAGCCATCTATTCACATTATTTCAACTTGTGTTTAAAATAGTCATGTTTAACAGCATTATTTGTTGTAAAAAAAAACTACATTACCCACAATGCTGTGCAGAAAATTCATCCAATCACAGTCGCAGTGAGCAAACTATGCCAAAAAAGATATGCATGAATATATTTAAAAAATATATATATTTGTATTTTAAATAAATGTATATATAATTTAAATATAGATGTAATATTAAAAAAATATATGCTGTATGAGTGTGTGTGTGTGTGTGTATTTATGTATATAACAAAAAATCTAATATATTGTTTTCACCATTGTTTTTAATTTAGTTATGTCATCTTTAATATTTCTTGGGATTGTAGTTTTTTTTTCTTCACTAAAAATGTTAGGTACAAAATTTTATTTTATTTTTTTATTTTTTTTGCTTCAAATAAAAGTTTGTAGTGCTGTGGTTCACCTCATAGCTGGTTTGCTTGTTTTATGGCTTACAACGCTTCAACAGAGCATTTTTCAAAATCCTAACGGCAAAAATGAGTGGAAAAAATGCTTCCAGAACCAACGCCGCTGAAAAAGTGAACACACATTAGTTCACTATATACTGCTGCTAACATGTCTGCATTGAATGAAAAGTAAATATAAATGTGGGGTTTCTATTGCGTTGGTTTCTTCATACAGTTCTGCTGACTGACATGAATATTTACCATACCACTATTATAATTAATGCTCAATTAATGTACACGTAACAGGCCCCAATTCATCCAATGATCTATAAATGTGTTAATTAACATGAACTGTTTGATTAGATTAAAATGAGCTGTTTTAATGGATATTAGTGTTGGGAATGTGAGGCTTATGGTTTGTGTTTGTATGTGAGCAGAAGGACATTGGAGACGTGGTGAAGGAACTGTCAGAAGATGCTTCAGAGGACAGCAGTGATAGCATGTCTGACACCCGATGCACAGAAAATAATAGCACCACTACCTACAGCAAAGATGGACGCAGAGGAAGGTGGAAGAGGAGAGGTAACACATTTTATGAATTTATATATTGTATAGCCATAATTAGAGCTGGAGTGTGCAATGTTTGCATCCCTAGTGTCACCAAATAGAACTGCAGAATTCAGTAATTTTCTAACAGCTTTCCTGAACACTGCACCTGTCTAGAACCACTGCATCGGAGCAATGATATCACCAAAGTGCTACTGGGGGGAACTAACATACAAACAGCTCATGTCTGTATATTAAACTGGGTTTTAACATTTAACAGATAATTTCTTACTTAAATGCATTATACTCATGCATTATGCATTATATTGTTTTGAAATAACTTGCTACACAGAATAAGGATCTTTTGTAACATTATACATGTGTTTACAGAATAAAAATGTGTCCTTGCTTATTTTGTGAATCTTAAAGGGGTCATATGATGCTGCTAAAAAGAACATTATTTAGTGTATGAACTTGTTTGTATTAAATGTGTTTATGTGGTTTAAAGTTGAAAAAACACGTTCTTTTCCACATACGGCACATTATTGTTTTTCCTCTATGCCCCGCCTTTCTGAAACACATCGATTTCCACAATTTGAGTTGAATTACTGAAATAAATGAAATGAACTTTTCCACGACATTCTAATTTATTGAGATGCACCTGTAGATTACATTCTGAACCATGAATGTGAAACTCATACGCTGATATGTATAAATTACCTCACATTGAAGTTTAGGTTTGCCCAGTTCAAGACAAAGTATTATTTGAATGCAAAACACCCTTTAAACAGGAAATTCTCCTTTTTTTTTATGATACCACTTCCTCATTTATATATATATGAGAGAGTAGTACGAAGCTAACTGAACTAATGTAGGTTTTACCTCCGTTCATCTTGCAGAAACAAATTATTTGAGAATAATGCACTCTAACAGAGTGAATTCATGCAGAACCAAGTACTGTAAGTAAGTCTTTCATCTAAATATCCTGGTGAAACTTTGAAACAGTGGATTGAGAAACCAGGAAATAATAATTGCTTTAGCAGCATGCTATTTATGGAAGCTAGTCTTATTAAGTGTTTGTCTTTTTAAAAACACCAATCGTTTAAAAATGTGCTTGGGTGACTGAATTTATATTTACTATTATTTATATTTTCATGTTTATGGCTTAGATTCTGATCTCAGTACATGATTGTTTTTAGTTGTGTTGCCACTACATATAACATTTGCTAAATATATAAATGTGTATTTATGTCTTCCAGACTCAAACATTTGTTTTGAATTCTGCAGATTTAAATACGTCAAAAAGGACAGTTAAAAAGCATATTTATGAATTTATGGTTATTATGGAACAATATAATAGCAACATAATTTCCAAGTGCAAACTAAAAACTTTTTTTTTTTTATATAATAAAAACACACTAAGAAATAATATTTCAGAATATAGACTGCACTAATCATGTATATGGTATTTGCAAACTAATTGTTTATCTGTTTTAAAATGTCCTTGAATTGTCATGGAGTCTAATTATGAATATGCCGTTTCATTTGTGTGCGAGTATAACTGTGTTTGTGGTGTTGCAACTAATGAATTGCTTTCCTACCATTCTCAGTGCCAGCAAAACTGCAATCTCAGCCGTCCTCCCCACAGTCTCGCTGTTCATCTCCGTCAGTCTCCAACAGCAAACTCATATCCCCATCACAGAAACACAGCAAGAAGGCCCTCAAACAGGTACTGCCACCTACACTTATTAGTCCTGCTTATTTATTGGGTTATAAATAATAATTACTAAATAACTAATTTAATATACCACTATAGATATATTCATGTGGCATCAGTTATGCTTCAAGGGATAGTTCACCCAAAAAGAAAATTCAGTCATTAATTACTGCCAAAAACCCTAATGTCATTCCAGACCCATAAGACCTTTGTTCATCTTTGGAAACACAAATTAAGGGACTGCCGTGTTCAAGGCCCAGAAAGATCATATAGGTAGTCCATCGTGATACTGTTGTGAATGTGTGTCGAAGATTGTTGAATTAAGTCGTTATTTTTATTTTCTTTGGGCACAAAAAGTATTCTCATAACCCCATTAAATTCCAGTTTTCACATGGACTATTTTAAGGATGTCCTCGCCACCTTTCTGAGCCATGATGTGTGTCAGTTTTGTTGCCGTCTATGGAGGGTCAGAAAGCTCTCGGATTTCATCAAAAATATCTTAATTTGGGTTTCATTTTTGGGTGAACCCTCCCTTGAAGCATTACTGATAGCACATGGATATATCTACCTTGGTATATTAAGATCTGACCTGCTGTGATATGAACCACTGTTTAAACCTTGCAGTTGAGACCCCCTGTGTTCTCTGTTTGCTGCACAGCAGTAACCTATGTTATTTAAGCTGTGGGTTTATAGACATTCTTTGTCATACTTCATTCATAGGCACTGAAACAGCAGCAGCAGAGGAATCAACGGCGGCAATGTGGAATCCCCAATACCTCCAGCCCACGACTGCTCCTCAAGACTGTCAAAGACATGACTCATGACTCCTCCAAATCCTGTACATACATACATGCATACATACATCTCCAAATCCTGTACATACATACATACATACATACATACATACATACATACATCTCCAAATCCTGTACATACATACAGTATGTCAGATTGAATCAAATTAAAGCCTGCTCCTTAGTTGTGTCCAATGTCATTTTTGAACACGTATATAAATGCAAAATGCATATTAAACCGAATGTCTCCGTTTGCTCTAGCTTGGGAGCTGAAACAGACCGAGCGCTGTCCTGCCAGTCCACACAACTCTACCTCCAGCTCGTCCTCCTCCATCAAAGCAGATGTGTGCCACGCGACTGGGGCCAGGAAGGTGTCTCAGCGCACCAGTAGGCTCGGTGCCAGTGAGTATCGTCACAGATCACGGTCATTTGTGTCAGCACATAAAATGCCGTAACTGATCCCCCGCCTTGGATTTTCAGGACAACTGAAGCGTACCAAGTGTGAGATAGATGTTGAGACACCAGATTCCATCCTTGTCAACACCAACCTGCGAGCGCTCATCAACAAGCACACTTTCTCAGTGTTGCCTACAGAGTGTCAACAGAAGCTCCTTAAGATGCTGCCAGAGGTTGACCAGCAGGTAGCAGAACACAAAAGGACCCTGCAGTGTTGAACATACAGTATTATTTTGTGAATCATGAATCTCTGATTGTCATTGGTAATACTTTGCAGGCTAGTGTGGATGGTGCACTGAAGGTGACCAGCTCTGCCTTGAACAATGAGTTCTTCACATCAGCAGCACAATCTTGGAAGGAGAGATTGTCAGAGGGTCAGTTGTTGTCCTCAGTGATTTAAAATTAGTTAAAAGCTTAAATGTGCACAACCTAATTTTGCTTTGCTGGCATTGCTCTTGAACAGCAGGCACGTGCACACATAGACATCAAAGGGGGCTTGAGCACCTGCCCTTTTTATTCCTGGAGAGAAAGTGCCCTTTTTTCTGGGGTGCTTTTTTTATATATATATATATTCCTGTTTGAGCACAGCTTCCCTGTCCAACAAATATATTTATTGAAGAATAGTATATCTAAATATCAGGTCAGGAGTTCTGAAGCGCTCATTGACCACAAAACCCCCTGCCCCCTCCCTTCCCCCTTTGCCCGCAACGGCGCACATCAGATACACAGACACACACCTGCAGGCAGCAGCAGCCCCTCCCAGAAGTGTTTTTCTTGGCTTGTGCTGAGGTGAGTGGAGCTGGTGATGAACAAAAGATTAAAATACCAGTGCCTCGAATAATGCTCGAATTTACTGCTGATTAGCCAAAGGCGAATATAACTTAGTTAACCTGTGTTTAGCTAGCATGCATGCCTCATGAGCTACTAGACTAGAGCTGTGTAAGGGATAATCCCTATACATTATCCTCCTGCTTTTTACATGGCTACCTACCAAATAAATAAATAATTTGACACAAAATATTAAAAGGGAGTTTATTGATTTAAACCCGATTGTATTGCTTCCGCTAAAGAAAATAGTACACTCCGTCTCTACGGTTAGAATCCTGTGAGTCCATAGCAACGCTCTGTTTTTCATGGCAACGGTCTGTTATACTCCGCACAGCGCTCTGTTATCAAGAAATAACAGACCGCATTCTACATTGGAGATCAACCAAGCCATGTAATAAAATAAGTTAATAAAATAAGAACGTCCCCAGTTAGTTAATGACTTACATCAAGAGTCTTTCCCCCTGAAATTTAGAAATCTAAATTGGTGAATCTAGAAGAAATCTTCAGATGCAAACAGATGGAGGATAGGCTACACTCTAAAAAATGTAGTAAATCTGAGTAACTGCATCTGTACATTAATAAATAAAACTGAGTAGAAATAAGTTAACATTAAACATTAAAAATAACTATATTTATAAATTAACTTTTTATTTATGAACTTTTTTTTAATTTCCTCTAAACCTTTATAAAATAGTATTCCATACAACCACAAATACATACATGACATTGGCTTTTATTTAATTTTATTTAAATTTTACTAAATTATTTTGGTAAGTTTAATTCAAACAATCAAGTAAGATTTTCAGAGAATTTATTAAGTTAATTAAGTTAAATATTTACTAAGCCACAGAATATTTTTTGAGTGTGGTTTAAAACAAACTCCCATCTAAATGTGGATTTTGAAGGTTTTATTTGATGATGGTGATGATACAGTCCTCCCTCAAATGTGAAACTAAGTCCTTGTCAGTCACCATCAGTTATTGTGTATGTGTACATGCATAGCAATAATAATATTAATGTATTTGATTAAAACATTAAGGCAATTCAGTATTCGGATGCTTAGTTGTGTGAAGCTAAAAAGTTATTTTGCTTGTGAAACAAAAAGTATTTAAACAATTAATTTTAATCATGCTTGCAGTGCAGGGCCAGGTAGGCAGCATAATGCAAAGTTAACAAAATAGCAGCAACATTCCTCTTCAGTTTAGAGTGAATATTTGTGTTGATTTAAAAGTGTTATGTGTTCTGATAACACCAAAATAATTAAAATGATGTAGTGCCTTGTGCAAAAAAATAAACAAATTATTAGTAAAACACACCCCTCTGCTTGATGCAGTTATTTTGGTTATTCTAAATATATACTTGAAACTAGTAGCATAGAAAATGTTTTCAAAACATGCACATTGTGGGATGGTTTCCTTTGCTGCTCTATAAACCTAGTGAATACTAAGGAGACCATGGTTTCTGTGTGAACTGATTATTTTGTAGACATCTTTTGAAAATTAGAGTTTGAGGAAGATAAAATTAATTAACTTTTTTTATTATTTTTTAAAAAGGAGGTCAGTGTTGCTTTAATATACATACTTTATTGTTTAAAAAAGAAAGAAAAGAAAAAACGTAATTATGAGAAGTGCCCTTTATTTCACTTGAGCCCCTGCCCCTCAAAATGTCTGTGCACGTCCCTGTTGAACAGCATTGGTTATTGAAATGTAGATGAAAATGTCAAGTGTTCATGCAACATAACAAAGGCAAATATACTGAAAAAAGTATATAAAAATTCCCCACTGTATGTGGAGATGTACTTGTCATCCAGTTTATTCTGCAGCCGAAAGTGTCCAATAATACAGGGGCTACAGAAATAAAATGAGTAGTATTTGGCAGGTCATGTGATCTCAGTGTGGTAGCCACCATGAGGAAGCAATGTCCTGTAGAAAAATACAGATTTTTCTATTGCAAGAGTAATTTGAATTGACCTAATTTTAAAAAAATTAATTGATTTCTTTATATATATATAAAAAGTAAAATTCTTAACGAGTAAACATTTTGCAGTGGAAAAAAGTTACTTAGTGTGCTATATATAAATGAATCTTCAGTATTTGTGTGACTTATGCAAGGCTGTACTCTCAGGTGAGTTCACACCAGAGCTGAGACTGAGAATGCGGCAAGAAATCGAGAAGGAAAAGAAAGTGGAGCTTTGGAAGGAGCATTTCTTTGAGAGCTACTATGGTGAACAGTAAGTCAGCCACCAAGACTCATGGAAATACTGTAAAAGAGAATCAGAAAGTATGGTCTAGTTCAAGGGTGTCTTATTCTGGAGGGCCACTTTTTTTTTGCAGAGTTTAGCTCCAACACATTTAAGTTTCTAGTGATCCTGAAGACACTGATTAGCTGGTTTAGGTTTGCTTAATTAGGGCTAAATTGTAGCATAATGTGGCCCTCCAGGAGCAGGATTGCATGCCCTGAAGCCTGAAAATTGATAGAAAATTGGTCAGTGGGTGACAAGATTATTGTATCATAGGTGATGTTTTGTTTTTGATGTCCTTTTTCCTCATATTCTGTCTTTCTTGATTTTAATTTCAGATCTGGACTGAGTATAGAGGAATCCAGAGAGCTTACAGAGGTTAGGAGTGTTCCTGAACCAGCTAAAAGCACGGTCTTATCAGAAAAGCCAGCGACTGTCAAAGAGTCTCAGAGGGTAAACCCAGTGACAGAGGTCATCCACATGGAGTTGAGATCCAGAGATGTGAAATCAACAGTAACACATGTCTCGACTGAAGAGCCGGTCAAACCTCCTGCTCCAGAGCAATCACCTTTATCCTTAGACACGAGAAAGGATGCACAGGAAGAACTGATTCCGGAGTCCTCTGTTCAAAAAGCAGGGGAACCCAAACCTGACAGTGAAAAAGCACTGGAAAATGAGATCACATGTAAGACCCCAGCATCTCCTTTGGAAGCAGTGGTCACCTGTTTGAAAGGAAGTGAGACGCACACCCCTAAAGATGAAAGTCCTGTTTGTGAGGCTGGACAAACCGTAATGGAAAGGACTAAGGCTGGATCTCCAGTAACTGCTGCCACTTCTGAGGCTCTGAAAAGAAAAGTCTGTGATGAACAGGATACAGAGCACAGAACAGAGAAGAAGCCCCGTGTCACTTCATCAGAAGCGTCATCCACAGTGACAACTAAAGAAAAAGTACAACAAAGAGTACCTCCTCTCAAAGTAAGTTTTAGGTTTCATTTGAACAAACCCCTAGCCTTAAATGGATAGGGAAATTCTGCTATTAACTACTCACCCTTATGTTGTTTCAAACCTTCAAGACCTTTGTTCATCTTCAGAACAGAAATTTAAATCTTTTTGATGAAACTAGTGAGTGGCTTCTACATTTAAGGCTCAGAAATGTATTAAGGATATTGTTAAAATAGTCCACGTGACATCAGTGGTTCAACCTTAAGCTACAAGAATATTTTTTGTGTGCAAAGAAAGCAAAAATAATGGCTTATCCAACAATTTCTTGTCTTCCGTGTCAGTCTTCGCTGCACATTCATGAGAGTACCATGACACGTGTGTGGTGCTGCTGACACAGGAGCATGTGTTCTGATGTAGAACGTCACATAGATTTTTTTAACATTGTTCTTGCTACCCTTCTGGGCCTTGAACTTGTCAGTAGCGTTGCTTTCTATTCAGGGTCATAAAGCTCTTGGATTTCATCTTAATTTGTGTTCTGAATGAAGTTCTTATGGAATTGGGAGGATATACTATACCTTTAAATATTAAGCACTGTTGCACACCCTGTCTATGCCAGATGAGTGGAATGAGATTCATTAGAACCCATTAGAATCATTTGTGCTCTTTTTATATAAATGTAATTGGATTTGGAACGTTTGCTTTGATGTTTCCTATGTAGACACCTTTAATCTGTTAGCAATGGTCACACCCAGTGTAGACATGATGTTGTTTGTCGTTTGTTCTGCAGTATCTATTTGATTGATGTAGGTGTGGCAGTTGTATTGTGTGAGTTATTGAGGAGAGGATTTTCTTTCACTTTTCTAAGCAATCAGACTTGTATACAACTAGAATACTCTAGCAATCACCTAGGCATGCTAGCAATGACCAGGCAACCACTCAAAGCACCCTAATATTGTAGTACACTCTTAAAAATAAAGGTGCTTCATGATGCCACTGAACAACTTTTTTGTCTAAATGGTTCCATAAAGAACTTTTAACATCTGAAGAACCTTTCTGTTTCAAAAATGTTATTTGTGGTGAAAGAAGATTATAAAAAGGTAAGAAAGAGATGGGTCTTTAAAGAACCTTTGACTGAATGGTTCTTTGTGGAACTAGAAATGGCTCTTCTATGGCATCGCTTTGAAGAACCTTTTAAGCATCTTATTTTTAAGAGTGTAGGGAAATTGTCTGTACAAAGAACTGTAGAAAATCTAATAATAATTTTTTTTCTGTACTTTATTCATTTTTTGACATTAAATGCCACACTAATTGTAATTTTTACTCTTTTAGTAACACTCAAACTCTTTCTTTGCAGATCCCAGTGTCAAGAATTTCCTCTGCCCCTGCATCTACTGAGCAGGTATCTCCAAGAACTCCGGTTCCCATTCCGTTGACACCCCCTAGCATTCGACCTGGTTGCACCGGTGCACGCACTTTAGCTGACATCAAGGCAAAAGCCCAGTTAGCACGTGCACAGCGTGCTGCAGCAGCAGCAGCAGCCGGGTCGTCTTCCTCAGTGGGAACTGGGTCAGTTGGAGGTACCTCAACACCCTCTCCAGCTCGGTCCATGTTAGAAGATTTTTCACCAGCAAGCAGCAGAAGTCAATCTGTTTCACCTATAAAGCTAAGCTCTGGATCTCCAGCTCCTGAAGGCACAGTGACTCTCTCACAAACCTCTCCTTCCTCAGGTTCCACTGGACACGCAGACCCTGGTCTTGCACAAGCCTTCAGTGTAAGCCAGGGTTTTTTAAAAGATAATTGCTCTTCGATGGGGTTGCAAACCACTGGGTGTACGCTGAACCCAACGAGCAAGGATCAGCATAACCTCCTCAGTCCTGCGGGGTCTCTAGCACCTTCATGTCAGGCAGGAAACGTGACTGTTCTGAACACAATTGCACAAAACCAGAGACCACAGCAAACACCTTTTTTAGCAGTGTCAGTCACCAAGCCTAGCTCTTCAATCCCAGCAAATAATCCTCTGGTCACCCAGCTTCTTCAAGGTAAAGAGGTTCCCTTAGAAAAGATCCTCCCAAAGCCACTAGCCAAAATGGAGGTTCAATCTGTGGCCATTTCTTCCAGAGATAAAGGGAATCTTGGTGCTACCACTGCTGGGTTGAAAAAAGATAGCTCAACAAACCAAGAAGAATCCAACCAACTTGGGAACCAAGTTCCTCTTGGCATGCAATTTGGAAGTGTGGACAAGTTGGTAAAAGTTGGTACTCAGGACCAGATGCTCCATCCACTAGGGCACAAATGCGAGCAGAAGAACACCAGCTCCAACTCCCAATTTCAGTCCTGTCAGTTAGGTCACCATGAGGGTAGCCATGACCAGAATATCTATCTAGGCATCTTTGGACGGAAAAGGGTATCCAAGCCAGCTATGACTGGACACTACCTCCTCAACGTGTCCACATATGGTAGAGGATCCGAGAGCAGCAAACGGCCCCATCTAAGTAGTAATAGAGGCTCTGCTCTCGCCAACCTGAAGAAAGAGAAAATCGAAGCAGAGGAGAGTGTGAAAGTGAATACGAAATCACTAACCCTTAACCCGAATTTCCCAATGGTCAAAGTGGAACAGCAGGGATGTCTCATAAATAAACCAGATGATGGTTTGCCACCACAACCCTGCTCTGATATAAAGTCTGAATCTCCGTCCCTGAGTTGTTTGTCCAGCAAAGACGAAGGCAGCACTTCTATTAGAACCAAAGAAACATGCTCAAGAGCACAGCTTGATATGTGCAGCAGTATACCGGGTAAAACAGAGCCATATCAGTTAGGTGACTGTCACCAACGCATGTTCTTGTCTCAGAAAGCCCATAATGGACCTCAGTATGGTGGCACTATCAGTATGTCTGTCCCTCACACGCTGAACCACAGTATGGCTGACACTCCAACTTCTCCCACTGTGTCCTGCAGTGGTGATGGTGAGACGGCTGCTGGAGGTATGATGTCTTTTTCCGTCACTGTCACTGCCATACCTGCCGGTCACCTACTGGATCAGGACAGTCAGGGTGAGACCTCACCTGAACAAGCCTACATAGAAACCTCTGCGATGGAGGACGTTCAGTCAAAGTGCTACTGCCGGCTGAAGGCCATGATTATGTGCAAGGGATGTGGTGCTTTCTGTCATGATGACTGCATTGGTCCATCCAAACTGTGTGTGTCATGTTTGGTGGTGCGATAATTGTCATGAGGATAACCTGCAACTTGTAGGATAAACTGCAATCACTGCAGTGAGGGGTAACAGAAATGTTACTACAGTACAGCAGTGTTCATGTATCCGTTGTCATTTGAGAGGCAAGCTGTTGTGCTGTATTGGGGGAATTCACTAAGAATGAACTGCGTCGCTAATAGTGCTGTTTAATTGCACGTACCTTCTGCTTTGTTTTAGTGGATGATATATACAGGAGTTATATGCAAATCAGGTAACATGACCAGCAATTCAGTTCTGAGTACTTAGTTAGGTGAATGCAGCAGACTACCTTTATCTGGCATGCTTTACTGGGCTGTTCGGTTTGGCTGCACTAATGCAATCCAGACTTTGAATCGGCACCATAAAATTCCTAAAGTGCTCGACTACACTGTATGTCTGGATATGTACCAATTCTTTTCTCCATCATTTGCATTTCAGCCCTTTACGCGCCTGGTTAAACTGGATCGTGGATGCTAATGAAGACGCCGTGGCTTTTTGCACTGAAATGCAGCGCGTAACTGTTTAGTGAATTTGCCCCTTTGTTTTACTTTACTGAACAAACAAATAACACGCTAAAAGATAAGGTATGAAAAATGTGCAATGCCGAGTAATACTTCCTCGCATTCATTGAGCACCTTGTTTTAGACTCAAGACTCAATATTGAATAGTGGCAATATTTAAGCCTTGATCTATTTCTGTTCTATTTTTGTAATATCATTTTAGAAGTTGAAATGAATATACTACTATTTTTGTAGATGTTAAAAATCATGATTCCCCTCCACCCTTCAAATTGCGGACCTTGTACACATAATTCACACTAGTTTGCTGGATTAGAAACGATAATATCAACATATAGTCTTTGCATTTCCTGTAAAGCTATTTGTTGGTTGGTTTAAGCCTTTGTGACACAAACAAAGAACCACACAACTGAAATACCAGTTACTGCAGAATTACTGTGAATATGTAAACCTAATACATCAGCCTGCCTTGTTACTAGGTTTATATGGTACTGTTCAAAGTTATTTATGGGACAGAAGGGAGTTTGGTCAAAAATGTTAACAGGCTTCTCTTAGATCAGTGGGTTTTAAATGAGAGAAGAATGTAATAACAGGTTTATACTGATAATGGCAATAATTTGTATATTTACAATATTTATTAAATCAAGAGCATTAGTCCCTTACATCTAATTTTCATCATGAAAAAGGATTTATTAGGGTTGCCCTTTTTATGTTCAGAAAAATGTCTTTGCTCTAAAAAAAGAAAAATGATTTGTATGAATTAAAGCACTTCTTAAACAATCTAATGTACCCTCTCAGGAGCAAAAACAGGTCTTAATCATTTCAATAGCCTGTGTCGAATCATTTAAGTCGTTTACGACACACCAGCGACATTGCCTCTAATTAGAATAGCAGATACTCTCTGTACCCTCAGTTTTTGGGGTTAGGAAAATAATGTAGTATCAACAGCAAAACTATTATGAGCAATGAAGTTAAACACTCAGAAGGGAGATTTAATGAAGATTTTTGTTATTGTTTTGTTTAGTATTGTAAATACTGACTTTCTTTTAGATGTAAAAAAATTTCTACAAAGCATCTTGCCTAAACATATCCGATTGTCTCTGATAACTCAAGGTTTTTAAATTGTGAAGTACTGTCCAACACATCATCATTTGAATCATTTTAATCATGTTTCAACATTAAATGTCGTGGCTCAGTTTCTGTCCTGCTACACAGATACATTTTTGATACCAATAGTTCTATGTATGTTAGAAAAAAAACTTGTTGCATCTTTGAATTAGGTTTTTTTTTTCTTTATCATCTGCCTTCCAGGCAATAGAAATGTAAAAGAATTTTAGATAGGATTTGCTTGGTAATATACCAAAGTTGATTTATGGGGACTAGATAATCAGATTTTGTTTTAATGTCTAGTTAAGCAAAGTAATATATTTTAAGTAATATATTTTAATAAAAAAAAGTCTATTTACAAAATGTTCAAGGAACAGGGTATTTACTATATCTTTTTATTGGCTGTCTCATTTTGGTATACCTGTGTCTAAGGTGTACATAAACTTTTTACACAATTTTTATCGTACCAGGGCCCCTGTGATCTGTTGATATTTTTGTGTGGCTAGTTTTGCCTGCGAAGAATTGATGTGTCCTCACAGTGGATTTTTAATTGACTAATAATATCTGTGTGAAACTTGCAGCTCACTTTATTGATTACTGAAAGTTAGAGAAGAAAGAAAGCTTTTTACAGAAAAAAAAATAAAATCCATCAGGTTATAGTGTTTGTGTTGTATGAATAAAATATTTAGCGTGGTGGTTGGGTCGTGCTGAATGTCTTTGGGTGTGAGGTTGTTTCTGTGTAACTGGCTTTCATTGACTTTTGTCAAACTGTCGCTTTCATTTACATATGTACACATATGCAGCATTTAAACATACAAGAGACTCATAGAATATAACTGTGATACCTCCATTGTACTTTATATCAGGCCTTAGATCTGATTTGAATAAAAAACTAAAACAAGTGATGTTTGGGTAAACTTCCAGTTCTTGAAAATGTTTTAATTTGTCAGCGTTAAGTTAACCGCAGCGTTTGACTGTTGTTGGTTATTTACTGCTTTAATTTCCTTTGATATAGCTGTTGCAGCATGGAGCATGACTTACCACCACCTCAGTCGCCAACCTTATATGCCTGTGACATTTTACAAAATACTTGGAATTTTTATTAATGAGGCAATGTTTTCCCCTGTGGAACCCTGAAATTATTTGAGATGTTGGTATTCCAGAACTTACAGTGGCTTCCACAGTGCGTGTTATTTTATGTTTTAAAAGTCAGTTTTTTTTTTTTTAATGTAAAATAAAGGTGAATGTAATATAGTAATTGTAATCAGCACTTGTAAGCCAAGTGTATTTTATCAAGAAACAATATGAATAAAATGCAGTAAAATGATTTTTTTTATTCCTTGTTTTCAGTTATTTAAACATTAAGGGATGACCTACTGCTTTACTACATATTAAAAGGTCAAGAGCACAAATGTTCACTTTTACACCAATTCATTTAATTTAAGTGTGAATTTCACCGTGACATAATGTTGCTATGTAAAACAATAGTGATTCACAGTGGGCTGTTCATGAAAAGTTGTGTAACAAACGGACTGACTGCAGAGGGTTAGTGGAATGCAGAGGTTTATTGACACAGAAAATTCCGAAGCAGTGGGAGAGATGCAGGTACATGGATTCTTTGGTGAGATGGTATGGAGATAGAAGGCGACAGATTAACACCAGAGCATCTTCTTACAGAACCGGGGGTGACCAGGGTTGCCGAATAGTAGCACACACCTCAGTAGATTTTGGAGATGGAGACTAGGAGGGATAGTTCGCTGGAGAGAAGGTAAGAAAAAAAAGAGGTAAGTTAATGAAGTCAATGTAGGTAACTAAGACAAAAGGAATGTTCCGCTTTGTAGCCAAGAGATCGCACAACTTTGTGAATGAGGTGTGTGCTCTTACGTGCTGCAGAATTGACTCAATTGTGAACAAGTGCCGGTGATCAGTATTCAGGTGAGGAAGTGCGCTGTAATGAGCCTGACTGACTTGTGACAGTACCCCCTCCTCCAGTGCCCGCTCATGAGGGCCAAATACCCCAACGACGATGTGGTCTTCCTCTGCCTCGAGGAGCAGGACGATCTAGGGGAGATGTATGGAATTCCTCTAGGAGTGTGGGATCGAGGAGCATTCTTCTGGGCCATAACCTTCCCAGTCGACGAGGTATTCCAGTCTGCCACCATGCCGCCGGGATTCCTGAATCTCTTTGACCTTGTAGACAGCTCCTTCTTCCAGAAGCAATGGGAGAGGGGGTTCTTCTGTCCTTTCAGGCTCTGTGGAGACAGGAAGGTGAAAAGGTTTTAATAATGAGACATGGAAGGTGTGGTGAATTTTGTATTGAGGAGAGATTTTGAGTCTGTTGGTGACCGGGTTGTTGATCTGTTCCTGGATTGTGAAGAGGCCGACAAATCTGGGACTAATCTTCTAATTCTTGCAGGGCAGGCGCAGCCTGATGTCACTGGTGGATAGCCAGACTTTTTGCCCCAGTTGGTAGGTGGGAGTTCGGCGAAGGTTGGCTGCCATCTTTTGTCTGCGCACTGCCCATTGGAGGTGATGGCGAGCCTCGTCCCAGACTCTCTTGAGCTCCCGGAACCAGTAGTCGACTGTGGAGATGTCGGAGGGGTCTCCTGACCAGGGGAAGAGAGGGGGCAGAGTATGCACTGGAATGGTGTAAGACCCGTGGATGGTTGACAGAGTGATTTCTGGATGTACTCGGCCCAGCCCAGGAACTGGTTCCAGGAGTCCTGGCCATGGCAGAAGGTTACCAGGAAGCGGCCGACTTCCTGTATCTTCCGCTCAATTTGACCAACGGATTGTGGATGGTATCCTGAGGAGAGGCTTACGGTCACATCTAGGAGTGAGAAAAAGGACTTCCATACTTGGGATATGAATTGGGGTCAACGGTCCGACACAATGTCCTCAAGGAGGCCAAATTGGCGAAAGACCCAATTGAATAACAGCTCCGCGGTCTCTAGGGAGGTTGGAAGACCCTGTAGGGGAATGAGTCAGCAGAATTTATAGAATCTATCAACAATTACTAGAGTACAGGTATTACCATTCGAGGGGGGCAGGTCTGTAATAAAGTCCACTCCTAGATGTGACCAGGGACGGTATGGAATGGGTATTGGGCGAACCTTGCCGACAGGAAGATGATGGGGGCTCTTAGAGATGGCACATTCGGTGCAACCCCGGAGAAATCTCCTGACGTCTCCTGCCATATTGGGCCACCAGAAGCGGTCTTTTAGCAGCATTGCCACAAAGAAAAAGCTTGAAGTGGTAGGGGATGTGGATGGTACGATGTAACCCTGTATGAGAGCAGGGAATCAGATCAATGAAGCAGTTCCAGGGGCTGTGGGGAGGCAGTTGTGAGGGCAGAATAAGTCACTAAATTCTTGATAACAGGAGGGAATATCTACAGATAGTTTCTCTACGGGACTCTCGATGGAAGGTAGTATTAAGGGGCAGGACCTCCGATGGTCTCCTCAGTGGAGATGGCTGATTGGGGAAGCAAGATTGGAAACACTGGACACCCCACCGGAGGATTTTGCCTGACGACCAGGAGATGATCGGATTATGTTGCACCGGCGAGGGGTGACCCAGAATGATGTCCGCTGTAGAGCACTTGAGAACCAGGAACTTGATGGATTCAGTATGTAACAGGCCTACAGTCATTTGTACCGGACCCACACTATACCGGACATGCCGCCGATTTAATGGTTTTCCTGTTATGGTGATTGCTTGGTAGGTGGTTTCTTTAGCGGCGGTGGGTAACTTGAGCTGGCGGCAGAGGTTCACCGAGATAAAGTTGCCGGCTGACCCAGAGTCGAGGAGGGTGGAAACTGGACAGTGGTGGTGAGTGGGTTCATCTTAATGGGAGATGGTTTAATGTAACTCGCCGCTGGACGTGGAGGGCGAAGGGGACAGGCCAGGATGTGATGCCCACTTGAGCCGCAGGATAGGCACAGTCCCTGGGTCAGCCTTCTCTGCCACTCAGTTGGAGTTAGACGGTGGGTGTCAGTCTGCATAGTTTCAGGGTCAGACTTGGGAGGATTCTGGGGTTCAGTCCGGCAGTAACGTGTGGATGGTCGGGTGGGTGAACATTCCTGGAGGCAGGACTGAAGGTGATTTGAGTACACTATCTGAGCAGGGAAAGTAGAAGTGGGATGTTGTGGTGGATGAGCCCTTGCTGGAGAAACTGGGGAAGTAGCGAGAGGAGTTAACACACGCGGTAGCGAATCCACCAGTTCCTGGAATGGGTCTGATATACTCATCCTCAGCTTTTTACGGTCCTAACAAATGGACTGACTGCAGAGGGTTAGTGGAATGCAGAGGTTTATTGAAACCAGTAATTCCGAAGCAGTGGGAGAGACAGGTACGTGGATTCTTTGGTGAGATGGTATGGAGATAGGAGGTGATAGATAAACACCAGAATATCTTCTTACAAAACAGGGGATGAGCAGGGCTGCCGAATAGTAGCACACACCTCGGTAGATGCTGGAGATGGAGACTAGGAGGGATAGTTCACTGGAGAATCATAGAAGTCTCTAGGAGATGAGGAGATACTTGTTGGAGAGAAGGTAAGCAAAAAGAGGCAAGTTAATGAAGTCAGTGCAGGTAACTAAGACAGAGGAATGTTCCACTATGTAGAGATCAGACAACTTGGTGAATAAGGTGTGTGCTTTTATGTGCTGGGGAATTAATGACTTAATTGTGATCAGTATTCAGGTGAGGGAGTGCGCTGTGATGAGCCTGACCTACTATATTTATAATTGTGGGAAGTCGTGGCCTAATGGTTAGAGGGTTGGACTCCCAATCGAAGGGTTGTGTGTTCTAGTCTCGGGCCGGACGGAATTCTGCATGTACAGTTCTCTCTCCACCTTCAATACCACGACTTAGGTGCCCTTGAGCAAGGCATCGAACCCCCAACTGCTCCCCGGGCGCTGCAGCATAAATGGCTGCCCACTGCTCCAGGTGTGTGCTCACAGTGTGTGTGTGTGTGTGTGTGTGTGTGTGTGTGTGTGCCCATTTCGGATGGGTTAAATGCAGAGCACAAATTCTGAGTATGGGTCACCATACTTTGCTGAATGTCACTTCACTTTTTTTTTTTTCATAAATGGCTGCCCACTGCTCCGGGTGTGTGCTCACAGTGTGTGTGTGTGTGTGTGCATTTCGGATGGGTTAAATGCAGAGCACAAATTCTGAGTATGGGTCACCATACTTGGCTGAATGTCACTTCACTTCACTTTTTTTTTTTTCATAAATACTCGACAGTTTCAAAATCATTATTGCAATCATTATATGTGTAAAACAAGCTCCTCCTCTTTAAAAACTAGTTCTGACATATAACACTTTGACATAGAGTGAATTGGTCTAGTGTTTGTAGCTCCACCATAAATACATGAATACCAAAGTTTTGTGTGAGAGGTAGGTTCGGGTATTGCAAGATTTTATATTTTACCTTCAAAAAGACCTGTTGTAAAGAAAAATGAACTATAGAAAAGTCAAGAAATTCTGACTGCATTTAACGCTTTTAGATAATAACATAGGCCTTTGATAATAATTGCTTAATGTCTTTATAATAAATTAATCAATGCATCATTGCATTATTTGTCTGATGATGTTCAATTATCCATGTTTCAACCATAAATAACCAACAGCTGTTTACTATTCCACATGAATCATGGTGATTTTGGCCTTTTCAGTGTCCCACTGTAGGAAGCTACAGACTTTCTCAGACGATTTGCACTAATATGTCTATAATTTATTTTATGAATGCGTTATGTGCATTTTCTCTTTTGATTTGATTAGGACACATCCTGGTTTTTTTTAAATGGTATTGCGTGTGATTTAATGTTTTGGCTACACATTGCAATATTTCAAAAAATCTGAAATGCAAAAAATTTCCCACCCTATAATAAGCATACACAGTATAGTCACTCACACATTTGAGCAAGCATATTGCACTGCATTACATAAAACAAACAGTCGGCTAATAGCTTAGTAATAATCGTGCACAAGAAGAGCACTAGTGCTGCTCAGTGATGGGAAGGCAGGGGTGCTCTGCTGTCCTCTGCTGTTGGCTGGTGCTCAGAAAAGCGCTCGTGCTGCAGTTCCTACAAGACCCAATCAAACGGAACGCTAAGCACGGCACAAACAGGACGATGGGGGAGCGCAGCGCGAGCAAATTGCGGATTATTGGGTCGGTATTTGTCAGCCTATATTAAAAACAGGTGAAACGAAAGAGAGGGATGATGAAGATGATGAAGAAGACGATACGCCAGGGATCGAGCGCGAGACCGTTGATCGCTCTCCTCAGATGCTGATGATGGTCGCGCGACCTGCGTGATTTCCTCCCGCTGGTAAGATCATCCGCTAATGATGCTTTCACATTCAGATACACATACAAACACACGCAGCCAAACAGACGTGTCCTCAGAATATAATCTCACGGATCCAGCTGTATGTGCACCATATAGCATCTTATTTATTTAACACGCCAGGTACACAGGGAATTAAATAAAGATAACATGGCCGTATGCATTAAGCGTAGATGCTGTCATTTAAACCCATTTACTATACACAGTGTGTACATCCGTTGGTTAGTGTAAAATCCTCACGTTGCGCGAGTCTAGAGGTGCGGTGTGTTACTTCTACCTTAGTGGGCCTTAAATTCACTTGGAAGTAGCCCTGCATCATGCGATTAGATGAGCAAATCTAACGAAACGATTTGTTGAAGCAAGAAGTCATAACGTCAGCAGTGTCTTTAACGGTCAGGAATGACATAATGCTCTCTAGCGGTGAACGAATCAGTGCTTTTGAGCGAATCTTTTAAGTGAACGAATCTTGTTCACTGACTCGAATGTTTTGATTCACTGAAGTGTCTCCCGTTGACTTCCTGTCATTAGGATCCAGTAGTAGCCTATCTAGTGTTAAGAATACTTAATTACTAAACAAATACGCTGTTTAGCTGCTAGCTTAATTCGGAATAGCACTGTAAAACCTGCATTTGTTACCTATCCATCTAAATTAAACCCATTAAATGTAGGCCTAGCTTTGTTTGCATAAGTGGTTGATTCAGTAATGTGAAATAGGCCTAATATTTTTCACAATAATAAAAACAGTGATTTTAGATGTGCAGCAGTTGGGTTCTGGAAGTAAAAATCATTACTCATTTTCTCAGTTGGGAAATTTATTTTTTCATGATAACTTGCGAATCTTTCTGAATGCCTACATTGTTTATCAATGGCATATGGATTTGTTGAAGCCATCTGTGCTTTTAATTTTAGCTCATTTTTTAAATAAATGTTTAGCAGCAGAAATCATGTTGGAAAAACTACACTTCCCAAGATGCTTTAGGAAAACTATGCCAACTAGAGAATCAAATTGCCTCTGCAGGGAACGCCCTCTCCCATGAAACACCCTGAATTATGTAATAAAGATGGTTTTCCTGTGATTGTAAAATTCATATAGGGATAGCTCACCTAAAAATGAAGATTCTGTCATTAATTACTCATCCTCATGTCGTTTCAAACCTGTTAGACCTTCATTCATCTTCGGCACACAAATTAAGATATTTTTAAAGAAATTTGAGAGCTTTCTGGCCCTCCCAAAGACAGGATCCTCCTAACACGGTCAAGGCTCAGAAACATAGCAACGTGATTGTTACAAATGTATTGCCACCAAAGTATTTTCGTAGCTTTGTAAAATGACGGTTAAACCACTGATATCACAATGGATCATTCCATCGAGCTCCTTGCTACATTTCTGAGTCTTGATCATGTTAGGATCCTTGCTGTCTGAGAGGGCCAGAAAGCTCTCAGATTTCATCAAAAATATCTTAAGTTGTGTTCTGAAGATGAACGAAAGCCTTACGGGTTTGGAACGACACAAGGATGAGTAAATAATGACAGAATTTTTCATTTTTAGGTGATCTGTCCCTTTAAATATTTTTCCTGTGCTTTGCAGTAAGTTTAACAAACAGGTGCTGGTCATATAATCAGAAAATCATCAAAAAGTTGATTTATTTCACTAATTCCATTCAAAAAGTGAAACTTATATTAATTCATTACACACAGACATATATATATATATTGATATGATATATTTCAAATATTTATTTCTTTTAATTTTTTAATTTTACAAAGTCAGTTGCGCTGGGTGCAAGATAGGGCCCACTGTTTTTAATTTGATTGGTCTTTTGCAATGCTTCATGGGATTGTATTTCTTTTCTTCACTAACCCGCTATAGTTCACAGTCTTAAATATTTTTTTGCTAACAGTAAAAGTTTGTATCTTATGATTCACTTTGTAGCTAGTTGGCTTGTTTAATGGCTTATAATGCTTTAATGAAGACTTTTTTTAAATCCCTGAAAAAAAAATGGACAGGCACTAATGCACTCTTTTCCGAATTGATCTGCTGTTTTGAGTCTGTCACTGAATCAGTCACTTGATTTCATTAATGCTCGTCAGTTTTGTGAAAATAGATGTGTGTTGTTACTGAATCAGTAGTGAATGAATCATAACAGATCATTCACGATGTGAATCAAAGGATTCAAGTCTCTGGGATTCCTAAAAATCCTTTCTCCTAATGGAAACAGCAAGTAAATATGAGTTGACGGCTGATGTAACATTTTATGGTGAGGATGTAAGAACAGTAATAATAACTCTACACTTTAATGTAATATCCAGTATTATGTATATATTTTTACATGCAGTACATTCAGAATCCGTTGTCTTCATGTGACTCTTTAGCGGCTCGTTTCTCATCTCTCTTGTCTCTGCTCATTACTTTGACTCACAGCCACATGCATGCATCTCCTTTTCCCACAGTCATTACACTCACTGCCTCTATGATGTGTCCTCTTCTTGTCACTATCAAGTGGCTTCTCCTTAGCGGCTCTTGTATCATTAGTCAACAGGATGCAGTCTGTGCAGACACTATTGTCATACATAATCAGCACTAGCACAGATCAAGAGAACTCACATGCCCTTTTGTGAACGGGGGATTTATTCCAGGGTTTATTTTTGTATGTGTGTGGGCTGGATTGGGGGGGATGGGTATTTCCCCAGATGTCAACATCAAAATGTTTTTCCTCACATAGGAGCTTCCTGGTTCCTTTGCATCACCTTATCTGAGTCCCAGCCAACCTGACAGGTCAGTAAGAGTCTTAAGGAGCTTTCCGTGGACTGACGGTATGCACTTTCAGTTTGCAAAAGATCATATAGGACAGCTCTGAAAGACTTGTTATTGTTTCTGTTTCTTCGCGGAATATTTATAACATATTCGAATGCTATTTTGTGAGTTTTGCTGCTATTGTATGTCGTGTCTTCGTAAAGAGGCCGTGGTTAAGCTGTGGTATTAAATGGACCTTTTTGTGTTGTGTAGAATGATTGAAGAGGGGAGTAAAAGCAGCAAGTCCATGGTGGAGAAGAGACAGCTCTTCATGGAGATGAGTGAGTTGCTTTCAGAGTTAACAACACTTTCTGCACAATGCACCACACACATACACAGAGGCCTTGTCGAAATCTATTCGCCTTTCACTGCCACAGGGCGATAGACTGGCACAAACTAGTGTCTCTGGTTGGAAGGCAAAACTGATTTTGAGAAAACAGTAGAACTGGGTTGATGATGGTCCAAGTAAAACTGCAGTACAAAATGTCACAGTTGCTTTGTATGTTAAAAGTAATTTTGTGCATGTCATAAATTACATTATTTTTGAAGGCATAGTTCACTCGAAAATACCTCATGACTTTTTTTCTTCTGTGGGACCCACTTATTGGCCTGCTTTTATGAAACTTTGATGGTCACATTTACAGATTCTCTACAAACCTTTCATAGGTGAAATCAATGCCCCCAAGAGTTTACACATGGGTGAAAATTCTCCATGCAGATTTTGCATGTGTTCAAGTTGGTAACGTGCATTGAACAACAGAAAGCTGCTTGATTTGAAAGTGATGTCTGTGTGACGTCTGTGTGAAATATGCTTTATTTATTGCTACACTATACTGACAATAGACAATGGATCTTTTTTTGCCCATCATTTTTTGCTAATGAGACTAGACAGTGCCTTTATGGTGGGTGATTATTCATCATTTTGCAGCTTGACAGCAGGGATCCCTTTCATGAATAAAAGTTCTTTATTGGAATGTACTGTATGGTTCCATCAAAGAACCTTTAATATCTGTGGAAACTTTTCATTGTGCAAAAGGTTTTTTATAGTACAAAAAGGTTCTTTAGATTATTCAAATGTTGTTTACAGAAGTTGTTTTAATAACTGTTCACTGAAAAGTTCTTTAGAGCACCCAAAATTATTCTTTTATGGCACTGCTGCAAAAAAAAAAAAAAAAAAAACCTTTCGGAAGTTTAATTTTTATGTGTGTATTCACTTTCTTTATGTAGACAAAAGCAGCTAGTACATTTTTCAACATATATGTGTTCCTTTTAAATAAGGAACAACATGAAGGTGAGTAAATAAAATCATTTGAAATTTTGAATATCATTGAGATATACTGGATTTAGGATATGCACTACAAGAAAAACTTGCTTTGCTTGAAATTGTGCGGTTTCACTCACTGGTATTTCAGTTGTTCTGTTCCAAATGCTCTGCAAAGGCATATTTTTTGCCGTTTGGAATGCAATGTAAATGTGATACATAAAACTCACTGCACTAGCATGTCAAAAATGCTTTTATAATGCAAAATTAATGTAAACACAAAACATCTGATATGTTAAAATAACTTTGTGCATTAGTGTGAATGCAAACTATTAAACCTGCCACTGTTTATGTCATTAGTAATAAATGGTTTATATTCCCTTGTATGTTTTGAAGATATATTTGAGTTGATTACAATTCTTGCCAGGCACTGATTTTATTTATTATCAAGCTGTAGTTATATAAAAAAGTACTAAGTAATTTAATAAAAGTGCACTCAAGAATCGTTTTGGAATCGGATTGGAATCGGATGCCTAATTTTCCCAACCCTAGTAAATAATGGCAAAATGTGAATTTTGGAGCAAACTATAAAATCTTTTAAGGGACTTTGCAATGTGAAAGTAACAAAACAGATGCATGTCTTTTTCACCAGGGGCACAAAACTTTGATGTTATTCGCCTCTCAACGTATAGGACGGCATGTAAGCTACGATTTGTTCAGAAACGATGCAACCGTAAGTCATGCCTCCATTTATTTTAAAATAGCATTTTACATATTTTACACATTACATATTTACATGTACGTGGTACAACGTCACTTTGGTTGTATAACATGTCAATTTGTACTTGGATATGAAAAACAACGAAACATATCCATTCCGTATTTTTAATGATCTCACTGGTGTGTCGTAGTTCATCTAGTGGACGTGTGGAACATGATCGAAGCTTTCCGTGACAATGGGCTGAGCACGTTAGACCACAATGCGGAGATTAATGTGTCACGTCTGGAGACCATTTTGTCTTCCATCTTCTACCAGCTCAACAAGCGGCTGCCCACCACCCACCAGATAAACGTGGACCAGTCCATCGGCTTGCTGCTAAACTTCATCGTGGCCACTTATGACAGGTGTGTCGTTAGTGAGGGAGATTTGTTTTTCTCTCAGGGGGTCCCTTGTGGCAGTATGTCCCTGCAAACCTGATGGCCTGTGAGTCATGCAGTATGCATCGTGACAGGAGTGAGCGTTTGGAAGGCATAGGCTCTGTTCCAGAGCATAGTGAGCTGCCTACGGAGGCAGCATTTCAAGACACTGAAAATACACTAATAAGGCTGAGGTTATAAAGCAACCTTATTATATTGCAATCACATTTACCGATTTGCATGCAAGATCCTGTCAGTTAAAAAAAAATAAAAATAAAAACATGTATATATATATATACCAGTATGTATTCATTTTATCCAAAGCAACTTAAAAATGAGGACAATACAAGCAATCACAACTAACAAAAGAGCAATGATATATAAATGCTGTGACAAGTCTCTGTAATAGTTGCGTATGAGTCTCTCAGTAGTCCTCAGTGTGAAAAGAAATCATACAGTCATTGTTAGAAAGGGTTCAAATGTGAAAAAAAAGATGCTGGAAAACCAAAGATTTTGTGGGAGCTGAAATATTTTTCTGACTGTAAAGTCAGTGTTCCCACAATAACAGGCTGGTGTAAAACCAATAAATCATTCATTGAAGAACGTCATGCATGTTTACTGCACCAATGTTTACTTCAACAATACAACAAAATTATATTGCGTAAACTTTACATACTTCCGAATAGAAATCTCAATTATGCGAACGAATCAAGTTTGCGAATATTAAGAATATTTTTTTTTTAACATACGCTAACAAATCAACACTTAATGAAAATCAATAAGTAACAAGCCGTTACACACACACACACACACACACACACACACACAAAAAAAAATGGTGCACTGGTGACTGAATGAATGAAATTAATTGTTAAGTCAGTTTTGAACTGGTTCATTTACATGAGTTGTTTAAACGAACCAGTTCACTAAAATGAATCACTAAAAAAGAGCTAGAGGACATTTTAGCTTCCTATCCACAGTGTGACAAAAATGGTGTTGCTTTTTTGTCATGCTACACTTCTGACTGTTGCAAAAAGTATCTAGTAACTGAAAAACGTACACTATATACTGTAAAGAATACAGAGAAATACATAGTTAAAGAAAACAGAGAAATACATAGTTAATGTGATATCTACTTGCTTTTAAACTAAAACGGATAAAAACCAGGGAATTATGATAAGCTTTGGCTATGAGGTTGTGGGCCTTGTAACAATATCAACATTATGTACAGTAAATGTTCTGTTTAAACATACATTCCCAAAAGATTGTCTATAAGAGTACAAAATTTGGTGTAGTCCAAACATTAGATGTAATTGACAGAATTCTTTTGGCTTGGGATTGCTATGACACAGCGTCTTCTGATAATGTGTTGTTTGTGCTTCAGTGAAGGCCATGGGAAGCTCACAGTGTTTGCTATGAAGGCAATGCTAGCTACGATGTGTGGCGGTAAAATACTGGACAAATTACGTTGTAAGTATCATGCCTATAATACAGCTATTCAGCAGTTATTTTACAAAGGCAAAATATATGTTTTCTGTCATAAAGTGGAGTTCATAGGCTGAATAAGGCTTAACTCTTGTTGATTAGCATTTGATCAATGGAAGTAGTCATAATGCTGTCTTTATTTTGCATAATAGTTACATTTTTCTCTGCTAAACTGTCAGTATTACTCAGTTTTAAAGACTGTAAGCTCATACAGTGTTTTAGAATTTGGAAAGTGTATTTAAGTCTATTTTAAATAGACAGGCTTTTATTTTAAAATAATATACAAAATGGGCTTTTATGCCGAAAGGTTTCACTGAGAGTTTGGCTCCACCTTCTGGACAGAATGTGTACTGATCTCAAAATTACATAAGATTTCTGAATACTCAAAGTTATTAAAAGCATCTCAGAACTAATAATAATACTAATAATAATAGTAATGTGTTTTCATCCCACAAGAGTCTTTTAGCTGTATACGTAGACAGTTTTGGTCAGAATGCTTTGCATCATTTGATGAAAATACACCAATCAAATGTCAATTCATCACATTAGTTAGATTTTTTTTTTGTGAAATAATAATGCATTTTACCCAGATGTTTTCCATTTCATGTATTTTATTTATTTATTTAAGCCTTTTTTTTATCGCTCCACAAAATTTTATCATTCATATTGATAATGTTTAATGATAATTATTAAATATCCTCATGCATCATAAATAATATGTAAATTAAGAATTCATTCTGAACTGTTTGCTCTTAAATATTTAAGACATCCCAATTGAAAAATAAATATACTAAAATATATTTTAAATGCATTTATTTCATGCTAAGTATAATAAAGATACATTTACATGTTTCTGTACTTAAAAACAAAAAACCCTGCAATTGTATTTTTGGTAAACTAAACTGGTATATTTAAATTCTGCTAAACTAATTTTGTACTTAATGAACTTTAATTGTGTGGAAGTGCTGAAGTCCATCTAAAGATATACTGAAGTATATTTGATTGTGTAAAAGTGCAACCATACTTCAGGTACACTTGAAATATCTTGTATGTAAAACCCAATATTATACAGAGGTCATAGAGTCCTTATTAATAGTGATATTAATACACATTTCAGGCATAATATTAAGACATTTTTAATTATATTCTTTATATCAGTAAGCCTCAAGTGGTAGCCCATGTCAAAACATGTTAACAGGTTTGAACTATACTTAATGTGAAATAAATGTATTTTTAATATACAACATTGTTTTTACTAGGGATGATATAATCACTTCTGTCTCTTTCAGACATATTTTCCCAGATATCAGACTCAAATGGGGTGATGGCCTTTGCCAAATTTGACCAGTTCCTGAGGGAAGTGTTGAAGCTCCCCACGGCGGTGTTCGAGGGGCCGTCCTTTGGCTACACCGAGCACTATACGAGAACATGCTTTCCTCAGCAGGTGAGTACACTAATCTGCTTCAGAGAGCGGCGAGAGTCCCTTTAAAACGATCGGGATCTCATTCAACCTGTCTGGGAGTCTTCGAGGCTTTCACTAAGAGCATCTTATCTGTGCTTTGCCAGAAGAAGATCTTGCTGAATACGTTTTTGGATGTGTTGATGGCTGATCCACCCCCGCAGTGCCTCGTATGGCTACCTCTCATGCACCGACTCGCTAATGTAGAGAATGGTACGTGTTTTTATGTTTTATATCACTGCATCTGGACACCTGGCTCACAAAATATGGCTCAGTTAAAACCCGGTTTGTGCTTTTGTGCTTGTATCCCACAGTCTTCCATCCAGTGGAGTGCTCGTATTGCCGGAGCGAGAGCATGATGGGTTTCCGCTACCGCTGCCAGCAGTGCCACGGCTACCAGCTTTGTCAGAGCTGCTTCTGGCGGGGTCATGCCAGCGGCCCCCACAGCAACCAGCACCAGATGAAGGAGCACTCCTCCTGGGTATGTACTGTAGCTAGCGTTAGTTCACATTCAGCCTTCATTTACTCACCCTCATTTCATTCCAAACCTGTATTCATTTCTCTCGTCCACGAAACACAAAAGGACATGTTATGTCCAATATTCAAGCTGATCTTTAGCTTATAATGAAAGTTAATGGTGATTTAATAATGCCCTAAAATGACAAAAAAAAAACCCTGTAAAGGTACATGATTAAAATACTTATATATTAATGTTCATATATTATATTCAGTGTGTTCAGTGGCTTTGTTAGAGCAGAAGAGCAGAACTGAAGTCATTAATCACAGTAGATCTCAATTATGCAGTCTAACGTTTGACAGTAATTTTTGTCCGAATGAATTTCTGGACATGCTTTTTGATACATGATACATTTTAATCATATTTAATATATTGTTTTGATGTAATAATATAAAAATACTAGGTAGAAATATATATATATATATATATATATATATATATATATATATATATATATATATATGTGTGTGTGTGTGTGTGTGTGTGTGTGTGTGTGTGTGTGTGTGTATTGAAAGAAACTACTTTTGTGAAAATAACAGTTAATATATTATATATATTTTAATATGTTTTAGTCCTGTGACAAAAAGCTGAATTTTCAGCATCATTCCTCCAGTCTTCAGTGTCACATGATCCTTCAGAAATCATGCTGATATGCTGCATTTTGTTGATTTATAATCAATGTTGGAAACATATGTGCTGCTTAATATTTTTTGGGACCTGTGATAATTTCTTTCAGGATTCTTTGATAAATAAAAATAACAAAAATACATTTTGTGGTACAATATACACTACTATTCAAAAGTTTGGGTCAGTGTAAAAGAAAATAATATTTTCATTCAGCAAGCATGTGTTAAATGGATAAAAAGTAAAAGTAATGAATCATTTAGAAAACATTTTATTTTGAATAAATACTGTTCTTTTAAATGTTTTCTTCATTAAGTAGCACAACAGTTTCAACACTGGTAATAAATCCGCACATAAGAATGATTTCTGAAGGATCATGTGTCACTGTAAACTGGAGCAATGGCTGCAGAAAATTCAGTGCTGCGTCACAAAACTAAATTATATTTGAAAGTATATTAAAATAGGAAGCCAATATTAGAAATTGCAATAATATTTCACAATATTACAGTTTGTTGTTTTTTCTCATGTTTTTGATCAAATAAATACAGCCTTAAGGAGCATAAGAGAATCATACTGATCCCAAACTTTTGAACGGCAGTGTAGTTCAAAAGAACAGCATTTATTTGAAAGAAAAATATTTAGTAAAACTATACTGTCCCTTTTGATAAATTTAATGCATCCTTGCTGAATAAAAGTAATAATCACCCCCCCCCCCACAAAAAAGCAATCATAAGGACCCTAAAGTTTTGAACAGTAGTGTGTTCAGTTTCAAAATAGTTTGGCCATGCGTGAGTGATGGATGAGCAGCAAGTTTGTTTCCTGTTAAATGCCATTCTTCTCTAATTCAGGATTTCAAGGGGTTCGTGTTTTTCAGCGAGTGAGTTATATTGATTACATTTTTAATACTCGAGCGCTGTTCCAAAGCTCAGTCTCATTGCTGGAAATCACAGCTTGGGAAACGATTCGCACCGCCTCCCAAATCCAATTATACGTTTTTCCCCCCTCTTTCTTAACCTGTCGATAGCGATTTTTTTCTAACCACAGAGCAAGGATTTTGCTGAACCAAAGAAATGTTTCCATTAACTTTAAATGAAATGCATCACATATATCTCTCCATTAAATTATTATTTTTATGTACAGAATAAATGTGCATTAATTCCCTTTTTATGCATCGAAACTGCATATGTTTGAATTGCGTTTGATATTGTTACTTAAGTACATGTAAGGTATTGTATTTAGTGTATATTTTTAACCTTGCAGGATTTTTTTCACTCATTTTACAGAAGTCTCCTGCAAAGAAGCTCAGCCATGCCATCAGTAAATCCCTGGGCTGCATGCCGATGGGAGAGCCGCCTCACCCTGTGTTCCCAGAGGCAGCGGAAAGACCTCAGGACCTCGCACACACCACGTAAGAGTGCTTATCCAATCACACTTCTCTCTGCTATCTCAGCTCTGTTCGACATATACATCCCAAACCATTCATTCACTGCATCTCTGAGTAACTTTGAACAAACAAGCTCCTATTTACTACAGTATAAGAACGTAAAGTTTATTCAGACAGCTTTAACGTGTTACTATTTCTCAATACTGTTTCTTTACATTTATATAACAGTCAGGTTGTAATTGTAATCACGTCCTCTTCACGTCTGAAATTCCACAGTATTTGTTTCTTATTTCTATAGCGAGAGCCAATATTGATCTGCAGATCTGTCATGGGAAAGAAATGTAATTAGGAAATGCCAGGAAGAAAGATATTGTGTGTAGAAATATATGGGTACAGTTTTCTCGTTTACTGAATTATAAATATCGGGGAGCTGAATCAATCTTGCCAGACCTTCGCTCTAAGGAACAGGCCCTGCTCTATAAGTACTTTCATTAACTGACACATGAACTTGGGGATTGATGAAGACCATAAAACTGCTGAACGTATGTGCCCTCCTCTGGAGGGAAAGTGTAGCAGATTTACTGTGTTCATTTATTTTGCTGATAAAGTACCAGTGTTATTTGATTATGAGCCATATAAAGTATTAACAGCTCGGATAACAATCGCATGATTTTATAATATCATGCTTGTGGTTTTTGAACTGGACAGCAGTAAAGCAAGACTGCACCTCATGATAATTCATTTTAGTCTTAGTTTATTATTGATTTTAATTTAGTCAGTATTTTGTTATTCATCAATTTAAGTCTATGTTTATCATGACATCATTTTAATCAATGAAAATGTGCTAAATACCTATAGTAAAATGTATTTGAAATGCATTAATTTTGTACTAAGTATACTACAAATACATTTACATATTTAGGTTCTTAGTAAAAATACCATGCAATTGCACTTAATATCACCATCATCATTTTAATAAATTGAATTCCTGGACTTCAATATTGGGCATTGATGATCAGCATTAAAATCTGACCTTGATGGAAGACATGTCGCCAACATCACAGCACTCCAAACAAAGTGCATGGCACTGTTTATGAAGAGAAAAAAACGTGAAGTAAAAAATAAGATTTAGCGGTCCCATGATAGATCCCATGCAGGCAGACGGTTTCCCGTGGGGCCTAAAATAATAGCTAAAGTGCACAGTCATGCTCCAGTGGCATTTCTGAGTTGGCAGAGAATAGCTGCCCCAAAACTGATGGAGTTTTAAATTTAATGGAAACCTGAGGCGCATCCCCTTGAGGATCCCGCTCTGTACCCGAATAGAGATATACAAGCTTTTTAAACCAAATGTTTCACTCAGACATTCCCTGTGACCCTTTCTGTCTGAAGCAAAGGATGGTGGATGACTGCCAACAAGACAACTGAACATATTTTTGGACTTTTCTTTATTTTTGAGTCACCTAATCAATACCAAAATTGATTACTTTTTTAATGCACATAACATTCCTGGTCTTATTGAACGATTTTTTTTTTTTTTACAAATGTTTTTAAATCTAATCATTTTTTCCTGCCTTTGAAATGACTTTACCTTTTAACTGATGTCATGAATTACTTTTACTTTTGAATCTTTTCCCTCCAGCCGTCAATCACCGTTCTGGTATAAAATGCATATTTTCACATTTCAATCAATTTCTGGTGGATAAAAATTAAGTGTAGGGTGTAATTTTGTCCTGTTTCACTTATTATGCCGCATTACAAAACTAAATATGTTTGCGAATGACGCAACACCATGTCTACAGGGTCTACTGTCAACATTACAATTGCAATAATTAATTTCTGCTTCATAAACAATGTTCTTGGACTTCTAGTGGCTTGGATGTAGAATGAAACAACCTTGGATGTTTCTAGCTATCTGACCCTCCAATACAGCAATGCAACTGAAATGGTCCCAGGTGCAGAAACATAGTAAATACATTGGTAAAACGGGACATGTGACATCAGAGGCTCAACTTCAGTTTTGTGATGATACGAGAATCCTTTTTTTTCCCCCAAGAAAACTAAAATAACATATTTTACTCAACCATTCTTCTCCCCCGAGTTACATCTTCCACCATTTTAGAGAGCATTACAATGCATACGCACGCTTTCCCCATAAACAACACTTATTACACAAATTAGGTTCATTCGCGCACTTTCCCCCCGAATGTAAACACTGATTATGTCCAATACGTTCTTGGCTACTCTCTAAAATGGTGGAAGATGTAACTCGGTGGAGAAAAGTTGTTAAATAAATTTTTATTTTTGTTTTCCTTGCGAAAAAAAAGAAAGAAAGTATTCTCGAAGTATCGCAAAACTGAAGTTGAGCCACTGATGTCACATGAACTGTTTTACCGATGGATTTACTACGTTTCTGGACATAGGAGCATTTCAAAGTTTATTTGCTGTCTATGGATAGTCCGATAGCTCTCAGATTTCTTCAAAAATATCTTAATTTGTGTTCTGAAGATGAATTAAGATCTTAAGGGTTTGGAACAACATGAGGGTGATTAATTAATGACAGAATTTTCCTATCGTGGTGAACTAACCCTTTAAAGGACATTCACACTTACAAAAAAACTTATGAAGCAGCACTTTTAATGCCAATTAATGCCAGTCTTTAAGTTGTCTGTTATTATTATTTCTATTATTGGCAAAATCTGTAGTATTTAATTTTTTGTGTTGACCTTGATGTTGTTGTTTTTTTTTTTTTTAAGTAAAGTTATAGATATATAGCCTATATATTTTCTAAAGATCTTTCAATTTCAAGGTTCAAAGGCTCCACACATTTAATCTGTGCTTTAAAATTTTGGTTTACGAATACATGCAGATCTAGTATTTCGTATTCAAAATTTAAACTCCTGTTTCATGCAAAATATGAGATCCCTTGAGGCATATAGTATTTAAGATCAAATATGTATTTCAAATTATGCTTAGATCTGTTTTAAACTGAATTCTAAATGCAATTTTGCGTGTAAGTCAATGATGAAATAACACACTCTTAATGATGAAATTGCCTCTGAACTCACCCGAAGGGCACATTTGCCAGCTCGTGTTCAGCTGCCAGCATCGTCTATTTTTAGTTCCCAATTTCAGATTGCTAAGCAATTAAAACTGCTCTTGAAATATCCCTTTGTACCACTCGAATAGCATCAGCTTCAAATAGTCCTTGTGTGAAAGACTTGTAGAAATGTATTTTCAAATAACGCTTCCTGTTTAGGGATAAAGAGAGTAAGAGTCTTTTGTAATGCTTGCTTTTATTGGCCATGCAACAATTAGAGATATGAAAGTGTTGAATTAGAATAGATGAATATCAGAACTTGATTACAATGCAGAGCACATTTTCACACATTTAAAGACATGAAATGGCATTCGCCGCCCATTTAACTTCTGTAATGTGACATATTTCAGAATCAATCAGGATTTAAATGAGAAAATTATGTAAGTGGCAAGGAAAATCATTTCTGAGGTTGAGCAAGTTATCACATTTTGATTAAAGACTACAAAGACGTACATTTTCCCCTGTAATGTGCACAGATAAGTAATTTACAATAAGAGCATTTACATATTAAAAAGTAAGAAAGAGGTTCATTCTGACAGTAAACATGCACTCTGAATACTCGATTCATCCCCTTCTGTCACAAAATGTCCTCTCGACTTATCTAAATGTAGTTTGAGGTGCCTGTGGGCCAAACGATCTCTCTTTAGTGCTAAATCAATCTCAAGCCTCCAGTGTTTGCTGTTTACTATGACTCTGGAATGTAACAATGCCACTTTTATGGACTCCAACAGATATTATAGTCTTTTTCATTGAGCATCTCCCTCCGCTCAGACAGAGATTTATGCATTCTTATGTTGAGTATTGAAGGAAGTGGTTCTGCTGAGATAAATCTCATTGGTGTAGTCATAAATGCTTACTAAATTGCTAATACATGTATTACTAACCTAGGCTCATTGGAAATACATGCATCTGCCTGCATTTTTGCTGAAAATCTATCATGCATACAATTCACTTGTTTCTAGCGGAGCAATAGAGGCAGTAAAACACCAGCACATTTTATTCCTGTTTTTAAACAGTTCTTTGCAAAATACTGTTATGACTTCGAAACAATTTTACCATAGTGCAGCATTTATGACCTAAATAATTTTGACATTTGCATCACATAACCAGCTCCATATGTATGTACTGTACCTGTAGTAAACATGCTCAGTAGCGGACCTGGTATATTATTGCATTTGCTATGCAGAGTCACGAGTTGCTAAAAAAAAGAGCTAAGAGATTTGAAGCAAGATAAAATAGTTGGTTTCTTCAGCAAATGCATGCATTTTTTTTTTTTTACTCTTGTTTGATTATGTTTTTAATTTAGAGGTGTTATGTTATTTACAAATTTAACGGAGCATTAACCTTTTAGCGCTATCAAACTAAATTGCCGTGATGCATGCAGTACAACATCCAACATAATAAAACATTGTAGATTCACGTTCATCTATTTATTCTGTTAATTTTGCAGAGATGTCGCTAGAATCACATATTTCAAATGAGGTTGCATATTACTATTGGTCACACTTTATGTATTTATTTATGACTCCAAACATTTTGGCATATATCTCATTTTCCTGGCAGATTAATTTTTTCTCATGATTTCTATTATTTGATACTGCGTTGAAGAGCTATATGTCATCAGTTGCTTCAGTTTTGGTTAGAAACAGAAAACAAATCAGGATCCTCATTATTAGTGCTCTGCCCCGTCATGACCATCTCTTGCTCTTTGGGTAGCTGGCAGATCAGTGTAAACATGTCTGACTGCCCGTTACTGCCCCTCACAATTGGACAGCATAGTGTTCTTGTTGGCTTTGACCTCAAGGTGACATCCATCAACATGATCCTCCACATCCCACTGTCACAAGCTGCAGGCCGCCTCGTTCTGATTGGTCGTGGCAGAGTCAGAGAAAAGGAAAATCAGGTCTGCTCAGCCCCGTGAATCAGACAGACACAGGAACTCTGTGGGCAGCCTTGTTGTTGTTGTTTTAAGTGAGATGAATTTCTATGATGAACTGCTGGAGTGTTGTTTTTCTGACAGCTAATGGCATATGAACGCATGCCTTTCAGATCTTCTCCTGTTTGACAGATGGAGTTCTTTAGGACATGCTGAACCATAGGCAGGGACAGATGTCTGTGACTAATTTGCAGTGGATATAAATGAATCAAAATGGCGCAAAGCATATCGTTTCTTGAACCACTGACAGAATGTTTGTGGGTTGTATGGATGGTAAATAGGTCAGTGATGGACGCTCACAGATCTATTGAATCATTAGAAAAAACAATTCATGAAAAAAAGACTTGATTACACCTCTCCTATGATGAAAATATTCTTGAGTTAAGGATTAAAATTTATTATAATATTTTTGGGAGCATGAAAAAAAAATGTAAAAACCATTTTAATTCAAAAATACTTTTTTAGTTTGGGGGACGAAATGTTGTTCCTTTTTCAACTATGGTGTAAAAAACAAAAAAATGATATACCGATATATATTAAATCTTCTTTGTAGGAAGGTACTGGAGAAAGTCAATAAGGTCGATTTGATGAAATGTTTATAATTTAACTAAACTTGGTAACCAAATGTGCATTTGACGCTCCTCGTTCTTTTATTTGCTTAATCAGCATGAATTAATGTAAAGAAGCAGAAACAGACATGGATATATAAACAGCCAAGGTCATATAGCACTGATGTTTCTCTGCAGATGTGGGCCCTGAACCAGAGGCATATTTATAACTTTCAGCTGAGACGGGATATAAGATGCTTCATATTTCTCCAGCTCGGGCTCTGTGAAAGTACTCACTTCCCTGTAATTAACCAGAGGAGAAGAGCGCCTGTGAACGGCCCTTGATGTAATTCATTTGACCTCATAAAAAAGATGTGAGCGTGATTTTTGCCTTCCTCTCTGCTGAGGACAGAACATCGGGATGAATAAATCTACATTCGTAGCACGTCTGACATCTAAGACCTGTCAGTCTCTGGCTTTGAATCTAGAGGAGTTTGTTAATCAGAATTTAGGAGACGGATTCATCCTGGTTTGATCTGCTTGACGAATTTGAGTGGTTGGAGATTAGCTAAGATGTAGCATTTGAGGTTCAAATTAGAGCTGAAGAATCCCTATCTAGTTAGCAGTGGGTTACATTTTTAGGATCATACCGCACCATATGCACATTGATTGGAGAGATATATTGAATTAGAATGGCATCAAAGTTTCCCATACTCCCTTAATTTACCACATCAATCTAGCATTGAGGACTGCAGTAGTATGCTCTCTTAGGTGATGGCTCAGGGTTGACTAGTTCATTAGTTTAATTTAGTAGATTTATTTTGTCTTTATGAAGAAGCTTGCAGAGTGTTTTTAGTGTGCTGTCAGTGTTAAAGGTTTTTTTCTCCCATCTTTTTGATGCCAAGGATTCGCAAAATATGATTGTCTCCCTGGATCCCTACAGTACAAACCACTGCTTTTGCAAAAAAAAAAAAAAAAGAAATCAACAAAAAATTCACTACCAGCCTTATTCACTCCTGAAACGCATTATTAGTAAACATGCCAGATTACCTTGTCCAGTAAATGTACTACATGTGTTATTCACACACACACACACACACACACACACACACACGCACACACACGCATGCACACACACACACACACACACGCACACACACACACACACACACACACACACACACACACACACACACAGACACACACACACAGACACACACACACACACACACACACAGACAATGGTTTTCTGTTCTTTATCCATACTGCTTCCATTCACACATCAGCGCCAAAATGCCATATGCCAGGAATGACCTTTAAAGGGGTCAAACTGCCTATTTTATTATTTTTGTACCATTCTCTGTGGTCCACTTATAATTATAATGTCATCAAGATTTTTACATAAAAACATGTTATATCATAAATTAAATGAAGTAATAGGCTATTTTCGCTCCTGTTTAGGCCCCTCTCATTTAATTTGGCCTGGCAGATTCTAGACTTGGAAGTGAACGCCCACTACATGTGATTGGCTAAAAGTTGTGTATGTTTGACAGACTACATCCATCATAGACGGACGCTGCAGTGATTTAGTTTAAAAATGCAAAAACACATATAAAAAAAATTGTAATAGCAGACAAAGCAATAGTGATCACGTAATAAAATCACAAATTAATTACTCACACTCATGTAGTGTGACGTTGGATCCAATATATTTGGCACAACATCGTATTTTAGTATCAGTCTTTCTGAAAATGTACCTTTTTTGTAAACAAATCCGCAGTAAAATGGAGTGCACAAAGGACCAAGTTCGTACTGATGTGGTCTGGATCTTCATTAAAAATAAAGTTAATCCGTTCTTTCCCAATGTTAGGAAGACAATGCAAAGACGGTTTATCTGCAGCTTGGCACTGCATGGTGTCTTCTTGCATTTCTTTATCGTTTGGTTTCTGCATAGACATGTATAATTTACATTACATGCACGAATCTGTGAGCAGAGCTTAACAGCCAGTGATTACAGGCATTGGTTTTCTTCGTCAGAGGTGGTGCATAGCCACACTATTACATCATAGAGTGGCACATTCACTTTCTATACACAATGTAGATAATCGCTTTTCTTTGACACACAGGTTTACAGGTAAACAGCATGGAGTAACTGCATGGGCTCTATCAAAACTTTGTGATAGGCTTAAAAAATGTATGGAAATGGCTGTAAGAAGCATGTCTTAGGTGTCTAATTATGCAGAGCTAGATCAGACAAACTGTCAACTAGTCAGTTGTGGAAATATCTAGATTTGCACTTAAAGTATTAGACTATTGTTTTTGTGTAGGCTGCACTGCCTTCTGTAATAGTGTTGTAAATGAAGCTCTCCGCTGGAAAAGAGGGAATTGTTTGCTCTGGATTAGGACTAATGTGGGCGGCTGGAAACAAAGATCGGAGAATTTGAAATGTTCTTAGGGAAGAATATGAGTGGCTGAAAGTACTGTATGTGCATCTAAACAGAGGAGCCGGGAGGCTGGAAGAGAGAGAGAGAGAGAGAGGGAAGAGGAGAGAGCAAGAGTGTGTCTGGATCGTCACCGTGTCACGTGACTGTCAGGTTTCCTTGGAGACAGCAGCAGTGTTGTGCATTGAGATGCTCCTTCAGTTGAGCACAGAGCAGGACACGCAGCTGGACAGAGCGGTCACTGCTTACGTCTATCTGCTTGACAGACGGCAGCTCTTTGGCTTGCGGGAGGTGAGTGAGTAATTGCAAAGAAATGCATAATTAGAAAATTAGTCTTTTGTGTTCTTAACATGCAGTTATAGTAAACGTCTAGCATTGTTGTTGTGGATTTGCTTGCCATGTGTTGGATCACTTTGCTCGATGCTGGTCACTATTTCCTTCAAGGTCTCAGAAGGATGCCACAGCTCGTCTGCTCGGATTGCAATATGAGGACGTTTCACGAGTCGCGTGACACGATGCTAGCAGCCTCAGGGAACATTAACGTTAGGACGTCTCGGTAATGCTAATGCGCCGAACGTCTGAGCGACTCAACTAAGGAACGACATTCTTTGGATGTTTCCTTTCATTTAAAGAGATTGTGTTTTCGATCGCAGAAGACAAACACCTCATATATTAGCAAGGTTCGTGGAAAAACCTGGGAATATCAGGGACGTTTATAAATTCCGATTTTCAGACTAGGAAGTCACTGAAAAGTTATAGAAATTTCTGTAGTTAATATAGATTTTTCAAGTTGTGCTAAACTCTGATATTGAAGCTAGCTGTCCATTTATCATACATTTTCATTCAATTATGGAAAATTTTTGAAAATGTTTTAAACAACATAAAAGCACTAGATTAAAACAAAATGGTATAGAAACAGTTTTTACTCAGAATTTGATAGCAAATTTCACAATTATTTACAAAGAAATTAATATCACATTGAATTAAACAAACATTTGAAGTAGAAAGAATGAGATAGTATTTTTTTTTGTAAAATGTACTCCAGTAATCTTTCCGTTCAGTAAAGTTTTATTTACAATTTCACAAAAAATTACAATGTAATATAAGGAAGGGAAAGTTTTATTATTTTATTATACTATCCATTGATCATAAATAAGTGAAAAAGTATGGAAAACTTTTGTGAAAATGCATCAAACATACGGTTAAAAAAGAAAAAAGAAACATGAAAGAAGGAGATTTAAAAATGTGGTATAGAAACCGTTTTCACTCAGAAACTGATGTAATATAAGGAAAGGGAATTTTTAAGATGGTGACTTCCTTTGAATGGGATTTTCACAAAAAAAGTGGGATTTCTCGAAATAAGGCAAGCATGAAGGTCAACCCCTAAACCTCAGCATCACTGGGTAACCAGCAGATTGTATGAAAATGTACAAATAAGATTTTATAAATTAATAGGAATTAGCCACCAGTTTGCCAAAACCAAAAACAGTGAGTCGACAAAAAGCGATTTATAACATCAAAATGATGGAATAACCCTTATCAAATGAAGAGAGAGGTCCTGTCATGTGTGTGTTTATGAGGACCAGATGGATCCCGTGGCACTGTTTACTCACACAAATTACCTTCTGCAGTGTCACCCCCTCCCATTTCTCCCAGCCTTCTCCGATTTCTGCAGCTTTAATTAGACTTCCTCCAAACCCTTTTGTGGTCTTGTTAACTTAATTAAGTTTGGGCAAATGGCATTAAATGAAAATGTGTGCATCTGGAAGGCGATTATGATGAGGAAGTTTAATGTGCGCTCAAATGGTGTACTTCAAAAATAACATCACTTCTTAGAGCGGTTTGATGTCCCTCGCGCGCTTGGAAAGCTTGGAGCGTCATCCGTAGGTTTGTGTCTAGGCTTGACTGGAACTCTGTGATTTTGCAGTCAGCTGAGGCCAGTGGCCAACGCCATGAACGATACCGTTCTCATTTCCTCCGGGGCGCCCACACCTTCGAAAAGGTAAGCGCTCCACACAGGCTTCTGTCTGCATGCTGATGGTGTGTGTGTGTGTGTGTGTTTTAAGCTCCTCCACTTAAGCCTGTTATGTGAAATAGCTTGTTTTGAAATTATGCTGCATGTGGATGAGTAGAAGATTGTAGCATCTTTCTCTGGGCAGAATATTTTCCATGTTTATTGCATCGCTGCAGAATTAGGTTGAATGTTTGCCTTTCAAAGGCAGATGACTAAAAGCAGCGAATCGAGAAATTGTCCTGCTGTCTCCGAGCCCTCTGCGCGTCCCGAGCTGGGCTGCAGCCCAAGGTGATCCGGAAGATAAACTCTGATGGAACGAAAGCCTTATCTTGTAAATAGAGAGCTGGTCCGGTTGGCTTTTTCTGTTTTGTTCTGTTTACATTTGCCCAGGTTCCCAAGACCAATGCCTTTGTTTGTAGTCACGTGATCTTAGTTTAGGGTTCAGATTAGCTGAAAATGAAATTCCGTCATTTTCTGAATCTTTGAAGACTTGAGACTTTCATTCTTCTATAGAAATACCAAAAAAAAAAAAAAAAAAAAAAAAATTGAAGTAGAATGTTCTTGCTGCTCTTTTCCATGGAATAAAAGTAAATTGAGACCGATTCAGTTTCACAAATTACAATAGAAAGAAGTACCATAAAAGTAATATACTACTATATTTTGCATCTTCGGGTGCCATACAATAACTTCATTTGAGTAACAGAATGAAATTGAAGTTGTTATTCACTGAAAATCTTCCCAGCCATGGTGTTTTAGTATAGGGACCAATTCTCACTATTAACTAGTTGCTTGTTAGCATGACTATTATTAACATATTGGCTGTTTATTAGTGCTTATAAAGCACATTTTCTGCATGACCATAATATACGTCCCTAATCCTAAACTTAACAACTACCTTACTAACTATTAATAAGCAGCAAATAGAGGAGTTTACTGAGGCAAAATTAGTTTGTTTAGTATATAGTATAGTAGTTTATAGTATTGTATAGTAGTATGGTTTATTTTAATGGTGAGAACTGGACTTTAAATGAATTGTGACCTCAGTCGTAGTTGGGAAAATGAAAATTGTCTGTAATAATTTACTCATTTGCATGTTGTTGCAAAACTTTATGACTTTCTTCTGTAGAAAAGAAGATATTTTGAAATATTTATTTATTTATTTATTTATTTATCCGACCAAAACTGATTGGTTACCAGAATTCTCCAAAAATATCTTTCTTTCAGAAGAAAGAAATTACAGTACAAATAGTTTGGGATGAGATGAAGGTGAATACATGAGGATAGAAATTCCATTTTTGGTGCAAATGTCCCTTTAAAATTAAGTGACATTCATGATGACTTCATTTATGTGACAGTTTGTGAAGAGAATAATGCTTAGATGTACGTGGTAAAAAAAAAGTAGAACAGTTATTAGAGTTTGTTGTACATTCTTGTGGCAGTTTCTCAAGCAAAGGTTTCAGCAGCTGAAAAATGATCATGCCATCACTCCAGTATTTCATAATGTGGCATTTATAAGAGATGGATTGATGCAGTGTGTGAATTACACACAAAACTTTCAGATGGAGTGACAAAGTTCGGGCAGAAGTTTCTGCTAAGATTTTTCTTGCACATCCAAAATTGCCTCTAGCATTGGAAGCATCTTAATTTATTTTTATTATTTACATTCAAGCATGTGGTATATGTTTTTTTAAGTTACTTGCATTGCATTAAAGATATACTGTATCATGCATTCTTTGGAAATTGAACTTATGACCTTGCTCTACTTTTTGAGCTATAGAAATTCAACTTAATGACATGTAAATAGAGATACAGGTTTTTTTTTTCATTTTGCTTTCATTAACTAAACAGATTACTGTTGCTATAGTTTGATGTCTGTTGTACATTCTGAAGAGACTGTAGATGGTTCGCACTCTGAAAAACTAGACGACAAATTTGTGCATTCTCTTGTACATTCTGACAAATTTGTTGAGACATATACAGTATATGGTTTACACAAAAACAAAAAACAAAAAAGTTTTTCAGTGTTATTTTACTGTCACTTAAATACTTTTATAGTTTTTGGTAAATATTTAGTTCATTTTTGTTTTTATGTTTTTGTTTTTTCATTAACATTTTTGTAAAAGGTTTAGTGATTTGGTTATTTTTATTAACTTTTTTAATGTTAATATAGTTTTTATTTTTATCTCAGTGCTTCATTTGCAACTAGCTGGAATGAAAAAAGTTATTTCATCTAAAAGTAGCAATTTTGACTTCTATATTCAGAGCTTCATTAGTGGAATCAGTCCCTCTGAGCTCCCTCATACTGTAATTTGCACCTTGGTTTGATGAATTTCTTTCGAAAAGATACCTACAGAAACCCACGGTTTATTGCATAACATTTTGTATTTTATTACACTGGTGAGCTCTGGTACAAACACTTCCATCATCCGAAAATTCAGTCCCACTCTTTATAAGATCCACCATTCCCTGTTTATTTACAGCTGCTGCCAAAGCAGCCCGTTCCTCGCAGGCTTTTAGTGTGCTGCATGCCTTCATCTGAACACATATTAGAAAGTAAGCTGCTACATTTGTTGTCATGTGTCAGGCCACTGACAGTACTTAACATCGGGTGAATACTAAAACACATCGAGTCTCGTGGCAGCAAATCACTTGAATGGAGCAGATGTGGCATGTTTTGCTCAGAGAGGGGTTGGTTTGTGTCTATTCTGCTCTAAATATAGCCCAGCGTTACAGTTAACACTTAAGGACTACAGTTAACACTTCACCCTACATGATCAGAGTCAGTCTAAAAACAGCTGACTTTACTCCACTCTTTAACCTCAGGCGATTAAATGAGGTCTGTGGTGGAGGGAGATTGGAGATGTTTCCATCAATAATGTGCCACTGGTTATGAAATCAAAGACACAGACTGTCAGCCGCCCTGCTTGAACCTGTCACCCAACACCACAGTCTTACATTGCAACACACTGTCTGTGTGAGTATGATGTCTATGCCTGCGGAGCCAAAAATGTATGCAGAATTATACTGCACTTCATTCTGATCTCCACTCTTGTTTACTGGCGTCTGCCAAAATGGAGATGTTAGGGGACACAAGAAGTGCTCCTTAGCATTCTTATGTAATTACGCTGGCAACACTTGATTACGTTTGTCAGAGTCGTGGTGATTTTAAGCAGTCAATACCAATACCGGTGGAATTACGCCGATTACTAAAAGCATTCAGTCGAGAAATTGGCTGCTGTCTGTGAACCCTCGGTGCATCTCAGGCTGGGTTACAGCCCAAGGTGATCCGCTGATCGTTTATTTGCACGTGCTATCTGCATTGTTTTAGCACCTCATTCGCTAAAGGAATTATGCAAATCAGGTAAAGCTGCAAGTGCATCAACAAAATCTGTAATGAATGCAATTCCCGATCTTTCATGCCAGTTATAAATTGTTTATTATATGGAGGATTCGGCAGACTGCTGTGATCTGGCAAAGACCACTTTACTGGGACTCCAGCACTATTTCAGTCCAAGCAATGGGTTCGATTAAGTTGTGAGTGATTAGTGATTCAAATAACATTTTACACCAACACAAGTCAAATGTATTTATTATTATGAAGAACACACTCGTTTTATTATGTTTGGTCACATGACCCTTCAGAAATCATTCTAATATGTTGATTTGCAGATTTCCTTTATTATTTTGCTGCCTAATATTTTTATGTAAACCTTTTCTTCTTTTTTTTATGAATAGAAAGTTGAACAGCATTTGTTTGAAATAGGAATCATTATTATTTTACAGTAAATGTTTTTACTTTCATATTTTTAATTAATTTAATGTGTTCTTGCTGAATAATAGTATTAGATTCTTAAAAAAAATCGACCTGACCCCAAACTTTTGGTAGTCATAGAGGACAAAGTCTGTCAGTGTGTGCCTGTGGAATTAAGTCTCTGTATTACTACAATGCTGTAAAAGTTTGTTTTTAACATTTTTTTGTCTTTTAAATGTATTATCTTCGTACTGAACTTTTGACATTGCTGATGTCTGCCATATTGTAAGCCACTGATGATTTTGTTTGGACAGTAATGCAGTGCATTACAGCTTAATGAAGATGACTTTCCAAAAAGACATTGCTCAAGCAATTTATAAAACAGACAGCTTTATCTACACTTGCACACTGTTACAAAATCATCATCTTGTTCCACTTCAGTAGTGACACTTGGAACAAACCTGGGACGTGAGCTGGGTGACACACAAGTCGTTGTGTATGTGTGTGTGTGTGTCCTTGTTTATGCTACATGCATTGTAAGGACCAAATGTCCCCATAAGTATAGTAAAACCTGAATTTTTTTGACATTTGACCAACCTGTGGTCCCTACGAGGGAAAGAAATGAATGCAAATAGTAAATGATGTTTATCTGAAAGTGTAAAAATGCAAACAGGTTTTCTGTAAGGGGTACGTTTTGGGTTAGGGGATAGAAAATATTATTTGTGTGTGTGTGTGTGTTTTGTGAAAGAAAAATTAAAAAAACTAAAAAATCTCTTCTCAAACCTTCAGCAACAAGATACTTTGTGAAACTTTGTGAGCCTTGAGCCTTCTCAAGCAGTGTATTTTCTCTGTCGAAGTCATTTTGGGTGTGATTGCGTGGCCTTATAGGAACATCAGAGCTGTAGGCGGGACAGTGAGCGCGAGCGAGTCTCTCTGCTGACGGGTCGGCCTTCAAGGACAAGTGGCCTTGTGTCGAATTTATCGCCTGCTGGGTCATGGCCAGTCTTGCTGCCAGGACAGAAATATCATTTTCCATTTGCTCCGAATGAGTTTTTAATTTGAAGTTAAGTGAGTATTGACCACCTGTCAGTGGATATGAAATCATAGACTCCAGCTCTATCACAGTCTCGCCGTACAGCGAGTGTTCATATGCTCTCCGTGTCCTTTACCCACTTTTGGATTGGAAAGGGTCAAGAGTGTACTTTTTTGTTTTATAGAATGTAAAATGATAGAATTAGATTTTGATGGCCATCGTTTGTCTTCTCTCTGACCCTTAAACTATTCTTATGACTTAAACTATTCAAACTAATAACTATATGAACTAGTTTGTTTGTTAATATTTATCATGATTGGCTGATGTTCACACTGTCACTTCTAGTTACCATATATTATTTTATTTTGGCAATAAAGTTGAGGTGATGTAATCTGTTTTGATAGTATTTTTTACCTTTTTCTGCACTGTATAGAGGAAGCATGGAAACTATGTGCCATCCATTTTTCTATTTTCCATAAAAGGCGCTGCAAGTTTGGACGGTTAATTTTTTTCACAATTTTGTGGCTGGTGAATCACAAACATGCGCCTCGATTGCTTTGGTCTGTCTATTTAATTTTTAGATTGTGTTATTACTTAGTTTGATTTGCCTTTTATTTTGTTTAGATGCACTTTTTTATAAGCACAGGAAAATCACAAAATAATAATAATATATTTCTGAATTTATAATTAATAATGTAATAATTGGAATTCATTGTTTAATGTACTATTGCATAACATTTAGATTTTAGTAATTTTTAATACTTCAAATGCAGTTTTAAACATTGAACATTTTAGTAGTAGTAGTAATAATAATAATGATAAATGATCGTTACAATCATTCTGTATTATTTATCATTATTTTTAAATTTGAGTATTCTGAATAAAATGTACATATTTGGAATAACATTTTAATGATTGCATATTACCTTAATGTTACATGTAATGTTGTGAAATAAATAAATAATAGTAATTAATTTAAGTATTTTTTTATATTTCAAACGAATATTCTTGTAATATGTTGTAATAATAATAAAAATATTTCAAATGCAAATTTAATAAATGAATTTTGTTATAATTTCAGAATGGAAAATAAATAACATTTTTATAATTATTAGCAGCAGTAGTAGTAGGCTATTGTTGTTGTTATTATATTATTTATAATTATTTTATTTTAGTAATGTTTAATACTTCAAATACAGTTTAATATAATTGAATATTTTATCATTTAACATCAAACCTATTTGTCGAAAGTCATTTACGCATTTCTTTGCGTAAAGCTGTTTAATGAGTAAAAATGACCCAGAGCACCTTTAAGTGTCAGTATAAGGGTCTAACAGTTGCTGTCGGGTGACATATCAACAAGTGGATCCTTCTCAGCGTGAAACTGATCATTATAAACAGCATGTCTGTCTGTGAGACGTCTGGCATGAAAACATCCCTCTTAATGAACGACTCCGCTGAGACTGTGAGAGTTCAGGGAGGTCACGGCGCAGGGCCTCAGACACTGACACAGCAACTCGTTTATTATCCTATTGTATTATCAGACTGATGTAATATTTGTGTTACATTTGATTGATGAATGCGGCGTATGCAAGTTGATAAATGTGTGTTTTTGTGTGGTGTCTAACTCGCAGAATGTATACACATTCACACATATGCGCACGTAATTCACTCCTAATTGTAGAAAACTTAATGAGGAAGAAAAACATATGCTCCGTCATCTGCTCCAGCCATATGCCAAACCCTATAACATAACAGCCAGCACACTACCAGAGCCTATGCATTCACTTCTCTGCATCCCTTCAGACACAAGGGACCTGCTCTGAGGATCTTAGATGGATGAAAACGCTAATACTCATGTATTACAAATAATCGAATGTAATTATAAAAAATGTATCTATATAAAATTGATGAAATTATATTTCCTCTGGCTCAGTGGTAGAGCATTGTGTTGGCAGCGCAAATGGTTGTGGGTTCAATTCCCAGGGAACGTGCATATTGGTAAAAAAAAAAAAGTATACCCTGAATGCACTGTTAGTTGCTTTGGATAAATGTAAATATTAGAAAATAAAAATGCTAAAAATATGATTATAATATTTTATGTAATTATATTAAAAACATTACTCAAAATTTGACACAAAAATGTGGAAGATAATATAATAATCATATATCCAGCTAAATATTTTTTTTTACTTTGTCTACAATAAATGTATATAAAATTGTTAGTAAAAATTATTTACACAATATTCATTTAAAATTCACTTGAACAATTTAGAAAGTCTATATTATATTATACTATATAACATTATAACAATATTTACTCCAAAATTGTTAAAACATTTTTTTATTAAAAAATATATTATATATCTTGATTTTGTGCATATAAATATATAAAATTGCTGTAATTTAATGAACAATGAAAATATTTACTCAAAATAACAATATCGCAACATATATTATATTATATTTATTATTTTATATTATATTATATAACAAATGTCTGTAAAACCTGTAAAAATTTCTGTAAAAATTAAATAAACCGTTACAAAATATTAACTCAAGATTCACTACAAAATTTGAATAAAAAAATATTAGATAAGATGAGATGAAAATAGGATTGATAAAATATAATATTATTTTAATATTAAAATGTATATCATAAACTGTAGATTATGAATAGTTTATAGCTTTGGAAGCCATGATGTCAGAGTAGCTAATTATGTTATGTTATGTTATATTATATTATTTAAAGTGTAATAGTATTAAAATAAATGAAATGATGTATCATGGCTGTACTTAATATGCTTTGAGCTAGGAGTATGAGTGTATGTCTTCTATCTTGAGCATCCACGTTTTAGAGTATCTTCCCCAGACCTGTTTCCTGATGCTCATCTATCATCTCAGATGTTTCATTAATCATGTTGATTTCTGGAACACACATCACGCTCCATCCCTCTCGTTGTCTCTCTTCTCATTCTGTCTCTCCGTCTGGACTGTAGCACCCTTGAGAGTCCCAGCAGACTGGATGAAGAGCATCGTCTGATCGCGCGCTACGCTGCTCGTCTGGCAGCAGAGGCCAGCAACTCCACTGTGAGACTCACTTCACACACACACTCCTGTACTGTACAATGCAAGGAAAAAACACCTTGTTGCTGACGTTTTCAGAGAACACTTTTTTACTCTGTGGAATGTATTGAAAATCAATAGCATGTTTAGTAATATTCATTTGTGTACATCTGGCTTTATGCGCCATATTTTTATATCTGTTCATTTATTGGCATCTTTATAATTAGTTTTGAGCATTATCAGCGATGCTAATTATTTTGTCTTTTAGCAATGCCCTCCATCTGATCTGAGTTTCAACTTTGATGCTAATAAGCAACAGAGGCAGCTCATCGCAGAACTAGAGAATAAAAACAGGTAAAAACATTTCTTCAAGCTAAATGAAAATAAGTCATTATGTATTCATATTTACTGTGCCGTAAAAGAATAACGATAATTGAAATGCTGTAATCATGTAATATATTTACTTATTCAACCGATAAAAAAATGTATGATTTAAATTAAATATTTTAATATTATTAAGAGTTATATTATACAGAAATAGCAGTAATAATAATAATAATAATAATAATAATACAATTATACATTCAATTATTCAAACAAAAATAGTTTCAGTATTTAAATATTATTTACAATTGACACTTATCAATTACAGTTAATGAAATCATATAATAATTATTATTAATATTTTAACATACTTGAATATTCGAACAATAAAATCATCATGAATTACATTTAACCAAATTATATAATGAAGATGATAATGATAATAATAATAATAATATATTTAATTATTAAACCGATAAAAACATAATTTAAATTAAATATTTAAATATGATTAAGAGTTAACTATATTATACAGAAATAGTGATAATAATAATAATGGTTATACATTCAATTATTCAAACTAAAAATACTTTAAATATTTAAATATTATTTACAATTAACACTTATTAAATACAGTTAATGAAATCATATAATAATAATGATTATTAATATGTTAATATACTTGAATATTCGAACAATAAAATGAGAATTAATTACATTTAACCAATGTATATAATGAAGGTGATATTGATAATTATAATAATGTATTTAATTACTCAACCGATAAAAACATTACATATTTAAATTAAATACTTTACTGTTATTATCAATTAAATGATATAACAACTATAGTAATAATGTCTATTATAATTATTATGTATAGTTGTATAGTATATTGTTAATTAAAACATTTATTGTTTTATTAATAATAATAATTATTATTATTGTAATTATTAATATTATTGTTAAAGTCAAGAGTGATTAATGAGACTGTGTCGAGTGCTTTCAGTAGGTGCCAGTGAGGTTCATTTTGGTTTCTGTGTGTGGTGCATTAAGGGAGATACTGCAGGAAATCCAGCGTCTGCGTCTGGAACATGAACAGGCTTCTCAACCCACTCCAGAGAAAGCCCAGCAGAACCCCACTCTACTGGCAGAGCTACGACTGCTGCGGTACACACACACACACACACACACACACAAAACAACAGAATGCATGTAGTATTAGAGTTCAGAGTTGTAAAGAGGAAGCGTTCAGTGCTAAATTAGTGTTTCACACCGTTTGAGGTTATTAGGAGCAGAACAGGTTTTAAATGGACTGGGTGGGATCTCACTCCCTGTAGTCATTGTTCAAGTCATGTAGACAGAGTACCTTTTATAGGCACCAGAGGGCATGTAGGAGCCAAATTAGCTTTCTTAATGATATGTTGGTCTCATTAGATGAGTGAATGAGCACATTTCCATTATGTTGTGTTTTGTGACATCTTTGTTTTAGTTTCATGGAGATTTAGTCACATTATGTGCAGTCTGAGCAGTACGACTCCATTTGAAAATGTATATGAAAGGGGTCATATTCTACACTTTTGTCATGATTTTTTAATGTTAATCAGGATTTCATAATCTAGTTTTCAATTTTACCATTAGCCGTCATCATTCAAACCCGTTAAAGCTTTGTTTTTGGTACTGTATCTTTAAGAACAAAATATGCAAATATCTTGGTTCTGAAGTCAGTGCCATTATAGCATGAGCCGTTTTTGCCACTTAGTTTTTATAAATTGTATGAGTGGATTATGGAGGAAGCTTTGCATTATGAACATAGTACAAGGAGCTTTTTATTTCTAAAAGCAAAGACAATCCTGTTTTCCATCATATGTGCCCTTTAAGTCGTGTATATTTGGCAGTCATTGATTTTTATGATTCATATGGTGATTTACTTATTCATTTTGTTTGTCATTTGGTTCAGGCACAGAAAAGACGAGTTGGAGAGGCGCATGTCGGCCCTTCAGGAGAGCAGGAGGGAACTGATGGTCCAGCTGGAAGGTCTCATGAGGCTGCTGAAGGTACAAAACTTGTTGGACAACAATTTGGCTCTTTATTTCCCTCGGCCTCGGCATGTATGAAAACTTCATTTGTTTGCTCTGTTTTTTTCTGCACCTTTCTCTTCCCCACCGCGGTCTCTCTGACGTGTCTGCTTTCTCTCACTGTCATCTCTCATCTTCTGGCTGACAGGATGAAGAGCAGAAACAGGCAGTAAGTGTTCTTACACAGTTCTGCAGTCCTAGAGTAAACATGCGGGGTCACAGCTGCAGAAGTCTGAACTCACATATGTGTTGTGTATAGCTAAACAGGCATTTTCCAAAAAGTGATAGGTGAAATATTAACAGGTTGCATAACGACGAACAATTTAGAAGATCGCTGACAAAAATAAAACCTTCTGTCATTATTTACTCACTTTAGCTTACTTTCTTCTGTGGAACTTATAATGAGATATTATAAAGAATGTTCAGGCTGCTCTTTTCCATGCAATGAAAATGAATGGGATTTTTTTCCAACCGAGCTCTGGAAACAATGAAAATGCTATAAATATACTTGGAAATCAGTTCATGACTCATTTGACTGCCATCATATAGCACTCACACTGGATCTTAATTGTTTTAATTATCATGTGTGAATGTTATAATGACTTTACCATCATATAACACTCACAGCAAATCCTAAGAAATATTAATAATTTAAGTTCATTATAATTGATCTTAACTTTGCACATATTATATATATACATACATATATATGTGTGTACTTTTTTTAATTAAATAGACAAAATATTTACTCAGAATTATTTACAGATATTTGATTGTATTTGATCTTGTAATGCAATTTTTAGCAAATCTAAAAAAAGAATGTAAAATTTTAAGTCCGTGTACATTATAATACTGTAATGACTACATTCACAATATTTGCTTTATTTTTTTTATTTATATAGACACAATTGCTTTGTTAGTCATTGGCTGTGAACTGAAAATTATTATCTGTATCTTAATATATTTTAATAGAGGTGCATTTATATTTTTTTTGTCATTTTTGGAGCATCAGACCATTGTGTTCCACAAAAGATAGAAAGTCATTTAGGCTTGAAATGATGTAATGGTAAGGAAATGTTTACAGAATTGATATTAAAAATGGCTGATAGGGGAAAGTTGCTTAATAAGAATAAAGCATGAGTATATCTCGTGAGCTTATTGCAGACTGTCTCTGTGGGTGATCTCTGTCACGTCTGCTCCTCATAACGAGGACATGAAGCTCCCATTTCCAGTCAAGTCCCACTGCTTTGTTCCTGTGACCCAGGGAGGGACCACGAGCCGCATGTGTCCCTGCCAAATATCAGAGACCTGCTCTCCTTTCATCAGGGCTAAGCACCTCACGTCTAATGTGACTGCAGTCTGGCCAGCCATCTGCTGTCTGGCAGTGGGCCACAGGCCCTGGGCCCAGCATCAATCTGTGGGACAGTGCGGCTCTTTTCTACCCTCCTTTTGCTCCTCTAATGGCACTTGCATGATGCTCAGTGAGCTCTCAGGCCAAAGATGTATGCACTACAACCTAAAGAAACAGAGCAGATATGTATCGGCATGTTTGCAGTACTAGCTTCAGGGAGCGAGGGACCAATGGAGGTTCAGGTTGTTATAAATCTAGTGTCATTTGTGCATTCTCCTTCCTCATCTCCCTCCTGCAGACGGGGAGTTCGCCCCACTCATCTCCCAGCCACAGTGCCAGCTGCACCATGCCTATGCCCATCCGCTCCACCTCAGCCGGCTCGACCCCCACACACACGCCCCAGGACTGCCTGGCAGGGGTCGGAGATGACGTGCTGGATGCCTTCTCTCAGGGTCAGAAGTGTCAAACTTTGCATTGACATTATCATCCACATAAGATGTTTGAAGACGTTTTGAAGAAATCTAGAAGATGATTAGAGGATGTTTAGAAGATGCTTAGAAGATGGTTAGAGGATGCTTAGAAAAATATTAGAAAATATTTATAAGATATTCAGTAGATGTTTAGAAGATGAATACATTATCTTTAGAACTTTTTAAAAAAAATGGTTAGAAGATTTATAGAAAATGTGTAAAACATGTTTGGAAGATGATAAGAAGAAGATTAGAAAATGTTTAGAAAATGTTTAAAAGATGATTAGAAGATAATTAGAAGATGTTTAGAAGATGATTAGAAGATGATTAGAATGTGTTTAGATGTTTAGAAGATGTTTAGAAGATGATTAGAATATGATTTAGAAGACGTTTGGAAGATGTTTAGAAGATGTTTGGAAGATGATTAGAAAATGTTTAGATGTTTAGAAGATGTATAGAAGATGATTAGAATATGATTTAGAAGACGTTTGGAAGACGTTTGGAAGATGTTTAGAAGATGTTTAGAAGATGTTTAGAAGGAGAGAAAAGTTTTAGATGTTTTTTTAGATGTTTAGAAGATGATTAAAAGATCTTCAGAATGTTTTTAAAAATGGTTAGAAGATGTATAGAAAATGTTGAGGACATGATTAGAAAATGTTTACAATATGATTAAAAGATGTTCAGAAAATGTTTTGAATATGTATACTAGATGTGTAGAACATGTTTAGAATAGCATTAGAAGATGTTTAGAATAATTTTAAAAGATGATTACGAGATATTCATAACAAGTTTACAAGAGGATTAGAATATGTTTAGGGGAAGAATGTCCAAACCAATCTTTTCCATAAAAAGGACAGGGGCTTTTAGTACTACAAAATACCATAAATGTAGTCTATACAACTGTTATCTACAATATTCTAAGACAGGGGTACCAAACTCAATTCCTGGAGGGCCGGAGCTCTGCAGAGTTTTGTTCCAACCCTGCTCCTACACACATACCATGTAGTTTTCAAATAAGCCTGAAGAACTTGATTCATTGGACCAGGTGTTTTTTAATTAGGGTTGAATCTAAACTAGGCAGGGCTCCGGCCTGACACCCCTGGTCTTAGACATCTAATGCCATTTGATAGCTCTGAGTGAGGAACAGACTGAAATTTAAGTCGCTAAATTAATTTTGGATTGATATATTATAGCTCTGGATCTTGTTTTTGCTCTTCTTTCATCCAGGTGTACCGAGAAATCTCCGTAATGATCTTTTAGTGGCTGCAGACTCCATCACAAACACTATGTCGTCACTTGTGAAAGAACTTCACTCAGGTACTCTTGTACACTCACTTCTCTCCTCTAAGTACCCACTTTGTGATTTGAGTGGTCATTTGAATGTTTGTACATTTTGCAGTGGATGACGGTTTGGAGGAAGAAGAGTGTAACATGCGAAATGGAAGAGAGAAGGGTGAGTACCAAAGGCTCTTCTTGCCATTTTACCCTTATTTCTTACTTATTCCTTTACTTCTGTTCTCTCAGAATTACAACATGTAATATTGGTGCATTCCTAATTATTTAAAGATATTAAACTTCCACAGTCACCAGCTTATAGCATGTAGTCATTAGTTGACCGTAGTTTCTCGGTTTGATTGAGGCCTTTTTTCTTTCTTCTAGCTGAGTCAGAGTAAAAGAATATAGAATATTTCATGTAAGTATAAATGAGTACATTGTCTAGTCCTGCCTTTAAAGTGCAATGTACTTTGGAGCCGTTATGACCCCCTAACCTTAAATTTGTGTTTTGTCCAGTGTCATCGCTGAAGCATTCTGGGAAAAGGCACTTCACCCCTTCATTCTAAGCCCCAGGAAACAACCAGCGGCATTAAAAGCTCTCTGGCATTCGCACATAGACAAATGCATGCTCTTCCCCAACTGGGTTTCACTGTGTGAAACAAACTCTTCATCACACCTTGCATAGAGCAAGTTGTATTTATTAGAAAGTATATAAATATAAATATATATATAAATCTAGCTCTATGTCGATCTGTATAAATCCATTGTTATCAAATTACCCATGAGAATGGCTTGTTTGTGCTTTCTTAAAAAACCTTTATGACTTTGTGATTACTACTCTCTGAAACGAACGCACTGTGCATCTTCATGACGTCACTCAAATGGATCTATGCTGTAGCTATTTTTCCAGATGTTCCCCACACAGGAAGCTTTTTTGTAAAACTGGTGATGATTTTTTTGTGTTTTAATGCATGGAGTGGCTCTACTGGATAGATGGAGATGGCTTGTATTTGCTCTGCATGTGACATTTATTCTGACCGACTCGAGTGATGCCTGCTCCGTCGCTCCTTGTAGTCTTCTGAACATCAATATGCTGCTTCTGCATCACACTCATCCGAACCACCATATATCAGGGACGTCTCGTAGAGCTTGCCGTTTGTCTGGGATTTCCGCTACTGTGTTAAGTTTAGCCTGTCGTTGTGGCCGTTGTTTCAGCGCTTCGGTATTGCCTCTTAGTTTGGAATATCGCACATGTATCTCTCTGTATTTTTGGAGCGCATAAACGGACTTTAATGGAATACGGATGTATGTTCCGTATATCCATAAACCAGCTTAGCCAGCCATCTTTGAGTGCACACGTCTCTGTAAACGTTACTTCAAAAGCTTTATTGAGTTCAGTTATTGAGTGTACTCGTGTAAAATAAATGAAACCAGTGCTCAGGGACTGTTGAGAGAGGAACGTGGTAGCAACGCTTGTGAACAAATGGCTGGAATTTACTTTGACACCACAAAGGTCAAATGTCAAAGATTAGCACAGGTCATAAAATCTTTATGGAGTGTGGAAAGCATAATCGTTGTATGGAAACCCATCTCAGCCACATAAAAAAAAAAGCTTTGGTAATTCGTAATTATGACATCAAAATTTTAAATGATGACATACTAAGTCATAATTATAAGATAAAAAGTCAAAACTATGCAATAAATAGTCAAAATTATAACTATTTTACAAAATTATAACATAATTATAGTCATAATTATGACAAAAAGTTGAAACTATGAGGTTAGAAAAAAAGTTTAAATTATGAGTTATAATTGACAATTCAACACTGAGATAAAAAAATCTTGTCATTAAATCATGCCATAAAAGCATAAAAAATTATTCTAACATAAAAAATATAACTGTTACATAAGAAGATTCAAAAGTTTGTCATAAAATTTGGAAGTATGACATACTTAGTCAAAAAAGATAAAGATAAAAAAGATTGAATTCACAATTGTCAAAATTTGAAATTATAATATATTATAATTATGACAAGTCAAAACTGAGATAAAAAAGCATAATTGTCATAAAAGCATAAAAATTATAAAGGCAAAAAAGCACAAAAAAATCGGACATTAAACACAACTATGACATAAAAAGTTGTAAGTCATAAAAGATTGAAAAAAATCTGAATTATAACAAAATGAACATACCAAATCATAGTTAAGAGATAAAAGTCAAAATAATTACAAAAAGTTAAAATTGAGATAAAATGGTCAAAATTATGACATACTAAGTGATAAATATAAAATCACAAGTCGAAAGTATGAGATAAAAATCCTTGTTATGTGACTTGAAACTGACAAAGTCTAAATTGAAATATTGTCATAATTAAGAGATAAATGTTACAGTTATGACAGCCAAAATTATGAGAAAAAGATATTACTGACAAATGTTTGAATTTTTTTCTCAAAATTTCAGCTTTTTGAATTATTTTGAATTATCTCATAATTATGACTTTATTTATTTTGTCTTTTAATGTTATAATTATGATTAACAAAAGCATATTTTTTCTTTCTTATGTGACAGAAATGGCTTCCATGGTGTGTTAGGAAGAAGACATGCTTTATGCTCGTGAGGAAGAGAGTTTGACTTACTGTACTTGAATCAGAAGGAATTCAGGTTCAATAATTACATTAACCTAATTATTATAAGTATGTAATTGTGTTATACTTGTGATTTGTTCTTCGTTAGTTTGGTTTCAAATAAGAAATAATTACCACTATTTAAAAAAAGAAAAAAAAAGTTTTGTTAATGACTGCTAACATTTGAATGTTAAATTAGATAAATCCATTGAGCAACAGCTTAAAGTGAGTTTTGGTGTGGAATATTAAGATTCTTTGACATTTATGAGGGTCATTAGATGAAATGATTCATTCACTGTTTATTACTTTTCTAAAATGCTCGTAATTCTGTATAAGGGATTCTTTTAAATGGCTAATATGAACAGTGAGGTCTCACTTACACTGGAAGAAGTGTCGCTTTTGTTATAGTGAGTGCAATCATATATATTTGCGTTTTGAAATCAGATTTTAAATATCATAATGCTTGCTCTGTGTTTCAAAGAAAGGAATATGCAGTGTCGTCGGGAATTTATTGTTATTGTTTAAGCTTTGACGAGAACGTTCGAAATACTCTCAGAGGGCAATTTTGAAACTTTGATTATGTTCCAACATTTGCTACAAATATGAATGCAATCTTCTGATGTAGGTGTGTGCCTAGATGTACTATATAAAGTGTTGTATAAAATAAAACATTCTGCATATGTGCAAGTCAGCCTTTAGATAGGAGTTTTATTATGTGACTTAGTCGGAATGCAGTCATTATTTATCTGTGATCTTTGAAAAAATATATATATTGTTCTGCCTTTAAAAGTTGTGCCAAACTGTTTGCCAACCTGTAGTGCGTCCTTTAGGTATTTGTTTTGTGTATTTGTGAGTGTTAAAACACAATTTACTGATTATGAATTTACCGAAGCAGTCCACCGAGAGGGTAACTAATAACAGGATGCCTTAGATGGTTGAAACGCAATATAGTTTAGGCGGAAGGAACCCTGCTTGAAATCAATTGCAAGCATCATTGCGAATTTATATGTTACAGATGGGCCTCCGACGGAGGACCCTCCTATGTTATCAAAGTTAGACGAAACCTAGTTCAAAAACAAAATTTGCAACATCAGGTTTTCATTTCTTTGGCAAAACGTTATTTTATTGTGTTTTAAAATTCCAAACTGTCAGTTGAAGCTACAAACACTGTTTTATTATTTCATTTGGTGGTTTTGCTGCTGTATACAATCTTTGATTGCACTGGTTTACGTCCATATTTGTGTTTACGTCACCCCTATGTCTTTTTGTATACTATTAAAGTGTAAAATATATGAAAAAAAAAAAACTTGTGTGTGTCCACAGAATAAGATATCATAGTTTCATTAAGGGGATCCTGTGATGGCGGGGCCACCCATAAAAATTTAAATGTGAATTTAAACAGCGCCCTGATTGAGTTACAAAATCAGCGTATGAGTTATTTTCCCGTTATGCCGTGGACAACCATGAAATCTCTTAATCTCATGTCATTCCAAGTCAATATGACTTGCTGTGTTTATAGTGCACTTGTCACTTGTATAGTGTGCAAAAAAGATGCAATTAAAGCAGTTTTTAACCCAATATGAAAAAATGACAAACATAAGACAATTTAAAGGGACAGCCGCACACAAAAATGAAAATTCTGTCATCATTTACTCACTTTAAAGTTGTTCCAAACCTGAATGAGTTTCTTTCTTCTGTTGGACACAAAAAAATTATATTTTTAAAAATGTTTTAACCAAACAGTTGACAGCAGCCATTGACTTCCATGGCAATGACTACTTTTATTTATTTTTAAGAAATAAATTAATATAGGTCTGAAATAACTTGAGAGTGAGTAAATGATGACAGGAATTACATTTTTGGGTGAACTATCCGTTAAACTCTCATGTTTGCCATGTTTTCACATTGAGTGAACTATATGTCATCTAGTATGGTTGAGTTCACTCAGGTTTACTGAAAATAAACGTCCTGAAATTTCAATGGACTCTGTTTAATAACAGACCTTATAAATCACTTTTAAAGCAAGTCTATGCACTTGAAACGAATGCCCTGTAGCAGCTACAGTAGTTATGCAAGTACAGCTGCTACATATATAAATCTTTTCATTTTTTCTTTTTTTTTTAACACAAATGAAGCTAAACCATTTTTTTCAGGCATATTCAAAGCTAATGTGTAAATGAGATAATGTACAGAGCCCCACAATTTATTGAATTCAATTAATTTATTAATTAGTTCCCTCATCTTTACATTGTGGCCACATTGTACTAATTTGTTCCCCCAATTTATTAATATGTGCCCCTTAGTTAAATGAACACCGTTTAACTAAATTAAAATTGGGGGCATAAGGTTTTACATTTTTTTATTTTTCCCACGCATTATTCCAGGGTTCTGAAGTGACGCCTTTAATTTGTCTCAAAAAAAAAGAAAAAGAAGTGTGCGGACATAAAACATATAAAAAATCCAAGCACATTCTGTTGATGTATGAACATATTTGACAATCGCAATGAATCTGAATTAGTGAGACAGACCACATGACCGCTGTACCACCTGACCACTGCATATTCATGTGCTACAGCTCTGATCAAAATGTCACGTTTTTGTTATCTCTAAATTACAGTAACTACGACATGGCATGAACGCAGCTATAAATCCGAGTAATGCTGCATTCGCGCCATGTCGTAGCCTAATTACCGTAATTTTGAGATGAAAACACATTCACCCTGTATTGTAATTATGAGATAACAACTTGAAAAAAAGTGTTTACATCCTCATAGAACTCATAATTACAACTTGTAAACTGGGAGTTTTCTAAAGGCTGCGGCTTGTACCACATGAGCGCTGCATAAAACCAGAGAAAAACTGCGGCGCTTACAGTAGTAATATGTAATTAAGCAGTTGTTTTTGTAATATTTATGTTTTAAAATTGACTTTTGCCAATGTAGATGTTTTCATACAAAATTAATGTGAATATAAACGAAAGACGTGCAGCAAAAAGTTAGATAACTTGGCTATCCATGTAACAACAAAGACTGTAGAATACCGTAATTTCACAATTACAGTAATTAATGCAAAGATCACACCATCTCGTAATTAACGTAATTTCGAAGATGACAACACTTTAAATTCAACTCAGTGCTGTTAACATCGTCGGATTGCGGATTATCCATTTATATAGTGACAATATGAATCTGCATGAAAGAATGTTACATAAGAAATATTACGAAATAAGTGCTTTAATTATATTTTACTACTAAAGGTGCCACCATTTTTCTCTGGTTCCAACAAACGAGTTGCAATGATCACGTGGTACAGGCTGTAGCTCTCAGAAAACTACCAGTTCAACAGTTGTAATTACGAGTTCTATGAGGACGTGAATGCTTTTTTCAATTTGGTATGTTGTAATAACGATAAATAGGATATGGCCTGAACGCACTTAATACAGCGAGTTCTATGAGTAAGAGGAGTGTTTTTTACAAGTTGGAATCTCATAATTAAGACATAGGGTGAACACACCTAACACCTTAAATTATCAAAAAAGACAAAAATGTAGAACGTGTCTTGATTGGATGTTGAGTGGGCGTTGCTTTAAAAATTGAAGGCTGATTTGCAGGGGCGTGGTTTAAATAAGCGGACTAAATGATTGGAGAAGTCCTGCCTACAGTACATCTCCACAGAAGAGACCGTCACTCTCTCACTCTCTCACTGGAAGGTCCAATTCTGACATTTTGATAGAATTTGTAATAAATTGATTAATCAATAAACAAAACATACAAAGCTAAATCGTTCGCCATAAGATCTGCAATATGCATTTGAAAAATAGATAGGATGATTCCATGCTTTTAAGGAAGACGTGTATCATGATGATGCCTCTCTCTGTCAACCAATCGCTCTCCCCGTAAGCGGCAGTCTCTAGGACCCAAGGAGCGGCCTCTGCAGTCACTGAGAGCCGAGCATCTGGAGGAGAGCTGGCCGGCTGGGGAGGTGGTGGAGGACGGCGAGAGCGAAGCAGAAGGAGGATCCGGGAGTCAGCGAAAACAAAAAAGGGGTCAGGCCTGGAACTTGGCGAAGCGGGTAATTAACACTGCGATGCACTTGTCTAGAACCTAAAGCCTCCATCGAAATAAGTCTCCGCCGTGGGGCTGGCTGTTTTTCGGGGCGATACGGAGGGGGGCGGCTCGATGTGGCCAGAGGTTTTTCCTGCTCGTACAGATGTGCGACTTAATACAGCGCGATGTGCTCTTGAACTTGATGAGCGCTCATTTGTAGCTCCTCGCAAGCGTAGAGGCAGTGGCTTTGAAACAATGGCTTTGTTTCAAAACCTAACGAGCTGCCTACCTAGACAGGTTTGATACTCATTCTGTTCCGCAAGCGCTTATGATGCACAAAAATGCCAAAAGACACACTGAAGGTGACCGAAAGTGCTGTCTAGGTAGGCAGCTCACCTAGGTTTTGAAAGTCTCACATTTAAGCCGCCTTGGCCTGTTGGAAATGACTGTCCGAATAAAGGCCGAATAATCCGAGTAGGCGGATGATTAAAAGAGCTTTTGTGCAGTTACAGACTATGATGGACACGTGATCAATTAACACCTTGTGATTGGATACCTGTGACACATCTCACCGGTTATTGAATATTAATGACTCTGGCCATTACCCTTGTATTTATGGACTGTACTGTGGAGGCCAGAGTTTACTAAAATACCAACGTTACAGTTATTGTTAGAACTGTGAGATTATAATAAATTAATATGGGATGTCCAGTTTCTAGAGTTTTCCCTCGTTTTACTAAAACTAGCAATATCAAGTTACCTCATTCTAGTCACTATAATGTGTATGTGGGCAGAAACTACTGTATGGTTACTGTTATTTAAAAAAATAAACTATATATATATTGATAAAAAAAAGTTATGGATAGTTCACCCAGAAATGAAAATACTGACATTTACTCACCCTAATGTCATTCACAACTTCACAAGCCAGTGGCACTATTATATTAATATATATTATATAATACATACTATTATATATAAGTATTCTGAAGCCGTATACATTAAGTTTGTAAGAACAGGGGTTTTTATTCTAAAATCCCATACATAATAAAATTTTATGTGTATTCATTGTTTACAAGAGGTATAAGGTCAAATGATGTTTGACGACATAAATGTCAAAATTCATAATCAATAAATTGTGGTTTAACATGCACAAATACACAGAGCAAACACCTAAAGGATGCCCTACATCCTAATAATTATTTAATTTTTGAAACAATATGTTTACTTGATTGAGATTTCAGAGTCAACAGTTTCAATTTTGGTTTGGTTCACAAAGAAAGTTATTTGATTTTTGGATGTAGCACACAAACAATTTAGATTACTTTTTTGATGCTTTTTGTCATTTTCACTGGCTGGAAAAGAGCAGCATGGACATTCTGCTAAACCACTTCTTTAGTTTTTTTTTTTCCATTGGAAGAAAGGAAATTGTTTAAGTTTGGAATGATATTAGAGTAAGCAAAGAGTATACATTTTTGGGTGAACTGCTCCTTTAACGATACACTCGCCTAATTTATTGACCTCCAAATCAAATTTCATGGGACTTTGGTGTCCTACTTGTAGAGAAAGCACACTGAAGCACCAATACATGGGAGTGAAGAATAAAATGTACAGATCCCTTTAAAACTGCTCTGAGGGAGAAAATAGGAAATACCATAAAGCGAGGAGTTCATATTTCACCCCAGAGAAGGATTTTCATGTAGCAGTTGAGAATGCATACATTTTGAGTCAACTCACCAATACCTTATTTTCTGGTGTATTAGACGGAAAATGTACGTGTAATTAATGTTGATTTCTCATTCATGGCCTGAATGTGATGTCTTATTCCCTAATATCTGTTTACACAAGGTTTTAATTACTTAAAAGACATTAAGAAGTGCAGTTGCCATGAAATTTGATTTGGAGGTCAATAAATTAGGCGAGTGTATCGTTAAAGGAGCAGTTCACCCAAAAATGTATACTCTTTGCTTACTCTAATATCATTCCAAACTTAAACAATTTCCTTTCTTCCAATGGAAAAAAAAAAAACTAAAGAAGTGGTTTAGCAGAATGTCCATGCTGCTCTTTTCCAGCCATTATAAGTTATAATTATATTATAAGTTTTTCACTTATTCTGAAGGCAAATTTTTATTATTAAAGAGTTATTGTTGTGTTATTCTAATCTTCTGGATGTGTTCGAGTGCTGCTTCCTCTGATTATGGTGTTCCTTTTCACAGGGGATCCTAAAGAAGGAGGGCCATCAACCCCCCCCCCCCACACTTTTTTGTTCTTTACATTTTTTTTTATTATCTTTTTCGACTTTTGCTTTGTGAACAGTCACTCATTTGGCGATGCCGTCCAACACAGTCACCACCGCCGCCGCATTCAAGAGCTCCGACTTCAACTGTGACACCAACGGAAATCAAATGGTAAGACGTTAATGAGTCTCTGGACATTTTTATGTTCGGTCTGTTGTGTACTTCCTGAAATACGGCTAGTTACCATCAGTGAAATGTGTTGTGTTTGGAAATGCCTATGCTAACTTTGTATATACTTTGTATATACAGTGACAAGAATTTGATAAATACTCTTTAGCTTTGAAAATAAAACTTCAGTGCGTCTTTTAACTGAAACCTTCGCTATATTTAGCTACATTTATGCCAATGAAAATGGTTGTTCCCATGATTTGAAAAGAGGTGGTGACATCTTATAAATGCAACATGGAATTCTTAAATTAATATGAATGATTTTGACATTTTTAACATTAACTAGCATAAGCGTTGGTTCACGGCATGTTGACATGTCGTTCCAAACATGTATGACTTTATTCTTCTGCGGGACATTAGAAGAAAATATTTTGAAGGACCAAAAAGTTTTGGCGGCTTCCAAAATGTCTCAAAGGATCTTCTTTCATGTTTCACGGAAAAACATTTTTAGGTGAACTGTCCCTTTAACTCTCTCTTCAAATCCATCACTACAATATTTCATTCAGTGTATCATTTTAGTTTGACATGATTCATTTCCACAGCAGTGAGTCGCGGGGCTATCGAGTGTCAGCGTAGAGAGAACATAATAAGTAAACATGAGTGAATTGTTATCAGAGATAGTGTCTGCTCTGTTTCGTATGGGCGTTTAGTGACGTGGGTGTTGTCATGTGTAGGAGAGGCTCCCGTTCGTCTGATTTACGGGGGAATTCATTCTTCCCCACCCCTGCACCCATGGACCCGGCTACGCTCGTAGTCCTGTTGCTTGGCAACAGTTCATGCCTTAAATATCCGGTTGGCGACAGAAATAGAGCAAAGATGTAGACGGTGTTACTGAGTTCACACAAGGCAACGCCGATTTCTGTGCACACCCTTTGTTTTTTGATTGTTTATTTGTATCATAATGAGAACATTGTGTGAGGGTTTATTTAGTCATAAAATGTGGAAAGACCATCACAAGAAAAGAGCAATGCTAACTCTCCAGAACTCTGCATATTTTAAGTAAAAAGATATATATATATATATATATATATATATATATATATGCATCATATTTTTATATATATATATACAGATATACACCAATCAATAAAAAAGTTGATTTGAATGTAATTGTATATTTTAAGGTAACTTGAGATGCTATTTGTACTCTGCTTTATATCAGTGTCATTATGCATTACCAATAAGGAATTCCAGTGGTGTCCCGCCATCTTTCGGCCATGCTGGACTTCTCAGTAGTCATGGCAGACGGCGACAGCATCCTCATTAGCATTCTGATTTAGAGCCGGTGGTTTGATTCATCCCAGCCCTGAAGCTGCTGCAGCGGCTACATTAGGATCATCTTTTCTCTCCCGTCCACCCTAGGGTGCTTGGCTGGACCAAGAGTGGCTATTGTTGAGGAGGGAAGACACAGTTGTGTTAAACAAAGAGAAAGTGAATGAGGGGAGAGAATGAACCACTGAAAGTCTTTGTAAGTGTGTCAGGAGAGAGCCCAGAGAGTACGGGATCTCTCCACGGCTGTATCACCCCACACTTAAGCTCGGCTAAAAGAACGATGCCAGTCAAACACTGGCTTTTCTCATTAGCTAAACAACCCTGGCGTGAAAGATAGAGTGATATTTAAAGTTCTCGCACTTGTTGTGTTTACTGGAATGTTTTGGTGTGTAAAGGTTTAAAATACATATTGTAAACTAAAAACTAAGGCTGAATTGATTTTAAAATTCCATCCAATACTGATAAGCTGATTATTATTTTCATGTTATGGCTGATAACTGATAAATAGCCAATAGTAAACTCTACTGTTTTGTTTAAAATGCATTGAAAATAAACAACTGATTTTATTGTTAAAAGCAGTCATTTTAAAGGGAATGTAGACATTACAACATTACAGGGGTTTATTCGATTTTGAGATAAGCTAGATTACAGGATAATATTGCTTGTACTGTATTTTTGATCAAATACATGCAGCCTTGGTGAGCATAAAAGACTTAAAAGAGCCTAAAAAAAAAAAAAAAAAAATCTTGTCAACAACCAAAACCTTTGGACTGTAGTGTAAATATCCAATAATCGTTGATAGCAATTGATATCTAATAATTGCACATTTGAAAAATTCTCATTATAAGCCAATGGGCCCTATTATACACCCGGCGCAATACGATGCAAGGCACGGCGCAAGTATTTTTGCTAGTTTCAGCCTGACGTAGTTCTCAATTTATCGTCCTGCATCACGTTGTTTAAATAGTAAATGCATTTGCGTCTATTTGTTCGCCCATGTGCGAGCTGGTCTAAATAAGAGGTGTGTTCAGGCGCATTTTTGGCACGTTGCTATTTTGAGGAGCTGAAAATAGACTCCACCCTAGACCAACTCAAACCTGGTCTATCTTGCGTTTTTTTAAGTTTTATTTAGAGAGCATGTTAATAATATGCACCTATAGGTGGATGCACAACATGTGTAAACTTTGCTTATTACACACAGGGACGCGCAGCAGCACACAAACATTTTTTTTTAAATGAAAAATTACATTCCACCATGTAAATAGCAAACCTGCCAAGGTGCAAGAGCAAATGGCTTTTAAAGGGAATGGGAGATGAGACTCTGATTTGGTTTATTGCACAGTACGCCCCAAAAAAAAACACCCAGTACCCATTAAGAGAATAGGGACAACCCATTTAGACCATTTTCCCATCGTTAAACTAGCAAAAGTGGATTTGGACACTCCCTGAGTGCACCTACCGCTTTAGACCATGTTCTTAGATCATTAAAATAGGGCCCAAAACTGATATGGTGCGGCTAATCAGTGAATTTAAAATTAAATAGTAATTAAGTAGCTGCAGTTTATATATATATATTCAAAATGTTTTGGAATGGAACTTAAACTATATTTTCTTTATTATCCATCGATCTCAAAATGGCTAAATGCCTGAGAGCTTGAATATGAGCTTGTAAGGACTTTGGTTAAATAATAATGTTTAATTTGTTTATTTGTTTATTTGTCTGTTTAGAATGAGAACTCTAGAACGGACACCGTGATTATTGATGAGATCTGCACTCCTGTCCGCAAGGTTGGACGGCCTGGCCGCAAACGCAAGCACCTCCCCGTGAGTATCCTAGAGACCGAGCTCTCAACACTCAACCAAACCACAAAACACCCAGCTTCCCTTGGGATTCGGTTTATTTTCATTTATCCACCAGGCGCTAGTCTTGGCAGTGGTAGGGAACGGGTAAATAGGCAAACATGTGGTTGCTGGTAATGACATGGGGCCACCAGGCACATTTCTTCAAACTGATCAAACCTGAGATTTTAACTTGGCGGACAACAAAACACACAAAGACTCCTATAGACTTGAAGGAGAGACCTGAGCATTATCTTGACTTGGGCCTAGCAAAATCCTAACAACCCCATAGCAAAGAACTAAAAACCACTTGAGACCGACGACAATAGCACCTCAGCATGGTGTTGACAAGTTTGGTGTGGACAGTAATTTTAGTCACGATCTTACTGTCTGAGACAAATTTCTTGGATCATAAAGGGTTTCTAATGTCATAGAGGAAAAATGTGAGTTTTCTACGAATGTACAATCCCTGGCTGTTCAAAATAGACATAGACCACTAAATGATATCATATTTTCCCCCAAATTATTGTTAATGTACATACTGACTTCACCCTAGGCTGGATGATTGCATATTGTGCATTTTTCAGTAATACGTTTGTCTTTTTGTGGTATGAATAAAGTCTATGTTATGTTGTACTTTATTTTACAGTGTGTGTACTTTGATGTTTGTACAATGTACTTACCCCTGGCCCCTGGCCCTTGGGTAATGTTATATGTTATATATATATATGGTTAGCTTTAGTGGTAGGTAAAGGGTTAGTACCTAGTTATTGAAATCACTGTTGTATGTATGTAAATAAGTATGTACATATGGAATAGGACTGAAAAATAAAGTGCTACTATGTTTCATTTAGAGAAATAATGATAAGTATCATAATGTAGATTGCACAGTCTTGCACATCTTTGTTCATTCTTCAAGAGAACATTTACTTGTATGGTGAGTAGATTCACAGTTTTGGGCCGGCATCTTGAACTTGAGAATGCGTGTACAAAATGTCACGTCCGATGCTTTTCATAAAGTGTGTGACCGACTTTGTCGACACGAAATTGTGGCTGTTTGTCTTGGCTACAATTTATCGTACAATCTGGCATGCAGTATTGTACACATCGCACATTCAACCTTGTTTATCCATGGACTTGAGAACTTGCAATTTGATGCATCCAGTGCTTTTCATAAAGTGTGCAGCCGGCTTTTTCAACGATGAATTGTGGCTACAATCGTGAAATTTGGTATAAAACACTACACACAACTGACTTGTCTATCTCTTTCAGATCAGATTCAGATTCAGGTCCAACTAGAAGTGACAGCCTGGTGTAAGGCTGGTCTGGCGAAGGCAAACGGTTGCAAAACCAATAATCATGTTTTAATTCAAAGAAGCACAAGACACACACAACTCAACTTCAAGTAGAACGGACAAAGGTTAAGGGGAGAACTGAGAGTATTTAAGGGGGAGCAAACAAAAATGTAAAAAGTTAATTAATAAAACACAGGAGAATGAAATGATAATTAGGCATGAAACTAGGTCACGATTACATATTGTTGCTAAGGTATCTATCCTTACAGTGCTTTGTTATATGGAGCTGATTGGTAGATCGCGATCTATCTAATTCATTTGTCTACACAGTAATTAAAATGCGGCAGACTTTAATGGACAGTAAAATAAAGGCAGAACAACGTAACATCATATTGATGTGCGGCTAAACAAAGTCAGAATGCCGTAACTGAGGGTTCCAAACAAAGTAAAAGAGCCGTAACTGGTGTTAAACGGTGGTTTGCCTTGGTTTCTACGGGGCTTTTCGAAGTTATGATTGAGACGCACATTATTTTCTCAGAAAAACAACGAACTTGATTTGAAATACTTATACACACTTCTACATACTTATACACATAATCTTGAAAGTCCCCAAAATATCAATAACTCATTTTCGATGAAAATCAAAGTTACTGTCTTTTGCCTTTGCACGGCAGTATAGATTAGCCTACTCACTGGGCGCTAGAGAAAAGTCGTTTGTCGTGTGGGCCCTGTAAATATTAGGGATTGAATTATGGGATTAAGTAAATTCATTTCCATGCCCAGTCCCTCGTAAACATCCCTCTTCTCCAGAGCCAGTATTCCTGTTTTTCTTTTTTAAATAATCCCCGCTCTTGCATAATTATTTCAAAGAGGGCATGTCAGGGCATGTGGATGTTCGGTTGCCCCACATCCTCTCCTGCCTTCGCCTGTGGACATTTTTGATTGTATTATCCTCCTATCCCATTCCTTCAACAGGTAATTTTGGACCTGTGAGGAAAGTGATGTCTTACTCTGTGAAATGTAAGCCACATGAAGACAGATAGAATAATGTTTGAGTCATCTCTCATAGAGGTGCTGACTGCAGATGTGGAGGACTTTGTTAGCACTCTGTGTTTGACTGCCTCGCTGAAATGTCCTGGAATTGTGAAGCTGTCTAAGGAAGACAAGGCTTTAAGTGACGTATCAAGAGCGATGACCGGAACTTTGAAATTCAGCTCTATTTTTGATCTTGAATGGTAGTAGCATTGTTTTCCTTTATCCTTATTTCCAAACTTTAGTGCAGCATATACACATGGAGGGATTTGTTTCTAGGTCACATAAGGAAGGTGCTAATATGAAAGCAAACCACATTGTTTAGATCACTGGACTGCAGCCAGCACCATTGTTTCATGGTTTTCCGGGCAATTCTGTGTTCGGTTGGACTTAAGGGCATGCATTTTCCATGCAAAACATGCCATTGTAAAGCTTGGGTGAGGTGGGAAGTTGCTTTGTGCTTAAGAGGGTATTGCTCTTAAAGGGATAATTCATCCAAAAATGAAAATTCTGTCATCTATGACTCCCCCTCATGTTGTTCCAAACCTGTACTTCCTGTCTTTTGTGGAACATAAAAGAAGATATTTGGAAAAAGATCATTATATATTTTTTGGACTATACAGTAGAAGTCAATGGGCGCCAAAACTGTTTTCTTACCAGGATTCTTCAGAATGTCTTCTTTTATGTTCCACAGAAGAAAGGACATAATACTGGTTTGTGTAAATGACAGACTTCTCATTTTTGGGCAAACAATCCCTTTAATGCTTACCAAGACCCCAGACTGAAATAAATAAATAAAAGGATTTGTATGTGTGTGTGTGTGTAACAATAAAGTCAAATCTTTTTGCCAGTAGTGACAGTTGAGAAAACATTGTGTGCTTCCATATGCGGTTCATTAGACATCTTCTCTGTAGAGAGAACAAAACCATAATGGCAAATTTGTGGAAAAAATGACTTATGACTATGGCAATTTTTCATATTTGAATTAATTGAACTGGAAACTGAACTGTGATGTATATTTTAATTTTTTTAGTTGTTGTTGTTGTATTAAATATACATATTTATAGCATATTATTGCGGTGTTTAGGTAATAACAGTATTCTTAATATATATAACCAAGAAACCAAGTCTTACCATTCAAGTCTTAAATGTTAATGTTTCGAAATTGAGATTTATACATCATCTGAAAGCTGAATAAATAAGATTTTCATTGATTTATGGTTTGTTAGGATCAGACAATATTTGAAAATGTGAAAATCTGGAATCCGAGGGTGCAAAAAAAAATATAGAGAGAAAATTGCCTTTAAAGTTTTCCAAATTAAGTTCTAGCAATGCATGTTACTAATCCAAAATTAAGTTTTGATATATTTACAGTAGGAAATTTACAAAATATTTTCATGGAAAATGATCTTTACTTAATATCCTAAAGATTTTTGGCATAAAAGAAAAATCGACAATTCTGATCCATACAATGATTTTTTGGCCATTGCTAAAAATATACCCCAGCGACTTAAGACTGATTTTGTGCTCCAGGGTCACATATATGGTTCAGTTATATGTGGATAAAAAACATTGTTTTGGTGACCTATAAAAAATCTTATAATTATAATTTTTACACACACGCACAAACACACACACACATATATTTGTATAATTTTTTTTGCAAACAGACAGAAATATTCTTGCAAAATAGAGTAATATTTATGGCACAAATATTGGGATTACTATGCAAATGTCACATTAGCGAAAGTTTTCACTAAATATTTCATGAGAAGAAATGATGTCCTGTTCCGGAAGTATTCTTTCTTTTGAGTCCGATCTTCTCAATGAATCATTTTATCCTGTTCACACAACCACTCTGAGATTTGCTCACAAAATCAGACAGATTTGTTTCCCTACTGTCTTTTTTGTCTGTCTATCCCAAGAGCCCATCTGAATTATATTTTTTGGGTCCCTTGAATGGCTCTTAAATGTCTATTGAACCCCTCCCCGCATTTTATTGCCCATCAGATGAGTCCATAAATCACTACAAAAATAAATAAATATATATATAACTATATATAAAAAACTATTTAATATTATAGCTATATAATAATATACTTCTCCTTAACAAGTCAAAAACATTGTATCATATCTGTGCGTGAATAGTTGTGTTTATTTCTCAGAGTTAATGGTTTGTTCAAATCCCAACAATGACTATAAGCAGCAGTAATGGTCACACTAATGGACAGTAATGCATTGTACAGTATGCACTTTTCAAAGAGACTTCAGGGCTCTTAAAAACATTTTTCTCACAGCACCAACTGACTCTCTTCAAACAAATGGACAACATTCCTCCCATACCACCCCCTCTCTGTAATGTCGAATGAAAAATGAAGCAAACGGAAAGAATAAACACAAAGATTCCAGCATTTGTGGGCGGCACGACGCGGTAACCCTGTTTTTAGTCAAAATTTCCAGAGTCACCCAGAGTCTTGCTGCGACAAGTTAGACCATCAAAGGTATGCCGTTGAACAACTTGACTGTTTGAAATCTTCTGTCATCATCACGACACAATCCAGCAGCTGTTTGGGAGATTATGTCTTTCCTCTCACAAGAGTAGAGTAACGGTTGTGTTGTGTCAGTTCACTGTTCGATCTCTCTTTCATGAATGGCTTTGACATGCCGAGGCAGCGAGGCGAAGCGGCAGCTGCTCCTCTAAAGAGAAATGCCACTGTCAGATTGGCGGTTTAGCTCTCTGCGGGCTCCCAGTCTGTTTGTCTCTGCATCGCCAGCCTCTGGTCTCAGTCTGGCTTCCCGAGCCCATGTTAAGCCGGTGGTTGGATCCGATGAGCGATGTGGTTGTAGATTAATGACATACCTCACAGTGCCTTTGTGTAGTCGAGGGGACTTGATGGCACTTGTATTATTGTATACATTACCATTCAAATTAAATTTAGTTAGATAGTAAAAGTTTTATTCATTAAGGATGCATTAAATTGATCAGAAGAGACAGTAAAGATATATATAATATAAAAGATTAACATTTCAAACATCACAGAATCACTGTGATGATTCATCACTGCTTAATATTTTTATTTCCACACGAAAAATTGTTTTCTTCATTGATGATTTTAAGAAATGTGTCTGAAGGATCATGTAGCACTGAAGACTGGAGTAATGTGTGCTGAAATGTAGCTTTAACATCAAAGGAATCAAACAGATGATAAAATAGTTATTTTAATTATATATATATATATATATATATATATATATATATATATATATATATATATATATATATATATATATATATATATATATATATATATATATATATATATATATATATAATATATTTCTTTCTTTTTTTCCCCTTTTAAATACAAAGAAGAAACTATTAAGAATGTGTTTTTTGTACTGTTCCATGCAATTACATTAAATTGGAGATTATGCTTTCGAGCTTCAAAATGGCACAATGAAAGTGGTCCACATGAATTGTGTGATCTATTTCAAACATTTTGAACAGATTAAATTTAAATCCTTAACTTGGTTAAACTTTGCCTCATCAGTGAGCTTTATCTGTTGTTACCAGATCATTAAGTCTGAGAGAGTAAGATAACGTGTTTATTAGTATTGTTGTTAATTAAAAATAAAAGGGCTATAAAAATAGTTTTCCATTCATTGAAAATAAAAATGAAAAACAAAGCTAACAAGAAGAAAAATATGAGAAAAATACTTTAAAAACCCTTTGAAGTAAAAATATATAAAAATTAATAAAATGGCAAAAGCACATACTGTAACTAAATTCTTGAAACTTAAAATAAAATTAAACTAATATATATATATATATATATATATATATATATATATATATATATATATATATATATATATATATATATATATATATATATTCATTAAAATAAATATTATATTTATCAAAATATTAATAAATAGTATATAAATAATGGCAAAAAATAACTGCATAACATTTTGATTGGTTTTGTAAACTGGATAATCTGATTAATAATCTGACACACACACACACTCTCTCTCTCTCTCTCTCTCTCTCTCTCTCTCTCTCTCTCTCTCTCTCTCTCTCTCACACACACACAAACACACACACAAAATAATATATACATAATTTCTTCTCATGAAGCAAATACTTCAGACCACTTCAAAAAAGTGCCACTTTTATTATAATTGTGTAGTTTACATGCTTTAAAGCTCTACTCTCCTGCCCATACTGCAGCAGTATTAGAAGTAGCTTGTTATTGTACTATTTGTACGTTTCTTTGTAGACAGATGCATAGAAACATTGTACTCACATTACACTTAATGTGTAGGAAGAGCTTCCGTGTCCTCTTTGTTTCAGATTAGATTAGATGGTTCAGATAGGTAGTTTAGATGTCAACACAAGGACATAGGAAATGGCCTTATACCGAGCAGACGAAAGACGAGGCCTAGACTGCAAATGAAAGATTTGACTTTATGCTGCAAATTGGGTCTTCCTCTTTAATTTGTGCTCTGTGATTCATAACCATTTTGAAGTAAGTAAAGGTTATTTTCAGGAAGCCTTCTGGAAAGGTAGTTTTTATTAAAAGAGGGGGTGTTTTAATGACAGTTTTATTAAAATCCTCATCCTCTACCTTTTTAAGGCAATGTTACAAGATGATAAAATTCTCAAAATAAGATTTCAGCGTATGATGCACTGTTTAGCACTGGCACTGTATCTACACCTCACAGAAAAACCCAACACAACCTATGATGACAACAATTAGCTGCACGCAAAACGCAAACATACAGCGCAAACAGTGTCTGATTTATGAGTGAATGATGCTTTTATTGAATCAGTTAAAAGACTCACAAGTTTGGAAGAATGAGTCAAATTAATTACTGTTTACTTAAGACGTCAGGCCGGTTGTTGAATGACGTCTGATTATTTGATTTAAATGGTACTTAAAAAAATATTTAAATATTCAATATTACACTATGTATGTACTTTAGGAAAAAATAAATGTTTGTTTCTGTATTTATTAATACATTTTTCCCTATTGGTGCATATTTTTCAGTGAGTAAATTAAGTGTATTTTTATAAAAAATACTGACTTCTGTTTTTTTGGCTTTTTGTTTTTGCATGTCAACACTTGTACAGTAATGATGCTTCTAATCATAAAAAGAGGATTGTTATGGTTAATTTGGTTTATTGTGTGTTGGAGGGCAAATTTAATTAAAATATTGCATCTGTTGTGCCGTAGGCAGTTGCTGTTTTTCATCAGAGCTTCTGATTAATAATAGGTTATAGATGCATGACCATCCAATGGGATTTTGTATTTTTCTGCTGCAGGTGGAGTGTTACAGGCCAGTGGATCAGCTGGTGGGCGGGGCTAAGCAGCACAAAGGGGTGGGGCTCCAGTCGTCTTTGCTGTCCCAGAATGGAGATGTTGAGAGGCATGAGAACAAATCGTGCGAAGGTCGCCACCCCACGCTGGACAAGAATGCTGTGGAAAACGGGCTCCCACGCCAATCAGGCTGTCGGGCCGAGTCGGCCTCTGATTCAAGCCTGAGCCCATCCCAGGACTCCGAGAAGTACGAAGAGGACACACTGCCAACTCTGCCTCGCAAGAAACGAGGGAGACGGAAGCTGGAGCGGCCGACTAAATGTGAGTTATGCTCAACCTTCCTTCATCATGTTTCACAGCTGTCTGCTCACTGAGCCACTCGTGGGCCCGAGGCCAACAACATGTCATCATGATGGTTAAAAAATACAGTATTTAGTCACTGAACAAGAGGATTGTAAATCAGTTTTGGAGGCTTTGTATGTACTATTGACTTGAAGGACAAATAATTATTGTTAAATGAGTACATTAATATGTAAATCAGAGTAATTATGCTCCCAAAAAAATCAAATTTGCAAACAAAAGACACCAGCCTCCCACACTGTGTACAGAGCGATTTGGCAAGATTTACTCTCCAGCAGCGTTTCATACAGCGATTTTGTTTTCCAAATGGGGGAACCAACCACCCCTGCCACATATCCATATTTGTTTGGGTTTAGTTTCACTATGTATACAAATTTAAGCTTTTTATTGTTTTGTTTTGGTTTTATTTCATTTTTTTTATTTAATTTTTTTATATTTTTTTTTATTGAAACATAAGCAGTACCTCACTCACCATGGGAACTTTCAGTATAAAAAAGATTCAAAGGTTTCAATTATTCAAAGGTTTCAAAGGTTTCAGATTCAAAGGTTTGGTTTCAATTATTAATAGTACTGCAAAAGTTAACAAATGCAATTAAATTAATAGATTTTGTGCAATATTTATTTTTAATGTTAATGTCAATTTGACATCATAACTGTTATATTCTATTCTTTAGTATTTTCAAAAAATTTAACAGAACCTTTAAAGCAGCATGCTGAACCTAGTAATTACACGTGACCATTATTATTTTTTAACATTATTTACCATCATTTTATATTACCATTAACATTGTTTTTATTTAAATAATGTTGTTATTTTTTATTATGTAACACATATTATTATGTGTTAACCAGGGAAAGGTTGTGAGATGAACTACTAATGTTTGGTTTTGCTTTAACCTGTTAACTGTCACTCACATTTTTGAACATAGACTTGAAAGTGCATGATCCAAGCCTCAATTTTTATAATTCATGACTGAAAACATTTTGTAACATGACTTTGATGTACCATTTTCATGGTAATGCAATGTTTGATTTAATGGGTTTCAAAGGATGAATTTTGAGATTTTAGGTTTTCAAGTGATATGTAATTTCTGATGATTTCTAAAGTGTGATAGAGAAAAAGGCATTTTTTGACAAAGGTCAGAACTCCTGATATGATGTAGGTTTTTGAGCTGCACTCTTGCCATAAATTAATTTATTACTTTTCCTACAGTATTTTTAACAAAAAGATTGGTAAAATATCTATTTAGGAGTCTAGACCTTCCCAACGCTATATAGTTTGTCATAATTAGATTAGGATTTATTTGTAATATAGGTTAAAAAAGTGAGTGAGTATTCTCACCGATTCAGTCTGATTCAGAAAATCTTTTGAACGATTCCTAAAAAACAAATCAAGTGATTTGTTCGTGAATTAAACTGTTGTGCTGTATTTTTGGCTTGTGTTCTGCTACAAAAGACAATGCAATAGAAAGCTGTGTTGACTATTAGTTGTCAGTAAATGATCACGCAGGACCTCATTCATCACTTATCACTTTTCACAAGCTCACAGCTCTGCTAAAATATATTTATATTTTGCAGTGGCACTACAGGTTCATCAGGGTTTCTGAGATGCTCTTGAATACTGCTCCAGTGTGATGTTAATTATCAGACCTCTCTCTCTCACTCTCTTTCCATACTGTGAGGTCAGGTATTGACCTTGATGAGAGCAAGGCCGGGTAGACAGAGCCGTGTCTCTCCTGGCAGCCTGCCTTGATTGGGTCAGTGCACAGAGAGACAGCAGGTCTGTGTTGTGGCCGCTCTCTGTGGGGGCCGTGCCAGGTGCATGGCACAATGCCCAGGGCACTTACACACTGATCCTACATCAGTCTCCCTAAACCCACTTTATGGTGAAAGACGCCAACTTGTAGACCTATGTAAAATGGTATAAAGTCCAGACAGTCCATTTATAATGCTTTTGAAATCCAGTAAAACGTCATATAGCGAATAATCAAAAGTATGTGCTGTTTGCTAGCACTACTAACAATGCTATTGTCACAGCGTGGGTCAGACAAAGACGAGGAGAGCTGGATCTCAGTGGAATGTTTATTTACAAAAATAAGCTAAACACATGCATTTAGACAGTAGCTGAAAATATGAGCAATTTGAAGAAGCATTAAATACACAATACAATGAGGAGAACAACAAGGTACAGGTGAGAACGTTTCCCCTTCTTGTTTCCATGGAGATTCGTTATGCTTGTCACGTGACACACCGCAACCACGAAAACACTATGTGACAGATGTGTCACTTTTATTTAGTTTTTAATTTTTTATTCAAAATATTCACACACTTGGTTACCATGTCCTCAATATCTGATATTCCGATGCTTGTCTGATAAAAGATTAAATAATTATAAATGATTTTGACCGTGATCTGTAACGTGAGATGGGTGCCGCCATATTCGTACACAATGCAGTTCAGAGAATCCTGTCAGTCGGATTTATAGCATGTAAATTAATAAATTTCTCCCAAAATACATATAAGTAAGTGGCTGGCGATCTGGGAGAAGAAGAGAGTTAACTTTATAGTTACTTATACGTACTATGTGTATCTGATAAGAATAGAACACCTTTGCAAATTATATTTGAATGAATTGTTATTGCTGCTTACATTTACATCCGTGTATTTTATAAATACTCAATCTATTGTTTTATAGTAAGTACTGTATGTGTAATTAAATGTCTGAAACCCAAACGAAACATTATGTGGTTAAAAACACTGCATAGTTGTGATTATATGACAAATGCAATGCGTGTCTCAACACCAGCAAAAGCAGGAAAGCACAGTTTGAATATAGCAGTTATGTGATGTCACTGAACAGTTTGAATCCCATATGTGGGACCGTACAGGCCTGTTCACACCAAGGACAATAACGATAAAGAAAATCGTTCTCAATATTAAAGAATAGCGGAGTCCAAAGCACAGCTATAGTGATAAATGCACAGAGAAACAATATACCGAATTTTCCGGACTATAAGTCTACACTAAGCAGCATAGAGCGCCCTCTCGCGGCTGGAGACGGTAATGTTTTCTCTTGGTTCTAAATAAATGCGACTTATAGTCCAGTGCGACTTATAGTCCGAAAAATACGGTAGTTGGAATCACTTTCAGAATGCTTTTTTGAACGGTGAACGCTAAAAACATTGACACCCAATCAGAATCCATCCTGCTATAACAAGCTTAGAATTTAAAAGCGACAGACGAGTGTGCGCTTAGAATGGACAGACGATATCGTCCGCTGGTGTGGACGCTAATATCTTCATCTTTACAGTTATCATTTTACTCATCGTTCTTGGTGTGAATGGGTCTTGCTGCTCAAATGGTTAATGTCAGAATGTTCATTTTTGGGTGAACTATCCCAAATAATTTTTTTAGTAATTTACTCACCCTCTGGGCATCCAAGATGGTGACTTTATTGGTGATAAAGGTGACTTTATTTCTTCAGTAGAACCGTTAAGATGATTATTAGATGAAACTGTGGTGCTTGGTGATTGATAAAATGCAAGTCAATGATTGAGAGTCAAAAAGCATATCAGGCAACACAAAATGAATATGCTTTGCTCCTGGTATTTTCACAGGTATTTATTTTGTGTTGCCTTAAATGCTTTTTTGACTCTCAAAATGATGGTAGCCATTGACTTGCATTTTATGAATCACCAAGGACTGTGGTTTCAGCTAAAAATCTTCATTACTGTTATACTCAAAAAAAAAAGTCAGTTACATCTTGGATGGTCTGAGGTTGAGTAAATAAACAACAAGTTAAAAATTCTGGGGTGAGCTATCCCTTTAAAGACTGTTTTTCCCACACATTTCCTAAATGAAACACTTTATGAGGGCTTGCGGGCTCAGGTACTGTCCCACAGGGTATCACAATTGTCATTTTCAGGTTTCAGAAGGGTGATCAATAAAAAAATATATCTTAACAGTTTTTCTATAAAATAAAATAAAATAAGTGATTAAGTGAGAGTGAATTTACAGAGAATATGTGACAGAGACAGGTTATGAGATATATAAGCAAGTTTATTTGTAAGCAAAATGGAGATTGCAGCTATAATATACCCAAGTTAATCTGAAATCTATCAGTCAGGAGCTTGTTAAAACAAATGAACATTGGACGCCTTAATATTATTGGTAGGCTACATAACTGGTTACAGATTTAACCATAAATAAGGTTTATTTGCACTAGTCACTACCACTATTTACCAGACTTCGTTAACCTGGTGCTAATGCTAATCAATACTAATCGCTAAAAGATCAGTCAGTCATTAATTCAATCCCACCATAGATTTTACTGAACCATGTATTCTGTATAGTGAGTCAAAAAGAACAATCTTGCTTTGATTGACAGAGAATGGGCAAATCCGGCAGTACCTGTCTTTTTTATTCCTCTATCTAGAGGGCACAGGACGTATTTCATTCCAGTGAAGGGGAAATGAACGCTCTGAACACGCAGGCTGGCATGTGCTCAAACTGGCACGCCAGACGCTAGATGGGCACAGCGTGCCAACCATGCTCACAAACCCAGTGACCTTGGCAGTCTCAGCGGAATGAACCCCTTCCTCACCGTACAGACAGGGTTTCTTATTCCCATCGAGCCACTGAGAAAAAAGGAAGAGACAGAAAGAGGAGAGAGGATTTGCACTTGCTATAAATGTGAAGAGGACTCACGGGTCAAGGCCTTTTGTTTTGGTACTTCACTGGCAGGCTTTTGATGGCTCTTGTGAAGAAAACAAGCTCTAAGGTTTTGCCTCTCGGCGCTCAAGTGTTGTGATGTGGCTGGGTGATGGAGCTTTGATAGACTTTAAACAGACTTTTCTTAGGCTAGTGGGTTATTAAAATGGGTGCTGTCTACTTCTTTTGACTTCATGTCAGTATAGAGACGTCATGAATATGCCATAACAGACTGCCTGTAAGCCTGGTCTAAATCCCACAGATCTATTTATATGAAGTTGTTGTCCTGCTCATCATACTTAATGATTATCAAAATGAGGTATTTAGGGTTCTTTCATGCATTCATTTGGGGTTCTTTCATGTCTTTTTGCTGTAGGCATATATCAGAAAAGTGCTCTCAAAATGCAGTTTAATAAATGAGTGGTAATTTTAAAGGCATTTTATATATTTTTAATTACTTCATTTTAATTGTTATTTATTTACTTAATTATTTTATTGTTGCATTGACAATGTGGAGATGTTTGTGTTGGTCTGAACAGATGCATTTGCAGACTTCATTCAAATTCAAAGGTTTCTCACACTGATCTCAATATTCATCGCAGATTTTAATTCAAAAAATTTATTATAACAAAACGTATTCTCTATTTTTCTCGGCATGCATATATATATATACTAGTGCTGTCAATCGATTAAAAAAAATTAACTAATTAATCGCACAATTTTTTTAAATTAATCGCGATTAATCGCGATTAATCGCAATTAAAAGACTGAAACTTTTTGGATATGTAAATGTAAAATGTAAATAATTAATGTAAACTCAAGACAAAGAAACTATTTAAATTCAAAATATGATTGTTTATTGGAATTTTTGTTTAACTTGTAACACAGATTTTCTCATGTAAACAACATACCTGCAATAAACCATCAATATTCTCCAAATTAACTGTTGGCTTGAAAGCCATATTTATTACAGAAATAAAAACACAGGCATGTAAGTACCATTTGAATTTCAAAACAATCAATGCCAATAAAAAACAAAAATGATTTCCATGTTCCATGAATTCTAAGTGGACTGCAAAAAAATTCCAAAGTATAGTCATTGCCAGTGCTTTAAGTGGGCCTGTATGCACCGGTACCGCCACTTCCAAATATAGCTCTTGAGCGTACCGCCACCTCTCCGTGCGCCCAGAACGTGCTTGTAGCGTACCGGTACGCTCATTTGGACATCTGTTTTAATAGAGGTTTTAATCTTTTACCTGCACTGCCGATTTTCAGAGCGCCCTTCACAATGCAAGCTTCCTAATTCATCCCACCCAGAGCAGAAACTACATTACCCATTCACCCTTAAATAATACAAGTGAATAGCGCATGTGTCGCTTTTCCCACTGTTAAGTGTCAACAACTCAACGTGGCCGGAGAAGGTGTGTGAAACTCGTTGTGAGTTATACTAAAGCAAAATCTTGAGTATTTATTGTCTGATAAACATTAAAAACTGTCTGCGGAGGTTCAGTCGTCCTGCAGCCCCCGCTGGCTGTTCATTGGCTGCAGCATCTTTTTTCTAAGTTCTAAAAAAATACCGTAGACGGCAAGGCACAAATTTAGATATTCATTTATCTAATTAATCTATAGCCTATGCATAAAGACAATATGATCTTTTTGTCCCCTTTTTGTTTTAAAGCTTGATGAAGAGAGAGAGCGCAAGTTGCTGCAGCTGCGAGGAGGACAGTGATGCACGCGTACAGGAGTGATTGACAGTTCGCGGCACTGTGTACAAAAAATACTCCGCTACACAATTATTTCTTTATTTTCGTTTAAGCTTATTAACGTTAGCGTTACAGAAAGGTCTGATTTACGCACTGTTACAGTCATACAGTCATAATGTTTCTTGTGGCAGACTGAAGAGTAATCCGGCAGAGTTTTATACTGAAACTTTCCGTCTAAAAGTCCTTCCTTGGTCTTATCCATATTTCTTTGCACGTTGAACACACATAGGCCACAACTGGAAATAAAAAAAACTGCAACCGCGTTAATTGCGTTATTTTATTTTAACGCGTTAAATATTTCAAATTAATCGAATGCGTTAACGCGCTAATTTTGACAGCACTAATATATACATATATATATATATATATTATAATTGATAAACTTTCGTGACGACGCGCAGGCCGTCTTTTTACACTGGTCTCAGGCAGTCGGTTGAAATCACCAGTCCCCTTTCCACTCTCCACACCACTTTACTTAAAGTATGGTCCTCGCCTATTTTTGAAGGTAAGAGTATGATCTCAAATATGCTCTAGCACCCCTCTCACGATACTTTGTTGTCATACACCTATCAGTTCAAGCAGCGTTGCTTCAAGTCGAACACACCTACTGGTTTTGTGGTGTTGTTGTTGTTCGCCCTAGAAAACGTACATCCACCACACATCATTGCGTCGATATATCATTGATATCGTGATATGACACATTTTTATAATGTAAAAATGTATACCGGTATTATCATGGATGGTATGGTATGGCACACCCCTAGTTATTATGATTATTATTAACTCCTCACAAGATTTCTGACAGAAGAGTGAAAAGTATTATCGGAAGTGCCAAGGACCATATGTAGAGGGCTTCGGAAAGACCTGGAATTACAATTGTTTCAAGAAAATAATAAGTAATGCACTCAAATCTCTTTAATTTCTCATTATTTCCAACTTGCAGAGTTCAAGCTAATCTTTTTTTTTTTTTTTTTTTTTTACCTTTCAGAACTTTGATGTGGGAAAGTTTGTAATGGTGAATGTTAATTTTGATCTGAATATCATGCTAATGTTGGGCTTCAAAACAAAAAGAAGAAAGGGTTTAGGAAATAAACTATTCTATCAGATGCTCTATACAGTAATAAAGTAAATTAGTCAATCTGTAGCTCGTTTTCACTTGAACGCAAATGAACCTTTTGAGGCTTTTGAGGGGCCACTTTTATTGATGTGGTAGTGGAATTGTGGGTGTGCTTTTGGAAAGCTTTGTTGAGCTCTCAGTAATATTGGCTTCCTCAACCCCAAGTTAGAAGGGAGTCTCAGTACTCCTGAATCATGAATCATCATGATAGCCCTGCTAATGTTTCTGGTCACTGGTAATCGTAGCCTCTGGCTAACCTCGACCTAACCTGCTGAACCCAGCCAAGACAAAGCTGTTTAGCCATGAACGACATCCTTTTGTATGTGGAGACGTCAAGAGTATAAATCAATGCCAGGGCAAAAAAGGAGTCAGAACTTTTCAAGAAATTCGGGAGGACTCATTATGGCACTGTGGAATGTGCGCAAGATGAATGGCGTTAGATGAGAACGGAGAAAGTATGAGTGTTGGGGAAGTTATTCCAAAATAGTAGTTAGTTACTGATTCTTTTTTTTTTGGTACATTTGATTGCAATGGTATTAATTTACTGTTCAGACTGACTGGTTATCACATTAACCATTATTAGCTGTAGATTGAATCTGCTGCCATTTTGTTTTAAATTTTCTTAGTCTTTTTTTTGGATGAAAATGGGGTACTACATCAGTCGATTCAGTCACTGACTCAACATGTTTCTTAGGGGTGTTCACATTTTTGGTTTCAAAAACAGCTAAATGCAGCACAATGGAATAGAGCAGGCTATTTTTAACTTGACACACCATCTGAAAAATACTTCTAACTGTGCCATTAAAAAAAAAAAGGTGTGAGACACAAAACAACGGCCAAAGACGATGGGGCTGCCCCGCTTGCAAAGTCACTGAATGTCAGAGATGTCAAATCCGCTATGATTATGAGTCAAAGTGGTTTTTTCATTGTTGCTAGTATTCATGATGGCCTGCATGTCTGTGTTCTTATTGGAGCCTGCAGAGAATGGTTTAGTTTGTGTGTAGCGCACATGATCAGTTTTGATTTCATGCTTTTGGAATTACTCCTAGTTTTTGAGGCAATTGATATTAAAAGCAGTGGTTGACTGATATTGGATCTTCAATGGCTGAATTTGATACTGATGTCTAGAGCCGTGTCGGCCGATATAATTCCATATGAATGAGCACTTGTTTTTTTACAATATTATAATATTTGAAAAATATGTGGATGCACTGATACTTTATTTTAACATTTTGAAACAAACAAACATACAGAAAGTAAAAAAAACAAAATCTGTTATGCTAAGTATGGAAACAGAATAGCTTCAAAATCATTCAAATAATATGATTGAGAAAATTGAAACCCGCCCTCTTATTAAAAAATGACACATGAAAAGCACAATTCATAAATAAACATGGTGTGTTAACAAAATGTTTGTATGGTTGTGTTGTTACCATGTAGATTTATGTAGATGTTTTGACAGATTCACAATTATTTAAATTGTATCCTGCATTATTTAAACTGTGTCCTCTTTATTAAGCCAATCATCTGTTATGCTTTCAATCCAGCGAATTATAGTACACATAGTACATCTGGTCATGTTGGCCAGAAACTTTTTTTTAAATGGTAATATTTTGGTGCCACACACAAAGACACATTCATGCTGTGTGTAAGTAAATATTGCCCTGTGGCAATTTTCACATATTTAGCAACCCAGCAAGTCTTTTGGTAGTGATTGACTGACATTAATACTCTGTTTCTAAAGTTCTCCGAGACTTTAATTTAGTAACACAAAGCCCTCAAGCTAAAATGGTCCGTCTTCCTGCTGCTTTTGGCGTCTCAGCTCTTTATTCAAACTCTTTTACAAGTAAAAACCTTCTTTTGGACTCAAATGAGAATAGTTTATTTTGGCTCAAAGCTATGTTATGCTTACTCCTCCACATTAAAGCCTGGTGAAAATTTCTGTTGCTGCAAAAATACCATTGAGGCCTTATACTGGAGATTGGTGAAGACTATTGCGACAGATCTGGACTGTCAGAAACATTTCAGGTAATCGCTTGTTCTTGTGGCTGTTTCCCTCTAGACGTGGAGCACAAGGAGGACGAGGGTGAGGACTCTGCAAAGAATGAGGTAAAACTGTCTTCATGTTGTGTGCCTGTCTGTGATATATAGTGTGCACTTTTGTGTGTTTCCGTCTGTGAAAATTCAACCTTTCCGTTAATTGCTTTCCAGCCACTTCATTATGAAAGAAATGGTACCCTAATGGTGAAATATCAAATACACTTGGTCCTCTGCTTCAAAAAAAGGGTCCCTGTTCTCCACCAGCCGTCCGGCCGCTCGAACCCTCGAGTACCCTTAGTTTGAGAGTCCCCCACTAGTCCATTTGCGAAACGCTTCGAAATCATTCGCTGACGATCCACCTAATTCCTTCCTTCATTTAGGATCGCATAGATAGATAAGACGTTAATTTTTTCTTTTCTTTTCCTTTTTTTTTGTTGCTTTTGTCACTTTAAACAGGGAGCTCGAGGGAGGCTCCGTGGGGGAGTGGGCTGGGAAGTCAGCCTCCGTCAAAGACCCATGCCCAGAGTAACCTTCCAGGCCGGTGACCCTTATTACATTAGCAAGAGGACCAGGGAGGAGTTGCTGGCAAAGTGGAAGTTGGAGGTGAGTACCACTGCTCACCACTGTCCCAGAGGAAGAGCGATAGGGAGCTTGTCAGCATTTCTATGATAGCAGGAACGTTTGCCAGGACGACGACTCTGCGAATCACCTAGACTCTGCGAAATCCAAGTGTATTTGATGAGTCTTTTGATCTCGCATGAAGGTACCATTTATTTCATGAGATGTCTTGCTGGCTTCTTCTCACATGGAAAATCTATTGGTTTACTTATTATAACCATGCACAGACATGTCCGTTATGAATGCTGTGGCCAGTCAGAGGTGTTAAAATAACGGTAATGGTAGTTTATAGCAGTCAATAATCCATAGATACAGTATGTTTTATTTATTTATTTTTTGTTCCTGATTGGCCAATATGAGAGATTTTAACGTTTATCGGTAATAAATATTGGATATTTTATTGTGCAAGCTTCTTTACTCAATATTGCATTAGTTATTAATGTTCAATTAGATGTTTAACATATTTATATACAAACTATTTGAAATGTTTATCACTTATCGGTATCAGTATATCGGTATATATTGGTACAGTAGATATATTCGTCAGCTTATCTGTATTGTGTATACTGTGTATCTGTATAGTTGTGATTGTTGTATAGTTGTGACAAAAAAAACAAAAAAACAACATGACTGGACACTTGTTGCTCCTGGTTAGGATCAGAGACTTCCCTAGCATGGGACGGTTGACCTAGTTGTACTGCCCTAAGAAAAGCCATAGTTGGCCTTTGTACTGTTTAATTGTAGTTTATAAATCTATTGCACTAATTATTGGAGACATCGCAAATAATCCAAGATCAAGAATGTGACATTTCAGGAAGAAAATCAAAGGTTATATCATCATTCCTTTTTTTTTAGTCTAATAGTCTGAGTCATGTTGAATTTTTATGCCCGTTCCTTGAATGTGCAGAGCTGAAATTGTTGTGATGTGTCTTGACTTGAATGTGAGTGTGATTTCTGCTCCACTAGTGGCACTTAAACAGGTTTCCAGAACACTCCTGTCTGTCATTTGCCAAGCATACAGCTAGTCCCACCCAGGGTTATTTTTAAAGAAAATCCAGTTTAATATAATTTAAGGGACAGGTTGGTTCACAACATAAAGATATAGTTCACACTAACAGACCGGTAACATGTCAGTATCAGTTCTCACTATTATCTATTGTTGCTTATTAGCATGCCTGTTAATAACATATTGGCTGTTTATTAGTACTTATAAAGAACATATTCTGCATGACCATATTCCACATCCGTAATCCTAATACCTAAACTTAACAACTAACTTACTTACTATTAATAAGCAGCAAATTATTATTTCATTGAGGCAAAAGCCATAGTTAATTGTTTGTTAATTGCGAGAATCGGACCTTAAAATAAAGTGTGACCAACAGACGATAACATTCAATGTATTACAATAAATCACTGCAGTTTTAAGGTCAGGTGTATTCTGATGATCTCTAAATGTTTTTATCGTTCAACTGCTGAAAACAATTCGGAAAGTGTGGAATCCACTTTTATCATAGAATTAAAAATATTATTAAAACTTTATAGTTATAGTTATCGTTATTGTCCCTAGTGTGAATGAGCCTTTACTGATCGGTTTGACGGTCTACAAAAAAGGCTGGGAAACACTGATTTCAATCATTAATTTAGCTCTCTTAAAGGAATAGTACACCCAAATTATGTCAGTAATCACTTACACCCATGTCATTTCAAACCTGTAAATGTCTTCAGAACCCAATTTAAGATATTTTTTAGTCCATCTGCCATCAGAGGTTCAACCGTAACGTTATGAAGCAATGAGAATACTTTTTGTATGCAAATAAAACAGAAATGATGACTTTATTCAACAATCAATGGTAGAAAATTGTTGAATAAAGTCATTATTTTTGTTTTCTTTGCATACAAAAAAGTATTATCATCACTAATGTTACGGTTGAACCACTGATGGCAGATTGGACTATTCTGATGACGTCTTTCATACTTTTCTCGATCTTGACAGTGTAAGTTACTTGGCCGTCTATGGGACAGTCACAAGCCTCCCGGTTTTCATCCAAAATATCTTAAATTGTGTTCTGAAGACAAACAAAGCTTTTACAGGTTTGGAACCACATGGGGGTAAGTGATTGATGACAAAACTTTCATTTTGGGGTCGAGAAACCTTTAACTTCATGTTGTTCCAAACCCTTAAGACCTTAATTCATCTTCAGAACACAAATTTATATATTTTTTAAGAAATCCAAGCTGTCAGATCCTGCATAGACGTTGTGGTACTCTTGTGAACACACGTCGAAGAAAAACTCAGAAGAGAAGAAATTGTTGAATAAAGTTATTTTTGTTTTCTTTGCGCACAAAAATTATTCTCATAGCTTCATAAAAGTGGACTACTTTAACAATGTCCTTACTACCTTTCTGGGCCTTAAACGTGGTAGTTCTGTTGCTGTCTATGCAGGGCCAGAAAACTCTCAGGTTTCATCAAAAACATCTTAATTTGTTTTCCAAAGATGAGCGAATGTCGGGTTTGTAATTAATAACAGAATTGTTATTTTTGGTTGAACTATCCCTTTAACAGCCATTGCAAGAGTGAATCTCTAATAATCATCACAGGTACAGGTGCTTGACAGTTTTTCTACTGTGTTGCATGGTGAGAACTGCTCTGTTACATAACGTTCTTTTTCCTCGGTAACCAAAGAGCGCCAACCAATCGACATCAAGCTCCCCCCACCCCCATTTTTTTTCCCTCCAACCCTTGCCTCACTGTGTTTGAGGACAAGCCATTAAAGTGTCAGAGATCCTAGAAATACAGCCAAATTAGCCGGACACACAGTTGTCTCATGAGTGGACGTCGTAAAATTCCAGAGAAATGGGCGTTTCGCATTCTTCACGCGGAGAGCAGGAATCCTCCATCGGGAGCCTGGGAATTTTTGTCTTTCTCTGAATAGTCACATTGTGGAAGAGCACAGATCGTAACATGTCATTTCTCTGTTTGCTCTCCGAAGGTCTGTGGAGTCATGTTTTCTCGAAGCAGCTCCACACCGGACACAACAGTGCAGCAGGCTCTATTGATAGGGGCCTTGACATGTTTCCTTCCTCTGGCTACGAGGCCTGAGCTGCATACAGTCAGCAGAGCTTTGTTAGCAGTGAAGGGGTGGCCCTAAGGGGGGAATAAAACCCAGCCTGCTGGGATCATGTCTCTCTCTTTTTTTTTTTATATATATAAGTGCCCAACACTACAGTAGATTCCTCTTTCCCACCCCCATCCCGTTCACTTCACTCCTCCCCCTCTCCCCTCACTACTCTCTCTGCAGTGGAAATGAACTCCGTACTATGGATATAAGGGTGAAGATGAGGTTTACAGCGAATTTCCAGGGCTGCTTGCAAGACAGCCTCCTGGACAGCCGCCAACATTCTGCAAGTCCTCTCTAGCCAACCAGAATTCCTGTTGGGAACCACCTGACCCTGAATTCCCAGACAAAGAAATGTTCATGCTTTCTGTTTTTTTTTTTCCTCTCTTTTTTTTTTTTTTTTTGAAGGGGTCTCCACTGAGCCAAGAGTGGGGCAAGAAAAAAAGCGACTCACACGTTGGATTTAAAGTGCCGAGTGCAGGCGTGTATGGGTAGGTCGGCTGGCTTGTTTGTTGTTGATAGCACAGGGGACAGTGTGCATGTCTGAGTAGACTTGCTGGAGGAGGAATATGCTGACTTCAGGTATTTCCAGGAGACTTGTTACGGACCATCTGCCTTGGGTAGCTTAAAGGAAACCCATCTCTTTAAAACCAGAGTGCCGGACCGGGCTTAAAAACATTGCAAGTACAAGACAAAATGCTTTGCTTAAAAGGGTTTTTTTTTTCTAGCCTGTGTGTTATCACAGGGGGATAGCAGAGAGCTGAATGTATTTCCTGTTTTACTGTCTCTGCAGGATGTTGTGCATAGGGCATATATTTGGCTTTGTTCATGTGTTATAGTTTATTCTTGGTTTTTAAGTGTGCTGTGTTCTGACAGTGTGCTTTTTGTGGTTATTTATACATTAGGGTTGTAGAGACATAGCATGTTTTAGCTAGAAAGAATGCTTTTAGACTTATTTTAAAAGGAAAGTTTTGCTTTGGAGCTTGAAAATAAAGGTAATATGCTTTTTACAGTCTGTCAGATTTGGGTCGGTACCGCAAACACGTAAACCTGGCAGCGGTTGTCGCTTGTGTTGATACGAAAATGCGGTGCATGTCTTTTTAAGGATATGCAAATATGAATGAACCGAGTGAACCCGGGAAGCACGTGTGATTAGTGCACTGCCAGTGCTTGCTCGTACTCTGAGTCAAGGCTGCACACACTGAAGCAGGCAGACTTTTGCACTTCAGCTTTTGAAGATTCATGGACAATTTAAGAAAATAACGGATTTTAGACTAAAATCATTTTGCACGGCTTGAAGTGAACAAATAAAGAGAATGCTTTAAAAAACTTTAATATTAAGGCACTTAGACTAAGACTCATTTAGCATGCCTGACCTCTGCTGCACTAGTAATTACCGAGTCTTTAATGGACCCAGTACAATCGGAAACTAAATGCATCCTCTATTCTCTGGACTTGGAAGGCTAAAAAGTGAACAGCCTTTGTTCGGTCTCTCACAAAGTCAAATCAAAATAAATGCGATTGTCACACAGTGGCGATAGCCATTCATCCCCTGCCTGTTGGAATTTCAGTGTGCACTGCTGTGCTGCCGGCATTTGAATTAAATCACACTATTTCCTCTTATTGTTCAAAAACGTTTAAGGGAGTAGTATTTATTAAACAGTATTTGTTTGGAAACCATTCATAATGTTTCTGTGCGCTGAAGACTGACTGTCTGTCAGCTGTGTACAACAAGTAAATATAAATATTTAATTTTATTAAATTAAAAATAATGTCATCATATTGTTTATTAACTTTATGTAATTGCTATGGTATAATAGTTCACCACAAAATTAAAATCTGCTGAAAATGTTCTCACTGTCATGCCATCTGAAATGTAGATGAGTTTGTTTCTTCATCGGAACAGATTTGGAGAAATTTAGCATTACATCACTTGCTTCTCCAATGGATCCTCTGCTGTGAATGGGTGCCATCAGAATGAGAGTCCAAACAGCTGATAAAAACATTACATTAACATCAGTTAACATCTTATGTAGTGAAAAGCTACATGTTTATAATAAACAGTTCCAGCATAAAGTCTTGTTTAACTTCAAAACATTGCTTCTGGCTAAAACACAATATCAGTTCAGTTCTCTTCTGAATCAGGAGAGAGATCTGCACAGATCACACACTGTGTACAACTGAAAACAGTCCAAAACAGTTATGCAAACAAATATGTAGGTGAATTTTGATTTGAAAGGACATCAAGGGATGGACTTTTTGATTGGAGGAAGCATTGTTGTGGATAATGGACTGGTATTTTGGCCAGAAGCGACATTTGAATTCTTTCCCCCCTAACAAACACACTGCTTTTTACTTCCCAAGTTGTTAATTGATGGACTGGAGTCATGTGTATTACTTGTGGATTATTATAAGGGTTTTGTTAGCTGTTGGAATAACAACAGTTTCATTCTGACGGCACCCATTTACTGCAGGGGATCCATTGTTAATCAAATATTATGCTAAATTTCTCCAAATGGGTTGTAATGAGATAAACTTGTCTACGTCTTGGATAGCCTAAAGGTGAGTAAATTGAAATTTTGGGGAGAACTACATTTATTCTTACAAGCCTATATTATATATTTTTTTGCTAACAATTTTATAATTTATATTTTTTTTATATTTTTTTCTTTCTTCCCTAAAGAAGCAATGTTGTATAGCATGCGTTGTGTCATAATACTGATTTTTCAACCCAATTTTCATCCCAAAATAATTGTTCCAAGGCTATCATTCTATCATAAATGTTAGCTTGTTAGCATATGTAAATGATCACATTTAGCAACTACAATGCTCAGTCTATCACAGAAGCCAAGTATTTAAATTTGTAAGGAATAAAAGTGTAAAAAAAAAACATGTATGACATTGTAACAATGTGGCATTTGGCCCGAATGTCTTTTACATTAGCCTCAGGCTGTTCTTATGATCATAAATCATAAAGGTATATAGTTTTTTTAGTAATGCTGTTTTTCATTCCTATGTCATATGAACAGCAACACATTCAAAGGCCTAACATGCAAAATAATAGACCTACAAGAATCCATGTGCAGTAGCTGATCATAAAATTGAATCGAATTGTCATGGTATATAAAAAATTACAATAAGGTTGGAAAAAAGAATTTGCCAGAGGAGCTTTCTTGGAAAAGAGGCTTGGCTGATCATTGTAATGTGCAGAGCTGCTTAAGGCCATGGGTGTTTCCTTTCAGATATAGGTAGCTCTCCATACAGCACACAATCTTTAACATAGAGCTTCAAAAACACTCTTTCAGAAGGTTACCTTTCTTACCTTTCAGTATTGGATTTATGCGTACTGTGTAAAAGAGCTTTAACTGAAGAGGTTAGTTTATCACTTAGTTCTCTCAGCTTCTGTATTATTCAATGTGGCAATTTTTGGCTTATGTGAAAGTACTGCATTATAGATACCATTACAGTACATTTCCATTTATAGTCCCATAGTTGCTTAAAAGTAAGTTTTCTTAGTGCTGATGCTGAGATTTACATATCATTACTTCAGTGGCTGGAGGATATTATTTGTTAGTTAGAAATGTAAGACTAGTACTAGTTTCAGAAACATTTTCTCTAAATACATCTTAACATCTGTGTTTTTAGTCTTTTAAATTAGCTTTCTATCTTTTGGACAGCCGTGTAGCAAACTAGGCCAGCAAATGGGTAAATTTTCATGCTTTTTAATAATCTTTATCTTTATAAATGCATTTATTCAGTAAACTTTTATGAAGTATTTATTCAAAGTGATTCCAACAGTACAGCTTGCTGTAATTGTTGGTGTTTGTTGTTATATTTTTTTCTGGTTATTTTAAGATCACTGTTGTGGATGACATACTGTTTATATATCTTGTTATTCCTGAGCTGGACCTTGTGTTTGTAGCTGACAAAGACTGTAAAGTACTGTACTCTTGAAAACCTCCCCCTTTCCTTCCTTCTCGTCTCCCCCTCCCTCAATTTCAAGAGCCAGACTCGCTACAGTGAGGCCCCTGAAGAGGGGCGTTTACAGTTGGGGGGAAAGAAAACACCTCCAGAAGCAAATCTCCACTTAAAGCCGCAATGCCTCCCTCTCCTCCCCCAGTTTTTGGGGAGATTTCAGTTTTCTATTGATTTCCTTATTTTTTATGTAGAAATAACCCTTTCCTTCTTCCTGAGTCGACGGTTTGAGACACAATATTGGCACCCTCTGTCATTATTTATTATTGGTTTTGACAGTCTTTAGTATCTGTGATAGCTTTGACAACTTAAACTTGGGGGATTTTCAAGCTAGTCAGAAGTTATGTGTGGGTTTATATCAAAAGCAGGGATTATTACTCTTCATCAGTCACATTGGGTGAGTTCGGCTTGTTGTGTGGAATGTAAATTGTGTACATTTATAGGGAACAAAGCCACATGCATGTGAGTTGGAATCAGTCGTGGGTAGCTCAAGATGATATTTTCTTTAGATAAGGGTTTCAGATTTCAATTATATTCTGATTTAAAGGGTTAGTTCACCCAAAATGAAAATTAACCTATAAATTACTCACTTTGAAGTCATCCTAGGTGTTTATGACTTTCTTCTTTCGTATGAATCCAGTTAGAGTTATTTAAAAAATTGTCTTTGATCTTTTTTAAGCTGTTTCATGCCACACAGTGGGTGTTGCACTGCATCGGTTCATGAGAAGTTTAATAAAAAGCGTATCCATAAAAGTGTCTCACACGGCTCCAGGGGGTTAACAAAGTATTTCTCTAGTGAATTGATGCGTTTTTGTAAGAAAAATATTCATATTCAAAATGTAATAATCACTTTAATCTAGCTTGCACTCACTGATGTAAAACGGAAGAAGTTCTGGGGGAATGACATGAGGTCATCCTTGTGCATGCGCCGGTGAGTCTCATGAAAAAAAACAATGTTTGTTAACAGGAGCAAAGGAAGCATAGTTTCCTTACTTTAGCAAAGGAAAACCAGTCTCCTCTTGGCTTAAATCAAAGTCCTCTGACATTCAAAAAATACACTTTTTTTTTAATGGATGAGCTTTTTATTAAACTTCTCATAAACCAATGCAGTGCAACACCTGCTAGGTCAAACAGCTTGAAACATCAAAGACAATTCAAAAACTCCAACTGAATCTGAAGTCTGAAAGAAGAAAGTCATATACTCCTAGGATGATTTCAGGGTGAGTAATTTATAGCTTAATTTTAATTTTTGGATGCACTAACCCTTTAATCCTGTTTATATGCTTGGATTGAAATGATTGAACTAAGATTACATTAATGATAACTCAAGCCACTGGTGTATGACAGAAAATCTTATATATGTAATTTGTATAAGTAATTGTACATCATGCTGACAGTGGACATCATAATGTAGTTTTTTTTTTAAAATAGAAATTCTATCAAAAATACTTTATACATTGAATAACAGTGATGTGATGTTTAGTATTAAATGTAGTTATTTAAATACTTTTGAAGTAAAAAGTATTTTATTAATTAAAGTGAATGAAAACACATGAATAAATATTTGCCACATAAATGTATCTGATATGGTATAAATGGTATATCATTGTCTCAGTATTACTACCATTGCATTGTGTATAAAAGTGTGTCTAAACTTTTGTGGCTCCCCCATTGTCAAAGTCAATTTTCAAAGAAGTCTCTGCGCAGGCTGTGATAATTCCTCTTGTAAATCCACTGAAATTAAGCAAAAATACATGCAAATAATTAATAGTACTTAATGATTTTAAACTTTAGAACAGTGTTTCTTTAAAAGAAACAAAAAATAAATATTTTACGAAGGAAAAAAAATTGATGCTGAATGTTTTTGTAACTTTGTAAAAAAAAAAAAAAAAAAAGTCCTCTGTAGTTTTCCTGGTCCCAGAATGGTTTAGATGTGTCCCTATTTAACACACTAATAAGATGATGAGTTGAATCAGGTGTTTTAATTAATAAGACAAATAAAACATTCAAGTGTAAACAGTAGGAAACTATGAATTACTTTCTGTTGTTATGTTAATGATGCAGGTTTATATTTCCTCAATTCCACATACCCCAGTTTTCCAAGTTGAATTAAGGACATTGAAGAAGGGTTACAGTGGACAGAAATTTCCCACTGTTAAATTCTGACAAACAGCTTATATTAATTGAAATATTTCTGCTCGAATGCAATTTGTGCCTAGATAAATTAATTGTTGTATCATCTCATCCGCTTAAGGACCTGAGTGTAACAGAACAGTATTCTTCAATCTGAGAAATATTTTCTTGTTACGAAACATGCTTTGCTTGTTGGTTTTGAAATGAGATGGATTACAAAAAAAACTAATATTTAAACATTAGACATTATGCAGCTCCCTTGTAAGTTTATTTAGGCTCAGTTGGAAACTATTGGTATATACCATAACACAACCCAGTACTGCAGAGATAAATACATGCACATATGCACAAAACCGCTTGCATACACTTAAATACTCTTTCCACACTCAACCGCTGTCAAAGACAAACAGCCTGGCACATATGGCTCTGCTCATCGAGGCAGCCAGTGAAGCTATACAGATATTTATAAACTACAGTGGGGCTTCTTGATTTGAGGCCACATGTTTCTACTCCACTCTCATCCTGTCTATTCATGCACACTCATGAGCTCTTGGCTCCAGAGCTTCTCTTCCCCCTTTGCGGGCTTATATGAATGTATAGCCACCATAATGGAGGGAGTGAGCTAAAGAGAGACATGGGGAGAGCTTTCTGGGGACGGATCCAACCATTTTCTCTGTACACACACACACAGGCGACACTGCCAGGTTCACGTGTGTGTGAGTGAAATTGGAGATGGAGTTGGCACCAGCAGCAGAGAAAGTACAGCTGTGAAAGAGATTCACGTGCGAGTGAGAGAGAACGAGAGGACGAGAGAGGTGCAGCTGTTAGGGATTTGTTGTGAGCTGCTTAAGTCATGGCTTGGCTCGTGTCCTCTGATTTGACCTAATAGCTTAGAGTCAGGTTGGACAAACTCGCTGAACTCTCCAGCGCGCATCCATCTCAGCCACGGGGGGAGCTCTCATTGTTACAAAGTGATCGCACACAGTTTTCACCGCAAAGAAAATGGGACTGTTTTCACAGGTTTCTGCCACTTATCAAACTCAAAAGGGCCGCACTTGTGCTTTATCAAAAGGATGGGGATATTTGTGTTGGCACGTGGGATTAAAATACTATAAACAAACTGAGTAGTCACCATTACTCAAGCACTGAACTGTGCTATTCTCAGGAAAGCCACTGCTGTTCATTGTGCTTTACCTCCTCCTCTTCCTGTCCCGCTGTTCCCTACGTTGCAGGCAGAGAAGAAGGCGAAACTGGTGTCTGTGATGAACTCAATGGAGGACCATGGCGAGGTAGAGTCGGAGCCTCAAAAAGACAGCTCCACAATCACCGTCCCACTACTCTTTCCTCCACCAACGCCGCCAGCACAGCAGCAACCACCACAGCCTCAAGCTCAACCTCAGACCAACCTCAAACCCCAGCCTTCTCCCCAGCAACAACCTCCACCATTCCAACAGCAACAGCAGCAGCAGCCTACGGACCCAGCCTCTCCAACTGTTGCCACCACCCCAGAGCCCGTGTCTATAGGGGACGGAGACAAGACTTCACCTAAGTCCACTGACACAGAGTCAGAGTACGAGGTAGGAGTAACTTCCTTATGACCTTGGTGGCTTGGGATTGATAATTTTTAAATATTGTGTAGACATTCTGTTGTTTGGATGGTTGGTTCTGCAGTTGAGGCTTATTTGGTTAGACGGATAAGTTTTGGGATGAATGTGGGATTTTCTTTTTTTCAAATTTACTTTTGTTATCAAAGAAAAATTTCCCACCTTTGACACCTTCTTGCTGATAGGATAATTATTCTTAGAGAAATCCCAGGATTATGCAATGTTATGTTATCCTGTAAATTATCCGGCTAACCAGATTTGAAATCCTTGTTGAAACAGTGGGACGTGTCTTCTGCTGGAGGGTTTGTTTCATATGAAATCTAGGAGTAATTTGAACCTATATTAAAACTATTGTCGGACAGCTCTTGGCCTTAAAAGGTTAGTTCACCCAAAAATGAAAATTCTGTCATTAATTACCCACCCTTGTTCCAAACCCGAAAGACCTTCATTCATCTTTGGAACTCAGATTAAGATATTTTTGATGACATCCGAGATTTAATGACCCAAAAGGTGGTAAGGACATCTTTAAAGGGGGGGGTGAAATGCTCGTTTTCACTCAATATCCTGTTAATCTTGAGTACATATAGAGTAGTACTGCATCCTTCATAAATCCAAAAAGTCTTTAGTTTTATTATATTCATAAGAGAAATCTGTACCGATTTTTCCCGGAAAAACACGACCGACTGGAGGCGTGACGTGTGGGCGGAGCTAAAGAATCACGAGCGCGAATAGGCTTTTGCGTTGAGAGCGTTTGGAAGCTGTGACATTATCGTGAGGGAAAACCCATCCTCCAAAACAAACCGTGGCTTACAGTCAGATTCAGTCGTTTATTTATGATCCAGAATCAGATCCAGAGGCTGAAACTGAACGAAAGCAGCAGCAGCAACGACTCGCTCCGAGCGGGGCTCGAACCCGAGTCTCTGGCATGGGAGGGGACGCACTAACAAGGAGGCAGAGATATTTGAATCAGTTTTACTCACCGCCTGCGGTTCCAACACACGATCGTGACCCTTTTTCCTTGGGATTGCATCATCCTTAAGAAATAAACGATACGCAAATCCGTCGTCAAACTGGGCCTTGTGAACAAGCATTTTAGAAATGCAGGGAACAAACAAAAACACTTGCACAACTCCGTTGATGCTCTGTAAAAATAAACTCCATCCACTGGTCCCTTAATGCTGTTTTTTTTTTTTTTTGGGTCATCTGTGCAGGGTTGTCTTGCCCTGGCAACCAAAAACACACTTCTTTTGTGACTTTTCGCGACGCTCTCGCTCTGATCAGTGAATCGCTCTGATCAGTGAAAGTCTGTGCTGCTCAGCCTCGCTATACGGGAGCGCGCGCTCTTCCGGCAGAAGTGCCCTCATGACCCATATAAGGAAATTCCGCTCCATCTAACGTCACAGAGAGCCATACTCGAAAAAAACTTTCCGAAACTTGTGACAAACCGGAAGGAGTATTTTGGGAACAAAAATACTCCTTCAAATGTACAACTTAATTTTTGAAACTTCGTCCATGTTTAGCATGGGAATCCAACTCTTTAACAGTGTAAAAAACTCAGTATGCATGAAATAGCATTTCACCCCCCCTTTAAAATATCCATTTGATTGACATCAGTGATTCTTAAGTAATGTTATGATGCTAAGAGAATACCTTTTGTTTGCAATGAAAACCAAAATAACAACTTTATTCAACAATTTCTTCTCTTCCGTGTCAGACTTTGACACGCGTTCATGAGAGTACCATGACACATGCGTGTGCATTCTTATGCTTGTAAACAAGCTGCAGCGCACCAGGATTCTACATTCTACAGGATTCTACAACCCTGGCTTCTGTGTCAGCAAAACCACATGCATGCGTCGTGATAATCTCGTGAACATGCGTCAAAGACTGAAATGGACAAGAAGAAATTGTTGAAAAAAAAAAGCTGTCATTTCTGTTTTCTTTGCACACAAAAAGTATTCTCGTAGCTTCATAAAATTAAGATTGAAGGTCACATGGACTAATTTAACAATGTCCTTACTACCTTTCTGGGCTTTGAACGTGACAGTTCCCTTGCTGTCTATGCAGGGTAAGAAAGCTCTCGGATTTCATCGAAAGTATCTTAATTTGTGTTCTGAAGATGAATGAAAGTCTTATGAGTTTGGAATGACATGAGGGTGAGTAATTAATGACAGATTTGTAATATTTGGTTAAACTATACTTTTAATGTGCGGTCATTAGTGAAGCATCTGTAATATTATGTGGGCAAAATAGGTCCACTGTCTATTGTCAGTAGTATGGGGATATACAGCTCACATAGAAGACACTTTCAAACCAAATAGCTTACTATTGATCATCTTGGCAAATCTATGTGACCAACTCGAAATCATTGCGAAATTTGTATAGGAAAACCTTCCATTTATAGTAATCTTCACAGAGTTACCATACAGGTCAAGACAGTAAAAAAGAAATAAAGTTAATTAAAAAAACACAGGTTATTTTTTGTATTTATGTAAAGTTATAGAAATCAAAAGTTGATCCGTCCTGTGTTTGTATATTGCAGGATGGCCGAGGTTTCGGCATTGGTGAGCTTGTGTGGGGAAAGTTACGAGGATTCTCCTGGTGGCCAGGCCGGATTGTATCCTGGTTAATGACTGGACGCAGCCGGGCGGCTGAGGGCACTAGATGGGTCATGTGGTTTGGTGACGGCAAGTTTTCTGTGGTGAGTTTGTGTTCACTCTTACAGCACACGGTGTAAAACGAGTTAAATCTTAAATGAATTACTTTGATTTTCAGGAAACAATGCAATTTAAAGGGATAGTTCAACCAAACATGAAAATTCTGTCATCGTTTACTTACCTTCAGGTGGTTTCAAACAATATTGGTAGCCAAATAGTTGCTGGTAGCCATTCAATTCTATAGAAGGAAAAAAAAATGTTGGAAGTCAATGGCTACAAGCAGCCATTTAATAAAAAATGTCTTCTTTTGTATTCAACTGAAGAAAGAAATTCATACAAGTTTGGAAGAACATAATAACTTGACAAAATTGAAATTTTTGGGGTGAACTATCCTTTGAGCTTTTGTGACAGAATTTGTTGACAGTAAGGGACAAGTCATACTTTTCTCTGGTTTTCAGCATCATGCTACCATTGTTGTCGACAGAGGTTGTATTGTAACCCGGAACATTCATCTAAATGTTTTCTTCATTTTTTTTCCTGGTAGGTCTGTGTTGAGAAACTGTTGCCTTTAAGTTCCTTCCACAACGCCTTTCACCAGCCAACCTACAATAAACAACCAATGTACAAGAAAGCCATCTTTGAAGTGCTACAGGTAGGAATTTATTTGTGGTATAAATCAAGGATTGAACAAATCAGATCTTCTGTTGTTTATTATTATATTCCAAGCAAAAATCTCTCTAAAGAGAATGTTTGAATGGTGTGCTTTGCAGGTTGCCAGCACAAGAGCAGGCAAAACCTTCCTCACATGCCCGGAGAGTGACGACACTGACACTTCTAAGTCAGTAGACATGCAAAACAAACAGATGATTGAATGGGCCATGACGGGATTTCAACCCACAGGACCTAAAGGTCTAGAGCCGCCTGAAGGTAAGACTGCTGTTGTTGTTTCATATTGATATCTTCTTGCTTGGCGAAGAAAACTTATAAACTTAGAAAACACAAACTTATGAGGTTTTCATGCAACTCTGTTACAACGACAGTCTATAATGACTTAATTTATAAAAGGGTTAGTTCACCCAGAAATGAAAATTCTGTCACTGATTACTCTTTCATTAATACTCTTTCTTAATATGTTTCTGGGCCTTGAATGTAGCAGCACAGTTGCGAACTATGGAGGGTCAGAAAGCTGTTGGATTTCATAAAAATTTATAAATTTGTGTTCCCAAGATGAATAAAGGACGTACAGGTTTGGAACAACAAGAGGTTGAGTAATTAATGACAGAATCCTTTTTTCGGTGGACTATTCCTATAAGCTTCCTATAAGCAAAAAGCTCCATAAAAGTGGTCCATATGATGCATGTGATGTGTCTTCATTATATAGCTTTGTGGGAGAATCAGAATAAAATTGAAGCCACTTTAACTTCCCATCTAGTGAGCTGTTAACTTAAAGACCACTGTGAACGAATCACTGATTCAGAGTTACACTTGAGAACTGAATCAGGGAATGAGTTGTTCATTTTGAGTTCAAGTTCTCCTCCATGAACCAGTTGATAGGGTTCACAAACTGAACTGATTTGTCCACAACTCCATGACTCAATTGTCAAGTTGCACCAGTTTGTGTCGACAGCTCATTTGAGGGCAAGGTTTCAGCGATTAATGAATTCAATTTCTGTCTGGTTTTCCCACAAAGCCCATTTGGCTCAACACGATTTGGAATATAGCGAACAAGTCATAAGGGTCATGCTAATTATCTTTTCATTTAATAAACTGTCATTGTATGGAAAAGATATGCATGCAGATTCTTCAAAACTTCACGTTTCGTTTTTGGGTAACATTCACGTTATTTCCAAGTTTCTTCATGCTATTGAGTTGTTGCTGACTTTAAAGGAAAGGTTCAAATTCAGTTTGCTGCTTTTAACCAGAAATTTGCAGACCGCTGAGATTTCAGATGGACAGTTCCTCGGTTCAGAGATTTTGGAGAATTTTGCCTTTTTAATATCTCTTGTAGATGCTTACTAGATATTTATCCATTAAGCTTGTACACATGCCAGCCTGCCAGGAATTCAGTTCTGTTACTGGTTAAATCAAAATGATCCTGACCGCTGGACGTTTACATAGACACACTACATTATCCATTAACCAATAGCTATACGTACCATTGTGACTTTTTCAGAGGAACGTAACCCCTACAAGGAAGGCTATCCAGAGATGTGGGTGGAGCCAGAGGCGGCGGCCTACACGCCCCCACCAGCAAAAAAGCCCCGCAAGAGCACAGCCACAGAGAAACCCAAGGTCAAAGACATCATCGACGAGCGGACTCGAGGTGAGCGGATACTCTCACTGAACCAGGCCAGCGAGTTCAAAGGGTTCCTCGCTCGTAAACACACACCCGCACATGCTAAATCTGGATTAGCGCTCTCATCTCCTCAGCCGGCAGAGTAAACACAAGAGGGTGTGTCTGGAACTATGACAAGGGTCTCGTCTAATCCTACAAGTTAAAAGAGACTTGTTTTCTATTGAATTGTGGCACATGTTCAAACACACAGTAGCTTCAAAATGGCACTTTCACCTACATGTTGTTCAGTTGTTGTTCTAGTAATACATTCTAAAGATTACTTCCCATGTTTTAGGGCAGGAAAACCTAACAGTAGTAATAAAGAGACGAGCTGTTAAATCAGCAGGGAGCTTTATTAAACACTCAAACACAGGAAAACTGGAGCAGGCTTGCACCATCTCCTTTGTGGCTTACATGTAGAGCCAAGAGTTTCACTTCACTTGCAACAGTTTTGGCTTTATATTTCACCTTAGTTATAATAACACCTGCTTAATATTTAATAAAAACAATTAAAAAGTGGTGCAATAATAATCTCATTAAATGATAAAGTATCCATGATATAACATACACTACCGTTCAAAGGTTTGTACTGTTCAAAAAGAGTAATATTGTGAAATACAGTTATAATTTATATGAGCTGTTTTCTATTTAAAAATATTTTAAAATGTCATTTATTTCTGTGATTGTGAAGCTGAAGTTTTAGAAGCCTTTCAGAAATAATTATAATATGCTCAAGAAACATCAGTTGTGCTGCTTAATGTTTGTGTGGAAAAGTTTTTTTTTTTTGATGATTCTTTTATAAATACAAAGTTAAAAAAAAGAAAAAGAAAACAAATATAATTTTTTGTAACATTATACATTTATTTACTGTCACTTTTAAAATTAAAATTTTATTTAATTTATTAATTTCGTTAAAAACTTGAAATATGTAAACGGTATTCTTTTTTTTTACTACAGCACTGTTGCTGCTTTAATACAACGTGTATTGCAAAAGGCATTATGCAAATTGAAATGTATTTTTATTTAATTTTTCACTATACCACTGCAAAACATAAATAATTTCAAAGAAGCAAATCTAGCAACTGCGGTTTTGTTGACATTTTTGAACTAATGTCAGCTAGTATGATGAATTAATTTGTCTTGGGATTAACAAATGTCAATGTGGCAACTGGAATAACTGACTCCAAACCTTGCATTAATTTTTAATCCAGTTCAGTACTGAAGACTTTCAATTATTCAGCTGTCCATCATCAATTATTTCTGACATGTACTACAAATTAAATATATTACCGCTACAATTAGCAGCATTATATCAGTTAATAAAAATGATGGCATGCTATGCTATGGCAGTGTTTTGTCTATAAAAAAATTTAATTGTCGAGGTGATGTAAATGCAAACCTTTGAAATTTTCATTCAAGAAGATGTCAAGTTGAATTAGGCCAAATATGTGAAACACTGGGAGTTTTTCCAGTTTTTGTATGTTTATTTTTCTGTTGTTTTTCAGAGAGGCTTGTATACGAAGTTCGTCAGAAATGTAGAAACATTGAAGGTATGTGTTACACACACAGATTGAGATGTGTTTCATAACTGGCTGTCGGTCAGTGTTAGAGCCTCTGCTAAAATCTCTCTCTCACTTTGAACACTTCCAGACATCTGCATCTCCTGTGGCAGCCTTAATGTTTCCCTGGAGCACCCACTCTTCATTGGAGGAATGTGCCAAAGCTGTAAGGTAAAAGCCAGGAAATTCCTGCTTCCTACTTCCTTGAAGGATGCTTTGTTTGCTTGATTGTAATTTTATCATGTCCATTCACATTACTGGCAGATTTTATTGTCTGTGACTTGAAAACAGATGTTACATACTGTATGCTGTACATAATCATTTGCATTGCAAAACATTCATAAAAAAAAGTACTGAGACAAATTGAGTCAATCAAAAAGATGTTGGCTGTAAGTTTTATATGGTGGTTGAAATACAATGCTGCATGAACTCAACCAATCAGCATGTTCACCAGCACCCAAGTCCCACCCCCAGAACCTTCTGGACTTTTGAAAAAGTACTACTGTTCCACGCGAGCAGGGACTGAGGGGCAAATTCTTACCCGGAACTTTATTTAGATCCTGGTTCCTGTGGTGAAAACACACCGAGTAACGGCCCAGAGTAAAGTTACTGCGGTGGAAACAATAGTTTTTAATATCAACCATCTAACGTTCATCATTTTAATACTGGAAAGAATTCTTATATTGCTCCATCCATAGCATTTAATTATGAAATTAATGGTGCTGTCAAATGATTAATTGCATCCAAAATAAACATTTTTGTTTACACAATGTATGTGTGTGTAATGTGTATACTTAATATGTATATATAAATACACTCACATAAAGCGTTTATTTAAAAAAATATTTACACGTGTAAATTTATATTCCTATATAAATATATTTAATTAATAAACGTAACTTATTTTTCTTAAATATATACATGCATTTTGTGTTTATATATACATAATAAATATACACAGCACACATGTATATATTATGTAAAATAAAAAAGTTTTATTCTGGATGCGATTAATCGCGATTAATCATTTGACAGCACTTGAATTTAAATGAGTTGAAATATTTTAATGGATTGGCATTATCCTGCTTGCTAATAATTTGTATATATTTATATTTTTTAAGGGGTCATTTGATGCTGCTAAAAAGAACATTATGTTGTGTAATGCAATGGGTTTATGCGGTTTAAGGTTAAAAAAACACATTATTTTCCATATAATGTACATTATTGTTTCTCCTCTATGTCCTTGCCTTCTGAAACGCGTAGATTTTTACAAGACTCGTTGTTCTGAAAAAGTGAGGTGTGCTCTGATTGGCCAGCTATCCAGTGCATTGTGATTGGCCGAATGCCTCAAGTGTGTGATGGAAATGTTACTCCCCTTAACATACTATGCTGTCTCCCAAGCCAGCAGCACAAGATTCACTCCAGCTGCTCTGCTCGTGCACATCCCATCATCAGTTCTCTTTTAGAAGTTCAGTCAATGTACTGTTAGGAGTAACAGAAAAGCTCAGGATATCGGTTTATTTCGCATCAGAGTGTAAGGCACGTTTATAAACCGAATAACTTAAGTAATTTGTGGATTAGTGCGTACTGGAGACGCAAACTGTTTCAGATTATTCAGTTCGATTTTGTGAACTGGTTCAGATTCAGTTAAATTTGATCCGGACATCACTAGACGAGACAAAACCAGTAGAACCTATTACAAATGAGGCTTTAGTTGCATCCAGTGGGGTCACAATTACTGGTTACAATTACTTAAAATGTCTTTTTACACGTTGCGTTGTGTATCATGCCGCGTAAACATGAAACCATGTCTCCATTTGTGATTTGAAAAACAACAGACAAGCCTGCTCTACACTGCTCAAAACTCGGATTTGAATCATCGTTGGCAAACTACTTAAATATATACAATGTACTTACAGGCTTTGAGTCAGATGCGCCAGACTGTCCTTGCAAAGTTTGAACTGCCTCACTTTATAGAAACAGCCGTTGTGCCAAAGATGCATTGCAAGCTACTGGTTCAGGAATCAATGCTCGTCCTCCATAATATGCGCAGCACACATCTGAATATTTGTGTTGAAATACAAATTAACTACTGATTTTTAGTCGTGTCCTTTTTTGGAAGGCCAAATAAAGTAGTTTCGCTTTTGCAATGAAACACAGTGACTCCACGACATGGCAGCTGAGAGAATAAAAGTTACGCCTTCTTTCTTTGCGTGAACGTTTGGGTGGCGTTATGCAAATCTTCCCACATAGTGATGTAGAGATGTGGGGGCGTGTTAGAACGAGCCATTTTAGGGGGGAGTGGTTGACTGTTAACTTTTATAAAGAATATCTCTTTGGATTTGAGACTTCAGTCTTTGCAACTTTACAGATTTTGCAGACTTTATGCACCAAGAGCTTGTAACACTCCAAAGAGAAGGGAAAAATTTGAATCGCATCATATGACCCATTAAAAAAAATTCAACACGATCAAATATAAGTACTAAACTACCACCATACGTTTTTGAAATGGCAAGTGTTTTTCATTTGTCAGCCACATATGCCCAGTATACCTCTTCATACGAATGAATTCCTATTTGAATTGTTTGTCCTTTTATAGAACTGCTTCCTAGAATGTGCGTATCAATATGACGACGATGGCTACCAGTCCTATTGTACTATCTGCTGTGGAGGGAGAGAAGTGCTCATGTGTGGAAATAATAACTGTTGCAGGTGAGACAGATTCTCAGCAGTGAGCTAAAATGTATTATTTCCATTTTCTACCTCAATCCTGCATTGATTCCTCCATTCTATCTTTGTTCTCCTGCAGGTGTTTCTGTGTGGAGTGTGTGGATCTGTTAGTGGGGCCCGGCGCGGCACAGGCAGCTATTAAAGAAGATCCCTGGAACTGCTATATGTGTGGGCCGAAGGCTCAATACGGCCTGCTGGAGCGCCGAGCGGATTGGCCTTGCAGACTGCAGCACTTCTTTGCCAACAATCACGACCAGGACTTTGTAAGCAACAAAAAGCCCCAGCTTAAAGGGATACTCCACTTAAAATTATCAGTGACCAATCCTACATTAGCAATTGTTACTCTCCATCATATTATCAGACAAGCTCTCTGGTTCACTGTGTTAAGCATTAGCCTTGAACCTACATAATTTTTAATCACATAATGTGCAACTGAATGATTCTTGAAAGACTAAAAAAGTCATTTTTTCAATGTCACACTTGATTCCAGCCTGTATATGAATAAAATACATTAGCATTCAAACGTTTTGGGTTAATAAAATGTATTGTATGTTTTTACAAGTAGTCTCTTGCGCTCACCAAAGCTGCATTTACTTAATCAAAACGACATGAAAAACTGTAATATTGTGAAATATGTTTACATTTTAAAATATGATTACATGATTAAATATTTTCAAATATAATTTATTCCTCCAAAGTCAGAGTTTGATTTTCAGCATCATTATTCCAGTCAACGGTTTCACATGATCCATCAGAAATCATTCCAATATGTTGATTTGGTGTTCAAGAAACATTTATTATTATCTGTGTTGAAAACAGTTGTTACAATATTTTGTAACATTATAGATGTCTTCACTGTCACTTTTGATTAATTGAATGCATTATTGCTGAATAGAAGTATTAGTTTCCTAAAAAAAAAAAAAATTGCACAGACCCCAAAGCTTCGAACTGTCCTGTACAATAACTTTTGACGGCTTCATAAGCACTTTAGCCTAAAATACACATTGTTCTAATCTTCCCTTCCTTCCTGTGGGACATTCTGAAGCCTGTCTGAGTGAACAACAGTCCGAATTCTCATGGAAAGTCTGGCAATATCAGGAAATGTTCAATTTGTAATTCCCAGACCTGGGAAAGTCACGGAAAATATGAAGTAAATATAGATTATTTGTCAGTTCATATTCAGCTCTAGAAATGACAGTGGCAACAAATTACTCTTTTTAAGTGCAATCTACAGTATATAAAACGTTCTATCCAGCAATCAAGATTGACTGAAAATGGAACGTAATGTAAAATAAATAAAAAACATGAAAATGCTTTGAATAAAAGCTTTTAACAGTAACCATAGGGTTAATTGAGATCATTTTGGAATCACATAGTGACATCATTTTTGAAGTGCCGCATTGTTTGAGCAGCTGTGAGCATTTTAATCAAAACTGGTGTGGTTTACAGTGTAAATGTGAATGGTTTGAGAGTTTTATTATGTAATTATATGACTCCTGAAACATTTGCTTTCCAGACCATGTGAAAGAGCAGCTTGGCTAACGGCCATTGTGCTGAAGAGCAGCCAGAGAGTGTTACACAGTCACAGTGCTTTGTGCACTGAGTACACATCTTAACATCATAGAGTTTTAGCTTACACACTGCCCTCTTTAAATGGACTACCGTACAGGTTAGCTAGCGTTTGCTATTGTCAGCGTTATTGAATACTAAGATGTTTAACAAAGACCAGAGATAAGCAGCCACACTTAATCACAAGAAAATGGTTAATGAAACTGGCCAGTGACACAGCGTTTATTGTACAGGCGCTCAACAATAAGCCCTTGTTACTGGACTGGGTTAATGTAAAGGCCTCTTTGTTAGTTACAGACCGTATGTACAGACAGGTGCTCTTTCATTACCAGAGCAGTGTGCTTTAAAGGGCTCTCTCTCTCTGTTTATCTTGTCTGTCTCTCGTCCACCCTCCTTTTTCACTCCTCCTTTCTTCTCTTTCAGGAACCACCAAGGCTCTACCCTTCGGTTTTGGCAGAGAACCGAAAACCCATTCGCGTCCTGTCACTTTTTGATGGGATCGCAACAGGTTAGTGAAGAATGTCCGCCCTTCCTTTCATCCTCTCAGCAGAAAACAGCGCTGATCACGTTGCACTCATCCTGGCTTTTAAAGTGCATTTAGTTTAACTGTTGTACTGGCCACTCGTCGACACGCTCACGTTCTAATGTGTGATTTTACAGTTTTGACTCTCTAGACGGTCCATGTTCGTCATTAAAGCCTGATTATTCTGTGACGTATGCATATTTGGTGGACAAGACACTACTCAGTGAAACTTTCACTATAATATAATTTAAAATCCATCAAGAAACTGCAGTCACATATGAAATCCAGTCGATTAAAAAGTAATTTACACAATCAGGAATTTGGCACGAGGATGAAATGTCTTTAGACAGACTTAGTTGTTCACTCAGTTTTGTTGTGTTTACCAATAAAAAGATGCTTGATTGAAAAATGCCTGATAATTTACTCACCCCCATATCATCCAAGATGTTTATGTCTTCCTTTCTTCAGTCGAAAAGGTTTTTTGAGGAAAACGTTCCAGGTTTTTTCTAGGGCTTCAATAGGCATCAAGGAGTTGATGGTCCAAAATGGTGTTTCAAAGGTCTCTACATGATCCCAGCCAAGGAATAAGGGTCTCATCTAGCAAAGCAAATTTTCATTATCAAAAAAATAAATAAAAATGATTTACTTTTTTTCCACAAATGCTCATCTTGCACTAGCTCTACTTCACGTTGGAAAGGTCATGCATGTTGTAGGCAGAAGTAGCGCCCCAGTGAACATGCAAAGAAAGAAACAAAGAACACAAAGAAAGAACCACAAAGAAACGCCCTTTTACAAAAAAATGTATTTGTATATTTTTTCACCCTACCCTGCCTTTTTGAGCCATAGTACACAGACAAAGAACTAACGACACGTGACTTTTCCAATTTGATTACATCATGTGAAGTCATAGATGTGCATCGCACATCTAATGCAAGATGAGCATTTGTGGTTAAAAAGTAATGAAAATGACCAATCATTTTGCTATGTAAGACCCTTATTCCTCAGCTAGGATCGGGTAGAGCCTTTTGATGTTGCACTGACCTTCAAACCGCTGGCTCCCATTGAAGCCCACTATATGGAGAAAATCCTGGAATGTTTGACTTTAAAACATTAATTTCCTTTCGAATGAAGAAAGAAAGACGTGAACATCTTTGATGACCTGAGGGTGAGTAAATTTTTATTATTAGGGCAAAGGCTGTAAATGCCATGTGACTAGTACTTGCGTACTTCAATAAAACGGTCCAATAATTAGCAAAAAATTAAATAAGCCTCTTAGTTGTAGGTTGTGATGGTGTTTGTGATTCTGCCAGGGCTGCTGGTTCTGAAGGAGCTGGGTATCCAGGTGGAGCGTTACGTGGCCTCAGAAGTGTGCGAGGACTCCATCACTGTGGGCATCGTTCGGCACCAGGGACGCATCATGTACGTGGGTGATGTGAGAAACGTCACCCGTAAAAACGTGAGTATCGTCCTTCACCTCAGTTCACTGTTGAAGTCTGTACATGTGGTGGCCATCTTGGTAACTTGGCGATTTCTTTAAGTACAGCTCTAATAAAACTGCACAAAAACTACTTACTTTTGACCTTTAACAAAAACCTTTGAGAGTACTGGGATCATAAATAGGATTTCTCAGCTTAGAACTTCCAGGGTAACAATTTCTCTAATTTGTTTTTCAGTGAATGGTATTTTTTTGTCTTTGTACCATATAGGTTTCCTACTTGATTACGTCGACAATATTTTATATTGATCAATCTTTCTATTGCTTTTTTTTCTTTGTCTAATCTGTTCTTCTGCATCATCCACAGATTCAGGAATGGGGTCCTTTTGATCTCGTCATCGGTGGAAGTCCTTGCAATGACTTGTCCATAGTGAATCCTGCAAGAAAAGGTCTCTACGGTAGGAGTTTATTCAGCTGTGTGTTCTAGCCTTAGTCTTTAGTATTAGTGTTTACACTTTCACATACCATTTCAAAGTTTGGGGTCCGTAAGACTACAAAATATTTCTAATTCCATGTTCTTTCAAACATTTTATTCATCAAAGAATCCTACAAAAATGTATCATGGTTTCCATATTAAACATTACAACTGTTTTCAACATTGATAACGATAAGATTCAGAAATGTTTCCTGAGCACCACGTCAGCGCATTAGAATGTGACACTGTAAATAACGTCTGCTGAAAATTCAGTTTTGCCATTACAGGAATCGATTGCATTTTAAAGTATTTTAAAATAGAAAACAGTTCCTTTAAATAATAATAATAATACTACTTTAAGTAATTATATTTTACAGTATTATCAAATAAATGCATTCTTTGGTGAGGCTTTTTTCAAAAACATTCAAAATATTACTACCCCCATACTTTTGAATGGTGGCGTCCTGTATATCTCAATTGTATTTATAACACAGCTCGTATATTTGTACATATTTACCATAATTGTCATATTGAGTTTTCTTAATGATTTTCAATCTTCCTTTTTGTGTTTCAGAGGGCACGGGTCGACTCTTCTTCGAGTTTTACCGGCTGTTACATGAGGCCCGCCCTAAAGAGGGCGATAACAGGCCGTTCTTCTGGCTCTTTGAGAATGTGGTGGCTATGGGTGTCAGCGACAAGAGGGACATCTCTCGCTTTTTAGAGGTGTTGGAACACAATGATTAAACTGTGCTGAATTTGTCTTTTACTGTCAGTGGGGCTTTGGTACAAACCAATAGGTTTTGCTGCCACCTAGTGGTAAAATTACCCGCTGTGTAGAAACGAATAAACCCATTATCTGCTTGCAAGTCAATATTACAAAGGCTTAGGATATGTTTTATTATCTATTTTTTATTAGTGCTGTCAAACGATTCATTGTGATTAATCGCATCCAAAGTAAATGTTTATGTTTACATAATATATTTGTGTATATATTTAAGAAAAATATTTATTTTTATATTTGTATATTAAATATATTTATTTATAATATAAATATATACATACATATTTTCTAAATATATACTGTGTGAGTGTGTATTTATATATACATAATAAAAATACACAGCACAAACACATATATTATGTGAACAAAAACATTTATTTTGGAACGCGATGAATCGTTTGTCAGCACTTATTTATTTATTATTTATTTGTTTATGTATTATAGTGCAACCCAGTGATGATCGATGCCAAGGAGGTGTCTGCTGCACACAGAGCTCGCTACTTTTGGGGTAACCTGCCTGGCATGAACAGGTTAGTTGGACATGGACTCTTCATTCATTTCATTATTTAATCTCTCACTTCATCATTTTACCCCTCTATTTCCTTTTCCTCTCAGACCGTTGACCGCCATGTGCACTGATAAACTGGACCTCCAAGACTGTTTGGAGCATGGCAGGACAGCTAAGGTACTTCTCCGACCAACCCTCGACTGATTTCTGGATAAAGCAGTTTAAATCAGTTTCTTTTTGCCTTTTTTATAGTTTGATAAGGTGCGGACCATCACCACTCGGTCGAATTCCATAAAGCAGGGCAAAGACCAGCACTTCCCTGTCTTCATGAATGACAAAGAGGACATCCTGTGGTGCACTGAGATGGAGAGGTACTGAGACAAAATGCCTTTAAAAAATTCTAAGTTGTAAGTCCAAATGTAAATGTAAATTGTCACACTGACATTTGTTCAACAGAGAGATCTCGAGGGCCCGCTTCAGTGAACAGTGAGTTTTGTCTTATATTGATTGAATCATCACTCATCTACTGGCTCACTGAAACCATATCCTACTCAACAGAACAGAAAATGACTACATATCTATACTATGAGATATGTCTATCCTTTGATATACACTGATGTAAACACTGATATACACTGAAATGGCTTGACAAACACAATTTTTTTTTCCTGGTTTGGTATATTTTAACCTGGCTTGATTTAAAATCCTTTCTGGAGATTCAAACACACGTGGTCAGATAAGACAGAAAAGAAAGTCAACACATTGTTGCTTCATTTAGCAGAACTGTGTATAAACTTGCACTTAAATGTGACCATAGACCACAAAAGTGTACATTTTCTGAAACTGAGATTTATACATCATCTGAAAGCTGAATAAATAAGCTTTCCATTGATGTATGGTTTATTAGGATTGCTGTTTTGATATATTTACAGTAGGAAATTGACAAAATACAGGTGCTTCACAATGAATTAGAAATGTCGTGAAAAAGTTCATTTATTTCAGTGATTCACTCAAATTGTGACACCCTTGTATTAAATAATTTCAGTGCACACATATTGAAGTAGTTAAAGTCTTTGGTTATTTTAATTGTGATAATTTGGGCTCACATTCAACAAAAACCCACCAACTCACTGTTTCAACAAATTAGAATTCTTCATAAGAACAATAAAAACATTTTTAGTGAATTGTTGGCCTTCTGGAAAGTATGATCATTTACTGTACTTGTACTCAATACTTGGTAGGGGCTCCTTTTGCTTTAATTACTGCCTCAATTCGGCGTGGCATGGAGGTGATCAGTTTGTGGCACTGTCCAGTTCTTCTTCTCCTTAGCCCAGGTAAGCTGCCTCTGATGTTGTCTGTGGTTCAGGAGTGGCTTAACAAGAGTAATACGACAACTGTAGCCAAATTCCTTGACACGTCTGTGTGTGGTGGCTCTTGATGCTTTGACTCCAGCCTCAGTCCATTCCTTGTGAAGTTCACTCAAATTGTTGAATAGATTTTGCTTGACAATCCTCAAAAGTCTGTGGTTCTCTCAGTTGGTTATTCATCTTTTTTTTCTCCACATTTTTTCCCTTCCACTCAACTTTCTGTTAACATGCTTGGATACAGCACTCTGTGAACAGCCAGCTTCTTTAGCAATGAATGTTTGTGGCTTACCCTCCTTGTGAAGGGTGTCAATGATTGCCTTATGGACAACTGTCAGATCAGCAGTCTTCCCCATGATTGTCTAGTCTAGTGAACCAAACTGAGATATTCAATTCAATTCAAGTTTATTTGTATAGCGCTTTTTACAATACAAATCATTACAAAGCAACTTTAAAGAAAATTATGTTTCTACAATATTTAGTAATAGCTTATAAGTGGTGACTGTCAGTTTGTGCACGTATAACAGGATTTTTAGAAAATTTAATACAAGACGTAGTAGGCTATGATGGATTGTAACGTGGTATAAGGCTAGTTAGGTATGCCGGAGCTAAACCATTTAGGGCCTTATAAGTAAGTAATGATAATTTGTAACTGATACAGAACTTAATAGGTAGCCAGTGCAGAGACTGTAAAATTGGGGTAATATGATCATATTTTCTTGACCTGGTAAGAACTCTAGCTGCTGCATTTTGGACTACCTGTAGCTTGCTTATTGAAGAAGCAGGACAACCACCTAGAAGTGCATTACAATAGTCCAGTCTAGAGGTCATAAATGCATGAACCAGCTTTTCTGCATCAGAAACAGAAAAAATGATTTGTAGCTTGGCAATGTTTCTAAGATGGAAGAATGCAGTTTTTGTAACATGGGAAATATGATTTTCAAAAGACAAGTTGCTGTCTAATATAACACCCAGATTTTTGACTGTAGAGGAAGTAACAGTACATCCGTCTAGTTTCAAATTGTAATGTACAAGATTCTGTGTAGTGTTTTTTGGTCCAATAATTAATATCTCTGTCTTATCCAAATTTAATTGGAGAAAATTATTTGTCATCCAATCTTTTACATTTTTAACACTCTGTTAGCTTAGATAATTTTGAAGCTTCATCTGGTCTCGTTGAGATATATACAGTGGAAGCTAATTCCGTATTTTCTAATAATATTACCAAGGGGTATATTGTGTATATTGAAAATAGAAGGGGACCTAGGACGGATCCTTGTGGCACTCCATATTTTACTGGTGATAAATGAGATGACTCCCCATTTAAGTAAACAAAATGTTAGCGATCGGACAGGTAGGATCTATACCATCTAAGAGCCTGCCCTTGAATACCTGTATAGTTTTGTAATCAATCTATGATTATGTCATGATCTATGGTGTCGATTGCAGCACTAAGATCAATTAAGACAGAGATGCAGCCTTAATCTGACGCAAGAAGCAGGTCATTTGTAATTTTAACAAGTGCAGTTTCTGTGCTATGGTGGGGCATGAAACCTGACTGAAATTCTTTATACAGATCATTTTTGTGCAGGAAGGTGCTCAATTGAGCAGACACAACTTTTTCAAAAATTTTAGACATAAATGGAAGATTTGAAATAGGCCTATAATTTGCCAGTTCACTAGGATCTAGTTTTGGTTTCTTAATAAGAGGCTTAATAACCGCTAGCTTGAATGGTTTTGGGACGTGACCTAAAGATAACGACGAGTTAATGATATTGAGAAGCAGTTTTTGATATTGAGATACCATTTTGAAGGCTCAGGAAAATATTTGCAGGTGTTTTGAGATGATTAGCTGATTGGGATGTCAGCATATTGTAATTTGTTGAGATAGTGAATTGGTGGGTTTTTGTTAAATGTGAGCCAAATCATCACAATTAAAAGAACCAAAGACTTAAACTACTTCAGTCTGTGTGCGATGAATTTATTTAATACCCAAGTTTCACAATTTGAGTTGAATTACTAAAATAAATGAACTTTTTCCATGACATTTTAATTTATTGAGAACCACCTGTATCTTCATGGAACATGATCTTTACTTTATATCCTAATGATTTTTGGCATAAAAGAAAAATCGATCATTTTGACCCATACAATGTTTTTTTGGCTATTGCTAAAAATATACCCCAGCGACTTAAGACCGGTTTTGTGGTTCAGGGTCACAAATCTACACTTGTGAATACTTTTTAACTAACTTTTTGCCCATTTCACTTCTTATCAGGGTGTTTGGCTTCCCTGTCCATTACACAGACGTGTCGAACATGAGTCGTCTGGCCAGGCAGAGGCTGCTGGGAAGGTCATGGAGCGTCCCTGTCATCCGTCACTTGTTTGCACCACTCAAAGAGTACTTCGCTTGCATCTGAACTCAAATCCAGTACAGATGAGAAAAATCTAAACCGATGTAATACCAAGAGCTTCGAAAGCAAGCTCTCGTATGTTATCTGCAAGTTTGACATCAGACGGAAAAAAAACAAGGTATTTCATGTTTTGTTTTGGTTTTTTTCTTCTGGTTTGGAATAATTGACTCTTTTTTTAATTCTATTTAATTTTTTTTTTATCATTCATTTGACTTTTTAGCAGTGTTATCCAGTATTTGATTTATGTGTGCAAGCTATACTTGAGACATGGCCTCCTTTTTAAGGCACTGAGAGACGATGTAACAAGAAACGAGAATTCGTTGAGACGGAAATCGCATTTAGTTCGCCCAAACATTTCGCCTCCTGATTTTCTCGACTGTCGGGTCGCGGATCGATCCATTTCCCACGGTGCGCGTCTCTTTCCTCTCCTCCAGCGTCTGAGCCTTGGTAAGAGCAGGAAAAAAAAGTTTTCTCTTAGTGTCAGGGGAGCTCTTGTCTTAACCAATCCAAAACACCAGATCACAAATACCTCTTTGTTTACAGTTTCTATACACAACTGAAGGTAATAAAGGTACTACTGTAATAGGTGACAATATGGTGCTTCGAGGGGGTGAAAAACATTGCAACTCATGTGGTGCTACTACTCGAGACAAGATCGCGGGGTTACGTTTTGTATCATCGCCAGGTAAAACGAACGACTGAAACCTTGAAAAAAAAAAAAAACGACAGGTCAAGCCAGGTCTGCCACATCTCATTTTATATCTTTTACAGCCTTTTTGTACAATACTCTCTGGTGCTCTTTTCAAAAAAAAAAAGAAAAAAACACGCCTCAGCCTTTCAGTCTTTGAGGTCTGCTTCCTTCAGTATGCGTGCAATCCAAACGCATGAAACCAGCCACATGGGCGGTGATGTTTTTGTCATCCATACCTTGAAATCAAAGGCTGTGGTGAGCTACTTTTTTTCTAGTGTCACACAGGCCAGAATCATTACTGTACAACTCTTAGCGCGCGTGGCGGCCGCAGGAATGATGGCGTCGGTCGGTCGGTCGGTTGTCTTGTCGGCCAGGTGAATCAGCCTTCAACTGTGGCGTCCGCAGGCTATTCTCAGTCAGGTGCAAAACTTTAAAGGTGCGGCTTCACAATGTTCTTCTACCTTTTAATAGCAATTTTTTTGTGCTGTGTTAACAACAATATCAAGCACTTTTGTATATGTATACTTCTTTATTTCTTTGATATATTTTTTTTTTACTTTCTCCTTGATTCTTGTGAATTGTTATTTTTTTTTCTTGGTTATGTTTAATGATGTGAAACTCTTGCCGTTATATAAGGTAATACTTTGTTGTGTACAGTAGGGCTGTGCCAATAGATGTGAACGAATGAGCTAGGATAGAATAAATCCGTCTGTCGTGCCGGTGGTGAAGGGGCCGAATTTGAATAGCACCCCTCTAATGTTTCCATGTGCTACAGAGTCGCTTTATCATAAATACAGTATAGTGTCTGCTCACGGTTCTTACTGCTTTATATAATCCCAAAGTGAGTGTGTTTGTTAAGTATCCCTGTAGGAAAAGTAGTCGGATGGGGTGAACTACGTCTGGTCCCTAGCGTAGATCTGAAAACATTATGATGTTTGCCAATGGTGGATGTTGACCATGTCAATGATGTAGTTATCACGCAAACTAAATTTGTGAATCTGGTTAGAAATGGGCTCTAATGAAAACCTCGTTAGACTCTTTTTTTTGTATTTAAGGCATTGCACTGCTTACTAACCTTAACATTTGTCACGTTCTGCAAAGTTGCTTTTATTATTTTCCCAGTTTTATCGACGCCCAGATTTGTTTCTTTTTGTACATTTTGTACATAGAAATTGTCTGTTGCTTTTTTAATGGCCTATGAGATGTACAAATATAATTCTTTGCTAATATATACTATAGAATCAAAACAGCACTCAAATCGCAAGAGGGGGTAATTGACAAAATGGCAACAGGCTAATTGACATAAGCTATAAAGCAGCAGGGTGTCTTTTGTAATTATTTATGTGTTGAAAGGAGGATCACACTAAAGAATGAGTTCGCTAAGTGATTTTAACAGTCCCATCTTTACTGCACAGCCCTACATACAAAAGTGTGTTTCGATTTGCTTTTTAATTCTTGTTTTAAGTACTAAGAGAGGGATTGTAGGTGTTTCCTAAGGTGCTAAACATTTTATCTAATTGAGAAAAAATATATTATTTGGAAAATAAATAAACTTGTCTTTTTTTCGATTGTTTCTTGTAGTATCGGAGAAGCACTATTATTTTACTCTCTCGTATAAAGATATTAACAAAGGCATTTTAACTTTGTACTTGAAAAAAAAAATTATGATAAATGATGAAAGATTCTTATATTGTTTTAGAATAGACATTGCTGTAGTTGTTGCTTATCTGTGGGAAATCATGTACTCCTAATGGGAAAAATTAATAAAAATGTAATAAATTTTGCTGTTAACATGTACTTGCTTAATATCCAGGCAGAATTGCTTCTAAGTCCTACATTCCATGCCATATATCCAGCCCTCCATCTTCTTTTTTTTCTGTTTTGTTAAATTTAATTTGCTTAATTTGGGTATATATATAAATATATATATAAATATTTGGCTGTAACAGCCTCTTGTATGCTCTCCTAACAGGTTCTCTGTATATCTCAGTGACACTGTTGATATTTGTGACCTCTGTTGTGTCATATAAACTTATTTCAATCCTTCTCTTCTTTTGCAATCAGCTCATACAGCAAATGTAGCAATCATTCGCCACCTCTCCCCCTTTCTTTCGTTATGTGCCCAGAACGAAGAAAAAAGGCTCCTTATGTACTTGTGCTGGAGAACACTTGAATAAATGTATTGTTTTTTTGTGAAAAAGTTGTGTTTTCTTTGCAAGTATCAAACAAAATATATGTGATTATTAAGTAAATTATTAATTGTATATGATTATTAGATTGTTATAACATTTCACTTCTAAATATGTATTATTTGTATCAAATATTTCAATATAATATTCTGGAAAGGATGCATACTATTAATATAAAATATATATATATTTACATAAAGGTGCATCTAAATATAATGAAATATAATTATCCCCCGTAACATTACAAAAAATGAAACTTTCATATGTTATAGATTCATTACATATAAAGTAAAACATTTTAAACGTTTTTTTTTATTTTTATTTTGATCATAAGAGCTTACAGCTCATGGAGGTAAAAAATATAGTATCTCAAAATATTAGAATATTTACATTTGAGCTTCATTAAATGATCATCCCTACAGTATAAATTCCATTTATCACTTGTTCTTTGAAACCACAATAATAATTGAAGACTGCTGACTTGGCAAAGGTCCAAAAGACAATCATTGACACCCTCCACAAAGAGGGTAAGTCACAGAAGGTCATTACTGAAACAGAGTGCTGTATCAAAGCATATTAAATGCAAGTTGACTGGAAGGAAGAAATTGGGTGGGAAAAGGTGCACAATCAACAGGGATGACCGCAAGCTTGAGAATACTGTCAATTGAAGCTGATTCAAACACCTGGGAGAGCTTCACAAGGAGTGGACTGAAGCCGTAGTCAATCCATCAAGAGTCAGATGTCTTCAGGAAAAGGCTACTACTAACTGTCACAGAACCAAGCCACTCCTGAACCAGAAAAAAATGTTAGAAGTATTTCACCTGAGGTAAGGAGATAAAGAACTGGACTGTTGTTCAGTGGTCTACAGTCCTCTTTTTAGATAAAAGTAAATTTTGCATTTTATTTCTAAATCAATGTCTGGAGTCTGGGGGAAGACTGGAGAGGCACAGAATCCAAGCTGCTTAAAGTCCAGTGTGAAGTTTCTGAAGTCAGAGATGATTTCGGTGCTATGACGTCTGCTGGTGTTGGTCCCTTGTGTTTTATTAAGTCCAAAGTCAATGCAGCCTTTGGAGAACTTTATGCTTCAGTAAATCGGAGATGCTGATTTCGTTTTTCAGCAGGACTCAGCACCTGACCACAGTGCCAAAAACACTTCCAAGTGGTTTGCTGACCATGATATTACTGTGTTTGATTGGCCAGCCAACATGCCTGACCTGAACCTGAACAACATGAATCTTTGGGATATTTTCAAAAGAAAGATGAGAAACAGTCGATTTGAGCTGAAATCTCAATAGTGCTTCAGCAGTGCCACAGGGTGATCGTCACCAATGATGGAGTTTGTGCTAAAGGAGCCCGGCCAAGTACTGAGTGCATAAATGAACATACTTAAAAAAACTTGAACTTTTCTGTTTTGCAAATCCTTTTTCTTATTGATCTTAGAAAATATTTGAATATTTTGAGATACTGGATTTTTTTTACTTTTATGAGCTGTAAAGTCTACTCATCAAAAAAAAAAAAAAAAAAAACTTTTGAAATTTTTAAATGTAATGAATCTAGAAAATATGAAAGTTTCACTTTTTGAAATATATAAAAAAAACTTTTTTAAGATATTGCAATTTTTGGCGATGCACGTGTGTATGTGAATATCAGTATATTACATTGAGTATATTATATTCTATGGAGTATATATATATATATGTGTGTGTGTGTGTATATATATATATATATATATATATATATATATATATATATATATATATATATATATATATATATATATATATACATACAGTGGGTACGGAAAGTATTCTGACTCCCTTAAATTTTTCACTCTTTGTTATATTGCAGCCATTTGCTAATATCATTTAAGTTCATTTTTTTCCTCATAAATGTACACACAGCACCCCATATTGACAGAAAAACACAGAATTGTTGACATTTTTTCAGATTTATTAAAAAAGAAAAACTGAAATATCACATGGTATTATATAATTTTTATAATTTGGTATTTTGTATAATATGTAATACTTTGTATTATGTAAAATGGTTACATTCTGGAAATGACAACTTAAAAATATATATTTATTATAACCATAAGTATATGTACACAACTATATATAGAGTTTTAAATTATTGTGTTAGTTTATTCATGTATATATTAAGCAGTAATACAAATACATATATTTTATCAAAGATTATATTTTTTACAATATCTATGGTATTTTGGTTAAATAAATAAATATAATACTTTGTATGTCTATATTATACATACTAATTTATATTTGTACATTTTATATTAGTATGCATAAAAAACGACATATATAACTAGTACTTCTTCTAGTTTGCACGGTTGCCACATTGGCAATTTGGCATAATGATCCAGTTCCATCCCCTATAACTCTGTATAAATGGTACGTACCGCTGACGACAGGACACGCCCATACTGCAATGCCATTGGCCGCTGCTGAGGCCATCGCTATGTGTCTCCTGTGATTGGTCAGCGCCGGCTCTCACAGTCTGGATGCTGCTGCAAGCCTAAGGTTTACCAACCCAAGCATCTGCCTGCCGTCTATAACAGGCTTTATTGTTCACCAGTGCTGAAAGTGAAGGAAAGGCGCTTTTTACGGATATATCAAAAGAAGTAAGTGTACTATGTCTCGTTATTTTGCATTCATTTGTAAGCTATTTTCAGAAACTCATCATCACTGACTAGCACAGAGATATATTGCTTGGCTCTGAATCGTGTAATTTTGTGGTATGGAAAGAATCTCCCAGTCTTGCGTCTCGTGTTTCCCGTATATCATTGCTAATGTGGCTTGGTAATTGTTTAACTATCGATTGAACGATATTTAATAATCTAGCTGGTTAATGTGGATGTTGTGAGTTATGTCCATAAACAGCTCGAGCACACCAGCAAAAAAACCCGATTAAACGCGAGCTCACGCCCGACATCTGATATTTCCGTTATGTAGCCGTTGTAATATCCTTATAAATGTTGAAAAACTAACGCACGTTGGTATTCCTTGACGCCTTGAGACATATTGAATGTGTTGTGTGGAGTAAGGGCTTGGTCGCCCCTTTGTGTGACATCCTCGATATGGTCCAAATGGGATGAGTCTACATCATCATCAGCCTCTGAATGAATCCTCGTCCATGCAATCTACATATCAGAAGACATTACTAATGCACTGCATTGCACAAAATGTGCATGTGCACATGCTCATAAAATACCTCTTTAAGTCGTGTTTACACTTCATGTGACTGCATGCATGCTTTGCAAACTAGCATTGAAAATTCAAAAATATTATATATATATATATATATATATATATATATATATATATACACACACACACAAACACACACACATATATATATGTATATATTAGTACACACACACAAACACACACACACACAAATTGTGGAATACAGTATATAATTTAAAATATTTAATTTTTATATTTGAAATTATGTATATCGCATATATTGCACAAATTCTTCCTGTTTTACATTCCATTCATTTTCCCCTTTGGTACAATTAATATTTTATTTAATATAATGTAAATATTATTTGAAATTATATTTATTGTCTAAAAAAATATATCATATTTCTTTATTATTTATTCAATTTAAAGTTAATAAATATATTTAAAATTAAAATCAAATGTAGAATTAATAGAATTACTGAATTAATTATAATTTAATTATTTAATTATTATAAAATTACATTTACAATATATATATATATATATATATATATATTCAGTTTATTACACTTATTCTTTCTGCTCTAATAGTTCAAATTGCACTGAATATCCCGCCCTGTTTTACTGAATGGAAGTTTTTTTCCACAAGAAAGATCAGAAGTTTTCATGTACTTCATGCTACCCAGAAGAGTGCCATCTGGATCTTATGGAATATGGCACGGTTCAAAAGTGGGTCATTCCTGAGGAAGGCCTCCATGAGTCATGGCGAGGAACAAATGCTCCAATAATTTTTCTTCGAGCTGTGTTGTGAGGACAGGACAGATGTAGCTCATGCACCATACTGTTTCTTTTTATAGTAGGATGTCTGAGGACACACCCTTATTCTCCAGCTCCATAGTAGCCCCTCCTTGCTCACATACACACACACTCCATTCACCATCAGGGGCTCAGAACAGGGGGGTGGGGGGAACCCTGGGCAGCACCATACTGTGAATATGCCGCACCCACCTGCCCCCGACTCACTTTGCAGCATAGACTCGCATGCACGCTTTCACTTGGGATTAGATCATAAGGAAGTGCGGTGCTGCAGGGAATGTACAGCAGCAGCTGCTAGCCTACATATATTTCCTGCACATCCCTGCTCATGCAGCGCTGGAAAATCTGGGTCAGAATTAATTTTTGAGCATTTAATATGATTTCCACGCTCTGTTTCTGTAGTGTGTTGGATGTTGAGGTTTTGTTGAATCCACATTACTGGAACGTTTGTTGCAGTGCTGAAACTGTTTCAATGTGTCATGAATAATTAACATGTCCACATGTAATTACCATGTAGTCGATAATGTGACTAATCATGCCAAGCTGCCGATAATCACACATGTTGGTGTCAGTTTACCCGCTAAAGTGAGATTCTAGAATGGCGTAATGCTTTGCAACCTCTTTAAACTAATGTTGTGGAACATTTGGACTGTGATATGAATGATTGATCCTGTTTGGACGTCAAGTAAGGACATAATTGGTTTCCATAGCACAAATGTGGAAAAATGGATAGCTGCAAGCTCTCTGTTGAGACATGTGGTGTCATTCCAAAAGTATGGGGTGTATTTTATTATATAAACAGGGTTCCCACTTCCCACGGTCATGGAAAACCTGGAAATATCACTCACTGGGATCTCAATATAGTGGAACATTTTTGGAAATTAATATAAAAAAATTAAATGATTTAGTAGGCTTCATATGTTTAATAAAATGCAGTAAACAGGGCTCTAGACTCATTCTTTCCGCTAGTCGCGCTGGTGCAACGAACTTTCTCAGTTGGTTTCACTAGCCCATGATTTGGTCGTACCTTTTTTTTTTTTTGCTGCAACATGAGATTAATCAGTGCCTGCCGATGGATAGTTTTTCTGTAATCATAGTTAATAGTTATGGTAACAAATGTGGCATTAACATTCAACCCGTTCTTTTTCATCAGTATTCTCTATGATTTTAATGTTTTTTGAGTCTTTTACTATGTTATAAGCCAGTCTTCAGTTGCTTTCGCTTTTGCGCTCAAATGCCTGCTCTTATTGTCACGTTTTACAAGTAAAGATAATTTTCTGTTGTGCTTACATCTTTACACCTTTCACTTTTTAAGACTAAAACAAATGCTTGAAAGATGGATTCATTGTTATACGTAATGAAAAGTACAACAATAAAACAGTACAATTTTGCTTAGCTTGTCAGTGAACTACGGCTCTATGTAGTAAATGCTGCTCCAAATGAAATCAAGTGATGGAGATTTACTACTAATCACAGAACTGGGTTTACTGACAAAATTTGCATGACAATCGCGATTAATCACTTAATCATGCAGCCCTAGCATATATATAATGTATATTAACAAAAATAAGACGAGGCATGGCCCATATGGCATATATTGTGTAATATGTAGACTAATATATTACAGAAAGTATAGAAAACACATGGAATTAAATAAATACGAAAATTAAATGGAAGCCTCCATAACGTGGAGGGAATCATTGCTTTATAGAACATTTATTTGAAATAGAAATCTTTCGTAATAATGAAAAATAAAATGAATGTCATTTTTAATAAATTTCATGCTTCTTTAATCATTAGTATTATTTCTATCAAAAAAAAAGACTGAATGAGTTATAAAGACCCTGTAGTTTTATATAATAGACATCAACACTCTGTCTTTGGATTGTCGTAGGTCGAACCATGTGTTCCAGCTCAGCAACGGTGCGCATTCTTATAAAGGGAGGTAAAGTGGTGAACGATGACTTCACACAAGAAGCGGATGTGTACATTGAGAATGGCATTATCCAGCAAGTGGGCAAGGAGCTGATGATCCCAGGTGGGGCCAAGGTTATAGATGCCACAGGAAAGCTGGTGCTCCCGGGTGGCATAGACACCAGTGTTCACCTGAACGAGAGCTTTATGAACGCCAACACCGCGGATGACTTCTACAGCGGCACCAAGGTATGAAAGTCAGAATTCACTCAAACTGACTTACATTCATAATATGTTATTGGTCATACTAGGAATTATTTATCAGTTGTCCATGTTATTCTAAAGAAAATCTTGCTCCACGTCTGGACAACATTTTTTTATTTATTTGGCTGACATCATCAAGACCTCATTTTTAAATCCCACTTCTCTCAATTCATTCAATTCCCAATGGTTAAAATCAAATCCCACACAAGTTTGTCTCCTGTTTCACTTGGAATTATGTCAAATTAAAGAAGTAAAATACTGCTTTACGTGATAATCATATATTTTGCCATGGTTATGAACATTTTGATTCCCAGCTAAAATAATATTCAATTTAGGGCTTGACAATTAATACATTTCAAATCGCGATTATAATTATGGATGCCAAAGCTACGTAATCGTTCAAAGCACCAATTTTCAGCTTGTTTATAAAAAAAATACAGCATGCAGTTCCATAAAACTCTGGTATAAACATCCTTCAATATAAATTGTGATAATCATAATTAATAATCGCAATTGTGATTTTTATCATAATCGTGCAGCCCTAATTTAATTATTTTTAAATAATTGTTTCATTTTATACAGATTTAAAGTAATCATACACCAGTTTCCTATTTCTGTGCCATATTTGTGGCCTAGTGGTTAGTAAACTCTGTTACTCATGTGGGAAACGTAGGATTGAATCGGGTTTGCGCCAGATACCAATCTCATATTTTTTATAAACTGTGGCAATTTTCCGAATGTAAAAAAAAAACTAGGGAGGTTATTAAAATGGCTTAAAGGCTTCAGCTTTGTCACTTTTAAGATGAAATAGCTTGGCTCCAGTTGGGGCATATAGAGAAAAAGTAGAAGGATACAATTGATTTTTTGACTTTGGACCCCCACACTCACACACCTCGGGTGGCTCCCACCATCTGCCAGGGGCCTATTATCTCACAACAACTCAGTAAGTTCTTCTCCTCAGAAGTAACTAGTATGGTAGCACTGCTAAGAGTATAGTACTCTAAATCTTTTTTTTTTTTCAAAAAAAGTAGGCCTATTTTAATTTTCCTTACACTGTATTTTATACAAATGATTTTTTTTCAGATAAGCGTTTTCATACAGTGGAAGATCTGAACTAAAATGATGTGTGATGTAACATCCATTTAATGTCAAATTCATTTGTTCTTGTTTTATAAATACTTCAAAAGCGGTGATGCGCTCGCTTCAGCAGCCCTGCCTAAATAAATCCCATGGGTCACTTAGCAGACACTGAGATGCAAGAGTGAGCATTGCACACTCACAATCTGCCTCCATCCACCGCAGGGCTCGATTCACCCTCACAAATACATACACGCTCTTATTCCCAGAGTGCTGGGGGCTTTGAGATGACAAATAAAGAGTTGTTATTGTTAGCCTTGGCAACACAAGTGGCATTCTCTTCCCCCCTCCTCCCTGCTACAGCCATGAGACTCGCCGGGCACAGAGACAAATGGAGATCAGATTTTGTTTCCATAGATACAGGAGCACTGCTGCAAAGACTGCTGCAAAAGCCTTTCACTCGTGCCATTGTGCCAGAAGACAATGGTGCACAAATACACGCCCCTTCAGTGGATGTAGCTGCCCGGATTGTGTCAGCTGAGAGATGCTTTTAAAGAGGACCGTTTTTGTGGTTGAATTACTGTTAATCATTGTTTCCTCGTACTGAAAAAAGCCTTCTACTGTTTTTCTGTAAATGCTCCGACAGACATTGTGGGATATTAATTAGTGGTGTTGGCTAAAGCATTATGAGCAATGCATATTATTATTTTATAACATTTTGGTGTATAATCCACACTGTCTTTGACTTAAATAATGAGACCAGCAGCCACCAGAACACCTTAGTAATGCCCATAATGCCCTGATAACCACCCAAACATCCTACTGTAGCAATGATCAGCGCATCCTAGCAGCCAGCAGATTACCATAGCAATGGCCAAAGAAATCATGGCTGAATGTCTGATGCTTACGGAGCTCAAAATCGGAAACACTTCGGGAGCTTCGGTCATCATCGGATTGGTTGAATTATAAACGATTTCCAGGAGATGTGTGTCACATTCTTTAACATTCCACCTTGACGTCAAACCCCCTCATGGAAGAAGACAGCCATTGTGTTTACAACTGTGACAATGAGCACTTATCAGGATCAACTAAATGCTGGATTTTCAAAAGTACGTGAAATAATTCAAGTTTGCAGTATAGAATCTTTAAAATATGTCAGAGAGTTTTACACATCAGTCTGTTATTGTAGTAACATTGCCACGTGCCTAAACATGACAATGCACAAAATGAAATGTGATTGGTTGCTTTAGCTCTCGATCATATTGCCTCTTGGATGGGCCTTGGCAATGGGCCAAGGTTCCCAGACCTTCTGCCATCAGTCTGAAGATCTGGCTACGTAAGACTAAGATCACCCTAGCAAAGACCTAGAAATAAGAACATCCTAGCAGTAACACCCTAGAAACCACCCATAGCTCCATAGCAATGCCTTAGTTATAACCAGAACATCATATAAACACTAGGGATGTCCCTATTCTAGCTGAACACGCAATCATTTGTGTGAAACAGAAGCAGTTTAATGTGAAGTTAAAACTCTATCAGGTGCTTTTTGATGGAAAACAATGCAAAGGTTTTTTTTTTATGCATAGTTTATCCAAGGCTGTTGTTTTTTATGTGCGTTTTATTTTTATTGTATAAAAATATATTTTTATTGTATATTGAATTCATTTAGATACTAATTTTCCAATATTTGCTTAAAGTTGTCTTGTGTTTGATGCAAAATAAAGCCAATAATTTAAGATTGTTTAAAGTTTGTACATAAATAATTATTGAATGAATTGATTCATTCAACAAAAGACTTGTACCGGCAAATAACTATTCTTACCAGTGATTCCCAACGGTTTTAGAGGACAATTACTCTTCGTCGCCCCCTGTCGTTTCAAACAATAATACAATGGCAAACGCGACAAGTATAAAAGCCTCGTCCATAGAGGTGCGCGCGCAGTCAGCGGAGGCTCACGAAGTGGATCCAAGCGAAAGTATAAATCCTGCTTCAGACAATCTGAAGCATCAGATTGTGATTTTCAGTTAATTGTTTCAGATTGTCTTAACGGCGTTCTAACACTGCAAGCTTCATGCTTTCTAACCATATGTTGCAATTATTGTGCGTATTGTACATATAAGATTTGTATAAAAGTGTCTGCTGAATGAATAAATGTAAATGCATATAAATGCCTATAAACTACCCAGAATACCACGAAACAATGGCTTAGCAACTCTTCCATTTACATTTTGAATACAGTTCTCAAATACAGGTCTAATTTTACCTTGATTAATGTTTTCTGAGTGCTGTTATGTAACGTTTTATTTCATGCAATGCTTTTGTGAGCATGCTGGTATTATGTTATGTTGTTGTTGGCCCAATAAACCGAGTTATTGGTACTGATGCTGTATGGATTGGTCTGTTGTTTGATTATTTCTAGGCTGCTCTGGCTGGAGGCACCACTATGGTGATTGGTCATGTGCTGCCAGAGAAGAACGAATCATTGCTGGATGCTTATGAAAAGTGCCGCTCTCACGCTGATGCCAAGGCCTGCTGTGACTACGCTCTTCATGTGGGAGTGACCTGGTGGGGACCAAAGGTACAAAGTGTAGGTTTGCTGAGTAGGCAAACTCTGTCTCTATAGTTGATTTAGTGCTTTTCCTGTTTATCACTGTGAAGCTGCTTTGACACAATATGTTTTATATAGAGTGGTTTAGAAATAAAGGTGACTTGGCTTGTTTTGTGATCACAGGTTAGGGCTCAAATGGAGACGCTGGTGCGGGAGAAAGGGGTGAACTCCTTCCAGATGTTCATGGCATATAAGGATATGTACATGCTGAGGGACAGCGAGCTGTTTCAGGCCCTGCAGAACTGTAAGGACATCGGTGCTGTGGCCCGTGTCCATGCAGAGAATGGAGAGCTGGTGGCGGAGGTATAAATCAGGGAACTGGTGCGAAACCATATTGTAGGAACAAGTTCTGCTCCAAAACCTAGTGGGCTGTTTACGGGCAGCAGCTTCACACATTAGAAACAGCACTATTTATTGTTATCAATAATTATTGACATTTCGTGAAATTCATGTGATACTGCCTTTATTTTGGTCAAAATTATCATGGATAATGTTGGCATCTTTCTTCCTGCATAGTCGTTATTTATCATGTTATCGCATGTCTGTTTTTATTCACACTAGGGTGCCAGAGAAGCGCTGGATCTGGGTATTAGTGGACCGGAGGGCATTGAGATAAGCAGACCTGAGGAGGTAAAGTAACCGTTCAGATCCTGTGACCGTGAAATAGTTTTCCTTTAAGATATTAGCCGCGCTGCCACTCTCACTCCAGCTCCTAGTCTTTCCCGTCTCTATATTGCATTTCCATGGATTATTAATACTCTTAGGCGACTGTTCATCATTAGGTTTCACTGGTGACTTTTGTGTTTTCTCACTTACTTTGGGAATTTTCCATGTGCAGCTGGAAGCAGAGGCCGTCCACCGAGCTATTACCATCGCTAACAGAGTGAGTTTGATGTACAAGAGCGTTGATGTATTTTATTCATTATTTATAGCTCCGATTACAGCCCAAACTGCTTCAGAAGTGATGCTTTTTGAAATACTAACATAGACTTGAGTGATTGCCTTTTCTTAGCAAGATGCTGTATCATTAGTTCTACACACGAGTGTTTTAGTGTTAAAAATATAACAAATAAAGATTCTGTTTTTCAGAATTAAAACACATGGGTAATGCAAACACTCAAAACCTATTGCAGATCTGCTATGATTCAGTAATTTGACAGTTTTTCTACAGCTCTATAAATGTTGTGAACAACACACAAAAAAAGCCCACACTTTTGAGCCAATCAGAAACCTTAACAATCAGAAATTTGAAATATACACATTATGCACATGCTTTTAAGGACTTTAATTGTGATTAGCATTGTTTGTGTTTGTTGGTCTCTTAGGCCCACTGTCCCATATATCTTGTGAATGTGTCCAGCATGTCAGCAGGGGATGTTTTAGCATCTGCTAAAATGCAGGGTAAGAGCCAGGCAATGTCACTCAAGGCCACTTCACACTCACTTTAATATATGGCTGGCGAATCTTCACCAGTAAATAACAGAATGTGACTCTGAATACTGAAATGTGATTGGTCGACAGGGAAAGTGGTGCATGGAGAGACGACCACAGCTCATGCTGTCTTAAACGGGCTGCAGTACTACCACCAGGACTGGGCCCACGCAGCTGCTTTCGTCACTGTGCCACCACTCAGACTCGACCCCAACACACCCAATTACCTGCTCAGCCTCCTGGGAAAGTAAGTGGATTGACTGTGTACTGAGGAGTTTCATTCAGTCCTATCTGTGCAGTCACATAAAAGGCTTTTCACTGTGGTGCAGCGACACTCTGAACGTCGTGACATCGGACCACCGACCCTTCACCACTAAACAGAAGGCGATGGGCAAAGACGACTTCACTAAAATCCCTCACGGTGTTTCTGGGGTGCAGGACCGCATGAGTGTGATTTGGGAGCGGGGAGTGGTACGTTTCAGTTAATCTAGTCAAAAGTTGATGCAACTAAAAGAGCTGTAGGAACTCCATTAAACACTTCTGCTTGTTTGCATAAATATACAGTAAACGAATTAACACCAAACCAGGTGTGAATATTAATGAATATCATGAATATGTATTTGTTACCTGACTTTCACCTGCTTAGTTTGCTGTAATGATTCATTTGAAATACATTTTGATGAAAATGTAATGAATGAAAAGCTAATAATTAATTGAATTATTACTTAATGTATGATGCAGCTGCTTCTAACAGTTGACAGAATTATTGTAAACCCCTTCCTTAATGGTTGTGGGCAATTTTAGGCTACAATTCATGCATGAATTTTAGTTACATTATGGGACTTGGATTGATCCAAAAAGGTTATGCAACAGTGTGAGGGTGCCAATAAGTATCAATATTACAGCACTGTTCAAACATTTGAAGATTTTTTTATTTTAAATAAAAGAAGTCTCTTATACTCACCAATTATTTTGATGATGCCTTCATGTAATAAAATATACAGTACAAATAGTAATATTGTGAAATATTAGTATAATTTTAAATTATTTTTATTTAAAACCTAATTAATTGATTAACTAATTAACAAATTAATTGATTCCTGAGTCTTTAGTGTCAAACCTAAAACAGTTGCTTTTTTTAAAATCGTGCTGCATTTTTTAGGGTTTTTTGACGAATACTAGGTTCAAAAGAAAAGCATTTATTTGAATATTTATTTTATAACAAATGTGTTTGTCACTTTTAATGAACTTAAAGCATCCTTGCAGAATAAAATGATTAATTCCTTTAAAAAAATCTTTCTGACCCCAAACCTTTGAATGGTAGTGTGTATAAATAACATTAAACACAAGTAGTGAATTACATATTATGATATAGCATATTATAGACAGTAAACTTGCTGCTCAAACCACAACAAAGACAAACATCATGGAGAGGACAGGAAATGACATGCATCAAGAATAAAAAACTTTTTTAGGTCATTCTACTTATCTTCCTTAATAGGTTGGAGGCAAGATGGATGAGAATCGTTTTGTTGCCGTCACAAGCTCCAATGCTGCAAAGATCTACAACCTTTACCCCAGGAAGGGCAGGATCATCCCTGGAGCTGATGCTGATGTGGTCGTCTGGGATCCAGAATCAACCAGGTCTCCAAAACAATGAATTCAGTTCAAATCAGCGGATAATTTCAAAAAACATTTCATACTCTAAGAAATGTCCTAAATTAACATGGTTTTGTGTGTCCACAGGACCATCTCTGTGTCCACTCAATGCCAGGGTGGAGATGTAAATCTGTACGAGAACCTGCGGTGTCACGGCGTCCCACTGGTAACCGTCAGCCGCGGTCGTGTGGTCTATGAAAACGGCATCTTCACCTGTGCTGAGGGCTCGGGAAAGTTCTACCCTCTCCGAACCTTCTCAGACTACCTCTACAAGAAAATGGTGCAGAGGGAGAAGGTACTCAGAGCACAACTCTCACTCCACTAGATCATGTTTGTATAACAGTGAATGGCAGTGCATCGCCTGTTTGTTTGTGACCCTCTTCTCTCAGTGTCAAGCACTCAAGGGGGTGGAGCGTGCGCCCTACACTGGAGATGTAGCTGCAGTGCAGAATTCAGGGAAGAAGGAAGTGGGCCCTTCAGATGGGGACATGAACCCACGTCCCTGCACACGCCACGGGGGAATGAGAGACCTACATGAGTCCAGCTTTAGTTTGTCTGGTACAGTAGTGTGCATTAAATCTGAACTAAAAGAGTACTATACTTGACACTAAAACACACACATACACAGCAAAACACACACACACACACACACACACACATTAATATATAACTTGTTTTTCTACGGTAAAACTGTCCAACAGAAACACCAGCGGGGAAAGTTAAAGTGGGAGTTTAATAAGCTTATTATTAAAAAGAACAGCTGAACATCAGTTCATAAATAAAATGTGTAGGCTATTTGTTTAAATGAAATATATTGTTTAAATTGTTACTGCCTTGAGTTATTATTTTTGAATAAATGCAAAATGAACACTGATACTGATGTGATATACTGATAAGACTTATAATTAGAATATATATATATATATATATATATATATATATATATATATATATATATATATATATATGCAGAACCTATTTTAAATGCCTGTAAAATTTCAGTAAAATATTTTAATTGACATTTTCCCTGAAATTTTTAATTGTAATATGAAAAAGTGTCATTCTCATTCTTGTTTTAATTATATTGTTAAATATGTTTTCTTACAATTACAACATTATTTTACATAACCATACTATATATATATACATATATGTGTGTGTGTGTGTGTGTGTGTGTGAGAGAGAGAGAGATTCTGTACAAATAATTTTAAAATAATATAGAAATATTTAATGTGTAAATAGAAAAATACATTAATGTATAAACTATGTAAATGTGTTTGTTTATTTACAGTTAGAGTATATGTAACCTGTGTAGCTCAATGATTTTATTTTTTTTGCCAGGTGCCCAAATTGATGATAGCGTTCCAAAGAGAGCTTCGGCGAGGATTCTGGCTCCACCTGGAGGTCGTTCTAGTGGAATCTGGTAACATTTCGGATCAACAATTGCACAAGTCTGCAACTGAACACCTACATCTATGACAACCTCACATCTGATGAAAAGTATTTAATTTGAATCACTTGCAACTAAATTCCTGTGTGTTTTTCTATGTGTGTGTGTGTGTGTGTGTGTGTATACGAAGGAAAAAAATATATTTGACATTGGAAAACAAGGTATACGTCGGAAATAGTTGTAAGAGATTTGGTGATCCAAAATGTTCCAGGGTGTTTTGTTCTTCATATTCAGTCAAATGAAATAGTGAAGGTTGTGTTCAGAATAAAAGACAGATCCTTTTACTAATTGTTTTTGTTCCCACATTAACAACAGTACCTTTTACGTGAGCTGCCGTATAACCTGTTTTAAAGATAGCAACTGCAAAGTTGTTTAAGAATGGGAATGTTATTAGTTTGTGTATTTGGTCATGGCTTGAAAATGTGAACCATTGTAAAGGTATTTAATATTTGAACTGTTTTAATGTGTTGGCAGATGACTATACATTTACCTCAGTGTTTGTCTCTGGAGTTACACTTGTGCACATTAGCACTCTGCCTCTCTACTCTCACAACTCTTACAGCGACCAATTTTTACTTTGTGTTGAGGTGTTAATATTTGTTCTTATTTTTGACACTCAAAATTCAAAGGCAGTACAAGATATTTAATTGTTTCTCTGTAATAGTTCATTACACAGGTCACTTGTATTGCTTATATCTTCAAAAAAGTCATTTATGAGAAGCATTTTCAATTTTTTCCTGTCATTTATAAGCACACGTACCAGACCTTCTAAGATGTGAATTTTGTGAATAACAGTGTTTACAATGTCACATATCAGATTTAGCTGTGGAACTGATCTAAAACTGAATTGATCTTTCATTTTTCACTGCCCTGATTTTCTTTTTATCCACTAAGTGTACATTCCCTGTTAGTGTTACAGGCACTTACGAGTTATTCTTCATAACAATAGCATCATTTTTGCAGTGTAGCTTTACGTCTGTTCTAGAATGAACTGTTTGCCGAACACTGACCTGTAAAGAGAGTTGAATTCGTTCAGTTGTTCACTGAACTTTAACACTGTGCATTAGTGACTATTGATCTGCATGTTTTAAAACAAGTCCGGAAATTTCTGCTTCACTTCTGATCAACACTAACAAACCTGTAAAAAGACACCAGACAGCTCCCCGAGGCATGTGTTCGTTTTCTACATGTACTGTATGTCTAATTAAGCACTTGAAGAGCTTCTGTAGAGACACAGTAACTTTAGCCGTACAATGTTCCAGTCACACAAGCAGTAGAATGGCAAGAACATTTCTGTTGGTGCTGAATATTCATGTCTTTTTTATTCTGGATTTTCAGTATGCTTTTTTTTAATATGAGCTGTGTATGCACTACAGTTGGACGTATTAACGTATTATGTTTATCTCATGAAAAGGTGCAAATAAACTCCCTTCAACCTCATGACTGCATGTACAGTATCATTGAATAAAATGTAACATGGAATATTTATATGGATGCTTATAATATTTACCAAATACACTTTATAATTACGTTATTAAATAATTGTAATTCATAAGTAATTACTAAGATATTGCAATAATTTGAATATATTTATTTTACGTTTTTATTTCAACTGCTTACACACCAAATCTGTACTTGTCACACAGTTTCTGAAACCTGAAACTCATACACCAAATCTGCAAAACTACTGATTTCTCTGCCTTTGACTTCGTTTTCAGTTTCATGAAAACACTTTTTTTTTGTGCAAAACACAACACACAATTCTCTATGTAACACAAAAATCTAACAAGAAGTATCTTGATTTCCTTTTTTAAACACAACCAACCAAAATGCCGTTCCAGTTCACCAGTGCCTCACAATAACTCGTCACATCTGCTTTACTTAACAGCAGCCAATCATGGCTTTACAACAATAATAATACCTAAACAAAACATCCACACAACTTCACATGGTTGATGTGTTTCTTTTCTTTCGTACTATGTAACAATGCAATGTTTCAGTCTTTTCAATATTTTTTTCAATATTATTACTCTGCCATTTTTTTTTCAATCGTGTACAGAAATGTAGCCTACACAGAAGCTCATAAAAGAAGAGCTTTAGGTTTTTAATAACTGTGTATATGATATATCCAAAAATATAATATTATGGCAAAGGTGTTTGCAACGCAAGACAAATGTTTGCTTTTAAGATGTGTTTGTGATCTATTGAACGCAGTGCTGCATTTTGCAAGATATGTGAGGCATTTTGAATTTTGTGTGTAAACCGTTGAGATTTCAATTATTTTAAACTTTTTTTTACATATTTCATATTTATTATATTAATATTTCACATTTATTCATATTTCATATTAATATTTAATGTTAATGTATTTTCATTGTGCCTCGTCAATCACTGTAACCTCATTTTAAAAAAAAACTTTTAATAAACTTTTGTTTATTTTGAGCTTTTCGCCTAGCTAATATGTGTAGGATTTGTCAATCCTGTTGTAGTTATACAGGAGACAGCTTAGTACAGCTACAGTGTTCTCCGTTTATAATTTAAAAACAGAAACACACTGGACACACTCTGACAATAACGTGCTGTTATTCAGGTCTTCACAAAGACATGCGTCTGTATTGAGGGGCGCTGCGCATGCGCACAGAAGGCCAGTCTGTTGCAGGAGCGCGTGGCGCTATTGACCGTAACTAGGCAGCAGCGCATATCTGGCAACCCACAGTCCAGCGGAGAGCAGAGTATTGCATTCTGCCAGTGTAATATCAACATTGGAAAGGACGCATTCAGAATACAGTGAGTAGAATATTGCTAAAACATTATAATTCGTTGGTATTCTCAATAACGTATGACATTAAATAAGCGCTGTGGCCTCGTTTATATGTGTATGATGTATTTATGGCTCGAGCGTGTGTGTTGTTGCTCATATAACTTTACGTCGGCGGGGCCTGCAGAACTGTCACAGTAATGGACTCACATGCTTTACACATCACTGCAGGCTCCAGTCTGCTGTTTTATAGAGCAAAACGCGAAATTTATGTGCACATTTTGACGTAAAGACCGCGAAAGAACCACATCAGTGGTAAACAGAGAGCGTTAAAGGGCCTGTGTTACTCTCATCATGTACGAGACTGTAATATAGTTAAATATGTCGATTGCAGAAAAGGATAAGTAAACATGAAACGAATGCATATGTTTGTAATAATAACGAATATTATTGGCATGACATGGTAAATCGCGCATAGTTTATCCAACTGAAGGTAAAACAAGCCGGTGACCTGTCAATCTCTGCTTTATTTCTTTAGACCCAGCATGATACCGATATTTTTTTTTAATATTATTCGGGAAAATACCATTTGTAGAGTGCCAATAATCGTTTTTAACCAGTTTTTTGTCTTTTACTGATTCTTGAGGCGTGAAGAGAGAAAAAAAATTAAAGTAACTTACCTGTCATTAGTTTAATATAGCAACATTAACTGATTATGATCTGAGACTTACAATATTACATTGCATTGTTTTTTTATTATTAACCGCTCATTATATCTAAACAATTATCTCATAAAATACTAAAACCACCTGTTCTCTGTCTACTACTTAATATTATAAGATTACAGATGAATACATTTAAGATTAATGTACTGAATGTAAAATAAATGTGCAGTAGCCTGTCATGATCCTGCCCTTGTGTCCTTGATTTTTCCTAGTCTTGAGGCAGGATCATGACAGACCCTTGTTTTGTGTACAAGCGCATGGCCTTGTCTTTGGGCCATGTGCTTGTGTTGTCTCGTTCCCTTGCCCCGCCCCCCTTGTTAACCTAGTCGTGTCTTGATTGTCCCATCTGTGCCACCTGTCGTGTCTTGATTGTTCCCCCTATTTAGATCTCCTAGTGTGCTCTGTCTTGCGTCGGTTCATTGTGATTTGAGTGTTCCTCTCCTGTGATTGAGATTGTATCCTGTATAGCCGTGAGTGTTATTTGTAGTTAGTGTTCTCCTGTCTTGAGTCTTTGTTTGCCTTGTTTATTGAGTTTTGTAGAATTATTTAGTGTCTACCCTAGCCCTTGTTTTCCCCCTCGTGGGTTTTTGTTTTCCCCTTTTTGTATTAAATAAACTCTTTGTTTTGTACTTCCTGTCTGCACTTGAGTTCCTCCCTTGCCTAACCCTGACAGAATGAACCGACCAAAAGGGAACTCAGCAGACAGGAGGCAATACTGGATGTTGTCAGCCAGCAAGCGAGATTGTTTTGAGGGCTCTCGCCTTGTGGTGTTCCGGGGGACCAGGGGAGGTCGTTCCGGAGCGAGCGAGCGGGCGAGAGGAGGAGCCCCAGAGGTCCCCACCTACCCAGCTGCCAACGGTTCCAGAGGGTCGTATCCTGGCCGTGGCCACTCTGGGGGATCAGGCACATCCCTCACCGAGTCCTGAGGTGCCTCCCACACCCGTCGGTCTCCCCGGGAAGCGAGGGAGACGGTTATCGTGGGAGTCTGCCTCGGAATTGTCGGAGTCAGCCCTGCCAGAGACCAAACTCCCCCAACCCGCCTCTGACCCAGCTGTGGTCTCTGCACCGCGCCCAAGGAGGAAGAGGAGGAAGAGGGGGCCTGCCGGTCCTGTGACCCCGTTTCCTCCCGTGCCAGCAGCGGAGAGCGCTGGCGTGCCCGTGCCAGCAGCGGTGAGCGCTGGCGTGCCCGTACCAGCAGCGGTGGGCGTGCCCGTGCCATCAGCGGAGAGCGCTGGCGTGCCCGTGCCAGCAGCGGTGAGCGCTGGCGTGCCCGACCCAGCAGCGGTGAGCTTGCCCGAGCCAGCAGCGGAGAGCGCTGGCGTGCCCGAGCCAGCAGCAGTGAGCGTGCCCGAGCTGAGCGTGCCCGAGCCAGCAGCAGTGAGCGTGCCCGAGCCAGCAGCAGTGAGCGTGCCCGAGTCAGCAGCGGTGAGCGCTAGCGTGCCCGAGCCGACAAAGAAGAGGGCTGTATGCAAGTCGGCAGTCGTGAGAGCGGAGGAGAGAGCCGCGGCCGACTCTGCAGCAAAGACTCTTGTACAGTCGGTCTCATCTCATAAGGAAATGCCAATTGTCCTAGCTGCTAAAGCATTTTCTGATTATTTGTTCCGTCTTGTTCAAATTTTAGAAGTCCCCGTCAGTCCTGTCTTGTCCCCTGACCCTGTCCCCAGAAGTCCCAAATGTCCAGCCGTTGTCTCCCCGTGTCCCGTTGATGTGGCCCTGTGTCCCGTTGATGTGGCCCCGTGTCCCGTTGATGTGGCCCCGTGTCCCGTTAATGTCGCCCCGTGTCCTGTTGTTCCCCCGTGTCCAGTAGATGTTGTCCCCTCGTGTCCAGTAGATGTCGTCTCCCCGCGTCCCGTAAGTCTTGCCCCGCGTCCCGTAAGTGTTGCCCCGCGTCCCTTGTCTGCTCCCGTCATGTCCCCGGTCAGTTGTCCCGAGACCCCTCCCCGCCCCTCACCACCCAGACCTGCCCGTACCCCCCGTCGTCAGCCTTTGTCCTATCCTCCTAAGATTCCTACCCCTCCCACCCGCCCTGGTCTGTCCCCCATGAACTTTGTGGTCCCGCCCCCTCCCCTTCCCTGTTTGTTTTTTTTATGTCACCCTAACCCTGCCATTGTGTTTTCATGTTTGCCTTTGTTATTATTAGTCATGTCTTGTTGGTTTGTGTCTGTGTCCCAGTCTGTCATGTCAGTCATGTCCCGTGTTTGATGTTCCCTTGAGGAGCGTCTGGAAGCCGCTCCTTAAGGGAGGGGTTCTGTCATGATCCTGCCCTTGTGTCCTTGATTTTTCCTAGTCTTGAGGCAGGATCATGACAGACCCTTGTTTTGTGTACAAGCGCATGGCCTTGTCTTTGGGCCATGTGCTTGTGTTGTCTCGTTCCCTTGCCCCGCCCCCCTTGTTAACCTAGTCGTGTCTTGATTGTCCCATCTGTGCCACCTGTCGTGTCTTGATTGTTCCCCCTATTTAGATCTCCTAGTGTGCTCTGTCTTGCGTCGGTTCATTGTGATTTGAGTGTTCCTCACCTGTGATTGAGATTGTATCCTGTATAGCCGTGAGTGTTATTTGTAGTTAGTGTTCTCCTGTCTTGAGTCTTTGTTTGCCTTGTTTATTGAGTTTTGTAGAATTATTTAGTGTCTACCCTAGCCCTTGTTTTCCCCCTCGTGGGTTTTTGTTTTCCCCTTTTTGTATTAAATAAACTCTTTGTTTTGTACTTCCTGTCTGCACTTGAGTTCCTCCCTTGCCTAACCCTGACAGTAGCCTATATTTAAAAGAAACATTATTATTATTATATGAAGGGGTTAATAAAATGCCTAATTTATAAATGCGTTTTTAAAGTTTTACCTCAACTTTTAGGCACATACACATATATTGTGTCTCTGTAGAAGATGTGTGTGTGTTTTCAGATGTGATTTCCATCACGCAGTCTGCTGGATGCACCATGTCTCAGAAACACTTGAATTTGGATACATTATCTTTGAAGTATTGAAATTTATAGTGTGATTACAATTTCACTCTGCGTCGATAACTGAAGAACAGAACTGAATAACACTTCGGATTAACCAAACAGAAACACATTAAATCCAGACGCAGTGACATATTCAAAGAATGCATTCAATACCATATTTACCTGCTACCCTGTTGTCAACATGAACCTGTAAATAATATAAACAGTATATATACATGTATATGTGTATATATGAAATCACAGATGCCGTAAGATTTCAGAGTATTACAATGAAGCGCATTATGTACACAGTGACTTTGTTCTTCTTTGCTCTTTGTAGGAGATGGCAGTGAATGTATACTCCACATCGGTAACAATTGAGAACCTGAGCCGACATGACATGTTGGCATGGCTGAATGACTCCCTTCAGCTCACCTACACCAAAATAGAACAATTATGTTCAGGTGGCCTTATTTCTCAAAGTGTTTCTGTCTTTTATGTCTTGAATGGCACTGGCATACTCTTATTTGTGCTCCACCGTATATTATATAACACTACTGTTTATTTCACAATAAAAAGGCTTTAACTTTGCCTTTGATCATATAGTATATGCTAAATGTTTGTACCTCTTCCAGTGTAATCAGTCAAATAAAAGCATTTACTTTGCACTCAACACTAGTGAGGTTAACCAATCACATGCATGCACGTTGATCAAAGACGTTTTTCTTTATTGTTCCCCATAATGCAATGAATGAGCTTTATTGACCCATGTTCTCTTTTGCTCTTTATCCTCAGGGGTGGCTTATTGTCAGTTCATGGACATGTTGTTCCCAGGGTGTATTCTTTTAAAGAAAGTGAAATTTCAAGCAAAGCTGGAACATGAGTTTATACATAACTTCAAAGTACTCCAAGCGGCTTTCAAGAGGATGAACGTTGATAAAGTTAGTTGGTCCTTTGGTCTATTTGCTTCTATGTTCATCTCACATTTTTTTTTTTTTTTACTTTAAATTGGGGCTGAACCAAAACACAACAAAGCAAATGTCACATACTGTATACAATGCCATCAAAAATGTTTACTGTATTTTTGTTTGTAATTTTATATAATAATATAATATAACTTATGCTTTAAACAAAAAAAAAAAAAAGAAAAAAAAGCAACCGGTAGGTATGAGAGTTAATGTATAATGTGTCATTTATAACTAGGTTTAACAGTGTTTTTTTGAACATTCATTTTTATGAACCATCCATTTACCATAGCATGAAACTAATTAATATTAATTATAATAGACACCTCGAATAAAAAAATGAGAAGCAACTTTCATCAATATCAAACATCAGGCCTGGGTATTGCTTAGCAGATCATTAGTTAAATAGATAGAAATGTAAATTAGTTATTAAAGTTTGGCTTATATACACTATGGTTGTAGTATACATTATACAGTATGTTTGTATATTTTTGTTTATCAAATAATCAGTCAAGATGTCTAATGTTCATTGTTATACAGTACAGACCAAAAGTTTGGACAAACCTTCTCATTCAAAGAGTTTTCTTTATTTTCATGACTATGAAAACGGTAGATTCTCACTGAAGGCATCAAAACTATGAATTAACACATGTGGAATTATATATGGAATCATATACATAATAAAAGAGTGTGAAACAACTGAAAATATGTCATATTGTAGGTTCTTCAAAGTAGCCACCTTTTGCTTTGATTACTGCTTCACACACTCTTGGCATTCTCTTGATGAGCTTCAAGAGGTAGTCACCTGAAATGGTCTTCCAGCAGTCTTGAAGGAGTTCCCCGAGAGATGCTTAGCACTTGTTGGCCCTTTTGCCTTCTGTCTGCGGTCCAGCTCACCCCTAAACCATCTGGATTGGGTTCAGGTCCGGTGACTGTGGAGGCCAGGTCATCTGGCGCAGCACCCCATCACTCTCCTTCTTGGTCAAATAGCCTTTGATGCCTTCAGTGTGACTCTACAATAGTCAATAGTCATGAAAATAAAGAAAACTCTTTGAATGAGAAGGTGTGTCCAAACTTTTGGTCTGTACTGTATATGCATTTGTATTCTGTAAATTTCCTAGGATATGAAAAAGAATTTTAGCATTAAGATTACAACTTCGTGTTTTATTGATCAAAACTTTTCCCCCCCTTTTGTTATCCAGATAATTCCTGTGGAAAAATTAGTGAAAGGAAAATTCCAGGACAACTTTGAATTCGTCCAGTGGTTTAAAAAATTCTTCGATGCCAATTATGACGGGAAAGAGTATGATCCCATTCAAGCTAGACAGGGCCAAGATGTGGCGCCTCCACCAAATCCAGGTGAACATTTTTCCCACAAACCCAAGAGAACTGGTCCCTCAGGTAACCTCGAGATTCTGCCACCCCTTTGCTGCATTGATTGCTGAGCTTCTCCTGATTGACAGCGTGCTCTGCAAAGCAGCTGGTTGTGCACGGGCCTCAGAATGATTTACTCCATGCCCAAGCTTCCATTAATGAGAAAACAATGAATTCAGCATTAAAACAGCTCTGTGTTGCTCTGTTAGTGCAGTACTAACACACAGTTTTCCAAGATCAGTTCCGCAGTGCTCTCTCTTGTGCTGTCCTGAAGGGTCTTTTTGCTTGCTTAGTTTCACTTTGGTCAGTCCTATTCATCCCTCAGTTCCTCCAAATTATTTATTGGTCATTTTAAAGTTATCGTCACCTGAAATAAGGTACAAAAAAAGCATGCCATTTATTTTAACCCTCTATTGCATGCCTTATAATTTTCTTGACAGAATTTTAATAAGTAATTTTCAAAGTCAGTTTGGCTTGCATAAAATCGAAAACAGAAAGAAATTGATGTAATTACTGTATGTGGTGATAGAAAGAAATAAGTTCATAAAAATCTAACAAAAAGTAGAAACAATAGAACAAAAATAAAACAAACAGGAACAATTACAATATAAATACAGTTTCATTGTATTTATATTTCTGTATTTAAACACTGTAATGTAAATTCTAAAACAAAATATTATGTAAAAAAATATTGTAAATAAAGCAAAAAAGACACAACTGTTCAAAGGTTGGGGGTCAGTATAAATTCCTTTATTTTTATACATAATACTTTGATTTATAAATATGAAATGTTTCATATTATAATAATTTCTGAAGGATCATGAGACAGTAATGGCTGCTGAAAAAGGCCGTAAAAGGAATAATTTACATTTTAAAATGTATTCAAATTGAAAACAGCTGTTTTAAAGCCTTGAATGGTAACTTTTGATCAGTAGTGTAAAAATTATTTATGAACTCTTTTAAAAGGAATTTTATTTACTAATAAATGTAATTTTTTATAGGTGAAAAAAAAATTTTTTAGGCAAAGCATAATGTTGAGCACAAGGATGTAGTGCTACCAAAAAAACTAAATTTGTTTCTATTATTATTATTATTATTTAAAGTCTTCCCTTCATGAACAGCCCTTTATTGACATCTTTTGTGCTTGAAAAATGATGGAAAAGGGTTAACCCGGGGCAAAGTTGCGCAATAGAGGGTTAACAGTCAAGTATTGGAAACATAGAGTCCCCAGAGAGGTACAACAGTGGTGTCCTAATTTGCTGACAATTGACTGCTTTTGTGATCGTTGGGGTGGATTGGGAATGTGACCTCCATTTAGTTTGTAGTCACATCTCGTCACACTTCCCCGACTTTGGTTAAACCTGCCAGATATAAAGTGGATAATAGGCTTTTGGAACAGTTAATGTTTGATCACACACACACACACACACACACGCACACACAGGCTTAACCAAAGTTATGGGGTAACAAGCAGCCCATGCTGTAGCTTGTTAAAGGCTGATCTTACTGAACCTCTTCTGAAGCTCATTGTAGTGAATCATTAGCTCTGTTCAAAAACCTAGTGAGCTCCCACCTTAGATTGCATTTAAAGGAATAGTTCACCCAAACGTGTAAGTTTGCTAAAAACTTACTTGTCCTCAGGCCATTTAAGCTGTAGATAAGTTTGTGTCTTCAACAGAATATTAGCATTACATTCAATTTAGAAATTTAGTATTACATCACTTGCTCACCAATGGATTCTCTGCAGTGAATGGGTGCCGTCGGAATGAGGGTCCAAACAGCAGATCAAAACATCAAAACATTAATTAATTCATATAATGTATTTAACTTCAAACCATTGCTTTCGGCTAGGTCCTCTATCCATAATATACCTTTCTTTCTTTTTTTTTCTCAAGTTTTAATTTTTGGGTGAACTATTTCTTTAAAGGCATCATAGTAGTTTCTTGAGGATTATCAAAAGATTGGGCAGCAAAATTGTCTTATGAAATTCTGTCCAAAAAAAGGTATTGTATGTTTATATACTGTATATTTGAAGGTAATTCCAAAAAAAAATTTAGTAAGCTTCCTAAATAAACAAAAATAATTGTTCACGGACAGAATTGACTGTTATTTGAGCATCCATTCAGAGTTCTGTTTGTGGGACGTTTCAGATCAGTCACTTGTGAGGGTCCTTTTTGGCCCACTATGGTATGGAACAGAGCTTAATGTGTTTAAAGAAGCGGCTAGAAATAACAAAAACCTAAAATTGCATGAATTAGTTTGTACATTTACTGAACAGGTCCCATTTATTGTAACTAAATGAAAAACATCTCCAATTTCAGGGCCTCAGAGAATATCGCCAACAGTACCTAAAAACATGCCCACACCCCAGAGGGTGACCACCACCATAAGGAAGAACCCCACACATGCCCGAAATGGGGGAAGTGATGCTGAAATCATGGAGCTTAATCAACAGGTAGAGTCCCCGGGAGGGTAAGGAACACTTACTCTACCTTGGAATAACTTCGATTGGAGATTATAGAATTGAGTATAAGAAAGTCATTTGTTCATTTTTATCTTTCTTTTCTCAGATCATTTCTTATCTTCTATCTCACCTATTCAGATAATTGAATTTTATTTGATATTCTTCTATGTCTGGATATAGATTGTCTTATTATAATAAGCATATTGACTTTTTCCCAGTAAGGAAATGTTGTGTTCTGATGAGTAGTATAATACATTGTGTTCTTTGTCTTTTGCTTTGTTTTTTTAAGTTGATGGAGCTGAAGTTAACCGTAGATGGTCTGGAGAAGGAGAGAGATTTCTACTTCAGCAAACTTCGAGACATTGAACTGATCTGTCAAGAAAATGAGACTGAAAACAACCCCATTATCAGTGGGATAATTGACATTCTGTATGCTACAGAGGTACTGCCAATGACTTTTCTGATCTTTTTTTGATAATTATTTGACTGATATAAATGCCAGGTTGATTCATAATTGCGTTATAATTTTTTTTATCCACTGTTGGCCATGTTCAAGTGATCATTGTTCTGTGAATTTTTGCATATGAAATCCAAGTGGGTCATGCAGATTTGCCACATTAACCAAAAGAAAGTTGCTTCTGTGTGAATTGTGCTTCATATGTCACAACACTGACAATAGATAATTGATCCTTTTTTGTCTGTAAAATTCTTTAAATTTGACCACACCACCAGCTGGACATGGAAATACCAAGAGTTAAAATTTCCCATTATAGATCTAAATGTGTGCCAGATGGGCCATGACTCAACAAGACTACATTTCCTAAGAGTTCTAATGCCAGTTAAGTAAAGTAAAGAAGAAAAAAAAAGAAAGAAAAACCCTGTTTGTCAACTATTACATTATAAACTTATTTTTCTATTATGTTCATTAGTAATCGCCATCTTGAAAGTCAAATTTTGAGCATCATTCAAGTTCTAAGCTATCTGAATTAAAGCAAATTAAAGCATACTGATAACTCTATATGAAAATATGAAAAATGTCAAGCTGAGGCCCCAGAATTCGAATCAATTATTTGAAATGGACATGAAATGACTCTAGTCCTAATGCTATTGTCAGTGCTGAGTAAAGTACTTACAAATTGTAGTCAGTTATCTCATTACAAATTATATGATAAAAAACTGTAGTTTCTCATTTTAGGTAATGTATTCTGATTACTTTTTTTTTTTTTAAATCTTGTTTTAAATTTACCATTAAACATACCATAGTGATATAAAAAGAAGAAGAAAATATATAATGGTATTTTATACAGTGCAGTGTTGAATGCAGTATTTAAATACCATGATCACCCTAAAAATGCTACATTTTTTTATACAGGATGGCTTTGCACCACCAGAAGATGATGAAATAGATGAGCAGGCCCACTTGGACCAGGACGAATACTGAGCATCCTCCTCTTCACCATTTCCTCTCCCCACCAACATGAATGACTCCCCTCTGTCGCACGCTGTTAATATCCTCTCAGTTTCCCACAAATGTATGGGCTCACCATTTATACTCTATCTCTTTGTCCTCTGACTCTGGTTTATGCACTACATAGGCATCAACAAACACTGGCCGTCCTCACCCCCATCCAGACAGTAGCACCAACAACAACACATCCTAGCCGTCACAGCATGACAGAGAGAATGAACAAAAGAAAAGGCATCATAGATCGTGGGTAGCACAATGCACTGAAAACTAATGTAAATACTGTGATGGAAAAGACATTTTTGAAGAAAAAGAAAAAAGAAAAAGAAAAAAAATGTTGCTTGGAATGCAGTTATTGCTTGTGTGATTTTGATACACATTTTCTCTGAGGTCTGTCTCCGCTCCATTCAGTATGAAATGATCAGTATCATCTGTGTCTTCAGCTTCAGTCTGCCTCTCTCACTGACTGTACACTTTTAAAGGGATAAATCACACAGAAATGTCTGTAATCAATTTCTTACCCACACGTTGTTCCAAACCTGTATGACTTTCCTTCATGGAACAAACGAAGAAGGTTGCTCATTTTCACATGACTCCAGTAAATAGGTACTGAAGCTTTTAAGCTTGAAAAAGGACACAAATGAACCATAAAAGTTCATATGAGTCATATGCTATATTCCAAGTCGCTTTGAGTACACCTGTGACCAGGGGATCATTGAGTTGATGAAAATCTAATGAAAACACCAACAAGATCTAGAGAAGATGTCAAGATTTTAAAGTAAATAATGAAATAGAGGCACACTTGTAAGATTTCTTTAGATCTCTACTGAAGATTGAAAGCTTTGGTTTCCATTCATTGTACAACCAAAATATCATACATGTTTGGAACGACATGAAGGTGAGTAAATAATGACAGAATTAAATTTTTTGATGAACTATCCCATTAAAAGACTAAAAACAGCAGACTTTATCAGGAAGAATGCCAGTAATATATTACGAATATTTTATATCTTCAAAGACACTGATGTCATGTTTGTCGGTAACATGATGGAAAAAGATTCTCAGCTGTAGAGAGGAATTTTATACTTTTGAAATATGGCAAGTGACAGGGTAAATAAAAATAAATAAACAAACAAACAAACAAAAAATGACATGAAAATATGTCAGCGTGGCTTTAAAATGTGTGAGACAACAGTAACTTATGGCACAGGTTGTTTTGCTTATACCCAGGGAGCATGTGAATGTTATACAATTGATGAGTGATTGTTTGAAAATCCTATTTTTCTCTTGTGCTTGATTGTGACATTATTTTTACACATCAAAACAGAAACTCACCAAATGGATGGAAAGTGGTATTACCGTCAAATTGAACCATTGAGCATGTGGGCCAGTACTCATCGATACTGTGTACATTTTATTTTGGTGGCAATCAAACGTGATACTACTGATCAGGTGAGGTCATGTCGAATTGAACTGACGTTTGCTGCTAGTGTTGCTGCGTTTATGCGTTTTGTTTTGTATTTATTTCACTCAGCTATTGAATGTGCATTCTTAACTGTAAATCATATCAGATTTGTATAAGGCCCTGATCAAATTAAACAGAGATGCTAGATGTCATTGGTTGAATCTACTTCTCTCTGTGGTGAGAACCTGAGTCATCTTGTATTGTTTCAGTATGGCCATAATTGTGTTTGCATAGTTTTGAGTAAATAAACATTTGTGAAAATCGATTTTGTCCATGCATGTCATAAAGCTGCATATTAAAGGGTTAGTCAAATTTAATGGCATACAAAAATGTTCCGAATTTAATTCAAATAATGTGTAATTGACATCAGAGCCAATATTTCGCATTCTAGTTTTGTTCTCTGGTGATTGTGCCAATAAGTTTACAATCAGTGATTAAACACTTTAAAATTACATATCTTTGTTTGATATTGACAGCTGTTTGGGGATATATTACAAATATTGTATTTTTTGTTTTATTTCATTTTTGTTCCTATCCACCCATCTGCTGGGATCAGAATAATCCAGTTGTTTTTTTTGGATCAGAAGTATCTCAATCTTACTAAAAAAGTTTTGAACAACACAACCTTTTGTTTTTTTAACAACCCATTTTCTAGATTTGATCCAATCTGATGGCTTACTTTTGAAAAGCTGGGCTCCTGTGCATTTCTTGTTGAGATTCACCCAACAATCTTTCAAATACGAACATTTTCTTTTATGCCTAGCAGATAAAAACCCAAACTTCTGCACATCTGTTAATGGCTAACCGAGAATGACGAGAATGATAACCAGCAATGATACTGTACTTTGCAAGAGTACAACGGATCATTTCACTTGATATTCTGATACTATATAGCAGATGGTCGACCTCTGTTTGTTGTGAACATGCCCGTGTACTTCATTGAGTTGAGGACGCGAAAGCTGTATAGGTTTTTCTTTATTCTTATTTCTATATTCTGGTTTTGTTTATTTTCTAAAAACGTTGAATGGGTAAACTGTAGTCCCTTAACAGATTTGTATAAAGAAAATGAACGATGCTAACCGCCGTAAAAAAAAAAAAAACTATTGATTCAAAAAATGAATCAAGTAAATGATTCAATGAATCTGTCATAACCTTGCCGCCAAAGCTCCGATTCACTGAATCAAAATTCGCAAGCACCTGTCAACTATCAGAGCAGCTGATGGACACGTTTACGTTACGTAAAGCTTTAGATGTTTTTTTAGTTGTTGTTCAGACGGTTAACTCTAAAATGGTGAGTGGCAGAAAACGAACTTATTAAAACCTTACTAGTTCCTGTTTGCCAGTTGGCGTTGTCTGGGGGAATCACTGAAGCCACAGGGACAAAAACGAAATGTTACGTTATTTTATGAAAGTTAGCTACATATTTACTTTAGCCATCGTGAAGTGTGCCATTTCTGTTGTGAACAAGGTTCGTTCATTCGGCCAAGATCGGAAAAACATCTCGAATATCAAACCGCTGAAGAGAAGAAAGGCCGCCGGACTCCAGCTGCTCGGAATCAGAACGATAGTGACGTGCGTTCAAAACAACAAACATTGATCGAACCCGACACATTCTTATATTAATTCCACCTATCGTTATTTTCAGTGACCAGTCTGACTCGGAGGTCAAAACTGAGAATACAGATGAACCTCACACACGATGTTTTGAACAGCCATTCAAACGCTTCAGCTACGCTCTGCAGTCCACCTGGAGGAGTGACATCACTCAGAATGGTCAAGGTAATGAAATACATCCTTTGGCTAAAGGAATAAAGTGACTGTTGACTCTTTGTGTATATAGGAAACATCCAACTATAATGAACAATATCTATGAAATTATACTTTTTCTTATTGATGTCACACTGAAGCTGTGTAATTTTCATTAGAAGTATAGCTACATTTGAAATTAACCCTACAATAATATAAAGTCTTTAAAAATGACAGCAGTGTAAAACCACAGACCAGCAATAAACTGTAAATGAATAATATTATGGCTGCCAGGCAGTGTGAACACATGGAAACCCATATCTTAGTGTTCAATGATCTGATTGACTTGAAATTACAGGAGGTATGTAGTAACAACCACGTCAATTGGTTAAGACATCAAGTATGATAATTCATAATTTTTTCTTTTTGAAATCTGAGCTCAAAATGGAAGTGTGTTTGATGGGTACGTTTACGTTAGCATTTTGTTTTGGTAATTCAAACTGTATCATATCTGGCATCTGTGCAGATATTTTGTCAAGTAATGAGGAAAAGGAAACCAGAAATGAGCTGGACACCCAATATGAAGATCTTTTTTCATTTGCTGACACAGGTAACTTGCATAAAGTTATTTTAAAAAGCAAGTAAAAGGCCTTTTTGTACAAATATATCCTCCTTCAGGTTGTACTTATTATTATTATTATTATTTATTTATTTATTTATTTAAAAAAAAACTCCTATAGCAAATGTAAAGCAAATATAGACATTGATTTACGTGCATTTTATTTATTTATAAAATTGAATAAATTTACATTACAAGCTATCATGGCCACATAAATATTAACAACTGCAACAAATCTTTTTTGATGGTGAGCTCCCTATTCTGACTATCATACTATAATGTGTGAGTCATAATAATTAAAAATGTGTATATTTATATATATTTATGAATAATAATGTTAATAAAAATTATTTTTATGTATATGAGGCCGGCTCCGGGGATGGGCTGCCCACCCAATCAGAATTAGATAAAAATTGCTTTATTTATTTATTTTTGTGCAGTGATTAAAATTTGAAAGGGGCTGTATTTTGAGAAGTTTAACGTTTAGCTGGAGAATATCCCAACAATCGTAAAATAACACCAGAAAATTGCAGCATTTTTTCTTCTATAAGCTGAATGCAAGGCACGTGGAATTCACATGGAGGCTTCAGTCTGTTGCATAAAAGCAGAGGCTGACAATGAGTGAAAACGGGCAGAAATATTTGCGTGCTATCACAGGGAGTTTGCCTGTAATGAGGAGTTGAATATGTGAATATATATCCTAGCCTAGCACTGAAATACCCTGAGCAGTTGAATTGATGTTGTAAAAAACACCCTCATTCAATAATGTGCATTCATTTCATGGACGAGACAAGATAAATTTTTCAAGCAAGCAATTTTATTTATATAGCACATTTATTAAACAACAGACGCTGCCCCAAAGTGCTTTTACAAAAATAATGACATTAAAATCATACAACAAAACGAACATACCTTATTCAAAAGATAAAAAAACAAATAAGTTTTAAAATAAGACTTAAAAGTTATAATCAATGGAGCTGACCTCACATGGAAAAAACCTACCACAGAAAAAGCACGATCTCCTTTTGATTTTAAATTACAACGAGGGACCTTTAAAAGCCATTTCTCGGTGGACCTAAGGACTCTAGAAGGAGAGTAAGGAACTATAAGATCACTGATGTACTCGGGGGCAAGGCTTGACAGGGCCTTGTAGACAAACAGGAGAACTTTAAAATCAATCCTGAATTTGACCAGAAGCCAGTGTAAGGATTGCAGTACAGGAGTAATATGGTCTCTCTTTCTCACCCCCATTAAAAGCCTTGCCGCTGCATTCTGCTCTAACTGTAAAGAGACAAGCAGAGTCTGGGGGAGACCAATATATAAAGAATTACAATAGTCAAGCTTAGATGTGATAAAGGAGTGAACCACAATTTCCAAATCCTTACTGGATAGAAAATGCTTTACTTTAGCAGTTGATCTCAGGTTATAAAAGCGTCCTTTAACAACGGCACCAATCTGTTTCGTAAAGTTAAGTGATGAGTCCACTATAACCCCCAAACTCTTTACATGATTCACAGTCATTAGGGATAAGGAGCCTAAATGAGCAGGAAAGGTAGGTGAGACAGGAGAGCCTACAATCAAAACCTCAGTTGTACTCTTATTTAATTGGAGGAAGTTGCTAGATAGCCAGAGTTTAATGTCACTGTAACATTTCTGTACTTTGTCCAGTGAACAGGTTTTATCTAAGTTCACAGGAAAGTAAAACTGAAAATCGTCTGCATAACAGTGATGTAAATACCATAGGGATGGGTGTTTTCCGCAAATATCAAATATTTATATCAAATCAAATATCAAATCAGATATCAAATATCTGCTTCGAATATTTGAGCTCACTAAAAAACGAATATTCAAATATTTGTTTTAATTAAGTTTAATGAGACAGACGTTATTTTTCAGCAACATTCATTGTTTTCGTCATTTTGAACAAGCTTACAATAAGCTTGAACATTACACATCGTGTTTTGTAGCTGAAAACCTTTAACAATGCATGCCAACAAACAAAAGTACAGATTAAAAAAAAAAAAAAAAGGTCAACAAAGAAAAAACGTAAAGCAGCCTGCAGCATTTAGGCTATTTTAGAACGTAGCCTACACTTAACTTTGAAACTTTTAAACTGTCAGCAAATCTTTTATGCTTTTTTCTATTGTTTTCCATGTTCTTGTTTAGAAACACAGGCATGTAAACATGATCGGGGGAAAGTTGTCTCCTTAGTCTGTTAACAAAAAGGCCGGCCGTGGAGAAAACGCGCTCTGACGGCACAGATGTTGGCGGGACTATCAATTAATGGTGTGCTAAGCGAGTAAGTTTTGGGAAGTGCTTCGTGTTTTCGTTTCACCACTGAATGGGATCCTCATCTGGTGGAATACATGGCTCCAGCAAGAACTGTTCCCACTCGTCTTGGCTGGACTCTCTGTAATCATCGCTGAGGAACTGGCTCAGCCTTTTCAGACGAGTGGGCATTGCATCCTCTTCATCGTTGGTGGCGGCGGCTGCATCCGCACCACTCGCATCAAGGAAAATGTTCTGATAATGTTCAAAACGTTTTTTTTTTTTTCTTCTCTCATGTTTTCATTGAGAAACCTGAGATGTTTGTGCCGAGGGTCTAGGACAGACACGAGAAGAGGAGTTTTCACTCCATTCTCCAAGTTAGTGGTGTTTATTCGTTGCTTGAGAGATGCCGCAACAATGTTCTTGAATTCGGTCACTTTCTGTGATTCTCCACGGCATATTTGAAGTACCGTAGAAGACCACAGTTCTTAGGGGCCGTTCACATATCGCATCTTTTGCGCGCTCAAGTTTGTTATTTCCAATATAGGCACGCGGTATGCGCGCTCATAATGGAAGTTACGCGCCCATTTTTTACAGGCGCGTCCGCACCGCATTGAGTTAAAAACATCTCAACTTTTCAGAATGCCGCAATCGCACCTCAGGTCATGTGACAAGAAATAAACATTCAGCTTTATCCTTTCCCGTAACAACGTTGAAAGCTCAGCCAAGATGAAGAAACAGCTGATCATAGCTGTATATGGATTGCCGTTTTGAAATAAATTTAGTTGCAGAGCTACTGAAAGTGATTTTTTTTTGTGCTGCAAATCCATGTATCCTTTGCTGAAATGACCGCATCTTCATGGAGAGAGCGCGTCATAGTTGCTTAGCAACGGCAGATGCCTCAGGAACGCTTCTGCCCGAGTGTTTTGGAAAGAAGGAGAAAGTGGCGCACCTATTGTTTTCCACGCGTTTTTAGGCACGATATGTGAACTGCCCTTATTCATTCATTCATTATTTTTTGCTTGCATACATCTTCAAATATGCCGAGGAGAATCACAGAAAGTGACCAAATTAGGTTTTATTGTGAACTCTAAACCCTAAAATACCATAGTTCCGAAAAATAGTGCCTAGAGGAAGCATGTAAAGAGAAAACCGCAATGGTCCCAAAAACTAAAGGGGCCAATGTGGAAGAGAAGTCTCCCAGATTCACAGCAACTGTCCCTTCTTTTAAATACGATGCAAACTACTGCAGAGCTATACCCTGGACACCAACCCAACACTCCAGATGATTGAGAAGAATTTCATGGTCTATGGTATCAAAGGCAGCACTCTGATCCAACAAAACCAGAACAACATGTGATCCGGAGTCCAACGATAATAATATATCATTAGTAAGCTTGAGCAGTGCAGATACTGTGCTGTGACAGGTCCTGAAGCCCAACTGAAATGTATCTAAAATATCATGAGTATTCAGATACGAATATACTTTAGCTGTGAATAAACCACTTTCTATAAAATCTTAGAAATAAATGTGCTTATGTTATGTGTGTATGTGAAGTTTTATCTCCAAATACCCCACATATAATTTGCCACATGCCACTTTTAGGGTATGAGCTAAAATTCGCTGTTTATGTGTATGTCCTCTTTAAATGAAAATGAGCTGGTGCTCCCGCCTCCCTTCTCAGAAGAGTGTGGAGCTTCAACAGCACGGTTTAACTGGTGGTGACCGTGTTACTGACCACACACTGCAACAAATTTCTCCTGCTCAGTGAGTAGGGAGCAATGAACACTGTGTAGGGACCATGTCAATGGTCATGTCAGTGGTTCTGTCTTATTGCGCCGGTGTTCTGACCGGGACGCACATCACAGTATGATGAGGTGTGTAACATTTCCGTAACATGTTTTAGGCATTCGTCCAATCACAATGCACTATATAGCTGGCCAATCAAAGTACACCTCGCTTTGAAAAAAATTACTTGTTCCAGAAAGGCATGGCATAGAGGAGAAACAACAATGTACAGTATGTAGAAAATAATGTTTTTTGAACCTTAAACTGCATAAACACATTTCATTACACAAAATACACAAAATAATGTTCTTTTTAGCAGCATCATCTGACCCCTTTAACCCATTTGACTTGCTGTTAATGCCTAATGTAAGAATGAAACGTGAAAGTTGCCTAAACAACACAAAGTAGGGGTCATTTACATTTCGTTTAATTCATAATTATTGTGATGATAATAGCATTTTTTTTGATTGGAATAGTCTACAGCTAAAATTCAATGGGTGCATATTTTAAAATAAAAATATTTGCAGGTCAGATAAATTACTTACAAAAAAAATCTTATTCTCGTTCTTTTTTTGTTTTCTTTAGTTTTTTCCACCAAATCTATGTGAATCCTTTTAGTTCTTTTACCATTACCATAGTGATCTGGTCTTTATATTTTCCTCAAAACAATGGTCTTCCAATATTATAGACATGACTATGGCCTTATTTGGTATAAATGAAAAAGTTAGTTGAAAAGAATCATCAGTGTAAAGAAAATTATACAGAGAAAGAGAACAAAGAGGGCTTTTTTTCTATTCAATAAAGAAAAATAAATACATTTTGTTGTGAAAGTATATGATATTCTAGGCTGCCCATGAAAGCTTTTTTTTCTCCAGTGTACATATAATATAGTTACTATTTACCCAATATATTTACAATATCTCCCCCCACCTCGAAAAAAAGCCCTCCCAGGATATCTGCCAGCCCACCCATCTATATATCTATATATACATGCAGTATTGTTCAAAATAATAGCAGTACAATGTGACTAACCAGAATAATCAAGGTTTTTAGTATATTTTTTATTGCTACGTGGCAAACAAGTTACCAGTAGGTTCAGTAGATTGTCAGAAAACAAACAAGACCCAGCATTCATGATATGCACGCTCTTAAGGCTGTGCAATTGGGCAATTAGTTGAAAGGGGTGTGTTCAAAAAAATAGCAGTGTCTACCTTTGACTGTACAAACTCAAAACTATTTTGTACAAACATTTTTTTTTTTTCTGGGATTTAGCAATCCTGTGAATCACTAAACTAATATTTAGTTGTATGACCACAGTTTTTTAAAACTGCTTGACATCTGTGTGGCATGGAGTCAACCAACTTGTGGCACCTCTCAGCTGTTATTCCACTCCATGATTCTTTAACAACATTCCACAATTCATTCACATTTCTTGGTTTTGCTTCAGAAACAGCATTTTTGATATCACCCCACAAGTTCTCAATTGGATTAAGGTCTGGAGATTGGGCTGGCCACTCCATAACATTAATTTTGTTGGTTTGGAACCAAGACTTTGCCCGTTTACTAGTGTGTTTTGGGTCATTGTCTTGTTGAAACAACCATTTCAAGGGCATGTCCTCTTCAGCATAGGGCAACATGACCTCTTCAAGTATTTTAACATATGCAAACTGATCCATGATCCCTGGTATGCGATAAATAGGCCCAACACCATAGTAGGAGAAACATGCCCATATCATGATGCTTGCACCTCCATGCTTCACTGTCTTCACTGTGTACTGTGGCTTGAATTCAGAGTTTGGGGGTCGTCTCACAAACTGCCTGTGGCCCTTGGACCCAAAAAGAACAATTTTACTCTCACCAGTCCACAAAATGTTCCTCCATCTCTCTTTAGGCCAGTTGATGTGTTCTTTGGCAAATTGTAACCTCTTCTGCACATGCCTTTTTTTTAACAGAGGGACTTTGCGGGGGATTCTTGAAAATAGATTAGCTTCACACAGACGTCTTCTAACTGTCACAGTACTTACAGGTAACTCCAGACTGTCTTTGATCATCCTGGAGGTGATCATTGGCTGAGCCTTTGCCATTCTGGTTATTCTTCTATCCATTTTGATGGTTGTCTTCCGTTTTCTTCCACGTCTCTCTGGTTTTGCTCTCCATTTTAAGGCATTGGAGATCATTTTAGCTGAACAGCCTATCATTTTTTGCACCTCTTTATAGGTTTTCCCCTCTCTAATCAACTTTTTAATCAAAGTACGCTGTTCTTCTGAACAATGTCTTGAACGACCCATTTTCCTCAGCTTTCAAATGCATGTTCAACAAGTGTTGGCTTCATCCTTAAATAGGGGCCACCTGATTCACACCTGTTTCTTCACAAAATTGATGACCTTAGTGATTGAATGCCACACTGCTATTTTTTTGAACACACCCCTTTCAACTAATTCAACTAATTGCCCAATTGCACAGCCTTAAGAGCGTGCATATCATGAATGCTGGGTCTCATTTGTTTTCTGAGAATCTACTGAACCTACTGGTAACTTGTTTGCCACGTAGCAATAAAAAAATATACGAAAAACCTTGATTATTCTGGTTAGTCACATTGTACTGCTATTATTTTGAACAATACTGTATATATATATATATATATATATATAATTATTATTATTTTATATATATATATATATATATATATATATATATATATATATATATATATATATATATATATATATATATATAATAATTATTATTATTATTATTATATATATATATATATATATATATATATATATATATATATAATAATTATTATTATATATATATATATATATATATATATATATATATATATAATAATAATAATAATAATTATTATATATATATATATATATATATATATATATATATATATATATATATATATATATAATAATTATTATTATTATTATTATATATATATATATATATATATATATATATATATATAATAATTATTATTATATATATATATATATATATATATATATATATATATATATATATATATATATATATATATATATATATATATAATAATTATTATTATATATATATATATATATATATATATATATATATATATATATAATTATATTTATTTATTTATTTTTTTTCTCTCATTATCTGTAACAGATTTTTTTGTGGGTCAGAAGAAAACCACATTTAAGAATGGTGAAGACACATCTCCCAAAAAACAGCTTCTGCGAAAATATCGAATGAGAGATGAGGTAAAAAATAAAAATGTTCTCATAATATTGGATTCAGTTTTAAACTGATGCAGTTTTTTTTCCCTAATACAGTTTGGTAACATCATCCGTCATGTCAGAGTGAAAAATCCAATTGCCAAAAAGGTCATATTGCCAGAAAGCCCAAAGAGACATGTTGCACAGAGGCTAAACAGTCTCACGCTCAATATCAGATGTTTCAAAGTTGGAAAGTTGACCAAGAATTTCAGAAGATCTGATGCTCTGACCCCCCAGTGCACCGTAAATATCAATTACAGGTTTACTGAATTCATAATGCATTATTCAACACCTGATATACTCGGATATACTGTCTGTTTTTCATTTACAGTTTACAGTGGATAACATTCAGATTGCAAATCAAGGTAAAGCATGTGCACATTTTCAAACCGCAGGCTTTCAAACACTCATAAACGGACTCCTCATGATTTAACATTTGGATTGTTAAAAGGAATGGTTCACCCAAAAACTAACATTTGGACAATTTTGAAATAAGTGCGAGTAAATTTTTGGGTGAACATTTCCTTCAATTTTTCAACATATGCTAAAAGTCAGAAAAACCCATTTTAGTAACTGCAATCATTCTGAATCCGCAATGAAGATAATGTTAAAAATACTGTATTTTCTCTTCCATTTTACTATCAGAACGAATAGAAGCATCAGATTTGATGGGTTGTGAATGGTGCACAGAGCAGAAGCTGCCAGCCCTGTTTCTGCAGACGACACCAGAGACGTGTCTCCATCTGCAGGTCCAGCTTGACATGTTTGAAGATGATTCCAAAATGTGGTGTGACTGCGAGAACAGGAGTGAGTTGATATGTGATGATGTGTGACTGACGTTCTTGCTTTGAGAGTTAAATCATGTACAATGGTATCTGTTGTGTCCTTAGATGAAAACGAGAAATATGTTGTCCTTATCTTTGAGAATGAGCTCACACTCTCAGAGCAAATCATACTGGAGGAAATATTCACAGAGATGGGCAAGCGTCATAATATCAGCAGTTTTCCAGCTAAGCTGTCATTTGAAGAAGCCAGTAACAGACTGAAGACACATCAGTGTGCCCAAAAACAGGAGGTGGGTCAAGGCATGCAGTTATGTTTGTCACCTTTATGATGTTCCAAACATGTACATTTGTTTTTGTTTTGAGGAAAGTCTCGGTTTAGAATGTCTTTGCGTTAACCAATCATAGATCAAACAAACATAAAACTATTTATTATGGTGATTAAAGGTGCACTAGTAATTTAATTTTAAATTAAGTGACTGTCCATTAAGATTTAGACTTAAAAATGACAAGTGCTCCTTAGTCATCTTTGTATTTATTAAATTTTTCCTGTAATATTCATTTTAATTTGCTGTTCAGTTTGCTGTGCTTCAGCTTGAAGAGGATGAACTTCCTGTCGCGAGTCAGGTTTTTCAAACATTTCCTCTCCTCTCCTCTCCTCTCCCCTCCTCTCCTCTCCTTTCCTATTTGACTTTTTTCTTTTATTTTCCTTTATCTTCCTTTTCCCTTTCCTTTATTTTGCTTTACTTTGACTTACCCCTTTCTTTTGTTTCTCCATCCATTTCCCTTTCCTTTTTATATTTCTCTCCTTTTACTTTCATGTCCTTTTACTTCCATTTGGTCTTTTATTTTTATTTCCTTTTTTCCTTTAGTTTTCCCTTTTTTCTATTTTTTCATTTCCTTCTTATTTAATTTCCTTTTGCTTCCCATTCCTTTTGTCCCTTTTATTTTATTTTCCTTTTACTTCCCCTGTCCATTTTCTTTCTCTTTTATTTTTGTACAAATTTTTCCTTTTCTGTTTTATTTCCTTTTCCTTTTAAACTTTTACTGCTTCTTGCTTGCTTATTCTTTTCCTTTCCTTGTCCTTTTATTTCTACTTTTTTCTCACCTTTCCTTTTCCTTTCATAATATTATCACAGAATCAGTCAAATCTAAATCTTTGAGCACCAATGTGTATGTAATGTTTGTGTATGTAATAGGGTAAAATAAATCTGCCTTTAACATGTTTTTCAGCTGTTTAACTCTTTCTCTCAATGTTTAGCATGGCTTGGTGCCATTTTTGGCCTCTCCTGATCCTCATCGATGGGAAATTGCAGCCCTCAGTGTGTCAGACAGTGATGAGGACGATTTGACAGAGCTCCCTTCATCACCCAAACAGGATATCAAAAAGTCAGATGGCTGACCTAAGTGAGATGAGCAGTTATTGTGATATTATTGTCTAGAAGAGCTCTTCTCCCTTCTCTTTGCAGACTGGTTGTGTACCCACCCCCTCCAGCCAAAGGGGGAATAACCATCACAGAGGATGACCTCAGCTGTCTTGAGGAAGGAGAATTCCTAAACGATGTGATAATAGACTTCTATCTAAGGTTAAATTTACTGAGATTGTAGAAGTGGCTATCTACTTCAGTCCGTTGGTGCTGTAATGACATGCGTCTTGTTCTTTGGCCAGGTATTTGGTCTGTGAGCAGCAGGAAAAAGAGGATGCCTCCAAGTACCATGTGTTCAGCTCTTTCTTCTTCAAGCGCCTCACTCAGAAAGATCATAGAAGGCTTCCGGGAACTACAGATTTATCGTATGTAGAGAATATAGTCTTGTAAAAAAGTAGATGAACATAATGGGGATTAACACTGCACTGTATTGCAGCATTCAAGAGCGCCGGCACAGTCGGGTGAAAACGTGGACCAGGGGCGTCAACCTTTTTGAGAAGGACTTTCTATTTGTCCCGATTAATCAAATGTGAGTCTCTCAATGAAGCAGCACGTTCTGCATATTTGGTGATCAATTCAAAAGGTTCTTACAGAATTTCAGGTTGTGTTGGTTAGGTCAAATAAAGGGCATCTCTTAATTAGAGCCCCTCCTGTGCAATGTGTCCTCAGGGCTCACTGGTACCTGGCTGTCATCTGTTTTCCTGGCAAGACTTCACAGACCAGTGGTTTGGATCTTCACCTCGATGGGCGAAGGTGTTCAGTGGAGTATCTTTGCGATCAATCTCCACTCAATCCCATGTCTCTCTTCTACTCTCCAGAATCCTCAAAGCAGCTCTCCAGATGGAGTCAATCCACAGGTACTTTAGAAAACCCATGTGGTGCCACAGCAAAATAAAGGACAAAATCTGTTAGGTCATTTTGCTCCTGCTCTTTTTGAGCGAGAGAACATGCAAATCCAAACTGCTCCATGATACAGAGCTAAAGAGTAAAACATTTTCTATTTTTGACAAAGTTCAATGCATATTCGGTTATTCTTAGTCAACACGTTCAATAAAAGTTAAGTCACTTTTAGTTCATAAGGCCAAGGCCAGAAAAACCATTATATGTTTGAAAGTATAGCCATAAATACTTAATACAAGTTAGTGCTTTGAGAGAATTTGAGGCATACTTTTTAGCACATTTATGGATTATCAGTATGCTGAAAAGATGGATTATCAGTATGCTGAACAAACATGTCTTATTATTATCAATGTTAAAAACAGTTGTGCTGCTTAATATTTTAGTGGGAACCTTGCTACTTATATTTTTTAAGTGAGTGATGAGTACAAATAATTTTCTGTGATAAGTAAGCCTTACGTATGTTTTTCTCCCACAGACAAATTAGACCAGAGCTTCTGCTTCCTTTCAGATGACGAGGCTGAAGATGATGATCAGGTAATGTGAGCTTATCACTTTCTAATCGGTAACAAATCAGTAGAGAGTATAAACTAACCTTTTCTATTTCTGAATTACAGACGGTGAAGAACAGATCTGTCTTCAACAGTGACTGTAATGTCTCTCAACAGTAAGTTTTCCGTGTTTTACTTTTACCTATCACTAGATGGCAGCAACAAGTCAATGAAATGCTCCATTGTACTCAGTCATTTGATGGACTGTCTGTGTTTGCAGGCCGTGCATACTCATCCTGGACTCCCTCACCTGCAGTGGAAGATCATCAGTGGTGCAGATACTCCAAGAGTAATCCTCTTTTGTTTCAAGTGCTTGATTATTTTTGTGCATTAATAGCGACCACATTTTCTCTTGTGTGTTTGCATCCTGCACTAGGCAGCAAATGTCACCAATTAATGACCGTTTCCTATGAGACAAAATGCTGTCTTCCTCAAGGGGGAGTTTGGCAGATCAGAAAGCCGAGTCCTTCACTGGACAACATTCAAATCTCAGTGGAGACGTTTGTATGCTAAAAAGAATCATTTGTTTAAATCAATTCCAAGGACTCATTGCTGACACACAAATGTAAATCTGCTCCCAAACCGAGCAAACCTCATGCATGTTAGCTGGCTAGTTATATTTAACTCGGTGGCATATAAAACAATGTGATAACACCAAACAGTGTAATACTTCACCGAAAATAAATACATATGATCAGTGAATACAAGATAACGTTGCCATTCTATCCGCTTCTTTTCTGTAAATACAAGGTACTTACAAGAGGAATGGAAGGTCAAAATGGGCTCTGAACAGAGTTTTGGAAATGGAGTGATGGCTGGATGGAGTCCCATCGTCCCAAAGCAGGATAACTATACAGACTGTGGCATCTTCCTTCTGCAGTATGTGGAGAGCTTCCTCAAGGTATTTTGATGAGCATCTGTTTCATTCTAAAGTTTATAATTTTTTTTTGTATTTAAAAATTGTTCTTATTCGCTGTTTTAGGACCCACCACAAACTTTCCATCGCAACATGGACTTGAACGACTGGTTTTCACAGAGGACGGTGAAAAAGAAAAGGAGGCAAATCAAACAGCTCATTCTCAAACTTCACAGACAGCAAAAAGTTTAATTTTTTCAGGTCATATGCTTCCTGCAGATCATTTATTGTTACCACAAAAACTATTACAAGCCTTCCTTCAGGATTTTTTTTAATGGAAGGAAATTAAATTAGCAAAAAATGTTTGCTGCCGTAAATTAATAATATTTAAATGAATATGTTTGTTTTGGAAATGGATGATTTGTTCTTGAAATTCAGTAAAATAATAGTTGTATATAGAATCTATCAAAATTAAATGGCCAGATGCTGAATCCAAGTATGAGTTTTTATTTATTATTATTGTATTAGATGTATTGAAAACTCTTAAACAGAAGTGCAAAAATAACTGTTTTCCAGCAGGTTTCCCTAAATGGTTACTCGTCCCAAACCCATATCACTGGTAAAGCAATATTCCTTTACTTGCTGGTTGAGATGCTCAAATAAACAGCAGTTCTGTGAATTCCAGGAAATTACTATATATGGCTTATATGTAGCGTTCTATGTAGTCTTGTGTTAAAAATGACTGAAAGTCATATCTTGCTGTTTCATCAAACAGTCCGAGCATTAAGATTTCATTCTTGTGGTTTAAGGCCCAAATTTAAGTACACACGAAATGAATAAACAAATCGTTTCCCAGGAACATGGCTTATGCATATTCTAAACTCATTATTTTCCCAGACTTGCTTCTGTCTTTGCTAGAGGGCAGAATTTTTGCCTGTTCATGCAGATGATCAGATTGGCACCCCACACGATCAAGACAGATGACCGTCTGCCTCCCAAATACTCAAATTGAAATGCTTGATGTATTCTGTTTCAATGTGGGCAAGAATTTTTGGACTTTAATGAACCAGCTGATCCTGTGCACATTATACAATTTAAGACTGGGGAAATCAAATGCAAAAATTAGTTTCAAATATATCAGCTTGACCAAACCAAATATTAGTGTTTCATTACATATAGTCCTTCTTTAGAGGGTTAATGTGCACACTGTAGCAAGTATGAGAGTTACAAGCATATGAACTACACTACCAGTCAAAAGTATATATTTTTTCTTTCAAGGTTTCTTTGATAATTATTTGATTCATAAGAACAGCATTTATCTGAAATACACATAAGCTAAAAGACTATTAACATGGCTGTAGCCACTCAAATCAATGATTAAAATTGCATTTTTGGTAAATGCAGGTAATTTAACAAAGAAATAAGATTTTTTTTTTTAACAGTTATAACTGTTATAGCACCACCAAAGGTCAAATTTACATTAAATGTTGGATGCTTGTTTAGAATCATATGCTCACCGAGTTTCATGAAGTTTTGAGTTTTTCTTTATAGGCTTTTGGGTATAATTGGCCATGTCCCTTTAAAAGTGATGCTGTTGTAGCTTACCAAAGTGTAAAGTTCAATATTTTTTGATAATTGTGGATCTAGAGGTTTCAGATAATTGTACTGCAGTGGTTTTGTTGCAATCGAGCGAAAAACCAAGGACTAGTTTGAAAAAGTGTATGTGTGAATATGAACTTATTTAAAGTCATTTTGAAATGAAATTGTGTTTTTGCAGACTTTTTTATTGTTATAATGCCACCTGTAGTCAGATCTTGATGAAACTTTGCATGATTGTTAAGAGTCATCTGAAATGTTTTCAAGAAGTTTCATAAAGTTTTGAGTTTTGTTTAGGTTTTATAGGCTTTTGGGTCCATTTGACCATGCCCTTTTTATAAATAACCCCGTAATAGCTAACCAAATGACAAAATTAAATTTTTTCATAATTATTGAGTCCAGAGAATTGTGCTGCAGTGGTTTGAATAAGGTTTGAGTGAAAAACCTAGGACTAGTTCACAAAAGTAGGTTTTTAACACAATTTGATTGGCAGCACCGGTTCTTCTGGCAAAGTTTCTCAGCATGAGGAGAGCTATCATATGATATGAAGATTGGGTGTATGTGTGAAAAATAACACAATGTACAATCATTTATGTACTTAAATGCAATTTTGCCCCCTAGTGGCCAATTTCTTTCAACATTGTTAAAGACTTTTAGATCCATGGGTCGAACATGCCCACCAAGTTTGACTTCAAATTTCATTGGCCAATGGCAGCCATGTTTAAAAAATACTCCAATGTCCTCATAGACCCTTATGGCACATTAGACAAAGACATTGCATACCAATTTTGAGGTCAGTTGAACTAATGGTTGCGTAGTTATAGCCATTATTTTTATCCCCCCCCCCCCCCCCCCTCCAGTGTTTGGTTCAGATCGCCCAAAAAACCTAGGGCTAGTTCGCAAAAGTAGGTTTTGAATTTACTTTTGGAAATAGGAAAACCAGACCTCGTAAAGTGAATATGAATTTTTAAGCTTTTGTTCACCTTGATCCAAAGATTTCACAAATATTAAAATTGAGTCTTCGACAAACACTCAAGAAAATATGAGCAATTACACATTTTTGTTCATTGTAGAACCCCCTATTGGCTGATTGGTCTTTGTCAGGTTCTATCCAAATTTCAAGCCTCCAGGACTCTGTCTGTACTTGGGCGAAAAAATAATAATAAAAATTCTTACAATTACAATATGATTTCAGCACTAAGTGCTTGAACCCCTAATAATTATGTTTCTTTAACAGCAAAAAAATCAGCATATGAGAATGATTTCTGGAGGATCATGTGACACTGAAACTAGAGTAATGATGTTAAAAATTCAGCTTTATTGATCACATGAATAAATTAATAAATTACATTTTAAAATGTATTAAAATAGAAAGCAGTTATTTAATTTTTTTAAAAACATTTCACTGTATTATAGCTTTTGCTGTGTTTTGGATCAAATAAATACAGGCCTGGTGAGTAGAAGAGAACTCTTTAAAAAAACATTACAAATCTTTCTGTTAAAAAAGGTTTAATGTAGATTTGTAAGACCTGAGAGTTCATTAAATTTTTAGTTTAAAAGAAACGTCTCATCGCCTGTATCATTTGATCAGTTCGGAAACCTTGAAAACGAACACATGTGACGGCCTCACCTCCTTCCCCTCTCTCAAGATTGCATCCCTGCTGTGTTCTCCACATGAGAAACTTCCTTTATCTCTTTTAATTCTGAAGTGTTAGAGCTAATGAGACTCTTTGAGTGGACCATGCACTCAACGCACAGTTATTACTTCAGTGCTTTGTGGAATTACCCATCTGCCAGCAGCATATGGAATGAGTTGTAATTTAAGCTGAAATGTTTTAAAGGGATTGGTTACCACTGAGGGTATAATGAGGGCAACCCCAAATACTGAATTTTCTGTTTGATTTGTCTTTCATATATATATATATATATATATATATATATATATATATATATATATATATATATACACACACACACACACACACACATACATACATACATATACACACAGTACTGTATATAACTTTATTCATTTATTCACAAAAAAATTAAATCTATTTTAGTTCACTATGAAATTTGTGTATGACTTTTGTTTAATTAGTTAGCTTTTTTTGTGCATGTTTACCATATAATTTTACGGAACCACATCCTGAAATGGGCTGAAATTGTATATTTAGACTCAAGTTATACTTTCATGTAGCTGTGGAAAGCAACCAGAATATCTCCCAGCTAGTAAAACAACTCCTCCTCACTTCAGGCTTTTTCATCAGACTAAACATTGCAAGGTAACAATATATCATTAAGATGAGTCACATCGTCTGGAAATCAAGCTGTTCTTCTGCTTTATGTTCGCTTGTTGTGTGACTGGCATATGTGTTCTGGAGCACACCGAACAATTGTTTTTACCTCTGTCTGCAATGCTCCTGGGAAACGTGTGGCATTAAATCTAATTAACAGTTTTTTTCCAGGCACAACCAATGACATAACTGTAAAACTCCTGTTTTAATCTGTTTTGAAACTGTTAAGATGTTTCTGAAGGAACGGATATTTAATATTAGTACAGTATGCGATCAAATAAAACAATTCTGTAAAATCCTTTCAGATATTACAATGCTTCATGACTGTACTACAACCTTATTAACCCAAGCTTAACTGTATAAACGCCTTGAGCAACATTTCAAAATGGAGAAATATAACGTTAGTCCAAGTCTAAACTAAAACTTAAACTTACCAAAACCAAACTAAAAACGTTTTTTTCTTAATACTGTTTTGCTCAGAAATTGGATACAGTGCCACGTAGTGAGATATCATGTATCCTAATTAGATTTACAAACACAAAGTCTGCTTTCAATGGGGTATTAGATTTCAACTTAGGAATACTTCTATAAGTTTTGAGTTACAAGCCAATAAAATATTAATGAGTCTCCAGTTTGTATCAGTTGCGTGTCTTTTAGTAACCATGACAATAATCCAGAAGGCTGCTCGTGACTTTCTCTTCATCCCTCAACCGACGCCTTTTCATCGTCAACAATAAAGTGGGATTTCTTCGTAGAATATAATTCAAACATTTACATCGTTGAGGCTTGGTTCATATTTATAGGCTTTATTTCCCCAAGGAACGTGATTTCGTTTTCATTTTAGTGTAAGTTATATTTATGAAGAAAAATTTGGCTTTTGAAAAAATGATTTTTTTTTAATAGAAGCAACGCGATTTGTGTGAAGAGAACTACTATAATTAAAATAATTAAACTCATTCATTTAGGCTAACTTATATGTATTTTACACACCATACAACCATTAAATATAGGCCTAGTCATAATATTTCTACTTTTACAGTAAACATACGGTGTTGGCTGTGTTTAGTCAGTAGACGGATGAATGTGTTTGCGACTCAAAACTCTAGTGAGCCCTACTTAGGGAGCATTTTGGGCCGCCGTGTAATATGTAACGTTGCATCCGCGCGAGCCTTTGAGGTGCAAAATAATTGCGCGTTTCTGTAACGGCTAAGACTGGACTCAGCTACTGTGACGCCCACACAAGATGTCTAGATAGTCAGCTGTCTGTGTTTTGAGACACGGCCTGTCTGTCACCGCTACCATGTCACCGCTGAGGTCGCTGTTATTCCTGTGGACTTCAGTCTGAAGTCAGACTCATTTAAAGAGGAAGGACAGCGGCTTGAAAAGGGAATATATAACATCGAGGGATTCTGTCACCGCTACCCGGGACAGTCTTTCGCTTCTCTGTCCACAAAGACAGCTGGTCTCATCGGATTTACAGATTATGTGAGTGACTTTACTCTTAACTTACTTTATTTGTTGTGTGGCTTCTATTAAGAGCAGCTAGAGGTTTGTTTGTTTGGTGATAAATTGTGTTTAATTGCTTTTTACAGTGGCGAGCTAGCCTGCTGCTAATGAATGAGTCTATTATATTAACAGTCAGGTGAATTTCGCATGTCGTTTATTTTAGTAACAAACTAAATTATGTTTAAATATATACGATTTAAAGTGTGCCACTTGTTAGGTATTTGCAAATATTGCACTTCATGTAACTTTTGGTTATGTTTACTCATAGGTTGGCTTTAGTTATATTATTATTATTTATTTATTTTTTCAGTGGGATATTTGCTTTGTTTTGTGACCAGACAAGTGTGTGACCACAGTTTTCCTAAAAACGAGTAAAGGCTGTATGTCATGGAAACTCGATTAGGTTTATGTATAGTTAAAGAGTTTAACTTTAGTGATCCGAAGGGCCAAGTTGACGTTATTTATTTGTGTTTCATTCATATGAATGATGGATGCTTTGAACACTGTATTAGGTGACTGTAAACTCCTGTGTCTGCGCATGCGCGGTTGCTCTTGTTCCACCTTCATAATCCCTCTTGGGTCATTCCACGAAATGTGTGTGAACACAGACTTCAACAATAAAAAGCTTTTACTGTGTGCTATTATAGAAAGTTTTTAAACACTAAAACAGACTTAAAAAAATACACAGTTTATTAATTTAATAATATTAAGATTTAATATAAACAATATAAATGAATATAAATGTAATATCACGTTTTTTTTAATATCATGATTTTATCACAATTCTTTGTCATGTTGGTTTTACTATTTTGCAAGTTGTCTGAGCATAAAGATAAAAAAATGACAAAGATACACATTGCTACTACACATAATATACAAATAAAACAAGCTGGTAACACTTTAGAATAAGGTTCCATTAGTTAATGTTAGTTAATGTATTAATTAACATGAACAAACAATGAATAATACATTTATTACTGTATTTATTCATCTTCGTTAATGTTAGTTAATGAAAATACAGTTATTCATTGTTAGTTCATGGTAATTCACAGTGCATTAACTAATGTTAACAAGCACAACTTTTGATTTAAATAATGCATTAGTAAATGTTGAAATTAACATGAACTAAGACTTATAAATGCTGTAGAAGGATTGTTCTTGCTTAGTTCATGTTAACGAAAGTAGTTAACTAACATTAACTAATGGAACCTTATTCTAAAGTGTTACCAGCAAGCTTTATTTTCAGGTAAAATAGCTGTATTTAGCAGGAGCATTTAAAAAATTTAATGAACAAATATAAAAATAAAACACTATATGGACTGATTCCTATAGCAACTGTTTTCAATTTCTCCAGTCAAGAGCAGTGAATGTTTTAATTTTTTAAAAAAATTTTTTTATTAATGTTAAAGGAATAGTTCACCCAAAAATACAAATTGGTCAGCTGTCTGTCAATTCTCTCATAGTTTTATTTTTATACCACCATTCACTCACTAAAAAGTAGTTTTAATCCTAAATGAGTTTCTTTCTTCTTCTGAACATAAATGCCATTTTGAGGAACTTGAAAACCAAACAGTTTCTGGTCCATGGTGACTTCCATAGTATTTTTTTGTTAATATCAAATTCAATGTGGACCAGTAACCATTTGGTTACCCACATTCTTCAAAATATATTTTTTTGTATGCAGAACAAGAAATAAATTAATACAGGTTTAGGACAACATGACAGTGTGAGTAAATAATGACAGAAATTATATTTTAGGGTGATCTATCCCTTGACAGTAATGACAGTGGGCTGCATGTTTAATAGGCCTACTGTCCTTTTAAGACCTGCATGCATTTAATATAAATAGAATAGATAGAATGTGTGCTGTAGCACGATACTAGGATATTTCTTCAAAAGCAGATCGTGGAAGAATTTTTATCGTCCACTATCAAAAATTGTCATATCGCACACCCCTACTTGGAAGTGGTTTTGACACTGTGGGCAGGTGCTAATGTCCTGCTGCAAAATGAAATCAGAATCCCTATTAAGCTTGTCAGTAGATGGAAGCATTTTGCTCCAGGAGATTTTGCTCCAAAATCTCCTAGTAGCTGGTTGCATTGACTTTGGACTTGATAAAACACAATGGAGCAACACCAGCAGACCTCACGGCACCCAAAAATCATCACTGACTTCAGAAACTTCACACTGGACTTCAAGCAGCTTGGATTCTGTGCCTCTCCAGTCTTCCCTCAGACTCCAGACATTGATTTCCAAATTAAATAATAAATCTACTTTCATCTGAAAAGAGGACTGTGGACCACTGAGCAACAGTCCAGTTCTTTTTCTCTTTACCCCAAGTGAAAATGCTTCTGATGTTTTTTTCTGGTTCAGGGGTGTCTTGGTTCTAGGAATGTGACAGCTGTAGCCCTTTACCTGAAGACGTCTGAGTGTGGTGACTCTTGATGAGCTGTCTCCGGCTTCAGTCCAGTCCTTGTGAAGCTCTCCCAATTTCTTGAATCGGCTTTTCCTGACAATCTTCCCAAGACTTCATTCTTCCTTGTTGCTTGTGCACCTTTTCCTCCCACACTTTTTCCTTCCAGTCAATTTTCCATGAATATATTTTGATACAGCACTCTGTGAACAGTCAGCCCTTTCAGCAATGACCTTATGTTGCTTACCCTCCTTGTGGAGGGTGTTGATGATTGTCTTCTGGACAACTGTCAAGTCAGCAGTCTTTCCCATTATTGTGGTTGCATGTTCTAAACTATTCCAAGATGTACCCAGTATTTATACTCAAAATTAATCAAACTAATCAAGCTCAAATTTTTTTGAGATACTGAATTTTTTATTTAAATAAAAAATGTGTAACCATCAGAATTAAAACAAAAAACTCCTTTTCCATGATATAATTTTTTTTTTTAGCTACACCTGTATTACATATGAAGGAATCTTCCATATCATTTTTTAATGGTGGTTTAATGTATTTAGAATTTTGCACGTTTAGGGTTAACGTGTCTGTATGTTATTTAGTTTTACTTATTTTTCTACTTAATTGTTATTATTTTTTCATTTGTATATAAATTCTAGCAATAAAAGCTAGATTTTGGAAAATATTTTGATATTTTAAAAAGCATAATAGTTTTAATTACAAACTAGAAACCTTCCTACCAACTAACATTTGGCTTCGTTTTTTTTTTTTTTTTTTTTTTTTTTTGGCATATTAAAACACTCATTTGAATATACATATAGAACCCAGCAAAAGCGCAGGGAAATGTTGGCTTTGGAAGTCCCATCGACACTGGCCTCTTTGCATCCTGTTTTCCATATCCTCTGGCTATAAAGAGAGCAGGAGCAGAGGAAGAAGGGGGAGGGATACAGTATGTGTGCAACAGGAAACTCACACAGCCCTTTGACCCCAAACCATTGCCTATGACAACGTCTGTACTGTTGCCATCAGCATGCACATAAATATGTGCAATCACTCATCTCTCTATGACTGTCTCACTGTAAACATGTAGCTTCAGTTAGATGGATGTTTATTTGATGAAGGAGCGATGAGCCAAGAAATGTGGGAAAAGAAATGTCTGTTGTTGACTATCACAGTACTGTGGACGTGGAGTGCTTCTCACAGTTTTGTTGTTATTTTGGATCTGTTGATTCTTGTGGAAGAGTATGTATCTCAGCAGGCTTTGCATTGCCAAGTATGCTTTGACATGACTTGTGTGTTCATTAGTGGATATGTTTTCTCTTATTTTATATTTAATTTATATTAAAAAGTGTATTGCATGCTGTTCGCCTTTTTTTTTTTTGCACCAATATTTACATGTTGCTATAAAACTTTGCATTAAAGGTCCTAACTTTTTTTTCTCTTTTATTGCCACATCACTTGTTTCAATGTCTCTCTGGCATTTTCAACAAAGCCGCCTTCTTTTTCGATGGCGAACTGCACACAATATAGCCATAAAACATTTTTATTGTGTGTCTAATGCAGTGCCAACATTATGACACAATTACTAAACTTTTATCAACATGAAATGTTGTGTAAGCATATTATGATGTTATTGTTATAACAGATATAATATAGGATGGTAAAGATTAATCTTGAAAGTAACTCTGACCAGTTGAAAGATCTGTAATTTTTTTTTTACATGTATTTTTTTTTTATCATGGCACTTCCTTTTCTGGAACAGGTGGAGCCATTGAGTTTATCAGGTAGCTAGAATGATTAACCATGGGAACAATAATACTGTATATAGCTTCTGGCTCTTATTATATCTTATTTAAAAATCCAAGTGAAGGGCATTGTGCCACATGAAATTTGGACTCATTTTGTCTTTGAGTATTTCTAAATTTCCCTTTTCCATTGCAGTGGATGGCTCATATTAGCATCACATCTGATAAATAACATGTTACCCTGTTAAAGTTCGGATGTGTTATAGCATGTGTCAGTGAGGAATATTAACAAAATTAGTTGTTCAATCAAACCCCTCTAAAGTTGGAGCTCACAAGTAGTGAAAATAGTTATGAAAGTTTTTGTAAAGATGATTATTTGAAACGGGTAAGTTTTGTAAATTATTTTATTTCATTATTATTCATATTTCTGTTCTTTAATTGTGATTTCTAGCCTTGAATATATTATTTTAACGATCATGAAGAAAAACATTGTCTACATAGTTAGGCTCACCCCAAAAGTATAATTGGCTTTAAAACACTCTTTGTATGTCCAGTCTACAGTCTTTTTTTATGCTTATCCATTATTCATGGCAAAGTTAAGGAAATTTATTATTCATGGAAAAGTCAAGGAAATTAATTGGACAAAAGGTTTAGTGCTGCTCCAGAGTTAAACATTTACATTATGAGTACATGTTAAAAAGATATTACAAATATTAACATAATCAACAGATCATTATGGTTTAGTGCATCCCATCAAACATCTCATTTTCCCAAGACTGATCCAACACAGAATCGAGCATTATGTGAGAAGTAACGTGCCAGATAGTTTTCTGATGAGCAGTGCTGCAGAAGAGAAGCATATACCCATGCCAAGTCTTTGTTTCTTTCAAAAGACTCATGTGAGACTCGACTGATTGGCACACATACGCTTCTGAGCATGTAATGAGGTTATTTAGCATGCTTGACAATTGATAATTGCACCATGGGCAACTCTTGAGACCGGGCCATCGTCCGAGTGCCAGAGAATGGGAAATGTTGCCCTGGTCCAAACCTAGAGCTGTTATCACGTCCTACCTCACTCGCACAGCAGACGTCTTTACTCCTGTCGTCAGGTATAATAATGCCCTTGTGATTAGCCATTATTGCTTTTGTAGACTTTGACAGCAGTTCTGTTAAGGGCATGCAGTCTGCGGCTTTCAGTGGATATCATGGATCTTAACGGATGTCATGCAGTGTTTCAGATAAATCACCTGATCTTAATAGGGAGTTATACTGAACACTGCAAGAAGTCTATGGTTTATTGTAGGATCAGTGAGATCAGATAGGGCCACCAACTGTTCTCTCAAGAGGAGAGGCTGTGCAGCTGAAGATGTCTCAGAGAGCAGAAGCGTCAATCTGCTATTTACAGGATAAGCCCATACCTGAAGGGAATACCAAGATCATCGAAAAAACAAGCCAGGAGACTAAAATACCTCAACAGAACTTGTTGTTGAAAAGGGGGAAGTCGTGGCCTAACGGATAGAGTGTTGGACTTGCAATCCAAGGGTTGTGGGTTCGAGTTTTGGGCCGGCAGGAATTGTAGGTGGGAGGAGTGAATGTACACCACTCTCTCCACCTTCAATACCATGACTGAGGTGCCTTTGAACCCACAGAGCAAGGCACAGAACCCCCAACCGCAGCATAAATGGCTGCCCACTGCTCCGGGTGTGTGTGTGTGTGTGTGTGTGTGTGTGTGTGCGTGCGCACTTTGGATTGGGTTAAACACAGAGGATGGGTCACCATACTTGGGTGTATGTAACGTCACTGTCATTGTAATGACCAGACCTTGGACCACAGTCACACTAGATGATTTGTCTGAGAATGGCCGCATTTTCCAAAACATCGTTAGATGGCATAAAAGAACACATTTTTACCTTTCCTAATAGTACGAGACCAATCAGATATCTTATCATAGTGGTGTTTGCTAACGCAGGCATCACAGTTCATGCGTAGAGTATGTAATTCAAACACACTGCATACATTTTTCAACTTGCAGATGGTTGATAAAGGAGAAATAATAAGGCTCGCTTTGTTGATTGTGGGGATCCTAGAGTTCTGTATGCTGACTTTATTCACTTTTAAAAGACTAAAGTTAACATATGTGTTTTAAATAACCAGATGCATTTCCAATTGCTTGAACTGGGTCATCAGTACGGTGTTTACACTTGGTATTTTTCATGATTTAGTAGGCATCCGATCAGTAAAAATTCATGACTGGATGAAATTTAAGAACTTTTATGAGACTTAAGCATTGATTTAGGCCAGCACACAAATACCTGAAAAGACCTAGCAACCCCACAGAACACCCTAGCAATTCCAACCACTCACTTATGATAATTTGATTATAAATGAATCAAAACTACATAGTTGTCACTGTGTAAAATTAAAATTCCACTGCTCTGAGCAGTGGATTCATGTGCACGCTGCTCAGAAACTCTCAAAGAAAGCATGTGCACATAGCCCTGTTGTTTGTAAACCGCTAAAAATCACTGCAATGCTTAAAAATATGTGCAAACAATACATTTTTGTGACCGCGGTGCACCGCAACATGACATGAGTACATAACTTTGATAAAGATGATAGTCTTAAAACTGTATCGGTTGACAAATTTCTACTTCATAATCGTGTCTACCGATATATCGCATCTACCGATATATTGCCAGTAACAGTTGCTACATGGCCAATATAAACGTTCTGCACAATCTGCCACTAGGGGGCAAATTTAGAAAATCGTATACACATGTCAGAGATAGTGAAAAGAGTCTTAATAATGCCATTGCAACCACAGCATCCTGATGTGGCAGCCTCCTAGAACACGCTAACAATTGTCTAGCAACCACTGTAACATTGAGGCAGCGAGATTTGCATGAGAAAGCTCCACTCATATTCTCTTCTGAGATCTAGTTTCAGTGTCCCTTTGTACATTATGCATATCAAGACTTTGAAGTGGCAAATGCAACAAGTTGTTTTCTTATTTGTCATTCCCATCATCTGTACTGCAGATGACCTTGTCAGCCTCCACTTGCAGCATTCAGAAAGACATTTTGTTTACAGTCACATGGTTTGTGTTAAACAAAACAATTACTTTTCTGTTGGACAAGATTTGCATACTGCCAGCCAAGTCAGTGTTTAAACTTGTGTGTGTGTGTGTGTCTTCCAGAGCTGCTGTGTAGTTGCAGGGTGCAATGGAGGATGGGAAGCCTGTGTGGGCGCCCCACCCCACCGATGGGTTCCAGCTGGGCATGATAGTGGACATCGGTACGGATGCGCTCACCATTGAACCTCTCAATCAGAGAGGAAAGGTAAGATGACAGCTTTACTGTGCCTGTAAGGGATCATGTTAGCATTTAACCATTGACACCATATTATCATGCCTCATGAGTTTATACGAGGGGAAAATCTTGCTTAGTTGCTAAGCACCTTTGATGCCCTATCTATCCACTGAGACCAGACTACCTAGGGAGATCATGTGATCAGCGTTTCTGCTGACGTGCTGAGTTTTTCCCACCACACGCTTGATTAACTTCATGATGTGTATAAAAGGCCTCCAGGTATCTGAGCAATAGGTAAAATGTGAGAACATGTGTATGTGGAATAGTGCTGTGCCATGTAAGGGTGTCACTTGCAGGGGATTTGAATAAGTAATGAGCTCTGCCTGCGGCAGGTGTGCAGGTCACGTTACACTCAGGGTGGTTTCATTTGACAAAAAAAAAAAAAAAAACTTACACACTCGCTTAGAGTGTGTCTTTCTGAAATTAAAAAAACCTACAAAATCACCTTGCAAGGACATTCTCATAATAACTAAATAATGTAATATCTCTGGTCTTAAAGTGCTGCAAGGTATATTTTAGGGTTAGGGTTCATCTTTAGGAACTATAATTCATGATGTGGCATCCATTTTTTATGGATCTATTCATTTATTCTGAGATGTGTTAAAAATGCAATTCATACTATACATGCAGTGACTTAAAATATGTTTTTGTCATGATTAGAATGTTTTTAATTTCTGAATCAAGGGTTCCTCAAATAACATCTTAAAATTAATTTAATATTAGTTCTATATATTTTTTTATTATTATTTAATAATAAATGAACAAACTTGCTTATTAAAGTTGAGACAAGAAGCAAAAGTTTTGTCCAAGTGAAACAACTTCTTGAAAAAGAACCAATGTAGGGAGCGACTTGATTTTGTCCGTGAGGAATCGATTAGATTGTTGTCATTGGCTAATTGCCGTGATCTGTGAGTGACAGATTGCTGGAGGGAATTGTTTCTCGTCCCGTCCCTCATGCTGGAGCACAAGTCCTCAGAGAAGAGATGTCAATGCCAAAGGGATGGCAAGTCATTTTGATTAAAGATTACAAGGGCACATGAATTAAAAAAGTAAAATGTGCACAGATAAATCATTTAGCCTATAATAAACACTGCAATATTCCATAAAAATAAGAATAGTTCATTTTGATGATGTTAATATTTGAAATGAAGTCATGTGGTACAGCCAACATACAGCGTATGCACACAAAAGCACAGAACAGGAAATGATATCATAGATAGGATGCCTGCAAATCCTTATAACAATGTCTGAAGGTAAGTGTAAATATCTTTTTTTTATATTCCTATGACAAAGTCAGTTGTAAAATGTTGTGGTGCAACTCATACAATTTTTTTTGAAAATATAATTCTTAAAATAGATTATAGTATTTATAAAACAGTTTTACCTGAAATAAGTTATTTATTTTCTTAAGAATTTTTCAAAACCATATGAAACCAACCTGAATGCAAAGAGCATATTTTCTAAGAACTGAGAACTATTAAACAAAGGTAAACAATGCATGAGACGTTCCTACTTGAATCTATCAAGGTTGTGTGTGTTTTTCAGGTCAAAGAGGTAGATGATATCCATGACATCGAGGCAGATAATAACTTTCCTAATGTAAATGGCTTATGTAAAAGTGAGGGAGTGAAATAATGTAAAGCAGGGAAGTCAGCAGGGATGAGATGGGTTTTCTGGGAAAGGTCAGCCTGTCTCATCTCACTCTGAATAACGCAGCGGCGTGATGGGCAGCTTTGGGTGTCTTATAATGTGTCATGTAATGGATTTCGCAGCTTATGTTCTCACCTTTCACATTAACATGACTTTACTGTTTCTTCTGCGCATTATGGCCACCATTAGACACAATCAATCACGGCTGACCTAGCGCTGCTCTTCGGGGTCATTTACGCAGTCGTAATGTATGAAGACCTTGAGTGTTTATAGCTTTACACCTCGCTGAAAGTAAGCAGACAGAGTCGGAAATGAGAGAACAAACGGCTGCCATCATCTACTTGTTTTTTGTCCCATTAATCTTCTGTGTGGTCGTAAAGTCTGTGCGCTTTTAATAATAATATGGATACATAGTGAAATAGGTCAATGTAGCCAGGTTTTTCATTTGGCCAGAGGTGACAAAGTTGACAGTGCTCATTTTGACTTTGCAGACGTTCCTGGCTCCCATCAGTCAAGTGTTTCCTGCTGAGGAAGATGTGAACAAACATGTTGAAGACAACTGTAAGTATTGAACTTAGTTGGGGTGCATCATCCATTAGCATCACATAAAATACTTAAGATGTTATGATCTTAAGATGGTCAATGATATTCTCAAATTTACTTATATATATGTATATACAAGTTTACATATTTACTTCCAGGTTCTCTTATGTATTTAAATGAGGCCACTCTTCTGAACAACATCCGTGTCCGTTACAGCAAAGACTTGATCTATGTAAGTCAAATTCCTGTACAGAATTCTTGTTTTACATCTTTTCTGTGCCCTTTTCCAAGGCCAAAACTATGCAAATATACAAATACCCTGCCAAGTTACAACATAAGCACGGTCCAATTTTAATGACTTAATTTGCAAGGTCCATTATGTATTGTCAATAGAGAGTGATGCATAAAGATCTGCTCACACGGAAGTCTTTCAAACCAAGCAGCTTTCTATTGGTCAGTGTGGCAGATTACTTTTTTCGGCCTCACGTTAAACTCCAGTTACAGTACGAGGATTCCTATTCAAACAATAGGATTTACCATAGAAATGTATTTAAATTTAAATAGTAAATGTGCACTATTTTGGCAGTAATGAAGCTCAAAACTCAAGGGGTGATGGAGCTTGCAGTGTTTGTGCCAGACTGGATGTGTTATTATTATTTGAGTAAACACTTTGAATAACTTGTTTGACAAAATTAAAAGTACAGTGTATAGGAAGTAAAAATGTCATTTATATTAACCATATGAAAATTTATTTTTAAAAATTACTTATAAACCCTTGAAAACAGACCTACTGTAAACTCCAAGGTTTTTATTAGATGATATATGCTTTCGTTGACACCATCAGCCTTCCTATTTTTGCAACCTATATTTCAAAGAGTCATTTACCAGAAGAATTCCTGGAAGCTGCATTACCCATGATTCTGTAAAGAGCTAATCGAGCCAAAAGATCTCGTCAGTGAATGCCCGCTCCTATGAAGCGCCGCAAATTTCTAAACGTCTGTATATTTATATATACATATAGAAAATACACACATTGTCTATTATGTAAACAAACTTTTATTTTGGATGCGATTAATCGCGATTAATCAATTTGACAACACTAAATATACCAATTTAAAAAACAAATGTATTTTATATGTTTATGATGTTGTGATGATGATGTGATATACCCAATAGCTGGCTGATTTGTGTCATGGTTTATAACTCTTCAGCAAAGACTTTCTAGGGTAAAAAAATGAATGGAAAAATACTTCCGTATCTAACTTCACAGAAAAAGGTGTAAATTGAAATTGCTGTCCCTCTATCCTCCATTGGGTCATAAGTTCAAACCATTGTTTGAACCAATGCTACTGTGTTAGGCAGGTTTTTATTGTTTTAAAGGCACCACAACCTACATATGCTGTCTCTGCATATTAAGCTAAGTGTTTAAATTACACCTATAAGCTAAAGATGTATAAAAAATTGAAACTACACTGATTTGAGGCATTAAATCTTAAAAAACTGCATGATGCATTCAAATATTTTGCTTAACAATCACCTCAGGGCAGTGTAGGGCTTCCAGATTCACGCTAAACCCCGTATATCTCATTGGCGGGCATCCCTGCAGGTACGGTGCTGATGGGCATGTTATTGTCGTGCTCCAGTAGCCCTTATTAGCCTCTCATCTGACGGCGGTCCCGCTGTCAGCGTCCGCTCATCAGCACAGCGCCGGAGCCTGTCAGGAGACGGCCCAGGCCCTGCCCTAGTGTGACTGCACGTCTCAGATGACCCAGCTAATCCTGCCCAGACGCTATCAAGTTTCCCATTGCACTTAATTAGGTCCTGTGAGATAGCGACGCTCCACACAGCACAGCTAACCTGAAAGTATGAGGCTTTTAATGACAGCAATTTTAAAAAAAAATCAAGTATTGTTGGTACTTCAACCACTGATCTGTTTGTCCAAAATATGGAAGACTGTAAAAACTAAATCATACACATAAGAAATCTCCTCTGATCATGTGTGTGTTTTATTTCAGACGTCTGTGGCTAACATCCTGATTGCTGTGAACCCATATTTCGACATCCCTAAACTCTACTCCCCAGAGACCATTAAGAGCTATCAGGGACGCTCTTTGGGGACACTTCCCCCTCATGTCTATGCTATTGGTGAGTGGGCACTTGAACGTCTGTCTAATAGGACGCTTGAGGATTCCATTCGAAGTCTTTCTTTTGTCGTGTTTTTTTTTTGTTGACAGTGATTTTAACAAACTTCTGTCTCTGTCTCTCTGTCTCTGTCTCAGCGGACAAAGCCTATAGAGACATGAGAGTTCTGAAGATGAGTCAGTCCATCGTTGTGTCTGGCGAATCGGGTGCTGGAAAAACAGAAAACACAAAGTTTGTTCTCAGGTATGATAACTGTCTATTCATTGAATGCCTAAAACACTTCAGTTAATATCTCACACGTGTAAGGGGTCCAAATCTAGTCTTTTGTGCCATACCTGGCAGCGGTGGTGAAATTAGGATGTTTCTTTTTAGACATAATATATAATGTAATGTAGATATAGGCATTCTAATTCTAATTCTAATTATACAAATAAATATATGTATTTTTTTCTGTTACAGATATCTTCTGTAACATTTTTAATAATGCATAATGGATGCTGCTTTGCCAACACATGAATAAAATAATAATAATAAAAAAAAATCGTATTTGTATTTTTGATCTAAGAAATGCAGCTTTGTTGAGATCTCTTTTAAAAACATAAAACATGTGGCAGTGCTCAGTAATGTTAATTTGTAACTAAATATGTCTTATGATTTGTTGAATGAGTTTTGTCATTTTAATAATGTATCTGTTTAATTTCAGGTATTTAACCTCATCTTATGGAACATGTCAGGATATAGATGAGAGGATTGTTGAGGGTAGGTCTACCAAATACACTTTTAACTGGTTGTGACCAGTACATTAGTGAATTTTGCATACTGTACAATGCAAAATCTGTTTTTAAATAATATGTCTGTTCCGTGCAGCCAACCCCTTGCTTGAAGCTTTTGGAAATGCAAAGACGGTCAGGAACAACAACAGCAGCCGCTTTGGAAAGTTTGTGGAAATTCACTTTAATGAGAAGGTAAACTTTCTCCGGCTCTGAAGACTAGAATGTGATCTTGTAAGACTCAGTCACTAAGTGTGTTCGTCGTGTCTTCAGAATGCAGTTGTGGGCGGATTCGTCTCGCACTATCTGCTGGAGAAGTCTCGGATTTGCATGCAGAGCGCAGAAGAGCGAAACTATCATATATTTTACAGACTTTGCGCAGGGGCATCGGAGGACATCAGGAACATGCTTCACCTCAACTCTCCGGAAAACTTCCGGGTCAGTTTCCTGTGTATTGTGTGTCAGGAAACTAGAAAGCAATTTACAAAGCTTAGACACTCTTTAGCAGGAGACTTTGAGATTTGTATTATAATTGATGTGACCGAAGCACCAGACCGTATCAAAGCACACAACTGCAGGAAGTGCCAACTGAATAATACTTTAGTTGATTTCCTTTGCCTTTGTATACAGTGAAGCGTTGATGTACCACTAGATGGCACTAGATTTGCTTCACAATGCTTATGAATGTATTCCTGTAGCTTTTGGTCTCCTATATTAACTACTCTCATTGTGTGTTTGTGTTCCACTCAGTATTTGAATCGCGGCTGCACCCGATACTTTGCAAACAAGGACTCAGATAAACAGATCATGCAAAACAGGAAAAGTCCAGAGGTATGTATAAACACCTGTGTTTGCGAATCTCTGTCAGAATCCTCCTTCCTGGATTCTGATACGCATATGTGGCAAATTTGAAGTAATAAACAGCCCTTAGCTGAGCTGTAGTAAAGATAGTTGAGTTGTTTTTTTAACGTATGATCAAATCCTTGCCGTTTTCTTTGTTTGTGTAGTGAAATTAAGACTAGAGGACATACTGAGTGTACAGTCCTTGAGTGCAGCCAGAATCTCTGAAGTTGTAGGACGACTGTTTTGCCTCGAATAGAATTAGTTACCCTCAGAAATGAGTTCACGTCTTTGATGAATAATGTAAAGTGTAATAAATTCCAGTGTTGTTGTGTTGTGTTCAGCCCTCTCTTGAGACCGAGCCCATCAATTGATGTTATTGTTATCAAGGGCCATTATTATAAATCATCGTTGTGTTGAATCCCCCTGGAGGTGATGAGATATTCATTAGCTGCTGTTTCTGTTGGTGCAGTAGTTCATTTGCTAGCTCAACACCGTCTGGTTTTTTGTTTTTCCACTTTTTTTAATTTATTTTTTTTAGATGAAGATCTGAGATTAATTTGATTCCCCAAATTTGCAGATGGTACTTTTGTTCTTATTGTTGTTTTTTATCATCCTTGGATACTTCAGCATCTCAAAAAGGTTGGGTCGATATTAGGATATTAATGCAATCGGTTTTAAATTCAGAATGGACTGAGATTTGTCTTCGCTTAGGCTCTAGTCCAAAGCCTAGTGAGCTGTCATAGTGCCTGTATACATCCTAACCAAGGAAGCTCATTCAAACTCTCTACAAAGACAGGAAGTCAGCTCCACACAAATAGAATTCAAATTGACTCAGCTGACAGTTTTTAATCTATGCAGTTTCAAAAATCGAATTCCAATTTTGTTAAGTCATGTCATAAGAAATACATTAATGTTTCCGGGTCCAAGTGTCTAATCATTTCAATTGAGAATACTATCGCAACAGCCTTTTTTGAGAAATTTATATTCCTATTAAACTGTTCCGGACATCACTAGTTTAATGATGCCTAAAAGATGAATCGCTCTATGGCCATCTGAGATTCCATTAGTATTACAGCACACCATGAATGTATTTTATCGCCATTTATTTTTTGCTTATGTCGTGTCAGACTTAACAAGTGGATAGAGTTAGATTAGCATGCTGCTGTACTAACAGCATTATACCTTAAAAAGGAGAAAAATACAAAGCACACACAAAGTAATTTTTTTGTGATACATTTCAGAAGTGAGTAAGATTTCATTGAATGTATGGTTTTTGTTCAACTTATTAGTCATTGAAGTGCCCAGTGGTTCCCAACCTTTTTGACTTCAAAGCCTTCTCTCTTCAAAGACAATATTAAAAGGCCCCCAAGACATTTTTCATACCTACTTTATGCCATAATTACAAAGCTGCTCATTTTCATATTTACAGAAAGAACGTAGAACTGTATTGAAGTCATTAAATTAAATTATTATAAATAATGTAAACAATTCAATTCCCGAATATTTTATGTCTCTCAGTCTTCCCGATAGGAGATTTTATATGTATTGTATATCTTGGTTTGTTTTTAACACAATTTTTCACAATGCAGATTGATTGATTTTATAATTTGGTTGTTCATTTGCAGGTTTTTTTTTCTCTTTTCTTATTCTTCTTAAATCTTACATTTTTTAAAGATGTATTAATTTCCGATTTAAAAAAAATCAAACACTTAAAATGACTTCATAAAGTATAATCAGCTTTACTTTTTTTGAGAACCTTGGTTGATAAAGACATTACAGACTCAGAAGGAAAAAAAAATAAATACAATGCAGTCTTATTTCTTCTTCTTCTTTTTTGTAATGTTTTAGCTTATTTTAAGACTTGTCTTGTTATTAAAATGCCACCTGTGTATGTTTTGAAACACTAATTTTGTTATTATTAGTAGTTTTCTAACTGAATATTATGTGTCTTTGCCTTCCCTGATCTTTTTAATATTCAGGATCAGAAGGTGATGTTCTACCAGTTGGCCTTTCTAAATGCTTTTCATGCTTTACATTCTTCAGCTTTCTGGGTTTCTGTGCATGAAATTGGACATTAGTATGTGCATGGGTCTGCAAGCTAATATGCATGAGGTTTTCTGTGTGAAAAAGGTATTTTTATAAGGGGTGCTTGTAGTTATGGTTATTAAACCGCATTTATGCTTTGTTGTGGTCAGAGTGGTGTGATCTGCTTATTCATCTTCAGACTGCAGATTATCAGTTTGCCAGTAATTTAAAAGCATAAATAGTTTGCACAAAATATAAATTCTTTCATTTACTCACCCTTGTATCCTTTAAACAAGAGAAGAGACATTTAGAAATATTTTAATGTCGCTCTTTTAAAAGCTTTCCTCAAACAGAAAATCATTCACGTTTAGAACGAAAGGTGATTAATTGATGATAGTACTATATATATATATATATATATATATATATATATATATATATATATATATTTGTAATGTGGCTGTAAAAGAGTCAAAAAGGAAGTGCTGACACACTCTGACCCTCAGGTGTGGTTTGTTTTCTTTTCCTCTTCCTCCCTTCAATCAGAGATCTAGATCTGTATGCAGCCTTCCAGTATACATTTCTGATCTCTGATTCTAGCTGCAGTGCCAGTACATTTTTCTTCTCAGCGCATGTGACCTATGGATAGTGTTGTGTGTCTTGATGGTCCTTTGTTTCTCTAGCACGGTAAAGCGGGTGCCCTCAAAGACCCTTTGCTGGATGACCTGGGAGATTTCAACAGGATGGTGGTGGCCATGAAGAAAATTGGCCTGGATGACACGGAGAAGCTCAATCTCTTCAGAGTGGTGGCTGGCGTCCTTCATCTCGGCAATATCGACTTCGAAGAGACAGGAAGCACCTCTGGTAGCCATTCATACTGCACTAGTAGAAAAAAATACCTCCATCAAAATTCATCAAAGATTTAATATCCTAACCCAGCATGATAAGTTGCAAGCATAAAGTAATTTTGTATCTTGCATAAAGTGACATATTTGATGCTCGGTATGCAACCAGTGAGATTTCACTCTATATCTATTGGAATAAAGCAGAACTAGAAACCAAACGGCCGATAAAATGTCTTGTGTCGGTTGCAATTATGCCGGTTTGATAGGATTTATCGCTTGTTGCTTTGTCATGTCACGCTTGGTTTAGAAATATTCGGTTTCTTTCAGGATAAGAGACTTCAAAATACAACCGGTTCTGCTTTTATACAGAAATTTCACCATCTGCGTTTAGTCAGGGAAGAAATTTTCACTGATGTCTGAAATGTAGTTTTATGATTTTTCGAGCACATGCACATTTGCTGATGTTCTCCTCATTAAACTCCCACGCACACACACACACACACACACACACACACACACACAGACACCCAGCCCTCCTCCAACTCAAAAGACCTCATTAGATCTGCTGTGGGGGTAACGGGGCTCTTTCTAGTGTTGCCAGACGTGCATCCAGGATTTGTTTTCCTCTTCTGATGAAAGTACAACACCTTTTACCTCTCTGGCCTGCTCCATTTCTCTGCTCACAATGGAGCTGCTGTCCTGAGATACTTTCAGCTGGAAAACACAGAACCTAATGCTGCAGAGGGCTTACAGGAAACCTGAAGACTATTATGTATGAAAACATACTTTTGAAAGGGGCTAAGATATGATCGGAGATTGAAGGAGTGAGCTTTTATAGATGTTTTTATTTTTGTGCACATTTGCACAGTCAAATGGACAAATTCTTTTTTTTTATCTTTTATTAGGAACATGTTTAATATATAAAATAAAATCCTTCTAATTTGTTTGAAGGCATAAATGGAAAAAATAAAAATAAAAATAAAAATTTAAGAAAAAAAAAATAGTACGGTGATACAGCTGTCCTGATATTATGTGGAGAAGAATACTTAGAGGGGGAAAACAGTGAAAATTATTATAAATTATTATAAAAAAGTATTTAAAAAAAACTCTGCATGTTATGAGACAAAACTGCAGAAACATGCAGCTAAAATAAAGTTAAATAATAAAAATAAATTGAAACAAAATAAAAACAACAACATAATATCATAGAGGACTTCTGTGGACTTCTTAAATTATCAGGTATTTTGACCTTTTAGGACATGACAAAGTTCAGCTTTCAAAATGTCACGTGGTGCAAATTATAAAAAATAAATAATTTATCATTTGTACCACATGATATTTTAAATGCTGAACCTGGTCTTGACAGGATAAAAAAATAAATAATATATGACAGGATATACATTTAGATATATATTTAAAACCTTTTTGTAAAATAGCACTTAAGATGTGTACTCTAATGTATTCAGTACTGTTGATACAAATGACACTGATATAAATGGTATTCACTATTTTTTTTTAAACAAATGAAAACAAATTAAATTCAGCAACAAAATAAAATCCTTTGACTTAGACATTGTATAATTGATGTTGACCTATTTAAATCCGATTATTCAACAGAGGAATAGGTCATTATCTGCTTCGAAAGCATCAGTACATTGAAAATTTTAAAAAGCTCTGCTGTCTAGACGCAGCATAAGAAACATGATGAGCCGTGGTTTAAAGATGAGCATTAAAAATCTGCATCTGGTCTCAGGTGGCTGCATCCTGAAGAACCAGACCGGTCAGACTCTGGAATACTGCGCCGAGCTCCTGGGCCTGGACCAGGACGACCTGAGAGTCAGCCTCACCACCAGGGTCATGCTCACCACTGCAGGGGGCGCCAAAGGCACAGTCATTAAGTGAGTGACCCCACACGTTTACCTTAACATCTCCTCAGCCACTGACCCTCTGGTTTTGTTTTATTTTTCTGTTCGCATCCGAATGATGATCAAAAAGGAAGCGCAGATCCCTGCCTGGTATTTTTCACGCTCGCCTCGCATCTCAATCTTCCCCAAGATGTGAAACGTCTTCTAGTATTACATTTCATCATTGCACTCCATTCGCATAACCGTTAAATGAATCCTCCAGTCACAAGCTCGCAGACGAGAGGAGAGCTGAAAATAGCTAATCGCAGCTTTTCCATTAGAGATATGGTCAGTATAATCAAATGTGGCATAGACTAAATTGGCTGAGGGGCCGCAATAGTCTAACTGCAATCCAAAGTCTTCTGCATTTAAACGGACGTATTTCTTTTTATTGATTACGTAAGAGGTAAGGCTAGGTTTTTCCAGACAGCTCCATCCACCACTGGTTAAAGAGAAGACTCAGGTTTGCAATTTTGTGAAACAAAAGCCCAGTTCTTCTCCGCTTTCGTCCATGCAAAACCCACAGTCCAATTACTGCACAAGCCTGTTGTCGAAGGAGAGAGCAATTGGAAAAACTTGATTGTCTCGATTGAATTGTACGCGCCGTTCTTCGTCGCCCAGGTGGGGTTTTATATTCTGCGTCGTCTGAATGATAGGCCAGCGCTCGCTGGATTAATATTTAACCGAGCACAGATGCTGGACTGGGAGTGTTTGCACTGCATGAATAATGGATGTTTGTCTGAGGGAGTGGCCTGGGGTCTTTTAGGTGTGATGAGAATCAAAGTCGCAAGAGGTTTCTCTGCCCTCCTCGTTTGACTGCGAACAGATGCACAACCACGTACATATGCAATATGTGTCTTATGGAAAATTCTGGAGACTGTATTCAAACAAGGCTACACTGACCCTTGCATTTCACACCGCTAGACACCGACGAGAGCAGCAGCTTGTGCCTGACAGCGCTTCATTTCAGAGGCCATTTTTATTGGGATTTAAAAAAATCTGTTAAACTCAACAAAGCAGGTGACACTGAGAAGGAAGAGCACAGCAGCAGCCTCTCGAGACGCATGCATCGGAGGGAATACATTAATAGCATAAAAGCAAGTTAATGAAAAGCAATCTCGCAGACTCCAGATCGTCGAGATTATTGCGAGCCAGGTCCAGCTTTTATTAACTGTGCAGGCAATAAGAGTCACACAGCAGGTATTCCCACAGTGGGACGGCGCCGTCGAGAGAGCAAGAAGGTTTTATCATCCAGTTCTGGAGTTTCAGTTCGCCGGTATGCTTACGCCTCTTGAGAATAGTGCAGGAGCCATTGTGTCTTGTGATTATGAGCTGCTTTGCTTCAACAGGCGTGTGTTATAGAGATTTATTGTGTTTTCATGTAATATCGCCGGCCTGCTGCATTTCAAGCCCTTTAAGCTTCGCCGGGATTTCAAGTGCTGTTTGTTTTACATGTATACATTTATCAAAGTTCCTGTTGCAAAATAAGTATGAATGGAACCGTTTCTCTGTGACGTTTTCAGTTTAATTATGTAATTAATCTGGAGGAGGACCATTAAGTCGCTTTTTATACACCTGATGAACAACAAAGTAGAAAAGGACGATGTTGGAATAAAAGTGTTTGCATTAAAAGGATTCTAGGTCTTCTAGAACTATTTATTTGCATTGAATTGATAAACAAATGTGACCCTGGACCCCAAAACCAGTCATAAGGGTCAGCTTTATGAAACTGTGATTTATACATCATCTGAAAGAATCTGAATAAATATGCATGCCTGCATCACTTTTAAAGATGAGCAAATTAAATCCTTAGCAATGCTTATTACTAATCAAAAATGAAGTTTTGATATATTTATGGACGTAAATTTACAAAATGTCTTCATGGTAACATGATCTTTACTCAATATCCTAATGATTTTTGGCTTAGAAGAAAAATCTATAATTTTGACCCATACAATGTATTTTTGGCTATTGCTACAAATAGGGTAGCAATTAGGGTTACATATCTTCTTGCATAGTTTTAGGAATCATCTTTATCGTCTTTAGTGAGCTCATGTAATTGTCATTTAAAAAGTACAAAAATAACTTGCTTTCAGCAGAAAACTGTCCCAATTTACCTTTGTCCTAATAAATACAAGTCCTCCCTCAAAATAAAAAAAACCTCATCAACAATTAATTTCTCACGTATGTTGAAACAATTTCACCGATGCTTAAATTTATGGCTGTAACAGCCGAGATTATATTCGTTTGTCCGCTGTAAAACTGTAGAAACACACTATTGTCTGGTCAAATAAAGTCAGAGGAGAAATTTCAGCAGCCTTGAGCGTTTTCAATCATAATGGAATTGAAAGGAAAATAAATTACATTTTGACTCCAAATTATTTCTCGTCGGCGTTCTGCTTTCCCCTAAAGTGTTTTTACACATTTGGCTTAGAATGGTAAAACAGCAACTGTCTTAAGAGTGCAAAGTTGGACGGAGTAAAACAGAAGGGACATGTATTGATGAGGCGGCATTAGCAGAAGCCCTGGCCCAGATTTTGACTCCTCCTGTCCCACTTTGCTCCTCTCCAGGGTGCCTCTGAAGGTGGAACAGGCCAACAATGCCCGTGATGCCCTCGCCAAAGCCATTTACAGCCGGCTCTTTGATCATGTGGTCAAACGGGTCAACCAGTGCTTCCCCTTTGATACATCCTCCAACTTCATCGGCGTGCTGGACATCGCTGGCTTCGGTGAGCCCGAGTGATAGCCACAATGGACAGGTCACGTTGGCTTAACTGAATGTCCTGCTTTTAGTGGCTCTGACATTTTCAAACCAATTGTCAATCAGATGCATATGAGTAATGAGACAACCTAGTCTAATTTCGTAATGCAAGTTTTATGACTATCATCAGCTTAACAAATTGAGAGATTTTCTAAATTAATATGGATTTCAGAATTTTGGGGTGCTTGAATTTATTTGATTAGACACATAGAAGTAATGCAGAATTTTAAATATTTCATTAATGTTTTAATCTCAACTTTTCAAAAAAACTTTTCTGTGAGGTCTCAGAGTTTTGGTCCCCACTATATGTAACTATAACTCTGAGCTATTTTGACTTGCGTGAAGCTCTTAAAGGTATATTGTGGATTAAATATGACTCCGATATCAAAGTTATTTGTCAGATATATAAAAATAAATGCATTTACTTTCTAAATATAATAATGATAATAATAATAATAATAATATTAATAATAATTAGTGCTGTCAAACGATTAATCGCGATAAATTGCATCCAAAATAAAAAATTTTGTTTACATTATATATATATATATATATATATATATATATATATATATATATATATATATATATATAAAACAAAATTTTTATTAAATACATGCATGTGTTTGTATTTATATATACTTATTAAATATACACAGTATACACGCACATATTATGTAAAGAAAAACTTTTATTTTGGATGCAGTTAATCATTTGACAGCACTGATGATAATATCAACAATGGGGGAAAATGCTAACAAATAAAGAATTATAAATATACTTGCAATTAAAGACTGTAAGGTAAACCTGCAAAACAGTACGGGATAAGTGTATTTTCATACATAAGTGCATAACTGTCATTTTCTGGGGTTTATAAACCAAAATGATTACCATTGTAATTGACAGTAACAGATGCTGTCTGTTGATAGAGGTTAACTTAAATGTACCTTGGAGTATTCCTTAAACTTTAAAATAAGCATAGTTTGGGATATGACTCATTGAATATATAGAAGATGAAATGATTCACTAGCTATTAGCTTGTCTTATGCAGAAAATGCAGTAGAATTAACGATAATTGTCTCTCACTAACAGTGTCTCTAGTAGTGTGACTTTTAAATGCATTTAGAGATCTACCTAGCACATGAATCATAAAATGTTCTTTTTATATTCCCGTTCAGAGTATTTTGAGCACAACAGCTTCGAACAGTTCTGCATCAACTATTGTAACGAAAAGCTGCAGCAGTTTTTTAATGAACGCATACTGAAAGAGGTGAGTCATCGGTGTTATTGGGATTTTTAATATCGATCTGTGACTCACAACTATGCCCTTCTTAAAACTGACGCATGAAGCCATTTCGTCTTTCGTTGCAAGCACACAACTGTTCCGATTTAACGATTCCAGTTTAACTTCTTTTGAGACTTTCCTGTTCCAGCAGCTTAAGTTAAGCGTTTTCCCACTTTGAACAAAAACGATGCTCTTATCTTGTGCTGTTTGTTTTTTTTCTCGCCAGGAGCAAGAGCTGTATCAGAAAGAAGACCTGGGAGTGAATGAAGTTCATTATGTTGATAATCAGGACTGCATAGGTCAGTTACCCTTTGGCTCTGAATAACAATGACCTTCCTCTATTTCATTCATTACCGGATGCACTATGGCCCATAGACTCCAACTTAAATATAATGAAGTCCTCCGCACGTGGAAATGCTAAGGTCTCTAAACCCAATGTGCTACAGCGCAGATCTAATTTCCTCTCAAATTATGACCTTCAGAGGTCAAATAACTGTTCCCAGGCAACAGCATTGTTACTTGTATACATTGCCATGTCTTTTACTCTCTGGACAAACATGCCGAAGATGAATATTCCAGCAGAAATGCATGCTGGGTGCCTGAGATAACACAGGAATGAATCCTGGGAGGAACCTCTCTCACTCTCGAGCTCTCTTGAGAGGGTTTAAGAGATAAGATGAAGAGCCTGCACTGTTTTAGTTTTTTTTTATGCCGGCTTGAGCAGTGCGGTCTGACCCAAATCACCCTGTCAGAACAGAAAGTCAGTTCAATCTCAGGACACACGGTGAAATCTTCACCCGGTTCACTGAATGCAGATACCATCACCAGACTGAACTGTGCTGTCTGGAGGTATCGGAGCCAATATCTTTTATATTTTTAGTCGGTTTGTGTTTTAACCCCTAACGACTCATCGAAGATCTTCCTAGTATGCATTGCAAAACAAACCACCTCTTTTTTTTTTTTTTGCACAAGCTGTCAAATCTTAACGGCTTGTGCGTTTTTACACAGTATGCAGGTGGCTTAACATAACATCTCGCCTCTGATGCGGCGCAAAAAGTAGGCACACAACACCTGCATCGCAGATGTCACTGCTTTACCAAAGGGAAAGACTCGCTTTGCTTTTCCAAATTCTCTTGATAGTGATGCAACACATGTCCTTGTGACTTCCAAATGGATGTGTAGGTCCTTTCCCTGTATGTCTCCTCATCAATCACTTCACATTTACATTTGGGTGTCTGCTCATGCAAATACATGACTGTGCTTGCATCCACACCTCTCTCACCTGCGCACGTCTGAATGAATTATGCATATGACGGATGCCTTCGCACTGATTATCAAAAAGGTCTATGTGTGCCTACAGACTTTGCATTTGTCCATTAAACTTGCTGAGTTCTACTTCACTTTGGATAATACCTTCTGCGGGGGGATTGAATATATTAATTTACTATTCAACTCAAATTCATTCGCATGAAAAGTTTCTGTCGTAACCCCCTAACTTCTCTCTGTGACTTTATTGCTTTGCAGATCTGGTTGAGGCAAAGCTGGTGGGTATCTTGGATATTCTGGATGAGGAGAACCGTCTTCCCCAGCCCAGTGATCAGCACTTTGCAGATACGATTCACAGCAAGCACAAAGATCACTTCCGTCTCACTGTAAGATATGGTTTGGTTCTTTCCAGCAGCTTAAACTACCAGCCTGCAGGAGTAGTTAATAGTAGTTTTTTACTTACTGAATTTTCATCTGACCTCCAGTGTCATCATGTAGATATTTTAAGGGATTGTTAAACTGTAGCATAATATTCAGAGGAAGATGGAATAAGATGCCCCTCCAACTTTAATTTTCCTCTTGACTTTAGATATCACCAAATCTAATCTCAGGACATTTATTAACGGTCTTATTCATCTTGAAAATCAATATTTGAAATATATTGATATCTGAAGAGTGCAAATTTAATTAATTTGTGTGTGTGTGTGTGTGTGTGTGTGATTTTATTTGAAGTGAAAAGTTAGATCTCTGGAGTATTAGTTTTTTTTTTTAATATAATTTTTGATGTACATCCTCATTATTCATCATGACCTATAGGCTAATTGAAAATATTGCTTTGTATTCATAAAATGACACAGTGAAATTCATATATATCATTTTGTCTGGGATTCTTTTGATTTCATTATATAGTATTCAAATAAATTGTCAAAATGCATACATTTATTTAGAATGTTTGATTTAGTATTTCACTGTACTGACACTTTAAAAAAAGAAAATCATAAAAATTATATGTACTGTATTTATCATATTATACAAAAATCTGTTTACAGCGTTAGTAAGTTTACGTAAGGGGGTCGTTTTGCCCTAGATAGAGAGTCATCTTACCCCAGTAGTGAGGAAAGATGGCCCCTTTTCATGATTTTTTATTTAGTGTTATGAGAATTAGATTAGCAATTATTACCATTAATTTCCCTCAGTAATATATTTGATGAAGTATCATTTATCTTCTGTGCTACTGCATTTGTAAATATGTTACAATTTAGCATTAAATTCACAATGTTCTTCAGGGAGGCATCTTCCCCCTTCTTGCTGAATATTTCCACATTTATTATAACAACAAACATGTTTCAGTGCTATAATCGAAAAATACATTAAACAAACTATAAACTACAAATATGCATATACTTTTTGGCATTATATTAGGCTACTGATACCTGGAAGGAATTAATGTACTTCTGTTTAATGAAAATGCAATGTTGCAATGCATAATTAGGTTACATTCTCTTTATATTAAATGTTATTTGTTACTTTATATATTTATGGGGTTAAATATGACCTGGTCATTCCTTGACAGTTTTTTAAACGTGATTTACCCTGACATTCCATTAGTGTCAAGACCCAAAAATGAAGGAAGTCATAAAAAAACAGCTGCAAAAATGGATTTTGCTGAAAGTTTAATTCTGTGTGGGCTGGTTTTTCAGGTGCCCAGGAAGTCAAAGCTTACAATCCACCGGAATTTGAGAGATGATGAAGGTTTCATCATAAGACATTTTGCTGGCGCCGTATGCTATGAGACTGTAAGGTCCCAATTCATTCAATTCATTGCGAAGCCCTTTTTGTTTGGAAACCATCTAATTGTTTTGGTTCTGTAACGTGACTATGTTTAACATAAGTTAATTAATTTATGCCACACTGTAAAAACATTTTGTTCTTTGGGGAATCCCTTTGGTAAAGTTGTTGGTTTTTTTGTGAAGTTGACTTTGTTTATTTCTATGCCCTGTGGGTTTTGTATGTCTGTGTGTGAGCAGACCCAGTTTGTGGAGAAGAATAATGACGCCCTCCACATGTCTTTGGAGAGCCTGGTGTGCGAGTCGAAGGACAAGTTTGTCCGGGATCTCTTTGAGAACAACTCCAATTCCAAGGACTCGAAGCAGAAGGCTGGCAAACTCAGCTTTATCAGTGTGGGAAACAAATTCAAGGTGAATCTGGCCCTTTGCTTTGAACTTCTTATTCTCCTGATGGCTAAGAAACACATTTTGTCAAAGGTGTTAACAGACCTGAAGAAATGAAAAAAAGATGTAAGCTCTCAAGACTGCAGGCTTTCCAAAGATTAGGAGTACCTCAAGGCTTTGTCTTTAGGCCGCTGTAGATTTTTTTTTTGTGGGACTAGATATTCATTAAATTGTTTTCTTTTAGTTCCTCCTGATAGATGTAGGTTTTAAACGCTTTTGTGAGTGACATTTTACGTCTTACCTGGTGATCTAATTTCTTTACTTCTAACTTTTGCCCTTTCTTCATCCTCCTCTCTTAGACCTTCTCCTGTTTCTTCAGCCTTTCCCTGTGAAAAGTTCTGGGGCTGAAATAAATATGTAAAGAGAAACAAGGAAAAGCTTTTGTAGGGTAATCCTGGCTGAAATATTCAGTGCCGGCACCACAGGGTAACCTGCAACCTCATAAACAAATGCAGATCTTAGTTTTCTCCCACCCTTCTCCTCCAGCCTCTTTCACCCATTTGGTCCACTGCCATATCTTTTTGTGAATGTGCCTGCTACATTTTTGTTCTCTGTAACAGCTTGTCATGAAATCATACACAAGAAACTTTTACTTTAAGAGAACCTTCACCGTAAACCAGTCACCATGTCATTTATGTCACCATTATTGAGTTTGTAGAAAGGTCTTCATAGTTGGAACAATCACTGGCATAATGCATGTCTCATACTTCCTGTATGTGTCAAAATGTTTAATGCCATTTGCATGGCAGCACAACTCTACAACTGTGTGTATAAACAGATTTTTTACGAAAAGATATTCTTAATTAAAACGTACAGGTCTCACTCTCACATTTCATTTCTGATTAACTTTTATAGACCCAACTGAACCTTCTACTGGAAAAGCTACGCAGTACGGTGAGTAATGTGTTATTTATTCATTTTAAAAACGTTGGCCACTTGTTTTGGTTATTACTGAGTGTGTCTAATGCATGCCGCAAACCAGGCGGCACAGCAAATGATGCAACGTGACATTTGCTGATTTATGGCAGTAGTAAATGGCACATAAAAATGAACAAAATGTGCTTGTTTGCTTTACATGGCAAACTTTTCATATTTTATGTTAAATTATTGAATGCATATTTTGAACACTTTTATATTATCCTGCCATTAAATAACAACAAAACAACTAGTCAGTGCTGCTGCAGTTATTATATATATATACACACACACATATATATATATATATATATATATATATATATATATATATATATATATATATATATGTATGTATGTATATGCATTTGTTAACTACAGCTGCTAAGGAAGTGGCTGTAAATTTGATACCTTTGTCTTTTGAATGTAAAAAGGCAACAAAAGTTTTTTTTTTTTCGTTGTTGCAGCAATGTTACAATAAATATTGACACAGTCTCTCATTTACACTAATGGCTACACATTTTTTTTTTTTTTTTTTTACTTTTATACAGCAAGAATGCATATGTTTATGTTAAAGTGGATATAAATGCAATAAGAAAAATTTACTGAGCACCAAATCAGCGTATCGAATGATTTCTGAAGAATCATGTGACGCTGGAGTGAAGTCTGTTGAAAATTTAGCTTTGCCATCACAGGAATCAATAACAGTTTTTTAATGTAATATATTTTAAAATGTAATTTTAAATTCAAATAATATTTGATTTCACAATATTATTGTTTTACTGCATTTCTGATTAGATAAATGCAGTGCTGGTGAGCATAAGAGACTCATAAACATAAAAACCGTATGTCTGAATGACAGTGTACCTCCTAAAAAAGTTTACTATGTGTTTCAGTCCCACATACAATATATAAAAAGAGTCCAATGTAAGGTTTTATGCCATTTTCTCAAAGGTCTTGTTATGCTGACTATAACTAATATTGTTTGTTCTCTGTTAAACTCTTAACAACTTCTCATGTGTATGTGTTTTAAAGGGATCTAGTTTTATCCGTTGTGTGAAGCCTAATCTGAAGATGGTGAGCCACCAGTTTGAAGGAGCTCAGATTCTGTCTCAGCTTCAATGCTCAGGTACAGTATGTATATGATTGTATAGGTGTATCTTTTTAGTTCCCAATTCATCTCACAGGACTTGTGGTAATGCTTCAAATATAAAACCCATCACAATACACAGCTCTCATCACTCGCAAGCTCCCTTTTAAAACAAATCCCAATATTGCCTATGGAGCAGCCATATTAAATGTGAGCTCCACTGATTTTTCATTATCTTTTGGAAGTGGCCTTACCACAAGAGTGTTTTGAAGGTTGGTGTTATTGCATTTTATAGGCTGTTAGCAAAGTTTTAGAAATAAACTTTCAGGCAAGAGATATAGGAAAAGTATATCCTAGGAGCTCCACTGGTTTATCGATTTGCCAATTAGTTTGATTCTTTAGACCTTTGTTGACTAGTCGTGCATCATATAAGATAAATGTAGACTTAGATAGAGATACAGTACTTGCTTACTAGCAAGTAAGTACTACTTAGTAAGTACTAAGTATTAAGTGTACTAGTTTATACTCCTATAAGCTCATTCTGTGAGTTTTGTTGACAAAGGAAACTGTTCAAGTATAGGTTGAGTACACATTGAATCTTCTTTTAAACTTGCTTCATGCTTCAGCTCCGGTCTTTAATGCAGCAAATCCTGTCTCTTAAGTGGCTTTATGATCTGTACTTCTCTTCTCCTCTCAGGCATGGTATCAGTGCTGGACCTGATGCAGGGTGGCTTCCCCTCCCGAGCGCCGTTTCACGAGCTTTACAACATGTACAAGCAGTACATGCCCAACAAGCTCACCAGGCTTGATCCTCGACTTTTTTGCAAAGTAAACCTCTATTGTTTATTTTTATCTTGATTCGTGCATCGAAAATTAACAATAGCTCATTCTATTGTTATTGTGATTCACCTAAAGTTCTAGTGTACACCGTTAGGATAAGTAATGATAGATGGTGGCTAGGTGGATTATTTTAAGAAAAAACGACATGACCTTTCATATCCTCGTGCCAAAGCACGCACAGGCTAATCCCTCATTGATTTCCATGATAAATGATAGTGGTTTATCATTGGTAGATATAGATACATTTGAAAGTCAAATTAAATTTTAATCACACACCCACGGTTAAATATAAAGTATTTTACCGTACTTAATCATAAAATGTACAGTTAGATTCCAAACAAAAACAGTATAGGATTTAGGGTGCAATTAATGATTGATTGCAATTATTGAAAATTACTTCTTTATTCTGATGATCATGCTTTTAGTGCAATGTTTCTAGACTTTAGAGTATAATCACGGTTTAGCAATAAGGGCTTTTTCCCTGCTGTCCCTCTCAGGCATTGATTTGGGGTTTTTACTGAAGCATATTTCAGGAGCATTTTTTAAAATGATGTTTTTCCCCCAAAAATCTGTTTACAACCATTTATATTGTTCATTTGCGATACCAGCTGGAACTTTGGCAGGAAACATTACTGACTTGTTTATTGTTTTCAAATCATTCTGGTTCTAACTGATTCTCATTCACTCTGGCAATGATGTTCAAAACAGCACAGGAAACCAAATGTTAAAGTTTCAAGGGATAAAAACATCAAATGGAACATCGTTAAAAAATAAAAACGCATAAGCACAGACTCGACACTGTCATGACATTCTTGTTGATATCTGATAGACATTTAATAAAGTACACATTTCACTGTCTAATTATATTGTCTCCTTCTGCAGGCTCTGTTTAAAGCACTTGGCCTCAACAAGAACGATTACAAGTTTGGCTTAACCAGGGTTTTCTTCCGCCCCGGGAAGGTGATCATTTCTGATGATATTTGTCATGAGGGTTGGGATCATACAAGACTGTTACTGTTTCATTAAGCTGGTGCACATGGGAACCTCGTAAATGCAGCTATATAAATCCTAACGTGTGTCTGTGTTTGCCTCAGTTTGCAGAGTTTGACCAGATCATGAAGTCTGATCCGGAGCACCTGGCCGAGCTTGTAAAACGGGTCAATAAGTGGCTGGTGTGCAGCCGCTGGAAAAAGGTCCAGTGGTGCACACTGTCAGTTATTAAATGTACGTCACCCTTCATAACCTCAGTAAACTGCCTTTCATAAAAGCAACTAAAAGCATCCCACGCCCTCCCGTTCACCTGTGCAGTGTTACAGTTTGATGCTGTTGATGATTAAGCATCTTTTTCCTCTTACTTTTACTTGGCACAGTGAAGAACAAAATGAGCTTCAGGGCCAGTGCCTGCATCAAGATCCAGAAGACTGTTCGCATGTGGCTTTGCAAAAGAAGACACAAGCCTCGGTATGTACACACACCAGCACGCCTCAATTACTGGCCGTAATAGCTCATGCATTGCAAACTCAGTGTGAGGATCTGTTTTCCAACACTTATGTCAGTGTGGTGTCCACTCTGCATCTGTTTGGTGTTTTTGAAAAGCTGTCAGTGGCAGATCTGAATTATGTATTGGAATCCATGAAAAATCTTTTAAAAAGTCCAGTTTAAAATTCTCAGAAATGTATTCTTTCATGTTAGTTTCATATGGTTGTGACAATATGCTTTTTCCAAGAAAGGTCTACCATAGTTTTATTGCCTTGAAAAGATCTTAAAGGCACAATTTACCTAAAAATAAACGTTTGCTAAAGGCCATCTAAGATGTAGATGAGTTTTTGTTGTTTTTTGATCTCTTGCTCACCTGTTGATCCATTGTAGTGGAAGGGTGCCGTCAAAATAAGAGTCCAAACAGCTAATAAAAGCATCACAATAAAAATGTCTTATGAATTGAAAAGCTGTGTATTTATAAGTAACAACAAATACTGTGTACTTCATTAGGACAGTTTTATCTTCAAACCATTGCTTCCAGGTTTCCAGTCCATAATGTTGCTTTCTCCAGTGAAAAAATCATCCGGCCTGAATCGGGAGAAAAATATGCACAGATCAAGCACTGTTTAAAAGTGAAAACGGTCCAAATACACAGCTTTACACTTTACAAGATGTACATTTATGAACTGCCATCATCAGTGGATTACTTGTGGTTTATTGTGATGTTTTTATCACCTTTTTGGACTCTCGGTCAGACGGCACACATTCGCTGCAGTTGATCCATTGCTGAGCAACTGATATATTGCTGAATTTGGTGTACGAAGTATGTATTTTTGAATAAACTAATAGACTGGACATAAAAATGTACACCATTGTCTCTATTCTCTTGGCAGCATTGATGGCATAGTTAAGGTGAAAAATTTGAGGAAGAGGATGGAGAAATTCAACGAAGCTGTAAATGGACTCAAAGAGGAGAAACAGGAAGTGAGCAAACAGGTCGAGGAACTGGCCGCCTCCACCGACGCCCTCATGACCAAAATCAAGGTGAGCTTTTCCACTGGAAAACCACCCAAGGTTGACAAACCCTCTTTTACCTCCTTCAGCTTACAAAGCCCAATGATGTTACGCGGTGTAGCTCTTTTCTTAGTCTGCTGTCGTATATCAGTTTCCATGCATAATTCAACAGGTGTGTGTTTTTCCATGTCCTGACGAAGGCTGTCTAAAGCTGTGGCTAGAATTGTCTGCCAGCTTCAGGTGTCTCGCTTTTTAGGTCCCAAAGAAAGAGAGCAGAAGCGTTTCATCTCATTCAGCAGAAAATCTAGCACTCAACAGCAGAGTAAATAAATACAAAGTATGCAAATCGACAGTCGACAATGAGATTTCTCTCTGCAGACCATCATTGACATTCGCTCCACACGCTGTCAAGTCGATTTTCAAGGCTTTGCCGCATTATGCCATTTCTAGTGTTGATTTCTTGCCTTCCTCCGAACTTTCAGCTGCGGCTGATTGAATGCAGTATATGCATTGTTGTATTCTCTACGTGGAGCTCAACCTCATCTGTCAGACTTGGAGTGCATTATTGACAGGGAGCTCGAGAGACATTGCGCCCTGATAGATAGCTGGCACCAGAGCTGAAACTTTTCTATCTGAACACTCCGTTCTTCCCTCTAAATGAGATGCGCTCTGCACTTCTGCACCCGTGATAGTCCTCTTTTTATTAGCATAGCACGTTCTGATTAGCATCTGGTTTTTGATTGGCAATGCCTCCTATTACCTTACCATCTGGACTGGAGATTACTGTGGCCTCCCTGGCTAATAACGTAGATTGTGTCAATGGCTGTCATTCAACACACTAGTGCTAACTCATCTAGCGTTAGGGGGTGAGACAGACCTTGTCATTGAGTCCCCACCCCTCTGCGGTACAATGATCATTCACAATGCTTGCACCCCTCCACACACCTCTGGTGCTCTGCCAGATGGAACCAAATCCACATCCAGGTTTAATGAATATCTGCAGGATATTAATACAACTTCTTTGCATGTGGCCCAGCATCACCGCTGTCACCAAACTGACGAGTGACAACAGAGTTTCTTAGTTATTTTGCACAAATTTGTTTAACGAAGCACAAAAGGAAAAGCTTTTTAAAGGAGCCGCTAATTGGCCTGTCCTGTCATCATTTGTCATCATTTAATCAATCGTCCAACCTCTTATAATTATTTAAATATAATGTCTAAGCTTCGGTGTTCCATGCAACGAAAGTGGATAGTGATTTATACCGCCAAGCTTTGAAAAGTACTTAAAGTATCATAAATATACAAATGACAAACACTATACTGTAAGTCTTCTCATGAAAAAGTAAGAAGTTGTTCTTTACTGAAAATCCTACAGTACCCTCAGGTTGAAAATCACATTTTCATTCATGTTAAATACACATGGAAATCAGTGGTGTCTGCCAAACCTGCTCTGACATGTACAAAGGCAGTGTATTTTTTAGTTGGAAACAAGCTCATGACATTTGTGAGAGTACATTTGGTCAATAACGTAATGCATTTTGTTCCTTGCCCCAAAACTATTCTATTGTGAGACCGATGAGACCAATGTTTCAGTGAACACCAGGAGTCAAATTTGAAGTTCAGTCAGTTGAAGCACTTCTAAAGGCTGTAGAAAATGAGTAAGAGGATCCAGATAAAATAAGAATGAGAAAGAAACCTCAAACTCTAAAACTCTTGATTCACTTGATTGCATGATGATCAAGTTAATATGAATATTTTATTTTCTGGTATCCGGACTAACAGTAGTGAATAAACACTGTTATTGCATTCCTGCGATATAAATCCACTTTTATTGTATAGTACAGAAGCTCTCATTTTGTGTTTCACAGAAGAAAAGAAAGTCACACAGGTTTGTCTTTCTATCGAGTTCAAGATAAAACACGATCAAGTGTAGTCCGAACAAGTGAGCTTCTTCTTTTCAGTGACCAGGATTGCCTGATTCCTAAAGCGGATGACTCTTATGAACCAGTTCTTTCAATAAACCGTTCAAAAAGACAAGTTACCAGTTTTAATCACGAGTCTGAAACGCTGTGAAGTTTCTTTTACAAGAAATATGAAGTTGACATTATAACTAAAATATATCCCAATAAGTCAAATCAAATCAAATGTAACTCTTTCTTTTCATCTCCACCGTCAGTCTACGGTGATGACCCGCAAGGAGATTGAGCAGGAGTATGAGAGCCTGGTGAAACGCTCCGAGCAGCTCCTCTCCTCAATGCAGAAGAAGAAGCAGGAGCAGGAGGAGACGGAGAGGCTCAAGCGCATCCAGGAGGAGATGGAGAGAGAACGGAAGAGACATGAAGAGGAGGAGCAGTTACGCAAACAGGAGGAAGAAGACCGCCGCATGTGAGTCACGTCGCAAGTTTCGAATGGGATGAACTGTACATTAGGTCAGAGTCCCAGGAGCTGAAAAAAAGGCTGTGGGAGGGGATTGGCAGAAAGATTAATACATCACTGGAGGTTTCGGTTTGACCTGCTCTCTCTTATGCATTCTCTAGAGTCTGCTGTCATGGACAGCATCTGTCATCGTTTCACGAATCAGGCCATGATGATATTTCTATGTTTATAGTCTTGTCAAAGAATATCCGGTTCCACACTAGTATACGCAACAGCAGCAACTTTTCTGCTGCTCGCTCTTTGTTTGGTGCAGCCCTTTCAAACCTGAAACCCATACGGATTACTAAATTATCTGCATTGAATAATTTATGAATAAACATGTTACTTATGAATATACACATTTATTTAAAGCTCCTCGCACAGTTGTCATGTAAGCAACAGGTCAGAAATGTCAAACCTTCTCAGGAGGATTTATGTAACGTAAATGATACTCTTTTACCTCTTCGATTTATTGGAGGGAGCCAACATTAGCTGTAAAATTAACTACATTACCCTGCTTCTTTTAACATATATTGTAATGTTCTTTTTTTTCCTGTATTGCCAGATAGCAATACAAGGTTTTAAAGCTAACTTTTACACAGCATTACACAAACATACCAGGGACACTTATTTGTTAAGTTGATTTATATATGCCATTTTTGCATTATTGAGACACTGTTTTCCAAATGAATGTTATTCAGTGCTTTGGCGCAATGTATTTTGTTTAAAGCACTATATAAATAAAGGTGATTGATTGATTGATATATTACTGAAGGGATTCACTTGCACTAAAAAGAAAAGATGCAGTCCATGTGTCTTTGTGTGACAGTTGTGAATCCCCCTGTGGGTGTTTTCACGTCCCTTCCTCTGGGTCATTGATCAGGAGGAATAATTCCCAGCAGGCTTGAGTAGCTCATTAACGGTCCACCCTCGATCTCTCTCCCATCAGGAAAGCCGAGATGGAGCAGAAGAGGAAACAGGAGGAAGAGGAGAGAAAGAAAAGAGAAGAGGAAGAGCGAGTCATGCAGGTGTGTATATATACGTGCTCCCTCTGTGTATTGATTCCTCTCCTCCTCTGACTCCTTTAGCAAACCAAATGCCCACTCCGTCTCACGCTGGCGTGTTCAGAGCTGGCCAGGACTGTCTGTTCTGCAGGTATAATCATGACTGTATTGAGCTGCCACAGCGGCCTGCGGGTTTATTCATCAGCCCCTGCCTACCTCCTGGGGCTGGATTATGCTGCGTCTGTGGAGTGAGAGTCCTGTGACCCCTCTCTCCTGATGGTGATGCTGTGTTTGGGGGCTTGGCTGACTTCCCTTGCACTGCTTCCTAGATGTATCGCCCTGCAGAGACGCTTTGTGCTCATGCTGCCTGAAAACTGTTGCACACTCTTCAAAGGCTTCTGTGCTGCTTTCTATTCTATTCTATTCTATTCTATTCTATTCTATTCTATTCTATTCTAGTTATAAAACTGGTTCAATTCATTTTCAATCTACCAGTTTATATTTTATATTAAAACATAAAAAAACTCTATTCTGATTTTTTTCTGTTCTATGGTCCATACAAAGTCTATTTTTCTTGAGACATTTTCACTGTTCTGTTTTTTTTAAACACTATTATTTTTAAAACATTCTATTATGTTCTATACTATTCTATTGTAGGGATAAATCCGGTCCATTTTCAAGCTACCATTCTATTTTGAAACAATCTGTTGTTTTATTAAAGTTAACTTTTTTATTCTGATTCTGTTGTTCTGTCCATACCAATTCTATTTTTCTTATGTGCCAGTTAAATTTTTTTCACCCACTCTAGTATTTATTAATGCATTCTATTTTATTAAATTCTATTTTATTCTCTTCTATTTAAAGGATAAAACCTGTTCAATCCATTTTCAGTCTACTGTTTTATATTAAAACATTCACTTTTTTATTCTGATTCGGTTGTTCTGAAGGTCCTTTCCAATTCTATTTTTCTTCTGTGCCAGTTCTATTCTATTCTATTCAGATAATTATTCAATTCCTTCTGTGCCATTTTGATAGCACTTTACAGTAAAGTTCCATCAGTTGACTACATTTGTTGAGATGAGCTAACAATGAACAATACTTCTGTAGTATTTCATTATATTAGTTAATGTTTCAACATTTACTAATGCATTTTTTAAATCAGAAGTTGCGTCTGTTAACATATTTAACAATAACAGTAATGCATTCTGAACTCAGATGAACTCTCAATTATATTTGATCAACTACAATAAAAAAAAAAAGAATTCTAATGTTAACAAATGAGCCCTTATAAGTCTTTTAAGCCTATTTCCATTAAACTGTTTTATTCTATTCTGTATTGTGCCAAGTCTTTCTCTCTTTCTTCCTCTATCTTTCTTTCCCATTATATAAAAAAGATCAATGTTTATTCTATCATCTTGCTTTGATAATACAATTGTTTTGTATAACTTCAAACATATCATGGGAGTCCTTGAATGAACTGAAGACCTTTGCAAAAGAAAACATTTGCAATTCAATCAAAGACTGTTGTCACACTGTTGTTAATAAAATCTTTATCACTGTTATTTTCAGCCGTAATAAATCACTCTGTTTTCCACCAAGTCTTTCCTGCTTTTAGCAGTTTTATTCATAGCTCAGATTTATCTTGACCAGTGTGTGCTGTAACCCTCCCTCTCTATATATGTCTATGTATATACGGGTATTCAACCTCAGCTTCCTTGTATCTTCTTTCTGTCCAAGGTTTTCTCTGTGAAAATATTCCATCTAAGCTTTTCTCTTCAATCACTCCTTTGCTCTGTTTTGACCTATGCGTTTGGACCACGCAGCTGGACTCTGTCCCAGACTGTCCTCTCACATCTAAAGCCATGCTGTTCATTTCATGTGTTTTTATTCTTTTTCCTTTTTTCATTTAGCACAGTCTAGACGTAGAATCCCAAGCCGGCTGGCTGGAGTACAGCCTCGATTATTCAGCTAATCAGACTTTGGCACACAGCAGGAGCGTAATGGCTTAATATTCTTTCAGTGGGCAGTGCTATAGATGTGTTACAGTGCGTCTGGGGCAGCGCTGCCCCACTAATCTCTCTTCCCTCAGATGTACCAGGCGCCAGGGGATGGGGAGATTGAGGGAATTCTGTAGCCTGCCTTAAACAGCATCATGGTGAATGCGCAGAGAAATGTTACGACCAAAAAGCTGCTGCAACCTTTCTTTAAGTCAGCAAATCAGGTGTTAGCAGGTACACGCTTTTAAATTGAACTAAATTTTTTAGGAAAACCGATAAAAATATTCTTCATCTGGCGCTCGTGGGCATATCAACATTTACGTCCAATCAAATGCTCTCCAGATTGAGAACATCCTCTGACTAGCAAGTACCACATTATATTTCAAGGCTGTGATGCTAACTTAAAGCTCCTGGATATTTTAAGGAAAGGAATAAGTCCTGCCCTGAGTTCCTGTTTAAACTTTCCTAGCTAATGCCCGTGTGACGTAGCTCGACCGTTCATTTAGGCCAGAGAAGAACTGGTCCCCTGACAGAGCCTGGTTTCTCAAGGTTTTTTTTTCCTCAAATTCTCTCACCTGATGGAGTTTGGGTTCTTTATCTCTGTCGGCTTTTGTTTGCTTAGTTGGGGCTAAAAAAATTTGAAAGCACTTATACTGTTAGATGAGAGCAAAACTTAAATGGAACTGAGCTGAATAATGACGCTACGGTCTTCTGTATAGTTTCTTTTAGTGGAATCTAATTTATTCACAATTCATGAATTGATGCTGTTATTGAACCGAAATGAATGACCGTTGAACTGACTTGAATGGATAGTTCATCCAAATATTTATTTCTTATGTTGAACATTAAAGAAGATATTTTGAAGAATGCTGGTAGTCAAAATATCAGTTGATGGTCCCCATTGACTTCCATAGTATTTATTTTCCCTACTATGGAACTCAGTGGGGGCAAACAACTGGTTGGTTCTTCAGAATTCTACAAACTATCTATAAAATATGTGTTCAACATAAGAAAGAATTGTATACAGGTTTGGAACAACATGATGGTGAATGAAACTGAATAACAACATTATTGTCTTCAGTTGAGGTGCTTCACTAATTGAGGTATTTAAATCATTAATTTACACAGTTTTTGAGCTGAACTGATCCAACATTGAACTGACTAGAGCTGAATAATTATCTTGCTACAGTTACAGAATTTTGGATTTGGATCATTTTTAAAGTTTGCCTCATTGATTGTGTTACTTTTCTTGTTTAATACTGTGAAGCTGTTTGAAAGTGTGGAAACTGCATCTGTCAAACCATTAAATGGGGTCGAGGCTGGGTTTTACTGGTTAGTTCTGGATTGGTGTTGATCTAGCTAGCTGCTCACCAACAAAATTCAGCAAACCAACTAGCATTTATGTTATTAAAATGGTCCACAAAGGAGGTTTTGCTTGAGGACACCAGCGAACAAGCATTCAAAAGTTGTTTTTTACAGGCATGGTGTCAGACTCATTGAAATTCTCCTTTGGCCCACCACAGTTCAATGCTCTGAGCTCAAATATGTGGTCATTACTGTTGGCACCCCTGCCGGCACCCATTTGTATGCTTGTTTCTCTGTGTATTGCCATCCAGTTGGAACTGAAAGAAGGCACAGGTGTGGCAAACACCGGAGGTGTTGAGATTGTGTGTGTGTACTATTGATTTGTGGGAATGTATGTTTGTTCCAGGCTGAACTTGAGGTGCAGCTGGCATTGGAGCGGGAGGAAGAGACTCAGAGACAGACTGTGTTGGAGCAGGAGAGGAGGGACAGAGAGTTGGCCATGAGGATCGCTCAGAGCGAGGCAGAACTCATCCAGGATGAAGCTCAAATGGACCCCAGCTTGCGCAGGTACGCGCACACACACACACACCCACACCCACACCCACACACACACACACACACACACACACACACACACCCCATAATAAAATAATAAAGTTCAAACCAAACAAAGGAAGACTGGAAGACTCCACGCCGTGTTGTGCCCTGGTTGCCATTCATAAAACGCACATAAACCGCAGATATTTTTATATGGAGATTTCTATCTGAAAAGCACCTATATGGTATCAAGTGGCGACAGAACAACAAACAAAGAACAAGGTTCTGCCAGACAGTGTTACATAAATGCCATGAATCATTTTTACTGCGGCCAACTCGTGCGTCTACAAAAGCAGGTAAACAGAAACACGAGCTGCCTGTGGTGCGGCACCGAGAGTCATATTTCATTTAGTTAATGGAAGTGGACAAAGAAGTGTCGCCTGTTCTTACTTTATGTATAGTCAAATAAAAGGCTGTTCTGCTGTTATTACACGTGCTAAATGGGTGCTGAGAAGGCTGTGTTGTCATCAAGCCTCTTTTTTTTGTGCTTCCTCTCCCCTCCAGTGATGGTACCACAGGTGTTTGGTTCTTCACAGAGATGTAAGCGCTAGAACAGGCCTCTTTCCCCCCTGATTTCCACTTCATTCGGTCTAACCACACTTTCCCACAATCACATCCTGTCCTTCTAATCTCACCACAACCTAGATAGAGGATTACTCATAGAAAGTCACAGTAAACAATGGGCTAAATCTTAGTTATGATATTAACCTAAATACTTCAGAAAGTACTTCAATGAGTTCTTGGATTGAATAGAGACTTAGCATGTGGTTATATTTGTAGATTTGTGTTTTCCAACAGAAATGGAGCATGAACCAATAAAATCAAGGACTGATTGAAGTCTTTTATTTTTATTTTTAATACAGGTGTTGACCAATTACATTTCTATTCAAATCATTCTTACTATTGTTCATACTTTGAACAAATCCCCAACACTAAATATTAGGGCTGTCAAATTAATTAATCGTGATTAATTGCATCCCAAAAGTTTGTGTTTATATATTGTATGTGTATGTAGTATGTAGTACATACACTTACAGTACAATATGTAAACACAAACTTTTTTTGGATGCAATTTTTTGGAAGCGATTAATCATAGAAATATTTATAAATATACATACATGCATGTATATGTTTAAGAAATGTGTGTTATATATTTATATATAATATAAATCATATATAAATATGTATGTATGCTGACAGTGTTGCCAATTTAGCAATTCAGAGACTTTTATATATATATATATATACATATATATACATATATATATATATATATATATATATATATATATATATATATATATATATATATATATATATATATATATATATATATATATATATATATATATATATATATAAATGGCGCCGAGTAACAATAGCCAACATAACACATAATTGGACAAACCTTATTTCGTTTATGAGACTCACTGGTCTGCATCAAATTACAGTATGTGGGCACAGAGAGGCAAACAAATATAATAAAAAATAAATGTATATTTTGCATGTTCAGAAGAAGTGAGCTGCTCTGTCGTGTGAAAATGTAAAAAGACTTGTGTAAGTAAATTGTTTAGTGCAGAGAAAGAGAAGTAATGAGAACCTGGTATGTCTATGTTCTTTTTTTCATGTGTCTAATAGACATGAACAAGTTAGAATAAAGAATGTTTTGTTATTACAAACTAATAACAAAAAGTACTGAACTCCATTAAACCTTTTCAGGGGTCGGAAATACCTCTTATAATATATAACATTTCCTCCAAGATTTAAAAATATACTTTTTTTTAAAAAAGTAATTATTAAATATAATATAGTATACAGTTTATATCATTTTTATATTATATTATTAATGTTACAAAAGATTTCTAATTTCATATAATTGCTGTTTCTACAAAAATGTCAAGAAATGCAACCATTTTCAAGACGTAAACAAAAGTGTATGAGACTGCATTTTACCATCATTTGTTTGAGATGTCATTTGATTTGATATTTATGCAAATCAATGATATTCATACATTTTAAGCATTGCTTAAGGCATTCAGTGACTACAGCATTCAGCAGAAAATACAACATGAAATAAAAAAAAATCTAAAATATACAATTCTGCAAAAGAGCTGTACAAACCAAACCTCTAGAAGTATTACTATAAAAATACAGGTAGAGTTAGAAGCACCACTGCTTCTGGTTAATGACTCCACAGCACTGGTAAACTGCCATATGGGGCATTTCCTAAGGGATGTGCAGAGAAGACCAAACAGGCTCATATTTTATTGTGACAGATTTCCCTCTGCTATAAGCTAATTGAAACTGATGACTCCAGATAACAGCACAAGGAGGGGGATCATAAACAGACTGCAACAAAATTCTCTTTACGTTTAAAGCAACCCTTAAACACTCGAATGCAAAGCTAAGTGTCTTTAGTACCATCATTAAGAGCTAAAAATGTCATACTGAGAGCTTGAGACATGTATAAATCCAACATATATTTTGCGGCAACATAAGTAAATAGAAATAGGTTGTTGAGCTCTTAACATAAAGAGAAAAAGGAAACAAGACTGAAATGGATCAACACCTGTAAGAGACTCCTAAGAGCTCCATGATTTCTTTACTAGCCCAAGATTAAATTTGAAAATTGTCTGAGGAAAACAGGAGTAGTGCTTGATTGTTAAAGAAACTGCAACCATAACAACAGAGTGTTCTGAATGGTTGCCGGGGCATTCCTGTACATTCTATATTGTGCTGTAGAGCCTCATTCTAAAGTCTCTATGATAATCTGATCTGTAAATGTGAATTAGATCCTTCATTTATTGGAAGTTTATGGATTTTTTGTGCCTTTTTTCTATTATTAGTCAAGCATGATAAAAAAAAAGCATATTATCGCATATTAATATTAAACTACAAAGATTCATATCTAGTAGTGCTGTGGAAACGATTATACATCATAGATGTTTTACCAATAACTTGTTCATGTCTATTAGACACATGAAAAAAAGAAGTAATTACTTGCTCGACTGTAGTTTAACTCCTTTGAATTATGAGTAGCTTCCCCAGCACTAGTGTTGACATTTCATTTCTGGTCCTCCGTGTGTTTGTGTTAGCACTCGGCTTACACCTGTATGAGTGGGTTAATCAGCAGGGTTGCTGGTTCAGTGACTTCTCTCGCAGGGTCTCCGTTAAGCAGCTTTGCTCTTCACAGCTGTCAGAGTCGACAGAGTGTCCCTACATCCAGTGTCACCATGTTCAGCCATGCACGAGCTCCTCCCAGACACACACTCACCGCTCACACTGACAACTCTCTGTCTCTTCTGGGACTCCTGTCACCGCTTTTATATGAGAAAGTTTGCTTTAAGGCTGTAGGGTGACATCATCGCTTTATGACTTTAAATCTTGGCCTCGGGTTCTAGAATAATTGTCTTCTGTGGAAATGATTTAGCTCGGGAGATTGCAGGTATTTCTTAAGTAGGATGGGAATTATGAGCTTGTTATTGAAGTCACCTAATCAAACAACAATCTCTCATAAGGTTAGTAGAGTTCATCATTAGCGGTGCTTTTCATAGCATCATTATTATTCCTCATACCATTATACTTGGGGTTAGAAGTGTAGGACAAATTCAGATCAGGCTGTGAAAAAAAATCTCATAGGCTTACATTAAAGAAGGGATGTAACAGCAACTACAACCCAGAACACCCCGGGAACACTCAGAACACACAGCGACTGCCAACATGTAGTAAGACCCTAAAAACATGGTAACAAACATTAAGCACCTAGAAACTTGTTGAAAACTTCCCAGAACCCCTTAGCAAACACACATTTCTCTGGAAACCTGCAAACAGTTTTGCAAAGGCAAGCACTACTGACATTTTCTACAAATGTAGTCCATTAAAATGGTTGAATATTTCTCTCCTCATGCACAGGCTTGTTTGCATCAGTTCAGCTTCCATGAACATCTAAAATGTTTTCTTATTATATTGGAATAACGTTGAATTGCTATTTTTAGTTGCCTATTTTCAAAACAGCTAAATTTGTATTTGTTTGGTCAGTACAAACCCTGTAACTCTGTGCACACTCTACTAAAAGACTAATTGGTCCCACTTTATATTAAACGGCCTTAACTACTATGTACTTGCATCAGAAATAAGTACTATGTATTTATTGTGTTCATATTGTATTGGAAAAACACTTTTGCTGCTATAGAGGTAGGATACAGGTTAGGTTAGGGACAGGTTTGGTGGTATAGGTAAGTTTAAGGGTTTAAAAAGTAATAACAGATGTAATTACATGCATTTATATATATATATTTTTTTTTATATAAGTACAATGCAAAAACATGTATGCATATAATAAGTGATTAATTTATATGTAAGTATACAGTTAATAATATAAAGTGGGACAGATTAATAGGACTCATTAGTTATCACCAGATGTAGATTGCAGTCACAGTTTGCTTTATTTCTTCAGCCACCAGGACCACCTGAAACCATATCAAAAACCCACATGCTAAAAGTTGGGAACATATAATACATAAGCACTGAAATTGTTGTATTTAGTGATGCCAATATGATAAGAATCAGGGTGGTGATGGTTTTGCCATCGCTCCACAGACTCATCACAGACCCTAAAGAAGGCAATCATCGCGCTGATTGGCTTCGAGATCCCTGCACCGTGGGAGTCAAGATTGCAAAAACCCTCACAGAGCTCATGTGTGGCCTCTCCCTCGCTCACCATTAACCATCGTTAACCGCCATTAACCACCCTCACTGTTGCCAGGGCTGCATCTAATTTGCTCAGTGAGGTGTTAATTTGGCACGATCCATGCTATTTCCATGTCATTACAAGTTTCAGAGAGAATGCATCTGCACGTAAGCAGAAGGCCAATTAGTCATCTGATTGTGCTGTGGCCTAGGGAACGTTTAGCAGCTGGTAACAGGAGCTTAGGAGATAGATCAGAACCTTTGCCTATAGAGAAATATGAAGCTAAGAAAAACTCAAAATTGCTCCTCTGTGCAATTTCAGGGGTGTGCAGGTGCAGGCCAACAAGGTGGCAGCTGGGGTGAAGAAGTACGACCTGAGCAAGTGGAAGTACGCTGAGCTGCGAGACGCCATCAACACCTCCTGTGGTAAGAGCAATCAGTCGCCTCGATCTGATCGCAGAACCTCCTGCTCACCTGAAGCTGTTCATGTCAAAAAGCATGTCATTTTGGAGATTGGAGACTGACATGTAATATTTTTGGAAATGGAGGGACTAGCATTTAATAATTTGAAGATGGAAAACTAGCATGATGGAGATTGTGACGGCGCAGTTTTTTCAGCGTGACTAATTTTGTAGCTTGCTCTCAATCCATAATTTATTTATTTTGAAAGTGAATGCATTATACATGCTGTCTTTTTTATTTGCAGATTTGTTTATTTGTATTTTATGGTAGTTGAACCATTAATCACAAACACTTTTTGTCCTGATTTTGTCCTGGCATGTTGGTTTAGTTTTCAGTGGTCTCTTTTCAAAGGAATAGTTCGCTCTAAAATAAAAGTTATGTCATAATTAACTAATCACTGATTAAATCATAATAAGCTGCTCCTTTCCACAAAACAATAGTTATTTTGGGCCTTAAGCACTACCATAAAAGTTCTTGTGGACTATATTTTAAGTTTTCAGAAATAATTTTTTTTACATTCCCCTATAAATATTTACTTTTATTGTATGGAAAACAGCAGCTATGACAGGGGTGACCAGTCCTGCTCTTGGAGGGCCGACATCCTCCAGAGTTTCACTCCGACCAGCTCCAGCACACTTGCCTGGAAGTTTTTAGTGAGCCTGACATTGGTTACTTTGATTCAGGTGTGTTTAATTAGGTTGGAGCTATATGGCCCTCCAGGAACAGGTTTGGACAGCCCTGAGCTACTGTAAAGACATGATAATCATCCTACAGTATTTTTTATTTCAATTAAGAAAGAATATCATACAGATGTAGAAAATTTAGGTTTAGCTTAATGGTAACCATTTAAGCTAGGAAACTTATGGTCTTTATTATATTGAACGTAGACACAATTTCTAACAGTTGTTCCTTGTTCATGTTCAGCATGATCCTGAACACTTAAAATGATAGTTCATGAAAAACTCTGCTCGTTATACATGACAATGCAGTATTGACTATGTAATCTCTCACCCTTGTAGATATAGAGTTGCTGGCAGCATGCCGAGAAGAATTTCATCGTCGTCTGAAAGTGTACCACTCCTGGAAATCAAAGAACAAGAAGCAAAATACCGACACGGAGATGAGGGCTCCCAAATCGGTCACTGACTATGGTAAGATATGACCGGTTTCCCCAAGAGAATAGACCACACGGTGGTGGAACAACAGAATACAAATTGTCACAACTCGAGTGAAGCTGATGATTTCATTTGTAATGGCAAAAGGTGATTTAGCATAATATTTATTCTGGAAAGATACTCATCTGATGTTCTTTTTTTATGCGAATGTATGTGTCGCTGCAGTTTCTCAAGGTTGAACGTGCACTTTTTGTTTGTTGTTCTTTTTAAGAACCTTGCGGCACATTTTGTGATTAGTGTTAGCATTGTCATGCACATAATGCAGACTTGAAATTGCTGCCGTTACAAGGAAATCAAACCTCTCGCTGATTTTCCCACTTGAAAGGCACATCACAGTGTTTGGTTGCTGGAAAACTTTTTAAGTGTTTGCTCGTGCAGAACAAACAGGAGATTTAGAGTTCCGTGACCTGCAGGTCCTCTTCAAACTCTCCGGCTCTCTTGTTGTGAAATCCTCAGATGTGTCTTACCTTCAAACAGTGGAGTGTTTGTATCAGGTGCATGGGGCTTTCGCTGCTTCTCTCTAAAAGATGAAATCGGGCTTCTGGCTTGCAAAGTCAATATTGAAGTGCTGAGAACTTCTCTGAGAACTTTCTTGACATCATGCCGACCTCTGAAGCTGTTTGATCTTTAGGGCTACCGGATTTAAAATATGTACTTCCTTTTATGATGTCATTCTTTTGGGAGCATAAAGTATAAATAGATGGTTTGATGTAAAGAATTTGATTTGAACAAATGTTACTTTGGTGTTTTAACTTATACCATTTGGGGAACAGACATGAAAGATACCTCAAATCATTAAGTGTGTTGCGGAGAGATGTGAAGTAGGGCTGTGCGATTAGTCGAAATCGAAATAAAATCACGATTTGAGTGTGCGCCATTTCTAAATCGCTTTATAGCACGATTTTCCGTGGCCCCGGCCTCCCGCAGTATGTTAACTGAACCAATCAGGATGCAGCGCGCCTAGGTGGAGCGCGAGAACAGAGCAGACTGGGCATATGCCTAACTCCAGGTTCACACACTCTTGTCTGTGATGCGTAGCCTTTTTTTTTTTTCGAGCCCATGTTAACGGAACAGAACGTTCACACTGCACGCAGAAAAAGATGAGAACAGAAAAGGTTATAAATAGAAAGGTGCGAAAATATTTAATATGATCTGAGCAAGCGCATCTGGTTTTGTTAACAAAGCAAAGGAAATTTGCGTGTGAGCGAATAGATTCGTGCTCGCGCATGATTTTAATGTGCTTTCGCGTTACAATAATGTGCTCTCGTTGCTGCTTCTGAACCGCATACACATAACTTACTGTATACGCACTGCAGACGGAGTACGTGTGAACCTTGGGCAATAAATATATTGGGCAAAACATATAACACCTGAGGCACCGCTACAGTTAATAAATAAATCCCTAAACACGTTTTTGTCGATATCGCACAGCCCTAATGTGAAGAGACCTATCTTAAAATTTGAAAGGCTCATAATTTGGTTTAACATGTTTGCATGCAAGGTCAAAAACACTTTTGTTTTCTTATAATATTTATTTAAATTTACTTTATTTCTCAACAACTCTCAAACTCCCAAACCCCTACTTTGTGTGAGGCTTCTCTTCGCTCTGTTTGGTCTGATGTGATCAGTCTACTGTGTACAGCACATGGCAGAAACTGAATGTAGTAAAGACCCAAAAAATAATGGTATATGCTTTAACCAATCAGACATGAAGTACTAATAAATCACTGCACTTTGTAACCAATCTTTCAAGGACAACTGGTTTACGAATATTGAATTGAACTCATGGACAAGAACACAGCTAAAGTTTGGGATTATTCTACTGTGGTATCATAGTAAAGATAAATTTAACCACTGATTCTTCACAGCTTCATCCGTTTTAAGTGAAAATAAACTAGGGTTCAAGTTTTTTGCAGAATGTCCTCGTAGAACGTAGGCAGGCTTTATGCTAATGTGGTAACTTGAGAACTTCTTGAAAATGGAATTTGAATTTTAAATGACTCATTTAAGCGGTTGAGAGTAACTTTATTCATGATGCATTGTACAACTTTGTAGGCACATTCGCATACAGCTATGTTGTACATGAAAATTCGGTTGGGGAGATGTAATTTTCTCTCATATTTCTTCAGCCCAACAGAACCCCGCTCCAGCCGTCCCAGCCCGGCAGCAAGAGATCGCAATGAATCGACAGCAACGTTACTTCCGCATTCCCTTCATACGACCCGCGGACCAGTACAAAGACCCTCAGAACAAGAAAAAAGGCTGGTGGTACGCTCACTTTGATGGGCCCTGGATTGCCAGGCAGATGGAGCTTCACCCAGACAAGCAGCCGATCCTCTTGGTAGCAGGTACTAAAGACCTTCTTCAGAACTACTTAATGTTTAGAGAAGATAAAACAATAATTTCCACCTACTTTAAACAATGCCTTCTTCAGAATAGAACCAGGATTTGAAAGATAAAGCAGTTGATACCGATACTGGAAAATACGAGTCTTATCTGCAGATGTGAGGTGTGTACTCAGGCTTAGCGTGATGCCTTTTATCCTTTGCTGCACCCAGGTAAGGACGACATGGAGATGTGTGAGCTGAGTCTGGAGGAGACCGGGCTCACACGAAAACGAGGAGCGGAGATCCTTCCGCGCCAGTTTGAGGAGATCTGGGAGCGCTGTGGCGGAATTCAGTACCTGAGGAACGCCATCGAAAGCAAGCAGGCCCGACCCACCCATGCCACCGCCATGCTCCAGAACCTTCTCAAGTGAACATCCACCGTTCCTCCTCTTGGTTTACATTATCTTTGCACGTGTAGATGTAGACGGTAAAGTGGGGTAGTTAAAACAATGGGCTGTACAACTCTAGTGGAAGCAACTGCTGTCTAATTAACTTTTTGTTTGTAGTTTGTTCTTCATTTTGCTGTGAACTTAGAAACCAGTCTTCATACAAATATGAGCCTTGCTTGAACCTGTTGCTCAGAAATGCCTTAAGATTTTCAGACCTGAAATGAATGGATGAATCTAAAACACACTAGGTGTAATCCTTCTACAATTCCATATTTCAGTAAAACTCTTTCAGTCACATTACTGGTTGCTTGTTAGAAGGCGATAGCGTAAGTCATTCTCCTAGAAATGGTGTTTTAAAATTCTTAATGTTCTTTTGAGCATCCTGACTAGCCCAAGCAAGATTGGTTTAGCCGGTGGCATGGGTTTGGGTTTCCCTTTTCTGTTCTGTCAGCTAGTGGTTAAGAAATGACACACTTATGACACACTCTTATAAGACTTAAATGGTCATTATTGTGGAGAAACATTTAATATCTGAATAGATTGAATAACTAGTCAAAGAATCCTTAAACTAATCAGATGATGATGGTAAAGGCTAATGAGGATCACCGTTGTAAATGTGGTAATAACGGCAGTGGGGTTTCCAAGAAATGCCTGAAATCTGAAATTGCCTTTACGTATATTTGATAATGAATTTTATAGATGCACTTAAAAGCAGCTTTAGTTCATAAAAGAGGATAGTCACTGTTGTCGGCATGGTTTTGCTCAGCAATTTTGTACTTAAATCATGAGGATATGCTAAAGGGCATACTCATTTCTGTTCAGTGGAGTGATAATGGCACCTTTGTTAATGATTTGCTGTGAATTCTGTCAGCGTGCGTGGTCGATTTCTCTCATTTTTACATTTATTTATGTACCAACTCAAGAAAATATTACGTTTAAATTAGTTTTTGCTATGGAGTGTGTCGTTATGCGCTTCTCTGGCCCTTTCTTATCTCATTTGGTTATAATAACTGCCTGAGGAACAGAAGTAATGGAAACAGCAATGACATTCTTAACATTCGGCAAACTTGGCACAAACCAAATTAACTGCATCTGATCAATTTGCTGTCATTATCCAGACTTTGTTTATTCATATGATAATGTTTTTCTCCATTGAGCCCTTTCCAAAATGAAATGGTGTCATCTTAAACTATCAGTTTATGCATAGTATAATTAGTTAATTATTTGTTTCTTGTCTGTCAGTTTATCTTTGATGTGTCTGGGTTAAATGTACTCTGATTTTCTTAACCACTGTTGCTCTGATCCCTTTGCTAGACCAAAATAAACACATTCCAAATGAAATCTGGGTGATGTTTAAATCTTTGCCTTTGTAAAGAGTCATAAAGAGTTTTAGCTTTACTCAGGGACCCTGACTATTATTATGAACGATTCATCATTGCACATGAAAATTTAAACAGACATTAGTATAAGGATTTACTTTATCTGTAGCTGAAAGACACATTCAGAAATACCTTTTCTGTTTAATGTACAAACCATGACCACATGTCTGTATTTTTGCCTTTTCTGTTACCTTTAGGAGTTACAAAAATACTTTACATTCATTTTCTTTGTTTGGACACCGTGGATAGACTAAAAGAGATGACTAGAATCTGTTTTCTATTTAAGATACAACCCAATGTATCCATTTGTAAATAAATACCTCATTGTGAGGGATTAAACAAACCTCTGAGAAGGGTTCAAAGCATCCAACATGTTACATGTCTCATATACAGTTTACAATTTTTCGAAGGTGCAATGAAAAAAGAGCTCAGGATGGATCTAAATCAGAAGTCCTCTTTCCTGGAGGTATTCCCAAGAGTTGTCCAAGAGTTTCTTTTGATCCTTGAAGCATAGTGGTTGTTTTAGACACTCACCAAATGTCTACAAGAAACCAGCAGAGTTGAGTTGCTTGTATAGCACTGAAGAGGTTTTGGTGCCGTGCTTAGTTTAAAACAAAAACTGTGTGGACATCATAAAACGGTCACTTCAAAGCTGTCACTATCAGGACTCCTCAGAAAACAGCAAGAGGATCTGCTGGACCTCCGACATGTCTAGAAAAAAAACAACATGGGCATTTAAGAAAATTAAATACAATATGCACAAACTCATCTACATCTGAGTAATGTATAATTGCTGTACAACTCCTCCTCATGTTACTATATAATAACAAGAATACATTTTGCATGAACTCATCCTCTAATCAAAGGCAAATTAAGCAACTAGCCAGCATTGCTAATATTTCCGTATTAGGTACAGTCTAAATGACTCTCTACAAACCTAGCAAACTGTCAACCTAGAAAACATGTTGGCCATCACAGAGCTTGGGTATATTATTTCCTGTAATCCGTTACTGATTAATAACATACACATTTTTGTAATGTAAACCATTACATTTCACATTTTAAGTAATATAACCCGACTAGGCTACTTTTTGACCTAACTTGTTTATCAAATTGATTTAAATAGTTAAATCTTGTACCAGGTTGATAAAAATACAAAGAGAAAGAAAATGCATTTCATACAAGAAGTGCATTAAAAATTACATTACATCAAGGTTTCCCAAAATCGGGATTGTAAAAAAAAAAAGGCATGGAGTTTGTGAGATTAATTAAAAGCGAATAATTGATTAAATCAGAAAATGTTGAGTGGCCTATTCAATCGGGCTACCAAATGTCAAGATATTTTACAGAAAACTAACAAGTAGAACAAATAAAATCACAAAATAACCATGTTTATTTGCAATTTCGTAAGCAAAACTATTAAAAACATAAAAAATTAAATAATCCAATATTAGCTAAGGCCTAAAAAACACTTGAATATATATCTTTAATAATACTTATTATGTTCCACTATTAATGAGTAGGCTAGTAATAGTACTTGGCTTTATTGACTCAGTAGGAAAAAGTGTCCTCTTGCCATTGTTTTATGGTACACGTTATAATTTAAAATGCTTTTCTTTATTCAAACTCTGCACCCCAGGGTACAGCATGTGCTCCCATAGTGCATTGCGGCTTCAGCGTCAACAGAAAACAAGTGAGACGTAATTGCCAAGGGTTCGTCAAATATGAATATAGAATTGCTTGGTTCAGGTAAAAATCAATATGAAATGCATAATTTAAGCATGCATTCGGTACTTTTATGCTGAATATATACTATCGATATCTTAGCTCATCAAACATAATGTCAGAATCCTCTGTGAATTTTATTATTGGACCAGAAACACATTACTCAGGTAACTAGTGAGTGAGTGCATTGGTTTTGCCTTCATATTTTATTTGTCAAGCTCATACCTTGTTTAATAGTCTACAGTGTTTACACATCCTTCATACTTTGCTAATTTACCAGTTCCACTGGAGGACAAACATAAAAGAGGATTACTTTCAGGAGTAATCAATGACTTATATTATTACACACCTCAGTAAATAAACCTCTCCAGTCAACTCTCAGTCTTCCTGCCTATAAACAATGCCAAATATTTAAGCCTACTAGACCAAATAACGCTTCTTCTGATTTTGCATTACATGCCAAGATATTTGTAAATTAACTATTTTGAAATACATATTTATCTGCATTTTGAGATTGTGAAAGAAAAGTGTGATTTCAGATTTTAAGCAGTGGTGGGAAGGACGCAACATTCCCAAAACATGATTTCCTCTTATACATGATGGTTGACATATTGATGGGAAAGATTTATCATCTTCACATGATGAATCAGCCTGTCGTGATTATTTACAGTCACTGTTAACGTCAAATTGGTTGTTTTCACACCATCTTACCTCGTTATGTGGTATACACTGATGGACGTCAACCATTTCTGGCATTAACTTTTCTGATCTTCTGGGGTAGAGTTGTCTGGGGATCTGGGAAAGGAATGACAGACCATCATCAATCCTGGACAGTTTTAAGTGGAGACAAGGTCTTGCCAAGCAAAGAAGCACAGTACATTTTTGGCACGATAATCCAGAATGTCAATATTTTGAAGAGTAAAACATCTGTTGCTGGAATAAAATGACTGATTATTATTCATAATATCATTAGATTAGACAACTACAGATGCACTAGTGACTAGTCTAAATGAGATGCAAAACCCATGCACGCTGTCAGTTGTTTCAATTATTCTCTTAGGAAAATCATTTCTTAATGTTGCATCCTTGAAATTCTCAGAATAATGGTTGGCATCATTTTGTTTGTTTGAATATATTGTGTCTGTAGAAGAAAATGCATCTATTTTATAATGAATATGTTATATTGTGTCAAACTGGTGAGGATACTGATGCATGGATTTTGCTGATGTGTTCTTTTTAGTCTTTAGTTTCTTCTAGACAAAGAAACACTTAAGAAAAAGCTGATTCACCAAAAGCAAAAATTATTATTATTTTTTTTTGCTGAAGTTAACTGGCTGTTCTGTACAGTACTGCCCTCTGCATTAATATAGTCTAATGTTATTTTGGAGTGCATCGTTTTTTTTCCTTGAGGTAATCTAGTGCAATTTCTAAAATATGATTTTGAGGTCATTTGATTTTTTAGATTGCACATAATATATTCTGCAATACATTCTCATTATGTAGCTAATAAGAATCCTCGGATGAATATGCTTTAAAGAATGTGCATCTACATTAGTCTATATCACTGTAATCTCTCCACAACCTTTTGCTGCACGCTTTGGGTAAATGTCCCTTTAACTGGTTAATAATGAGATTATTAGTGAGATATTCAGAACAAAATATGTTGCTTCATCATTTTTAATAGAAGGGAATATAAATGCCAATGTTCAAAAGTTGGGGTTCAGAAATTTGTTGAAAGAAATTAATACTTTTTAATTCAACAAGGGTGTGTTAAATTGACCAGCAGAGATATTTAGAATGTCAAAAAAGACTGCTAATTCAAGGAAATGCTGTTCTTTTGAACATTTATATTCATCATAAAATCCTAATAAGACATTTTTCATCGTTTGCACAAAAATTATTTTTTCTTTTTTCTTCTTCTAGGCATTAGTTTACATTAGAGAGCCCAGATAGGAAACCAAATGCAAAAAAAAATGTCAATGCAAAGTTCATCATATTATAGGAAAAGTTAGTCCATCCTCTCCACAAAATCTCTAACAAAGGACTTTTATTTGAGAAACGGGTTGATTATGGATGTTAGTAGCGGTAATGACACTGATTGAAATAGATAATGAAGAATACCATCTTGGCAGTACACTTTACCTCAGTACTAAGCTGTAAACTTTCAAGTGATCGAAATGTGCCTTGGCCTGTGTGTTGTGAGGAGGCTGAGGCAGAGCTCATGGGACAGAGCATGCTTGACACATGTGTTAAGACCCCATCGTCATTCTCAAAAACTGGATTTACTCTCATAGTATTACCAAATGGGAATGCAGGTTGTGAACGCCTACAATACAAAGGAGATCAGGTCTTAACACCAGAATGATTAATAAGGGTCACCACTGCCAATCCAAGTCTGTGAAGAAAAATCGAATGTCTAAATGAACAGAAAACGGGGAAATGAGAATCCTGCTTACACAAGTCTCATGGTCTTTCTGGTCCGTATACATTTCTTGTTAATGAAAATCAAGATGCCTATCACGGCACAAACCACAGAGAGGCTTCCCACCAGGCAGGCTACGAAAAGGAGAGGGTCAGCTTGCACAGACACCAATTCATTGCAGCGTTCTCCATGGTAGTGCCAGAATTTACCTACAGGACATCTAAAAGTGGTGGAGAAAAAACATGTTGAGAAAAAATGTGGAATGGATAGAAATGTGTAAGATTCCTAGGATTTAAAAGTTTTTATTAATGATTATATTATAAAAAAGCATGACATTATGTTTGTTTTTTACATAACCGCTCAGAGAAATCACCAAAAATGGTGCACGTGTCTCTGTGAAGTACCTCATTTTACCTCATATTACTACCTTAAGGGTACATACACATTTCAGAGGTTGATAAGAAAAAGAATTGTACCTTTTATGGGTACTTCTCCAGTAACAAGCTGTATTTTTACACCCTTGTTTTTGACAGTGCAGATGAAGGACCTGTGGCTGTATGCTCAGGTGATTTTGAGTTTTCCTAACATCCTTGTAATCTCCATTGAAACTGATGGATTTGCAGTGTAAACTATATTGCAGGTTTTATTTCATATTTAACATACCTGCAGGCCGCTCCGTGTCCAGGTATGATTTCACACTGTCCTCCGTTCAGGCAGTATTTCGGCTGTAGGTCACAGATGCTGGTGCAGGGATTGCCGTCCACCGTGCTGTAGCCCGGGTCGCACAGACACTCAGGCTCTGAGGTTAAGGTGTTCACCACGCAGCGGGAGAACTCGTTACATGCCATAAACTTACATGGATCGGTGTGATCAGCTGGAATGGACAATAAGAACTAATTGGCTTTAAATACTTTTGGCCAGACATACAAAGATGCTTAAAGACTTAATACAGGTGTGGTTATCTCTTTAAGTTAATGTGGATGCTTTTGTTTACTGTTGTAATAACAGTAATGCTGGAAGTTGCTGGTAGAGCTTTCTACTTCTGAATGTAATTGGTGGACTTTGTGGATTTCAATAACAATAGAAAATCTCATTACAAATGAGTGAGAGATTAGTTTGACAAGGAGTCAGTCTTGTTGCTAATAATTAACATGCGGACAGATGAAATTGCCAAGATGCATTGAAATCAAACGACTCCTCGTCGCTTTTTCACTGTAAATCACAATCAGCAAGAACAGAACTTTCTTAACCTTCATAATGCATTGAGGTCTGTTTTGGCCTAGAAGAAATACATAAAATGTTCTAATAACTGCATAGGTTTTAGTAAGGTAACAAAATGTATGTATGTACAGGTGCATCTAAAAAAATTAGATATCATGAAAAAGTTCTTTCTTTTTTGTAATTTTAATAAAAAAAAGCTAACTTTCTTTTATTCTAGATTTATTGCACACAAACTGAAATATTTAAAGAGTTTTTTGTTTTAATTCTGATGTTTATGACATTTTCAAGATCTCCATAGCAAGTTTAATTATGCACTCAATACTTTGTTGGGGCTCCTTTTGCGTGAATAACTGCTTCAATGCCACGTGGGATGAAGGCAATCAGCCTGTGGCACTGCTGAGGTCTCACTGAAGCCCAGGTTGCTTTGATAGTGGCCTTGAGCTCTGTATTGTTTGTCAGATGTTATTTATCTTCCTCTTCACAATACCTCATAGATTCTCTGTGAGATTTAGGTCAGGCGAGTTGGCTGGCCAATCAAACACAGTAATATCATGGTCATCAAACCACTTAGAAGTGGTTTTGGCACTGTGGGCAGGTGCGAAAGTCCTGCTGCAAAATTAAATCAGCATCTCCATAAAGCTTCTCAGCACACGGAAGCATAAAGTGCTCCAAAATCTCCCGGTAGATGGCTGCACTGACTTTGGACTTGATCAAACACAATAGAGCAACACCAGCAGACGTCACGGCACCCAAAATCATCACTGACTTCAGAAACTTTACACTGGACTTCTGTGCCTCTCCAGACCTTGATTTCCAAATGAAATGCTAAATTAACTTTCATCTGAAAAGAGGACTGTGGACCACTGAGCAACAATCCAGTTCTTTTTCTCTTTACCCCAGGTGAAATGATTCTGGCGTTTTTTTTTTCTGGTTCAGGGGTGTCTTGGTTCTAGGAATGTGACAGCTGTAGCCCTTTTCCTGAAGACGTCTGAGTGTGGTGACTCTTGATGTGCTGACTCAAGCTTTAGTCTGGTCCTTGTGAAGTTCTCCCAAGTTCTTGAATCGACTTTTCCTGACAATCTTCCCAAGGCTGTGGTCTTCCCTGTTGCTTGTGCACCTTTTCCTCCCACACTTTTTCCTTCCAGTCAATTTTCCATGAATATATTTTGATACAGCACTCTGTGAACAGTCAACCCTCTCAGGAATGACCTTATGTTGCTTACCCTCCTTTGTTGAGGGTGTTGATGATTGTCTTCTGGACAACTGTCAAGTCAGCAGTCTTTCCCATTATTGTGGTTGCATGTTCTAAACTAGCCCAAGAGGTACTGTACCCAGTATTTATACTCAAAATTAATCAAACATTAATCAAACAAAATGTAATCGAAATATTTCAGTTTATGTGCATTAAATTACAAAAAAATAAAGACCTATTTCATAATATTCAAATTTTTTGAGATTCACCTGTAGTACCATTTGGTGTCAAAAATAGTTTTTGTAAAAATTTATATAAAATTATTTTGCCAGTTCTCACACAAGTTCCGGGAATGTATTTTGATGATAAACATGAATATGTACACCTATTTAGTTAGTAAGTTCATGCAGTCTATTTTATTATTTAATTTATTTTAATATGTCTGTTGTTTTGTTAGAAATAAATATATACGTTCATTCATGCACGTAAAATTTCGAATGTTTCTTGAGCAGTCATGAGTAATAAAGTAAAAAAAAAAATGTTATTAAATTCTATGGAGAGTGATAAGGAGTGAAGGTCATGTCTGTATAACCGGAGGTAACTAATAATTTTAAAGGTTTAAATAAAAATGTATTATTCAAAATATCATTAATATTTTGCACATTTTTATGAATTTTTTTTTATAAATGGATGAATACATTAAACACAATTAATATTTGAGTTTTTTTAAAATATATATATATATATATATATATATTGCATCATAGCTTTTTGGGGTGGTTTAATTTTAAATATTAAAGAGAGGTTGCTGATCATATAAAATATGGTTTTAGTTGAAAAATATGAAGTTGTGACTGTTATATAAAACACCTATGGGTCCAAATAATGCCTGAATGTGAAAAATTTAATACAGATTTTTAATGTATTATGAAGGTTAAAAGTATACTTCACTCAAATATGAAATTTCTGTTATCATTTACACACCCTCATGTCCTTCTAAACCTGTATTTTCACTTTTTGCAGCAGAAGACACACACACACACACACAAATATTTTTAAGGACATTTGGACCCCATTGACTTGGGTCATGGATGAGATTTAATTGCATCATTGCAATCCAGAGAAGAAAGAAAGTCATGCAGGTTTGGAACATCTTGATAGTAAGTGACTAATGACTAAAGTTTATTTTTGGCCAAACATTTATTTTAATAAGGAATTATTTGATTTCTCCTTTGACACATGCTTACCTGCTTCCACATCCACTGATTGGGAGTCGATTTCCAAGTCCAGTCTCTTAGACGCCGCATTGCAGAAGTCCTCAAGCACACACTGCACAGTCTTAGTAACATTGAAGGGAACCGGTTTGTCTAATTTCATCTTGCTGTTTACCACCACACTGCCGTTCTTGAAGTTCAGAATCTCCAGCTCCCTAAATCCAGTCAGGTTGGACTGTAGATACGGCAGGAGCTGTGGGAAAGAAGAGATAAAAGTGAAATGAGAGAGTTGCGACTGCTCTTTCATCATTGCTGTCTAGTGCAGACTGGTTAATTGTGCATGAATGTGACGCAGCTCAGATGCAAACTTTTAGGATTGTCAATTCTGAAGCAATTCTCCTCAGTTGCTAGAAACTGAATGATTTTGGCCAGTGTCTGTCTCTCATCCTATTACAATATGCAAAACCTTCTCAGCGCTCATTTCATTCTGCATGAGGAGGGCCAGTTAGAGATAAAGATGGTTGTTCAGGAGAAATAGGGCGTAGCAGCTCAGTCATTCATCCCGGCTCAAGATTTCAAGAGCTTGATTGCTCCAGTCACACAAAAGATGGAAGACTTGAGCGTATGATATTTATGCATTTCGCATAAGAGCCACAGAGATTACTAGCGTCTCAAAAAAAGCTCTCAAATTAGGTTTGCATATTAATTATTAAATCACCATTTTAACCTTACAATTTTTGTTTAATGTAATGCATTAAAACAAAAATGCCTGTTACACTTTAATAATAAATAGAAAATCAGGAATTAACATTTGAAATCTTAAAGTTAATTTTTTTTTATTTTAAAATGTTTTAATTGAAATGAAGATGTGTTTAAAATATTTTAATATAATATTTTTATTGTTAATATTTTTTAAAATAATTATATATATATATATATATACATATATATATATATATATATATATATATATATATATATATATATATATATATATATATATATATATATATATATATATAATTTAAAATGTTATTAATTATTTAATAGTGCATAGAGAGTGAGAGTGAGCACTAGAGGAGTGAAGGCCACGTCTGTATAATAGGGGGTAACAGTTTTAATTATTTAAATAAAAATGTATTATTCAAAATATAATTCATATTTAAAATGATTTTAATGAGTATTTTTTAAATATAATGGATGGATATATTAAACATACTTAATCTTTTAAATGTTAGCATTAAAATGTTGCCAATTTTTGTTTAATTTAATTAAAACGCAATGTTTATTTTAAAATATGAATTATTTCCAATTGTTAAACAGTGAATGCAGAGCGAACATGAAGCGTGAGAAGGAGCACAGAGGCCTGGCCTGGGATGCTGTTGTGTTAATTAAGCGCACGTCTGTATAACAGGAGCTAATCTGTATTTGGAGGTAGGCCTGATCTGCCAGTCACCATCAACCTCTCACCTCTTGGTTAAGTGCCAGGGCAGAGCAGGTGTTATTCTTTCCCACAGGGCAAGCTGTGACTCAGAGCTCAGCCTCAATCAGTGTTACTGTCGAGATCATGCCAGTGTCATGACCTTTGTTTGCCGTCACATGACAGAAGATATCGTCTAGTATATACAGTAGCGCTCATTTCCAAATAGGTTAATGAATTAATTATCACAGACAGCAGCATTGTAGCATATCTCTATTCTTGATTAATGATTCCCACACTCATTCCAGCACGGTGCTTACACTTGTATCTACTAGTTCACAGGGATCTATTTCAGTGCTGTTCTGTTCTATAAATGATTAATACGTAATAAAATATATTTTTTACATTTTATCATATTTTAATGAATTTTTAAAATATTTTTTGTTCTCCGTGTCCAATCGAGATGGTTGCTACACAAACCAGTAGAGTCAGCCGTGAATAAGCATCCTACAAGGTTGAAATGCTGAAATCAATGCAAACCTAGTACAGGACTAAAATATTACAGCCGTCGCTATAAAAGCTACCAAAATGTTGAATTATAAACGGGCAAAATTGATGTGTACGGTGGAAAAATCAATGTTTCTTTTGCAGAATTTGCAAGAGCATAAATATCTTGAGGTTATCAGATTATCCTTTAAAAGCCCATTTATGAATCAATGAACTAATTTTATGACCATTTTACCTAGATACTTACCAGAGTAGCCTCTGAGCAGATTTTTAGTAGTTCATGTCATAATCCAAAAGTTTTTCTCCTAGCACTGGTGTTAGTCTGGCGACTTGGAACTACAACACTATACTAGTTTGGGCAACCACTTTATTGGAAATGGAGCTTTTTTGTCTTGGGATTTATACAAATAATACAAAATAATAATAAATAATAATAAATAATAATAATTGAAAATAATGTCTTAAAGAACAGAACATATCGATGTAAATTGCACAAGAGCCCCTTATACCCGTTTAATAGCGGTTCAATTAAATTATGAAGAATTATGAAGAAAAAGAAAACTGTGCAAGAACAGTTAGGAATGGATATTATTGTAGTTTTTAACACACATGAAAACCAGTCTAAACTGACTAATTTTTATGTATCTTAAAAGAGATTGCATTCACCCTGACTCATTCACAAATAAGCCACAAAATCAGCTACGGTATCTCTTTGAATTGCTTTTATTACAAAGAAATAATTGAGCAGTTAATTTCAAAATAATCTTTGTCATTGTTATAACACTCCAATAAAAACATTTGGAGACTGATTACATTCAAGGACATGTGTCTCACCAAAGAACAATTCCAAGTTATTAGGCTGCCTAACCAACTAAAAGCAGATTTAGAGAAACAAAACTAGACAGCAAGTCCCTGAGGTATTATTATTTTTTTTGGGCATGCTCTGTGTTTTTGGTCATTTAATTCAACAAGATGGTGAAATAGGTTCATCTGTGTTTTACATCAATAAGAAAAACCAGATTATTTACAGATACACAGTTTTAGCATTTGACATGAGCACATATTTTTGTTAGTGTGCACACTGAGATCCTGAGAAACCAAAATTTGCTTGGAACTATAAGGCAACATTCACACTATCAAGAATAAAACTACTAATGAAAAAAAAACAGTTGCGGGTTGTAAACGTTCAACTTTGGTTAATGCTGGTTAGAGAGCTCAGTGATCTGCAGTTAGTAAAGACAGTTCTTGTTCAGTAAGATCAGACGGGGGAAGTTGTTAGACAAAAGTTCAGAATTTAGTGTCAAAAAGTGATTAATAATGCTTTTTCAAGTTTGGATATAGATGTACCGGTATTGAGGCTAAAGTCTTCTGTTCTCTCTCAGTCACTTGACTAGAAGCCTCTGGGTTTGCCGAGTCACTTGGTTCAGAGAATTGCCTCTGGTTAAAAAAACATGATATTACTAAATATAATATGAATAAAAACAACATCACTTAGTTGACTCCTGTGGCTCAGAGGTAGAGCATTGCGTTAATAGCGCAAAATGTTGTAGGTTAAATTCCCAGTAAACAAACATTCTGGTAAAAAAAAAAAATGTATAGCCTGAGTGCACTTTAAGTCGCTTTGGATAAAAGCATCTGCTAAATGCATAAATGTAAATGTAGTTGTGAAACTGTGATATGATTGGCCAAGAGGCGGTCTGAAAGTCTCATGTCTGTAGCACTTTTTTTACACGTTGTATATGAGTGGTGCAGAGTGGAAGTGAGCATTTTTTCTTGGATGAGTACTGTTTTTTTTTTAAGTTGGAGCATATGTGTTTTCTCTTATATTAGGATTGTTCGGGGAAGGTTTTCTCTCCATTGAGCATGGAGTGACCGCAGAGCAGAAAATGGAAAAAAAGGGAGTCAAGCTGGAACAGAGTGATTCTGCATCACTTTGAATGGGGAGGAGAAACTGCTCCACTCATCTGCAGTTCAAGTTTATGATGCAGGGTGACATGCAAAGCTTGATGGTTTGGTTTACTCTGGAGCAATTTTTGCTGGAAATATAAGAAACTGATAAAAAATTTGTCTAAGAAATGAAGGTACTCAAATGTAACTTTTAACTGTATTGATCATAGTTGTGATTACATGTGGCCTTACGTCTACGGTTGAACTATAACTGGGCCGATATTCAGTACTACACCACTCTTGCTTGTTTGAGATTGCACCATTTTTTTTAAATGGCCATACAGGTTTTCATTCTGTGTACTTCTGCCTAAATTGAAATGTAAGGTAAAGAAAGTTCAGAGGAAAACATTTTGAAGTGGGAAAATAAGTATCTTTGTATAAAATGTACAGAAATGAAATCCAATTTTCTGTCAGTCACCCAAACCCTTTATACAAAGGCTTTATAGAAAAATGTAATCACATTTTGAACATCACTGTTCTCAGATGCCATCTGTCAAATCCCTGCAGACAAATGGCACACTTTATCTATTATGCTTTACCAGCATGCACTGCGATACAAATGAAAAAAAAAGGAAAGCTAACAACAACAAATGGAGGATAGAAAGACATGCAGCAAGATGAAGTCAAAGACAAAAGTGTGTTTACCTACCAGTTCAAGAAACGTGTTCTCCAGTGATTTGTACTCAGGGGAACTCTTGTTGAAAAGATCCTCCGAAAACATCATATTAGTCACACGTAAACTAAAAAACACCACTAACTCTTTGGCCTGGTTAGAAGCCATCACCGAAGGAGCGGTAACGTAACCTAGAGGACGAGCCGAGGATTGTGGATTCTCATCAACCTCTGAAGGGAATCCACTCCCAAAGTCTAGAGTATCTTCCTCCTTATCAGCCTGTTCAACATCTCTGCCAATATCTGTACTACCTTCACGTGGGGGAGGTGAAACTGTCCAGAGAGGCTGTCCCTCTTCATCCAGGAAAATGTCCGGGGTCATGTGTGAAATTAGGTCTTCTGTGGGCGTTAGCTCAGAGGGAATTGCTGTAGGAAGAATGGGTTCTGGAGTTGTAAGTCCAAGTGGGGGCACGTTTTGATTGAGTGTGTCTATGGTGACACCGACAGATGGAGACTCTACATGTTCACCAAGGTCAATTGAAGTAGGTGACTCAACTTGACCTTTAGGGTATGAAGGAAGACCTTCGGTAGGGGTCTCTAAAGGTTCTGATTGGCCAATTGTGTCATCTTCAAGAAATATAGCATCTTGCGTTCGTTCTGTAGGGGTTAGGGTTGTCAAGATTGATGTTGCCTCTGCAGAAGTGGCCTCTGGTGTTATATCAAAATCCATTTCAGGTTGAGTTGAAGAAGATGCTTTCGCTACCTCAAAAGTCTCCAAGTCCAGTGGTGCAGCAGTGGCAACAATTTCATGTCCCACATCCTCTTTGACTTCCACCCACTTTGATAGGTAGTCCACTGTAGTGGTTCTTGACAATCCTCGAAAAAAAAAAAAAAAAAAAAAAAGGTTTCAGAGAATGTTTTTGAAAATGAATGTACTGCAAAATTACAAATAATTCTTAATTTTTTTTTAGGCTGCCTAACTTAAGTGTCTTAGGGTGTATTCACACCAATAAAGTCCACTAGTTCACAATGTAGATTTTTTTTTTTTTGCGGTTCCCTTTCACACTGGCTTTTTTTTTTACAAGCGAACAAAAACTGTAAATAATACCACATGTGTGCTAAGGTCATCGATCCATTGGGCAGAAATTCTCAAGCAGGGAAAAACAGGAAGTGCAAAAACAGGCTAATCATGGAGATCTTTCGTAGTGCAATATTTATTATTTTACTGATTTGGTGTTATCAGATACTTTCATAATATGAAGAAGCTTATGAGCATCATATGAGACAATGTCATACGGTGTTCTCACAATATCAAATTAAACTTTAAACTCACCATTTCAAATTATGCTGTGCTTTATGCATTTGCCCACTGTCATATTCATGTTATTTACTCTGTGTACTGTAGGTAAAATGAGTGTTACCCTGGCTTTATTTGAAAAATATGATTCCCAATGCACACAAACTTCCTAGAATACTGAGTGCCCTGTTGGTTACAGTGTTTACTTCCTTTTTAATTATATTTCTATTTAATATTTATTTATTTGAGAAAATAGTTTGTCATCTAAAGTATAAGTATGTTTATTTTACACATTAATTTTTTAAACCCATTGTCAAATGATTAAAAATTGATTAAATATTAAGAATAAAAAAAATATATATATATATATATACATCGGCTTTACTGTATATCGGCTATTGACCCCCTGCAAGATATCGGCATCGGCTGCCAAAAAAACAACAACAACAAAAAAAAACCAATATCGGTCAACCACTAGTCAGGATCATCAACTTCATCTTTGCGACACTGACTAAACACTAGTTTATTAATAAATAATTAAAATATCTCCTTACTATTTTCTCCAAACACTACGTCATGGTAATGTTTTCAAGCATTTTGGTTTAAAAACAAGTGATTTAAGCCGTTGAAATGCTAACAACAGCACTATAAGTGCAAGCTGTCTGATTCTGAGCGTGATTTCTACAATTCACCTATCAGTAAGCCTTATCCACTTGGTTACTGTTATGAACTTTAAAATAAATATTGTCAGTATTTGGAATTTGGAAGAGAGGGTGCAAGCCAGGAGAAGCCTCATGTTATGTTCGTCATGATCACAACATGCCGGATTAACACTGTTCATGTATCGCAGGGTTCGATTAAATTAATTTACATTTAACCAGTTTCATATGAAGAAACAGTGAAATGTAGACCTTTGTTTATGTGTTTTTGCATTACACTGCACAATACAGTTGGCTATTTAGGTTTGTATGGACACAGTAATGCACAAGATGATATTTGCATTCTGCTTGAGCAGATGAAAATTGTAATGTAATGAGAGTATGACAACCAGAAATGAAAGTTTTGTCTTCATTGGGGTTGAATGCTTTGGGACAGTTTAGGAAATAGAATAAAATAAACTCCATTGCCTATTCTCTCAGGATACCTGGAATTAGTCTTATAAGGACCCCAGGCATATTGTTTTTACATTTTTGAAGCATAAATCCCATAAAAACGATGAAAGCTTCAGATCTTCCTATGTTTCTCTTTGGCGCTGAAACCTACAGATGTCTGAGTTCGGCTCCCTGTGCAACTGATACTTGACCATTGGCTCATCTGTGTTCGAGGGGAGGGGCTTACCGCTAAGAAAATTGGGTTGGATCGAGGTCAGATCATATTCACACCTTAAATGAACCATACCAGAGTTTGTTTGGAAGCGATTGCTGTATTCACACCTACCAAAAAGATCTGCACCAAGAGGGGAAACCAACTTGAGTTCGATTCAACCAAACCAAACCAGACAGGTGTGAATACATCCTCAGTTTGGAAGCAAGAGCTTTTGTACACAACTCACTACTCGCTACAAATATAAAAGACTTACCTTCGTTTGTTGAAGTGACTTCAGTGGTTAGACTTGTCATCTTTGAACCCTCAAGATGGGAGTTGTTAATTAGCACAGTGGCTACTGGTTGCGTGGGAACGTGGGAAGATATATCAGGAAAATTCTGCATATCACTTTTTTCTGTCCTATCAGAGCCCAGATCTCCAAAAGAGATGACCATACTCCCAGGTGCTGTAATGTCCTCTGAGTCCTCTTTTGTGGACTGTGTACTCATTTCCCCAGGTAAAAACCTTGATTCTCTGCTGATTTCAGTACTAGATCTCATGTTCTCCTCGCCTGCTGTTAAAGAGGGCAAATCAGGTAAGGTTAAATATTTGCAGTCTGTCTAGGACTCTTATATTGATTGTATTGATTTTGTGTACCTGGTTTGAAAATAAGGGAAAGCACGTCCACAGGAAGTGATGTGTCCTCACTTAGTGCCTTCACCACCATGCCCTTTAGGGCTCTCTCTATGCCATATTCATCACTGGAGTCTGTGTCACCTATGGCCCGCGTCCCATCACTCTCAAACACTACAGCATAGCTTGCTACAGCACCTTCAGGACTGATAGATGTTATGAAGGGAATTGGTTTGCATGACGTTTGCTTGGACTTGTATTAACCTGATTGTCTGTCTTAGCCCTCATGTTCTCTTTGGGACTGAAAAACCCAAAGGCAATTTCAATACCTCAAAATCATACTTATCATTGGCCTGTCAGGTTAATACTTAATGACTTTTTCAAATCTTATGAGAATGGATTGGTGTATAATATTGTAGAGGTTTACTTTTGGCAGCCGTCTAATTGGAAGCTAAATAATATAGGTTTATTTCGAAATTCATTTTCACATGCACAGGATTTGTGATTTTGGGCAATGTAAAGTCATTCTTAAAAGTACATGAGGGTTAATTGATACAGTTTTCCCAAAGGCTACTATCATGAGATAATAAGGTGGTTACACCTCAAGCATGTTGTGTTACACAGTCTACACTACAGCAAAGCATAATGGTATAGTAATTGAAACACAGTTGTTCTGAATGCAATTTGCCAAGTATTTCTTCAAATACTTACCCCAAGTTGCCCCTGGGAGAGAATTACCCATCCAAAGATATAATTTTCAAGTTCAATGGACTGTTATATCTTGGTGAATCCCACTGTTCCAGCATTCAACTTACCGAAATCCCAGCACCCGAATCTCTTTAAACCCTGGAAGTTTGTCAAACACATGCAGCAACTGCAAAAGTGTAAATGAAAATATTTTAGACATATTTGTAATAACTTTGTCAATAACTACATAATTAAATAAATTACATAATATAAATAGAGAACATAAACCAATCAATTAAACACAGTTGGTTACATAACCTCATATTTTGGATTGTCCAACATGCTGTAAAATCATGTGCCATGGCTCTGGTCGTATTTTAACTAATCTTAGGCTTATGCCCAAGACGTGTTTAGTTTTCCTGTTTTTGATCTTTTACCAGAAGCTACTTTCAAACCTACTCTAGTAATATGTTTTTTTTTTTTAACTTTGAGATTTTCTCTAGAATGTTCTTAACACAAATGCATTTCATTTCTTTTATTACAGTTATCACTAACTACACCTTAAGATTTATTTTGGTAAAACTTTATAATGACTGCATGCTATTAATCATTAGTTAAGCATTAGGAAACAGTTAATTCATAATTTATAAAGCATTAATGAGTCCAATAATGAGGACTATTTATGCCTTGTAAAGCTTTTACAAATGAGATTTAAAGGCTGTTAATATTTATATGTTCTGTATCACTGTGTGGTGTTTGTTTCCGTTTTTTGTTTAGAAGATAACTGAGCCTTTAAATATCCTTTATAAATGCTTTACAAGGCATAACTAGACTCACTTTAGATGAGCTCACATAAATAGTTAACTGACCACTACTAAATGCTTTACAACTACCTGAATTTACCACATTTCTTGTGATCATATGAATCACTGGCAACTCCTAAATAACTGGTTTGTAAATAATGCTATACTTCATTGAGAAATGATAAATTGATCATGAACAAAGTATGAAAATACAATTATTAGACACATTATAGATATGCTTTTAAATCAAGAATAAGCATTTATATCTGTATTTATAAACTGCTTATTACTGTCTATTAATGCTTTATAAATTATGAATTATCTGTTTACTAATGCTTAATGATTAAAAGTGTGCAGTTATTATAAAGTGTTACCTTTATTTCTTTTATCAGGTTTCACAACTATATTGTCAATGTTCTCAACACAGGCTCAGGTGAGATGTAATTTGTCTGTTAGTAGCTTGAAACAGCTTGATGGCATATGTTTAATAGTTGATTTCACATAACCTTCTCATGAAGATTGTGAGTGAAGTCTTCATATTGCGGGCTGCTTGGATCCCTCAGTAGTACGGGGTCTACTATAGTCAAACTGAACTCCACAATGTGCTCCACTGGCCTCTGAGGGACAACATCTGGTGCCCCAGTTTCCTATCAGATCAGAGAATAGTCATTTTATTTGTTTCTAACTTCATTAGTATGTTACGTGCATATTCTGAAAAGCAGGAGTTAGTGGCCGTACGCTGTCAGATTCCATGATGAAAAGCTCCGCAGGACTCTTTGAACCTGAAGCATAAAAAGCCATCAATCAGTCATGTTTTTATAAGATCAGCCAGTATTTCTTTCTCATTCGGATGGTGAGGACTTACATTTCTTGCCTGGTGCAGGTGTGAGAGCCCTAAAAATAATTGAAGACATGTCGAGAAGGAACGAATCAATCCGAGAATGATAAATGCAATAAAATTCATTGTCCCCGATAAAGGGGTTGACTGCATGTAAGCCCGGGTATGTTTGTGTGGCTCTAACACCCAAGCGTAATATGTCTGGGCACAGATCCCTCTTATTAAAGTGGATCAGGTCAGAGAGCAGTGTTTAGCTAGGCCACCGAATATGAACAAACTTTGTTTTTTAAAGGTCAGGCTGCGATTTTCTCATTTCCCACTAGTCAGGTGACCTCATTCTAGATATTCTGAAGGGTTCGAGCCCAAAATGAAGACTTGAAGTAACTTGCCATACCATGAATACTGAAACCAAGAAGCCCTTGATTTCAAGATCATCTTCAGGATTCTTACCTCTTCTGTTCATCTTGAGCTTTCACTCTCTGTAAATGATATAAAGCCTCTTTGAGAATTTACGAAAAAGCCTTTTTCAATTGAAAAATATTGGCACATTTATGCTGTACTGGCAAGACAAATGGACTAAATTGGAAATGGACACGAGCAGCTACTCACACTGGCTACCATGTCAAGATGCTCCTGCGTGCTACTAAAATTTTGGGCCAGATCCTCCATGCAAAGTGAGTCTCTCTGACAGGCGTACACCCACTGCTGGTACTCCATGGTGTCAGGAACTCTGTCAAGAAAGATCCGGAAAGCCTCCCACACAGCTTCTTGACAAACTGTTAAACATCATGGAAAAATTGAGAGAGAACTAACAGCAAAGACCTGATAAAACATGCCGGGACACTTCAAATTAATTATCTGCACCACTGACAGAGGTGTAACATACTTAATAGTGTTTAGCATGCAGTCATTTGCAGCCATTATCTCATTTTGCCAACACGGTTATTATGGACATTTAATTAAGAGTATCTCATAACTGAATCTGACAGCTAAATGTGCTTCACCTTTAGCTTGTTTGTACCAGTAATTTAAAATCATGCTATCTGCTTCAGTGTAAAAAAATTTGTCAGGTGGCTCATGTGGAATTATCAAAATTATTTGGTTTTATTCAAGCCAAAAAAATTACTTAAAGAGAAACTTCATCCCAAATTGACAATGTTGTCATCATATACTATCTCTCATGTCTGTGGATTAATTTTATAATCATTTTCTGCCCATATTCATTGTAACAGCAAAAATCCATTCTATAAGACTCAAAGAAGGTAAGCCTAAAAAAAGTACACTACTTTTATCTATACTTGGCTCAGAGCCACTTCTTTTTTTGTGGCTTGGCATGATCCTTCATCTCTCAGAAGGATTCGAATGATTGGGAAGTTAATTATGATTTATGAGGATCTGAGGGGTTGTTGCCAAATTTGGCACTGATGCTTAAGGCTCCGTCCCTTGTGGCATTTAGGGTAGATGTTGTCCTACCTCTTAGTTTGTAGTAGGCTTTATGGCTGGTGACGACCTCCGCTATGCTCTCCTGAGGACAGACTTTCACCCCCGTATTAAACAGCGCTGATCTCTTTGCTCGATGCGCATCCAGAGAAAGTGAATCTCTGCCATCTGTCAACTGTTTCATTGGCCGTGGAGTCTCCAGGAAGTGCCTGTACTTCACATTTCTGATCCTGAGAATCAAGTCGTCAGCAGTGAGTTCTGCAAATGTCACAACAACAGCATGCGTTCATAGTTTCAGAAGAGCAGGAGCAACTTTACCTGAGAACAGTAAGCCGACGGATCATATAATTACACTTCATGTAATTACTCTCACTCAGAGACCATTTGAAACCCTTTAAGTCTATGATTAGTATGCTGAATGAACATTAATTGGATTAGGCCTAAGTCAAGCAGTCGGTTATCACGGCAGATGTTAAGCGCATTCACTAGATAAGAGTTAAAAAGGCCTCTGCTCTCCAGTGGTAGTAATCTTAATCGTGTTTGACTGAAAGCAAAGAATTTTAACATAAAGACCAAGCTGAAAAAGTCTTCGAGATTTTTTAAATGAAGTCCTTCTTATAAATGTAGTCATTATATTGTTGTTTTCCATTTATTCAATATGTAATTAAATATTTTAATATTTTTTTTAGAGTTTAACTCAGTTTAATGTCAGCAATCAAGAAAGTTCAGCTGTGTCTTTTCCATATAATGGCAATCAATGGGGTCTAAAAAAACAAAACATAATTTTTTTTTTCAAAACATCTCCTTTTGTGATCAACGAAACGACACAGGAACAACATGAAGGTCATTAAATTATCATCAATATTTTTTTATTGTTTTTTTTTTTGCATGAACTAGCTCTTATAATGATCAATTGTAGAGGTTAAATTTTACAGTGATGTGTCATTAAAAGTTCTTACCTGCCAGAGACCCTAACCCATTCTGACATCTAAGAGTATTTCTACTCAAGGTGACCCACCTTCTGACCTGTTACATAATCGGTTGTGGCCAGAGATAGCTGTTGGAGTTAACCAGCACCTGCGGTCATTGGCGTAATAGACTTAGACCTGGTGTTTTACTGGTATTTACAGACTAGAGAAGTTCAGGATGAATTGTTCAGGTATTACAATGACAGCAGATTTCACTTCATTAACTTCAGTTCAAGTCATTGTCATAGTGAACATATGTACTGCAAAATGGCAGCGATGCATTTAATTACCTACTTCAGTAATGAAGCATCAAACAATTATACAGTTAACAGCTCATATCAAAGTGCATCTGGAGGTTTTTACATCAAATGACAACAGTCCTGACTAGTTTAATAGCTTGGCTCTTCAGCTGATGGTGCAATCTTTATAATTTCCTCTTAGTTGCAACACTCACAGATCCATTAAAAACAGACAAATCGTGTGTCCCCTCCACGTAAGATCTGAGCCACTCCAAGACCTCTTTAGAAATTGAAAGATCACATTAGGTCTCTGTTAGGACCTCTATTAGGCCTCAATTACAATTGGATAAATGTTTTCAAAATGGAGTATTGTGTGACCAGCTGGTAAACTTCAGAGAGCTTCTTAAAACATTAAGCCTGGCTCAGCAAAGGGGGTCCCTCAGACTTCACCGGACCTCTGTTCACTACTTGCAGATTAGTTTAAGCTTAGTTAGCAGACAAGCAGTAGCGTTAGCGATATAAGTGCAGCTACAGTGGAAGATAAACATATACCTTTGTTTTTAATGTTCTACTGGTAACTTTTAAAGCCAACTGAGTAATCCTGCTTAACAGAATCTCATACAACATGCAATCAGATCACATTAAGACAGGATTTCCTGTGTACATGCAGATTTCTCTGCAAAGAATAGCTAGTTATATTGTGTTTTGGATGCTGATGTCCTTTGCTGACCAGGCTTATCCTCTGGTTAATTGCATAACTGTACACCAGCACTTAAATGGCATAAAATAGCTTGGGCTAAAACTAATTTAGATACCAACAGAACAATGGCATTCAGTAGCTAACAATATCAACTCAGACTAAGTGAAAAAAAAAATGCCTTTGGCGACATTTCTTCAAAGAGATATTACGTGTCTCCATCGCAACACTTTGAAAAGTGATTGCCTGTGCATTCAGTTTAATACAAACAAGATTAACGTGAATCTGGTAACATTTCATTACTTTGGTTGTAATATTTATTGCTGCAGTTCAGAAATGAAACGACACTAAACGTATACTGCTTTATCAAGTTTGAAAGGTATGTACAGCATACACCAGACTGTCCTCTAAACCTATCCAATAGTGTTAACAAAAGCAGATGCGAGATAAAAACCTTTGCTGATGCAACCTTATGCAATTTTATGCAATTTCCATCATGACTCATGTTTTATGTGATTCACTATGCTCCAAATCACAAGTGCAGTGCTGTACAAGGTGCGCTACCAAGCAAGTTTACTACAGCAGAAATGGTTATGTGATGCAAGCATAAAAATTGTAGTTTTTGCAAATCATGAACTGTGAACACTAGTATTTTGCTAGTTTGTATGAAAAGGATAAAAGTGTGAGTTTTACTGTTAATTTCAATTGCAAGCTGCATTTATAGCATTTAAAATGCTTTTCTAATGAGACTCTTTAGCAAATTCTACCATTAACTGCATTATAATGGTAATGGATACTGTTTTAGTACAGTATGGTCAGTCATTTACTATAGATTGATGTAGACTACTATATGGCTATTAGTGTTGAATCTGTAACAATTACACCATTGTTGTAATTCTTCTCAAGCCCTGTTGTCAAATCAGATTGGACCTTCAGTCTAATTATTTTGATCACAAACAATGACGCCCTGTTCTAGTGCCACATGTGGCCCTATTTAGAGATGTTTGCAGTGGAAAACATTGAGCAGATCACACAGAGATCCAGGGGTCCCAACAATGTGTTTCTAGGTCACAAACCATCTGACCACATCTGTTAATTAGCAAATGAGCAGATGTAGGGCCAGTGGTGCAATTTCTCAAAGATAAACCAGGGTGACTGATTCGATCATGTGTCCCGCTGCCGTCTATGAGCCCGCCGAGCACATGTGCAGACATGAGGGGCGGCGATGCTAATTGAGCTGTACTTCTGAAGCATTGAGCGAAGCCCCACAGCAAAGCTACAAGCCAGAAAAGATTAGCGTTCCACACGGCCACGAACAGAATGCCTTTTGTTTCTCCCTGCTAATGAATGGAGCTTCTGAACGCTGTAGCCAGACTAGAGGCATTCAGAACTCGCATGAAATGTTAGCGAAACGTGCTTTTCTAGCATATTGTACCAAAAAGGAAGCGCTAATGGCGTGCTTGCCACAAAAATGTTATCAAATGATTTGTCATCAGGCTTCATTTTGCATAAGAAAAATCTTTGGGCTTCTTTTATGTCCTTGCAAATTGGCTCTTAAAATATTTAAAAACTAATTTCGATCACCGAGGGCGGAAAGATGCTGTTGTGTGAGGAATCACGCAGGCTGTAGTCACTCTAAGGCGTTGTATGTTACCAGAAGTCCTGTTTTTGCTGAATTATAAGACTTTGTTTAAATAAAACAGCATTAGAATGGCGTTCAAACACCGGCTTACCTTTGATTCTATTGGCTTGGAGGGTAAACAAGAACAGAATGAGGAATAATCCTGTTTTCAATGGCATGTTGCAGTAGATTATGTCCTTTTGGATGTAAAGTCGCTCATTTGGAAAGAAACGACAGTCCGTATTGACTTAACTCACGTCTGAGTTCGACAGAGTTAATTTCCATCGACTATGTGTCCAGGCATCCATGGAAGGGGCTGTTTGTGTGCACTACTGTAGGTTGGGTGGTATTCCTGACAGATGGTGCAGATTCTTGGGCACACACTTGGTCTGAAGTGTGCGAGTGGGTGGAAGATGCTCTGCAGGGTGTAAGGGGAATGATGAGGTTAAAAACGCTGCCTCTTTTTCTGGCTTAATCTGTTTACCTCTCTCTGACTCCTAATCCCCGTGGACCCACGTGGTGGACTATCTTCATCCTGTTAGTAGCCTTCTTGACCAGCAGCTGCTAGCCTCCTTGGTTCGTTCACAAGCCACTCGACTTGCCTACTTACTCTGTTTCCAGTACACCCGATGCTTGTCTCTCTCAGTCTGGCCCACTCAACACAAGTTTCTCAGCCCTCTGCCAGCTTTTGTGGCTGCCAAGCTGAAACGCTGTATTCTACTCGCCCTGTTTGGGACAGCAAGCTCTGCCCTTTCTCTGATCATGGGGCCAGATCTGTGTACTGAGCGTGTGTTGTTGTGGTGCATGTGGTGCATGTTAGTCCCCAGGCCTACTGCTTGAGCTGGGAAGAGGATTACACACACCCTGCATTATTACATTTCACAGCCATAAATAAGTCTCCTCAGCTCAAAATCCATTCAAGACCTTCCACGGCGCTGGAGTGTACACTTTGAACTTTCAAGAGATAATGAGAACAGGCTGGTGGCCGTTTGTAACCAGCAGAGATCCCTCTGGAAATGAGAATTTTAATTTAATTAATACATTTTTAATAATTTTTTTTAACCTATTTAGGGCTCCATAGAGGAACCACTTTATACAGTCCCTGCTACTGTATGTAGAACCATTTTAGATATTGTCACTCTCATATGTTTGCTATGAATGGGAATTTGATACAATGACAAAAGCTGTTTTTAATCACTTTTATACTTTTCTGAGGTCATGAAGTGTCATATCTGTCTGGGGGACCCTTATAGGGGGCCTTGGGGACAAAAAGGTTGAAAATCATGCTATCTTTAGGAAATACAGAGTGATTTAATGTTGTTTTTTTAATCCTCTCCCTAGTTAAACTAAGTGACTAAGAGAGAGTTAGAGAGCCTTTAAATAACTATACAGGGGCTTAATGGGCTCTTTATGTGGTAGGGATGTTATATGCAGCTCAACCACACTGAAGAACTGCTGAAGAACCAATTTGTTTTTGTGTGTGTGTAAGCTTTTGTAACCATTTTACTTTTTTTTATCTTTAATGTTGATTTACTTATTTATAGAGTAGATTATCATTTTTGTGCCAACATTATTATTTTGCCATCAAAATGTCCTGGTAATGTTCCAAAATTCTTAGACCACTAATAAATATACTTTATTCTCTCTTTTTTTCTTCTTCTGATTTTTCACCACACATTATATATTCAGGACAACAATGATGGATTTTTCAGAATGTCTTTGGTATCTCTCTTTTTTCTAATAACAGTATGATCTCCACTATGAACTCCCCAAGTTGAATGGTAAAACCTGATGTTCCAAAATTATTTGAGAATGATCTAAAGAACATATTAGTCTTAAATGGAAGTTCGAAGAATAAACTTTCTTCATTTTTTAAAACCTCTTATTTCCTGGTTTAAATCAGGTTTTGAATCCGTTTAATTTTAAAATTAGACTCCATATTTTGAACATTCAGGACACCCCTACCAGCTGCTTTCATTTTCTGCTTTTAAAACAGAATCAGAGGAAAATCCTATTCTGACTAATAACCTCAGCTCAGTGACATATATCTGCAATGCGGCTTTCGAATTCACCTGTTCAATAGTTAAGTTAATTCATCTGTCTAGATGGCAGGAAAAGTCCAGGGATAGGGCACTGGCAATACTTAAGCAATAATGCAAGAAAGTCAGGAAAATGAGTCGACCGACCTCTCTAAGTTTAATTGTCTTCAGGAGCCTGATTCTATTAAGAGCTGTAAAAATGAGCTCAAATGCAAAGCAGGCTGACCTTCTCACCTATGCTAATGAGTTCCATCACTGACCAATCAAAAGGGTGAACTTCAATTAACCTGGAGTGAGTGACTGTCCAGGCAGCTGTCTGGAGTCAGCACATCTCTCCTGCTACAAAAACACTCTCCTCCATGTGTCCTCTGACAGAGCTTTATATTGATGGATGACAGTGACTTGACTGAATTGTCACTGTCATAATCCCTGGATACAGCTCTCATTATTTTGTCCCATGCTGCGTGACGTACATATGATCTGTTCATCTTTACATATCACCTTTATTTATATAGTGCTTTGAACAATACAGATTGTGTCAAAGAACTTTATAGTATTAAATAGGATAAGAGTGTCAATAATGCAAAATGACAATAGTAAACACTCAATTTTAATTTGAAGGCAGTTCATCATTGAATTCAGTGAAGTAATCATTCAGCTCAGTTCAGTTTTAATAGTATCCGTGCAATCAAGTCGATACTGTAGCTGATGGATGCATTATGTCAATTATATTTCGAATAGTATTGATCTTATAAGTAAAGTTGTTTATAAAGTCATTAGTGCTGTGGTGTTGGGAAATGTCAACACGTTTTTTTGTTGATTGTCAGGTCTTCCAAAGTTGTTCTACACACATTCCTTATATGAGATCATTTTTGTAAAAGATAACTTTCTAGGTTTGGCAAGTTACTGTCCAGGAAAAAGAGAGAGAGAGGTGGATCTCAATAAATTAGAATGTTGTGGAAACGTTTATTTCAGTAATTAAACTCAAATTGTGAAACTTGTGTATTATATAAATTCAATGCACACAGACTGAAGTCTTTGGTTCTTTTAATTGTGATGATTTTGGTTCACATTTAACAAAAACCCACCAAATCACTATCTCAACAAATAAGAATACTTCATGAGACCAAAAAAAACAAAATAATTAATTAAAAATTTTAGTGAATTTTTGGCCTTCTGGAAAGTATGTTCATTTACTGTACTGGTAGGGGCTCCTTTTGCTTTAATTGTGGCCTCAATTAGTGAACCAAATTCAGATACCATTTTGAAGGCTCAGGAAAACATTTGCAGGTGTTTTGGGTTGATTAGCTGATTGGCATGTCACCATATTCTAATTTGTTGAGATGAATTAGAGTGAATTGGTGGGTTTTTGTTAAATGTGAGCCAAAATCATCACAATTAAAAGAACCAAAGACTTAAACTATTTTAGTCTGTGTGCATTGAATTTATTAAATAACCAGTTTCACAAATTGAGTTGAATTACTGAAATAAATTACTGAAATAAAATAAAAAACTTATTTATATAGAGATTCATCTGTACATTTCATTGTTCACATTTTGAGCTTTTGTAAACATGTCCATGTAAAAGAAACAGAACAAACTAAGACAGACTAAATCCAGAAGCACTGTGAGAATGTCTCCAAAACGCTTCAAGAAACCTACAAAACTACAGTATTGTGCAAAGTATTAGGCACTTGTGTAAAAATGCTGTAAAGTGAGGATTTCGTCAAAAATAATGCCATAAATAGATTTTATTAATTAACTTCTATTAACTTAACTAAATTAAATCAGCATTTGGTGTGACCACACTATGTGTTAAAAAAAAGCTTTTGTAATACTAGTGGCCTATATATACTGTATATACAGGTGCTGGTCATATAATTAGAATATCATCAAAAAATTGATTTATTTCACTAATTCCATTCAAAAAGTGAAACTTGTATATTATATTCATTCATTACACACAGACTGATATATTTCAAATGTTTATTTCTTTTAATTTTGATGATTATAACTGACAACTAAGGAAAATGCCAAATTCAGTATCTCTGAAAATTAGATTATTGTGAAAAGGTTCAATATTGAAGACACCTGGTGCCACACTCTAATCAGCTAATTAATTCAAATCACCTGTTAAGGCCTTTAAATGGTCTCTCAGTCTAGTTCTGTAGGCTACACAATCATGGGGAAGACTGCTGACTTGACAGTTATCCAAAAGACGACCATTGACACCATTGAGGGCAAGACACAAAAGGTCATTGCAAAAGAGACTGGCTTTTCACAGAGCTCTGTGTCCAAGCACATTAATACAGAGGCGAAGGGAAGGAAAAGATGTGGTAGAAAAAAAGTGTACAAGGAATAGGGATAACTGCACCCTGGAGAGGATTGTGAAACAAAAAATGTGGGGGACATTCACAAAGAGTGGTCTGCAGTTGGAGTCAGTGCTTTAAGAACCACTACGCAGAGACGTATGCAAGACATGGGTTTCAGCTGTCGCGTTCCTTGTGTCAAGCCACTCTTGAACAACAGACAGCGTCTCGCTTCAAAAAGGACTGGACTGCTGCTGAGTGGTCCAAAGTTATGTTCTCTAATGAAAGTAAATTTTGCATTTCCTTTGGAAATCAGGGTCCCAGAGTCTGGAGGAAGAGAGGAGAGGCACACAATCCACATTGCTTGAGGACCAGTGTAAAGTTTCCACAGTCACTGATGGTTTGGGGTGCCATGGCATCTGCTGGTGTTGGTCCACTGTGTTTTCTGAGGTCCAAGGTCAACGCAGCCATATACCAGGAAGTTTTAGAGCACTTCATGCTTCCTACTGCTAACCAACTTTATGGAAATACAGATTTCATTTTCCAACAGGACTTGGCACCTGCACACAGTGTCAAAGCTTCCAGGACCTGGTTTAAGGACCATGGTATCCCTGTTCTTAACTGGCCAGCAAACTCGCATGACCATAACCTCATAGAAAATCTATGGGGTATTGTGAAGAGGAAGACAGACACACACACACACACACACACACACACACACACACACACACACACACACACACACACACACACACACACACACACACATAAACTATAAAAGTACAAAAATGATACCATTTATTATTTTATATTATATAGAATAACACACATTCACATTTGACAAAACTGTTTTGTGTAGATAATTTTTGACTCATTCTTTATGCATTTGACATATTTGACAAAATTGTATTTTGACTTTGCCTCAGTTTCTCTCTCTCTCTCTCTCTCTCTCTCTCTCTCTAACATTTTGCTTTATGAGTGCATGCAAGTTCTTCATCAGCTGCTTAGGATTTAAGGTGATGTGTGCATTTACAATTATGATCTCCAGCTGTACCATGAGAAAAGCTTCTCCAGGCTTATTTTTATGAAAAACTATTACATTATAATTGTGTTATATAGTGTGATGGGCAGCTTCTCTTGACAGATGTGGCCGTTTCTTAATCAACATCTGGCAGATTCTGTCTTTTGCAGCTCCAGGCTTCTCCTATGGGTCATCGTGGGTATTGCTTTGGCTGGAGATGTCACGACTGAGTTATCAAACTCAACCTACTTATTTTGCAAGAGCCATTCAAGCAGTGTTTTCAGATATACTCTGTGATTGATTGAGCCCTTCTTGTCAGCAAAAGTGGGTGAGGCAAAGAAAATCAATCATGTTATTGAGCTCAGTATTTCATACATGCAATAAAAAGACCTCCCAGACCGAACACAAGATTGTGAGAGTTGGATAGATCTGGTTTTGTAATAATTGGGTGTGCTTTAAAACCACCAGGGGGCAAACTTTAATTAAATTAAACCTTGTATGTGTGTTCATGCATAAAACAGAAAAACAAATCCTTCAGTATACATTCCTGCCTGCTGTATATCTCCAATCAGGTTGATTTATGGTAGAAATATTATTTCTGTTCAGTTTACATAAACACATCACATATACATTCATATATGCCGCTCTGCATACAGTGAGTACAGTGCATATGTGATATATTATATTCAATCTCTTGTCATATCTGAGGAAAGAAGCCATTGAAATGCACTTTCACTCGAGCCATTAGTGAATAGCAACTCTGATTGCTTAGATAAATGGCCGGCTGTCTAGAGTACATGCAAGGTGAATTGTAAACAGTGGAAATTGCCCTGAATATGGCCATCTGTTGTGAAAATGAGAAGCATAATAGATGCTGTTACAGTGACCATAGGCTGACATTGCCATGACTCAAAACGTAGGCACTGAAATCACCGAAATCCCCTGTTTTCAAACAAGCCATCACACGGCCTTGCGAAATGCTTTTCCAGCGGTATATTTATGAATTTGCCCAGTGAAGCCACTCTAAATCTATATGTGCTATGAAGAGCCGAGATGTGCTGCCCCCAGGAAACTTCAGCAGACCAGAGTAATGACTCTGTGCTATGAAGAGAAGAATTTCAAATTTGACTCTCGCTCCGAGCAGACTGAATACAGTGTCCTTGAAGATTTGATGTTATGTCGAAATGAAAGCATTTTCAAAACTAATGCAGAGTCATTGACCAAATAACATTTCCAAATGCTGGAGTGACATAATGATAGTAGAGCGTTTACCGAAGCCAATCATATTTAATTTATTTTAATGCCATCGTTCTGGTTGCTTAGAAAGTCAAACGGAACTGATACAGTTTTTCTAAAAAGTAAATGGGAAATTACAGTTTTAAGTATCTAGCCAAAACATACTTGAGTAAAAGCTTTGTATGTAGGTGTTTAAAAATAAAAAGCCATTTGAAGCTGAATGATGAAATTAAGATAGTAAAGATTTCACATAAAAGTAACTTTGATGCACTAAAAGGAACCTGTTCAATCACAGTTTCTCACTCTTCTGTGTAAAGCTCAAGGGCAAACCACCTGTCAAGTGAACATTAAAACCAGTTCTATAGTCTGACTGTTTCATATAATGAGCAGTGGTGAGATAAATCTATTTATAAGGACAAATTACCATGGATTATTATTATTATTTTTTATTTATTTAAAGATATTCAGATTACATATAATGATTTATTTACATCTTACCATAATTTTCTTTTCTTTTTTTTTAAAGAAAAGTTCTTATGCTCACCATGGCTGCATTTATTTGATCAAAAAAGTACAACATTATGCAATACACACACACACACATATATTTATATATATATATGATGCACTGAGTAATGTGTATGATGATTAAATTTTTACAGACACACACACACACACACACATTTGAGTATATATTTATATACATGATGCACAGTGTAATGTGCATGATGTGTATGATGATGAATTTTAAAAAAACTAATTCCCTGAAAACCTACAGCGTTATTATTCTAATAGCGCTTGTTTGTATTTGTCCAGGAAGCACTTCTTATCTAGCTAATAGCATTCCAAATTGTTTGCTTCCCATCTGTTGATCACAATGGTCTCATATTCGACGCTAAAACACTCTTGCAAGTCATTCTGCATAAGAGCATCTGCTGAATGCCTTAATGTAAAAGTATATAAATGAAGTGCAATTACTCAAGTACTTTACACCCCTGCATAAGAGTCAGCGCTCTCAGAATAACAGTGCTGGGTTGCTGGTTATGTTGCAGCACTGATACTACATCACATCGGAGCTTTAATGGAGGAATATATTTCCCCTGATACTGCATGCTTACTAAGGTAGACCAAAAAACCCAGCTTTCCATAAACGAGCATTTTCAAATCTGCGAGATTATATGTGGTTGTCACATCTATGAAATGTCACATCATTTGTTCTGATAAGAGAAAACACAATATCCCTATGGACATGATTTGCAGAAGCGCTTACAATTATTGAGATGCATTAGGGGACTTTTTTCTGCTGTACAATGCAAGTATAGACATTTTTATTTCATAGATTTATGTAACAAATAACCCTGCAGAAGAAAAAAAAAAAAATTTAAGATAAGTTGCAAAATGGACCTAATCTACCTTGATGACGTCTAACGTGCCAAATGTCATCCCATTTGTCATAACTTGATGTCATTATTGCAGAATTCTTTAGGTTCAAATGTAAGAATTTAAAGGGATAGTTCACCCCAAAATTTATATAATTCTAAACCTGTATGAGTTTAGAATGATCTGTATGATCTTTTTTTTTTTTATTTTTTTTTTTTACACAAAAAAACATTTTTTTAACCCATGAAAGTCAATGGCAACCAACATTCTTCAAAATATCTTCTTTTGCATTCAACAGACAAAAGATATTCGTACAGGTTTGGAACATCTTGAGGATGACTAAATTAAATTATCTCAATTATTTGGTGAGCTATCCTTTTCAAAATAATATTCTTGTGGTCAAAATCTAATCTGAATTCCGACTATGGTTGTTACAGCTTTGAGTACAGCCATTTCACATTTGATCCATTCAGTTATGCGGACCACGTTGAAAGTCAAGTCTCTTTGATATGCACAATTTTGACAGGCACAATCAGAATCGCAGACGCCACCGAACATCCAATGTGAAGGGATTATCGTGTGATTATTGGATGACTTCTACATTCAAATGTAAATGTTTGTAAATGAAGAGCAGATATTAATTTACCCATCATGTTGACTTTCTATGTGAGCATTTCCGCAGCAGATTTGATCTCTTATGTGCTTTTTCAGTATTGTCTGTTAATTAATGGCATCACATAAGAAAGAACTAATTCGTTAAAAGAGCTGAAACGACTTTAAAATCTCTCTAAACAGTGAGACAGCAGACGGGCTAGCTAGACTCTCGCAGATTATATAACATATTATTTGTGAAGTCTCTGCTCCTTTGAGACAAGATTGTGCCATTTCAAATGTCAAAATATCCTTGAGAAAGATAAGATGCATGCTATACTGAATGCTTAAAAGTGGAATTGTCATTAAAAGTGCTTGAATAACGTGGCATTCACGACGTCTCGCTTCAAAGATGCCGACGCTACAGAGCAGACTTCCTCCCTTAAGCGTATGAATGTCAGACGTCAAGATGAAGACCTCTGTCAGAGAGGTCTGTTTCCTCTGAATCTGAGCGAGTGTTTGGATCAAAATTAATGACTTTTTGTCTTGACATTTACTGAACTGATGATTGCTGTCTGTTATGGACCATGTAGAAATATAATGGATTAATGGTCTATGCTAAACTCATTATCTGGATAGCCTTCGTAAGACGAACATACCGAATAGGCTATATATTTCCATACGTCCTCTTGTGAAATTAATAATCCTGAGGTGAATAATGCAGAGGCGCAGCAAAGATATAAAGCGATAAAATAGCATAAGGCTGATAATAAGCCACTCCGACAAGTAAACAAGGGTATCTGTCAATCTCAAGTGATGGCATTTTAAAGAAAAAAATAGGCTTTTTTGCATTAATATTACCTCAGCAAGCAGAAAATAAGCTGTACTGCACAGTATTTTGCAAAGTCTCAACTTCAGCACCGATTTTATGCATAAATGCAGTGTGCTGGTGCCTGTTGCCACATTGTTCTGTTCAGATGGTACAACCTTTCCAACTACACTTGTGAACTATATCTGGATGTTGCACTTCATGAACCATAAGTATGCAGATTTGTTCAAGAAAAAAAAAAAAACACTGATGGACAACTTTGTTGTCATTTACTCTTGTCTCTGTAATAACTCTAAAAATATAATCTTTTTGAACTAAACATGATAGCTTTGTGTGAGGAACCAACCTACATATAAGGTTTGGCGTCATTCGAACTGGTGTCTTGATAGAATTCGTGAATGTGACTGAGGTTTTAAGTCATTTTTTAGCAAAATGTTGAGGTCAGTTCATCACACAAAGCTATTGAAGGGCTTCAGATAACTTGGAATGTAGTGCAGTTGTAAGCACATCTTTAACTTTAAATTTTTTTAGTTGTTTTGGGAAGTTGATTATCCATATCTTTTATAATTGTAAGAAAAAGAGCAGCCAGGACATGCTGATAAACCTCTCCTTTAGTGTTCAGTTAAAGAAAGAAATTTGTACACATTCTAATGCCAGTTTGTAACTACAGATTGGTATCTATTTCATATCTTATTTGTAGGATTCATTTTAAATTGCTATGCAGTAAAAAGAGCCATACAAACTGAAATGACATGGATGAGCAAATGATCCTTTTAACTATACTTTTAACTATCCTTTTAACTGTGCATTAATAACATAATCAGATTAGAATAATTTTAACAATAAGATGTAAACATGTTAACATCATTACATAAATACATGTGGTCCGTTTAGCACAATTCATTGCAAAGCAGATTGATGTGTCTTCAATTGTAAAGCAACCTTTCGAAATGGTTAATGTCCAGCAAATCTAAAAACACATTTGAAGATTAGTTCAAAGATGAATGACTGCTTGCAGTAATACCGCATGTTTTTTGTAAGACTGCATGTTCAGGCATACTGTATATGTAGGCCATGTGTGTAATATATGCCTGAGTGATTTGTATGTTGATTCTTTGAAGGTCATATGTTTTCAAAGACAAGTGGTAATCATATGCCTGCAAATGAGTGCTTGTCTGTTTGCTCATGATTAATGTTCCATCCATAGAGGACATTAAGGATAGATGCAGAGGGGAAAAATAACTTTATTTAAGATGATTCATGTGCTATGGCCAAATAATTCAATTTGAATTTTATTAAATAATAAACAAAACTATAAAAGAAAAACATTTAATTACAACAACGGCTTATGAGAGAAATGCAAGGTTTATTTTGCATGGTATTAAATCTACTACTTTTAATGGGTTCAGGAGAAAAGAGAAATGGCAGAGACAAGATTAAATTCAAATGAAGTAAACCAACAAACAAATAATTAACAGCTCCTCCAAGCCTGTCCAAATCATTTTATCCTAATACTACTCATGTTAAAAGACATTAATCAGCATACTCCAAAAAGACCAATATGGTTAGAAAAAAAACACATTTATGCCATCATGTTGCTTGCTTTTCCACCACCATTGCTTTCTAAGAGCTAATTTGTGATTCACTGTTAAGTGGGTCTGACAGGACAGCTTACACTTATCGCGGGTGTTTGCATGGCGTTAAGCATTCAAGCTGTAATAGTATAAAATTAGCTCTTTAAAACTCACTTCACATCAAAATCGTAGGCATTAAATGGGTCTACGCTCCAAAAACCGGTGAGAAATATCAGCATGATTTTCATTTTCATTATGATTTTCATGTCAGTTTCTAGTCCATTGGTCCCTTGCTTAAAAATGTCCCCAATTTCACTGGCTGCTGTAGGAGGTTTTGCAGCATGATAACTAAATCAATATCCACCATGACTACAAATAGAAAGACGGGGTTGAAGGAAGCACTTGCTCATTGTGGAAAAGCAGAATTGTGCGAAATATCAAATGTGCCTTTTCACAAAATGCTGCGTCTTTGCAGTGATCTTTCCCTGTCACCTCCATATGGGCTTGACAGGTCGATATCTCCCCCTCAGCCCTTTTCTGGTGCGTATTTGACGTATTACTCACCTCCTGCAGTAGACGTGTCATTCTCAGTTACTCAGTGATCTCTCATACTGCCAAGTGACAGATAATTCGACTAATGAGTGTATAGAGTAGAATTTGGGTTAGAAGTAGGTCTCAATACACATCTGAATCTTGAGGACCTCTGGTTGGTCAGTTTAACTTTATCTGAGGCACTTGAACTCCTGATTTTTGTATAGTGCGTACTTGACCTCAGTATAAATTCCCACAGCAAACAAGGACTTCTCACCAAAACACCCACATTTTGGGAGCTAGGACAAGGAGACCCACACCAATAATAGATTTAGGTACAATACTTTATCATCAGTAGGCCTGTTTTCATTATTTATGAAGCATGCACTGCTGTAAAAAAAACACATATTCACACCATTTAATCAACTGTAACACAAGACGAAAGACGTATTGGATGTAAGCACAAGCAAATGGATTACCCAACTTATTTATTAAGTTTAGGATCAGTCAGCAGCTATAGGCAGTGATCACATTAGAGCAATTGAATTGCACATTTTATAAAGACAATGAAGCTTTTTATACAATTTTGCGTTATTAATTAGCGACTGGTTGACCACAAGCACTATTACGAAATCCAAAGTCATCGTAGAACATTCTGCTCAGTTTTGAAAGAGTAGCCTATAATCACAGGCTACTATGTCAACCGAGACCCACATAGCAACATTTTTTACATGGCTGTCTGGGAGTTTTGATTCTGATTTTTCAGTCTGATTGACCACTCAACTAGAAACACTGCTTATCTGTGCTCGGGTTTTGTATTTGTAGTCTCTACAAGTAAACTAATGGAATATTAACTCATTTATGTATTGATTGATTCATTTATTTTGAAAGTAGTGATATAATATGCAGTCAGACGGTCATTATCAGGACTCGGGATCGAGATAGCAATCTCCTATGAACTCGGATGATGTGAATCCTGGAAAAAGCAGGATTTTTAAGGAAAACAGTAGCCTATTACCAGTCACTGGTAAAGTAACCCTTTAATATGCTGAATAATGTGCGTTCACATGTTAGTTTTACACAACATGGCTACGCGGCACGACGTGAATCGGAATCATTTAGCTTACACAATGGCTACCATGTTAGTTTTTAATGCGTTTACCTCAGACAAACACTGTTTTTTTCTTGCTTTAATAATTCGAAAGTGTAACTTTTTGAACTAGTAACAAAGGATTTGGCTGTTTCTAAGCAGTCATTGGAGTAACCAAGATTGTGTTTGTGACAGAGAAAGCTAGCTAGACGGAGCGCGCGCGTCTGCCGCGGCTCTCGGCAATGTTAATAGGCAGCAACGTAATTACAGACAGCAGGCTATTAGATTAATTAGTTTAGACAAAATAGAAATAATTTGTCATATTGATCCTGGTGTCTGTCATTTATTAGTTGGCCGTGGATTTGTCTGTTTTTATATTCTAATCTAGGCTATGCTAAAAGAAAAAAACAAAAAACAGAATAGTGATATGGGACTCCCTACATATGCAGTACAACAATCAACACCTTAGAATGTCTGTCAGCCAATCAGAATCGAGCATTCAACAGCACGAGATGTCACTTGCGATTATGACCGACTGACTGCCATTATTATACTTATTTATCTATTTTACTGTCGTCTGCAACATCTAAAGCTCATGAGTTTGTGAAAAGCTTTTTTAAAGTCATCATTCGACATGGTGTATATTATTGGATTGATCAGTGAGTTGACATAGCCAAGCCAATTGAAAAAGTCAAAGAGTTCTGCGTAAAAGCAGGATGGACAGAGGGGAACCAGCAGTGTGTAAATGAAAAACGGCAACCAGCACACAATATAGGCTCCTAAAATAACGCCCAGGGTTTTGGTGGCTTTCCTCTCGCGCGCTGCCGAGATTCTCTTTTTCTCCAGAAGTGAATCGGACACAGTTACTCGAATTTGATTGTCACTGCCCAGAGACCCGCTGTCCGAGCACAGGTCTTGCCTTCCACAATGCAAAGGAGAAGTCGAAGCCACCGAAGCGGGAGAATTCGTGCTCAGATGTGCCGAAGTGAGTCTTTTCCCCGCTTTTTTGGGCGACTGCCTCAAAATGCGCTTCCTCGCCTCCACGTAAATCCGCCCGTACAGGGCGATGAGCAGCAGCGTAGGGATGTAGAAAGCCCCGAAAGTGGAGTAGATCGTGTAGAAGATGTGGTCCTTGTTGACCGAACAGGTGGTGAGCTCCCCCGCCTTCACCTGTCGCCAGAAGAAAGGCGGCAGGGAGATGGAGATGGCGATGATCCAGGCGGTCGCCACCATGGCCGCGGCGCGCGCTTGGGTGCGTTTCTTGGCATACTCGACCGCGTCCGTTATAGCCCAGTATCGATCCAAGGCGATTACGCAGAGGTGTAGAATGGACGCGGTGCAACAGGTGATATCTGAGGACAGCCAGATGTCGCAGATTACCTGCCCAAGCGACCACACATGCGTGACCGTGTAAAGCACGCAAATGGGCATCACGAGCACCGACACAAGAAGGTCCGTGACGGCCAGGGACGCAATCAAGAAGTTCGCCGGTGTCTGGAGCTTTCTGGACTGGGAGATGGTGGCGATGACAAACGCATTGCTTAATATAGTCGCAAGAGTGATGAGACCGAGAACTGACGCTAAGGTGACTTGGAAAGCGAAACTTTCTTGGTTTTCGTCCGTGTTAAGCGTTAAAGTCACATTGGGTCCGGTCGAGGAATTCAAAACCTCGAAATGGCCAGGTGTTGGTTTGAAATGACCGCTGAGCTCCATCCCAGCAGACATATGTTTTCATATTTTGAAAATGAAGCAGTATTTTCTGCGCTTCATGATTTCGGTCAGCTCCAGCATCAGGTGCAGACAATCGCTCGTGGAGGTTTTCGTCCCGTGACATGCAAAGATTTCTTTCTGCTTCATTCTAATGCTCAAACTTCGGTCTCCAAGAAAAATACAAATCAGCTGCGGGCATGACAGTTGCACAAATGCACAATATAATAAAGCATCCCAGAAGTTGTGTAAGAACATCTATGCATCCTTCTCCAGTGCTCCTCCTGCTTCACGTCCACAAACGAGTCACCTTTAAAAGGTAGATACTTTGCCCGCAGGCAGCGGCAATTTTTCATAGGTTTCACTGATAGGCGGTCGCAGGGTTCTTGCTTTTTATAGGGCTGTGATGCAAAAGTTGCATCTTTGATAACCGTGATCTTCTAGTTTGAGAGAAGATGCTATCCTCTGGGTCTTAGTGCCTCCTATCTCTTAACACCCTTTTAATTCATCAAAAAATAAACGCACCCTCACGTTGTTCCATACCATTCAACTCTTATCTTTTATTTTTGAATTCTATTTCTAAAAGCTTTAAAAAATATGATAAGTTCCAAAAAAAGACAACATTAGTGTGCAATGTAGTCAGTAGCTATCCTTCTTGTGCTATTTGCAGCCCTATGCAAATCACTATAGTTTAGTGAATATTCAATGTAGACTCTGTTTAGAGAATCAAAATGAATAACTGCATGAATGACTAATCAGGTGTGTTCAGTCATTTTAGTGACTTAAACATATCACACATAAATGTGAGCAAAAAAAAAAAAAAAAAAACAGTGTAATTTCTGAATAGATGTTCATATGAAAGTGTGTAGTTAAAGATGCACTTTTTTGGGGTTTATTAAGGAAAAACTTAATGCCAACTCTAAAAGACTATGAAAGTGAATGTAACACTTTTTAAATGTTTAAAAAATTTATTATTTAAAATATACCACAATTTGGAAATTAAATTCTATTACACAAATACTTGTATTTGTATTCCTAAGGCCTTAAATAATTACTATTCAACTGTTCAGGAACTGGATTTGTTAAAACAGATCATATTCAATTCAATTCAATTTAAGTTTATTTGTATAGCGATTTTTACTGTACAAATCGTTGGAAAGCAACTTTACAGTTGAAAGTTTCTACAATATTTAGTAGTAGCTTATCAGTGGTGACGATGTCAGTTTATGTACATATGGCAGAAATGTACAGCAAAATCAATTAGAGTCATAATCAAACAGACGATGAACACTATTAACAGCAATTATTATATAATGCAATCAACTTATAGCAATATTTGTTAGTTCTGTATATTGTTTCAGGGTTGGCATCATCTGAGGTTCTCTGAGGGGTTGGCATCATCTCTTTTCAGGTTTTCTGGATCCAGATTCCAGACTGAAGCTTGTCTAAATCCTAGTGCCAAAAACAGAAACAAATACAGACATAATTAGCGTAGCTGCTGTTCCTACCAAGTAAAATTAATTTATTTAACCCAAGCTAAAGAATAATAATGTGCTTTTGATCAGATATAACTGCAGTCCAAGATTATGAGATGCATCATTTGAATGCTTGGCTGAAGAGATGTGTTTTTAATCTAGATTTAAACAGAGAGTGTGTGTCTGAACCCCAAACATTATCAGGGAGGCTATTCCAGAGTTTGGGAGCCAAATGTTAAAAAGCTCTACCTCCTTTAGTGGACTTTGCTATCCTAGGAACTACCAAAAGTCCAGCGTTTTGTGACCTAAGGGAGCGTGATGGATTGTAACGTGGTATAAGGCTAGTTCGGTATGCAGGAGCTAAACCTAATGTTTCTAAGATGGAAAAATGCTGTTTTTGTAACATTGGGAAATATGATTTTCAAAAGACAAGTTGCTGTCTAATATAACACCCAGATTTTTGACTGTAGAGGAAGTAACATTTTATCCATCTAGTTGCAAATTGTCATCCAAGAGATTCTGTGTACTGTTTTTTTGTCCAATAAGTAATATTCTTACCTGAATTTAATAGGAGAAAATGATTGGTCATCCAATCTTTTACATTTTTAACACACTCTGTTAGCTTAGATAATTGAGAAGTTTCATCTGGTCTCGTTGAGATATAAAGTTGAGTTTCATCAGCATAACAGTGGAAACTAATTCAGTATTTTCTAAAAATATTACCAAGGGGCAACATGTACAGTGTATATTGAAAATAACAGAAGACTTACAGTAGACGGATCCTTGTGTCACTCCATATTTATCTGGTGATAAATGAGATGACTCCCCATTTAAGTAAACAAAATGGTAGCGATCAGACAGGTAGGATCTAAACCATCTTAGAGCCTGCCCTTGAATACCTGTATAATTTTGTAATCGATCTATGAGTATGTCATGATCTATGGTGTCGAATGCAGCACTTAGATCAAGGAAAACTAGAAATGAGATCCAGCCTTGATCTGACACAAGAAGCAGTTCATTTGTAATTTGAACAAGTTCAGTTTCTGTGCTATGGTGGGGCATGAAACCTGACTGAAATTCCTCATATTTTTGCAGGAAGGAGCACAATTTAGCAGGCAGAAAGTTTTCAAAAAATTTTGACATAAATGGAAGATTTGAAATAGACCACCAGTTTAATGGTTTTGGGACGTGACCTAAAGATAATGATGAGTTAATGATATTGAGAAGTGTTCTTTCATTAATTTTGTGGATACAGGATCTAACAGGCATGTTGTTGGTTTAGATGGAGTGATAAGTTTATTTAGCTCTTCCTGTCCTACAGTTTGGGACACTTTGGGTGCGATGAATGAAGCTGAAGTACTAGATGCTGTAGAATCTACATTTGTTATTGTATTTCTGATGTTATCTATTTTATCAGTGAAGAATAAATAATATGAAACTGTGAGGGAATATTTAGATCAGGTGGCGTCTGGTTATTTGTTAATAATCTAACATATGGGCTAGAATCTACATCGCACGTCATATGGACCACTTCTTTGCATTTACAGTTTATTTTTTAGAGCTTGACAGATGTCTCACAATGAAGTTCTTGTATGAGAAAAGATCAGTGTGAAGATTCTTCAAAGATATCAGCAGTCAGGTTTGGAACGGTGTGAGGGTGAGTTTAACGTGGATAGAATTATTTTTCCCTCAAAGGTTAGGGTTAAGATTCTTGAGGTTTGGTTTCACCAGAACAATTACTGTGTATGCATTTTTTTAAGCCCAGAAATATGGCTTTCTTGATGTGAAAAAGTGTTAAGTGCTGGCCACTTGAGTGAAGGTCTTTAATTTCCTAGATCACTTTATTGATTTCCAAGTAGTTATGTAAACCTGCGCACATCTTGAGTAAATTCTCGTTGACAGAGCACGTGTTAAGCGTGAGGCAAAGCGCAAATCAATTTTTTTTTTTTTAATTACAGTTAATGCGTTTGACTTCTCTGATAATGACTAATAATTAAATCAGCTAAGTAAGGTATAACTATACACTATCAAACTAGTTAGTCAACGTGTGAGCGACAACTGTCTGTCATTACAAGTACATTACAGTAGAAGTGAACCCAAACAATTAAGTGACCTTCATTATGTAATCACTGAGTAAGCAGGAGTGTATTGAGCACTTTTGTCAATACAGTTTCTCCTTCATTCTCCACAGACACTATTGTGTTGTACTAATTTCCCCTCATTTTGTGATTTGATCACGTGATGCACACTTTATTCCCATATGAAAAGACTTTCAGGAGACACAATTATGTCTCTCTTTTGTGTACATATATAGCTCCTTGTGTTCTTTTCATTGCTTTCCACAATGCCCTGTTGAGCACAGTGGCGGTTCATCAAAAAAATCATTTTGGTTTCCCTAGTACAAAACCTAATGCAGCCAGTTATCCACATTTGTCGCAACTCAAGTGTTTTCAACACTCAATATTGGAATGTGTGCCTATATGTGGGCGCAAGTTAAGTATACTATACAACTGAGGCAAAGGTTGTCTGGTTATATAACGTCTGCATACAGTGAAAAAAGGATGGCAGTCTAATTATATGCTTGCGAAACCAACTAAATATGTGCTTACCAAAGCAATACACTGTAGGGTCAAAAACACATTTGAAAATGTAGTACTATTGTTGAAGTGTCAAATTAAAACGACTGAAAGCCAATAGTAATTATGCTTTAACCAAAAATCGCTAAATGTTAATATTAAAATTCTACACTATTTTGTCTAAATAAACGAATAATAAAATACTAAAAACTAGATCAGTCATTTTAAATAAATTCAGATTAATGTGAATACAGGCACCACAACATTATAATGTACGAATGTGAAGTTGTCACTTGATAATGCTATTTAATTATGAGTGTTTTTAAAGATTTACTTGAATTGAAAAAATGAACTAAAAAAATGACATTTCCATTTTTATTTACTCTTTATTTACTCAGACTTGTGTCATTCTACACCTGTATGCATTTCTTTGTTCTACTGAACACAAAATATGATATTTAGGAAATGTTGGTAACTAAACAATTTAATTCGTATAGACTTGAACTGTGTTTTTTTGTCTGTATAATGGAAGTCAATGAGAACAAAAAGTGTTTAGTTTCTAACGTTATCCAAAATATCTTCTTTTGTGTTCAGCAGAATTAAAAATTTATTTTTTGCGTGACTGTTCTTTTAAATTATATTAAGGCATTCAAAATTATATTATGGACAAATATCGGGTAATATACTGTAAATAAAAAAATAAAAAAATAAATCTATGATATAATATAATATAATATAATATAAATACACATATACACTGAATATATCACATTAGGCCACATGTACTCAGTATATTATGAAAAGTCCCAGGTGTAATTTAAAAGCTCTATGACTCCCTTCACAAAAGAGCTTGTTCCCATTTCTAAGGATTTGCCTTCACAGTCACCCCATTACGCACCTCCCCATCGGAAGATCGTTTCCTTTTTTACAGTCTTTAAATGTTGAACACTGAGACAGTAATTCAGTGAGATTTTTGAAGATGGTGGATGTTTTATAGGAATCCTAAAGCGCAAGTCACAGCTAAAAGCTGCACTCTTTTAAATAAAAATGCTGTGTAACTGAAGTGAATCTTATTTCTGAAAGGCATCGGCTGACATTTAACATGCTGCTTCACTATAGTCGTGATAAAAATTTCCACTACTCATTCCCTACCTCTGGTTAACATGATTGCATCTTTACATGTCCGTATGGAGTCACTGAATATGAAATATGATTATCAGTCATCAAAGACAGCATTCTACCCTATGGCCTTTTGAAACTATGCTCCTGAAGGTCAAGTATTACATGCCGTAGTTAAAACCCAGGCAATCACGTATGTATTTATGGGACAGTTGGAGTGGGTTGAAGGCTGAGTTCAGAGCTGAAACATTATCAGTTTATTGTCCCAGATTCCAGCTGCAGCAACACTGTGAATTTGAACAATGTATCTATGTTCTTCCCTCGACAGTCTTACAGACAAAATTGAATACACAGTTACAGTTTCTATGTGTAAATATATGTGTTTTCCCCAAACATCTATTTGACTTAACATCTTCACTATCCCCTCGCCCTTTTTTCTACTATTCATTCACTTCTCATAATTTGTCTGCAGCCTGCTAGAGACATAATAGTAGGCTTGAAGGATTGAAATTGCCGTGTGATGTTCAATCATGAATACACCTCTGAAGATCTAGAAAATGCATAAATGTCTTAAGAGTGGAAAACAGCATGAGAGCCTTATGCATCTCAGAGTTATAGTTTTCCCAAGGTCACGGAAGTACATAAAGTCCAAGTTGAAAATCAATTTGTTGATGTGCCCTTCAACATCTGACCCACCACAATCATTTGGTTCAGCAGAAATAAACACTTCCATGTCAGTGATTTTCTGATTTTCTAAAACCTTCTCCTCTGTAGTCAAATATCAAGTAGTCTGCAGAAAAACTTGTATATCCTATTGATTCATGCCCGTCTAGATGCTGCATCAGTATGATCTAACTTTAGATTTGTTGTACCTATAAGTTGTCTGTGTTTATACCACCAGATTTACGTTATGTCTCCCAGAACAAGGGTTTTCAAACTTTTTCAGGCCAAGGACACTCAAATGTTCAAGGGACAGCTTAAAGGCATTGTTCACCCCAAAATTTAAATTCTGTCATTAATTACTCACTCTCATGTTGTTCCAAACCCGTACGACCTTCATTCATCTTCATCAATTCTTTATTTTAGTTTTCTTTGCACACAAAAGTATTCTTGTATAGCTTCATAAAATTCACGTTGATCCATTGATGTCACATGGATTATTTTAATGATGTCCTTACTACCTTTCTTGACCTTGAACTTGGTAGTTGCGTTGTTTTCTATGGAGGGTCAGGAAGCTTTCGCATTTCATTGAAAATATCTTAATTTGTGTTCTGAAGAGTGGGTGTACTTTCTCATTAAGGTTTTTGAAGAAGGCTTACCAAGGGTGCAATTATTTGAATAAAATTAAATAAAAATTACAATATTGCTATTTATGTATTTTACATTTCAACCATTTTAACATATTTCTAAATGTTCTTTATTCCTGTGATGGGAAAGCTGAATTAAATAAAAATACAATAATAAAAAATAAATCACATGTACCCCAGACCCTTGAATGTGAATGGTGTGTGTATAATACATTTAAAGTAGGGCCGGGACTCGATTAAAAAAATTAATCTAATTAATTAGAGGCTTTGTAATTAATTAATCGAAATTAATCGCATTTTAATTGCAGATAAATATTTAACCTGAGAACAGTGAGAAAGTAATTTTTTTTCACATGGATTTATAGTATACCATTGAATAATGACTGAATACATGAGCTTAAGCAACAAAATATTGTTTATTTTTGTTGAACCAAGTCTAGCAGACCAGTGCAATTTTTGCCATGAAGTGTAGCAATAGCATATTTAGAAACAATTTAGAAAATAGTACATTTCAGAAATTCAGGAAGCTTATAGGTGCTGGAACCTTCTGTAAAGTGTTTTTAAGTAAAACACAATACTGTCAATTACATTCAGAACATTGGAAACACTGACTATTAGAAAACATCTCTCTGTTGCTTCAGAGGCCATAACATACTAAGTCCAACTCTCAATAACCTTGGCCAAAACAATAAAGAGTTCAACATAAACTGTTGCACCAACAAAATAATACATAGTTCAACATAAAGGCCACGCTAGCTGCTATTTGTTTTGTGTTGAGGTGATACTTGAGGCTCGATGTACTGCGGTGATATGCGAACGCTAGTCGGTGCTCCAGTATAATCGGTCCGCCGAAACTCATCCAGTGAGAAACGTTCCGCGGTGCAAAAAATAAGTTATTAAAAATGCGGGAATTTTTTTCTGTAATTAATTAATCTTAGTTAACGCGTTATTTTTTGTGTAATTAATTAATCTCAATTAACGCGTTAAAGTCCCGGCCCTAATTTAAAGTAAATAATTTTCTCTCTTTTGACTCGCTGGATGTCCCTGGACCCTAGTTTGAAAGCTCCTGCTAGAAAGTACATAGAAAACGTGTCTGTCTTTGTCCAATAGCAGCAGAAATGTGTCTAGGAGGTCCGAATTTACTGGTCTCCCATCAGTAGTTTACACCATAAAATGACTTGAGAGATTCATTAATCATCAGGCAGTGGTAATTCTTTGGACATTAATGGGCTCTGATGAATTATGAAAATAGCCTCTGTTTAGTTTACTGTCAACGCAGGCAATTAAGTCTGCTCGATATATCTTGATTGATGCATTTTTGTCAGCACAACTGTAATGACACTCTTAGAATCTTGGCTCAAAGGGGTGAGAGAACGGCATCTGAACACTAGTCTTCAGTGACTTCTACTTCATTCTGAAGATGCCAATAAGGTATTATGTGACTAGACAATGTGGGCCAATTTCCCAGACACAGATTAAGCTTTGTCCTGGACTGCTGAAAACCATGAATGACGAATCACTATTGTCAGTAAAACTTAACCTAGGACATTGGCTAATTTGCATCTGGGAAAACAGCCATGAAAGTTTCCCAAACAAAGATTATATCTGGCCTGCATTAGGGAAATCATCCCAAAGTCATCTTTAGCAAAGATCAGTGTACTTTGCATTTAAATATATGAAGTTTATCAAAATTCAAGAGACCATCCAGACCATTTTAAAGCGCCTGCAGCTATCTGACCATTTGGACTTAATCGAAGTGAGCAAGAAGCTGGTGTCGGGACATTTATATATGAATGTGATTTTCATTCACATGCTTGGGAATGTTATCACAAGTAAGCACAGATCTACTTTTCCCAACACTTTTTCAAGGTGTCATATTGTTTTCCACAGGTGTTTCACTATGAATATATTGAGGACAAAGGTATGTGACACTTTGTTGGTAGTCCTCAGAGAATTTTCTTCAGTATAGGGAAACACTAAAACACAAGGTTCAGTGAGAGTGACTGGAAGTACAGCAAATTTAAATGGACAGATAACATGGTAATATGGAAGCTGTGTTACCTAGAGTCACTGGAGTAGCAGAAAAGAGGATGTTGGGAAACTGGGATCCATTATAAACTATTCCATCCACCATAGTGGTGTAAGAATGATGCCATCAGACAATGCAGTCTCCTTCCCCATCTACTCATCCTCCTCTTGCCATTTCCACCTTCAGGCTGTTTCTAACTAACAACATTGCACTCATACATGTTTTTGTTTTGGCACACATGGACTTCACACCTGTCCATCTGTCTGCTATATGTAATGCAGAGATATCGACCCGAGGTAGGACGTGTCTTCATATTTATATATTGCCATAAGAAATGTGCAGCTACATTAAAAAAAAAATATATTAAATGAATAATTCCCCCATACAATCAATCTTCTGTCATTACTTACTTATGATCATGTTCCATGATTTTTCATTAATGGAAAATAAATGTAAAAAAATAAATAATATAATATAATATAATATAATATAATATAATATAATATAATATAATATAATATAATATAATATAATATAATATAATATAATATAATTTGTCCACACAACAACATTCATTGATCATCTTTCCCTTGAATGTCCTAGAGAACCTTAAATTTAGATTTGTTTTGCTTCAGAGGATTTGGAATATAGTACATTAGTCAGTTTTGCTACTGTTATGATATAATGCCGTTTTTTTTTCTTTTTGCAGTAGCCGGCAGGGTCACTATAAACTGACAGTGTATGGCAACAATTCTCCAAATTATTGGACAACCAAACAGTTTTGGCCCAAAATATTTACTGTGTACCCCCTGTGATTTTAAGCTAATATTTCAATAATTTAACAACACATTTGCATGTTCACATCTCTTTGATGTTTCTTAATGGTCAAATAGCACACAGGTAAACAAATACAATTCCCTCACAAACCCCAATGTGGGAAACCCTGTTGTACGAAGAAAAAAAATAATTATTTTTGTGTTCCTCAGAAGAAAAAAAAGATATAGAAATGACCCGAGGGTGAATAAATAATGACAGAATTTTCATTTTTGCGTACAATATTGCTTTATCCAATCATGACAGCTCAGTGCCGGAAACCCTCTGGGTGACCTCAGGCTACTCCGTTTTCAAAGCAGTTTATTTTCCAGAAGTTTATGTGTGAATACATGTGGTGCTTATTAAAACACAACAAAATCCATATGGCATAATGCGAGTACCAAGCAATAAGTGTCTTTGCCAATTGCAGTTTTTAGACGACTGAACAGCTTGTTTTGACAGTTTGTTTCTTTAATAACTCATAGTGTGTATTAGACGCTTAACATATTGTGGTTTGGAGAGAAAAAGTATTCGTATCTGATGACATATTTTATTATTCTGGGAAATTTTTCATATTTAAAGAAACATTTGATTTATTACCATCTGGTTCAAAGTCAAACCTAACGTCTTGTAAAACTGCATTTTGTTAGAAAACAGTTGTCTAGAAATTGTTTTGTTTGAAAATCAGCAACGCTGAGTTATAATTTAAATGCACATACAGTAAATTTAGTTTAGTTCTGTTTGGAAAATAGGCTATCAGCACCTGTCTGATCCATCATGTCAAAGCACTCTCAGATGGATGCATTAGCTGGAGAATGCCCTCCACAGACTAAGTAAAGCTCCATAGGATGGAGAGACTTAAATGAATTATGCGTTAACTGATCAGATGGAATTCTGATCTGTTCCTGGCTTTAACATTGTTCGGAGAGTGGAATTCAATTTGGATGTATTAGTTAACCCATCGAGCGAGGCTCTTCCGCCGGCCATTGGTTTCAACAGATTCTCCACAAATTGGATAAAGCTGTTTTGTGAAAAACTACATTGAATCATTTTACTGTGTTGGATACAAATGGCGGTTTGCGAGCCATTGGCACTGCCCTCATTCTCCACCATGCGACGTGGAAGATTTCACTCCCGCTTGTGTTTGTGAGTCAGTCCTAGATCTGTTAGATTGTAGATTCGATGCCTACACTGAGCTCAGAGCGTTGCCAGCCTTCTGGAGTGGATAATATTCCACCACCACCCAACCAGCCTCAAGCTAAGGAGAGAAATCCCAAGCTCCCACAAGCCACTGAACAGATTCCAGTGTCCACCCCCCTCCGTCTCTGCCACTTTCCACTGAGAGCTTGCAAAAGAAGGGCCAGAGGATCCATATTATCTGGCTTCGGTTTGCACATTACACTGGAAAATCTTAAAGCCCTGTGAAGCGCAATGGCAAAAATGTCAATTGTTTCGATTTTCTCATTCAACTGGTTGCAAACTTTATTAGCAGCACCACATTATTTCATTTGCTGATAGTCTTCTTACACAATTACGTTATCGCCTGCAAAGCAGGATATTGGGAAATGTGGATCTCAGTTGGAAGTGGTTACATAACCAAAGTTATTTAAAGCGATGTACTTTTGGATGACCCTCGTGATACTATATGTATTTCACCAAGTTGTAAAAGCCATCCTCAGGGTGGTGACCTATATAACTGCGAAGAGTTCTGCATCACTGCCCCCTCCCTGCCGATCCATTACGATATGTTTTCTCCGTCAAAGAAGTGATGTCTAACTAGACTGCATCTGAGATATTTTTCTCTATTTCTGGGTTGAAGCATGTGCCCACATTTAGAATGTTGGTGTGAAGTAACCTGGCAACCGTAATCTGCAATATGTGCCGCTCTGTAAGAGAAATGATCTCTCGCAGTCGGAGCGGTGATGCACAACGCTGGAAAGATTCATGTTAATAGAGCGCTGGTCGCTGCTTTGACACGTGAGTGAAGAAAAGACATGGAGGACAGCTGATACTGGGTCAGCCACTCATATCCAATCCTCTTGCTAAAATTGTTACCTCTGGAGGGGAGATTACAGATACAGAGCCAATGATAGGGTTTGGGGTTCGGATAGCACTCCACTGGATGCCAGATGATGATCTAGATAAACCCCTTCCAGGTGAAATAGAGTAGACGGTTTTTATTTACACGGTGCTCCCATTTTAATGTTTTAATGATGTTTATTCACCTCGGTGGCACTTAGGGTTCCTATAGGTCTGTTTTCCTGGTACATGTCAGCAGTGATTGATGGCGGCTGGCCTGGTTATTTTCTGACTGAGATGTCACACTGCTGATTCAATGGCCGCTTGAGTTGGGAAATGGACATTTGCCTTTTAGAATATTTCGGGTTCAGTAAAAGCTCAGTTAATAGAATTAAGAAAATTAATTTCCCCTTATCAACTTAATTGAAATTTTGCATTTCCCTTGCGTTGTGTCCTCCCAAGAAACTTTTTACTCTCAGAAAAGCATTTCATTCCGAAGTAAACATTGGCATTCCTTTAAAAAACTATTGCGTTTCCCTGAGAAACTTTCGTTCACTAGAGAAAGCTACAATGGGCTAGTAAATCGAAATCACCACAATGCAGATGACTAATTTCATTGTGCTGTGGTTTGTTTCCATTGTATTGTGATAATTTAGTTGTGTTATAGCTTGTTTCCATTGTGTTGTGATAATTTAGTTGTGTTATAGCTTGTTTCCATTGTTTTGCAACTTGTTTCCTTTGTGTTGGGGCTTGTTTCCATTGTGTTGTGCTAATTTTGTCGTGTTGCGACTTGTTTCCTTTGTGTTGGGGCTTGTTTCCATTGTGTTGTGCACTACTGGGCCAAAAGCACTTCTCTAATGAGAAACTTCACAAGTTTTGTGAGTGAATTTAAGAGAACACAAAAGCATTTAAATATACATTTTCCCTCCCATTGAATTTTTTTTCATCACCCTTTTCATCCATTGTACAGACACAAGATGTAAATAAACATGTTAACATGTTTTTAGTGTTAACCCTTTCTGTGTAATTCTATCCAATTTATGACTTTGTTGTCAGGGCAACACAATTCCTATAACCCTAAAATGGCCATGAAACCAGCTTTACAGCTCGAATAATACAGCTTTAACAGATTAATTAATGTAAGTGCTTTTTCAAAATGATATGCTTCGCATTTCTGCTGTTAAATTGTCCATAAATTGGTCCCATTTACTTCCATTGTAAGTGCCTCATCGTGACCTTGTGTTACGAGGGAACATTTTGCCGTAAATGCTGCTGATTGAGCATAACTGGTATTCAACCCAGAATCTGAAAGTCATCTTTTCCATATGTTCACTGTCCCTGCTGTTTGCCCTTTTCCTTTTCCATCCCTCTCCCTTGTTCTTTCTCTATTCTTTATTTATATGATGACTCATCAAGGCACAGCTTCACCTGAAGGTTTTTGCAGAAATGATATATCAAACGCATGGTCCCTCAGATCTGTCGCGGCTCACCAGCAGCTAATATCCTGGCTCCAGATTTAGGTATTGTGTCTACACTGCAAAGTAATTTTGTGTCGAGTCATCAGATGTAAGATAAGCGCTAAGGTCTCAATGAAAAGTTTACAATGCAACAATAAAACACCATTACCACGTCGGAGGGAAATAAACTTTGAGCTGATGAGCAATTCTTCAAGGCATCAAAATTCACCGCATGCCGTTTTCATGAACGAGAGGGCATGCCTCTGAGGTAACACTTTCAGATGAAAGAGTCCTTTCCGTTCCTTCAAATAAATGGATGTTTCTGTGTGAGCATGTAATGGCTCGTGGCTCGCATTGTGGCTGGTGTCAGGTTGTAGGACTCTGACTTCATTGATATTCTGATGATTTTTCCGCTGCGTCTGAGTAATATGAAAATGCAGTCAGTGAGTAATCATGTTTTATATCAAGACCAAAATACAGCGCTTTCAGTGAACACACACACACACACACACACCAGTGACCACACACACACACTTACACATGTCTTAAAGTGTTTCACATGCCAGTGCACATCATAGCGATGCATCAAAATAAGACAAAGAAGAACTGAAGAGAAAAAGCACATATTTATGGGTAGTTTTATTGGTAGTTGATGAGACGATGAGGATCTGTGTATACAGTTGAAATAGTACATGGAATATTTAATAACCCCATGGCAAAAGGGGGTTATTAAAATAAAATCATAATAAAAAAATAAAGGACAGCTTTAATAGAGCTATTATGGTGGACAAGTGTGTCATATCTTTCCCTTTCATTTATCAAAATCTTATGAATATAATAATACAATCTTACTGTATGTACAAACACGCGCTACATTTTCATAATTATTAGTACTTATAATTTATAAATATTTTACCCTAACTGAACCACAGACATATTATGAAATAACTAGTCTTATGTAAAAAAATAATCTACTTTAGCTTGACACATCTGGGGCAATATGATCTCATGTATTAATAGCTATAAGTGTTATTGTCTTATTGCTCACTGTCTTTCATAATGGCTTTTGTTTCTCTCTTGTGCTTGAAATAGCCCTCACAGCACATATTATACACGTCGGACTGTGAACACAAGGCATATTGTGATGAAGAGACCAGCGTAATGTGGAGGTGTAGGAAAGAGAAACATGTAGATGAGCCAAGGAACTTAATGATACTCGTACCTAGCAGTTGATTCATGCTTTATTAATGATTTAATTCTTAGTCAACATTCTATCATGCATATGTATTTCATATAAGCTACATGTAAAGTCTTTTGTCTGTATTAAAAAGTAAACTTAAAATATGTTGAGGATTAATAACTTATATAAGGCATAAGAAAAATATTTTCCATCCTACTTCTATCAAAACAGGGCTTCTAAAAGCATGACGTCCAGGTCACTGGGATTTATTTGAACCGTCCCTTGATTAACAAGTAGGAGTTGGCACCCTTGCACGGCGTGATTTATTCACTCATCTTTCACAAAAATATGTGCCTTTAATGAGCTGAGATGGTTGAATGGGTGTTACGTCCGACGGCCGCCTGCCAACCTCCTGATCCTGACACAGCACACAGTGCCATCCTTCTGAAGGTGCCCTTAAGTCAGACAGGCCTCCGTGGCTGTCATGCTCCGGTGGTCAAGGCTTCGTCCTCTCCGGGCTCTGATCCACAGAGTGCTTTTAGCCTTAGTGGAGCAGAATGCAGGAGCAAAACAGAACACTTTTTAAATTCAGACTTTATCCTCGTCCTCCCTGGTTCAGAGACAGGACAATGTCAGACAAAACAGAGGGGGTTAAGCTATTGTTGATGGAAAACAAAAAGGTTAACCATTTTTATTTCATTTACTCTATTCCATTAGAATTTCAATCTATTTTCAGGATTTAAAGATATAATAGTAAATTTCTTTCTTTCTTGGTTTTTTTTTTTACATGCATTATACGCATATTATAGGTGAGTATTCTCTAAATGTCACAGTCTGAGGAAACAGTGATTATTTCAATCCACTTTATTATTATTAGTAGCAGCATTATTTGGTGTTTTGTTTGTTTTTTATTTTTAAATAAATTAATACCCTAAAGTTACAGTAAAGACTTGTAATGTTGCAATATATATATATATATATATATATATATATATATATATATATATATATATATATATATATATATATATATATATATATATATATATATTTTTTTTTTCTATTATTATTATTTTATTTGAGTTTATTTGAACTTTCTATTCATCAATGAATTGATCATAATAAGAAATGTTTTGTGTGTATCAAATCAGTATATTAGAGTGATTTCTGAAGATTGGGGAAACTATGCTATGCTAAAAATTCAGCTTTGTCGTAGGAATAAATGACATTTTACAATATATATAAAAAAACTGAAATTCAGTCTTGGTGAGCATAAAGAGACATTTGTCAAAAACAGTAAAAAAATCTTACTGACCCAGCATTTTTAATAGTAGTATATTTGCAGTTTATTTAGTCACTATGGGATATTTTGGCACATTTACATGTGGCCCCATACATACAGATATAAGATCATTGTCTTGAGCATGCCGTGGCTCTGCTGAAGAGCTGTCAGACTGAGATCTGTGCGGCAGCACTATTTAAATTTCAAGGAATTGATTTTTTTTCTCTCATTCCCTTATCGTGTTAGTTTTTGTTACCAAGGGAAGGATATTCCTTAGCAACACACAAGAAGAGCCCCAGAGCTCTGGAGATGAATGACACCTTAATGGTTTTATTAAGCTTGTTTATTACTGTGAATATAAATAGCATTGCATGTAGATCTGATCCTCATTGTCAGTTACTGTCATGTGACTCATTTGTAAGTACAATACAATTAGGGGAAATTAATTGTAGGGTTTCTAGAGCAAAACATTAAAACATTTCATAATTCAGTCTGTTTCATTTAAATCCAAACTTATTTACTAAAAACAAAATGAATTGCAGTTGCAAATAAATGAAAACGAAATAATTACAACACTAAGAAATGAGAACATTAGAACCATAATATAATATAATATAATATAATATAATATAATATAATATAATATAATATAATATAATATAATATAATATAATATAATATAATATAATATAATATTTTTTAAAAATTAGCAAAATGCATTTGATTTTTATAAAAAAAAAAAATTCTCATTATACAGGAAAAATATAGTTTTCTGGATTTTTCCAGATGAAATTCCGGCAAATATTTACTGCCACCTTGTGCACCGATGCACAAACTGCAGCATTTCTGTTCAGAAGTTTTTCTCATCCTGGATGACCTCAAAATTAAATGAGTTCGTATGTAACCTCCATGTTTTCTGCTCATTTATAATGCAGTACATTGCAGCATGTGAAGATTAAATTTGCTTTAGCATCTTAAACCTATAGAAAAACAATATATATTAATTCCCCTTTCTACCTCAGCTCTTCAACATTATCTTAACTAAAACTTGTGAATGTTGGGAATGCTTTTGATGTGTAATAGTGAGGCATGTGTTAAGAGTCGTGCTGTCACTGACCCTGATGTTTCCCATCGAGTTATCAGAGAGGAGCGTTGCAGAGCCGCTCTTATCTTTGTGTTTACATGTACTTGCTCACTCTCAGGCCTGTCTCTTGCAGGGCGTGTGAAATGAACAATTTCAGAGAGACCACCAGTGAGGAAACCACCATTAACTCACTTGGACCCATATACAGGCCGAGTCTGCTGCATATAGTGGGCTTTGAAATTCAACACAAGGTAAGTCCATTTCATAGCAATACTGTTTCCGGCAGGTGGCACAGAAAACAATGAGACAACTCATATGTTACCTTTAAAGTCTGTGGTTATAGGAGACATCACAGTGTGATTGTTTACTTTCTAGTATCGACTTTGAAATGAAAGTGGACGGTGGGATCGTTTTGGAGAAAGATGGATACACCCTACTGTGTGCTTTTGTGTATTTGCTTTGCAAATGGTGTTGACTATGATTGCTTGTGCTTGTACGTCACAAGGCCAGTTGACTATGGTGACGTTTCTGTCACTGAATCCCCTAATATGGTTTTTGTTGCATTATATGAACACTGAAGTCTTAGCGGATCTACATAATAACAGCTGCTACTATGCTTTCCGTTCAACGTGGCATTGAAATATGTTGGTATTTGATTGTAGATGAACATATAAATATTGTGGTGTGTTTCCAGTATGGGTGGAGAAAAGCTGGTGGCTTGCATGTTGGTCACTGTGTTAAGTCTGACACTAATGAGGTCAGTTTATGGTCAGCACATGCCAGAAGAAGCGTGCTCGGTCCAGATCCTCATCCCTGGACTCAAAGGTACTGCAAACAAACTTCACCACATTATGTCATACACACTAATGTTATGCTCACTCACTTTAATGCTATGCTCACCAAGGCTGTGTTTATGTGATAAAAAAATACAGTAAAACTATAATATTATGATATGTGGTTACAGTTTATAATAACTATTTTAATATATTTTAAAATGTAATTTATTCATCTGATGCAAAGCTGAGTTTTCAGAATCATTACTCCAGCCTTCAATGTCACATGATCCTACAGAAATCATTCTAATATGCTGGGTTGTTTTTCATGTCTGTGAGTTAAAGCGACCCAATAATGTGATATTTAACCCCTGCAAATGCAAATTTTACTAAGAGATCCTTGCCAAAATGTGTATCTTTACCCTCAGAATGCAATTTCCCCCGACAGGACCACCAATAAAAGCCATTGAGTTACTTTTGGGCTAGTTTTGAATAGCATTTTTTATTTTTTTTTGTTAAAATCTGGCAACCCTGCCATGATACCTTTTTTTATATATATATATATATATATATATATATATATATATATATATATATATATATATATATATATATATATATATATATATATATATATATATATTAGAGAGTTCAATAGAAGACCATTTATTTGAAATAGATTTTTGTAACATTATAAATTCACTTTCAGTCATTTTTGATACATTTCATGCATCCTTGCTAAACAGAATAAAAAAATTCTTACTGACCACCTTTGAATGATAGCCTGTACTGAGGGTATATATATATATATATATATATATATATATATATATATATATATATATATATATATATAGTAATTTGACATATAAAGCTTTGTTTAAATTTAAAAATACAACAGAAAATCCTTTAAACAGAAAATATCCACAATATACTCATACTGCAGTAAAAGTAAATACATGTTATTCTGAAAAGCATTGTCTGTGCAAGTCTATGACTGTGTATTCATATAGGTGAACCAGGAGAGAAAGGAGAGAAAGGAGCACCTGGAAGACCTGGGAAAGTAGGGCCACCTGGAGAGCCAGGTAACACGAAACCCTTTTTTGAGTGCTTATTCCAATTCCAACAATGCTTTTTAATTACTATCCACTTACATGGTGAAACATGACTCAAGTTTTTTATGAACCTGTAAAGATGTTTTAGGTGTTAAAAGAATTACGAAACTTTCAATCCAAGTGACCACACAGGGAGCTGCCAAATGTGTACATTTAAAAGTTCCCCTAAAACTCCCCTTATCTTGCATTTAGAAAGCTGAGTTCATCTGAGCCAGTGTTGACCAATCATTGTGTTTATAAATGCCTCACCATACTGATAAACAACTAAATTAAACTCCATTCTGGGAATTACTGCATTATTTGGTTTATATCCGTGCTTATTACATATTAAGCTTATATGTTATTTTACAGGTCCCCTCGGAGACAAAGGCCAAAAAGGTAGCACTGGACATCACGGGAAGATGGGTCCCGCTGGACTCAAAGGTAAGCTTGAGAAAGAAATTGTAGTTCTGAAAGTAATCAGGCTTGTTTTGTCTAACGGTTTAATAATGCAATAGACTTCTTTTTTTCTAGGTATAAAAGGTGATATGGGAGATCCAGGACCCAAGGGCCCAAATGGAGAGCCAGGTATAGGCCTATCCGAAATAGAATTCAGTCCATATCAGTTGATAATTGGTTTGAACTCATTAGGAACCAGTTTAATGCTTGGACTGCTCATGTGAATGGTCTCGTATTTAATTTATCTCCTCAGGCGTCCCCTGTGAGTGCGCACCCTTACGGAAAATGATTGGTGAAATGGATATTCAAGTGGCGCAATTAACCAATGAGCTGAAGTTCATTAAAAATGGTATGTCCAAAAGAAAGAATGAACCAGTCTGCCAATGTTTATGAGATTACAATAATGTGATGTTGTCAAGTTGATTCACACAGTTGTTCATTTTGATATGCAGGGTGATTGCACACAGACAAAAGTATTTACCCATAAGCCAGAAGCTCTTTTGTTTGACTGTCAGAATGCACTTGTGTGAACGCTGGCTGCTGCCGTGTGATTATAGAAATTCAGATCCTCATTTTTCAGCCCTGCCCTCCCCCGCAGCTGTCGCCGGCATCAAAGAGACAGACAGCAAGGTCTATCTGCTGGTGAAGGAGGAAAAACGCTACAGGGACGCGGAGGTGTTTTGTCAGGGGCGAGGTGGACACCTGGCTATGCCCAAAGACGCGGCGGCTAACAGAGCCATCGCTGGCTACGTCACTGAAGCTGGCCTCAGTAGAGTGTATATCGGCATTAATGACCTGGAGCGAGAAGGCCACTTTGTGTATGTGGAGCGCTCGCCCATGACTACTTTCAGCAAGTGGAGGGAGGGCGAGCCAAACAATGCTTACGATGACGAGGATTGCGTTGAGATGGTGTCTTCAGGCGAGTGGATTGATGTGGCTTGCCATCTCACTATGTACTTTGTGTGTGAGTTTGACAAGGACAAAATATGAGCCTCACTGCCAATCTATGTCATTTTAGACATGTTTAAAATACTCCGGCATTAAAGAAGGCTGAAATCGCAATAAAAAGGTGACGTACTTCTACATTTTGTCATCTTTGGCAACGGTGACAGCAGTGTGACATGCTAGGGGTCATGTAAAACTGTTTAAAACAACATTTAATATTATTATTATTATACACTGCAGTTCAAACATTTACATAACAGTCTTCTAGAGGTTAGATTTTTTTTTTTTTAATGGTCAAACATGTTTTGAGGTTATAAATGTGATATGAAATGCCCTATGAAATGCTTTTTGTCATCCCATCCCATAGCATCCCGTCCCATCCCACCCCATATTGCTAATATCATACATAATACAGTTATTTGGTTTCTTGAGAATGTACTTTTTTTTGTTCCTACTAACTGCTCCTATTAATTCTGTGTAATGGTAGTAAATATGGTAAATTATTTCTAAAGCATGATAGATATTCGAAGGATTCATTATACTACAGTATATGTACTTTATGTGACCTTAGTATTTTAAGTAATTAATCAATAAATATTTGTATATCTTGATCAACAAGCTTTGTCTGAAGACATTCATTGTCCGTTTATAGTATTTCTTTTTCTGAAGCATTAATAAAATTCCATCACTCTTGCAAGGTTTCTCAGTGAGTAGGCCTATGTTAAAGTAGTGACCTGTCGCTCTCTGGTGGTCACGTGTGGCTCTACACACTGATGATTTTCGCTTACTGTATTGGCTGACGAGGTCAAGCCGTCCTGGAATTAACATGAAATGAAGCATGAAAATATTACAGCAGGCAGGAAATCTAAATAAATTTGGGGCAAGGTGGCAATCTGTACACCTCCGTTGCATGTATAACAGTATTTTTCTGAATCTGATAGATCTTTAAAAATGGAGGATGCTTGAATTTCATAATGGGTCTTTAGAATGAACTTTACAAACATAATCAAGCGACCTGCTTGTGTAAACTGATCTGTTATTCTACACTGGCCTTACACCAAACAGACAATGGCATAAGAAACTATATACTCAAACAATAAATCAGCTATTCATCAGTAATAGACTAGTGGCACTGGCAAATTGTCTTTATTAAAGTATCTTAACATTTTCATTAGACTTTTTAGTGAATGAAAAGATTTATATAAGATCAATATATATATATATATATATATATATATATATATATATATATATATATATATATATATATATATATATATATATATATATATATATATATATGTGTGTGTATATGTATGTATGTATATATATATACATTATTGATTTTATATAAATCTTTTCATATATATATATATATTTTTTATTTTTATTTTTTTTTTATACATTTTATTTTTATAAATGTTATTTAAAAAAAAAACAAATAAATAAAAGTCTTATTTACCCCTTTTTTAGTTTATGTAGGCCTATTTATTTTTTCCCTTCATTCACATGCATTTGTCCCATTATTTCAAGTCAAATTCCGAGTCTTGCTTTTCAAGTCACTTTTGCTAATACTAGAAAGTTTCTGGAAAAGTTCAGGAAAAGGTTAAAGTTCATGGGAAGAAGATGGCGTTCAAAGGTGCATGATTTCCTCTTGCAAAGTATTGAAAAAAAAAAAGCTTTAGTAAGTGTAGGCTGTAGTTTTATGCCGCCTTCAAGTAAGTACAGTACGAGTTTGTAGGCAGCATTAACAAATAAAAATAATAGTAATAAAAAACTTCCATTGCAAAGACTATTAACCCCTAAAACAAAAATGGACAAATCACGTTGACACCTGTTGATGTATTTGATATTTTTGAAAAGCTGACCTACAAAACACTGTCTCCGAGACAGGAGTAAACAATACACTGATTAAAATTTAATCTATTGTTTGACGGTTGACTAAAATAAGCCGACCGCGGCAACTAAATCTCCAGTTACCTCAGAGCACGGACTAAATTAGAACAAAACTCTTTTATTATTATTTCTTTTTTAAAATGTATGCATTTGTTTTACCCAAGCTATTAAAATAAAAATAAATATATACAACCGATTTTGTTTGTTCAAATAGTTTTGTAGCACTCTTGCCATTTCTTAGCGTTTCACTCCGTTACTGTGGAAACTCGTCCAAACAACATCTGGCTGCCTCCAGTAACGCGGAAGACAACGATTCAAACATTTCGTTTGCGGTTACTAAAATTGTGTTTTATTTATATATTTAATTAGGTGTTGTCAGCACCTCCCCGTGGATTACCGCAGAGTTATTTTAGTTCATGATGTATGCGCATCCTCCGCCGCCCAAAACGGTCATTGTGTTCAGGAACGGAGATGCTTTTTACCCCGGCCGAAAGTTTGTTATCAATCAACGCCAGTCATACACTTTTGAAAGCTTTCTGAACACTGTCACTCGAGGCATCACAGCTCACTTTGGGGCAGTGCGAAATATTTACACCCCTAACAAGGGTCACAGGGTGGCGAATCTGGAGAAGCTGGTGCATGGAGAGATATATGTGGCAGCCGGAGCAGAGAGACTCAAACAAATGGAGTAAGTTAAGTTTATTCATCCACATTATGGTAACGGTGCAGTTTACGTTATTTACAAGAGAATAACTACACTGCTGTTGTATTATGTTGATTTTTAGAAAACTATTGATTATGAATTAAATTAATGTAAAACATTAGCAGCCTAATACAGGGTAGAATAGCCTAATAGGCTTACATTAATGTGTTCAGAAATACATTTTAACTGAATTATTATTATTATTATTTATATACATTTTACATTGCAATGCAAAACCATCAAAATAATATGCTTATGTTATATTATATTGACTTTATACTTTCTTTCTTCTTTTTTCTTTGATAGCTATCGTCACATAACAACACAGAAACCTCCCAAAAAGAAAAGTGAACTGGTAAGAGTCACAGTTACTACATCATTTTTGATAGAATGATAAAAGAGCATAAAACCTTTACTCATTCAAGAAATAAATACATGAATAAATAAATAAATGGAGGCAACTTTATTCTGTATGTGTGGATTTGTGAGAATGTTTTGTACATCAGTAAGGTCAAGAGGAAAAAGTGTCCATGGTAAATCATAACATGTTTTCAGTATGATTATTACTGGTGTTCTTCATCCTACATTTTTCTGTTGTTGACTGATACATCTCTCCAGGAGAATATCTGTGTAGGGTTTACTCAGACTGTAGCGGATGACTGATTTTATTCCCCTTGTTGTGAAAGAACATGAAGTGCACATGTGTATTGATTTCACTATAAAATCTCCATTTGAGTCAGCTGTTTCTCTTCATTTCAAACTATCAGGTAGGCTATGTGTAGGACAGTCTCTGTATACTAGGGGAGTTTTCTGACTGCTCATAAAATTATTTTAGGTTATTAATCAGCATTCAATGCAAGTACTGCACGAATGCGGCTTTGTGTTACTTATTAAAGACTCCTACCTCTAATTTCTGTCATTTTTTTTAGTGTATACAGTAAAATAATAGCAAATTAAAAAACTTCCTTCCTTCCTTTACTCACAAGAACTCTATTAGCCTGTATATTAGTTTAGTTATCACCAATGAAGACTTGATGTAGACCATTAAATCTTTTTGCTGCCTCAGAAGCCTGTCTCAAATCAGTTTTGTCTTCGTGAAAAAATGCTGTTTGCAAATTCAATTCCTCATAGGGCAACATGGCGATATGTCACTTTCAGATGCAGCCATATTGTTATTTTCACTCTTATACATAGTTGTTTCAAATGCAGAGACCATTTATATCATGTATTAAAATATGAACAATAAAAAAACATCTGGTTAAAGCCCTGCTCTGGAGTCAGTTCCTCTCCTGCTCACACACCTGTCTATAATTTTCACGCACACCCCAATGATCTGCTTCAGGTGTTTTTCGTTAAAGTTGGAGCTAAACTCTGCAGGATTGTGAACTATTCAGCAGTAGCACAATATAAGCACAACTTTACCAGAATACTATACTATTTGATATCTAAAAATAGAATAAAAACAATAATACTGTGAAATATTATTGCTTCTTAAACTAATTGTTTTGTTTTGTTTTTGAATGTAATTTTCAAAGCTGAATTTCTGGCAGCTGTTACTTTATTCTTCGGTGTCACGTGATCTGTTTTGCATAGGATTCAAATAAGGAGTCAAAAGATTCCGGCTTCGTATTATTCCAAGTTTAGACTATTTTAAGTGACGTATTAAGCTAATTGTTTTTGCAACTGAGGACAGAGACCAACATGCAATGGACCATAATAGAGCCATAATCATAAAAATGGCCACTTAGAGCGACTTTGCTTGAGGTTATGGCAGTATATGTCACTGTCTGTCACCCTTTTAGCTCCTTGTTTCCATCTGAACAGCAACCAACGTAGCATTTAAGATGGCTGATTGAGGAAAACCAGATGTGTAAGTGCCCTAAATGAGCAGTGGAACAGTTATTGTCAGTGATGCTCAGCGGGGTCCTGTTCATTTTTCTCCACTGCAGATCCAACCTGTAGTTCACAGCAGAATAATTGTCCCAGCTCGATGGAAGAGAATCAGTAATGAGTCGTGCATCATCAAGTGAGCCCTGCTTTTAATGTGTCCCTATTGGAAATCTTCAATGGCAAAGCCTCAGGCTACGGCAAAGTCTAATCCTTTAAAACTGTAATACTGTCTAATGGTATAAAATCAGGCCGATGTCCTTTGCTTTATTTAATTGTTTATTTCTAATGGCATAATTTCCTCATGTTGTTAATTATCAGTGTATATTGGCTTTGTTTCTGAAAACAAAACATATTTGTAAGCATACATGTGTGGCGTGAGGTCCTAAGTGCTAAATTTGATTATATCTTGTAGTGTCTTTACCAATGGAGATATCTTGGTTCCTCCAGCACGGGTGCTGATTCCCAAACACACGCTTGGTAGCTGGGAAAACGTGTTGGCCATGGTGACCGAGAGAGTTCACCTTCGCACTGGAGCTGTGCACAGGTATGAGCTATATCTATAAAATGTACATATGTAAAATGTACATATAGTTAATGCTGAGTGATCTCATTATCTTTCAGATTGTGCATGCTGAATGGGAAGCCTGTACGTGGATCGTATGATCTGCAGAACAACCACTATTATGTTGCTGTAGGGAGAGAGAGGTTCCGGTCTTTGCCATATCATCTGGCCCCAAGCAAGGGAGTAATCCACGATATTGCCGATGTGTGAGAAAGATTATAAGACATTATAATTGCAAAGACAGTAATCAAGAGATGTATGATGCCATTTTGTTGAACTTTCTTATACTGTAGTTTAATTGCCATCATTAACTGAATTTTTTTGCCATTCAAAACCTGTATGATTTCTTTCTTCCATGGAGAACAAAAGGCGAAGGACAGAAAAGCACTGTAGAAATAGTCCTTGTTTGAAGTAATATGATTGATTCTATGCAGGTATACAGAAATGTGAAAAAGTTGCATTACTATTAAAAAGTTTAAATATTTTTTGAAAGAAGTCACAAATACAATAAAACAGTAATACTATAACTTATTATTAAAATTATTTTAAAGTATTTTAAATGTAGTGTAATATATTTTAAAATGTAATTTATTCCTGTTATGCCAAAGCTGAATTTTCAGTGGCCATTACTCCAGTCTTTAGTGTCACATGATCCTTCAGAAATTATTCTAATAATCTTGTTTGCTGCTTAAAAAAAAACCCATTTCTTGTTATTATCAATGTTGATAACAGTTGTGTTGCTTACTATTTTTGATGAAACTGTGATGCATTTTTCAGGATTCTTTAATCAATAGAAAGTTAAAAAGAACAGCATTTGAATTTTTTGTGATATATATTATACAGTATCTATACATCTATATCTTTCCTGTCACTTTTGCTGAATAAAAGTATTTATTTAATAATAAAAGTGTGTGTATGTGTGTATATATATATATATATATATATATATATATATATATATATATATATATATATATATATATATATATATATATATATATATATATATATATATATATATATATACACACACACTGGCCCTTAACTGAATGATTGGTATGGTATATAAAATATAAAATAACGAGACAATACAATAAGCTAAATTTATATTTTTTGTTTTTATTTATAGAATGAATAATACATTGCCAGAACTGTCATAAGAAAAAAAGATTTTTGGTTTCGAAACATGTCCTTCACAGAATAAAGAAAGCAGACAGGTTTGGAACAAGCAGAGTACATGATAACAGATTTTTATTTTTAATTATTAAATTATTTCTTTGTCTTCCTCTTTTTCTTAGGGTCAACAATGGCATTCATCCAGTTCTAAAAAAAGATAAAGAAGACCGAACTTTGGTAAGGATAATGAAAAAAATTCTTTAATAAACTATTTAACAGATAAAATGGTGATTACATTAAGTAAATATTTAATGGAAATGCTGGTATTGATTTTGCATGGTCAAAGACTAATAGGCTAATTATTCAGAAGGCAGGCATGAACACAAGCAAATGAGCATGTTTTTGCGCTGTGGAATGCAATATTACTCTTATTTGCTCTGTTCTTGAACTGTAATATGGAGATTAAACAGCGCAGAGCTAATGTCATGAATTAGTTTACAAGACACCGATCTTGATCAGCACCCTTCCCTTTCCCCTCGGACCGAAACCAGTTAGCGAGAAAAAATTTCAATTTGGCCCAGATATAAATTTGCTACTGTTTATTAGTGTTGAAGATCAGATAGTTGAGAAAAATGTTACTGTCACAGGATCTCAATGTCTCCAATCAGGCTGATATGTGGCAGTGTGAGTTGGGAGTGGGTACATTCCCCTCATCAATCAATGTCTGGAGGAGGTATTGAGTTCTTCTCACCTCTCCTTTTTCAAACTGTCCCAGCACTCATAGTTTGTGTTACTTGATCAAGTGAGAGCCGAACTCCCTCACCGGGGGAAGGCGCTGAAACCCTCCCCTGTACCCACGGAATGAGGATAAATTGTTTTGTGATAGTGCACGTGTTCACTTAATGCTTTGGGATGGTCCAGACTAAAACAAGAGCTAGACCTGGCAAATAAGTGATGGAGAAAAAAAAAACACACTTAGTGGACTGGGACCCGGAGCTCTCCAAAGTAAAGTTTGAGACATTTGGTTATTGTGAATAAGAAAAATTATGGTAAACCATTTGCCTGTTGATGTTAGAAGGGAAAGCTCCTGTGGTTGTTCCATGTCTGTTGTTCTCTTATTGATTTCTCATGCTTCATCAGCTTCATTGAGTCGAGGAAATAATTTGAAGAAAGTGGCCAATTATCTTTGATACAATGAAGATGGAATAGCAATCAAAGTCTCATCAAAGTGTCATTAAATTCCAAGGTGCCGTTCCATAATCTGTTTACATTTACCTCTAATCTGTGTTTGTTGAGAGGAGAACAAACACTTTTAAACAATCACGTATTTGTTTTCCCTGCTGAGAATCTGTAATAGTAATTCAACGCTATACAATACCAGAAAAATGTTTTGACACATGTTGTTATATTTGTTTCTCACAATCTTGCTTGAGATTCTTGATTTAGATCAGAAGGATTATGTTAATGTTTATATTATACATTTAACTTCTTTACAAACTAATATTTAATAAACATTTATACACATTACATATATATACAATTATTATTATATATGTATGAGTGTGTATGTGTGTGTGTGTGTATTTGTTTATGCTTCACCAAAAGTCCCCACAAGGATAGTAAAACCTAATATTTTTGACATTGTAAGGACCACCCTGTGAAAATTAGTAAATTACCTGAAAGTGTAACAATGCAATCAGGTTTTCTGTAAGGGGTAGGTTTAGGTTAAAGGATAAAAAATATTATTTGGTCAGTATAAAAGTAATAGAAGTCTATGGAAAGTCCCTACAATTTACAGAAACAAACGTGTGTGTGTGTGCATAAAATTTAATTAATACATTAATACATAATACATTTCACATACAGTACATTTACTATTATTATTAATTATGTTAAGTATCATTCATATAAAAAAATATTAAATTACAGATTATTTAATATAATTGTGATTTAATGAATATAATTACACTTCTGTTCATAAATTTGGAGTAATTTTTTTAAAGAAATTAATATTTTTATTCTGCAAGAATTAAATGAAAAAAAAATTGGCATTGATACTTCTAAATCTTAAAAAAAAAAAAGTTTTCTATTTCAGTTAAATGTTTTTATTTTTGGAACATTCTATTCATTGAAGAGTTCGGGGGGAAAAAGTGTTCAGTTTGATAATCACAAGAACTTACTTAAGCACCAAAATAGGAATGAATGATTTCTGAAAGGAACATGTGAAAGGACATGATTAATTCAAAATTAATAAATTACTTGTATTCATTTGTAATAAAAAATTAAATGAAGCATAAAAAGGTATTTGTAAAAAAAAAAACAAGTACATAGCATGTTATGTGTGTTTTCTTTTAATCCATCGCAGGATTTTTCCATCTCAAACCATTATTTTTTTAGTTCTGGTATTCATCACATGAGGGAGACAAAGATTCAGCTATGGCCTGCACCAAGCTCCTCTTCCAAAACACCTTCTTTTTCTCTGGCTCGCTGGTTACATTATCCAATGATGTCATTTCATTGTAAACATTTCGATAAAGAAATTGAATTACAGAATTGTTCTCATCTTCCCCTAGAAATCAATACAGTATACTTAAACCTATATTTTTATTGTCATGTAAACTGCTTGGACAGGCCAGTGTATTATTAGAAATCTCTCTCTCTCTCTTTTTTTCATGTGACAGAGCTGGCACTGCACTGGCAGATGAAAGCAGTAGCACAGCATTAGGTGTTTATTCTCCTACTGGCCTAACAGATGTTGAGCGAGGTGTCAGCAAAGTTGACACGGGTGGAAAAGTGCAGCAGGGACAGAGACGATCACACCCTTTTGTACTAGAGGCCACACATCCATGACTGTGACATGCAGAGGCAGTAAAGCTGTTCAGACCCTCTCCGTTGCACTGTAGGGTGTACCTGTCCCCTCATAACTCCCATGACTTGCTCATGTCAGACCTGCTGCCATCCCTGCAGTGGCTTCCTGTTTTGGAAAAGCATTGGTTTCTCTAGGGGATTGGTGAAGACACCCATCCAGCTGCTCTCTGTCAGGCCTGTCCTGTAAAGGCAGGAGGAGTGGTTCGCTAATACAGCGGGGGTGTAGATCTGGTGTTGAGATAGGGGATTCCATCAGAAGTGGTCAGATAAGACACATTGATTTTATTGCAACTATCATGCAAAAAGCTTTGTACTTTATTAACACCTGTATTTGGTGTTGTATTTGGTCCTGAAATGATACACCAAAACTAATGTTAATAAAAGGAGTAATAATGGACCTTAAATTGGTGATTATTGGAAAATGTCTTAATTGGCTCCTAAAAACCTCTTTTTTTTTCATGTTTTTTACTTTTTTTATAGAAGAATTTAATAAACTGAACTCAGACTTTCCACCTCCAAATGCCTTGGTTAAATGAGAACTTGTTTCACTTAGCCAGACTTAACTGTCAACATAAAGTCTGGTCCAAATTGTAGCTTGCTATCAGTAATAGTTGAACAGTGCACATTAATGACCCCTCAAGTTGTATTTACGACTGGGAAACTCAGACAATTTTGGACAAGCGCAAACCATTTTAGACCCTGTTTACATTTGTGTTTATAGTCGTCCACATGTGATCATCTTGATGAAACACATCTTAATACCAAAAATGTAAGCCCGGTATTTGATACCTGAGTTTCTGATTTCAACAGGCCGTAAATTTTAGACATGGTGGAAGAGAGAACTATTGCTGTAGTGACTGTTAAGTTTTATTACAGTTACATACCGTTACAACAGATAAAGTTGTAACAGTTACAGTTACAGTCTTGCTGTTGCAGTCATTTATATATGTGTATAACTATTTGATGCATATTGTATGTATTTTCCATTGTGCAAACAGCATTTATTTGACCGAAATTCCTAGATGCCGTGTGCATTCCTAGTGCAGTGAATGTATACACTAGTGTGGTTAATGTTTATATGGTTGTCAAAAAATGCCACATACATTTTGATTAAATATCCATTTGATGTTCACTTTCCATTTTGGCTTTAATACGATTTCCCCTAGAAATAGTCAAGAATGTACCTGGTGTCCTCCATAATTCGTATTTTTTCTGCCAAGGTACGTGAACCCGATAAACTTATAATTACAAAATGTAGGAACTTTTAGCACAAGGCGTTCGGGTCAAGATGCCTAATTCGATGGGAAGAGAATCCTCATAATGACATAAAAAGTGACCATCCGGAGTTTTTGTTTTTACATGCTGTTTAGGAGTGGTTTTGTTTGAAATAGATACATAGATAACACAATAATTAAAGGGTGTAGAAAAGCCAAATGTTTTCAGTGATTGGGTGGCATTATCCTGGCATCACATCCAGCCAAATCCAGTGATTAGTTCTAACTGATTGTATTAACCAAGCACCTTCTGAATGTGCATCTGTTTACAGGCGGACCTGTGAATCACAACAGCCTATAGTCAAATTGAACAACCACCCAGTCAGATTGGAAATTTTCAAGAAGTGTTGCCAGTTCTGTGCAGCATGAGTCAAATAGTCAGTGGATGGACTGCGAATGGTCCACCGGGAGGCTGTCTGCAACTTGGACTGAATTAAAAGCGATCTTGAACTACTCAGACACTCACTTACTCTCATTAATATTGTAATACATTAACATCTTCTTGAGTTTATGCCTTTTAGTTTTTATATTGTGAATTTGGCACGTTCATCCTGAAAGTGTCATTTATGAACTTTAATTCTGAATGAATTCAAACTATATGAATCGGATATTCCTGCAGAACTTTTGGCCATTCTGTTGTTTTATTACTCCGTTGCCCACCAAAGTCTGTTCAAATTCAAAGACATGTCAGGCAGAGTTTGCTTTAAAAAAGCAAGTGAGTAGAACAAATATCCAGCTATTCCCCAGGCCCCATGTTAGTGGGCTTGCAAACACCATTGCCCGAAGTGTGTACCAGTGGAAGACGGAGATCAGTGAAGTACCCCCATGCTGCCTCTCTATGGAGCCAACTAACAGTGGCAAGAGCTGGAGAAAAATGTATTAAGCCTTCTCTTTCCCTCACTGTGCCAGAAATGGCTCACCTTGCTCCCAATGGTAAATCCGGTATGCACTGACTGCTGGAAGAAAATTACCTTTTGTGGGAGTATTAATTCAGACATGCATCCTGCTGTCAAAGCATCACTCTAAACTCCTCTTCCCACTGCTCTGTCTCTCTCTGTGTCTCCAGTGCCCCAGTCTTCTCTTTTCATCATCAATAACTGTCTGCAGTCTGCTGAAGAATAAGTTATTCCCTCCAAGTCTCTTTTTTAAAGCTTGTTTGGATCCTCATTGTTTGATCTGGCTTGATAAATAAGACTATTGCAGTTAGAAATTCATGGCTGCCCTGTTTCATCAATAAATGATTAGTTTGCTGTGCTCTCTGGTGATTGATAGGTTGTGCATGGGATGTATTGGAACCAGATGAATTCAATACCGTGCCGGTCGCTGGGGAGCCACAAAGCATATCAGCTCATGAAAAATTGAGGTCAATGGAAAATGTGAAAAAGAGAGTAAAAGAGGAAGAACGAGCTGTGCTTGAAACACAGTTGTTTCTTGTTATCAAAGGATTGTAGACACACTTTAAGCATCAGATCGAATCAAAGCCATGTATGGTCTTTATTTGAAGATTGCTTTTTGTACCCTCATAGTTTGCAAAACCAGGAGTGGACAGCACCGGCTCCGTTTTTTACGCCAAACAGCCCAGGCAGGGATGGAAAATCCCAGATCTCTTTGCTACGGCGGGTGAGTGTGGCAAGTTGTGATACGATTTTCCTTCTGTCTCCCTAGAGCTCTGTTTCCCGCCTCTTCCTTCGCCATATACAGGCATTTTACATAATTGCTGATAGGCACTGTGGCTGTTGTTTTAGTAGTAGCCTTATTTTCTGGCTCTCTGCACTCAGTCTTTCTCTTATACCATCTCTGCTGTGTGATTGTGAAGCATTTATGATTAAAGGAGTGAAAGAGAGTGGCAAAAAAGAGGGATCTTGTACTCTTGCATGTGTGCGGTGCAATACAGTGAGCGAGGGTGTGTGTGCACCACAAATTGCTTTGAATTGACAGGCTGTTCTCTAAAGCCCACCTACATTAGGGAAATACGCTTTCATTCTTGGATAGAATGCCGTCCTGTGAGAGGAATATTAAAGCTCAGCATGGATTCAAATGCTGCAGAGGGCTTTAAATCATAGATAAATTCAATCAGGACATTTTGTTTAAAATGTATGCAAGTGTCTTATTAGCTATGCCAGGGAAAACAAAATGTTTCCATTTTTTTCTGATAAGTAAACAAAATATTCATAAGTTATTCATGAGAAATCTCTCTCTCTCATTCTCTCTGATTTTTCTTTATTGGTTCTCTATATTAGTTTCTGTTCTTTCGTTTTCATTCACCAAGTTCCTCTCACTCTGTTGCGTATAAAGACTTACATCATAACTACCGTTTTCGATACCATTATTACGTAATATTTTATACATGGTCGTTATGCACCAGTGTTTTTAAGGTGACATGCAAATTCATATTCTAACTGTCTAACTGTCTAACTGTGCAAATTCATATTCTATAATATAATATAATATAATATAATATAATATAATATAATATAATATAATATAATATAATATAATATAATATATACAACTGCTTTTTCTTGTCCTCGAATCTGATTGGCTGAGAGGAGAGTGATATTCTAATGATATCGGAACTCCAACTGTTTCACCCTTTGTATCTCTTCGCTTACGGTATTTCTCACAGCGAGTGTCATGGCGGATTCCCAAATTTTCTAATAATACATTCATTTTATAAATAATGCTGTTTTTATTCACGAAGTACAAGAAGTACAAAGTACTTTTTTTAGTCTTCAAATATGCAGTTAGTAAATAAAGATAATGTCCATTTGAAAAATTTGCTTTGACTTTTTTTTAAGGAGATATTAGCTCCAGGGCTCACTTCCAGATTAAAGGATAGTGTGACAAAGATAACGCTTTCCTCAGTGGATTTGTTTAATTGTGAATATGAGATTGAGCTGAAGAAAGAATGCTGTATCAGATGCAGGTAATCACACTCTCTCAGTACATCTCTCTCATAATACTCTACATAATAAAGAGCGCTTTTAATACAGGCATACAAGGAGCTTTCGATGAAAGAACTTGACATTCTTTTGTTACTAGTGATGTTTTCGAATTAGTAACAGAGGCTTGGGCTCAGCTATAAATTTGAGATTTGAATCCATGGTGGAAGGAAGTGGTTCTGCACAAAAGAGGGTCTTCAAAGACACTTCATTGTTGTTTCTTATGTATTTACACACTTGTGCTGTCGAAAAGTTGTATATAAATGCAGTATCGCACTCATAGCCATGCAATATGGCTGTATATCGGTACACTGTGATTACCTATGGCACTCGACCCAAATCACAGCTGTGCCTACAGTTTACACAGCCATATTGCACTGCCACTCGTGTGATTGCTCATACATTATAATATAATATTTTGGGGTCAGCCATTTTTTTAAAAATAAATTATTTATTTTATTCAGTATGCGTGGATGCATGAAATTTATCAAAAGTAATAGTAAAGAAATTTATAATGTTGAAAAACATTTATGCTTTAAATATTTGTGTTTCTTTTGAACAGTCTGTTGATTAAATTAACACAGTTTTGGTGAGCATAAGGCTTGAAATGTTAGGGATGATTTTAAGACAGATTTACAACCCCAAACGACTGATTTGTGGCTTGTTGTAAATTATTTTCTGTCCAAATAATCCAGGTATTTAACTGCTCCTGTTTGAAACTCAAATGTTTGATATTTATGATTCTTGGTCGGGCTGCCTCTGATGTGACACAGCCAATGAGAGTGAGCAAGCATCACCAACCGGATGTTGTGTGCTGTTTTCAGTTCACTGTCTTGGTTTGGATAAGATTTTAAAACTGTCTTGTGTGTCCCAGGCCCTTAGAAAGATAAAACAAATATTTTGAATGATAATCTAATATATTAATATACAATAACATTTAAATGATTCATTTTATGTTATATATTTTAAATCATTTATTATTTCTTTACAAAATTTGTGCAACTTTGTATTTTTTTGTTTTTGTTCTTATTTGTTGTTTATATGTGTATATATTTTGTTGTATTCAAAATCCATTTTGCTCACAAATCTGAGGTGGCACACATGAATGAGATTAACACTTTTTGTGCACTGGATTAACCGAACAAGACTTTGACTGAGCAAGTGCCTTGTGTCTTTTACATGCCATGAGGTCATTCAGTGAGTAATTGTAGGCGCTCCGGAGCTGCCATCACTTTGCTCATAAGAGCCGAGCCAGCAGTCCTTGTGATGGAGTTGAGTTTCCCTCACTCATGCAGATCTCGCATTAGCCTTGGACGGTATGTCTGCAGCCATGCTTATAAAAGCCCCTCAATGAAGGCTCATACCTACTCTGGACACTTGATCATGTCCCATGGGACAGAAGATCCACATAATGCCACTCCTAATGGCAGAAACAGAAAAAAATAAATAAAACAAGAAACCTCCTTTTAACTACATCAGTCGCTGCGGAGGGGTAATCAAACATGCCATGACTGCGAGAGCCATTCCCATCACCTACTGGAGCAGGAATGCATTTGCTGTCAGCCTATCATTAGCCAAGATTGTCTTACCTTTGAATGTCAAAGGCACTGGTGAATGCAGTTTGCATCTCAGGATCAAGAAAGCCCATTAAATGCTCAGTGAAGTGCTGAGCTTGGACGGACTTGATTTGATGTGAGGTGAAGTGTTCTGTGTAATGCTGAAGGGTGTTTATCACTTTAACCCTCATGTCTTGTCTGCTGAAACAAGACGTTTCATCTCTAGACAGGTTTTTTTTTTTTGTCTGTGTTAATAGCCTATGTTTTGAGAAAAGATATTGAGCGTTTTACAGCACTTTAGCTGTAGCTTAGTAAAGATCATTTAATCTTATTAGAACGTTGAGCATCTCGCTCAAAAATGACCAAAGAGTTTCTATATTTTTCATATTTAAAACTTGACTCTTCTGTAGTTACATTGCGTACTAATACCGACAAAAAATTGTGATATTACAGTCTAATAATCAAAGAACTTTGCTGCTGTTCCATAGGTGCATCTGGCGCAATAATATATGCAGTGCCTGAAAATATCTTTCAAAGGTAGCCTATTTTTAGGCGCTGTGTAATATCATCAACTTAATAAAAAAACTACTTTTCATATTCCGTCAGTTTTGGTACACGATGTAACTACAGAAAATTCAAGTTTTAAGTAGGAAAAATATTGAAACTATTTTGTCATTTGGTCTAATCAGATTCAATCATCTATGCTAAGCTACAGCTAAAGTGCTGCTACCAGACCCGGATATCAGCTGAATGGATTAGAAAATGGTAAAACTCAACTTTTTTTTACTATAGGGGAGTTGGAGAATTAGCCTATATTCAAAAATAGTGGAGTATTCCTTTAATGGTTGCTTTAGATTAAATATTTACAATGATAGTTGCTGCAGTCCTCATTTTTTTCTTAATATGAAACTTTGGATGCTTTTGAAAACGAAGAGAATTTTCTGTACTAATGGATGCATCGAACATACGGTCAGCATGTAATTAGGATTTATTGCCCTCTCCAGAAAAAAGTGTCTTCAGAGCCACAAACAAAATGAAGGAGGCAGTAGTAGCATCTGAAGTACTGGAAGATGAAAATATGAAGGTTGATCTTCCGATTGAACAGGTGAAAACAAAAGCATTTACATTTACATTTATGCATTTAGCAGACGCTTTTACCCAAAGCGACTTACAGTGTATTCAGGCTAACTTTTTTTTTTTTTTTACCTAACAAGCAATATACATCATATCACATTTCAGTCATGAAGATTACTGAATACCAAAATTAGGAAAAAAACTGAATGCTTTCTTCTTCCACAGATGGAAGTAAGAGAAGTTGAGGAGGAACCAAACTCCTACAATGACTTCAAAAACCATCAAAATGCAGCTTTATCAACAAGGTCATCCCCTTCTAGAACCAATAAGGTAAAATAAACTTAACATGTGTCACTTTGTGTCTTATTTACTGTGCTTTGACCAATGTTTCTCTTAGACTGCAATGTAGTTAGTTTAATCACAATGCCTTTCAACAGATCTCAGAATATACCTCGAGTATGAAGGAGTCAAGAGACCTCCAACCCAACAGCCATGGAGAGAGCAAGGACCAGTCATTAGATCAACAAGAACCAAAAGTATGAAGCTCACAACTGCAAATGCAACTGAACATATGAAACATAAAATATATCTAATTTGTACCTTTTTTTAATATGCTAAAACTTTTGTCTGCCACAAAACAAAATGATAATATTTATTAATAATAAACAATCAGTGGGAATATCCCACATTTACCTTGCATGGAACACAGCACAAGACTGTCATATTCCCTCTCTATTCTGTTCACAAAGTAGATGAGGCAGTGATTCGCTTTTTTTTGGTCTGTGATCTAACCCCATAAAATTAGCCCATTTAGATACAGCAGTTATTGTGGCCAATAGTCCTTGACTCGTTATAGTGTGAATCTCATAACATTGATGAACAGACACAACAGCGCTTTGGAATATTACAATGCCATGCAATTTCACAAGTGCTTTGAAACCGGAAGATATCGAGTCTTATTTAAACAATCAATAACATGCAGCATTCCATTTAATGAAAACTATAATTTCAGACAAAGGCAATTACACCTCTGGGTATTGTTTTGGTGCTGCGACTTTCTGCCGTAGTCTGCATTTTTATAATAAAGATATTCTTATCGGAATAATTATTGACTGGGGAGCCCGGTTATTACCTTGTTAAGGACCTCATCAATAGTATAATTCATTCCTTATCACATTTAGTCCTGTATGGAGATTGCCAAATCGAGGGTGGCTATAGATCTCGGGAATGGACCATGTGTAATAGTGAGTAGTAATTCTCACCAGTCCAGCCTCAACTAATTGGCAGAATCATCATCACCGCTCAAAACCTGATTTGATTTACAAGAGCGGATGAGGGCTTCTTTTTATGACCGTTCACTGTGTCGGCACTAAAGACATGTAAGTGCTAATCTTGCAGGACTTGCTCAGAAGGACTGCGTAATGTTAACCATTAACCATGTTCCCCAGCACTCAACAATGTCCAATAAATATTCGCACACTGAAGGCTTGTATTCCCATTGCACACATAGCTGCATGCAATTCTTTTCCTGTCCGGCCGTGTTTATTATCCAGCATCGTAACGCTTGCTTATGACCCTCGAACAGATCTATTTCATAAGATTCTGACAGTAACGTGTACATTATGGCCTAGATATTTTGTGATAATGAGTTATTATGAAGCTGCTGTGCATTTCATATCGAGGTGACGGTTTTAATCTGCTGTCACTGAATTGATATATTTTACAACGGCAGCCTTACTGTGTTCGCATGAGAACAAAGCATAACAAATATGTTGTTGCAACAGAACCTGAGATAAGTAGGCAAGCAATCATAATGTTAAAATGCTGCTTTGTTGAGAAATTGCTCATATCCATAGACCCTCTGATGTTTAAAAGCATGTAATTTAAGAAGGCTTCTTAAAAGCTTGATATGTTTGAAAGCTTCTTAAAACATTTCATTCACTATATATGAGTCATACTTCAAAATAAATATGACCTCATCGTTGACGCGCCTTTGAATTATATCGCCTGCTACTGTTACTAGAGTTGCGCTTTTTATTGATGAACAGATTTAATTATATGATAGTGTTTTAGTCAACAGCGTCCTTAACAGAAATGATGCCATTTTTGATTAGCATTACGACACACTGAACCCCAGCACATAGATAAAAAAAAGCTGAGCTGTCATAAAGACATCAAGATTGTTTGCAGTTATTGTTTACAGTAAAGTGTATGCAATGATTTAGTATTTATATAGAATTTGCTTACAGATAAATCACAAATAAATCTGCTGATGTATGTTTTGTGACTGGGAGATGGGAAAAGAGAAAAAAAATCAGTCCTCATTATGGAATTATTTATTATATATATATGTATATATTTTTTTTTAATATAACTTTTCTATGGATGTGAACAGTTATTTTAGCATTATACTACTGTGTTATTTATTAATATTTTGAATTAGCTCACATCTAATTTAACTTTTAATAATTTTGTTATGTGCTTTTGTCATTTATATTAGTTTTATTTGTATTATTTATACTTATTTTAGTTTTTATTTATTTCAGTTTTAATATTAGTAAATTCATTTTAGCACTTTAACTTGAACTTGTGTATTTCATTTAGTTTTATTTAGTATTTCATTAAGGCAACATTTCTAATTTACATATTCTGTTTAGTTTTTTTCATCAAATATTAAAATTTTGTTTTGTTTATTGCAATTAGTGAAATAAAGTTTCAACACTGGGTGTGTACTATCTATTTGTGCTTTCAAATGCTATTTAGAATGACAATTTGTTTTAGGAACAAATAACAATAAAAAACTTTCTTTTATATTTATATTATATTTATATTTAATTTATAACATATTTAATTATTCAAACTTCTATGAACTCTTATCATAATAACCATGTCTAAGGACTCATTTAGCATGTTAAGACAATTACTGTAGTACAAAGCTTACAGTAAATCCATCCTGAGAAAGAATTAGGCTATACATTGAAAGCAGAAATCATTTGTTTTGATTTGAACAATATTGACTGATTTAGCAATCAGTCACCAAAGCAGTTTTTCTTAATTAATATTGTTAGATATGCCAATGTGTCCTGGCACGTTTGATCAATTGTCTTCCTCCTCCACAGAGTTTTGTGATAAAAATCAAATAGATATTGATCACATTATTGATCTCCTTTTGCAGTGTCAATACAGTATCTGCTCATTTATCTTCTGCTTTGCTCTCTGGCTACAGTTCCCCAGCTTAGACTCACTGTTTCAAAGTGTGCTTCACACAAGGTCAACCATAATCAACCCCAGACGATAGCATGGGCTGCGAGTGGCTCTCCGAGGATTTCAAGGCCTCTGCAGTAGACCATTCAATTACTGTTTATAAGCCAGTGAATAGTCATTAATTAGATGGAGATGCACAAGTTTTGTCCAATGGGCCATTGGACCACTTAAGAAAACATCTTGAGTCAGTGTTACAGAAATATCTAAATGTTGCCATGTTTTTACTCAAGTTTCGCTCGCTTTTTTCAGTGTTTATTCACCCTCATGTCTTTTGAAATCAGCTTCTTTCTTGCATAAAACACAAAAGATATTTTGAAGAATGTCCTAGCTGCTCCTTCCCACACAATGAAAGTGAATACTGATCACAGCTGTCAATCACATTTTCAGTTAAAGGGATAGTTCACCCAAAAAAAGAATATTTCGTAATTAATTACTCGCACTCATATTGTTCCAAACCCGTAAGACCTTCGCTTTATCTTCGGAATACAAAAGAAGAAATCCGTTTCATGAAATCCGTGGGCTTTCTGACCCTATACAGCAACTCGACTGGGTTTAAGACCCAGAAAGGTAGTAAGGACATTGTTAAAATAGTCCATGGAGCATCAGTAGTTCAATCATAATGTTATGAAGCTACGAAAATACTTTTTGTGTTTAAAAAATTTTTGTTTTACTCTCATAAATGAAAAAGAAAAGTGAAAGTCATGACATGTGCCAAGTATGTTAACCCATACTCGGAATTGGTGCTCTGCATTTAACCCATCCAACTATAGAAGCATATGGGTAGCAATATTCAATTTGGAATGTATTATGCAAAATGACAATATAGTATGTATAATGACAATGCATTTCTGTATTTACATTTACATTTTCCAATACATTTGTGCAACGTTTGGTGCAAAATGAAAATTTAAATTAAATCACATAATTTCAATTGTTTTAAATTGTTTTCATTTACAATAGTTTTAATATGTAAATATTAATATTAATATTTTAATACGCTTTATAAGTTGCAAAATTAAAATGAAAATGTATTACAGACATGATTAGATATGTGTAATATGTTCAAGCAAAAACTGTGGCAAAATTATCATTCAAATGTTATTTTTCTTAATTGCATTTACACTCACATTCAAGACATTTATGATTGCATTTTCAGTCAGTGTCCCGCAATGAATGTAGCTAAATTCAGTGTGCACATTGAAAATGCATTCCAAGCTGATCACCTGTCCGCCACGTCAATCACTGCTTGAACAAGGCGGGGCTTGCAGAAGGTCAAGAGACTCAAGACTCGAGAAGAGGATTCAAGGGATAACATGGACAAGACAATTTGTCCATGTACATTTTGATTATAAAAACGTGTGCGTTACAAATCGGTTTATTGCTTCAATATTTCATTCACACTTGTGGGCGGTGCTGAAACGCTCCTTTAATTTGACTGGCCGAATCGCTCCACCTACAGCACTTTCTTATTAAAAGTAGTATTCATTTTACATGTTAAAACTAGTGTATGAAATGGCAAATTAAAATTATGTAATTTAATTTTCATTTTGCACCAAACGTTGCACAAACGTATTGGAAAATGTTAACGTATATACAGAAATGCATTGTTATTTTGCATATTACATTCCAAATTTAATATTGCTACCCATATGCTTCCATATCCAAGTGCACACACACACAGCAGTGAGAAGTGAACACACCCGGAGCAGTGAGCAACTATATTCATCGCCCGGGGAGTAACTGGAGGTTTAGTGCCTTGCTCAAGGCACTTCAGCCATAGGTATTGAGGGTGGAAGAGTGCGCTGTTCATTCACTCCCCCCCCACCTACAACTCCTGCCAGCACTGAGACCCAAACCGGCGACCTTCGGGTAAATACTCCAAGTCTCTAACCATGAGGCCACAGCTGCCCCTCTAAATGTGCAGTAGAGACTGATACGGAAGAGAAGAAATTGGGCAATAAAGTTATTTTTGTGCACAAAAAGTGTAGCTTCATAAAATCCACTGGTAAGCAAGTGATGTTAAATTTCTCCAAATATGTTCTGATGAACAATCTACACTTAGTCTCTAAAGATATACTCATAATGCATTCATAAAATGCAAGCGAAATTGAAGAAACACAAGCCACTTTAAGCATCCTAATTGAGCTGATTATCATTTATGTAGTACTCATGTGGCAGTGCATGAGTAAAAGCCATATTTCTTTCTTTTCACTTCAAGAGGCATTAGCCTGACTTTAATATATCATTTTAAGGTGTTACTTGACAGCTTCACTAAATGAGGATCGTACTGCATTGAAACATAATTAGATCAAAGGATGAGAATCTGATTTATGTTTTCAGGACACCAAGGGGGAGGAGATATCCTCAAAGAAGTATGGAATACGATCGCATACGTCTAAGTTTTTAAAGGGTAAGTTCCTAAACGCCTGCTAAAACTGTTTCCCATTCTCTTAATAGCTTTATCTCTCATGAAATAACTGGAAGAAATAAAGTCATTTAGATGTTTTCATGGCAAGTTCTGCACTAGATATGGGGACCTAAACATCTGAATTTCACAGCTGTGATTTCTTGTATTTCAAATACTTTAGTTTATTTAAGGTCTTTCTTTTTGGCTCTAAAATAAATCTAGCATTGTACTCAAGAGGAAGACTTCTGAAACCTGCCTGTTTAATATCAAAATGTCTAACCCATACCAGACCTCAAAATAGATGGCAGCCCTCCAGTGTCCATTGGAAACAGGAAACTCTTCACAGATGTAAAAGTACATCCATGTTTTCTTTGGATTGTGATTAAGGCTGGGGCCTAGCGCTCATTTTGTGTAGTATTACATGATCTGCAATGTGCACCTCACCACTGTGTATCTTCTTTCATACTACAGGAATAATGAACATCAATCATGTAATATGCAGTAGTTGTGTAATGTGTGGGTGTATCATATGTTATTGTGTCACTTTCAATGTCCTATCAAACAGTTTCCACAAAATGATTTTTGAACCGTTTAACTTTCTTTATTCCCATTTTAGATAAGACACTAGGAAAAACGTATTACTATTATTATTTTTTTCATATACTAGTCAGATTTGAGATTTAGGGGTATTTGGATTTACAGTACATAACATGATGTTTCAGACTAGAGGAAAGAGAACATCCAAAATACAAGAGTGTATTTTATTAGACTCATTCTTTGCATTCAATCCACATCTTTAAAGGGGCAAGTTTTTTTCTCCTGCACTGAGCCACAAATCTCCACTTCAGTAGCGATGAAACATTTTGAATCTTGCTTTATCCAATATTCAGATTTCTGTTCTGGAAATTGATGCAGATTAGTACATATTTAATTAGATAGACTTGCATATTTAAACATAACATTTTAGAAAACTTGTAATAAAAATAAATGTTTTCCACTCTTAATATATTCAATTAACTGGAGAAGTATGGTAATATTACTGTAATATATTACAGCCCGTGGAGTGGGTTGCTATGTCAAGCTCAATCTGAACTTGTCGCTCTGAATTAATAATATTGTATTTTCTAATTCATGTCAATTTTTTTTGTTGCATTTATTCAGAAAAGAAAAAAGTAACCTTGAACTGTGGACCTAATGGCTTTTAAGTATCAGGTATGTACTTAATGAAAAGTAGTTGAGCATTTAGAAGTATATTCAGTTTGTTCTATTTAATGTGAGATAAGATGTGAATATATAATGTTATCAAAGAGTTATGTGCTGTCCTTACAAATTAGAAATCCATGATGAAGATCTGAAGACTGAAGCTTTCTGTTTTATTCATATATATATATATATATATATATATATATATATATATATATATATATATATATATATATATATATATTTATATATATATGAAGATTTCTGGTTGATGAGGATGTTCACTCGCAAGCCACAAGCAAGACATTAAAGATTTTCAAAGCATCTCGCCATAGCTTCTAACATAATAATAACGAAAAAAATAATGTTCGGAAGACCTTGTATGAGGATACGGCGCTGTCTCTGTGTGATCTCAGCTGCGGATCTGATGATGGGCTTTGTGAAGTGCACAACTGCCCGGTTACACATTAGTTTGATTGCCAGTTTGCTCTGTTCGAAGTGAGCTTTGAAGCATATCTCGAGATGAAAGCCAAACTTCTCCAGCGAGTCCATTGTAGTTGGGATTCCATATTTGCTTCAGGCACAATGAAGACCTTCAATAATCCTCCAATACTGGCATGAACATAATATATAATTTATCACACAATGCACTGCGTTCTACAGCCTAATTCAGGGGCACTATTTGTTCCCTTGTTGACAGACTCTGTGGTTCATCCATATTTTTTTCTTTGAGGTAAGCCTTTGATGCATTCTGTGCACTTTGATAGCAAGACTGCCTGTTGTGTTGAAATATTTCCCTAATGTTCGTGTGTCTTAAACTTGATAGAAGTAATATGAGAGGTCACTAAAACCCCTGCAGTTGTGGCTCTTTTATCCACCAAGACCCTCTTGGAGATGAAACAGTCTTATAAAGCAAATAAAAATGTCTTTATCTCAACGAAGCCCGCTGTGGATATATATCTTCTTACGTCTGGATTGTATTACATAATTATGCATCACTATTAATATTGCATGGGCCCTCACACTCAGTACATAGTGAGTTGCCTAATTGTGGGAATTAATAATTAAGAAGCAAAGGTCTTGAGTAGGAACCATCGTGGCGCTTTTGATCAATTATTTTACGCAATTAGTTTTTAATCGCATGAACTTTTTGTGGAGGGTGGGAGGTTATAAGTCTATGAAACCAGTATTTTAATAACGGGTTATTGCTTAAGGTTTTAATCCCTTGGATGGACTGCCACTGTGCCATGAATCAACAAATTAAACACGTGGCTTGCAAAGTATCAGACAAGTATAGAACATGGACTAATGATTGACCTGCAGGTTATGGTTTATATCTTTGTTCACAATGGGGAATGTAAAATCATTTCTCGGGCTGCCTCGGCTCTTGGTTTTGTAATTGTCCACTATGTAAATGTGGCACTTTTAGAAGAACAATGCTTGGCCTTCAACCGAATGCTCTTATTAAAAGCACTTTGATGAAGTGTAGGAACACACATCCTTTCCTAAATCCTTGGGATAACCCCTGTGTTAATGGACAAGAAGCCGAGGTTTAATTCGCTTTGTTCATTTGTGAGATAGTGGTATAGATAACTTACTCTGTGATTGATAAAATGTACCATCACATCATTGTCAGAGTGGCCGATGACATCATACAAGCTCTGCATTGGCACTGCAAGGACAACATACATTATTATATGTCACATATAGTCTGCCCTCTGCTCTAAGATCAATGGTTATTGAGAATGATATCATAATGCACAAAGACATATTTAATTTAAATTGACATGCATGTCTTGGTTGGGTCTTTAAGACATTAAAATAGCTTTGCATCAAGTTATTGGTCTGATGCTTTTAGTATTTTGAACATCATGCTCTCAGATAATATACTATTTTAAGATTTATTTCTTGTTCTGAGTCTGATTACTCTTTAATGATTGCAGTTCCTTAGTGGTTCAATTAACAATTATTTTAGAACTTTTAAGTAATAAATATGTGAAAAAAGTAATTTTATTACCAATTGAAAATAAATCAATAAGTTGTTAATTTAAATGTATTCTTGCAAAATGTGTTAACTTTTAAATTGCCGTTGAGTTTTTGTAACTCAAATTGTCATAAAATACACCTCATGTAGTTCTGTGTTTGGTAAATGTATTTAAAGGATGTTTTCTTTACCATTGTGGTCGGTAGGTTTCCATTTATTTTATTTTTAAAGATGTTTAATTTCAGCAAAGATTCATTAAATTGTTCAAAAGTTTTACATTGTTACAAAGATTTTTATTTCAAATAAGTGATGCTTTTTAGATTTCCAATGCATTAAAGAATCCTAAAATTGATCTGCTTCCACAAATTATTAGGCATAACATTGATAATAATAAGAAAATTTACACAGTATTACTATTATTTTTACTGTATTATTGGTGAATGTAGCTTTGGTGAGCATATGAAAAAAAAAATCTAACTAATCCCAAATGCCAGCATAAGTTTATTTTTTATTTATTTATTTATTTTCAAGAAAAGGTTATAGAATGGTTTTTGGTCCCCATCTCTAATACTTATAATGAGTGTTTTCAAACAGGTTTCCTCAAATACTGCCTCTGCCATTGGTCAGACAACAGATACTTATCTCTCAATCCAAATTTGCCCAAATCAAAAGTCTGACATGGTTGCATGGCCTTGTTAGCCCTTGATGGGATCTGACAGCGAAAAAGCATCTTTTTCCATTGATGTCCATTCATAAGTAGCCATAATATGTGTCTAAAAATGTTTTCAGTAATGAAATAATAAAATACCTCACATTTCAAAATTTTAAATTCACAAGTTTGCCCTAAAAGTTTTATTATGATGACTGCCAGATGGTACAGGATCATGTCACACACCTTTGGGATATATTTGCCACTTATTAGCAGGAGTTCAGACAACCTGTCTCAGAGCATTGTGTAGCTGTCATCTTAAACCTACTTTACAGCTTCACTTTCAGTTAATTAAATGTCCAACCCAAAGTATCAAAACCCAGTTTATGTTCCTTCACCTTGAGCAGAGTCTTTGAAACCAGACATTTTTAGAGTTATGCAAGTTCTTAAATTGATCCCAGCTGAACTGAAAGGACCCTGTTCCTTTGGTTAACAGAATCTCCTTTCTTGATTGAAACACCATGAGTCTCGGAACTGTTGGAAATGTACAAGTCTCTCTTTCTGAAAATGCTGACCTCATGCAGAACCACTAGAATGGCTTTGTTTTTGTTTTGTTTGTTTTTTCCAGACTGCCATCCACTTATTTCTTGTTAATGACTAGAAGAAGGGATAAAAGCCCCTAGTGTATGATAAGATGCTAGGCAGGGAGACATTGGTGTTGCTCGGGTTTGTGCACTGATTAGATGCTCTGAGGAAATATTCTAAAAATAAAAGAGAACAGATTGGTCTATGATGATATCATTCTTAGCTTGGTCTGGTAAGGTTTACTGCATCATTGTCAAGTAGACATTTGGTATGGAGCATGTTGACACCTTTAAAAATGAATTTATTGATTGTTAATTGTTATTAGTGAAGAGTATTTAGCACAGTAAAGGGAGCCAGTGGTATTTAAACTCACTCTCTGTTTTGTCTTTCTCACCCTCCCAACATGCCCCGGACCTACATGTATACAAACCTGTATCCTTAGGAAGATGGATGTGTGTGTTCCCAGGGCAGATGGCCATGATGCTTTGCTATGCATATGGCTCACAGATTACCACTCCAGCAGGGTGTCAGAACTGATGAGGCAGCACTGGAGCAGAGCGTCCATTTGCATTTGAGCTTTACTGCTTAGCTGCATGGATGGCCACGCTGCTTCTCATGCTTAATGTTAGAGGGTGAATCCTGAACACAAACATGTGTAGGAGTGCAACCCTCAGGACTGCTTTCAATACATTTTTTCTATAGGAACAAGCATTTTATGCATTCCACTAATTTGAATGTTAATGCCTCTTAAATTTTAAATTCTGAAGTTTTTGAGTGTTATTGCAAACGTTAGTATATAATTTTAGTGGAATACAGTGCAGTGTTTATGCTACTCGTTGCTTGAAAATTATCTTTACATAGTTGAATTAGCTAATGTAATCCTGCATTATAAATATTGAGACATTTTAATTAATTAATTAATGTATTTATTTATTTAATTGCCATGCTTGTATTTGTATTGTGTAGATTTTTTGATTGCTGCATTTGATTTGTTTTATTGTTTGTTTTTAGGTTTGATTTATTGTTGTAATTATTTTGTTTTTGTCTTCATTTTGTTCTGTATTTGTATTGTTTAGTTGGTTTTGATAATTTGTTTTGTTGTATTTTTGTTAGTATTTTTTTGGTTTATTTTATATTATTTTTGTTTCTGTTTTTATTTTGGTTTTATTGTTATTTTATGACTATATTTTGTTTTGTATTTGTATTGTTTTATTTGTTTTGATTATTATTATTATTATTATTATTATTGGTTTGTTTTATAGTTGTAATTATAGTTTTTATGTTTTTACATTTTAAAATGTGTTTTAATTGTAATTGTATTTTTTTTATCTGTTTTTGTTTTGTATTATTTAGACTTTTTGTTTTGTTGTTTGTCCCAAATTATAGCTTCATAACAAAATTGTGTAGCTGATCAGCAAAATTATACAAACAGAGAATTACTGGTTCTACAATGCTTTACTTTTAGTGCATTTAGTATAGACTGATGTCTCTACATGTCCAAGTCCTGCCCTTCCTCTGAACATCCTGCCAGGGTGGAATCTGTTTTGCATATAATGATGACCCATGTTATGAAAGATTTATGCCATTTCATTGCAGTAATATAATGTTTTATGAAGGCCATCATTTACCTGCCACGCATAATGCCCTGTTTCTGAGATCTGTCAGAATCAAGCAAATCGCAGACTAATAAATCTCATCAGACAGCAGCAATGTCAATAACTGCAGCTTATGCATTTGTGAATATACTCAAGGTATGTTTTGGTCTGTAAAATCTCAGTCTTAGTCGCCCTGCAACATGACCCAATGCCTCAACCTAATCTTGACAAGGAGAAGGACATTGTCTTTTATCTGTTCCTATTTAATGAATGTACTGCCCTAAAGGACGAACACTGTATCTGATGTAAGAGAGTACAATGTTTTGTTCCCAGGTTCATGGGTGTCGGGAAACATCAAAGTCCTCTACAGCTATAGAGCTTAATTTCTCTCTGTGTAATGAGGAGAGTTAGCGAGTACTTTCAAGTCCCTTCAAAGACAGGCTAATAATAAAATAAGAGTAAATCAAAGATGTATTTTAGTCACAGCCTGTATTTTAGGATGAATTTAGGATGTATTATCATCAGATGAAAAAACCCTCTCTGTTTGAAATGCATTATGGGTGACTCAATTAAATTTTTTTCATCTTTATCAAAATGTACTTGATGCTATGATTGAGATCATATAATATGGTAAATAATAGCCCATGATAAAGTACAAAATAGCTTTTATTAAACATAAGAAGTAACTTTTCCTGCACATGCCTGTGCACGGTGGCTCTGGATGTTTCCACTCCAGACTCAGTCCACTGCTTCCGCAGGTTCCCCAAGGCCTGGAATCGGTCCTTCTCCACAATCATCCTCAGGGTCCGGTCACCTCTTCTCGTTGTGCAGCGTTTTTTTGCCACACTTTTTCCTTCCCACAGACTTCCCACTGAGGTGCCTTGATACAGCACTCTGGGAACAGCCTAATCGTTCAGAAATTTCTTTCTGTGTCTTACCCTCTCGCTTGAGGTTGTCAGTGATGGCCTTCTGGACAGCAGTCAGGTTGGCAGTCTTACCCATGATTGCAGTTTTGAGTAATGAACCAGGCTGGGAGTTTTTAAAAGCCTCAGGAATCTTTTGCAGGTGTTAAGAGTTAATTAGTTGATTCAGATGATTAGGTTAATAGCTCGTTTAGAGAACCTTTTCATGATATGCAAATTTTTTGAGATAGGAATTTGGGGTTTTCATGAGCTGTATGCCAAAATCATCAGTATTAGAACAATAAAAGACCTGAAATATTTCAGTTGGTGTGCAATGAATCTAAAATATATGAAAATTTAATTTTTATCATTACATTATGGAAAATAATAAACTTTTATCACAACATGCTAATTGTTTGAGAAGGACCTGTATAGTCTACATAAATATTTAAGCCTTTCTACAAATAATACAGCATAGCAAGACAAAATGACATGATGTAGGTGAACTTGAAAAGTTAGTTTTTTGTTTAGATTTTAACGTTAGCCCAGCGTTAGTATTCAGTACAATTCTTTTAAAATACGTGAAGGTCTGAGTGATGATAACCATGTGTTGCTGTTTTATGCATGATTCTGTGGCCTGAAGGCCCACACTTGGACAAAACACACTGGCATATCCTATTACTGCTTAGGATCTTTATTTGAATGACCTAAGTGGGTCATTCTTGGTTGTGGGGCAGATAACAGAGAAGACCCTGCTGTTGTCCTTTTGCCCAGAGAGAGTAATCGGACTCATTTGCTGCAGGCTCAGAGGTGGCACTCATTACACCTGAGCTCTCCATGTTTAATTGGCCTCATTAAGTGATTAACTCCACAAATTTACCTTTCCCCTCAAGGGTGCAATGCTGAGCACTCTATCACTGGGCTTCCTGGAATCCCTCCATTAAAATAAGCCCCTGTCAGCGTCAAACTCCTTCCGGACCTGTTATAGGAGTTCAAGGGATAGTGTTTTAGGGTGCAGAGTGTTTCTTTCCAGCAACTGTAATGAGAAATGATTCGTTTGCACTGTGGGAAATGCTTCCGCTGGTGCCTGGCTGAAACCAAAGGCTGTTATTATTTCCATGGATATGATCATTGACTCATCATATTCTGCTACGGTCCCTCTGACAGCCCAATAACATTGGAGGTAAAGTGGCAATTCAAGTAGTTAACTTGTTAGACAACTCTACAGGCCGCTTCCTCCTGTAAAGACTTTTCGCGTAGCCTTGCACTGAGGCTGCAGGGAGGGAGCAGAGATGCGGACAAATTGGACCCATCATTTTTCATGCACGCAGTGACATCCCCGTCAGCCAATTTCACTCCAATAGCCTCTCTCAGGGATCATTGATATCTGCATTAGAGACCTTTGTTAAAGGTCTCATCTAAATGCATTGAAAAATGTCTCGCTCTCCTGTGTACTTCCAGCTGAAAAGGCGAGGGGGGTCTGGCTGTGTGTACTCACTGAGATTTGCCGACTTGGCTCTGTCTACATTAAGGTTTGTTTGCAGCCAGACAATGCAGTGTCCCTGAACTCTGGAGAAAACAACGGGAGAAAAACAACTACCGCAGAAGCAAATGGCAGGGCTTCTGGAGGGGCATTTGCACGGTGAGTTCTTATTGGAACATATGACAAGTCCTCCCTCATGTCTATGGCACCGCTCCATCAATCTCAGTTTCACTTGAATGTTCACTATTTCGTTGTTAAAAAAAAACCAAACGGTGAAAGTAAATCTCAAGCTCACTGCAATATAGTCTAGTAAACTAGGCAATTGGATGGGGAGTACAATTTGTGCCCTTCAGCTAAGTCCTAAAAGACACATTTTGAGTTTTGGTCTCCGTTTTCCATTCCCACAACAACCCACCACAGGGGATCAGACAGAAAACAATGGCTTTCTTCATGTAATTCTTACATGTTTTGGAAGTTGAATTACAAGGTTTGATTGAAAGCACAAAGATCCTTATAAAGTAATAATCTTTCATGGTTTTCAAATGCTTTTAAATGAACCTTGGCTCTTTCTTTAATATTAAATCAGTTGTTTGCATGCACGAGTTCTCATCACTCATAAGCTTGCAGTAGAACAAAATGCAATAGATGTAGTTGTCACCTTTGTGCTGGACTTATCATAGCTCACAGCCTTAATTTCCATATTAATCAAAGGTCTCTTGTTCAACTTTTTGATTCTAATGCACCCCAGTGTCCACAATAAAAGCCGAAGGACCCATAACTTTTTCATCTGCATAAAATTTACTGGATAATGATTAAAGGATTTATACATTGGCCATGGAGGTATTTTATACTTTTTCATGACTTTCCCAGGACTATTATCATGAAGTAAAAATGTTTTCTAACTCACCCTGTGAAATGTCTCAACCTTTGCTGGACGACAGCTGCCAGACCCTACTGCCATGCACGGACCCAAAACTTTAATATGACACCAAACTCTGGAATCACTCTGAATGAAAAATCAGCCCAAGGGGGTCAGTGACGGAAAGAAATAGGGTTTCAGACCGGGTCAAGCAAAGCATACAACACTCCATGCAGAAGTACGGGCAAGGCTTTCGTCTATTTTCAACCCATCGTTATTCCTCATAAATTCCAAACTAGCCTCTGACAGCATGAGTGATGAGCCTGCCATTGTGAATGTCAAGAGAAATGGTCTCTCAACCTATACCTCGCCGTTTCTCATTGTGTATGAGACTTAAGGTTTATGGAGGAATACGGCCATTCTGATGAGCATTACTCACTGGGTACCAAGGGCACGCTGATCTACTGTCAGATGAGACAAGCACCAAGGTACAATTCTTCTACCCTTGTTTTATTCTTCTCCACAACAGATTAAAATGTCCAATAATATCATTTTATTTGATGGACCAGTTTACAGTAAAAACAGAATGTATATCGAGGGCCAGGTTTGTTAATTTTATGTGTAAAATAGGGGGGCATTGTGCATACATATTAAAATATCCATTAATATTAATATTGTTGCAATTCACCAGTTCACAACATAAAAAATGCTGTACTTGATTCTGTGTGCAATGTTCTGTTGATGTATGGCCCACAGAGCCCCACTGCACTGAAGTTGTTCACTGAATGGCTGAATTGATTTAAATGAAGCAAGATCAATGTTCATTGGACAACAGACTCTAAACACATCATTTTGGTTCCCACCCAGATGTAAGAGTGCTGTAAGTGCATAATAAGTGGTATTTGCATTGAAAAACGGCATCTTTATTCACTGGACAATCACTGGTTGGTCTGGCTTCTTTATATGATGATTGGGTGAGCTTGTAAATGGGTGGGGCTTTGTTACTGTTGAGTGCTCAGAGAGAGAGACAAACAGGTAAAGTCTGTAGCAACTTTAATTTAGCATTCAGTTGGTTGTTTCTAATCTTGCTTCATATAGTACCATTTGTTGTAAATGTAATAATTTATGTTAGAAATTTAGGCTGGAATAGATTACACTATGCAGTTTAGAGAAGTCAACATTAGTTGCCAAAAGTCAGAGTCACACTGCAGATTTTGGGCAGTCAGAGTTGAGATTTCATGTGTATGATAGTCACATACTCAGATTTTTTTTAGCTTCAGACTATAATTTTTAAATTATATTTTAGTTGTAATCCTCCAGTTGGAGGATATCAAATGCGCTTTCATTAGTAATGCATCTCCCAGCAACAAGGCACATGTTTTGTTGTGTTTGGAATGACTTAAAAGTCTTTTGCCCAGTTTTTCTCTGTAACCATTTACTATGTCAGCAAATGTATGATGCCTAGTGTTTTCAAATCATTTCAGCTTTTAAGTCATGTAGTGTGTTCTGGCCTGAAGTAATTATACAAAACACTGTTGATCTATATACTTAGCCCTAATTAGTGGTTTGATTCCTTTGCTTTCCCAGTCTTAAAGGTGCAGTTGGAGATCTCGAAAAAAAATGCTAACTTTAGACTTCTAGCACTGAAAGCGTCTGTCCCTGCCTGCAAATCACCATGCCTCCTGAACGCATGAATGCGCATTGAACAGATGACTATAGACAACATATCTACAATACATCTTGTCTCATTCACCGGTTAAAAAAACTACTACAATACCAGGACGAAACGTCAGGTTGTTAATGTTTGCCTGTTATTCTCGCTCTTTATGCATAGCGTATGTGACTGCGTTGATGACATCTCCTGTCTGCGAGAACCGGGTGTGCAGAGGTATGCAAATACATATGTTGACTAGGGCGGCATGATTAATCGAATGCGATTGTCATGCGTATCTTGCCAATAAAGCTAGTTCTGTGATTAGTAGTAAATCTCCAGCACATGCTTTCAGATGGAGCAGCATTTACTACACAGAGCCATAGTTCACTCATACGTTACGCAAGATCGCTTTCATAATAGCAGACAGTTATTAAATCGAAGAAATTGTTCTGCAAATATTAAAGCTGTTTGTGTAGTAAATGCTGGTCCATCTGAAAGTACAGTTTGTCAAAATACCACATTTAATAACATGTTTTTACTCCAAACTCACTTCATAACGTCAGTTGAGTCTTTGAAATAGATAATTCTGTGAGATGACGTGACTTTTTACACCGAATAAGGCATGCAACATATTTCATAGCATTCTAAGCAGTGATAAAGGCTATGTCAATTAGCATTGCATTATTCTAAGACGAACTCCGTTTATTGCCATTTATTGTTGTAGTCATGTGTTTATTATTCATGTGAATCAATGAAAGCAGTTAGAGCTTGTTTTTTCAGCAAATTCTATAGGGATTTTCTGTTTTTCTTCTATGAGGCATATTTGTAGTTTCAGCACAAGTGCGCCCTCTTGCCTTCGGATGGTGATTTACTGCTGATCACAGAACCATGCTTCACTGAAAGATACTCATGACAATCTTGATGTTGACAGGAAGTATGAATGTCTCAAGACAATCACCTATTGCACCTTTAAAAAAACACCAGTTACACTGATTGTAATATTTATCTAGTTAGCAGCACTGCCTAGTTAGACTCTGCTGGTAGAAATTGTAACTACATCTCAACCCAAAAAGCATCTTTCTACAATTGTGTCATTTTTACATTAATCATTATTACTGCAGAATGTTGCAACTGACCAATCAGAAACGAGCGTTTCATGGACCCGTGTAATAAAATATGGTTAAATTGTAACTGCCTTTTGGGTAACTGTATACTGAACTAATTTTTGTATTTTAAAGGTGCAAGTCTTGCAGTGTTTCACCATAACTGGCACAGTTTCTTGAAAATACGTCTCCTCTTGCTATGACTTGGGTACCAGATCAAAAGGATTTTGTTAAGGGGAGCTGAATTCAGCAGGGGCAAATGCAAAACATATTACCCTGTACCTTACACCACAGAGGCTCCCAACGGGCTCCCAGTGGATGAGGCTGAGGCAGTTTTTAGCAATAGCTATTAGCCCACCGATTGCATATTTATGAAAACTTTATGAAGCATTTAAGCCTCAATTCCACTAGAGCGTTATGTGCGCAGACTTGACAGCTTTCCTTAGAGATTAGTTTTCAGCTTCACAGCTAGATTGCAGTCTGCACAGATGGCTTTTTTTTTTTTTGCCGCCTGCACTCAAAGGCTCAGGCATTAATGGCTGGGTCCCATACATGATGCGTACATGGATATCAGGCTAGTTGTTCTTGTTTGCTATGCGCTGTGGGAGGAAGGAGGAACGCAGCGGCAGGCGCTGTAGTAAATGTCATGGCTGATGAGGTCAGTAGGCCTGGCATCACTCTCACCATTATGCCAGCCTATGCGAAGCGTTGTCTCATGCACCCTGCTGCAGTGCACGCTACATAAGCAATTCAGTTTTTAGAGCGCTTCCTGAGTTTGAGGAATATTAGATTCATTTCCTTAGCAATCTTCTGGGATATGCATGTTTATCCTCTAACACCAGAATAGCAAAAGGGAGTAAGTCTGCAGTATATAACGACTCTTACTCAAAGTAAATAATGCTGAAAAACTAGTCATAATAGATTTTATTTTGTTTACTTTTTACTAATGTATAGTTCAGCTTTTAGGAGCTCATAATGCATCTTGATGCAGCAAATGTGTTATGAAATACTCAGATTTTATTTATTCTTTGGCATCAAGCCAACAAGTTTAGAAAGTGAGTTAGACTCATGCAATTTTATGATAGGTCTACACAAGCTTTACGTTCTTCCATGATACAATGATTTTGAAAATATAAATGACATGAATCATAAAATATTGATAATTAAGGCAGTTAATAAAAGCAATTTGCTGATTTTAAAATTACACATTTTGACACACAAGATATTTAATCTAAATATTCTTGTTCTGTTAACAAGTTTTATTTTTATTTTTAATCCGTACATTATGCTTACCGAGACTGCATTTATTTGATCAAAAACAAGTAAAAAAGGCAAACATTTCTGATTCTTTATGAAATGTCTAATTTTGTGTACAAATGAAGGGAGAGTTTACCACGAATACTCGGCACTTATTTGACTCCTAAACCAATTTCAAGGCCACCGTTTTTTTACTAAATGAGATTTTAGAGGTGATTTCCACACATTGATTGTGTGACTTGCCTCAAGCATGCATAAAATGACCTGGAAATGTTTCTTTCAGATATGTTAATGGGTTTCAGTCCCAAACAGGTTGAAAACACTTTCAAAGAGTCGTAATCATGCACATTTATATGCTAAAATGGATTAATTGGACGTCTTCAGAGACCAAAGCCGGAGAAGTCATCTTCGAGACCGCGTGCTCCGTCTAAACCCAGGAGAAAGTGAATGCGAGAGGTGCAGCCTGTCAATCAATGTTCATTTCACTCGCATCTGCCCTTAATTTAATCACTGTTTAATTAGGGGCTTTCTCTGTGAGGCTCGGTTACAGAGCTTTTTTCTTTCTCTACGTGTGCAAATATAGCCGACGGACAACTGCAGGCCGCTGTCTTCACTATCTCAGCACTATTTAGCTACCTCAGGGCCTCATAAATCTGCTGATAATGTCAAGGGCAAACACATATGCATAGAAGTGATGAAAAGTGTCTGCGGGAGGGCAGTTACAACCTCACCTCAAGCGCTGAGGAAAACTTACCTCCCTCGGCCCGTCCCAACTGTCATCTGGCACATGTATGAACAAAATGCCTGAGAGCTTGGGGATTCTTTGAGGGAGACTAAGGTTTATTGCATGACAAACACATTGTGCATCTTGTAGTTGGATTACCAGATCACTTCAGACCATATATTGTGACTGCGTCTAGGGAATAACTTGAATTTAGCTCTTAAGCTACAGCAATCGATATAAATTTAGCATGGTAATAATCAGGCTCTCTGGGTATAGTTCTGCAGGCCCCCTGAGCCCCTGATACCAGCTGCTGCAGGCAGCCAGTGAAGGAGAACAACTACTGCTACTCAGCTCTCTCTCTCTCTCTCTCTAATTTTCTCATTCATGCTCTTGCTCTCTTATGTACTCAGTCCCGTCCCATACTGCCACACTTTAAGTCTCACAAAACAAGAAAAACAGAGCGCTGCACACTGTAGACATGTTTAGCATTTAGCATTTCTGTGTGAGAGAGTCAGGCTTGGGGAGGAATGGAAGTCAAACATGCTCAAGCTATCGATACGGTTAACAAACTGAATCATTGTGATGGCCGCTACAAAAAAATGCATTCGTTGAGTGTGATTTTTCAAAGATTTGGTTTGAAAAAATATTTGAAGTACATTGTTGTAGGGAGGCCTACAGGACACGTCCTGGCCAGGGTTTTTATATTGCCTAAAACATCCAAAGAAGTTTGAGCAAAAACATGCCCGTATTGGACATAATCAACCAGTCGTGGGGCTGCACGTGAGACCTATAGGGAATGATGAAAGTGATGCAAAAAAGTGATGCGCACGTGTTTGTTTGTTCGTTTGACTTGAAGCGTCGCTGCGCACCGATCAAAAAAGAGACACCAAAGTAGGTGCGAGAGCGAATCGAAAGCATAATGAGCCATCTGCTCAGCTCTCTATAGCTCTCATGAATGTCACATCAACCTGCGATCAATGATCAACCTGCAAAGAGCAAACAGCCAAAACCTGGATATTTTTGGCAATATTAAAATCCTGGCCAGGACGTGTCCCGTATGAATGGAAATATGGATAGGCATACTTGTTGGTAACACTGTTTTGTTAGATTTTTGCCAGTTAAGGCTTGAATGTTGTGTGTTTTCCCACACGAAGCGATTGCATCGTTTGAGAAGACATGTTTATGATACTTTTTTTTTTTTTTTAGTTTGAAAGCCTCCCAGTTTATTGTAATTGCATGAAATAGTGACCAAAACTAAATTCATTATTTTGTGTTCTGCAGAAACTGTACGCCACACAGATTTGGAATGATGTTGAAGTGTGTATTGTGAAAATAACAACTTCTTTTTTTTAACGAACTGTTCCTTTAATGTCAGCTACTCTATAAAAGTATAATCTTAATGGTACCAAACTGCTTTTTGTTAAAATAAAAATATTATTATTATTTTTACTTTTTTTGATGAAATATGCACCAGGAATTTCTTTGTTTTATGATATTTACGATAGGTTACCCAAAGTAGTAAATAGGCTACTAAAAGTAGTAAAATTGTTATTTTCATATTGTGATATTTGTATTAGATCAGAGATGCCCACAGGAAAAATCTGGACCTTGATGACTTTAAATTTAAAAACTTAAAATTTAGATTTATACATCATCTGAAAACTGAATAAATAAGGTTTGGTAGGATATGACAATATTTGGCTGAGATACAATTGAAAATCTGGAATCTGAGCATGCAAAAAATTCTAAATATTTTTAAGAAATATAAATATAAAAGAAAATTGCCTTTAAATTTGTGCAAATTAAGTTCTTAGCAATACATATTACTTATTAAAATTAAGTTTTTATATATTTACAGCAACGAAATTTACAAAATATCTTAATAGAACATGATATTTACTTAATATCCTAATGATTTTCGGCATAAAATAAAAAAACTATAATTTTGACCAATACAATGTATTTTTGACTATTGCTACAAAAATACCTGTGCAACTTAAGACTGCTTTTGTGGTCAAGGGCCACATATCACAAGAAGGGAGAAAAAAGGAAAAACATGCCACTGAAGAATATTATATATTTGAATACAATAAAGCATTAACTTTTGGTCCTATGGCCTTCAATCAAGTTTATTTTTGTCCCTTCATATAGTACAAAGCTTGGGCTCGTCTGGATTAGATCATCATTTTTAAATCAGTAATTAGCATTTATGAATAATATTTTAAACACTGTAATAATAATACGGTATTTAAAAAACTGGAAAACATTTAAGGAACACCTCATCTTGTCCTCATAATAGTTTTTCTGAGTTCCTGGGTTCAGTTTAGGTCAGTCGTAGGTGTTCAGCTCCACTGAGATCTAAATATAGCAAATCAGTTGTTTCTACATCTAATGGTAAAATATGTCACGATTGCATAATTTGCGTGTGTTTGTCAAAGCTCAGTGTAAAGACATTGTTTGTGTCATGCACAATGCCTAGCACAAGAACCGAGCCCTCATGCAATTGACAACCCGCTGTTCCTGACATTAATAAAGATGGAACATGTACAGGAAATTAAACTCTCACTTTCCCATCGTAAGGAGATGGTATCCGTCACCCAACTGTTTTCCTCACAATCAGATAAAATTATCAAATTGGAGCTGGGTCAGCCCACACATGTTGCCAGAGTGAGTATCCAGCAAGATTATTCTTAAAAATGGACGGGAAAACAGAATGAAATTGAATTCAAAACTATAGATGGGATTCATCACAGCTTTAAGCATGCTTGATGTTTTCGATGAAGTTTCAGTCTCTTTCTGCTTGATCACACACACACACTCTTTATAGGCCCAGAAAATGGCCTGACATGTATATTCAGGACATTGATGAGAAGATTTAGACAAAGATTTAGTGAGACAAGGATCGAACAATCCCTAGAGGGCATTCATAGCGGATTCCTTGATGTATCCAAAGATTAAATGATTGACAACATCTTAAATTTGGGAATTGCTACAGTACATATAATGCACAAGCAGCCACTAGAGGGGGGTGGCTGCACATTTCATTGGCACTATCTAGTAACTAGCTTCCACAAAAAAGAAAAAAAACCACCAGGAAAATGTCATATTCTTGATCATCTGGTTCTTCTGTGAGAGACTAATTATGACTCAATCAGATTAGAGAAATGAAAAAGACGTTACATATGCTGCAAGCATTGACCGGCATAAGCACCAAGGACCCTGATCAAAGGTTTCCTTCATGTGGCTCTAGCCAGGTTGCACTAAAAACAAGTGCTCTGTAGCCTTGTTGAATAAATGACCAGACAGGCTCATCAGAATTCAGCTGAAATAAGAAGTTAGCTGAGAGTAATTCAAGGCAGATTTGAGCATATCCGTCTGGATCCCTGTGCTTCCACTCCACCGTAATTGATGGGGAAATGTTAATTATGTTCCCATATAATAGCAAGACCTTGAAAATGAAGGCGTCTTAAAATCTCACACGAGCTATATTCTCTCCGGGAGTATCAGAAGGGCTTATACCTCATATTTCCCTCTAGTTTAGTGGTTTCTTGGGAGAACGTGGCCACACAAAACTCAGAACACGTCTGTGAACTGTGTTGGCTGTTGGCTGTAGACTTCATGTTGTGGCTATCCTCTGAATGCTTCTTATGAATTCCCAGGCTTGAGCACGGTGACGCGAGCGCACAGACGCTCTCTAATCAAGAAGCAATGACAAACAGCCAGATGGATAAAGCTACAGATTCATGGAATGACTGAACACTGTGGGTTTGTGAGCCTGAGTGTTGTTTTAAATGAGTCCCTTACGAGTTAATTACATAATCTCACTGGCTTTTTATGTTTGGATAGGAACAGATACATAAATGTTTGTGTCAGTAAATGAATATGTATTTTTTTTAAAACATGTATTTAGACGCTACTGTAAAGCGAGTAAGACTTTTTTGGTAAGAAATACTTTTAATCTGCAGGGAAAGTTTAAATTGAAGCACAGCTGTCTTTTAACTTTAAAATGTTTCTTGAGAACCAAATCAGCTTGTGATTTCTGAAGGATCATGTGACACTGAAGACTGGAGTAATGATGCTAAAAATTCAGCTTTGCCACAGGAATACATTTCATTTGAAAATATAATAAAATAGAAAAGAGTTTGTTAACTTATAATATTTCATAACATTTCTTTTACTGCAATCAATCAATCAGAAACTTGCAGATCCCAAATTTTTAAATGTAGTGTACATTTGGGGCAAAGTAAATCAATACATAATATTATATTTGTCTTCATTAGCCATTTTAAAGACACATTTAACCCTATATATATATAATTCTTTTTTCATTATTTATTTACCCTCACACAATTTCAAAGTTTCCAATTTACTTTTTTTTTCTATATTTTGAAGAATATGCTGGTCACTCCAAAATAATGTATTAAATTATTATTATGTAAGGACAGAATATGGAAACCATATAATAGTTTGCTGTAAGGAACAGAACACAATTCAATGAACTATTCATCTTTATAGTCTTGCAGTGTGACAAATGCATTTTTTTAAACTACAAATATTTCATGTCTCTCAATTAAAATGAGGTCATGCATCTTAATTACAATAGAATCAGTTTCACATATAGTACAGCATGTTACACCACGTGATGTCAACTTTCCAAAAACATTTCACGTCAACTACCCATTTATCAAGATCCAGCTATAATTTTAAGATGCCTAATAGTAAGAATCTCCAAATGTCTCCAATTTAACACATAGAGCTCTTTTCTGTACATAAAAGTAAAGCAGTTGACCACTAAGTTGTTCGCTTTTCCTTTTCAAGATATCATTTATACCACTTCAGAAGTTTGAGTTTAAGCTTGGGTGACTTTCAAAGCTTCTAGTTGAAAATTAGCTTGAAACTTCAGGTTCAGATCTATTTCAAAACGCATTACCCTGCCAAACAGCTCACTTACAGCTCTCTGTTTCATAGCCATATTGTGTTTGTCCACATGTCAGTCGTGGAAGAGCTGTCATTGCATCACCCAATCAATTGAAAGTAAGATTACCGTTGCAGACCACAGCGATGGGTGACATGATGATTATTAGGTCCTGAAGCCTGCAAGGTATGGTTTGTCCCCTCTTTTAAAAAAATGATATCCCTATTGCAATCTAAGGACTGAGTGCACACTGCTTTGATATGCTCGGCTGGTCTGAGAATTTAGTGTGGCTTTTTCTTCTTCTTTTTTTCTCACTCTCTGAATATCCCACTGAGGAGAGACAGGTGTCTGGTTTCTATTCCCTCCACACACGTTCAACGAAATGCAGATTGCCAGTGGAGATCACAGTCTGACTGAAATGATAGTGGTTTTGGAAATGCCTGTATGAGCTTTAGAGATACATTTAAAGCAAAATGGATACAACAGACAGGAATGATTGCTGTAATGATAGTCCCCTACCCAGGCATTTTTCATAACTGGAAACTTGGAAGTGGGCCTGATTTGAAAGGAGGGTGAACGGCAGTCTATTGGCCGAGCGCATGCGAAGTCCTGTACAATTTGTGAAAATGTTTCGCTCTAAATCACTCCTTGTGTTCTTTAGAGGTTTAAGGTAATCGAGTTCGCCACGAGAGCCGGCTGCTGAATGATAACGTTTGGCATGAATTTGCCAAGTTGCGATTGGGAGATTTCAAATGCTGTTTGCACAACACTCACATTTAGTAAATAGCTAACATATGCAATTTCATGACAGTCAAAATTAGCATCCATGAAGCAGATATTGCATTACGGCAAGTGGCGATTAAACCTAAATGCTTTGATTTATTTTTATTGTATCTCATACAATGCAGGGTGACCTGTATAATTCACAGCGACTTGTTCCCCTTTGATATATTTTTTAAAGCTAGACGGGAGGTTATAGCCGTTCTTCATTATGACTACATGCGAGTGTATTTATGAGCTGAGATTTACACAAATAGCACATTTCTTTAGGAAGTAGCCATATCATTTCTTTAATGAGAATGGCACAAAGGAATCCGTCTTGTAAAATGGCATGCTTTTAACAGCGAAGTGAAGCCGGGGATGCTGAAAAACATGGGAGAGAGATAATTATGGAGCCCTATACTGTATGTTAAATCACATCATCAACCCCAACCCATATACTCTTTTTAACTTAATGTAGAATTGATCATAAAACACTCCAATTAAATGAGGAAGTGAAGCTTTAAAGCAACAGCTTCAAGGAAACCGCTGGATGACTTGCACGTATTTAAATTAATAACAAATATGAATATTAATAAAATAATAGTTAATTAAATAAAATGACTTAAAATACATACAACCAAGAAATTTTGTGAAATCATATATATATATATATATATATATATATATATATATATATATATATATATATATATATATATATATATATATATATATATATATATATATATATATATATATAAAATTTCTTGGTTGTATGTATTTTAAGTCATTTTATTTAATTAAATGTATACATACATATATACATACATACATATATATATATATATATATATATATATATATATATATATATATATATATATATATATATATATGTATGTATATATGTATGTATAAAAATATATATATATATATATATATATATATATATATATATATATATATATATATATATATATATGTATGTATGTATATATGCATGTATAAAAAAATATATATATATATATTTTTGTGTTCTGTAGAAGTAAGTCATAGAGGTTTGGAATTACTATACTGTGAGTAAATGATTTATTTCTTTTGATCTCTACTTTTAAATGAACCCTATGAAAGTGAGAGAATTGTTTTGATGGTATTGAAAGACCAGAACACCTATCATGCTCCTTAAAAACAACTTCCATAGACCACTATGATTAAACACAAGCACTGCTGAGCTTAAAGCCCGGCCAGACAGGGCTGCTTTAGACCTTCAGGTCAGTTGGTATTTAATTGGGTGCTTAAAATATTCACAGGGATACTGCATAGATAAATGAAGTCCTAAGCACAGTGTAAAATTTACAATAGGTCAGGTGTCATCTAATGCCACGGAATAATTTACTACGCGATCTTAATGTAACTCTAATGCCAATTAATACATCAAGCACATTAAAGAATCGTAATGGCATTTACCAGTTACAGATTGTGAAATTATTTGGAATGAGAACGATAAGACCTCATGTCAAGATCTGGAAGAAGCCACTGCGTTATGTGCTTTTATTTGAACTGCAATTACCTTTAATGGATGAGATCCATTTAAGAAAGGGCTAGAAGATCCTATCATTTTCTTCACAAGAACCGCATTAGCTCTTGATCCAGTTAACACCACAACACGGAGTAATATCTATCTCCACTTATCTATACCCCATTGTTTCCTATCAAACCTAGGATCCTTACCCTTCCCTTTCATCACTCTTTCTAATGGCTTATTTGATGATAATTAACCCTGAATCCTACAGAGATGGGCCGTGGGCAGATTGATGGCCTAGCCGCGGTGGAACACCTGTTTGGCAGAGGAGCTCACGGCACAGTGCATGCTGAATGTGACCGCGACAAGATGAAGGCGGCGATGCCAGAGACAAGCACATATGTGCTCTAGAATGGTTCTGTGGACCTTGAGCACAGGAATGACACAGTGCGTGACCTCGGTCAAACAGGTTTTGAACCTGTCTCAGGTAACTCGGTAGGTGGAGAGAATTAGTTTTAGAGCCATACATATCCATGTCACTGAGGCCTGTGTGAGACTAGTCACTAGGAGGAAACATTTACAGGAAACTGCCACAGCCATGGTGATTCTATAGGTTTCAATACTTTAATATTGTACATGTAAAAAAAAAAATTTCACTAATTATCACTACTTATTAGCTGCTAGTTAGCATGCCTAATTGTGACATATTGGCTGTTTATTAGTAGGCCTACTTAGGTCATGCACATATTCTGCATGACCATATTCTACATCCTTAATCCTGCCCAATACCTAAACTCAAAAGCTGCCTTACTAACTTTTAATAACAGTGGTTAGGAGTTCATGGAGTAAAAGTTGCAGTTAATAGTTAGTTAAAAAAAGCAATGTTAACTGAATACAATTTTAACTGTTCATCATCACAATGCTCTTTCAAGTGTTTTGTGTTCCCCTGAGAAACTTTGTGTTTTCTCAAAAGAGGGTTATATAGTTGACTAACACTAAGACCATAACACACATATTATTACTTAAAATAAAATAAAGGTTAACTGAAATAAAATACAATATAAAATAAACATTATTAGTTTCAGCTGTTTGACAAGGCAACATTTCTCATTCTCATTTAGTTTATATTAAAGTGATAAAATGACAAACTAAACTGGATATAAAAGGAATAAAAACTAGATATAAAATAATAAACGCTAATAAAATGCCAAAATTGTAAAATAACTAAAACTGTAACTAAAACACTGAAAACAGGAAATAATAATAATAAAAAAATATTAACAAAAACTATATTAGTATCTCAGTGATGCACTGACCAATAGTGCTTTATGCAATGCTACACAATTTAGAATAGACTTTCTTGACTAATGTTAAAGCATCTTTAAAATGCTTGCTAATGCTAAGCGAAGTACAATGTTTTGTGAACATCTTGCATTAATTTATTGGACTCATGAGACATCATATACTAGTATAACATCAAAAGATTGCTTTAATTATCAGTACTGACAACATTAAAAACCTGATATAAATTAAGGCTGTTTGTACATATCAAGCTGCCCATGCGCAACCGATTGAATATCAGTTATCAGTCATCACAGGGTAAACACTTGTGGATAAACACATCTTTCTATGCCACTCAGCATATTCACTTTAAGTCCCAGACAGCCCTGGATTCCAAAAATACAACCGTGCAATTAGTTTGCGGCATCTTGCCCCGTTTTTACTGAATGATTATGTACTACGTCTGATTAGCCCTGAGGAAATAAAGTAACATGTCTTAGCAGAAAGACATTCTCACATGTGCTTTCCATTCAGCCCAGCTGTTACCTGTCATGTCTTTTTCCTCTGTTTTCAAGAGAATTTGTTTCACTAAAACTATCAAAACATCCTTAAACAAGATCAGTTTACATTAAAAACAATATTGCATAAGCTATTCAGATTTTTTTTTTTTTTTTTTTTTTTTTATAAATCAAAAATGTTTTAATGCATTATATATTTTCTAAATGCAAGTCTTGTCAAATAACTCTTGGGATAATAGATATATAATAATTTATTTTATTTTATGTAAAACAACAAATATAATGATTAAGCAACGTTCTGATCATCCGCGTTTGGAATTTATGCAAACACAAATGCTAGGAAAAGAAGACGATGCTTCTTTTGGTGCATCCATTAATGAAGTATCTTCATACACTGCTACACAAGATGAGAGGGCTCTCTTTTTGGCAGACCATATGCATCTATGAATATGCATGAAAATCTGTCAGCTGGTTAACAAGAAGGACATATATGCAAGACAGGAAGCCATAGGTCAGTAAATTGAGGTATGGAAATTGCTAACCTCTGTCTGTTTGAGGACGTATATTCTCTGAGACTGTGGACTGATTCCTAGCAGGGAACCTGTCGATATTTTTAGACTGATTTAGCTGTAATAGGCCACATATGTTTTAAATTTCCATGTAAAATCACAGATTGTCGAAGCTGATGTTTAATGTGAGACACAATGTTATTTTCTTAATGAATGAAATATCCTTTACTAAATCGCATACGTGACATAATGTGTTGAAGGACGGCCATAATCAAAATGATAATCTAACATTCTTGAAATGTTTAACATCTAGCATTCATTTTTAATATTCGGGGACATCTGTTTCTGATAATGTGTTCCAGAAAATGTATTAACTTTTTCCTTCCTTTTTTTTTTCTGTGAGGTTCAAATTGTAAGTTTTAAAATTACACACAAAGCTTTGTAAACCTAGTTATTGTATCTCTTGAAAAATAAATAACTCTTTGGTAGTACCAGATAGCACACTACATTGATTTAGTCCATGCTTGTAATTTAACAAGAATTCATCTTACCTCCAAACTGTATTTTCAAGTGTGAGATGCCTCTCAGAAGCGTCAGAGTGCAAACAACCCTAGTTTCTTAACTATTTATCCCCAGACACATCAGTCTGACGTTTCACCCTGTGAAAACATGTGTCCCCGGGCATTCACGAGTCACTGCCAGGGCGCCGGTCCCTCTGGTATAAATTAACCTCTTAAATTTTCATGATCTTAACATGCCAGGCTTCTGAATTCCATCATAGAAGAGTTCTCAAAGCTAATGACTGCAACTGTCCTGACAGCGCCATCAAAAAGCCTTTTTTTTTTCTGAACACAAACACACACAAACACTTTTGCTATTAAGTACTCTGTAATGGTGCATTGGTTTTAAGTATAATCAATTACAGTTTAATCATTTCCCTTTCCTCGCTGCCCTCCTTTATCTCCCTCTCTTCATGAACATTATATGAAACACTTAATTATTCATTGGTAATGCCTGTCGTGGTGAAATATTGGCTATTGCCAATCTGAATGCATCAAACTACCTCCCCTTTCCTATCTGAGGTTAATAGAGGAGCCCATACTTTCATTAGCTTCACAAAAGCTGGTACAACCCATACGTCAACGTTCTCTAAGTGAGAGGAAGAGCTAGTTGTAAGTCTTAGCCTCGTGGAACCCATCTTAAAGGCCAGCACCCAGTGTTTGAAGCTTATTTTGTTTCATGGGATGCATTGAACCTGGAGCTAAATTGATACACACTTGATAATGTGTGTGTGTATGAGCTGGATAGCGATGACTGAATGAAAAAGTTAAGACAGAGAGTCTGTTAAAAAATGCATGCGCTTAAAGAAGCATTCAAACATCAGACTCAAGTTTAAATAAGTCGAATCACTAGTCAACACAGCATCTCAATTTTGTACAGACTGCAGACTATACAGTGATTTTGGCCATGCTTTTTCTTCTATTTCCGAAAAGCCAAATCTCACCCTCCCTGTAAATCACTCTCCAAAGCCAAAACACATGAAGACACACAGGCAGACCATAGGCTAAATACTATGGAAGGCCATCGGGGCCAAAACAAGTGAAACCAATGCGTTAGCACGTAAATTACTTTATAGGGACATGATTGAATGAACATTTCATAGTCATGTGCCTTCTACAGCCCTATTATATATATATATATATATATATATATATATATATATATATATATATATATATATATATATATACACACACACACACACACACACACACCTCTTATTATGGTTTGGATTTAATTTATATTGATTTAATGTAGTTTGTATCTCGGTTAGACAGAGTTGGTTAATTTTCCACTTTAAAATACTTAATTGAATAACCGTACCTTGTAGCTAGTTGGAGCACACACAATTTAGTTCATTGTGCTGTATATTTTTGTTAATTCTCTCATTTTCTTTGAGTTGAGGTTACCATGCGGTGGGCTCTGTGGAGATTTGCGGCGGCTCCTGAGCTTCCGGTGCCGGGTCCGGTCATCTAAAGGACCATTGCGCTGCCTACACAGTTCTTTAGTTCTGCTCGCCGGCACCAACAGACAGATAAATGGCGGAGAGAGCAGAGATGGTTGAACTTAGGATGCTTTATTTCTTTAATGGTATTTTGTTAGGTTTCATTTAAGATTTGTATTTAATTTGTATTTCAAGCATTGAAGTAGTTTGTGTTTTGTTGATGTACTTTGTAGTTTGTAATTTTTGTTTCCCCCCTGTTTTGTGTAATGTGGACTAGTCCAATTGTATAAATGTGGTTCTGTTGTGTCATTTGGAGTTAGTTTTTAGTTTGGTTGGCACTTGTCTCAGTTATTTGATTTTAGTTTTGTTTCATACATTCTTTGTTATAACCTGGTTCTATGATTTTAATTGATGGTGAAACATGTACAAATGCATTTTATGCATTCGTTCATAACCACTCTTACCCCACCATACGTGCCCCATGGTTGGCCAAGACTGGAAATGTGCACCTTAAAAAATGCAGCAAGGCTGATCTGGATGTGGGATGTTGCTGATGCTGATGCTGTTGGTTGAATTTGTGATTACTGATAAGAAAAAAAAAGAAAATCTCTTTAAAGTGACTTTTTGTAAACATTGTGAAATCTGTTTTGGTCTTTTCTTTTCTATTCACCTTACCCACCCAGTGTTTAGAACTATATTTAGTCCACTTAACTTAGCGATTGCTATTGTGATGTGAAGACACTTTCAATTCAGTTCAATTCAGGTTTATTTGTAAAGTGCTTTTCACGATACCAATCATTGCAAAGCAGCTTTACAGAAAATATTAAGTTTCTACGTTACATTTAGGAGTAGGTTATTATTGCTGACTATAGCAGATATGTACAGCAAGAGTCATCCAGTTAGTCACAGATTACACATAATCAAACAGACGGTGAACACTATAAATATGTTGCAATTAAACTTTTTTTTTCTTCTCCAAGGCAAAACATTGTTAATATTAATGCAAGGGTCTGATTGAGTTTGTATGGTAACCATTTCAATTTTGAGTGCAATATGGATGTCAGAACATAACAATATTCCTTCTTCCAGCATCTTTGTCAGCTGTTTTATCTAAGACCAAACAGTTTGATATAAAAGACTGCTGAAATTGCACACTCTTGGGTTTTACCTAATATTTTTATGGGTTCACTTAAGCAACAGTTGCTATGACGAGTATCATTCAGCTCTGGTAGGAGGATGTATTGGACGCTTTTGGTCGAAACACTGCACCAAGCAGTATTTGCCTTGCTAATATGCACACTTAACAAAAATGATAGTTCTGTCCACTTAGCAAATTGCATGTCGATTATATCTCACTGAAATTGCACTGTGAGGTTACTGGTTAACAGGGGATTAGATATAATGCAAGACTCTTTCCGAATCACAAATGCATGTCAATATAAGAAAATGCTGATGCTTGTTTAAACATTTTACCAGAAATGCAACATTTTCCCTGTGACAAATAAAGAAAAAAAACATTTATGAAAGGTCAGTGTGGGTTAAACATGAATGTTTGAGCAGGGAAAAATACAAGATGAATTCTTGTCTTGAATCCAATATAGGTCAATGGTTCATTGCATTTCCATCCCATGGTATAAATGGTATGACCTCACATCGACAATGTACACACAGTCACTACAGACCAGTCGCCAAACTGAAAGGATCAGCCAGGAAAAGCAAATATTATATGTCCCACCATAAAAAAACAGGATAATAGAAGTTCTTTATTCTAACAGGTAACGTGTTTGCCTTATAAAGTTAAACATTTACTTACTCAAGGTGAATCCAGACCTGAACAAGTCTGAATCTGAATGTATGCCATGTGAACATAAGCCAAAAAAATAGCACATTTCTTCAATTCAGCTCACTGCATGTTTTTGTACCAGGTCTTAGTATCACTTCCATGTTTTCATGCTCATTAAAAATAGGAAGAAGAAAGGGAAACCCTGCCTAAAGGCCAACAAAAATTCCGCTTCTCTCATAAATCATTTGTTTGTTATTAGTTAATGATTCTTGAAGTCCAACAGCACAATCTGGTGAAATTTTTGACCTTCACAACACAGTTGATTTTACCCAGTGTAGCGCTCATTAGTGGCCACCTAATCTCATTAGGGAATGCTGGGATACCATGGCTCGGTGACAAAATAACAGCTTCTGAGCAGAGAAGCAGGTGGGATTGTGGGTACTATGGCCAAAGCATGTCTTCTCTTTCATCTTAATAGAAAGTGACTCAGAGTTCCCCTGCTCTGACCTCTCATTCCTTTGGCAATGCATTATGGGAAATCCATTACGCTTAATACACTTACATTTTTAATTGTTGAGAAAAACTGCACTTTCCAGAATTTGCAACATTGAAAATGAGTCAAGCAGAGACAAAGACATTGAGTTTTATAATGCAGTGCGATTAGCATCTTTTTAAATGTATGACACATTCCCCGTTAGCTTTCTTATCTGTATATATTGTGGATATGTTCTCATATTAAACAGCAGGATGAAGTTGTTTCATTTCTTTCACCGAGTAAATGCATTCACCTTTGGGCGTCTCTTGGCATCATAATTTACAGTTCCCCTGTATTCAATTTCTCTGGCAGCCATATTGTAAATTAGATTTCTTATGTAACCTCATAACTACTTTAATGGGTGCATCTCCCTAATTCTGCATTGATATTATTCATGTTCTCGCTCGTTCGTTCCCATTGTGACTCCTAATCTAGCAATTCATCTCAACTGGCTAAGCCCCATTTTCTATGCACATACGGGCATTTACTGTCACTCATTATTTAAATAATCACTTGCATGTCAGAACACATTATGGTTCTCTGTCAAAAAAAAAAAAAAAAAAAAATGTCATGCCATGTCATGTCATGCCTATTGGATGGCAAATATTAAACCATAGATCAATGTTTAACAATTTATATTATACCAAATGAGAATGTCAGCAGCTGTGTCATTATTGACCTTTGGCAAAATCATAATTATTTAACATCTCAAAATCAGAAGAAAGTCATTACCATTATTGTTTTGTGAAAAATAGGCCAAGAAACTGCTCACAGGAGAATATTGTACTGGTAATGTACAGTATTTCAAATTGTCCTTGTCAGTCCGGTCTCCCCTGACTCATAAAGGTGAAGCGCGTGATTTATGTGCTCTAGCAGCAGCAGATCAAAGTTACAAAATATTGGTTGAATTCAGAATAGCACACTACTATTCTTACTTTTTCAGCCATAGTAAGATATGACAGAAATAGTATGCAATGTTGATTTCAGTCCTTGACTCCCAAACAATTTAATAAAACACACCCCCGTATACAATTCGTGTTCAAGTTTGACTGACAGGTGACCTGACCAATCATAATGCCAAATTTGCCATTTTTGTCTGACAAACAAGCAGACAGAGGGTAGATTAACGTCAGTGGACTTGAACACTGTGTGTATTGATGTCTTGCTTTGGTTGAAATAAAATAACATCTGATGTTCATTAAAGTTTATTTTGTGCTATAATGTGGTGTGAGAGCGGCATGGCTTGTTAGACATTACAACAGTAACAAAGGAGGCGGGGTTTTGTGAAGAGTCAATTGTTTGAACAAACTGGTAGTCCCACCCCCAAACTCACACCATTGGTTGGCAAACCAGCCAGTGAATATGTTTTAGTTTTCTCTGCATGACAAAGTATTTAAACAAAATGCTATAGTTGAATATGCATATGAATCATGCAGTCTGGCCAGCTTTAAATGACAACTTGTGCAATGAACACCTAAAAATAAGAACTATAATGTATGTAGTCCTAAGCTTTTGTTTTTCCAAGTAGTAAAAATGATCTTTTGTTAGTCCCTTGCTATTTGTTTTTAGTTTCACTGGCTAATGAAATATTAAAACAAACAGAAGACCTTTATTATTAATTTTATATAAGCAAACATAACATTTACATAATTGTTTATATATATATATATATATATATATATAACGCGTTATATGTATATGTATATATATATATGTATATGTATATATATATACATATACATATATTTATTCATATTTAATTACAAATTTCTCCAAGATAGCATTGTCCATCTTGGGACATCAGTTGGTATAAAATAACAAACATTTTAAGTTTTCTTGTGAATTTTCCAAACACTAACTTTCATTGATTAAAATATATATTTGGGGAAATAAAAAAATGAAAAAATTATATAGCAGTAGGCTAAGCATTTTAAATAGATTTCTAAAATCTATCCTATTTCATTATCTTGGACACTCTTAATTTATATTAACGTATGTGTCAAATATGTTAGTTTAAGGCCTGTTATGAACTAGACTCCACAGTAACCCATACTAGTTCCTTTCAGTTTCTGTAGACAACAGTATGTATGTTAGACAGCATATCTAATGTTTTTTTCCCCTGGGTTGTTCATGAGCAAGAGAGCAGAACAACAGCTCTTCTCGCTGCGTCCCACAAGCTTCATTCAGCCTGCAAGACTATCTTGAGGAGGGTCCTTGGCCTCTGGTATTTACCTGAGGGATCGAACCTTATCGGGTGTTGCTGAGTTAGCACTCTCAGCCGCTGGGGAGAGCACACAGGTGAGCCTGATTAGCTCTCAGTGGAGGAGAGGTCAAGGTAAGGCAGATCACGTTACCTTTAGGAGGGAATAAAGAACAAAAGAGTTTGCTCTGTGGCAAATGAGAGTCACTGTCAGTTAATGAGGTCGTATTAGTCAGATGCCAAGAGCAGGCCCATTTTTTTTTTTGGAAAAGAACCAGCATGATTCCTGCCCTTGTTCTAATTGGTCAAGGTGTTTCACAGTAATCGAGTCAGAGCTGTAGCCCAGCGGTGAGTCCTAAGCTTCATTCGGCTCTAAAGGACCCACAAAAGAGGCAATAAAGCAGGATTCAGCCCCGGCTTTAATCCAATTAGAGCACTTTCTCAAGACCCAAAAACAGAGGTCCACTCTTTCTGAATGCAAAAGTTACTTTGTGAACACACTGACAGAAAAGACTTCTTGAGATAAGCAAGCCTTTTGCCTGTGCTGTGCCTGAGAGAGCAACTATTAAAGGAGCCATATAAAATAAAGTTATTATCAACCTAAGGCCTACTATTACTGTGTACTGTGCTGATATTTAATCATTACCTATATATATATATGTTTTGTATCACAATATGAACACGTGTCCATATTGCGTAATTAGTCTAAATCATGATTTAACACAAGATTGTATGCACAATAAACCATAGTATAATATATAAAAAAAGCATTTTTAGATTAATGGTCAAATGCCAGCTTGTTTGGAATCAGAGTCCTGGACTCAGTTCAGCTTCATTCACCCTCAGAGCACGAGAAGGTGATCAAACAATGAAATTTAATCAGATCAGCTCTCCAGCCAAGCGCACATAAAAGCATTTCACCAATATTTCAGTAAAAGTTCAGTTCTATGAATATTAAAACAGCATATGATCCTTTTAATATTTAATATAAATCCACCTTAATAATGCAGAATGAATATTAGGCTTTTTTGTGTGCCTTATGGATCTTCTCTTCTTGTGTTCTGCAAAGCTCTGAATTACTTGTAAGCATAAGATGAAGCATGATTCTCTAAAGGGTTTTATTCTGACAGCCCTCCTTACTGCTGCAAACAATGATTATTTCATGGCATGTAAAGTAGGCAAGACTTTTTCTTTCTTTCTTTCTTTCTTTCTTTCTTTCTTTCTTTCTTTCTTTCTTTCTTTCTTTCTTTCTTTCTTTCTTTCGGCTGTTCAGTATTGTAATTGCACACTATCAATATATCAAATGTTGTCATTAATGAGAGCTTTTAATGTTGAATGTCGCAATTACATTTTCACAACACAAAGGTTGTAATTATCTGCGTTTCATCACTTCAAAGATGAATATTTTGTTTTTCCATTGTCATACTGACATGACGCCAATTTGCAATTATATTTTCTTTTTCCTTCTAGTTAAGATGGATCGTCTGTTTTCAAGATAAAGCCTGTTATAACAGAGGAAACAAGCATAAGAACGGTGAAACTAACTCTAAGGAAATTGCACAGTCGCACAAACTTCCACAAATTCAAATTAACACCTTGCAGATGAGCAATGATGTCATTGGAGAGAAAATAATAAGGTCATTTTCATGTTCCTCAGAGTTGTTCCTGCTGAGTGCCAAACATACTGTCAACTTATTACACGGTGGAAGAAAATGGGATGCTTTGACACACCAAAACATGTGCGGATGATAAAAGTGTGTCTTTTTTCTTTCAGGGATTGCCTGCGAGGGTAAGAGGTTTGAAGTGCTTTTTTTTGAGGTGGAGAAAAATCATCTGAGAATCATGATTTACACCTGTCCATAAAATGTTGTTTTTCGTGTAGTTGCTCTGGTTGGACAGCTCTGGTACATTATGAAACCTGTGATGCTGGCATTACAAATATTAGTTTCATATTCACACAGTATTTTATACCCTGATTTAATTCATTTCAGGCCTAATTACAGGGTGATATACACCTGGCACTTGCAGGCACTACCACATTCCAGTATTTTTAATGCTTTGGCTCAAGCATCAAAGGAGCTGGTTTTGATGGTATTTGGCATCAGGATATCTTGGCCGCTGCATAAATAAGATTAGAATGTGGCACGTTAAAAAGTATTGCGCTTGATCTCAGTACAACGGGATATTCGGGCTAATTTTTTTTTGTCAAGCCAGCATAAAACATGAGGAGTTTCAGTGCGCACATGACCCCTTTCTCTCAAATAATCTATTAAAAACATTAGTTTTCCTTTAGACGTACGGAAATGTGTGAATAATGAGAATATCGTGCTGTTCCGTCTGAATGAGTCTTTGAATCCAAGTCTGTGAATGATCAATATTATTACGAGCTTAAAGTAACTGTGTAAGCCATGATAACAGTAAACGCTGACACTTTTCACGCCAACTTGAGAAAAGTCCAACATGAGGTTCAGGTTTGACTTTTGCTGCCAAAAGACCAGATGCTGAATGCAATGAAACTCTTTCATTATGTGTGATTGCTGAAATAAAGCAGACAAGTGAATGAGAGATCAGCCAAAAAAACTCTGAATGGAGAAATAAAGCACATGATCCATATGTGCTGGTTAGATCCTGTATGTTGGTTTTTGTTATATAGGAATATTTAGTCAAATTGCTGTCCATTGCCATGTTTTAAAATTGGTTATATAAATCATGGTTATTCCAGTTTTTAGTAGTCTATTTATGGTTAGCCTATTATGTTTAATGTGTCTGTTCATGTTTAATGTGGACACAATAGTTCACTGAACACAACATTGTTTTTGTACCGAACAATGTTAAAGGGGGGTACAATGGTGTTTCGAGTGTTCATAGTTGTTCATAGTGTTAAAGAGATGGATTCTCATGCTAAACATGGCCAAAGTTGTAAAAAATAATTTAGAAGAATGACTGAGAATTTCTGTGCCGAAAATCTTACTTGCGGGTTGAAACAAGTTTCAGCTGTTTTTTTTCGATCGTGGATCTAATGACGTAGACGAGAACAGAAGTCCTTATATGAGCATTTCTTATATGAAAATTTACCGTGTTCATCTTACCCAAGAACTCAGCGTTACATGAACAGTGGATACAGTTTGTGTGTTCTGGTCATTTGAGTGACTAATGTTTTATAAACGAGGCCCAAGTCGACGCTGGATTTGCACATCGTTTGCTATTAAAACATGGAGCTGTCCCTATGATAAAACACCCCACTCATGTAAGTACAATTGCATCAGATATCTGTATTTTGTTGGAAATCAGCACATAAGTGAATATATGTTAATGGAAACAACACAACACATCAGTATTATAGCTCCACTCACGGCACACATCCAGGAGCTCGGCTTTTCCCGGAGTATTTTTCTCTTATAATTATGATAAAACTAAAGACTTTTTGGATATATGAAGGATGCAGTACAACACTATAGGTACTCAAGATTAACATTAGATTAGGTGCAACTGTGTATGTTATGTACTGTTTAAACAATGTTCAGTAGTTTTAAATGAACTAAATTTAATTGAATGGATTTGCTACAAGGGGGCCTTTATTCACCCCCCGGAGCCGTGTGTTTTATTACAGATGCGCATACTTTATTTCATATCTTCTGAACTGTTGACAACAAACACCTGCTTATCCCATTGAAAGGCTTGGAAGAGCAAGGACAATTATTATTATTTTTTTTACATAACTTTGATTATTCTGAAAGAAGAAAGTCACTTACACCTACAGTAGGATGCTTCGAGGGTGAGTAGAATATGGACAAATTAGAATTTTGGGGTGAACTAACTTTTTAAGGGTAACAGATACTTGATTTTTCTATGACCCTTTAATCAAGCAGAATTTGTTTTTTTCCTGAATTCTTCACCAGACGTGTGGCTTGATACAAACCTGTTTTTGAGCTCTACAGGCGGTTCTTTTGACCTCAGGGGTTGGTATTTGTTCTGATATGCATGATCAGCTGTTAGACTTTTTATTAAGACATGTGTGCCTTTCCAAATCACACCCATTCAATTGTATTTGCCGCAGGTTAACTTCAATCAAAGTGTAGTAACATCTGCAAGCAATATGAATGCTCCTGAGCTGAATTTCAACTGTCCCAGATAAGGGTATGAATACTATGGTTTTTTTTTTTTTTTTATTTAATAAGTTTGCAAATATGCTAAAAAACTTTTTTTCTCTTTTGCTTTACCATTATGGTGTATGCAGTGTAGATTTATGTGGAAAAAAAGTTATTTAAAGCAGTTTAACATAAGGCAGGAACATAACATAGAAAAAAAATGAATACTTTTGCAAGGCACTGTATATTAGCAAGACATGTATATTCCCAAGTATTCAGATCTTGCCAAATTGGATACACTTATGGATACTTATGGATACATACTTATGGATACACTCTCATTGGGGCTTGCAGCAAGATGCATCGTTTTCTTTTCTTTATCTTCCAGTGGAATAAATGGCTTAAGTTTGTACATTGTGAAGAATCCTAAACAGAATTCAACTTCACACAAGACATGGGATTGTAGCGTGAGTATGTGCTGACAGATTGCCTATGATCCTAGTGAAAGATCATCTGAATTCCAATCAAACCACATCAGTGGAAAGACGTGATGACTAACTCTGGTTAGTCCGCTTTATACAGTGCCAAACTCACAGCACAAGTCTTAGCTGGAGCTGCTGACATCTGTCAGGCTTTGGTGTGGACATCGAGGATCAAATTACACTAGCTGGCATGAGACACATTGATAACTCCAATGTCAGTAAAGCTCCAATCCAAATCTAAATTGTTCCCTTCTAAAATGGCCCGTGTTGATTAGTTCTGCAGTGAAATCCATTTCCTGGCCCGATGCCTATTTCAAGATGTTTATTTCCCAAGTGGTATTTGGCTGTTCAGGACTCTTTCTGGACTCCATTTAATGAGCCCTAATACTCCGCCTGCATCATTTTCAAGACAACTGATTTCAAAGGTGTTTATGGGTTCTTTTCTCATCGTTATAGCAAAGATATCTGCACTTCAATAAGTTCAACTTTCTAATGCAGTTGCTGTGATGGCAGTTGGCAAGAGCAAGTCATATTTTATAAAGCTTCAAATTAATTTTATTGATCTTTAAATCTACAGCTGTGAAGTATAAAAAAAAATCACACAACATCTAACTGTTTCTTTACTTAGATAAAACTATTATAATTACAATTAATATATTAATAATATATAATAAATATTAAAATAATATTTAAAATGTTATTAATGTGTGTGGTTTGCAAAAATATCTTCAATATTGATAAATATAATAAATGGTTGTTTATTTAATTATTTATAATCTGCACATTAGAATGATTTCTCTCAGAAATCTCTCAGAATATTACATTAATCCATTAATTGAAAAGTACTGTATTTTTAATCAATTAAATGCAGCCTTGGTGAGCATAAAAGGCTTCTTTCACAAACATAAAAATACAAAACTACAGATCCTGAACTATTAAATGTTACATAGTGTATTATTATTGTTGTTATTTATTATTATTATCATCATCATTATTATTATTGTTATTATTAAAATCCTAATTAATCAACGAATTAAGTAGAGCATAATGACCAGACTATTCAAATACAATCCCTGGTTGAGCACATTTTAAGCATTTAAAGTGCCATTCAGCTGTTTGGAATCAACATATGGTGATTCCCTGGCCTTAATAAACTATACCAGATCATGCTCATCATGAGTGCTCAGAAGTGATCAGCAAGATTGGAAACTATGCAAATTATGTTTAGCACAACATATTGGGGTGATTTGCATTGGGGTCCATTCTTTTAGTGGATTTGGTGCAAATTAATGTCTCTATCAGTCATCACAATCCATTCTTAATCACTTACCAATCATATTCAGACACGTGTTCATCCATTTGTTTTGTAGCCGCCATCAGCTAAATCTGGTTCATCAGTAAGTGACACTTAGACATTCACAACAGATCAGGGTGTGTAGGTGTAGCCTGCTAGGACTGCTAACATTAATTGCCTGCTGTAAAGATGAAGTTGTTAAAGACAACACAACCCTCTTTGTGAATTTCCGAACAAAATTACCTCATTTACTCTATTGATAGTTGTAAGGGATCAATAAACCAAAACCAGGGTTTATTCTTGACTCAAATGAGGATGACTGAAGAATTACCTCTATTAGAAGATTCCTCAGAAGAAAGGTAAAATATTATTTAGTAAAGGAAACCTCCAAAGGCACACAAACATATATGGACTTGCTCTGTGTCACCTGTGATGTGGTTTTTTATAGACAAGAGAAAACACTGATCTCAGAGTAGATCGAGTGCTTCAGGAGAAATGTTGAGAACGCAATGTTTCATCAAGAGGAAAGCTTTGCTTTCTTTTTTGCCTTCTTCATCTGGTCATCTTTTCTTTTCAGTAAACCCACTACTTTCTTGAATAATTGTAAAATCATAAGATGGCAAAAGTCCTGGTGGCTGGATGCTATTATGTACATGCTTAAAAAGTTGAAGGTAAAGCAACAATACTGAAAGTCCTGAGTCAAACCAGTTAAAAACAAACCCCGCCCTACAGCTGATTCAAAAGATTCCATTGGTCATTTCACTCATAGTGTTTATTGCTTACACAATGCTGGAACTACTACTAACCCATAACCAGAGCTGGGCAATTCATTTCTAATTGCTTTCATTCATGGTTCAGAAGCACAGATTGCAAAATAATTTGTATGGCATTTACATGACCATTCAGTATTTTGAATAAAGTCAAAATTAATGGTATGACAAACAATTAAGATTTTAGAAAGGAAAAAGAAGAATTAGGGAGACTTAATAAATTATTCTAATGTGTGAATAATATGTTATCGTGTAATCCATAGAAATGTAACTGTAATCTAATTTTGAGCATTATAAAATGTAATATAATCTAATTACGAGTTCTTGATTTTTAGAATCTGGTTACATAATCCAGTTTACACCCAATCAGTTACTATGCAGCTCACATTGGTTGCACATCCTGATAGTTAGAAATACGGTCTGTAATGATTAGATTCATCCAGGATTTTTTTTAACTGTATGATTAAAAACTACACACAGTTACTTTGTTGTTTTGAGAGCTGTCCAAACAAAGACAGAAATAAATGAAAATGATGTTTTGCACGATATTTTCTGTAAACAAAGCAAGCGGCTATTGCATTATGGTTGCAGGTATTGTGGTGATGCTGAAATGTTCCACGCGTCTGTCTGTCTATTCTGTGTTCAATCAGATGAGATTTCATTCTGCCTTCAAGTTGCACATAGTTATTACATCAAAGTGCCTGCATGGAGTGTTGCAATAATCCACGCGGAGGCAAGCCAAGCGTCAGGTATTGAGGAGATGAGGGCTGTGGAAGTGGGGTCAAGACCTTCCACTGCCGCCTGGATCATGAAAGAAAGGTTTGTGCCCAGAATAAAAGAAAGGGAATTTCTGGTTCCCTCATCTGAACAGCTTGAAACAAAGAGAGAAATGCACTTCTGTGACATAGGTGTTATCAGATAGATTTATTTGAATGCACACTGGGTTTCCGGTCATGCTACATGAAATTATGTATATACATAAAACAGTGTTAGACTTTGAGTTATCATGTGTTATTTTGACTCTGTGAATATGTGTTTTGGAATCATTCTCTTGTATCACTTTCCTCCTTGGAAACAGGAGGATTTTTTGGAAAGATCAAATTGGATGTTACCCTACTTTTCCATCTTCCCCGAGGGTTTTGGAACCACTTCTATTTACAACAGGAGTTCTGCTGCAAAACTGTGTCATCTATCATTCCTGTAATCCCAGGCTTTCCTATTAATTAGTGAAGCTAGAAAATATGCAGAATGAGGTGCAGGCGGGCCATGCTGTCGGTGTTATATCTCCAAGCTAACAAAACTGCACAGTGGATGTAGAGTAGGAAAGGGAAACGAAAATGCTGCCAAAAGCAATATCAGGCTGTTATTGTGCTGAATACAAGATAAAAATAACAATAAGAAAAAACGGAGGACTTCCCCTCATGTTTACATGTGTAGTTAATTTCTGTATACCATAGACAGTGTTTTTAAGGAAAAAACAACTTTAGCTACGTTTTTATTATTTTCGTATTTTATTATTATTTATTATTTGTTCTCTATCTATTTCACAAACTGCATGTCTTTTGCAGGGCCTCAGGATTATCTGTTCTTTCTTCTTTAATAATAATAATAAAAAAAATACAAATTCTATGCATTTTGAAGCCTAAATACAACCAGCAAAAGTGAAAAGCTATAAATGAACTACCCCATTATAAGTAGGGTGCAGGAGCGGACTTACCCATTGGGCAAAGGTAGGCGACTGTCTTGGGCCCCCAAAAGCCAAGGGCCCCCTAAAATGCTTTTCATATACGAGATGTGCATTAAGTGCGGACACACGAACGGTTGCTGGTTACAGTGTTTATTACCATGACAACTGTCCGCGTGTCAAGTTGAATGTGCTTCTTGCGAATCCTGCTTGTAGCAAATGAAAATATTATGCATCTGAAGCTGACTGCCGCGCGCGCACTTCTCTGTCTGCATCTGCAGTGAGCGGCTGAAAGGAGCTGAACTTTCAGTTAAAACACAGATTTGTTGCTCCTCTAATTTTACATGCAAGTATAGCCAAAATCACAGCACAGCTGTTATCTTTATCTTGTGTGTAAATTATTTGGCTTTATCAGACGACAGCACGATTATAAATCAGGATTTTTGTGTAGATTAACATCTAGGAAAGGACAGCTGGTTAGTCTCAATGGGTCGCGTTTCAGTCACTATATTTCATGTTCATCCCATTGTCTGACAACAGAAAAAGTCAAATATATCAACGAAAACTGTTTTTAGAATTTAGCTGCATCAAAATACAGTATGTGCAGTATATTTACAGAGAGGTAAACAAATGTAATAATAAATAATAAGTACATTTTGCATGTTTAGAACAAGTGAGCTACCTGTCTTGCGAAAATGCAAACAGGTTTGTGTAAATAAATTGGTCAGTGCAAAGAAAGAAAAGTAATAGAAACATAGTATTTCTTTTTTATGTCTAATAGAAATGAACAAGTTCTTTGAAAAACATCTATGACCTATGAAACTTGTCTAATCTTCATGCTCTGTTAACTATGGTTTCACTACTAATAAGCATATATTACATAAAGCATCCATATTTGTCCATGCCCATGTTGATTAGGCTAAAAACTTGAAAGCCCGGATTCACAAATGTTGCTTAGCTTAAGCCAGGACTAGGCCTTAGTTAAATTAAGATATTTAAGCAACTTTTACAAAAATGCCTTTGAAGAAAATGTTACAGGTTTGCATCTTGACACAGAACAATGACACTGAGATATTTTCAGAGCAAGATATTTTCAGTTGAGGCAGCTCAAACATGTACAGTATTTTAGTCTGGGACTAGCTTAAGCCTAGTCTGTGAAACCATGGGGAAAAGTATTCATTTAAGGTACATTTAGAACAGATAAAAATGTGCAATTAAATTGCGATTATTCACAAGTTAACTCATGACAATCATGCGATAAATCGCAATTATATATTTTAATTGATTGACAGCCCTAAATTAAAATGACTAAAAATAAAATGTAGGCTTCGCCTGGTAACTCATCAGTGGACTTTCCTTGTCAATATAGGCTATATCTTTTCTCATTCTCACTAATTCAAGTTTTAATATGAATGAGCCTCTGAAGGGAACTGATTGTCTTCAGAAAAGTTTTGATCGCATTTTCAATTTACCTTATAAAGTATAATTTATTAGCTGAGCTGCTTTGTTTACAGCCATTACCGCACTCTCTATGGTGGTCATACATTAAATGTATGTGCAATTGCATTGCTTTGACTGTTCTTTGTAGATTCCACCATCTTGCATTCCACAGTTGTTTAATTATGTTCAATGCCTGCATGCTATTTTCTGTCATTACCTTCAGCAAGTATGAAAACAATAGAAAAACAAAGCTAAACTGTGGTTATTTTAGGCAATTTAGAAATCTCGGCCAGGAACATGTCTGGGAACAAGAGAAAAATGAAGCTCAACCCATATGAGTGTAATTTATCTGCTGGCCGTCAAGACATTTAATGATATATTTTATTTTGTAGAATAAAACTTAAAAATCTCTTGAGCTTGTGTAAACCACAGACATTATTTAAGGCATTTAACAAGAAAAACCCATTCAAAAAAACCCACTGAGTTTTGGACAATGAAAATGGAGTTTAAAAAATCTATCTCATTCCCAGGTTTTAAGACTTATAAGCAAATAGTTTAAAGTTGCACTTGCGAACTTATACTGACACCTTATGGTTCGGATGCAGATGCAAAAGCAAATATTTTCAGTTACCGATGTTGCCTAGAAATGTACCATTCACCATCAGCCATAATTCATTTATTCAGTGAAATAAAGTGTTTAATAATTGGATATGGCGAAAACAAGAAGTATTCAGCTGGTCATGTGATCTCAACAAGACTGCAGCCATGTGGCGACCCGTTTTATGACAAATAGTATAAGTAGTCTACTGATATGACTGGATTCTTCACCTCACATGAGTGTGCATATTTTTCATCTTTTATGTTTAAACCATTTAAAACTCACAGGGAATTACTGAGCACACATTTAGCAAACTAAAAGGCTGCTCTTGAAATGAGTGCCACATTCTATGATACCACCCATATGATGAAATACTGTGAGAGGAAAAAGAAATTGGACTGTAGATCACCTGAAAGGGGGGTGGATAGACTACTTGTTGTTACCTCCCTTCGACTGTGTTGCATTTGTGGTCAGGCTAACAGCAATACCTCTGATGACCTCCAGCTTGAATGTATTGATCTGTAAGTAAAGTCTTGGCTGAGTGATTGCCTTTTTTGTGCCTTGTACTGTTGCCCAAACCAAAACATCCATCTCACTCAAGCTAGCTGCTTCTGATTGCCTCTATCAGCACAAATAGTCAAACAACATTCACCCATTTACTTGAACTAAAAAGATAAAGGGGATATAAAAGTTTCATTTAAAAGTTTCCCAAAAACCTATATAAACATATATGTTTCAATATAGGTTTTGATATAGGTTTTTAATATATGTGACATATCAACCCTATCTCACGGCAATTCGTACATTTTTCACAAGGTGGCTTATTCGTACGAATTTGTACGACCACACTCGTCCAAATTCATACGATTGTTTCCAAATCGTACGCATTTAACGAGTTGCACAATTCGTATGAATTTGTACGAATGACCTACACTTAACCCCGCCTCTAAACCTAACCGTCACTGGGGTTTAGACAAATCGCATAAAATCGTACGAATAAGCCACCTCGTAAAATACGTACGAATTGGCCATGAGATAGCGTTGGACATACATAAAATTGGCCGGTTTCCTACACATATATGTAGATATATATATATATATATATATATATATATATATATATATATATATATACACACACACACACATTTATGTACATATATGCACATATATATATATATATATATATATATATATATATATATATATATATATATGTGCAAACATATACCTATATAGGTACATATATGCACATATATATGCACCTATATGTTCACCTATAATAGTAAAATAAAATCCATAGCTGCGAGGCAACATAAATAAAAGTCCAAAATGTAGAAATGTACATTATTTATGTACTCAAGATCAATCAAATAGTACAAAACAAAAATATGAGCTAGGCATCATGTATGACAGTAAAAAATGAGATATGAGCTAGAAAATGACCAGATACTACCATTAGCTATGTAGAAGACATATATTGTATGTATAGGGCTTATATGTGGATATGAAGAAGCAATACAGGAGACCTATATTTCCTGTATATGCACATATATGCACCTCAATTTTGCCTATATGTGGCATATATATGCATATATGCAGCATATATGCAGTATATATACGCATATATGCAGCATATATATATTATCATATATGTGCATATATGCAGCATATATGTGCATATACACTGCATATAGGTTTCATATATGCGCATATATCCACATATAGGTTCTTTCCATGTGGGTTGGCTCACCAACTGCATTTTGAATGATCTTAATGGGTCGGTGAAAAATGTATTTACCAAAGTGTTGTACAAATGCCCACATTCTCACTCCATTTTCAATACAATATTTCTTTATATACTATAATATTTTTTATGGAACACAGATTTTGAGATTTAGAGAACATAGATTTTAAGATGACATTAAAGGTAATTGCACACTGAGTCCGAAATTTTCATCCGCAATTTTTGCACGGAAAATATCCTTTCCATAGCAAGCATTTTGATAGGAAAGGATGATGAATAAAAAAAAAAAAAGACATACGAAAATGTCGGACTCAGTGTGCAAGGATCTTAAGCGTGTTCTTGTGGGAAAGAAAAAAAAAGTGATAAGTCCAAATTAAAGGGTTAGTTCACCCCATAATGAAAATTCTGTCATGAATCACTCACTCTCATGCTGTTCCAAACCCATAAGACCTTTATTCATCTTCGGAATAAAATTTAAGATATTTTTGATGGAATCTAAGAGCTCTCTGACCCTCCTATAGAAAGCAATGCAAGTGTATTCTTATCAGGTCCAGAAATGTAGCAAGACATCAGTTAAACAGTTCATTTGACATCAATGGCTCAACTTCAATTTTGAGAAGCTACGAGAATACTTTTTGTGCGCAAAGAAAACAAAAATAACATAATTTATTTAACAATTCTTCTCCTCTGAGTTATGTCTGCCACTATTTTGGAGAGTACCCAAGAACGTAATCAACGTTTTAAGCTTTGTTTACGTTCGGGGGGAAATGCGCGCATGAACATAATCAGCGTAATCAGTGCTGTTTACGCTAAGGGTAAAGCATGCATATGTACTGTGACACTTTACAAAAACGCAAAAGACCATAACTTGTCTTGTCGAATAAAGTCATTATTTTTGTTTTCTTTGCACACAAAATTTGTTAAATTGAAGTTGAGCTACTGATGTCACATGGACTTTTTACCGATGTCCTTATTATGTTTCTGGACCTGGGAACATTTCAGTTGTATTGCTGTCTATGCAGGGTCAGAGAGCTCTCAGATTCCATCCCAAATATCCTAATTTGTGTTCCGAAGATAAATGAAGGTCTTACGAGTTTGGAACTAAATGAGGGTGAGTAATCAATGACATAATTTTTATTTTAGGAAGAACTAACCCTTTAAGTGTATACCATTAAATGTTGTCTACATTAATATTATGCAGTACAGTACCTCTGTTATTTATTTATTAATTTATTGAATTACTTGTTGTAATGCTCTCTAATTGTGACAAAATGTTGCATTCAAGTTCCTGTACTCCTCTTTTTTTTGGTTCAGTTGGATGTTGATGTAATTCAGATGCACTACAAATCAGTCTGAAGCTGATCCAGATGAACTTTTATAAACAATAATGAGTGGAATGTTCAAAGCGGCATGCTTTGTTTAAAAGTTCTATACCAAGGTAAACATGCATTCCCCTTACAAATCCTGTCTCTTGATTCCAGTAATTGCCTAGCAACAGACGCTCATTCAAGGAGCGCATGACCGTGTTCCGTGTTGTTGTGATACTCCATACCGAGTGACACCATGCATGAGTAAATCAAATGATGTTTCCCAGTAAGGGTTCTCGCAACCACAACCAAATGATATCATCTGCATATTTCAGCTATGCCTCATGCCACATCCATAATGTTATGACTAAACTTTTGATGTCATCCCAGTGGAATTAGCTGCAGGAAATGCCAAAAAAGAGACTCTTTCATCAGATTTCTAAAGACATACCCCTCACTTGTTTCCCTTAAACTCAGTAGGTTTTCCAGCGCTTGTTACGGAAAATCATGATCTCCTGCTGTTTTAAAACTGATGAAAGATGCCATGTCTCGTAGAGCTGATTTACAAAAGCATTGAGATTTTGAATTGATATGTGCATTTTTACACATTCTTTTCATGCTTACAATGCATTCCTGTTGTCCCATAGTACTCTGTAAAGTTGATTTTGTATGGTATTTGACCAGATTTACCTACCAGCCATTGTCCACCATCCAAGTATTATATCATTTTTATTTCATTAAATTCCCTATGAGAGGTTATTAGGCAGTTTTAAACAAGTTTACAGCACATCAGATGTATCACAGTTTCAAGATTCATGTAATAAATTTACCTAATCACAATTATATATATATATATATATATATATATATATATATATATATATATATATATATATATATATATATATATATATATATATAAACGTCTCCAAGATGCTTCAATGTACCTACCTGCAATGCTATAGTACTGTTAAAAGTTTGAGGCAATTTTGCAAGAAATGCTGTAAAATTAGGATGCTGCCATACATTTTCTTTATCACTAAACTCCTATTAACTGAATTAACTCAATATTGGTTGTGACCATTCTTTGCGTTTAAACCAGGTTTTGTCCTTGGTGCACTTGCGAATAGTTTTTCAGGTAGCTTTGCAGGTAGGTCTCTTGAAGCATCTTGGAGACATTGCCACAGTTCTTCTGGATTTAGTCTGTTACAGTTTGTTCTGTTTCTTCATGTCATCCCAGACAGACTGGATGATGATAACGATGATGAGATCAGATCTCTGTGTGGAGCACTGGCTGTTGTCAGACTCCTTCTTTTCACTTAATACAATTAATGGCAAAATGAATGTTTGGAAATGTAAACTGATATTTGCTACTGACACACTACAGCAAAAGATAGAAATAACTGACTAAAAACAATTTTTTAGCTGGTGAAATTACTAGTGTTGTAATAAATTTGGCCCTGGCGCTAATTGTACTTCTGTATTATATTGTACTACATACAAAATATATAATTACAGAATACATACAAAAAAATATTAATTATTATTAATTATTATCTGTGTTTGATGATGGCACTTCAAACGAGCAATGAAATTGAATCAGAACAAAGCTTCAGTCTCCAGAAATTTCCATTTATCTACGCAAGACACAGATAATAAAATAATTTCTCCTGTAGTCTATAATAATAAAAAATATGTTGCATTGTGGGGGTTTATATGGGCACTGAAAATGTTTTCATTTTTCCGCCAGTTTCCAATTGATGTACGAATTATAGCAGTGTCTGTCACTAGACAATATCATAGCTCAATATTCCCATAAGAGTCAGCCGTAGGATCCAAAATGCATTAGGTTTTCATTATGAGCAGAGCAGTGTGGCTCATGCTGAAGGTGCACTCTCTCTGCACCCCATTCATTCAGAATGAAGGGATGGCGGCTTCAGTTCAATGACCTCTTATCTGATGCTGTGCCTCTGTCATTGAAGCCATCAGAGTGGAAGGATTAGGCTCAGCTTATATCGATATTTTGGAGAACACACACACATGCACACATTTTGGGAGCGAGCGAGAGAAAATAAAAGACAGACACAGAAACCCACCATGAATATGATCGGGGAGATCTAAGGTCATGACAGTGTGTTTTGTGAGGTATGTTTTCATCATGCCAACAGACAAAGAAAAGCGGAAATGTCAATACTGTGAGATCTAAGTCATTTAATTTAGCTTTAGCTTTTAGTGTGTCCCATCATTACATATATACACTGTCTTACTGGCTCTCGTTCAAATATTATGTTAGTTTATACATAGTGTAACATTGTGTTACATAAATTATGTATATGTTTGTTTTATGATAAAGGACGTGTGTTTGTTTTGTGCTGTGGTGTCAGTAGCTTGAAAGAGCTTTTTAATGTTTTAATTACTGTTAAGGGTCACATATATAGAAGAGAATTAATCCTTTATTCACATAAACCTTTCTCCCTTGGAACACATTACCATAGTTATATGCATAATGCATTGTTATGTCTGCACATATCTACCTCAATGTCAAAAACCGAGTGGACTGCACTGGTTATATGTTGAGTGTTTCTCATCATATATCAGTACTGATTATCAGATCTATCTATTTCCTAGAGTTTTCTACAAGGGACCCTGGTTTTAAATGTGATACACAGCAGAATCCCACAACACACCTTAAATACAAGAAGAATTAAAGCTGCGAGCAGCGATGACGGGGCCGTCGCACCCGGACTCACCGCCACCTGGTGGCTTTGGGAAAACAGTGGGCAACATGCATTTAAAGTGGAAAATATAGGAGGACTATTTATAAGTCATTTATATGTGAAAAACTACCTGCTGCCAGCTGGTGGCGCTATGATTATAAGTGAATGTTGGCATGTAGATGTCTTCAGGCCAGGACTTTTTCAAACATGTGAAGTCTGTTGCAGATTGAACATGGTATGTTTGAGTTAAGGCCCTGATATACTTCAAATGAAATCGAAGAACAAACTGATACAATGTCATTTTGAACAAAATCAGGCCGAAAACAAAACTTGTTTTGAGTTCGTTTCAGCAGATCGAAACAGCTGACCATAGCAAATTTTCTGGGGGAGTTCCTTTTGGCTCCTAAACACCTTTGAGCTTCAATTGGTCCGTGGCAGTTCTTCTTTGATGTGCTATTTAGTTTTTTTATGTTTACATTAATCTACACCACACCTCCAGCAGCGCGGGGTTGTTGTGAAGTTCAGAAACAGGAAACAGTCGCTGAGCCTTTTCGAACTTCTTTTTGCCCCCAAACATAGAATGAAAACGAACTTCGTGGGAAGTATATCAGGGCCTTTAGTGTAAAGCAGGGCATATCCTGTTGCCAACAGGTGGGGTTATAATTATAACTTTATTTTGATGTGTTGATATCTTGGTAGCAGGTGGCGCTATGACAATTGAATATTGGCCTTAAGATGTGTTCAGGCCAGGACTCATCTTGCTCACTTATCAGACATGTGAAGGTCAAGGCAGATCAGACAATGCATGTTTAACCTGCTAAGCAGTATGGTACCATGTAGGATTTTTATTTCCATGTCCCTGGGAGTACAGTCTCACATATGGGATTTAGGATGTTTGGAGCAGATTGGAAACTGCATGCCACTGTATGCCTTGTAACTCAGGCATGCCTGAGTTACAACAACTTCCTGTTTCACTGCATTAATAACATGCTTGAGCACTTAGCTAAGTGTTGCTAGCATGTTTGGTATGTTTCCAGCATGTTGCCAGCCTATTTAACACTTGTTGATGCTTTTTAATACATTCCTAGGAGTCCATTACAGTGTTAACCATGACTCTTGCTGTTGGCAGGAGGTGGCACTATGAATAAACGGAAAAATGGCATGGGTATGTGTTCAGAACAGAACACCTATCAAACGTGTGAAGTTTAGGGCAGATCGGATATTGCTTGCCTGTTTAAAGGGGAAACATCAAACTTTGTCAGGCCGCCAGGGACATAGCCTTTGACGAAAACTTTGTTTGTATTACTATTTTACAATTATTTGTATAATTTCATTATAACTAACTAAATCATGGACTCTTTTCACATTTCCCCTGAAGCAGGGCTGGACAATATCAATTCAATATCAATATGTATCGCAATATTTTTTTAAACACATTTCCGATATTTCGATATACATTTCCAGTGTTTCCCATACATTGATTTATTTGTAGCATTTGACTTCGTTGAATAAATATGAGCACTGTGCGTTTCAAAATCAAAATGCGGCGTGGGTGTTTTAAATGAATGCATCTCTGAAAGGAAAGAACTGTCTTCAGAAAAGTTTTGATGGCGTTTTCCTTTTATCTGATAAAGTAGAGTTCATGAGCAAAGAAACTGCTAGTTCTAACCCTCTCACAGCACCTCCTGGTGGCAAAGGGTCAGTTTGCATTTTCAATAATAAGCCTGTTTCCAGCAATAAAATAATATTAATAACAGTCCTGTGGCAGTAATAACAGTGATTTCAGATTTCTTCTTTGTATGAAAGCTAAAAAATAATTAAAGGTGAACATTTATTCATTTGTGCCATTCCCCTCCCCCCTAAAATATTATATAGTTTTATAGAAGTAGGTTTCATAGACTTGGCAAGTTTTTTTTTTTAAGTTTGTAGGTACAGACAGGGATGGGCAGTATTTGAAATACATGTATTTGATATACAAATTACTATTTTGTATTTAAATATATTTAATCTTAGTAATTTTGTCATTTAAAAATACATAACATACTTTTTGTCAAAACTCTTTATTAGACTGCTGATTTTCCTGTATCAACAAGTATACAAAAATACTAAAAACAAAAAAAAATATTTGTTTAAATACAAAATACATTTGACTTTGTCCAAAGGATTTTAAAATACAAAATACATCATAGTATTTCAAATACATGTATTTTAAATACTGTCTATTCCTGCAGGGAATCAGCAGTCTAATAAGGAGTTGATACCTTGAATGAATGTTTAAATACAAAATACATTCGATTTTTTTTTTTCCAAAGGTATTTAAATACAAAATAGTATTTTGGAAATACTGCCCATCCCTGGGTATAGACATCTGTTGTGACCATTCTTGCCAGTTTTTATGATGTGTTCATATTGATATTTGGCAATATCATCCAGCCCTACCCCGAAGTGGAAGTTTTCATAGTTAAACCTCTATAGTGGTAAATGGAAATTGTCAATTTAATTGCATTGGTCAAAAGAGAGGAAGATGTCAAATATGCCATCACGCCCTCAACTTTTGTATTTGAAACACTCAAGGATGAGTGTTAACCAGTTTTCTGTAATTGAATGCCAAGGTAATATTACTCAAAGTAAAGTGTAGTAAATGTTTATTTCATAAAAAAGGTACGTATATATATATATATATATATATATATATATATATATATATATATATATATATATATATATATATATTGTAATAATTGTGGAAGCGTGCTGTAACGTACGTCCGTGTAATGACCAGTTTCTGCAAAGTAGTTCTTTCTTCATAATGAAATAAACCACAGACTGAGAAAAGAGGACTTGACACAGCATATATAGTCAAATGTAGCGTCTTGTTGAGCTACCCATGATGCACTCTGTCTTGCAGTTTTTCAGATGCTAATGAGCTGTGGGGCTGAGTGCTCTAAATTAGTCTGTGTGATTGAGACTGGCCTATTTGGAGAAGGCCTGGCTGGTCTTTGGGAACGGAGTGAGTGGAGAGGCCCTCCGCCTCTTTTGTGTGGGCTGTATAGGCACAGATGTTCCCCTCGCCCCACACAGGGCCCCACGCTCCCTAATCGCCACCTTGTATGCGTGTGGATTGCACCTGCCTGCCTGCAATCTATCCCCTTGTTTTTCCATGCTTTCTCGTTCCCCCTCATCTCTTTCTTTCATTCTTTCATTGGCGCTTTCAGTCTGTATGAGAGCCGTACAAGCCGTATGACCTCCAAATCTTTTCTACCTTCCAGGATGGACGATTTCTTAAGCCCTGAATAGTGTGTGGAGTGGAGGCAGGGAGTGGTGTGGGATATTTTTAATGTTATTTAGGGGGAACCAAGGGAGGTAGATGAGTTGGTTTCCCTTCTCCAGCTGGATAGAATTTGGAACTTAATACCCAAAGCGAATAAGCCAAAACCTAAAAAACCTCGGTGCTCAGGCTGCACTGGGTCTGCTGAATATGGGTGAGGGGGAGGAAAGAGAGACGTGGTGCCTTATTTTATGCATCTCCCACAGTGAAGTGAGATTTTCTTCAATCAAGTGATTACGCTGTCAAACTGTGTAAGAAAATGAAGTTTGCTCTTGAAAATCCCAGGGTGTTGTCTGGTAGCAGAAAAGGCCACTGATGTGTTGTTGACAGGTCATCGTAAACATGCATACTTTATTCCTACAGCACTGAAGACGAGCAAGGCATGCTAAAACATACTGCACACAGCGTGAGTTTTCATATTACAATGTTCCCATAATTTTCAATGTGTCTTTTTCAATGCATATAAACATCATTGTAGTATTTTCTGTAATGCCAATTTATGCACTTTTAATCAAATCAAATATAATATGAACATAATTGTATTATAGTAAATTGAATCTAATGAGAATAACCATTAAGAATGATGGGAATCATACAAATAAATAAAAACATGCACAACAATTAGCTTTTTTGTAAAGCTTCTTTTCTTTCTTTCTTTCTTTTTTTTTAAATTATGTGTTTTGAGAGTTTTATTGCAATTAAACCCTTAACATTCTTAGGAATATGTACAATAAGAAGAATTAATGGGAACATTAATATGTAAGGAACATGCTGTATTCCACCCCAAGCACAAAATAAGAAATGATGTAAATATTTAAATACCATGCTTTTTGCTGTACTGACAATTTATGCTGACTCAATCAATCAAATGTAATATAAAAATAATTGTATTGGAGTAAATTAAATCTAATGAAAATCACCTCATGGAATTATATATATAAATAAAAAACATGCATTACAATCAGCCTTTATTAATCTAGATGTATTCAGAGTTACTGCAATTATACCATCACAAAATCTTTAGAATTATTGAGGACATTAATATGTCCAGAATATATCTTGACGTCAAAAAAAAAAAAAAAAAAAAAAAAAAAAAAAAATTATATACATATTATTTAATTATTTAATGTTATTATTTGTTGGCTTGAACATTTATGCAGATTCAATCGTGCCAAATATAATACAAAAATTTACAGTAAATTCTATCTAATATGAATCACATTTAAAAAATAATGATAATTATAATAAAGACATTCATTAATAAAAAAAATGCAGAAATAAAATGTCTGCTAACATTACAGTATTGGGAATTTGAGGGGAGAAATCATGCTAATTGTCATGCAAATAATTTCACAATGAAAAATAAAATCTCTGTTAGTCTCTGCTTCTGCAATTATAATTATGCATTTATATTTTTTTGATTTTGGAGTTAAATGTGACCGTGGCATGTTTTCACGAGACATTCATGTCAGAATTTAATTGTGTTCTGAAGGATGTATAGATTTATCATAGAGTAACAGATTCTATGTATATGAGAATCTTTAGAAAATTGAACAGTTTCCAACAACAGGTTATGAATAAACCCCAAAATTTAACATATAAACTTGACTGAATATCAACCCAAATATTGTATGTTAGATCTTCATGCTGTCGCCTATAGTTAAAAAATTATGATATGTTGAGAGACACTTTTTAGAATGAATGAGTAAAAACAATGCTAACAAATGCATTTAAGATATAACGAATTCTTCAAATTCCAGACAAAACAAATTCATGAACTCATTGTTCTGTCACCAGTACTCCAAGGAACTTTTCGTGTGTTTGTGACAGACTGCATTGAACTCAGCATGCAGCACATTTTGCTCCTCAGTCATGGAGTGCATTTGCATTCACTAGAATGATAAAACTACTAAAAAGAAGCTAAGTTAATTGAATGAGCAACAATTAATCTTTCAGTTACTGAATTATTAACAGCTGAGCAAAGCCAATGAGGCGAGGAGATTAGCTGCTTGACAGGCAGGTGTTTGATAGTTGCACTCCTGAAGGGCAGATCTTTACCTTCTATTTTAAAGGTGCGGCTGTATGCTCGCATTCAAGAACCAATCGCTCCTCAATTGCTTCACTCCGTCTATCTGACTGATGCAAAATGATGCTGGGGGTGGAGTGATTATCCAAGTCCCTGATGTACTGCAGTCAAAGCAGTCATGGTTACCTGTTTCTCTCTCCACAAAAAGCAAGTGTTGTTCTGACTCGCATTTAGATGAGGCTGTCGGTGATTATCTTCATAAACACCATCTGTTGCTGCTCCTCTACTCACCTGCCCAAATACATCACAAAAAGAACAAACAAATAGTTAATCCACCGAGCACGCAATTGTGAATTTTGGTGTAGGTGCATGGGATATGATTTATCCTAAAATAAATCTGTAAACAAGAATATCATGAATCTTTAAATTTACACGGATGGTAATTAGATGGTAATTTACACGGGTTTTATTTTAATTTATAATTATAATTATTATTTTTTATTTATTTAGGATGGGCACATCAAATCCTTAAATAATAATAATAAAAAAAAAAAGGAAAAAAAAAAATCATCAATGATAATAATAATAAGAAATGTTTCTTGAACACCAAATTTGATTTCTGAAGGATCATGTGACACTGAAAATTGGAATATCGGTTGCTGAAAAATTCAGCTTTGCTATAACTTATAATTTTTTCTATAACTTAAATTTGAAATAAATAAAACAGAAATAAAATTTCTTTAAATTGAAATAATGTTTCACAATATTACTTTTTTGCTGTATTTTTGGTCAAATAATTACAGCTTTGGTGAGCATTAGAAATTTCACAACCATTAAAAGATGAACGCTTAAACAATAGTATGTCATAATATTTTATTTATTTATTTATTTATTTTTTTACTTCTGATCTCCTTTAAAATGTAAATTTCTTAAGCACATTTTTCTTTAATCCAACAAACATCTATGAGAGCAACTAAATTGGATCATATTGACTGGGCCATCTGGATTTGCTGTTATGCTAAATCAAAACGGAGTGCTCCATCTCATCCTCCAATTAATAGATGTTAGTAATTATCCAACCAATACCTTTCTATCAGCTTGTCCCATATCCATCACTAAGTTAAAAATAAATTGAAATCAATATCCCAGCAGTGGCTTGGGACAGTGTCATTGCTTTCAATGGTAGAACTCTGGACTGAATAACCATTATTGATCTTTTCTAGGAATATTCTCTTTTTATCTCATCTAGCCCACAAGATAAGTATTCCTCTCATCTCCTCCAATGGAAACCATGTCAGGTGGCGACAAACTGCTCTGTGTTTGTTCTTATCTGCTGTGCCTTGATAATAAATGCAGAGATTGCAGAGTGATGGAGCAGGGGAGTACAAAAGAGGAGTTGTGCTGATAACACCTAACAAAGTTGAGATTTATGCTTCCCACCCCCCAACACACACACATACAAACAAAAACCTATTGTCAACCAACAACAAACTGCTTAAAAAGAGATTAAAGTAGTCTGAGAAAGAAAGTGTGTGGTTTAGGTGTTGAGCAGGGTTCAGAGGTGAGTCAGTTCTCCTGTAAGACATCATAAGGCATCTTTACACAGTCAAGTTAAAGAGTCTACTCAAAGTTCAGTGTAAGGATGCAATGCTGCATTATGAAGATGATGTAATTATGCCTGCTCTGACTCACTTCATATCTGGTATCAAAGTTGACATTTACAACTGCTGTGTAAATTCATTCTTGCAGCATTAAACAGTCTGCATAAATGCAACTAAATGCCACTTCAAAACCCCTTCTGTGGCATCTTTGTGGTCAAATCTGGCTCCAGATTCTAGACTGCAGCATATAGACAAATTTACACTGCAAGGAAGGTGCTCCTGAAGTGGCATTTAGGTGTCTTTAGACAGACTGTTTAATGCTGCTCAGAGGTGGCATTTATGCATTTACACAAAAATTACTACTGTATACTTTAATACTAGGGACTAAGGGGGGTCAGAGCAGGCATAATTAGGTCTGACTTCATTCTGCATGACACCTTTACTCAGAAATTTGAGTAGGAACAGGGCGACCTTAACTAACCCTAACCCTAAGGTAGGTCCTATAATAACGTCCTATAATAACCAAATTCTGAATTACGTATATACATTTAAAATCATTATATATATATATATATATATATATATATATATATATATATATATATATATATATATATATATATATATATATATATATATATATATATATATATACAGTATATACATTTTAAAAGAACCAGGGACAAATTATTCACAACAAAGAATATAAATAAAAATAGACGAGGTGCATTTTTTATTTCATGCTAACTTCACAAATGCTAGAGTATAAGTTATTGACTGTGTAAGGTAGGCTAATATGCAAAGGACTAATCTATAACTAGAAAAAGACCAGCAAGGTACTGTAAGTGAAAGAGAAAGGGAAAGTGCTACATGCATTGACAGATTTTCCTATGCTAGGCCGTCAATGCTTTATGTTCAGAGCCCTATACAGTATCACGGTGAGTCAAGCACAGCAGTGGAGGACATTTTGGCCTTCTGTTTTCACGGGCAACAGATCCATCAACGCCCACTCTGGGCATGTGAGACAAAGCTTAGCACAAACTTTGTGACCTGCCTTTGGAAATGAAGCCCTGTTTGCCATAATGACTCTAATGACAATTTGCTTATCCTCATCGGAGGCCCTGCCATCAGTCCCTGGAGAGCTGGAACATCTGGTGGGGCTTTTGCCAGAGCCACAGTACCCTCACTGAGGGGCACTCACAGCTGGGAGGGAGGGATAGATGGTGTCATGTTCAAGAACGACCATGGCTTTAGTGCTTCACTTCTAGCCACTGGAGTAAAAAGCCCACAGATGGAGATCAATGTCAAGGAAGCAAACTTCTGACAAACCCTTTACTGTCAGTTCTCCTTTTTCTCACTCTGAATGGGCCCGAATTTCCAATCTGCAGTGTTTTTATTGGTTTATTTTACCTGAGGATGCATCTGAATATGCATATCAGTTGTCCTTGGTGTATTTCTCGTTAGCCTCTACTTCTAGCATTCTTTTTCTGACCTGAAAATTCACACTTATTGTCCCACCAGCTGGCTCCTTTATTTTTTTTTATTTTTTATTTTTTACAATCTAGATTTTTAAATAAAATCAAGTCCTAGCATTTTTCTTTGAATGTAAAATTGTATGGCAGATTATTGAGGCTCCATTTTAACTAAAAAACAGAAAACAAAAATGTAACAAAAAACATTATAATATGATATATAGTTACACCGTTCCAAAGTCTGGGGATGTAAGATTATTCCATGTTTTAAACAAAAGTCTGTTATGGTTATGAACGCTGCATTTATTTAGTCAAAAACACAGTTAAACAGCTGTACTGTTGTATTATAGTAATATAAAATAACTTTATAAATAACTTTAAAATAACATTATAGGTGCCTAACTGTCAAATGTGATCAGTTGAATGCATTCCTACTCAATAAGCAAAATATACTCAACATAAGAACACACACACACACACACAAACAAAACATTCTGAACACTAATGCACAGTATATGCATTTTAGATTTTAGTTTATATGTTGTTATTCATATGGGTGGTGGATAATAATAATAGCTCCTACAAACAATAAGATCTAAAGAAGTGTCTGTGTTTTTTTAAAATTATTATTATTTTATTATTATTCTTTTTTTTAAGTCCCCTAATGTGATTATTGTGTTTTTCCTAAGCACATGCTGTTAAACCTCTAAACCAATAGATGTCAGTGTTCTTGAGTCTTTAGGTGTTGAGAAGCTTGATGTGTGTAATGGAGGATTGTTTTGCAACACATTCTGAGGCCTGTTCATCTCATTTTGGATTCTTACAAGGTTATAGTGCAACTGAGAGCATCAACCTGTCAGGATTCCCAAATGCTCCTTAGGATAACACAAGAAACAAAAGGCAAGTGTTATGAGATCGTTGTTTTTCTGGATGTACTTCAATCTCTCAACTTCAGGGTTGTATACAGAGTATTTGGCTGTACATTGGAGGTTCATTTACTGCACTTCCTCTCAGGGATGTTTTAAGTGTATCAGGTGGCATGCCATGCAAAAACATCACATCCACAGCCATCAATCCAAGCAAGGGTTGTGTTTCTCACAACATATGCATCTAAGCCACTGTTTGTGAGGAAATCACTTGTGATAGGTAGACTTGCCTAAACAGATTTGAAAACATTACAGTTATACTAATTTTGTTGTAAATAGACATTTTAAGAAGGCCTGTAGACCAGGGGTTAGCCTCTGTAGACATGCAGAAAAGTAAAACATAAAAAAAACAAGTGAACTGGCACTAAAAACAAGTGAAAAGTGTACTGTACTATGATAGTACATTTATTTAGTCTGTAGATTATTATACTGTAGAAACTGGGATGTCTGGGATGTTCACCACATGAAATGCTGGACACTACTGTTCAAAAGTTTGGTATGTTTTAATGTTTTTGAAATAATTAATAAGATTTTTTTTTTTTTTTTTTTTTTACAAAATATTTGTTATTGTCAGTTTTGATAATAGTTGTATTTCATTATTTTCAAATTCTAAAAGTCTCACACTGTTACCATTAATCAGTTTAATTCATCATTGCTGAATAAAAATATTGATGCCTTAAAAAAAGAAGAAAAATCTGACCCCATTTTGAATTGTGTATTTCTGTACATATTTATCTGTATGTGAAAATGGAGCTCTACTCATCTAAGTCACACTGTATGTTAAGCAAAATGTATCATCAATGATTCTTATGTGTTTGCACGTGCATTTTGCCCACACTCTCAGTAATGGCGCCCATAAGTACTTGAGAGCGGAGGCTTTCTGTGTCTCGAGCTCGTAAGACATTTAAAAGGCAGGCAGAAGGTGGGGACCTCTTCAGATTCAGGCTGCTATTAGAGGGCTTGTGATCTCCTCGTGTTTACCCACACTTACAAGCCCCACACTGGCGTACGCGGCACCGCACTCAACCAGGGCCTCTTTGAAGTCATGTTGATCCTTCAGAGCAGCCTTAGTAAATTGCGATCTCTCTGTGTCTGTGTGCCTTGGAGATAGAGGGACGCATATGTAGAGCTTACACTGTGATCTATAGACTCTCCACATCTCTCTCTGATCTGAAACAAATAACGAACGAAAGGCAAGAGCTGGATCGGCTCCTGCCAGAGCAATTTCGCCCGCATTCAGTGCCTATCAGTGCCTTCAGAATGAGCAAAAAAGGAGAGGAACTCATTATAAAACCCCACAGTGAATGCGTGCACTTGGTGTACAAGAGGCTTTCAAACTACTTCAAACTAAGTACCCTGTGTTCCTGAGCATTTTTTTTCTTCATTACGTCAGAGAAATGACATTCACATCTCTGATCCAGGAGTAGTGCTCTTTACCCAAGTTGGCTTAAATAATGATATGTTCTCAGCATTGTGCACTAACACCTTTGCATTAGCATAATTGAATGATTGTAATGCTACAAAACAGCAGGCTGAGCAGTAAACTGGGTCGCATGCAGTTGAATCCCCTGTAATGGCACTAGGCGACTTTTTACGTCGCAGAGAGGTATCAAGGCATGTCGCCGCATATGCTACACACATTAAGTTGGTATAATTGAAGAGCTGCTTTAAACTTAAGAATGCAAACATCGATAATCTCATTCTGTCTTTCCTTGCTTTACAGAGGATATGACAACCTTGAAATTGTATTGTTTAGAAGAGGCTCTTTCATAGCTTGTAGGAGATCTTTACAGAGCGCTGAGTTCTTGCTTATGTTCTGATGTAATGTTTTTGTTTATTGTATGTAAAATTCCTAGGAAAAAAAGGATGCAAAAATAATATGGATAGAGTAGCTTGCATCAAGCCTTGATTTGGTCTGAAAATCGTGGGGTGCCAATGCTGTGCTTCACAAAAATAACCACTAATTTAAACTTTATCTTTAATCACAGCCTTTGCGATCGGGTAATTGCACTAAGCCATAGCGTAATTATGGTTTTATTATATTTAACTGTAACTTAACTCAGAAAAACAAGTTACAAAAGCTGTCAATGAAGTGGTATCTTTTCAAAGGCTACTAATAGGCACCTATGAAGTACCAGTTCTTACTTTTTAGGGGTATAAGAATACATTTTGAAAAGCTACTGCATGAGTGACAGCTTTTGGAAAAAAAAATTGTGCAAGTGTACCTAGAAGTTATGTTCCCAGTTGGCCAGAAACAATGCAGAAGTTATATAAATGTATGGGATATGGGTGCTGATTTCATTTTCTTCCCACATTCTACCCAGTCATACGGGCACTGGTCTGAATCCAAGCAAATGACAGTACAAGAGATTTTGTCTGCGGTGTCTAGTCTTTCTCAATGCGTGTATTGGGTGATTTGATACAAATGCTCTTGCACCGAAACAGAGGCACACCGGAGAGAGTCTGTAGGTTCAGGCTGAGAGGAGAGCAGGTGAATGGAGGTAAAGGTTTGGCTCCGTCAGTTTATTTGGTCATGGCTTTCATCCACCTCACACAGACCGTCAGAGAACTGACGGGCCATGCAGATGTGGGCCATCAATGCATCCAGAAATACAGAACATGGCCTAAGATGCATTTAAAAACACTTATGAATAATGCAGTCATCATCATCATTATTATTATTATTTGTTGTATCATTTTGTTGTAGCATAAGCATTATCTTAATGTATTTTTTAAGGCTTAATGATGCTGTTTTTCATCACTGTAAGTAATTATTTGAAAATATGGGCCCTGAATATACTTGTTGAATATATAATGTGAAGTGTGTCATTTAAAATTTTTTAAATTAGGCCCGGTGCCTATAGGGGGATTGTTTCATTTTCTGATGGGTGCAAATCCATCACAGACCCACTTAGCCGTATTGTTATTTTACATTTGGCAAAGTTACAATGTCTACTTTAGTGCACTATGGCAGATATATATTTTATTTATACATAAAACAACAGTAAGACATGCAGAGTAGAGTTAAAGGCACCAAGGTTTCTCTGTATTTAAATTCCACAGAACGTATCCTCTCGATTCATTTGACCATTTCTTTGATGGCTCTTTTTCAAACGTTTTCAAGTTTTACCCTATGGGCCTTCCTTGAGTGCCTCGTACTTCTTTGCTGGTCAGAAAAGATCCACTTTAAGGTCGAGAAGGAATTCCTGCACACTTCTGTCGACGCTTCTATAGTGTCAACACATGCTTAAAAACTGTCAAAATAGTTTTTTCGCTAGAGCCTATAGGTCATTTCAAACATTGCTTTCCACTTCAAGGATGTTAGCATTAGCTATACTAGTTGATGATTCTATATTATTACCATGCCTACTTTGAGGATTGGTGATGGCATAAGAAAGCTAATGTAATTCGGATTTGATTATGTTTTTGACTTATCAGTCGAGTACCTGAGAAGACCAATTAATAAAATGCTCATCCTTAAAGCTGCGGTAACTTTTGACGCTCTAGCGGTTAATAAACAGAACTGCTTGCGTCTTGCGGAAGAACATCGTAGCCGGAACTACTTCTCTCTGTTTATGTCTATGAAGAATCACAAAGGTACTGGGTTACTCCGCCGCGGTACCCCTGAAGCAATCTAAAATAGTCCGAATATAAACACTTATTATAGGTGTACCCTAGTGATTCAGGACAAGCTAAAAACATGGTTTGGAAAATGGATTCATGGTGTACTCGCTTATTATATACATTTTTCTACATTTTGAACACAAACAAAGTTACGGACCGCAGCTCTGATTGGTTGTTTCTTACCGGGAGCGGATGGCTTTCTGCAAATGGCAATAGGACACTGGGAGGAGCCAGAGGAGCTTGATTTTTTCGCAGATCATTTGTCTCATATTCTACTGTCAGGACAGGTTTAACAAATATGTAAAAAATATATTTTAACAAAAGTTACCTACTGCAGCTTTAATCAGTTTTTTTTTTTGTATCTTTGAACCTTGAAGCATTTTTTTTGACATTCTTTTTGAATTGATTTCTGTTCATTCTTAAATAATTACATTTCATAGTATCTTCACTGCTCCATAGACTCTGGTTCCGTCAGTTTGAAAACCTCTGTCTTTAAAGTATTTTGAAGTGCATTGTCTATTTGCAGTGTTTTGGTGTTGACTGCTTGGCTGGCCAGATGTTAGGAGGAGAGGTATGGAAGGTCAGGGCTGCCGAGTTCACCACTCTTTGTTGTGGAGCTTCACGCTCAGTGAACCAAACCACCGGCCATGAGGTCAACCACAGCATTGACTCCTGCCGCCCGTCAATGTGTCAGAGTGCATGCGAGCGTGTTTTAGAGGAAAAAGACCAAAGTAGGAAGACATAAAAAGGGCTGTTTTGTTTTGAAGATTTGCAATGGGCCTCCGAGACTCTCTCTGCATAAAGATAGTAGTGGAAAGCAGCAAAAATAAAGTGAAGAAAGACGAGTAGATGGTCCAGTGGAGGTCGTCTCTCTGGATAGTGTTGTCATGTGACATCTTTCTCTTTATAGATAACTTCCAAAAATCATACTTCTGGATTAAATCAATCAGTTAACCACTGATTAAAATGTACTGAAAAATAATAATACATTTTGGAAAAATGCATATTGATCTTGTTGTAGATTGCCGTGTTGAAATTCTCAAGCAACGCTCCATGTTTTAGCAGCCCGTTGCGTTTCTAGCAGATGATGACCTCTGATGGGAGCCAGATGTGCTTGTGTGCTCTTTAAATCACATGCAAGTTGAGTTAATAAGGATTATTGCCAGATTTAGGGCGTCAAAGCAATTAACACCTACATCATCATAAGCTTTTGGAGATGCTAATGTGCTGTTTGGTCTACAGCTTTGGCTACATGCTGTATCGAGCTTGCTCACTGTAGGAGACAGCTGGGTGATTCATGCTCTTTTAGTCTCAGTAGTTTGGTTGGACTCATGAAACATAGTCAAAATACTAATTTACTGTATTTAAAAACCACATTGAACATCTGAATGCAGTTTTATTGCTGCCAAAGTGTCTGCGCGACTCTGTCTGCACTTTTTTTGCATACAACTTTGCCAGCAGCATAAGTGTTTTAAAGTTTGGGAAAACCAGCAGTATTCGAAATAGTGTACTGTCATATCAGTCTTACTGCTTCTACAATGCATGACTTGTATACTTGTGCTTGGAATTTCCAGATGACAGTGGAAGTTTTGTGTTCCATAATGCAATGCATCTGATTTGACAATCCATTTCCATTGAGACAAATTAAACATTGCATTATTCTTTGAGTTTTTACTTTTTTTTGTCAAAAAGTATAAATAGTATGCAGTATACAGTATATGCAGTACTGTTGCAGTATCCAGAATATAGTAAGCTAGTATTCCATTGCAAACATAGCCTTTTGTTCAGACCGTTTGTTTTTTATTGAACTATTTTAAAATGATTCACTGATTTATTTGGGCTGTCAATCAGCATTCAGATTTGAGCAAATTTAACCATAAAGTATTTTAAACTATATTTCGCCAAAAGATATAGATCTGAATGATTATGAAAGATCAGTAATGTTTATTGCTATAGTATTATTTTAATTCATCCCAAACATCAATTGGTTTATAAATGCTTTTTGAATCAGTTCAAACTATTTTTTTCATAGTTACAGTATATAATTCCCAGAAGACCAATCAAAACATTATCCTGCAATGCATTGCATCTGACTTGACATTCCAATGTTTAGAAGATCTGATTTTAAAGATATTTGTTTGTCAACTGAACATCACTAAAAGTTAGAAATCTGATGAAATGCACACTTCTGATGTTCTTCTTAGCTTATTATACATCTGCCCCTTTAAAAAGCATGAACCAGACTAATCAGAATAACCTCTTCTCCATGCCATCATTCGTCTTAATAAAACTATTGACTTTATAATAGCTTATTCTTGCCGTGTGCCATTAGCCCGGATAGCCAGGACTTTAAATATTAAGCAGGCTTTACAAGATTTGATGATATGTTTAGCAAACAGTGCACAGCCCACATTTCTCGATCTCCTGCTGTAAATGAAAAATAGCCTATCTTTCAATAGGAAAAAAAAAATGCTGTTTCAAGCAATATCGAGAATCTTGCTTTGGACTCAATTGTAAATGATTTAACATGGCATATAGATTTAATCTGGTTAAGGTCAGTGTCTGTATGCATGCATGCATGGTGTCGGGGGATTCTGTGTTCTGCTGATATTGGCTCATAAATGGCGTGTAATCCAAATAAGTGATTTATGTTCTGTATGTTATAAAGCATGTCGATGGCCACACTGCAGTAATACTCGTGTGTTATTCCTGTATTTTTAGAGCATGACCACCACTCACACTTACTCCCTTATGTGTGTACAAGACCTGTCCATCTGCTAAAAACTGAAAACATTTTCTTCTCCAGGGGCTTAAAGGGTCAAGAGAACCCCCAATAATCCTCTCTCATATATCTTTTTTTTTTTGGTAACAAACCACACCTTTGTTGGAGCAGGGCCTCAGTAGAAATATGGCTGCAGGGACAACAGTCCATGAGTTCTGACTTTCAAGGTCCTGTCAGACTCTAAATAGCTTCTGCTTTATTTCACCCTTTGACCCTTGGCTCCCAGACACGGCCATGCAGGAAAAACACAGAGATATGTGATATATCAAGGCTCTGGTGAAACTCCAGAGCTGTGAGAGGGAGGCCCGAAATGCCGAGTTTGCAGGAATGAAGGAGGATTTTGTTTGGGGCTAAACACCATTGATGTGATGAAGAAGCTTGTTCAGAATGAATGTGCTCTGGTATGTTTCTGAGTCTTCGTTGTGATGGCACTTCTCAATGCGCTCTTCATTTTGAAAATGCTGAAACAATGAAAGACCCCAGGTCTATATTTCTTTGTTTCAGGACACAATATAACACTGTGGGGTCTCTTTTGTTTGACTAATTAGGAAACCAGTTTATTTTTTTATTAATAATGAATGAGGACGCATAAAACAAAATGTTGCCAATGCTGTGAAAAGAGTTATGTCTGGCCTAATGTATTCTAAACTGTAAGATCATTGAGAATTTTTATTTGAACCTACATTCAACCTTGGTTACATCTTTTGTAGTGTTTTTTTTCCCACCTTATTTATTCTGTTTAGTATGTTGCCAAGATTCAGCTGTGAGGTCCCTTCATTCAGCTGTTCTGTGGCTTAATGAATTCATTCAAAAATGCATGGAAAATGCAGTACTAGGGATGTTCGTTTTAGTTATTTTTCTTAATCTACAACCGACACTCGTTAACCAATTATTAACAGATAACGACAAGATTATTTTAAATTAGAATTTAAATTAGAAAGGATAAGTGTCTGTGACCCGTTAAAAATACAAACATTTGTTTTCCGGGGATTACATTTAAATGTGCAAAAAGCAGCAAACAATAGAACATGAGGATTCACATGGTTTTCATATCACATCACGGCCCTGTAGCGCTTCTGTGAGCGGAGACATATATTTTAACTTGAATAATGAATTATGAAAATGAATGAAAAACGCAGAGTTTTGGTTAACTTTTGTGCTGCGTGAAAAGAAACCAGATGGCAGAAAGCGGCATCCTATTTTTCTTTAGGTTTATTTTACGCACAAAGATTTGTTTTTATTGAGAATGTACACAAATAAAGGCACTCTGTTTACAATTTCAGCGAGGGGAACTAAAATAGCATAGCCATGTTTACAGTGTTTATTATAATGTTTGTAAACATTTTGAGCCGGCATTAGGCCTATTTCTGAATGAAATAATAAGGCTACGTGACGTATGTTTTTTCTCTAAAAAACAAATGTATTTTATATACACACAGTGCATTTTAACCATGCAGCAAACCTTTTAAAATATTTTTTATCAATTATTGAAAATAAATAAATAAATTACTTTTTAAACCGTTTAACCGATTGTATTAATCGGTCAAATTTCTTAGCGGTCAGTGAACTGTTTAACTGGTTAAAAAGAACATCCCTATGCAGTACATGCATACAATGACTTGGGTAAACCCAATTAAAATCGATTTCGATATTTTTGTGGGGCGTAATGTCAGGGCTATACAACTGTTCTGGTATAACATTAAAGAAAAATCATGGTTAAAAAGTACACCTTATTAAATAGTTTGGCATAATTTTTGGTTTCTTAGGCAAAATATATTTAACAAAACTGCTTGTTAGGTTTGCTCAAAACCTCACATGTGCAAAGTCATGTGATGTGACCAACAACATCAATAAATACCTTAATTTTAGATTTATGATATTTCAGATGCATTTGTCAAGGTAAGGTTAGTTCAGGTTGTAAAATGTGTTTTAAACTTACTTAAAACACGGTTTCCTTTTCTTTACTGTGAACATTCAGTAACATTGTTTTATACATAGAGACATTGTTCTGTTTCTTTTTATAACCTGTCAATACTGAAATGTATTTTTTAAATTTTATATTTTCATAGAAAATATGCACATTTTAGTTTTATTCATTTTTGCCTAGATGCAATAGCAGTGGGACCCAAGGTTTTGGTTACTAATAGATTTCCATGTTTTTTTCCATGTGAAGCTCATTGATTAACTTGAAGATGCTCTGTATAGCCAATCAGCACAGAAGGCCTCGCTGAACTGTGTCCATGGAGACGTTGAATAGTAGGGGCCTTCCACATTATTTGGGGTCCTTGACCTTGAAAACTTGCCCCCTGCATATAGCCTAGTCTGAAACAGGGGTCCGAGCGCTCAATATAATAAGTTTGAGGCTTTCAGGTTGAGGGGTCGTGAGGTCGGCACTAATGCACAGTTGTATTAATGATTGACCTTCAGAAATGGGGCGAAAGAAAAGGCTTGGGGGCGGAGAGGGTAGAAGGGGCAGAAAAAGGAAGAGAATCAAGCCAGGGACCTGTTTGTGAGAGATAACGGAGATGGCCGTGAAAATGCATCCATCACCCAGCGGCTAAGCCCATCTACTCTTTGTGCATCAGCGTGACCGCGTTGACTGAGAGTAGCTGGGAAGACAATCTTTTGGGGGTGGGGAGCGCAGGAGAGTGTGGATGAGGGTTGCCCTGGGCAGGCCAGAAGGACGCTGCATTGCTTATTCAACAGTGGAAGATCTTTCAGAAGATAGAGGCCCACCAATCTCCTCAATGAGGCTCAGTCGAGCAGCAGACCTGCTCAGGAGATATCTAATTTAGTGAGCAGAGCAGGCGGTTACAGGGCTGGATGACAGACGGCTTAGGTGAGCCATGTGTGCGAGGGAGGGATGTATTGGAAGGGGGAAGTGCTGCACTTATACATGATCAAAGGCGTGAGGGGTTGTCGCATATGGCGCAGGTTTGCTGGATAAAAATGGAAGGAGAGAGATGACTGTGTTGTGAAGTTATCGTTGTTATTTATCTTTGCTTTTTTGAAGGTCATAAAAGAAAACATCAGCATATTACCTTACAGGAAATATATATACCGTGGCTTTTAGAAAATCTAGGTCACATATTGTCATTAGGTCACATGTATTACATAAGCAATTTCCCAGTGTATTTTCTCTTCTCTAAAGTGACTTATTTTATATAATATTTCTGGATACAGAACAGCATCTTCTTGCAGAGTTAAATAATCGTCACTTCATTCTGTCTATCATCTGTCTATCTGTCTCAAACTCCAATCTTAATAAAGTTACTTACCTTCTTGTTTTGTCTGAAATGGCTGGTATTATGGCTTCTACTGTTGTAAACAAACCTTCAAGCAGAAATATTTTGTGAGTGTATAAACATCGTAAATTTATTTTGTATTTTTTGTTTTTGTTTGTAGTTGTTAAAGTAAGTGACTTACTTTTAGTCACAACACCTGACTTTATTTTTGTATATGTAGTTATTTTTTCCAAATATTAATAATATAAATAGATGTTGAAGCTCAAAATATTGTTGACATTGACAGCATCATGTCATAACGTCAATGGTTTATTAATCATTTTCATATGAATGTTTTCATAACAATATTAGAGCTGTTGTATTTTAGAGCGTTATAATGTTAGCTTCCCCATCCCCTCAAATATTAGCTATAGCTGCTGTCATTCTCAGCAAACATCACCGTGCATTATTTAACACAAGCTTGCAGTGTCAACACTTTTATTTTTATCATGCACCTAGGCCTCAAATCCATGTGTCCTTTCTGACAAATGATTTCCTCTTTGGCATTTACACCGAGGCAGTTCATTTTAGCGTTATAATTTACATGCAATATCCGCAACAGAATGGCCAAGACCCATCATGTCACATATGGCTTTTGTTCGCAAGTGTCAACCAAACAAGGGAAATGTTACCGAAGGCATCCCACTCCGCTCCAGCTAATCAAAGCCACTCAAAAGTTGTACGGCACCAGATCTGTCTGTGAAACCTGACATTTCTTGGTGAAGAAGCACATTTAATACCGCCCTGTCTTCTGTGTGTGCCGTGTAAAGTTTAATGAGCACCTTTTGTGGCAGGACATGAATAATGTATACATTACCCCACTTTAAAGAATACATGCCGCATGTGTCTTGAGAAAGGACAGGAGGCGCATTGATGGACTGGTGAAATTAAAAGCCTGAGGGGGGAGGAGAAAAGTTAAAGGCTCCACATTATGGTCGATTGTGTCACCACGTCGCTTCCAATATAAGCTGGAAGATGGAAAAGATGCCCCCCCACCCACCCCCTCCAGCCAAGTCAATCCTCACCAAAGATGTTCGTTTATGGGCAAAACGAATGCACTGAAGGGTGAAGCCACAGCAGCGATATAGAGTTTCCCAAGGCATGAAATACTTCCAAAGGCTTCTGTCTGGGCAAATGTTACCAATATGAACCGATTTACTATTAAAGGAATGGTCCATTTTAAAACTTTCACTCAGACCATGTCCAAACGAATGTGTTTTTGGCTGAAATATACTAATGTTTGCCTCGAAAAACCTTCATCATGCACTTTTTAAAAACATTATAAATATTATAAATATGAACTGGATTAACACATTTACATTTGGATATATGCAAACTATTCCAAACCTTTCAAGGTGTGTCCAAAATAACGGTACAAAAAAGCATGTTCTATAGTCTGAATTTATGTAGTATGAGTGTCGTTATTTATTTATTTTTAGTTTCACACACAGTTTTTTTGCCTACTAATGTAGGGAAATAGGCATTTCTCTATTTTGAGTAAACAGCACTCAAAGTTCATTAGAAATTCAAATCATTTTTCAAAACTTTCCATACTAAGTTGTATTAAGGTCCATAATGGCCACAAGCTGTGTGCACCAAACTTTTTCAGAGTCATTAAATTTAAACATTTCTTGAAAACGGTCGTTCCAAACCATATACAACTAATGTGAGTACAAACGGTATATTTAGTCTTTTAAAATTTTTTATTGTTATTACTATTGTTGCTTTTATTTTTAAAATTAAATTAAATTAAATGTATGCATTTAGCAGATGCTTTTATCCAAAGCGACTTACATTGCATTCAGGCTAACAATTTTTCCTAACATTTGTTCCCTGGGATACGAACCCCAACCTTGCGCTTGCAACCATGCTTATTTGTCTTTCACCTCATGCATTATTATTTTAGTTTTAATCATGGGCACTCTTTTTTTTAATTTTTTTTTTTATTGACCCCTATATATAAGTCATATGTCAGCTTTAACCCTGTGTATTGTGGGAAACAGGCTCTCATCAGATGGTATATTTATGAAAGTCTCAACATATCAATCACAAAAAAAGTCTATAAATCTCAGTACAAAATGGCCCTGGATCGAAGACCGTGTAGTCTTTTGATACACAGACCAGCTGTCTGAGAACTGCCCTGTGGGTAAATCATACATGTTTTTTTTTTCTAAGGAGTGATTCATATATTAATAATGCATCATTTAACCCTTCCTGCACAGGGATATGTAAGGTTTGGCTGGCAGGTAAAGCAGAAAAGAACCAACAGAGGCCGAGAGGATTGGAAAACATGCTAACACACGCTAGAGGAAGCAATCTGTCATTACTGAGAGCGTTCTGCACGGCCCCCTCTACCCAGAGATCCCTTCCTACTCATAAATACATCATTACAAGAGCACCTATGAGTTCGGGTTTCATCAGCTGTCAGAAATGACCTGGATTCTGCATCTCTGTTTGACCCAAATCCAGCCGTCACATATGCTAAGCAGGACTTACATAATCATTGTCCTTATTGTTAGCATGGCATAATGCTAAAAATAGTGTAAAGCTACCAGTTATGAAGGTAGACAAATAAAAAATATTATTATATTATTATCTTGACATTGTTTCTTGAGACTGTATAGGCGGCAGCATATCTACGTTTTGTTATTTTACATGCTAGACAAAAAAAGTTAGCATTTCCTGAAGGGAATACGAGTACTATAAAAATGCTTATGTATGCATGTGTGTGTATAAAGTATAATTAAATTATCTTCAAAGTATGATTTTTACAAAAAAACTTTGCGAAAAAATAAAGTACTCGTATTCTCTTTAGCAAATGCTAACTTTTTTGTTGCCTTTTTTCCTTTAAAAGTAGCTGTTGCAGCAGTGCTGCCTCTGGGGACAGTGATTATGCCAAAGTTGGATTAATATTGTCTATGCAAATTGTTATGCTAAAGCGACTGTGTATGTTTGGCCCATGCAGACCGATGCAACCACAAGGATTGAGTGTCCATGTAAAGCTGTCTTACTGTGGTTACACTGGTTAGCCATTCTGCCCATGTCAGTTTAGAATAACATGAACACTGAGAAAGTGTTAACAAGACTCTTGGCTAATTAATGTGCATAATCAGTAATCTCTTCCTTCATGGGCTCTGAGAAGAGATGAATGTTGCTGCTACAACGGCTTACCTGATCAGTGAAGACAAAGTGTCATGTTTTCAAAATGCAAAACTGGTTAACCCTTCGCCCAATTTGCCAGGTAATTTCACATGCAAGAACCAAATCTAGCTGTTGTAGCAGTTGACCAGTAATGATGATACCAATAACTGTGAGAAGAGTGGCTATATACAGTATGTAAGAAAGGGACAATATAAATAAATAAAAATATGTTAGTATAGGGACCAATTCTCACTACAAACTAGTTCCTTATTTGCATGCCTATTATAAACATATTGGCTGTTTATTAGTATTTATAAGCACATATTCTGCATAACAATATTCTACATCAATAATCCTGCCCAATACCTAAATTTAACAACTAGCATACTGTACTATATAGTCATAGTTAAAGGTTTGTTAATAACGAGAACTGGACCTTAAAGTTAAGTATGACCAAAATACACTTGATTTTAATGTGATTTTAATGTAATACATAGGAAATGTGATAGGAAATATAACCACACTATAACATTATAAGTTTAGTTTTTTTTTTTTTTTTTCAGCAAAGATGCATTCAGTGCTGTAAGCAGCACAAGCGTTTTCATTATTGATAATAAGAAATGTTTCTTTAGCACCAGATCAGCATATTATATTGATTTCTGAAAGATTATCTGACATTCAACACTGGAGTAATGGCTGCTGAAAATCCAGCTTTGACATCAAAGCAATAAATTACATTTTAAAATCTATTTAAACAAAAGTAAATATTTTAAATTGAAATAATATTTTATAGTATTATTGTTTCTCTGCAGCCTTGCATGGAATTTCTTTTAACACATTTCATCACTTAATATACTCGAATCCATTCAATATTTGTGCATAATCTATTGGCAAGGCCTAAGAAGAGCTGTTATCGGCAACTCTGTTATTATCTTGTTTCTCGTCTATGTAACTAGTTAAGCACTTTATTTACATCCTTATTTCCAACATTGGCCAATAATTATCTGTTCATAGTTGTTTTAAGTAGTTTATTTCCTCTTATCTGTCATTACTTAAATGAATCTCCACAGCTTATGTTCTGATCACATGGTTCAAACTTGTATGACTTGCAGTACTCTGTGTTTTACACCAGCAAAATGCTGACCAGGCTCGAAAGTGCTGAAGGACAAGAAATAACAGAGCGCTGTGCTCAGGAGTGAGGATGTGTTAGATAGCATTATCTAATTAGCTGCAACTAATTATAACAAATATAAGCCAGACACAGTCCCTAGGCAAAGTACCCTTAAGTGTGCATTCACTCTCTCACATACTATCTGTTCCTCTCGCCACGTAATGTTGGATTCTTCTCTTGCCTCCTCCTCTCATCTCAGTGCATAAACAGTGCCTGCAGTCAGAATATTCTCTGATCAAAGGGACAAATCTATCCAGGAGCAATCAGGTTGCTGAGCTAGCCGGGGCTGCTGACAACTCTCTAGCTCTTTGATCAGAAATACATCATCTTCAGTGGGTTGGCTGGCTTTGTCTGGGGCCAGGAAATAGGGGAAGTGATAGCTCCCACTTGGTTCTCTCCCTTTCTTGCTGCTCCCCTTGTCAGCCAAGATGAAAGCTACCCCAATTACAAGTGAAAATACCCCCCTTCCCACCCATTGTAAAAGCTGTTTTTTTAGCTTCTCGGGAGGCAGCTATATTGCTACGTTATCACTGATATCACCATAACGTGGCAATTTAAAATGCAGAGATGAAAATCATCCTGTGCTTTTGCATTCTCGCACCAAATTCCACTGTATTCCCGAGCGATATTGTTTGCCAAAGCAATTGCAGGCAAGATCAACCTTGCGTTACTAGTTTTGGTAGGGGAGGAGAACCTCTTCCCAAAATATTTCTGTTGTGTTATTCCGACAGCCTTCCGACACAATCAGTTTTTCTTTAATCAGCAGAGTTAGAGAGCGTGGCGTGTATGTTTAAACGCATGTTTCACTGAATGTCGCTGTTCTGATCTGTCACTCAGAGCACACATCTGGGACGGCGCGCCATGACCTGAATCCCAAATCGCACACCTGATGAGATGAAAACGCAGAGTTGTGCTTTGCACATGGTGCAGAGCACAGAATACACTGAGCTTGTTCACCTGGTGTGACCTCAAAGGGAAATCTCGAATTCTTTTGGCGCGCAACGGTACAAATCCCAAACCAAAATACCTTGAAGAGTTTGAAAGCCTTACATGTAGTTTTCTAAGATATTAGATTTTTTTTCTTATTCATTAGAATTTGTATCTTTGCAGAAAACATAAAAATGTTAAGATTTTTTTTTCTAAAGTACATTTTTTATTTATGATTGTATACACTACTGTTCAAAAGTGTGTTGTTAAGAAGCATTTATTTGATGCATAATACATTTAAAATAACATGATGAAATTTGAAACTGTAAAACACTTAGACTCATTTTTTTTTTTTAAGAAACATTTATTATTTTCAGTGTTGAAAACATTTGTGCTGGCTAATATTTTTGTATATATATATATATATATATATATATATATATATATATATATATATATATTGAAATAATTGAATTGCCTCAAAACCCATTTCTGAAAGTATTCCATAAGCTGTGTGATGCTAGATGCACATTTTATTAATAAGTTGAGCCTTGGTGCTCATTAAGGTAATGCAGGTTTGAGTCCTGCATGCAACAAAACTCTTCCCTGTTTTTCTCACCCACCATATGGCTAATAAAGCACAAGTGCAAACCTTGCAACAAACAAACAAACAAAAGGATTCCAGAACTGTAGCTACATAGCAGTGTGTGCATTTATCAATCTGTCTTTCAATAGGGAACTAAATGTCCCACAAAAAAAGAGAGCCACACAGTGTCACTAAAGTATTGCCTTTGGTATCTCAAGCATATTTTATTGCCTCTGTGAAGTAGTCCACCTTGTCAGCCAGCAACACAACTGCAGCAATTACGTTCTCGTCAAGTGTCACCTGTCTGTACCCCTGTGGGCAGAGTTCTGTGGAGCAGTCAGCCATTTAGATGCTCCAAATGGTTGTTTAGTGCGTACAGAGCTTATAGCATGGAAGAGTGAGCAAGAAAATACTTAAGTGCAACTAGAAGCTCTGCCAGATTCTCTCTCTGTGTGTGTGTGTGTGTGTGTGTGTGTGTGCGCTTGAGAATTTTTTTTTTTTTTTTTTTTTTTTTTTAATTCAGATTGGCAGTCTAGTAATTCTGCCCAAACAAAGTAGGTATTAACCAAGACGGAGAACCAGAAATGCTGTGTGTGTGTGTTAAGATGTATTTGTTAAATGAAAACATTTGATTTTCTTGTTTTAAGTGGTTGCTGGTGCATTTCTAAATGGTCGCTAAGTGGTTACTTACTGGACACATTCACAAGAAAACAGTCTCTGACATTTTGATCTCTCTGATATGGCTAAGATCCCACCTTCAGTGTAATTTGCAGTATTTTTCACACTCTTTACTGTCTGCCAGGTGAAAATTGTAAGTCTGATTACTTTGAAAAGTTTAAGAGGATTAGGTTGTTGAAATCCCTAACCCATAAAAGCTGTGAGCAATGTAGTGATGCTTGGCTGAGCTACCACAACTAATACGACAGTCTTGCAATTGTAATTCAAAGTAGGTCAGATTGATTTAGTTTTTCTTTTAATTTTGCCTGACAGTCACTGCTTATAATTATCCATTTCAGTTTCATTTTCAAATCTTGTATTGATTCAACAAATTGTATAGATTGAATTTAAACCAGATACATCCTCTTTTATGGCCCTGCAGTGACCTTTCATCTCACATTACCCCGAGGTTTTCAAACTATTTCATAGCAAACAACCCCAAATATTACATGCTGTTTCAAAAACTAAATAATGGGATTTTATGTTGTCATTGTTAAAGCAAATGATTAAAATATTGTCAGGAAAATACTTATTTTTCAACTGTTATTAACACTTACTGTACAATAATCATGTGTATATTTTTATCAAAATGAATACACATGTTTACAACTAGTGCTATGAATAAAATAAATATGTAAAACGAATAATCTCTCAATAGAACAACCAATCTCATCTTTTAGAAAGCATAATAAAATGTAAATGGTAATATTATTAGCCTATTAGCCATCATAACATTATATTATATTATCTAAATAATATCAATAAAATATTTAATATATTTTTCATGCTAAAGTGTTTTAGAAAAGGCCTTATGCAATAATTCCCTTGGTATTTCAAGAGATTTTTCTTCAATACAGAGTCATTTGGGTCTGCAGGTGTCCTGTCTGTGATATAATTTCTTATTTTATTTTGGTTGCACCAAATGACTTTGATTTGACAAAAGTGAAAAGGCTTTTTTCTTCCTATAAGAAATACAATAATGATTATAAAAAATATCAGAGTGCTTAGAGAGCAGAAAGCATTTTCACATTAAGTTTGGCAAATCTACAAAAACATGTCTTTTTTTTTTTTTTTTTTTTTTTTTTACATTTTTTATTTTATTTAAATGGGCTCACTAGTTTGAAAATCCCTGCCTCAGAATATACTGGAATAGGTGGGGCACTGTAAAAGTACACAGCCACAGTAAGCTAGTATGTGATGTGCCTGCGACGGATTGATATGCGGTGCACGTATCAGACGTATTACTCAAGAGAATGGATGTGAAATTCCATTTGATTCCACCACAGAGCAGTTTACGTTTGAAGAAACATGTAAAGAACTTCCCCCAGAACACTGTCCTTTTAAAACATTCCCTGTGATGCTTTTTGATAAAATTCGCCATTTGGATTCTGTGCATCCAATTGTTACGTCTGGACATGCTGTCCTTGTAATGCTCAGGCTTTAATATTGCATCACAGGTGTTGCCCTGTGTTAAAAGCATCAGTAAAGATTGAATCTGGGTCACTTTCCACCACTTGCACAATGCTCTTCTAGGTCTCTGGAACGTCAGGAACATTGTCAAGTATTAATGAAGGGAATGTCCCTGAAGGGCTGGTGTTTGTCAGACGAAATTACATACATTCAGACGGAACGGTGGGATTGCAGATACCTCCTGGACACATAGGAAGCAACATACAGGAGCTGTCTGAAAATATCTTCACGATGGGAAGCAGAACTAGCTGAGCAGACAAACCGAGACGATATCATCTGTATGCATGTGTTGCAGTAGAATGGTGTTCATTGATTAGTTACATTGTGTGAGAGTGAAAAAAAAAAAATGAAATGTTTAAAATGGCAAGTGTGAAGATGCATGGGGCTCTTTTGAAAAGCTTTATGAAATGATTTATTCTATTGTGTGGATCATAGTCACCAGAGAAAATGCTTTTCAATGACCTGATAACATATTCTGTTGTGCTGTTGTCACCAGATGCATTTGTATGTGTGAAAAGCAGCACTGCAACCAAACATCAGTGATGCCAGTGTTAAAATCCGTCTTCTAAGCCTTTGATTTATTAAATCAGCGCAGTGTCTCGTTTGGCCTTTGTCTTTAAAATGCATAACTTGTGTATGTTTATGCTTGGAAAGTTATTGGGCTGCAGCTTCTCATCCCAGTGCTGAGGTTTTGTTTGAATGCTGTGGAAAAATAATTCTCAGTCAATTAAAAGACATTGATAATACAGAAGCGCTGCGTGTGCCAGGGCACAGCGTGCACCAGCTGATCAGAGGGAGGGATTTGTGCTACCATGGGAAAACTCTGGAAGTGGATCTGTTTTTTTTTTCTCGCCTTGTGTCTTATTGAGGTTTGAATAAGCCTGCAGATTACTTAAGGGCCTTTAAATGCAAACTAGGCTATGCAAAGCCAAGCCTGAAAACCTTATCGTTTGCCCTACAGATTATAGACAGCCTAAAACATGATTTTGGCTATAGGCCCCCCCAATAAGCTTTAGGCCAGGGGGTTTCTACACCATGAGCCCTGCATGGATATTCATCCTGTGCCTGTAAATATGCATCTACCAGGCATGTTCATATTATTTTGCCAGAGTCTGCACATGCAATGTATATGAGTTTGTTGCATTTAAGCTATGCATTCATGTTGGTTTCATTTATGTACTTTGGAAATATTCAAAGACAAATTTACTGAAAAAAAGACATGTGGTGCAACCAAATGCAAAAACGCCCTCCAAATTAATCTATTGAAAAAATTATAGTTTGTTACACTTTTAGCATGTTAGCATGATTATGAATATTTGAGTAATATATTTAAAATGTATATTTTAAAGTTTTCTTTTTACCAATATCATAAATTATAAATTCCTAATTATTGTGTGATCTAAAAAAAAAAAAAAACAGATATAAAGAAATATATATATATACAGGAGTCTCACCACATTTTACAACATAGTTCTTTCATTTCTGTCTTTCTTTTTTTATTCTTAGTAGTTCTCTGGGAGGTATGAATAATAGTGCTTATTGATTAGCTGATAGTGAACTACTGCATTGGACTAAGCACTTGCTAGTTATTTAATTAGAGTTTCTTGTTAGTTAATAATTAATTTACTGGAATAGTGCATTACTCATTTGTTCCTGCTTAGTTATTCATTAATGACAGAACGGTATTCTAAAGTGTTACAAATATTTTGGAAACACTCCCGTTAAGTTATGATAACAATATTCATCATCTTTCAAACTGTCCATCTTTTTTTTTATGTTTTGAGAATTTTTCTTTTGGTCGTGTGAATGTTAAACGAACATTCCATTTTACCGTATCGCAAGCATTATTGGAACATCATTTTTGTAAACACTTTGAAACAAGTAGTAGCATTTGTCGAATCTCCAACTAAGACGTTTCAGGAAAAACTGTTCCTTTATGTATCTAATAAAAACAATTTTTTTTGTGCTAATGTTCTAAGAATATTATTGAAGAACTACGGTGGCCGGGAAGTGCAAAACAATATTACAAAGTATAAACACCTTTTACGAAGCTCGAGACAAATTTACATTTTGGAAAACATTTTTACTTATCATAAAACACAATTACATGGGGAAAACACTTTTACCAAGAACGAAACAAATTTACATTTTAGAAAACAAATTAACAAGAGGCAAAAAACTTTTACCAGCCCGAAACAAATTTACAATGACAGATTTTTCACGGAAAGGGAATGTACCACACACCGGAAGTGACGCGGTGAAAGGTGTTGTTGTTGTTGGTGAGCGCGGTAAATTCGTGTGGTTGTGGAGTAAATGGCATAAATGAAGTTTATGGTGTCAGAACATGGACTGCGGCCAAGGGAGGTTTTGCGGCAAACACATGAACAGCTTAACGCGGTTTTGCTTCACGTGCGATCGTTGTCTGGAGTTTCTAAACGACGCGGACCAGACGGAAACACAGGAGATGTCTCGACAGCCGGACAGTGCTAATCAAAGTAAGTTGTTATTTTTTAGTGTAGCAAAACGCTAGCTATCTGAGGCCATGTGAATACAAATCAGTAATGGTAATAATTACTGATGAAACGGCTCATAACTTTCTGTTTTGAAACGGATCTCTGTCCATTTCAGCAGAACAACCATGCCCATCATACAAACAGTTCATGGAGTAAAGAAGCTCAAAGACAAAAGAAGTCTTTTAACTATGGGCCAAAAGGAAGATTTACGCCTAAAGAAAGAAAACACGTCCAGGTAAGTTGTACTGATGGTCCTATACAATGTTGTGATGCTTTATATGTATTTGTGTGTATGTGTATATTTATTTTACCTATTTATACATTAATTATATATCTTTTGTTATTTGTCATTTACGTATTGTGCGTATACTGATAAGGAAAAATATTAATAATACTATTTTAAATTTAATCTATAACACAACAAAGTTTTGAGAAAGTGCATGGGGCGTGTAAGTGCTCAAGCCACTCAGCCATCTGTGTCATTCCAGTTTCTGTGTGTAATACTTAATTTGTAACAATTAACTTTTAATGTGCAATGTGAAAATAGAGTTCTTTAAATCAAATTTAAACACCCCCCCCCCCCCCATGTACGTTTGTTAAGGTGGATAGTAATTGCAGAGAAAATATTTATTTAATAGTTTTCCTTCATTTAATTCAATTGCCATTACACAGCAGTGAAACAATGTTTGTGTTCACTCTGTAGATTCAGGGAGGGTCTTTTAACCCTGCAGTAGACTGCACTACAGCAACACATTAAATTGCTGGCCCCTGCCCTGTGCCACTATGAAAAGCAACTCACTGCTTTTGACCTTGAGAGACTCTCCAAACCTGACCTCAGTCCTTCGGGGAGTAATCAAAGGCTTAAAGAAAGTCAAGCCATGGGCTACTGGGCAGACAATCTTTTTGATTTGTGAAGGTTTGTTAGTTAGTTGAGAAATCACATGGCAATTAAAGCTGTAAGCAGCATTTATCAGGGTTCAAGCATTTCCGGCCTTTAAGCACAATAGCATCAAAATATTTTTTTTTAATTTAGCAATAATGTAACCACCTAAATTACAGAAGGAAAAGACCATTACAGTCAATTTACCATAGGAATTATATAGTTTTCAAAGCATTTTGAAAGTAATAGACTGTGCCATCTATGGTCCGATCTCCATGAAATTTTGCAAGCATCTTTAGAATGTTATGTCTCATATGCTCACCAATTTTTGTGAAGTTCTGAGTTTTCGTTTAGGATTTATAGGCTTTTGAGTGTTTTGCCACTCCCATGTTCTAAATGACCCTGTTATGGCTACCCAAATGGTAACATTAAACCTTTTTTAGATAATTATTGGTCTAGAGTCCAGAGAATTGTACTGCACTTGTTTGGTTGCAATTGGGTGAAAAATCTAGGACCAGTTCCCGCAAGTACGTTTTTAAGATGATAGCGCATTTTTGATGAACAATTTGATTGACAGCTGTAGTTCTTGAGGAGAAGTTGTTCATTATGAGGATATCTATTAAATGATCACGTGCATCACATGATTACAGAGCCGTAAAACTTATAAAAAAAAAAAAAAACCTTAATAATAAAAATCAGTACAATTACAATAGGCTTTCAGCTTTTCAAGCTTGAACCCCTAATTATGTATCTGAATTGTTTCTCTTTGCAGAAGGCCAGGCTGCTTTGTCTGTGGAAGATGTTTTGATGTTTGCTACTGGGCTGTCTTCACTTCTGCCATCTGGATTGGAACCACTGCCACAAATAGAGTTCCTGGATGACTCTACGTTCCCAATAGCAAATACAGTTTGACCGGCCATAAATCGGAACCGGACGGTTTTTGCTTAAAATACGCGATCAGTCTTTTTTCGTCTGTTTTTTCTGGAAGTGTGCCCGCATACATTGTAATCATTTGCTATCATGTCATTTGTGTGGAAGTATTTTCGAAATCTCTGCGCAGGACAAGGGCAGCTGTTCAGCTCTGGAAGGGCATCGATACATGTCTGAGGCACAGGAAGCAAGCAGCTGTTGGTGTACTGGTTCACAAATAAAAGCCTTTCCTGCACACTGAAGCTGCGCGAGCGCACAAGCGGAGACAGTGAAGAGATCTTCAGCTCAACTTCTCGCCTGTTGGATGAGAAACGAAACAGACTAAACAGTGACATACACATTTGAAAAGACAGAAGTAAATGTCAGTTCGTATAGGATGATTTTATTTTACCTTAAAATTACATCGACTTAATTTGATTTAAAAATCACCTGCTGTAGCACACTGAAAAAAGTGTTTCATTCATCCAATTAAAAAATTCAGATTCACATCTGTATTTTTTTTTTAACTTGAGACAAAACTTATTTATTTTTCATTGGCTCAAGTAAAAAAAATATAGATGTGAATCATTACCCTAATTTTTTATTTTTTAATTGGATGAATGAAACACTTTGCATCTTTGTTTTATTCCCACCAACATACTTTTATTTAGTTTCACTGGTAAATACCTTTTTTTAATTTTAAACCAAATTTAAAAACTAAAATACTGAATGCTGATTAAGAAACATCTTATTGAATGTGTGTTGATTGTGTTGTTTGGAATCTAGAACTATGCAGTTATTGCATTTAATTTCACATGGTTACAGTTAATCTTTTCATTTAAGGCCAGTTCTATGTAGTTTTAACCAAATTCAGAAACAGAAGCTAAATGCTGATGTCTGTACCATCTATGTTTGTATTGAATGTAGTCTACTTACTGCGCAGTTACTGCTGTTAATTTCAGATGGTTACGGTTATTTTTTTCAATAGCCAAAAGCCAGTTTGGCCCATTTAATACCAAATAAACATCTTATTTATGCATACTTTCCTTCTTTCTTGTTTGTTGCTTAAAGAAAAAAAAAACTGAAATCTGTATCTGAATCGGCAAAATCATGATCAGTGCATCACTATTTCAAACTCCTTAAAATTAGCACTCCTAGACTTATACACTTTAAGTCACAAATGGACTTTGGAATTCAAAATAGTCCTGGATTTGGCTGTTTTTATGCTAAATGATGGATGAGTTAAGACTCTGAAAACATTGTCATTAAAGGTTCACTTTAAAGTGCAGTTGCCAAAATTGTTTTTATAATGTAACAGTATGTGAGCATGTTTTTTCCCCTCACCGTTAACATTTTGAAAATGTTTTAGATTTGTGACTCTCAAACTGGGATCCCTTTGTGAATCACTGTTTTAGATAAAGAAACAAGTAGTTCAAGAAGTTTTGTTTTCTATACTACAAAAATTTATTAAATAATTATTAGTATTTTTGATTAATTTACCTTACACAAAAACAATTAAGCTGTGGGGGACAGATTCATAAACATTGTGTTCAGACAGACAGCAGTATTCCACCACTACAAAAAACTCCCTTTTTTTTATAATTTCATAGTTGAGACATATTAGATTAGTTTCATGTACAGTTCTGGTGCAGAGTCCCAGTTCTCTGGTTTCTGTAACTGATTGTGTTCCATGGCAAAGTCCAAGTACTCCTGCTTGTTTGGGTCCCCACAAGGAGTCAATGACAGGCTGCCTCAGTAAGGGCATCCAGTTCAGCCTATCCAATTTGAAATCTGCAGTCTCTGGAGGCAAACCTATCGTTAAATAGAAAACATAAGCTTTTCTTTTCATTTAAGCTAAAACACTAGAATGATACTTTCATCTGTTCATTACCAATGTATCACCTGTGTGGTAAGTAGTAGAGTTCATTGGGCACTCCCGAACATGCTGCTGTTCTGGAAGGGCGAATGCTGTGACTGTTCCACAGTCTCACACACTCATCCAAGTATCCTTTCTTCTGCGGTACAACGCTTCGTTCAGTTTACTTTTAAGAGCCCTCAAGCTGATGTTTACACCGTGTAGACTTGACATCATGTCGATGATTACAGGGTACGAGTGGACCTCGTTAAAATATTGAACACATTGATGCAGAGTATGTCTTGTGTTTCCGTCTGGTCCGCGTCGTTTAGAAACTCCAAACATCGATGACAAGTGAAGAAAAACCGCGTTAAGCTGTTCATGTGTTTGCCACAAAACCTCCCTCGGCCGCAACTTCATTAATGCCATTTACTCCACAACCACACGAATTTACCGCGCTCACCACCAACAACAACAACAACAACAACACCTTTCACCGCGTCACTTCCGGTGTGTGGTACTTTCCCTTTCCGTGAAAAATCTGTCATTGTAAATTTGTTTCGGGACTGGTAAAAGTGTTTTGCCTCTTGTCAATTTGTTTTCTAAAATGTAAATTTGTTTCGTCCTTGGTAAATGTGTTTTCCCCATGTAATTGTGTTTTATAGTAAGTAAAAATGTTTTCCAAAATGTAAATTTGTCTCGAGCTTCGTACAAGTGTTTCACACTTTGTAATGTTGTTTTGCACTTATCGGCCACCGTAAAGAACAGATGACTTTGAACAAACATTCTGTTAACATTACTTGAGAAATGCTTGTTTATGACTTTGAGAGAACCTTGCCAGAGCATTAGCCAAAGTTCTTAGAACATTCCCTGTTAGATGGAATGATTTTGATTTGATGATTTTTTTTTTTTTTATAAAGAAAAACAATAAACCATTGTCAAGCTACTTTTATGATATTAACAGAACTTTTGGGATCTGAACCTATGACGTTGCCATTGTTAACGCTGTGCTATACCGTTTGAGCTACAAAATGCTCTATTGCATGTACAGTATGCATTGCATGGATCATCATAAGCATCATGTCATTAATCACCTAAATATGCATCCCAATGCTAGGAGTGGAGATAAATACATTTGCAGAAGACATGATTTGATCGTGTTACTGCAAGCTGCTTTATTAGATCCTCTTTCCACCAGCAGATGTGTGTTTGAGCTTTGAAATTTCAGCTCTGATGAGTGTCCAAGCTCTTCAAACGCTTTAGTATGGTTTCTACATGAAAAGCATCTTGGCTTGTGGAGGTGATTCTGTTTGACTGACACTACCTCATGACTAAATGATTACAAAAGGCTGTTATGGTCATATTCCCGAGCCAGGGGAGGCCACCACCCTGCTGACTCAAAGAGCTAAACAGAGCCCAGGCTGATGTTTTAAGGAATTGCTCAGCATGTACACACATGGTGCTAGTTATGCAGAGCTAGAAAGCAACAGCAGTGCATTCGTATTTCATTCCCTGTAGAATTATAATTGCTTCACTGTGGTTCGAGCCTCCTCAGACTATCAGATGGAGAATGGACAGTGAGTTTAGTGTTTCGAGTACAGGTCAGAGACCTCTTGCAGGAAGCTGGAGGAAGAAGGATCTCGACAGTGTAGTGATTTGCCCCTAGCAGCTGTACACGGTGTGTCAAGTTCGCTGTCACCCTCACATCTCTGCTGCCTGATGTGCTGGGACTGGGAGACACCGTGAGATGTCACATGGCTCTCAGGCCACACTCCGGGAGTTCACCATATTCTGTGACGGGTAGCATGTGCTCTCTGTCACATCTGTCCCTCTGGAAAGGAGAGACCGACAAGATAAATGTTTGCTATGAATATCAAGGAGGTCTTTTGTTCGTCTGACATTGCTTTTTGCTTTTAAACATGTACTGTATTACACAAGAGCTAAAGGGTGTATTAGGTTAAACATCATGGAAAGAATATACATTACTGCTCTTGTGAAGGCAAATATATGCTTCATATCTGAAGGAAAAAGGACTAGCTGCTCTGCCGTTTTGTTGCATGCATTTACTTGGGCTAATATTCATACACAGTTGTTGTAGTGCACTGATGTTCACCAACATTTTAGATTTGGACAAAGAATGCAAACTAAAATGTTCTTAAACCCATATAGATTAATTAATATTACCAAAATTGCACTTAGACCCAACCATATGCAATAAACATCACAGCACATCACATCACATAATTTGCATTGTTTTAATTATTTAATTTAATTATTTCATTTAATAAAATTTTAGCTTATTTCATTTTTCCTCCTGCTGTCTGAAAAAAAAAAAGTAAAAAATTAACATCTTACATTAAGTTCACATAGATCCAACAGTAGGCAAAGCTATTTGGTATTATATGTTTTTTTTTTTATGTATTCTTTTTAATATTTACAGTTGCATTGTGTTCCCCCCCCCCATTCTTTCATTTTATTCCTCCTGACGTCCGAAACAGGAAAAATATTTTACAGTATTAGAAGGGTTTTATTTCTATTTAAATACATAGCCAATAAGATTTGTTCTTTAATGCTGCATGATTAGATTAATTCAGTGTTGAATCTTGTAGGCTATAATTAGATCAGTTCAATGTAGAAGCTTTATTAATGTAATGCTGAAGTGAATGAAGCAACACTTGAAAGCATTTTCTCATAATGCAATGTGAATACCAATAGAAAGAACTGCATTTTAATTGAGCCAGTGCATAAGAAATTTCAAATCCTCATTCAATTTTTTTTTTTTTTTTTGCATTTTTGTACTCGCCAGGGATTTCCTGAAAGGTAAAAAATTCTGATACTGCAATTAGATTAAATGAATGGTACTTAATGTAGCATTATGTGACCCTTTAGGATGGCAGGAATAAAAAGAATGGATAATGGGTGTAGAATTGAGAGGCCATTAACTAGATGATGAAGATAAATGTGAGAGAAGGAGACATCCCACAGCAGAGGCTTTAAGTTCCTATCCTACACTAGTATGCATTGGAAATAATTAATGTTATTGTAATCCTCTATGGGGTTTGGGGTCATTATGCAAACTTAATTTTTACTGTTTTCAAACACAATTACTGTTGCATATACATAATTCAGTGAAGAAGAGCCTCAGTCTAAGAGTGGCTTGGGCTTTAGGTTAATTTTGTTCCTAATGTACTGCTGTTTTAGCTTCCGTGCTAATAAGGGAAGCAGAAAGCAGTTCTTAGACATGTGCAGTCAGCTGAATCTGTTTTTTGACCTGGCAGAAATGAGAAAGAAATACATTCTTTAAAGGAAACCCTTAATTATTTTGACCCCCCCCCCCTAATGATAGAAAATAATTATTAATATTTGAAAGACTTGTAAAGTCAAGTGGTCGTCATCATCCTCATGATTGTGTGAAAAGTAACAAGTCTCTTTTAATATCAGATAATTTGACCTTTTCATGACAAGACAAGGTTGTTTTCTGGTTGTGAAATTTCATGCAGTGCGACTGAATTCATAATAATCGTAAATAAAAAATAAAAAAAAGAAACAAAAGAGATTAGGGTCTGTACGGTAATTAAATTTAAACTTTTCCTAAATTGTGTGTGTATATATATATATATATATATATATATATATATATATAAGGATAACGAGATGCTAAGGAGAATGGTGGAAAACACATTCACATCTTATCTAGAAGGACTGTTTAATCACAACTGGCATCACGATTGTTCGTATTACACAAACCTCTGAGAAGCATTGAGGAAGAACTTCAGAGAAACTCAAGACCTGATTATCCTAAAGCAGTAAGTGGTTAGTTTAGAACTAAGTTTTTGCGTCCCTTAGTTACATTAAGTAGAATGAATTGCTCTTCTGCAGCACAAGTTCCACTGTAAAACCTACTGTTTGTCACACCATTCTTGATGCTATTCTCAACAGAGCAAAGCAGTCTGGAATTGTGTCTAAGGTCAGTCATTATCAGACGAATCAATTATATATGGAAGTTTGTCCAATTTCCTTCTGCACTGTCATAACATTGGGCTAGCCTTTGTATCTCTTGAGGCGGTGCTCTTGGTGATTCGTCCTGCTTTATGAACGTTTATCATATCTTCATCCTCGTAAAAGTCAGCTGATTGCTGGACAGCCCGTTCCTTTGGTTTTGGTAATGCTAAGAATGAGGTGTAATATCTCCCTAAATGTCGAGGACGCATCCAGTTAGTAGTGCGGAGACCTTGTAAAAGTGCCTAGCAGGCCTTCAAAAGTAATGACTGTCGCTTGCGAAAACAGTAGAAGCCCACTCCAAATCACTTCCTTATGCATCCGCTGGAGCACTAATGAAATCTTCAGAGAGAGGTGGAAGTTGTCTGTTCCGGATAATTTAATGTGAGAGGGCATTGCAAGACACGATGCATCAAGCTACAGGAACCCAATATGAATCTGCTCCCAATTTTTCCTATACCATTATCAGTGGGCAGAGAGGAGCGGGAGTGAATTAATGAGTGGAAGATTTATTTGTTTGCTGTATGGACTGTAAAACAGTAAGAGCAGTGTTGGCCCGTGCAGGCCTCCTACCCCTAGGGTACAATCAAACCCTGGCAGTAAATCAATAGAGCTGGAAGAGGTTTTTATAACCAGAGTTTAACACCCTGCTCTAAGTGCTTCAGGTGACAGGTCATTTGTTCATTAGCAGGACTTATCGCAATAAACAGTGGCAAGTCCAGTTGTGCAAGAAAGAGAGATGAAGAAAAACAAAAAGGAAAAAAAAAACAATAAAAGGATTACGCGGATATGGTCTGGGTTTAATAAACCGAGGAGCAGTGCTTTGGTGTCTAGGAGCTTGAAATTAAACACACTGCAATTATTTTGTGACTTAAACTAGGATGGCGTGAAAATCAGCCTGTGTTTAAAGTTGTCGCCCTGTACCGGACGTGTTTACTGAACATTCCAATGCGCTGATGACCAGTCGACTAATAAAGATCATCTGCTCATTATGGCTCAACCGCTGTCGGGAAATGCTCACGATTTTAATCTATTTGAATGGTTGGGGATTTAGGTGATATTATCATAAAAATGTCCATACGAAACTTCTGTGCAGCATAATACATAATACAATATTTTGATTAATATAATTTGATAGGGGTGGGCGATACCGGTAGACACGATTAAGCGGTAGAAATTTGTCAACTGGTAGATAGTTTTGACTGATCTCTATCGCGGTTGCCCACTCACTTGACATTGCTGTAGTACGTGGTCACCAAAAATGATCATTTGCATGTGTTTTTAAACATTCTGGGTTAAATACAAGTGATTTCATGTTGCCCAAACAGCAGCGGAAGAGAACTCATTTCGCTATGTGCGTGCACTGTCTGTGATTTATAATTTTTGACGCTTCATAGGCACTGAATGGTTATATACAGACACTTCTATGTCAAAATGCCCGTCTTTTCAAGTTTCATTGTGAACACAGTAATTTAGGACAATTATTGAAAGTGAACACCTGAGAAAGAAAACGTGTAAAGCCACTTTTCCACTGCACATGACATTCGGACACGACTGTCGCATTTCACCCCTGAGAAAATATTGGTAATTCTAACCTTATGCTTATAGTTTTTAATGGAATACATCACATCTGGTCGCGCAGTAGCATATGGTCAGGTGCATAAGTTCAAATATTTGAACGCATTTGCTGCTCTAATCGCATCTGAATTGTGCACATATACACACATGATCAGAACTCCATGCAGCTCCCGCATTACTCTACATTCGAATTGAATTACTTCCTGTCTTTCGCCTGTTCGTTGGAGATGGTGGAAAGGTGGCTTAACAGTATATTGGATCGGGGCAGCTCTTAAAGTAAGATCAGTATTTATTCCTGCTGTCTGTTAATTCATGTCAATCAAACAACAAAAGAGAGAAAATTTCTCACTGCTCTTGACTAAATCATTTTTGTAACTTTAATAAGAAGTAATGTATTTTTAATTTAGACAATGAAGAATATGCAGTGTTTTTATACATTTGATTACTTTATACAATGCATGTATAGCAGTTCTTATTTATTTGTTCTGTGGTAGTAGTTTCTTTCTTTTTTTTGACCTATTATTTGTAATTTGTTTCTTACTTTTTCAGAAGCTCAGCCACTGTTTGCTTTTGTCAAATTGCAGTGTCAAAAAAAGAGATGATTTTATTGTTGGTCGCGCAACATGGACATGGAGTTGATGCAACTTCAATTTTGGTCCAGTGATGGTTCCCTTCAAAAGTGCAGTCACATCAGCAAAATTTCTCATCATGCAGCTTTCTGTTGGTTAGTGTGAATTCACATGACCAACTTGAACCCATTGCTAAAACTTGTGGGAAATCTTTCGCTCTCTCACACGAAATTCCCAACATTTTTGAACCATCGTAAATGTGACCGCACCTTAAGGCTTGTTCATGCATTTAAAAAAAACAAGACTTTTCCTATATAGCCAGTTAATATTTTAATCATTTTTCATATTTTTTGATCTATAAAATGCTTCTTGATAATGCTTCCATATTGCAATGTGTTTGATGATATTGTGTACTTTTTTACTTGGTACAATATTTGGGTTGTCATTTGATGTCCAATGTAAATTTAAGGTCACGACACAAAACTGTAAGTTTTTATACTGTTTCATGAACAAGAGAAGGCCCAGAACACGTGAAATACAGAGAGCCTTTATATGTTCTAAGAAGTGCAGGTCAAGATCATAACAAAAAGCCAAAAACATCCTTTTAAGGTCTTGCAGTGAGACTTGTCAAAGTCTCAGAGGCACATCCGCCAGCCAGAAGGAAAGTTTAAATCACAAATGTTAGTCATGTACAGCTTTAGCTTTATTTTTTTATGTACAAAATGTTTCATTTCAAAACTAAGTCATCTCTGTTCTTCTCCGTCTGTATTTCACAAAAGGGTGCGATAAAAGGCTTGACTTAATTATTTCACTGAGGCTAGGATTTGGCGATGGTCTACGGACCATCACTGAGTTTTATAAGGAGGATAAAAGTCTGGCACTTGGCGAAGCCGGATTTCACAAAGGTCACTCTTAATGGATGTGTTTCCACAGATTTGAGAGAGCACATTTCAACATTTATGAGATTTCTCTTTGATGCAAACCCCATGTTTGGGTACTTAAGAACTTGAGATGAAAAGATTCCTCTGCTCCACATCACCGTTTGTGACACATCACCGGCTCAAAAAGACATGATTTCAGCTCTCATTTGTAGTCGCCATCATCATCCTCAACTTCTCTGTTCTTCTCGTGACAAATTCCTCAGAGCCACAAAGAGGGAGGAAAATATATTGCAGTTTATGAGTCTCTCTAATGTACTCCAACTTTAGGAGAATTTCTCATTGTCTCTCCAGAGCACTGTAATTTGTCACAACTGTCAAGACAATAAGACAGCACAGAGAGCATAGATTTCGGTTTAAGTTCTCCCTTCAATAATGCAATAGATTTCCAAGACAGTGTGATTTTTCAGTTTTTTCCCTCCATTTCCCACAGGCAGAAAAAAACAAAACCGTAACCGTGTGGAATAACAGATATAGAGGCTTACGTCCTTTAGAGGATTTAATCATTTTATCCAAACAACTATATAAGTGAAATGTTCTTATAATTGTAAGGCAAGACACTGCAGGTGATGAGGTTGCAATTTTTTTTGAAGATCTATTTTTGGAAATGTTGTTTTAATATGCAAATTAGTTCTGATTAAATATGTGACTCTTGCCCCAAAAACCAGTCATAAGCGGCAATTTTATTTTTTTAAATTGAGATTTATACATTATCTGAATAAATAAGCTTGCGATTGATTTATGGCTTGCTAGGATAGAACAATATTTTGCCAAGATTTTTAAAAAATCGCCTTTAAAGTCACCTAAACTATCGCCTTTTCCAAATGAAGTTCTTAGCAATGCATAATACTAGACTCCGCTAACTGTCATATGCTTGTTCACGAGAGATTGGCATCCAGTGCATGATATAGGATGTAGGCATCGCATAAGCTCCGGTGAGAATATGCTAGTCTTGCCGATAACAAGTTCTGTTTACAGCAAAGGAAAACCAGTGTCCTCTTGGTTTATATCTAGGGCTGAACGATTAATTGCATTTATGATAATATTGCGATATGAAAAAACACTTGGTCATGTGACATGCAAAAGTAAAGAGGTCTGTTCAACTTGTAGATCTATTGGTGTATGACACAAAAGTATGGCGAGAGAAAGCGTAAGGAGATCTCATGCAGTAGCTCTCACTTTAATGACATGTGGTCGGTCCAGTCAGCGCTGCTTCAAGTCAAACATATCTAAGCAGTCTTCAGAGGAAGCATCAAGTTGGCACGCTACAGTGTTGCCTTGTCTGCAGTTTGGGGAACCCCTCCAATAAATTATTTTACCCCCTGGAATGCAATTTTTACTGGTGGACCCCCCTTGAAACACAATTGTGCTAGTTTTGGGGATCAGTTAGGTGGGTTTTGTTGTGATAACCTGGCAACTTTGGCACTTTACATACGGAACTGTTTGAAAACATATATGAGCGTACTTTAAAACAGCACATGGAAATTACTCCGTAATAGTGTCACGGTGCATTTCATTACTGAAGACTTTGACCTTAAGAGATATTCAACACATATGTATATGATAGATAGATATTCTTATTTATTTATTCTGTCTAAAGTTAACAGACAGTGTTTAAAAAGTGCATTCCACATAATTACATAGGTTTATCACAGTGACTTTGAATTACCTACTTTAGTTTTGTGATTTGTTACTGACTTTCATTTTAATGTTTACACCAGGCTTATTTGTCAGTGCTTTATGTTGTCATAATTGTTACATGCTTACAAGGTTGGAAGTTTAACAAATCAGTCAGTATACTAATGCGATTTTAGTATTTAAATAAATGTCATTCATATCAATTCATGCATAATTTCATTAAAACATAGGCCTGGAAAAAAGAACATTTATGTTTAATCTATCTAATATTGTGCTGGTCATATTATACAATGATTTATAGCTTGTCTTTGTTGAATAATACTTTTGCATACATTTCCAGAACAAAAATCTGAATGTTTGTTCAATATTGTTTCATTTTACTCACAGGATTTTGGATTTAGCTTTTTATCATCCCATAAATCTGAAAATACTTTCAACAGCCATAAAAATATCACTAGGTTTTTATAAAAAAAAAAAAAAGGTAATGTAAAGTCAGGAAAAAGATATGAACAAACTTTTAGAATATAGATAAGAAAAAAAAATGTGATGTTTGGTGTAAGTGCTACTAAAGTGAACTAAACTCATTTTGTGAAAATGGTATTGTGGTATTGTGTATGTTAGTGCTCATTGTTTAATAAAAAGTTTTTTGAATAAAAGTTATATTTTATTATTATGTAAAATATATTATTATCACATAAAAAAAATGCATTTTAAAAGTTTAAGCCATGCTAACGGAAATCACCTCTATTTTAAATATATATATATATATATATATATATATATATATATATATATATATATATATATATATATATATATATTTCAATAATTTGAGCATGAATCATGTATGTATTGTGGTTTCTTTAACATTACAGTATGCCATTATTTAGATAACATGTAAACATGGGAATCCACACAATATTCTGTAATGAACCTTTCTACTACTAATCCTACTATGCATTTTTAACAACCTAACAAGTGTACAATAAAACGCAATCCTCATAAGTACGAAGAGTTGCATGTCTTGACATAATTACATGCAAAAACAACTGTCTTCAATTACAAGTTTCGTAATTGTGCCTCACACTCATAAGACGGCAATAAGCAGCCATTCAGAATTGGCCTTAAATTAATGAACGCATAAATGCGGAGGTGAATAATTAAATGAAAGTGAGAGACCTCCGCATGTGAAAGTGCTGCCTTGAGGTTAGCATTCGCATTTGTTTACGCCTCAGATTCCAACGGTTAGCCACTCATCATCACTGTGATTAAGAAACCAGTCATGTGCAACAGAAATACCTTTTGCCATACCAAGACTGGAGACTATATATTTATATATCCCCCTTAAAGATGCATAATTCAAAATTGAATTATGCACTTCCACCCATGATGAATTAATGAAACCCCTCTCATTAAGCAATACATTATGTATGATAAACAGTCATCTCTTAATGAAAACAAACAACAAGTGGGCAGGTTAAGTGGCAAACGATTGGCCAACGGTTAGTGTGTTCCGAGCGATGGCTGAGCAGGACCCTGCTTAAATGCACATTACTCTTCACAGACAGGTGGGAATACATTTTTCCATGCATGAATTGCCCCTGATTAAAGCTAGACAGTATGAGCGAGATGCTGCTTTTTTTTTAATTTTTTTTATAACCTACAGAGTTTGCCAGCTAAGTATTAATTTGGAACCTTGTAATGTAGTGTAATAAAATACAATACAATATAATATAATACTGGTTTAATGTTATTATATTATTATTACAATGTTATAATGTACTTTAACATTATAATATACTGTATTCTGTCTGTTTTTTGCAATTTATAAATATTAATGATTTCATTTTTTTTTTTTTTTTGCATGTTTATTTATATTCTTGTGTGAACTATTTATAGTCATATGACATTAAAAAGCACTTTATACTAACGTGAAACAGCATTATTTAAATGATCATCTTTATATTACAGTTAATTTGAGGAGTTAAAAAATAATGACATTAGCTGAAAAGGAAAGTTGTTTTAGTATATTATTACATTTAGATGAAATACTATGAATATGCATTGTAGGGATAGTTTACCCAAAAAAAGACAATTCTTTGATTAATCACTCACCCTGTGGTTCCAAACCCATAAGACCTTCATTCATCTTTGGAACATAATTTCTGATGAATTCCGAGAGCTTGACGTCACATGGACTAATTTAATGATGACAACATTTCTGAGCCTTGAATGTGTCAGTTGTGCAGAGTCAGAAAGCTTTTGGATTTCATTAAAAATATTTCAGTTTGTGTAATAAAAGCGAAGGTCTTATGGGTTTGGAACAAAATGAGGTTGATAATTTTCATTTTTGGGTGAACTAACCCTTTATTTAGACTTTTAGGTATATATATACTGTATAGTGTAAATGGATCTAATTTTTCAGGCCTGACATCTAAAAATTATTGAAAATGCATGCAATTTCAGCCAAGAGAGTTGGTGTTCTCATTATCTATTCATCTCTATTTCAAATTAAATGAGGGGGCAGCGGGGGGGATCACATGAATTTTGGTGGTCTGTGGCTGGGAGTGAAATGAACTGTGCTTGAGATTGTGAATGCGTGTCATGTCGATTCACACACACATCACTCAGGCTGGCTCTGGCAGTGGCCTGTCTTGCTCTTATTTGTTATGTGAGTGCCCCTGTGCCGCCTTCTCGGAGTCTAATGAGCCTTTGATTGACAGCTGCTGTCTCTGAGCTCAGTGGGGCTCCTCCGCTCACAACATCCTGTTGGCGGCTCCGCTTCTCCTTCCCTTCCATACACCTTCCCCCCTCAGGAGCCTCCGTACCGATCAACCTAAACCTTGCTCTAAGCAGCAGTTGCGCTTCTGACTTGTTTAACTTGCCCCCTCCCTGTCAGTGTGGTGAATAGTAAAACTATTGTTTTATAACCTTCTTCTTCCAGTCTGAAAAATAATGAGGTGACGGATCTGTCCCTCTCCCCCTCCTTTACCTTCCTGTTTCTCTGCATCAGCAACTCTCTGCACTCTTTTTTTTCAGAGAAAGAGTATATTGGATGAGGTTGAAGTCCTTTAAAGGTTATTTTATAATGGATTGGGTTTTATAATTGAACCTTCTATATCTTCTAGACTTGGTGGTGTCTGTAGAACAACATCTGATATCAGTTAGCCGAGCTTATTCACTTTTGTTACCATTGTAACATATTCCTTTGTCAGCTTACATAAATCATTCAGTACTTTGACTCAAATTGAGAAGTTCTGACCGCCAACTGGTGTTTTGTTGTTTTCCCAAGCATCCCTCTTAAACTTCGGACTGTTTTTAGAAGGAAGTGACTGCAAATGAGAATTGTATTGGTTACAAGACGAAAGAGAAACTTTTCCATGGGAGCGATTTTCGGATCGTAATGTTAGCATTTGACATGGCTCAAAAGACTGAGAGATACATACTTGATACATTTTTTATATATTCTATAGGAAGATCCAGAGGCCTGATGGGAAATAAACAATTGTTTAATGTGGAGAGCAGAACCTGCCTGCTACAGGCAGAGGAAGAACAAAATTGAAATGACAGATTTTCAGAAACCCAAAACTCCAGTAAAATATCATCCCCTGAGACTGATTTCAGCTGTGAGGTTTGTGTTTTAGAGTTCAAGTAGATATGGAACACTCTGTAACTGGTGTGTCCAGATTTAGATGGATTGGGCAAGTAGATTTCATCATTTTTGCAAGTTTTCAGTAGAGAAATAGTTTTAAACTGGTCTGCTGTCTGTTTATCTGCCTCTGGCAAGTGGAATGATATGTGGTAAGAAAACCTATAAAGGAAACTTCGAAATGAAAAGATTTGGTGTCATATCAAACTAATAGGTTAAATACAGAATGGGTTAAAGAAATTCTACTATGCAAAAAAATAACCCCCCCCCCAGAAAACAATGTAACCTCATGTCTTTTTGAATCTTGAATGGCTTGCTTTCTTTCTTTGAACACCCAAAAAGAAATATTTATAGCAGATTGTCCAGACTGTTGTTTTCCATGCAGAAAAAGCGTACACTGAAAACTGTTAAGCACTATGTTCACTGGATAACAGTGGTCTGTTTCTTACACCAAACATATGGCTTCAGATGAATTGTGATGCAGTGCACTTTTATCATGCTTTAGCTGTGCTTTTTTTTTTTTTAAGCTCGACAAGTCCTGGTCTCCAGCTAATATTTCTGTCAGTGAGGCAATTTTTGTTTTAAGTTTACCAAATGAAAATTCTCTCGTTATTTACTTTACCCTCTTTGAAACTTCAAAAGTGCATGAAAAGACAATCCACAAGAATTTAGCATTTTTAAGTCTTCTGAAAAGACATGATTACTTTATCTGAACATTTATTCCGATATAATGATTGATCAACGGCAACGCTCATACATAGAGCACATCAAAGATGGCAATCAGAGGATCATTGTTGAGCTTAAGAAGATCATATTTGATTTAAATCAATTGGTTCATATGGATTGTTTACAATGTGTTTATGAACATTTTCCAACATCAGACTTTTAAAACATAGGAAGCATAGAACGTTCTCAGGTTTCATTAAAATATATTTATTTGTATGTTGAAGATGAAAAAGTATTTTGGGTTTGGAACAATTTGAGGGTGGGTAAATTATTTTTAATTTCTGGGTTAAAAATCCATTTAATTTTGGTATTATTTCTCATTTTTTATTAAATAAATACATTATTGTGTGATGTTTGAATAATTATGTTATCTTGTAGATTTTATTTTGGAGCATATGGACATGATGTCTTGTCTCATGTCTTTTTAATGTCATAATATTTGTCTGTATTCTGTTACAAAACCTACAGTAGTCAGCAAAACTACAAGGTCTGCATTATGGGAACAATCTGTAATTAACAGTTTTTGCCATTTGTATATTTCCAGTGGAGACAAATCTACTGTATACAATGACATTTTAGAGAAACGCTTCCAGTGTTTTTGAAACATTTCGCAGAGCCTTTTCTATTTCAGAATGAAGATTCCTCCCTGAGCACCAAGCACAGTCCATAAAGGAAAGATTTGGCGAGTCTGATATGGAATAACTTGACAGGCCTGCACAAAAGCCATAGCAGAACCCCACTGAACACGTTTGAGATGATTTGGAACACAGAGTGAAAACCAGACCCCATCACCCAACATCAGTACCTGACCTCACTGATGCTTTTATGCACGAATTGGAGCAAATCCAACATCTAGATGAAATGATTCCCAGAAGAGCTGATCAAAAATAAAGTGCAATTTGAAATAAAATATTCAAAATTCACAGAGATGTTTGGGTGACCACAATCTTTTGTTTTTGTAGTGTTGATTTCAGTAGTTTGACGTAAGCATGAGTTATCAACATTAAAATAACAAGCAAACATTGATAAATCTGACACTGAACTGTTTTAGTAACACAAGTATATTACCTACTTTTCTTGCCTTAAAATGTTGTCTACTGTACATAGGCCGCTCACTGGATTTTGGAACAGAGCCCATGTGACTGTCAGTTGACATCACTTAGCAAATTACACACTGCACATCTTGCTCTTTGTTCACTGTTTGACTCTAAAAAACACAATGAAACCCTCATGCTTGATGTAAATGTGGCCTACATATCTGTGCAACCATGATACGTATGTAGACTTTGAATCATTTGCACATGATGCAACCAAAGTATTCGTCTTGCAAGCATGTTTGACTCGGAAGGGCTGTCAGTTTGTATATACAGTATTTGTTAAATATACAAGAAATTATGATTATGCTGTTGCATAAGCCAACAGATCGTCTGCTCCAAAACCTAGTGAGCTTCCGACAGAAGGGGCATTTTAAGGCATCATAGCCACACACACACACACGCACACACACACACACAACCACACACACACACACACACACACACACACACACACACACACACACACACACACACACACACACACACAAAAGACTCAAAAGAAAATATCCCTCTACCTGCTCCAAAAATGTACAGTTCATATACTGTACTTTCATTTTTGATACAGTTCCATGCTCTGACCTCAAAACACTTTTAACTATTGTGCATGATTTTTAAACTAATACTGTATATTTTGATGTTTGTATCACATAGTCAACTCCATATGCATGTTTTTTTTTTTTTTTTTTTTTTTTTGCCATGGTAAACTTGCTCAGTAGTGCACCTGGTACAGCACTGCAATTGAAAAGCAGAGCATTCAGGTACAAGTCCCGTAAATCACTATAAAAGAGATCAATGACTTCTACTGTAGAAGCAAGCTACAATAGCATGGTTGCATCAGCAAATGCATTTTCATCTTACATTTGTTTTTGGTTAGGGTTTAGGTGGTACATTGCTTTCAGACACACTAGAACATTCACATTTTAGTACCAACCAGCGTAATAAAACTTTGCCATTCATGTTCAACAATTTTGGATTTAACTGGTCATGCTTTTAGTACCACATACTGGACATTTAATTTTGAAAGCGTCATAAAATGTGCAAAAAGCAATGTGATATCTTGCAGAAATGTAGTATGTTTTGAGCCCGAGTTGGTCGATTTTGGTCAACACTTCATTAAATAGTTGCGTTTTCTTATTGCTATCAGGTTGGTAGAGATGAAATTCTATAATAGACATCACATAAATGGACAAAATGACATTTATCAGGTGTTTCATTGGTATTCATGTTATTTAAAATGATCTGAATTATGCTAAATTATTTTAAGGATTTTGTGCTGTTTTTGTTGGACATTCCTACAGCAACAGACCACCTTTTGTCCAGTTGGCAAACTGCAAAGCCAATCTTTGAACATAAGCCCATCCAGTTTGACAGGAATGCCAAAGGTCAGAGTGCAACACTGCAAGCTTCAGAATTAGGCTTGAGATCCTGACCTCAAAGGTCTTGTCTGGTTGATCAGGTTCCATATGTTGTGTGTAGAACCCAATTTAGTTGCTTTTGCAGTCCCAAGTAACCATGAACTTCTCTCTTCTGCAAAGTACTTTTACTTGCATGGACCTTCGTCTGGGTTTTGCACAAATAAAAAATTTGCATTTGTACCTGGGTGTTTGTTTATCAGACATTAAAAATATATATTTCTGAAAAATATTGCTGGTGCAAATTATGGGTTCTGGTGAATGCATAAAGTCAGAAACTAACAGAGTTGTCAGATAAATGTGCAAAATAGTTCTGTTGTCTCAGGTGACCTTTTTTATTATGCTATTTGAAATGCAGAAATTATTCCAGACTCGGCACCTATAACTAAGATCCAGTCTTTCTTCACCATACTGTCTCTCTTTCTCGCTCCTTATTGCAAATCCTTAGACCCTTATTTGAATGAAAAACAGTCATTTAAGATTTGGCACAAACCATTGCGCATGAGAATGTAAGACATTGACAAGCTGCCAGCTCCATCCAGACATGACAGAGAGCTCTAGAGCCTGAGGCTCCTCTCGTGGAAATTATGAATATAAAGTCATGCATTACAGATGCCGGGGTGAATTTATTCCTTCCCTTTAGCAGAAGTCGGAAATGTAGTTGGGACAAATCGATGAAATATAGTTTATCACTGTCGACCTAATCATTTGCTAATGGCTACTATCAATTGTCGGCCTGAAGCCTGCACTCCATACTCGACTGCAATTAAAGCCAACAAATATTTGATAGGGTTTAGCATCAAATCCCAGGTTTATACATCATTACTCACTCAGTGGTGTTTTCAGCATCATATACTTTACACTACATGGAACTTTGTCAAATATTGCTTGTATTCCAAAAACCCAAAGAATAATACAGTTAAAAAAAAAAAAAAAAGGTTTATCATGTGATCTTAGCATTAACATTTGTTCATTTAGCAGACACCTTTATCCAAAGTGACTTACAAATGAGGAACATAAGATTAGGAAACATCAAGAGCAAAGGTGAAATGCAGAAAAATATAAAAAAGAAGACTTTTTTGTTGAAGCAAGAGCCTTGGGCTGAGCCCACGGTCCATTTTCAGACATCTGAGGTACAGAGTAGTTACTCATGCGTTGAACTTGTTTTTACCTTCCTCCAAAGTGCTAATATTTAGTCCAACATAACTGAGGTTTTTCACTCTATCAGTTCACTTTTTTGTGCTTGCTTGTTCCAGACAATCTGTCAATCTCTGCATTAGAGGCAAGGATTTTTCAGTGACCAGTAGATGGCAACAAGTGACACTCTTTAGTGAGTAATTGAATTATTTCAACCATTTCATTAAAAAACATTCAGGAACAAAACAAGTAGTTATATATTTATATTAGTGAGTCACTAAATTATTAACTAAACTGGTTTGCTTAAACAGTGATCCATTCAGAGATGAAACATTAATTGACTTTTATTATTATTATTACTGATTATTATTTGGCCTGCTTTAATCTCAAATGTGAGGAGGATTGTTTTTTTTTTTTTTTTTAACTTGCATTTCATAGATATCCATTCGGCTATTTTGTCTTATTTCTTGCACTTATAATTGTGAAAACAGACCTGGTGATTTAAAATAGCTGACGATACAGTTCACAGCCACTGAAGAAAAAACATATTAAAAGTAGCAATAACAGGGACACTCGCCACCATATATTGCTGTAATATCAAGAAAAAAACCTTCTGTTAATATCATTGTAATTTTTTTTGTTAGACTTTTTTTCAGACCTTTCAGAATATTTCTGTTAATGCTTCCACTCATAACAAACGTTTGATTGAACTACTGAACTGGTGATAATATGTCAGCTACGTTTGATCTACATAAACTATAGAGAAGCTAAGTCCTGCTGAAACATTCGGCACATATATAACCTATATAATGTTGCCTTGAGAAATGCATTCTATACACTACATGCTTTGTCCTTTAGTGTTTGGAGCACAGGGGAAAAGCGAGGAGCGATGGGGTGCGTGTCTCTCAGCATTTCCTTAATGTATTTATTTTCCCTACTTTTGCTGCCTCAACATATACAACAGAACAGCTGCCGGCGTCAGGAACGCAGGTTATTTATTCATCAGGCCCTGGAGTGCTTCACTGCCATTTTCAAAGATTATTTTTGTGTTGCTGTCACAGTTTGGCCTGTGTCTGATAAAAACGGTGACGATAACTACAGTGCCTGAATGCTGGGGAGCCAATGCTCATTGTCAGACAGTGGGGCTAAAATTTCTATAATGTACACCCTAAGAACAGCCTTTTTGCATTTGTTTTTTCAGGTCAAGTTGGGAAACATATATATAATGCAAAAGACACTGCATGTGTTTTTTTTTTTTTTTGCAGTTGATATTTATCTGCTCTTTCGAGTCCGTAGAGAATTTAAAGGGCAATATGTATCTTCATCCCGATGTAGGCCTACGAGTTTTGATGTTAAACCGAAAAGATCGACTAACTACAGTACACGGATGCTTTTGTATGCTTAGACTCTGTATTCTTATACAGTACATGTATTATTCATGAACAAACAGTTTCTATTCTAACTGACAGAAACCTTTTACTGCCTTTTCTAGAAGGTAAATAGTTTTCAGAATCTGTCGTGCTACATTTTAAGGTGCAAGTTCTTATCTCCGCACCGAATGAGGTATTCTCCTCCACGTCGGACCACCACAGTGTGGATCGATCTGTCTGTAAGATCAGTTGTGGGCCGGAAAGAACAGTATCGGCAGGAGGGTTGGGTCCGCAGCGGGGAGATCTCTGAATATGACGTGAATACGACACATTGATCAGTCCTTTTCTGACCCTGGCCTTTCATAAATTGCAACCTTTTTTTATATTGGCATGCTGGGCCGCTTTCAAAGATAGCTGCTATCCTAAATGACAAGGTGAAAAGAGAGGTGTCTGAACCGTCCAGCGGGGGAGTCAGAAGTGTCAATACCCTCGTGCTGTATCGACAATTAAGGCTGCTTTGCCCGTCTGAGCATGATGAGATTTGACAGGACCTTGACTTTGATCTTGACCCTGAAGTCTTATCTTTGAAATATGCAATTTTGGCCCCCTGTGAGATTCACTTAGAGGCTTGTCCCGAGACATCCAGTGGCTACCAACCGCAGAGTTCATCATAGAAGAAGTGGGAAGCAACAGTGCTTTGCATTGCAATGAAATCGCTTTAGGACTTCAGTAACCACTATCTCAAACTGGTCGTATTTGCACCGAGAGCTTGAACCTAATGTCCCCTTTTTTTTGCAAATGGATGAAGTAGATGTTCTTGAGCACGCTCTGTCTGACCAAAAAACTTTATTATTATAAGTCAGCAGATGTAGTCATATGACGGACAGATTCTTGCCCTGAAGCCTTCCTGTTCTTCTTTCTTTTAGCATCTGTAAGGCTTAGTGGTAAAAATGTGGTGGAAATCAGACAACCGCTAATAAGTAGAGAGCACATGGAGAGCAGTCTTTCTCTGATGAAGGATTTAAACAAATGTTTTGGAATACTGTTTGCTCTCAATGACACTTCCAAGAGCATCTCTCTCTCCCTCCCTCTCTCTCTCTCTCTCTCTCTCTCTTAAATCTGCTGTTTTTTCTTGAAGCACTGGTGTAATACAATAGCATTACAGAGAGGTCTCATTTTGTAGACCTTAACGTATTTAATAAAACACAATTTTGTGGATACATTTTACTAGAAAATGCTATAATACTGTTTCATTCTTTCTGCTTCAAAGTTTGTCACTTGGAATTTCTTTATATTTATTATATACATTAAATTGGTTCAAAGTAAACTTTTATTTGAAGCCATCTTGAGAAAGCCTCACAAAATCCTGTTGGGACACTGGGAATCTAGAGGAATCACTGTAGGATTGGCTGTCTCTCTCTCTCTTTGTGTGTGTGTGTATGCCAGTTCACCTTACTATTTGCACACACAAAGCAGCCTAGGGGTCCCTGACCACCTTAATCCACCCCTTAAGGCAAACTAGGTTTTAGGTATTATTTTTTTTTAACCAAATTTGTTTTACACTTAAGCTTTGCCTCGTGGGCAGTGCATCTAAACGGCGTCCTGTGTTCGAGTCCGGCTCACGGACCTTTCCTAAAGACCCCCCCCCCATCCCCCCCGCCACTTCACTTCCTGTCCTGCTACTGTCCTATCAATAAAAGACACAAGAAAGAAAAGAAAAACACTATTCTTGTTTGTATGTAAAAAAAAAAAAAATACAGTTTTAAAGTAAATGGAAGTACCTAAATTGAATGTTGTAAAAAGCATTGAGAAAACGCATATTTGTGACAAACAGACTACTTATAGATTTACTTTTTTTTTTTTCACAAACACATGCCTACAAAAGAATGAATGCCTCTGTGTAAAAATGCAGTCTAAATGTTCACACAAGACTCCCATGGAGTAAGTCAAGACAAATGTGCACACAGACATATATTTATCTGTTTTGCTCCCCCTCTCTCTTTTATATACGTATATATTCTCTCCATAGGATGTCAGGATAGGGAATGAATCACATAAGCTGTCAGCAGGTGGTGCTCTTTGGGCAAGTTTTTACTGCATTTGGAGTCCCTTCAACATGCCATCGATCATCATTTTCACAGCATGTCTGAGAGCTCAGAAAGAGGCCAGAGGCCTGTCATCTTCGACCAGCAAATGTCATTTTGCATTGAACCGGTGTGGGCAAGGGTGGGCACATCACACATACCAGTCAACATGTGTAACACACCTGCTGTGGTCTGATTAAGTTCAGCGAGTGCTGTGCATGGGGAACTAGGTTTCAACTGATATAACTCAGTACAAGGCTGATTTTCTACTAAAATACACTGACCTCTACAAACTAAATATGACACATTTTCTAGCTGAGAATTATTTTAAGTCAGAAATCTAATTTGGGGGAGTTTGAATAAGTATGTGTTTTTAGGTGAATCTGTGTTGGAGCATATGGGTCAGTTTTCCACATTAAAGCCATTCAACCCCCCCACCCCCACCCACCATGGAAACATGGGAGCCATAACAAGTTTTTCTCAGATATTATCATAGCACATCAATGTTGTATTAACCTTCTAAGTAGTCTCTTTGGGAACAGACTGTCTGATTACTGTGTTTTTTTGTTAATTTTTTTAATAGATTTACATGTTTAATTGGGACTGCCAAATTAATGTTAATTTAGGACAATTCATATTATTCTTAAAAAAGAAAAAGAAAAAAAGTGGTGAACTGTATGCCAGTGCCAGGTTTTTGGTCAGCTATATGAAAATCTCACATCTTGAGAAACAAAATAATAATAATAATAATTCTGTTCAAAATGTATGTATGGTAGCTATGTTTGTATTTAATCAAATTAATTTAATTATTATTATTATTATTATTTTTTTTTTTTATCAACTGACTTTCCTTATATTAATGGGATATTAGAAAGCAGTAATGTGTACTGTCTTCATTACATTATTATTATTTTTCTCCAGTTTTTGTCGACTCAGCAACAGCATATTGACAGTCAATTAAGATATGTAATAAATTGATGGAGGACAGTTTGAAATGATCTGCACTAAAAGTCTGACAGTCTACTTTTAAAAGGGTCAACGTGGTGACCTTCACTCACTAGGGGCTATAGATACACAATATGTCTCTTTCTGCTTGAGCGAGACTTTCTGCGTCTTAAAATGAAACGTCAATGAAGAGCTGTCTGCTCGTCTTGCAAAGCCCAAGCTTGTTTCTCATTTTCCCTCACAATAGAAATCAATGCAAAAGTCATTCACATATTCATTTCCAAAATGCAGTCCCACTGTTTCAACTTATTTGAAAATTGGCTGACAAATGATTCCTCTTCACATTATTACTTTGAGTACGTAACAGCCAGTGGGATCCAGTTTTGGACACTTTCCCCTCAGTTAATAGTCCTACCTTATGATCATCAATCTTTGCCGACAGATAATATTGATTGGAGGCCAGATTAAATCAGAGTTATTCCACTGCTGTGGGTATTACAGAGTGCAGCTATTATATTGAAATGACTCTTGATTTAATATCACCAAAACACTCTGCAGAGATATACAGGTCTTATAGTCTGTGGTTTTACCCAAAAGGAACTTTAACCAAAAGATTGATGGAACTAGAACCATTTTTCATAAAATGGCTCATTTATGCTAATTTGTGGCGCTTGCAAGGACTCGCTATTGCTCGTACATAGTTTTGAACAGACTTCCAATCTCATGTATTACACTTTGGCACCTACTGTTATAGACATTAATGATAGCTCAGATTGTGTGATTGTGTGATTTGTTGAGGTTGAGGAGTTTTCAGATATTTGCTTCAAAGGCTATACAATTGTCTCATAGACCCACACTAGAATAGTCAGTTATTTTGACTTAGACTAGTAAGCAATAGCCTAGGACCTATCTAGAACACCCCAGCAACCACAAGAAACAACCTTTGGAAATCATTATTTTTTATTTATTTTTTTAAATATAATAAATAAGAAAATGGTTAGAATAGAAAATGAATAGAGCAAGCTAGTGTTAGATGCCTACTTTGCTTTTTGGTAATTGTATAATAAATAAAAAGAAACCGATAGAATACAAAAATGAATAGAGAAGCAAGTGTTGTTGTTTTCTTTTTATTTGTATGATATACTGTAACTGGTTGAAAGACCTGACAAGAGAGAATTGCAATAGTCCAGCCTGGACAGAACTCGAGTTTGAACAAGGAGTTGTGAAGCATGTTCTGAAAAATCTGATGTTGAATAAAGCAAATCCACAGGACTGCGCAGTTTTAGCAATGTTTAGCAATGAATAAATCAGCTGATCATCAGTCATAACTCCAAGGTTTCTGGTTGTTTTTTGAAGGGGTTATGGTTGATGTGCCCAACTGGATTTTATTTTCTATATGCATTGCTATATATTTTTTGTGTCTTTTAGTGCACATAAAAAAAAAAAAAAAAAAAAAAAAAAAAAAAACAATGGAAGCTTGCCACTGAATAAAAATTGTAATTGCAAATCTTTCTTGTAATTACAGTTTACATCTTGCAGTTTAATTTTTTTCCCCTCAGATTTGTGTGATATGAACTCATTATTCTGAGAAATAAAACTTATTCTGAGATATAAACTCTCAATTCTTTTTTTTATTTTTTTTAAATTGTGAGTTTATATCTTGCAATTCTGACTTTACAACAGGCAACAGAATTGGGAGATATAAACTCCAATTGTTTGTTATAAAGTAAGAATTCTGTGATATTATCTGGAAATAGCACGTTTTAAAGTCAGAATTGCAAGATATAAACACTCCATTCTGAAAAATAAAACTCATTCTTAGATATAGTATAAACTCGCAATTCTGACTATTTCTGACTATAAGTTTATATATATATATATATATATATATATATATTCTGCAATTCTGACTTTAGACCTTGCAATTGCAAAGTTATATCTCACAATTGTGAGAATTTTGAGAATAAAAATATTGAGAATAAACAGTTATATTTGTATTATTATTATTATTATTATTATTATTCCTTGGTGGAAACAAGCTTCCAGAAAAAAAGTATGTTTTTGTTCCTTTGTTATTGTAGCTGTGTTAAAATCAGCTAGGCTGTGGTATTACTCACTCCAAATGCTCCTTAATTTTTTTATTGCAAAATGTTTACTGAATTTGTGATGGTATTTGCAGAATTTAAAGTAGGTTTATGGTGGAAACGCAAACGGGAATGAAATTGACCCGGTTTAAACTATGCTACTATACAGTTATGAAAAGGGAATGCTGGAACTGTGTCTCCTCCTGCCAAAGCTGTTTTTGGAAATGGCTCCTCTGTGACCTAACATGTAGCTGATGAAATCTTGCCCATAAGGCAGCAAGAGCGTACCGCCTCTTGACTTTGTTCTGGGGAGACAGGTGCTGTTCAACTGCTCATGACATCACAACAAGTGTTTGCATGACTCAAGCAGTCTTCCTGACAAACACCCTCCGAGCATTAAGAGGAAGACTGTGTATGGAGAGAACTAGAACGGTGCTTTTGCATTCACACATTCAATAAACGTTGTTCACTTCCTGTTGGATCTGAAACCGTATTTTAGAAATTTCACTGAAACTGACAACTGAATGAAAAGGGCATAAGTTTACTGCCCAGCTGTGGCCCCCTGAGAGGATATGAAGTAAGAGCCACCTTTCATTAAGTGCCAACAAACCCTTAAAAACAGGTGCACATGTATCCAAAAGTTCAAGTGAGGTTATGACCACTTTCTGCTCTAAGAGACTGATGCCAGTGTACATAGATGATGTGATAAATGAGTCACACGTGAGTCTCTTTACCACAACACATGTGGCACCGCAGCTTTAGATCACTCGCCTTATTATGGTGGTTCTCTTCCTTTGAATCTTCAGAGTCCCCAGTTTTCAATATTCTAAGACTCCTCTGCACTATTTAATGACACAGACTAGGGTCGTCAAAACTCCTAAATAATTAATAGTAACTCAAGATTTCCGTTACTGTGGACATTCTTGGGTCAATGGCAAATAGAGGGAAAAAAAGGGGAAAATGTAGTTTAAAACATGTCAAATTCTTGTTGTCGTGTTGGCTTTATATGATTTTGTTCAGGTTAATTTAATGACCTGTGATTTAGGTTGTAAAATGTCATTCTGTATTACAGATGTGTTGATGCCTTAATCTTTATTTTCAAAATTCAAGTTCTAAAAAATCTGTATATTATTATCATTATTATCATTATTATTAACCACCTAAATGAACAAAGGTGTCCTTGTCTTGTCATTATTATTATTATTATTATTATTATTATGATTATTTTATTAGATAAATAGTAATTAAGTTTTGCAGGGTTCCTTTTCATGATGTCATTTTCTATTTATTTATTCATTTACTTATTGTTCTGCATGTAGGTTTTTACCTCCATTAATTAATGTGGCAAATATTTTTTTTTCCTTCCTCTTTTTTTTATTTGAATTTTTTTTTTAAATATAAGTGACTATATGATTTAATCTCCAGTTTATTATATTTTCTGCATGATTCTGCATCACCAAAGGAATTGGAATTGGTGGATATATATATACACTACACACACACACACACACACACACACACACACACACACACACACACACACACACACACACACACACACACACACACATATATATATATATATATATATATATATATATATATATATATATATATTTATATATATATATATTTTTTTTTTTTTTTTCAAATTTTGCTTTAGGTTTACTGTAACACCAATACTTTACATGAACAGAACACGATTTGCATTAGTCTGGAAAGGAGGAGTGATGTGATGAGGATGAGAAGGGTAATTTTGATGGCTCTGCAGAGGCTGATATCATCAGAGCTCTTTGCTGAGTGCTCAGCATTACATCATTGGGCCCTTCGGCAGCTCGACTTACAGCATAAGGAGCGCTTCATAGGAGCCAGCTTCTGTAACACAGTCCGCTTTGAGGTAACATGAGAAAAAGCCCCACTGTCCTAATATGAGTGGGTTCATACAAAGGTAAGCTCTGCATCCCCAGCCTGGGAAGCTTTGTAATGTAAGTCACTCATCACCAGCAGTGTAAGAAGCCAGAATCCATTATTCACATGAACAAATCATCAGACACTTCAAGGATCCCCACTAAAGGCACTCTAAAGCAACTCAGTGCAGGCATAAATGGAAAAGATTTTCTCAGCTTAGAAGACAAATAATGTATCAAAGTAACTTTATTTAGTGTTGAGTAAAAGCTGGTCCACGCTTTTCTCAGTTCTTAAATAAAGCAGCAAGCTAAGATACTCTGTGTGTAACATGAACACCCCCCAAAAACTTTATTTTTCTTTGCAGAAAAAAGTATTGTTCTTATTTTAAAATAAATTATGATTCTTTACTAAGGACATAGCTAATTTTGTTTAACTTCATGCTGTTTATGTCTGACAAATGTGTCAAATAGTTTTGTTTGGGAAAAAAAAACCTGTCTAAATGTGTGTTTAAAAATTTACATGTTTTAGAAAACAAAACATTTGTAATGCAAAACTTTTGTTTTTGTTTTTGTGCAAGCACTTCAAAGGGGTTTGTTTGAGAAGCAAGCAAAAAAAGAAACAAAACTGTCTAGAAAGGCCTTTAAAAATGAACCTGTTTTGGAGAACAAAACAAAACATTTACAAAAAAAAAAAGTAATACATTTTTGTCAGCTCATCAAAGGGTTTTGTTTGAGAAACGTCACTTACAGAATGTGCAGGATTGTCTAAACAGGTCTTTAAACATTCAAATGCATTTGCAAAGCAGATCCCTTGGATACATTTAAATAATAATAATTTAAAAAAAGCTAAGCAAACTTTTTTAATGAATGAATGAACAACATATTTTTCATTGTGCTGTTTTGGGGCACAAACCAAGAATAATCATAAGTCTTGTAGTTCATTAGTGTATGAATTGTAGTGCTTGCTGTTTTGCAGTGGCTTGTAAAGGCTTATCCAATTTAGAGCTGCAACTTGCTGTTTGTACTGTGCTATATATAAAACAAACAATATAAGAATCTTCAAGCGGCAGTGCAATAGTTACATGGTTCCTGTTTAGTCCAGTGTGTCCAGAGATGATTGGGTGACCATGGCTCATGAAGATAAATGGGTGGATGATGTAATTCCATGCAGCAGGAGTAGATGGGTGACATACTCAGCGATCTGCAGTTTGCTCTGGTTAGCCAGCACTGACATGATAATGATGACAAAAGCTTTACCAGTAAATATCACTGGGCCAGAGTTGTTCAGAGACTCTTTATGGTGCAGGGAAATTGAAAGATGAAGCATCTCTGTCACTGGCTGTTCGCATTTCACCCGATATAACCAGAGGACTATGACGACAGCGACACTGTTGAGTCACACTGTTTGTCAGTAATCAGTGCATCTGTCACAGTAATGCAAGCCTGCAAATCACCAGCAGCTATAAGTGCCTAAGACGGTGTGTTTCACATCTGTCAATTAAAAAAAAAAAAAAAATAATCCCCCATTTTTTTGCAGAAATATTAAAGTCGGGATGTAACAAATAGTGAGGCATCTTTTTTTTGAACTGTGATAAACAAATAAAAATGTATGGTAGGTACTAGGTTCTAAGCATTGATCATTGAATTGTTTTTTTTAAACACTGATTTTATTGGAATTAAAGGTAAATATTAAGCGAAGTGTCTATTTATACTAAGTGCAAATAGCCCTACTTGTTGGCAGAAGCTATTTACAGTGACTCCGCCCACCAACTTGTGATTTGCCTACTTGCGCAGATGGTAGAACATGTGTTGTACTTGTATTGATGTGATCGACCCAGGTTCGAATCCGCCTTTTGCCTAACTTTTTATTTGTTAATGCGTGTTTTACTACGTTGTTTGGCGCCAGAACAAATGCATTAATTCAAGGAACAGTTTCCAGGAAAGAACATTATTCAATAACCTTGAGCAGTTCAGCGACCTCCTTGAAAGGCACAATCCTGTTTTTGTAAGTCCTGCCCATTTTCTAAAGCATTCTGTCCTTTTGTGAAGAGCGATGCCAGGAGCAGCAGCTGGAAAAACATAGCCGACCAATGGCTTGAAGAGCCACATGGTTAACTAAAACTCTCTTGCAAGCTGGCATGCAAATGTAGCCCTTAAGCAGATTTCTTACATTGTCCCTTGCACCATATAGAAATCCACACTGATGCAGATGCACATCCACATGGGGGATGCTATAATGATCTCGTGTGGGTTGACTGGCATGCCTTGTGTTGTTTGCCAAACAGAAGCAGCGCCTTTTCCTGCGCATGAAATCAGATCTCAGACATGAGGTCACGCTTTCAAGAGTCCCCTTCATCTGCTGCATCATTGTGCGGAAAATGCCATTGTATAATGAAAGAGGATTAAGAATGGAATGAAAACGAGAAAAGGAATAGAAAACAGAGGGCTGAGGTCGCTAAACAGTTGCGCTGCATTTGCTGACAATATTTCAGTGCAAAACCCTGCGTCTTATTCAATAACCACCCACAATCTCATTTAACTAAGCGTTAAATTCTTCGAAATTGTTATTGAGTTGTATTTAAATGATGCTGTAGTCATTATTTTCAGTGTAAAATTGCCTCCTTTCTATGTAAATTAGGCTCATTATAGATGTGCCTTATTCTCAACATATACAAAGCAGGTGGGAAATGTTTGCGTATATTTTCTATTGAACATGACAGCAGTAATTCATTAAATGATGATCAAATGATGTAGAACAGCATTATAACCAGGCATGCAACCAAATATGTTGTGCTATTTAGTATACATTCAATATTTGTATATTCTAGTAAAGTATGCTAGATTGTGGCTGTCTGCTGCTTTTCCACAACTTAGTGCTCAGATGTAGCCTGTGAGACTTACAATAATTGCTTAATGCAAAGCGTTGTTCAGCCAGATTTTATTTGTGGTTATTCGGTCCAATCTCATGAGAAATCGTGCGGCTATGATTTCGTTTTGGAGAATTAGTGGTATTAGATAAAAACTTATCTTTAATCCACAAGTAATCCACATGACTCCAGCTCAAAGTGAAGCGAAAATCTGCATGTTTGTACAAAAAAAAAAATCTATCATATCATCATCTTGTTTTAACCTTACTTCAGGCCAAATATGAGTCCATAATAAGGCTTCCTTCAGTAAAATAGTCCATCCCCTGTTTTCCTCTCAAAGTAAAATCCACAGACATATTTGTTTTGTTTTGGACTGTTTACACTCGAAAACTGTGCTTTATCTATGTTTCTCTCCTGATACAAGGGAGATGACTTTTTCACTGTAGAAAACAATACTATGGATAGAGTTAAATGAGTATTGATGGATTTGTTTCTTACAAACAGCTTTTCACTTCACAAGATGTTAATTGATATATATTATCATTATCATTATCATATATTATCAGCTGTTTGAACTCTCAATTGAACAATCCATTGGTGAGCAAGTGGTGCTCAACTTCTCTAAATCTAATAAACAAATCTACATATTATTGGATGGCCTGAGAGTGAATACATTTTCAGCCTATTTTCATTTTTGGGTGAGCTATCCCTTTAAGGTGCCTTAAAAAAATTGTCCATGTCTTAAATGGAAAAACCTTATGATAAAACCTCATTGGAAGACGTGTGAACTTTGGGGTCTATTTGGAATGAGGCTTTTTCTTAACTTGGTGACTTTGATTAAACCCCGTTAATTATTTGCTCCACATATGTGTTGTGATGAATGATGCACTTGCCCGTGCCTGACTTTGTTTTGATAACACGAGACACGTGAATGTCAGAGTGGAGGGCACAGCCTCAAGGTGAGTCTGTGGAAGTGCGGCAGTCTCCCAGACCCCAGACTTGAGTGCCGAGCTCCTGTCTGATGACATCATTGCCTGGTCTAGGTAGCCCAGCCAAGGATGCGGTCGATTCAATAGGCTGTCGTCTGTTGCTGTGGGACGGACTCCGCCAATCCCATTTTTCCCTCAGCAGCCCTCCCTTAATGTATACATCACTGATTTCATGAGTGATCTTTTTCTCAGTATCCATAGCTCTCTCCAAAGACAACATTATGCCGTCACTCAGAGAAAGCTGCACTCCCGAGAGTCTTTGAGCGTCTGGGTTCGCGTGCTGTTTATGTATTTCTAAACTCATGGGCAAATATTTAAAGTTGCCCTTGAGTTGATATTGTGTGTTATTTGACCAGGCTGTCTGAGCATCACTTCATTATACACTACCATTCAAAAGTTTTGTCTATTATTATCATATACAAGGGCTGCATTCATTTGAAGATTAATATATATAATAAATTATAACGCAGTCATATTTGTCACACTCGAATGATTCATATCATCAAACAAATTGTAATATTACACAAAGATAACCCGAGTAAATACAAAATGCATTTTTGAATTATTTCATTTGTGAAAAAGTAATTGATCCCTAAATCTAATAACTGGTTGTGCCACCCTTTACAACAACAACTGCAATCAACCATTTATGATAACTGGCAATGAGTCTTTCACTTCGCTGTTGTGGAATTTACTGGGTCTGAATATGACAATGGAGAATCCCTGAATGACATATGAGGGGTGCAGCACATGGAAATATTTTAAGTTATAAGCGCAAAGCTGTTTCACAGAACAGTCATACGGATGATTGTATGATGATTTTGCAATAATTCCAAGTGCTTGAAGGAACCAGTTGTCCACAGTTGTCTGAACATATTGTTGAGAAAAACAACCGATAGGTGTAAAACTGCTGACTCAACTGGCTTGCTCTGCGTCTGGCTCTTACTGCACATGCACAATGCATGAGGAGCCCATACAATAAATCCAGGACCATTTGGCTCAATCGACATCTGGACAGGAGCTGGATAACCATACCTGTCTTTGGATGTCTTTCTCTCAATAGAGCGGTCCCTAGGTACATTCACGAAACCTGTGAATGGACAAGGGGATCTTGCTCAGAGGAATAGCAAAAGATGAGGGGTTTAAAAGGTCAGAGGTGTGTGTTTTTTTTTTTCCTGTGAAAGCTACACAGGATGTGTCTAAGCTCTGTCGGTAAATGACAGCTGAAAGGTAGCTTGCTGAAACAAAGGCCTTCCCTGACAGCGCAGTCTGTGGATCAATGCTCGGACAGATTAAAACCACTGTGTTTCAGGAATACAGAGGGCAAGTGCAAAACACAGAAAGGAATGGTTGTAGAGTTGGGCACCATGACATGCTAACTGACCCATCTAGAAGACATCTTTCATAACATCTTCAACCTTTCACTCTGACATCCCGTGTGCCGCCTCGGAGCCACTATTATAGGTAGACCCCGTTTCGAAGCATCTGTCTGCTTGACAAATGAAGCGGGATAACTGTCAATTAAGACGAAATTCCGTCTGTGGAGCTGAACAGGCAGGACACATTCAGAAACGCTCCCATCATCGGACTGACCCCGGATCAGATTCTATTCAGTAATGAGATGATCTGCAAACTGCTCCAGACTCTGGCAATGCATCAACCAGCCCGTATTTTAGAATAATGCCTCAGAACACTCTGAAATGATTAATTATAATTAATTAGAGTATTGTTCTGTGCCGTCTAATTTATCATATTTGCTTTATTCATCTCTTATCATCAAAATGTAGCCAGCAGCAGTGTTTTGCAGCAAACTGCCGAATCAGCATCCCTCTGTCTGCGCATCCTAACTCATGACAGTAACAGACAGTTAATGTATTGGAACTCACTGGCTCTGTTAAGTGATAAATGCCTCCTAGCTTAAATTATTGCTTGTTTGTTATTTTACATTTCAATTTTAGATTTTTGGCCATACAACCGAAACGAGTGCTTTATTTCCGAAGATCTAAACTGCATTCGACAACATAGGAATTATAAGCTAATAGAGAAATTGAATACAAATTGACAAAATCACTAATAAATTCAGCAAAAAAAAAAAAAAAAAAAATATATATATATATATATATATATATATATATATATATATATATAATTTTTTTTTTTTTTTTTTTTTTTTTTTTTTTTACATGAACAGGAGTATTCAAATAAATCTGATTTGTGTTCTTTTGACTTTTTTACCATTGAAAAAGCCTGACAAAAATGAATCATGGTTTTCAGTACTGTATATCAAGCAGCACAACTGTTTTCCACTTTGATTCTAAAAAAAAGAAGATACACAGAAATAAATGTAATTTTAAGTATGCTAAAATGGGAACCCATTAATTTAAACTGTAATAATAATTGTAAAAACAAGCCATGATGAACATAAGAGACTTTTCAAGAATCTGTAAATACAAACATTTGCTTACCCCAAATCTTCGAACATCTGTGTTTCTAATTTATTTATCTATTTATTAATACAACACTTTTATGCCAAACCAAATGTGTATAACCTTAGAATCGGGTTGACTTTATTTTGACTCTTGATATTTTGAAAGTGTGACTGGCATTAGTACCTCAGGTGGTCTAACCAATAACTGTTAATGTTTCTGAACACGGCTTATTCATCTGTACTCAAAAATTGCATAACATTAACAGCTGGTTCGTGGAAGGAAATATTATGGCCTGTAATTAAATTTGAAATGAAGTGATATTTCATCTAATGTCATTAATAAAAAGGGGCTTTCTCAGATGAGAAATTTATTTCTGGCAATATAGGAAGAAAATTAAGATCCGCAGAATGTTGAAGAGGAGGGAAGAGCTTTGGAGCTGATCCCTTGGATTGGTCTTCATTTACAATTTTAATAAAGCATGAGGCTTTGAGGGTCTTCACTTTGGACTAAATATAATCAACGCTGCCTTAGAACAAGCTTATGAAATTATAAGGCTTCCTATTCCTCCTTCTAAGCCTTTGCTGTATTGCTACATCCAAGATGAAAGTGATAAAGTCATTGTGCATTGATTGCCTATCTGAACCTCGTGCACTTTAGAGCTGCTCTGAAATTCCTGTGATCCCCAGATTGAGGGCAGCAGTCAGTTTGTCCGGTGACGGTTAAGAACACAGTAATGAAAATATGCTCTTGCCCAGAATCATGGCCCTGAAAGCTGATGTGGACTTTGACGGAGACGATCCTTCCTCTTGGCCCCATGAAAATCAGAGATGTCTCTGTCTCATAAAGGATTACAATTAGTCCTTCAAACCACTAGGAAATCAAGTTGCTGCAAGAAAAAAAAAAAAAAAAAGGATAAATAAATACCTTTTTCACTGCGACCTGGACAAAATGCCACCATAGTCACCTGACCTTAACTTTGATCAGTTATTTTCAGGGTAACCAGATTTCCCTGATTTTATTAAAAGGTCATTTTGCACCTTGAGGCATCCAGCTTTACTGTGGGATCAATGATTTAATCATGTTAGTGGTGAGCCTATTGGCTTGAAAGTCTTTTGTGATATTCTCTTACTGTTGTAATGAGTTTTGCTTGAGATTAAACCGCATGGGAATAGGAAGGATTATCCAGATGTTCTTAAAGAAAAAAAAAAAAAAAAAAAAAAAAAAAATCTACTTTTAGGAACCATCTTTAATTTTCTTAGCACGTCTGAAACTTCCAACATAGGCTTATTGGAAAAGACATACCTGTTGCAACATATGTGCAAAATGATATTATGTTGTTTCTTGCGCATTTTGTTCAGTTTGAAACGAATCTGAATCTTTCGAGATTTTATTACAATTTTATGACATTGTTGTACTGTACGTATTGCGGCAGTGCAGAAATGAAATGTCCACTGAATGGTTCTAAAAGTGATAGATCACCCCAAAATTTTTAATTAAGATATTTTTAATGAAATCTGTGAGCTTCCTGACCCTGCATAGACAGCAACACCACTACTATATTTAAGCTCCAGAAAAGTAGTAAGGACATTGTTAAAAAAGTGACATCAGCCTTGATTTCATGAACCAAAGGAAACAAAAATAATGACTTAATGCATTTGAAAATAATGTACACTAAAACCTACCCAATTTATAGTGTTAACAAAATGCCTTGAGTGGAAAGTTTTCCAGCTTCATGCCTGGAACCAAGTTGAAAACAAAAACAACTAGGGCAGTTATTACTCTGTGGTTTTTTTAAGAGCCAATCAAATGACAGGCTGGTTAAGACAAACTAGCTCAGTCCAGTTGTTTGAACTGTGCTGGCAAATTGGCAACAGTAGCGTGTGTTTATATGTGCTGTAGAGTGCAGAAAACATTGTTCCAATTACAGTCCTGCTGGTAATTGTATGTCTGAAGAACAGCATCTTGTACTAGTTTAGCAGTTGTTTGTTAGAGTAATTAATCACTTGTTGGCTTACCTGTGAACTGATTTCTGCAGAGAATCCCAAAGAGCTCCATTTGAGCTGTTTTAGGCAATTTTAAAGGAATAAACCAGTTTTATCTCTCAAGTCTGTAATTAAGTCTGTTCCCAAGACAGTTTGTAATGGACAGTGATGTATCCCTTTCTTCTAATGGCTTGAGTGATGCACCTGCACCTCAAAAACAACACTGATGTCCTTGCAGACGTCAAAAGAGGTTGTAGACTGGAATTCAGCCATCCATCCATCCAGAAGCCTCTGCTTTCAACCATCCTCCATTTTTCTTCATAACAAGGCCTCTATTGGCTGATGGGCGACTGGGACCTGGCATTGGCCAGTGTGGCTGCTCTATCACCTGAGAAAGGCCTTGTGAGCGGACACTCAGAAGAACCAGTAAATAAACACATTAAGTGTAGTGGGGACACAGCTGCAGCCATAAAGTGAGAAGCTTTCTCTCGTATGATCCCTCACTATAATGGCCTTCTGAAGGACCTGGGAGGTTAATTATGGATTTGAGACTTGCGCCCAAATACTTGGGCAGAGATTCTCCCCGTCCTCCACACTCTCTGTACAGCCTCCTCAATTATGTGGCTGTGGATGGAAGGAGGCATTTACTCACACATGAATTCTATGAATACCAATAGCTGTGTTTTGCAAAACGCAATTAGAGACGACAATGGCTCCATAATCTGATGCGTACACATATTTGCTTTTTAAATCGAGTTGATTTCACCTTAGCAGTTTGGAGGTTTGGTCTCGCTTCATTATAATAAAAGTGTCCACTTCTGAGGAGTAATTTCCAACCGATATAATTGTTTTGTTCGAGAGGAAGCAATGGTGGAGATGTTATCTGGAAATCGAGACACCCTCTGCTGCTATTCTCTATATAAAGTTGTCTTGTTTTTTCATGCTTACCACGTTTCCTCAGTATATTTTCCTGTGGTGCCCTCCGGCTCTAGAAGGAAAGCTTTTATGAGCTCACCTGCTGTCTATGAGTCTGGCTAGCATCTGACTCAGGCCTGACTGACTGACTGGCTGGACACAATGTAAATAATTGCTGAGTTTGTCTGGCCATTTCTTTGCACATGTCACTCCACAAGTGTAATTGTGAAGGTTAGCCTATGGCACTGGTGCAAGTTGAGTCATGAGGTCTTGGATTTACTATTCTAGGCATAGACCGTTCAGAATAGTACAGTATACTACTAAACTACTCCGTGTTTTTTTGGAATGAACAACTACTTTTAAAAAAAATATCTCCGCTTCACCACCAATTTTCAGTGTGACAAACTGGATTTTCATTGAGGTTTTATTTTTTTAGAAATTTGAATATTTGCTGGAATAAACATGCACATAATGAGGTCATGTGACAGTATGGCATATTTATATTTTGAACGGTAATTGTTATTAGTGTGTATTTTATTTTAAGTTTTTTGGTAATATTTTATGTAATAAAAAGAAATTGTGGGTGGAATTAAGTTTATACCACACAGTATGCAGTATATGAATATTTCATTCCAGACATAGCCATACATTTGAAATTTACAAACAATGAATATCTGAACATTTCATTACTTTTGTTAAACCCAAAGATTCACTTTAATTTATGCTTGCATAGCTACATCTAACCTGCATTTCAACCCATTTTAATCAAATTTACGCTCAAATCATTGTTTTGTCAAATATAGCTGCAAAAAGTAAACATGATTCAACATGCATTTACTTGTTTGCAACTGTGCAGCATCTCAAAGGACCTCAAAACAAACCGCATGCTTTTCTGCTAGCCATCCTTTATCCATAATTAAGAATCGCCTGTCAAAGCTGGTGGCGACTCCTTTACACAAATATGTATTTGTCGTTCAAAATGAAATATATTCTCTAAGCTGAGATGCCATTAATTTATTCCCTATGACTCGCCCTTTGGCTGCCATAATGACACATGCCATTAATTGTAAGTGAATAGAAAGGAGAAGACAGGGAAGGCAAGCTGTGCCAATCTAATTACACTGCTTTCTTTTTTTGCTCCACTTGGTTTCAAAATAAACTATTGATATCAGTTATTAGATTAAGCGAACTGCTTGGTGACTTCGCACAGCTGTAGGCAGTGTACATATGGATATCCTATTGATCTGATTTACATAAGTTTTCTATTAGTTCACAGAGTGCACTCAGCATATTGAACAACAGACCTTAGAGTAATGCAGAGATGTATGGAATACTTGCTATTGACCTACCACTGGGGGGGGGAAGGATTAAGATTGCATTAGAATGTTGTGGTCATATTTTACCTCCCGATATTGACTAGATTTGATGGGATGTAAAGAAAAATGGAAACAAAAGTTGGGTCTTTTGTCATTGTGCTTTAAAGGGATAGGTCACCAAAAAAGAAAATGGCATCAATTACTCATTTCATGTTTTTGTTTTGTTGTAATTTTACAATGACATGATGGTGAATAAATGTCATCATTAACTCTTTAACATTTTTTGCAATGACACGAGGATGAAGAATTTTGTCATTAAGTTATTTTTTCATCTTATTTTTTAATGCTTTTCAACAATTGAGGGTGAGGAAGTTTGCAATGGATAAGTAAATAATGGCATAATTTGAGTGCACCATTCCTTTATAACAGAACACAGTGTGATTGATATATATTTATATAATGTTATGTTGTAACATTTTGTGAAGCGTTAGGTCATTCATGAATGAACAACTCATAATGTACAAATGATCAATGCATGTGTTTTTGTGATGCAGCTTCCACACACACACACACACGCGCGCGCGTGCACAATGTCAGTCAGACACAAACTCATCCACCCGAACATGCTCGCCTGAGGGACCTTAGAGGAGAGATAAGTCTGAACTTGTCCTACACTGGGGAGCAAATCAAATCCTGGTGCATTTTCATCAACTGTCATCGTCAGAAAGATATTTCTGCAGGGCTAGGCAGGAAATTAGGCTATTAAATTACAGCTTCTCACAGAGCCTGTGTCATTCTCTCTTGCTTTCCTACAGCTGTTCCATCAAACTGACTCACTGGAACCAATCTTTTCCCAACTTAAACACCCTCTTAACCAAACTGTGTATGCTTCATTCTGGTAGGCACTGAGGGTGTGTATCTATTTGTTTCTCTTTTTCTTTCTGTCTCCTCTCCTCCTGTCTGTCTATTACTTTGTGCGACTAATCTGTTTATAGGGATCAAGCTCCGTGTGCTCCCTAAAATGCTGCATCATTGTACCCTTAATGCAGAAGACAATTCCAGAATGCATTACAGTCATATCCTAAAATCTATGTCTTCTTTTCAGTTAGGATGCTGTCTCATGCTGTCGTAGCTAAGTTAGATCTATGTCACACAGTGTGACATGCAGTGATCTTATAGGACTGCTAAAATCGTGCAGTGTGTTTTGGGCTTTAGAAACTTGCTCAATTTATAGGCAGCACCATCAAGGTAGCTGATTCGGTTTTGGAACAAAATGAGAACTTTGATTTCCTTCTCTCCCCCTTTCCTCTTTCCTCTGAAACGTGTGCTGATGTCTGATTTTCAGAGGCAGAATCAATTTCTTCTGGGTCAGGTGGGGTCAGTGGCTGGACTGGAAGTGGAGCGAGTGAATTAATGATTATCATATGGCACATATGACAAGGCTAGCAAGCACAGGCTATCATCGACCCACTTATTGGGCCTCTGTTGTAGTTTCTGAAACCAAAGACATGAATAGAAAAAGATTGTGTGAACAAGAAATATTTGCAGGCTTCATTTCATTCAAATTCTCTGCTCATAATGCGGCTTTATAATCTGGAGCTTTGTTTTTTGTAAACACGGTGGTTTACAAAAGCAGCCCCCTGGAATAAAATGCAGCTAGGCAGTCATTCATATCATATAGCCAGCGTTTACTTACCGTTGACACTGTCAGGTGGTGAGGTATTGGCTGTGCTGTTTTTACCGCGGTACATGGCAGGCTGTCACTCAGAATGAGGCATGCATGAGGGTTGCCAACTGCCTGCTTCGGGCCCATTGGAGTATGGAGATAAGGAGAAATAACAGTTTTCAGCTGTCTGCAAGACTGACATTACTATAAGAATTCAACCGTATTTATTATAAGTTATGGGGGACTTGTCAAAATCATTGAAAATCACCCAAACAGTACCTTATGATGCAGCCACACTCCTAGACTGCTTATTTACAAGTAAGACTGTCATTTACTACTGACTAAATAACTTAAAAAAAACAACAACAGTAAAATAAAGGATAATCCTAATTTTTATTTAATTTTGTGTTAATGCTGTTTTATTGGTACTGTATGTTGGAAATCTTTATAGCACTCTTTCTGTCAAATAATATTCTCAGATTCTCTGCTTTCCCATAGCATCAGTTTTCTGTTTTCAGGCCACAAGATCTATAATGGACTTGCCCTCTTATTTTTAGATTTGAATGACATCCCTGGAAATGTTTCCAATTGTCGTGATCTCATTTAGGGCTTCTTTCATACTTGGTCACAGAGACATGGGCGGAGGGGCAGCAAACTGGACTAATGAAAAAAAGACATTACATTGCGTTTTTACTCCAACTGATAAAACAGCTTTCCCAATCTCTCCTTCGAGCAAAACTCTCTTCTTATTCATCATCTGTCATTCCCACAGCTGGACCTGAACATCTCCAGCACCGTGGCAGAATGAAAAGGACACGGGATCTCATTATCCCAGACTCTCTGCTAGCTTTACTGCAATTGATCATTATCCAAAGGGGCCATTTTGGACAAAACTGATTGTGTTCTGAGAGCAGAGTTTAGGAAAAAAGGTTTCTTTTGTGACTGCCGAAATAGAAAAACTTTGCTGATATCTCAGTCAGAACTGAACAGCGTTGCCCTGTCTGTCGTTTCAAAATACACCAAGGTATTTTTCTACACAATTGCGTTTTGCAACAATAACACCAATTACATCTCAAATAACATATGGGTATCCTCTTGGAAATTAATGTATTCTTTCTGTAGGTGCTCTGTTGATCAATTGCATAACACAACTACTTTGTGTTAAAATTATGTTGTGCTTAACGGAAATATGCTCTAAAAATATCTCAAGGAAATCTCAAAGCTGTTTCTCTCTGTCTCTGCCTATTTGAATCCAAACACAATTTCATCAGTGATGTCAAATTGGCATAAAGGACTGCAATTTTTACATTTGAAATCAAATGTGAATAATATATCTGAGGCAATAATTATCAGAAAAATAGAGTACTGTGTGTGTGTGTGTGTGTGTATGTGTATATATATATATATATATATATATATATATATATATATATATATATATATATATATATATATATATATGAGTCAGTGCTATAAAAGTACCTGGAGCAATAATTAACTCAGTAATAGTTTGTGCCCGATATCAATTTCAGACTGATTCCCTAATGTTCCATTAAATTCGAAGAGAATAATTGAATCATTTAATACCTCTGGAATGGAATAAGGTTAGAGCAGGACCATCCATACAGTAAATGATACGGCTAGACGATTCATACTCCTGCTGGTTTGACTTTATAGTGAATGTGGAAATGATGATCTTGGTGCACGGGACAAAAGCAGTGAGTGGAACTAAGAGGAAGGAGAACTCTGGTACACACACACTTCCACATAAAACAAAACACATCCACCCAGGCTCTGCTTCCCTTCACATGGCGGAACGGGGCAGGACGCATAGAGGTGAGTGCTTCTGAGAGGCCAACGTTGGGCCCACTCTGGGGACATATAGAGGCATTTATACATGCTCAGCACATCTTCATCCCACAGGCGAGAATTTACAAATAGAATTAAAATGAATGCCTCGGCTTTAATTTTCTAATGCAGTGACCCATTCTGTAGCGGTGTAATAGGAGGTCCCAGTGTGACAATTAGGATAAATCACTCCCGAACAGAATTTGCCACATATATTCATGCCTCATCAGTGAGTGAATTGACTCAAATGATTTCTCTGATGAAACTGAAGGACCATTGCTTGGCCAGCGTCTCGTCTCAGTATGTGCCTCAGGTCCATCATACAGAATTTAGAAGCCAGGGACACAGAGTTACTTCCTGATCTGGTCATATTACAGACTTTCAACCTTTATTGATGAGTAAATCTCATGAAACGTGCCAAGAACGTCTTCAGGTCATATTTCAAGCCAAAACAAATTGAGTCAATTTTTAGGGTTATTGGAATTTTATAGATTTGTATTTTTATTCTACATTTCCATAATGCAGTACAAAGCCAATCTCAAAACTGCTATATAAATAATATGCTGCCTTATTTAAATTGTAAAACATAGTGTTACAGCTATTATTTAACTATAAACCAGTAATTAAAACACTGAATAACAGCAATTTAAAAAAAAAATCTAATGAGAGTGAGAAACACAACTGAGAATAATGGAAATTAAACAACTCATAACAGTAACGAAAATTTTGTGATAAAATATGGTGCTTAATTGTCATGAAGAGACGAAACATAAAATTTCAGTGGTATAAAACTGGCTTTATTGTCTTTATTCAAAATATTTATCCTTTTCCTTTTGGGGTGAAATATGATTTTGAGGTGTTTTTGTACCTTAATTTATTTAATAAATAAAGAGTAACAAAGAAAAATATAGATTTTGTAGTACTAGCATGTAAAAAATGTTTTGTAGTACTAGCATGTTTTTTTTTTTAAGTATGGTTAATTAACAATCCATTTCATGATTTGTATTCAGTCTTCATAGAAAAGGCAGGCAAGTAACTGCAGTACAGTTTACCCTTCCCTCCCATCCGCTTCTCAAACAAATCTAATACATATTCAAGGCCATGCTGTAGGTTACAGATCACTTTAGACAGGATGAGAGCTTATTTCTCCCTCCCCGAGTAAAATTGGTCCAACAGCTGCTGTAAATGAGTCTTAATTTGGAGAGTAATCTGCTGCTGTCATGCGGGAGCACTGCTGGGCATTAGTGTGACGGCTGTAAAAGACCCCCTGGATATTCACTGTTTACTCTCCATCTTACGTCTGGTAAGCCCTGGAATGATGATACCTCGTAAACATACACACACGAACACAACCACCTACACACATAATATCCATTTATGTATGTATATCCATTTGTTGTAAACAGTTTGCGTGAAACCCAGTGGCGGACCTGACTGTGACTTGTCCTCTACACTGTTGTTGGGGAAATTAAAATGGTACAGGTGTCCGAGGTAATCTGGTAATTGTATGGTAAATGTAGCCCTATTATCTTCAAGCTGTGCAAAGTGGCATTTGGGTAAATGACAATTGAACATCGGTGTGGCCCGGTTCAATTTAAGACCTGTCCAGCGCTCATACACACACAAAATGAAGCGCTCCATTACACGTTGATGTCCTTGGAACGGTCAAACTTTGGAGATGGAGGATGGATGGCGAGCAGGAAGGGTTGCGGAAGGTTGCAAGTCTCATATCGCGATAAACTTCATGCTGTGTTATTAGACGAATGCTGTACATCAGGCTTTAGCATTGTTATTGTGTACATCTCGTCATCACATCTTGCGCTTTAGCACCTGCTGAGTTCACAGAGAAAACGCCATCCACCGTGACCCCTCAGTGTCTGGAGCCCTTGGATATGGAAAATGCATATGAATATTCATGCATTATACTTGGATAGAAACAGACATAAGAGGTGATTTGGATTCCAGTGGCATAAATGCTGTAATTTGCTACGGGAGGCAAATTGAACTTAATTTCTTCCTCATATAATGGCACCAAATGAGGCATCAATGAAAGCTTAAGAAGGCCCATTTTCATAGGCAGTTGTGATTTGAATTTAATTTCTTTTAACCAGGTCTTCTAGGATTTATTAAAAATAGGTGCCATTGAAAATATTGGTTCTGTTAAAATTAGCACATTTAAACATTTTAAAGGTCAAGAACGATAATTATAAAGATAACTATAATGTTAGTGTTGACACCAATGGTCAATAATGTGCTGTTTATTCCAAGCGCACTGCGTACGTTGTCTGCCACTTTAAATGCTTGAGTTTTTTAAAGTCTCATAGATCTGAATGACTCTCAATGTTTTTATCATTCATTACCCGAAAAATTCACTCTGAAAGTGATTCCAATTATATTTTTCATCGTCATAGTCTCTATTCTCATAGTTTTTTAATGCATGATAGTTATTGTTCTTACCGTGAACAGGTATAAAGTATGTAGGTTACTAAAAGTAAAGTGCTGGTGATGGTGAAGTCCATGCATAGACAGTATTAAATATTTAAAAACCTTAAATAAATTCTCTCTTGATATCACAAACCCACGTCATTTACACTTTTTGTTTTTATGTCCGTGTTAGCATCTAGCCAAAGTCATGATTTTTTTTCTTCCAAATTCTGTTTTCAAGTTTTTTGGCATTCAAATAAAATAAAATAAAAATGCACACTTTTTATCAGGGGCGAAAAAAAACACCTGTCTGGGAGACCAGTTTAGGATAAACATTAAAATATACCAACATCACAGCTCAACCTGGCTTTAGGTTTTTCTTTTTTTTTTTTTTTTTTTTTTTTTTTGCAGGAATGATTTAGAACTTTCAAAATTCATATTTAACATGCTGTGTGGTTTGTAATTTGGAATACAGCTCTTTTTTAGTGTACCAGTTTTGCCACTAGCATGCTAGTTCCTGGCAAGCCTGCTGCAGCTAAGCACCTCTGTAAGTGTTTATAAGGTGACTTCTCATTGAAGAGCCATTCAGATTGCCATTATTCTGGCATTAACAATGAACATTAAATATAGATTAAAATGCTGGCAAGCAAAAGTTGCAGTTTTAACATCTTGGACAGACATAACTCAACAGTTATTGCAAGTGATTTCAGATCTGATTACCTGCAGTGAAAGAACTCTACAAGGCATCTTCCTCAACTCTTGATGTTTGAACACCTGATATTGTCTGAACTAGTGCTTATCATCGAAATAGCGCTGTTTCTTGACATTATGCCACAAGTATGTGGATTAAACTGTCAGCCCTTGTATAACCGAAGTGATAATGGGCCAGCACATCTTTAGTTGGAGGAGTTTGGTATGGCCCTCGGGGATGAACATTCAGACTCTCAGAACAACTCTTTGCTGTTTTTTTTTCATGTTAATGAAGCCTCTTTATCTCAGTTTTATGTCAGACTGTGAAGTTTACGGAGGAGGCACATCAAGTTGTTGGTTGCATTAGCTGAGACACATTCATATTTTATTGCTAGCACTAAGAGCTTTTTGATTATTGTGAACTTAAGGCTCTCAAAGAAACTATTTTAGTATGTGTATGTTTCTCCTGATTATTGAGGAAATTAGCATTGCCATGTGGTCAGAAGCAATTACTTATAATTTCTACACATATCACAGAAACATGTCCTCAATTATGGACCTACAGACTACAGATATGCCACGCGCACAACACAATTATCATCTGTACTCTGGACACAGCACCAGACTGAACCATCGATCCATATCTTCATCAACAATATGACACTCATTGCTATTTTGTATGCTTGCACACTTTCAAACATGTCTAATTTTACCGTGATTATAGCTTGCCAGGCAAAAGGACACAGTCTAATGGGTTTGTTTGAATTGCTGTTGACATCTGTGCTTTGATAGGATGTTGATAGAAAATATTGCAATCAACCCCAGAGAGAGATCTGAAAATCTCAATTCCAGTCTTGGGTACGCTGCATAATTCTCACAATTTTTTCTGTGCTGTTCATGGGATAATGAAATTATTTGAGGATGCTATCAGCAACCCCATGAGGACAAGAGATGTTTAATAATGAGCCTTTTTGGCAAGTAAAATAACAAGCAAGCTAACAATCAATATAATCGTAATTTGTTTTTGTTTGACTTAATTTAATCTAATTGTGTTTGCATCCAGTGTTATTTGCTGCATAGGCAACAGATTGAAATTGAAGACATTAGGTGCTTCAAAACCATTTCAAATGGCTTTGTAATCATCACGTTTTCCCATAATCCCAGTGAGATAATTCGTAAAAGCCATGGCATACTGTGTTACAACAACTGTCTTTTAATGTTGCTGTATAAAACAACAACAACAACAACAACAAAAAGCTGTATAAACAGTATAAAAAAGACTCTGGTCCCAGTTGTTTTGCTGAATGCTTGTAGTAGTCACACTTTGTAACTGTGACATAAGGTCTGACACAAAAGCACTATTCGGACGGGACTAGTTTTCTAAACTACGTTTGAGTTTCGATTCTTACCACTTGACGTCTGTGATTTTCATGTACCAATTCGGACGGGACTAGTATCTCCGTGTTTATTACAGAGGTGGGAGGGTCTGATTTGTGCATCTGGGTGTCACAGAGATCACACGCTCTGTATGCGTGCATTTAATTCATTCAGAATGATTGCCTTAGTATTATTACACAATAAATACTAAATGGCTAGTATAACAAAACAATGTTAATGTGTGGTTCCTTTAGTTTAACTTGTTTTGTCCTTTTTTAAAAATTAAATGTAATAGGGCTTGGGCGTCGTGACGTCATTACTTGGCGTGGCCGCCACGTTGAATGCTTCCTTTACTGCTACTCGGACTACTGCGCAGTGTTTAGACATACTCCCTCTCATCCGTGTGTCTTAATTTGATTAATTAAAAATCTATTTTAACCATTTTCAACCATTGCTGTATTGTGGGGTGTAATAGCGCAACACATAATAGCCATGGGGAAAATAAAATGAGAATGGATTAACTTTACACCGCTTTCCTGCTTGGAGGCGCGACTACGGAGACCATAACATCTGAATATTAATTTATATAGCTTAAGTCAACATTGAAAATAAGGGAAATTTCTCGAGTTACTCATCCAAAATACGGAAAATTTCAACATTCATCTTTTTGTTGCTATCCCTCTGCTGACAGCAAAAATTCGTACTATAAAACTGCTGCATTAACTAACGTTAAGCGATTTGTGAAGCTAGGTCTCACGTGACTTTAGTTACAGATTGGCGTGAAATCGTGCTCTCACAACAACAACAACGCTATCTTAAAAAGCCCAACATCACGCTAAGGTTGCTTTCAAGTAATCAAAACGATGCTTTGAAAACATCTGTTTCGCTGGAAGGACAAGGAGTAGCAACAGGACAACAACACAGAGACTTGACAGGTCTGATGGAGGGGCTAACGAGATATTTTACAGGAAAATACTAAAACGGGAAGACAGCAGGAAAACAGCTCAAATACATGAGAACCCCGTAAACACGGGAGGGTGGACAGCTACTAACTACACTTTGGAAACACATTGTTAAAAGTCCATGTGTGAATGGTTGTTAGCACTAATGGTTACTAAACTAGCATCTAGGTAACGTTAGAGCGCAGCTTACCGGATTACTGTATACTGTTTTGCCGCTGTTCCGTTTCTATGATTTGCAGCTCCTGAACCCATCCATTTGTGAACTGTACATGAGACTTGACTTGTAGCTTCGGAACTATTCTGAAGTGTAGGCGCTCACAAAACAAACAAGGTAGCCGAAGATATCTGTAATGCAAATGTGCGGCAAAAAGTCTCCGTCGGTACTCCACTATTTGTTTGGAATTTCATATGGATCCAAACCGTTAATAGAGCCGATTTTGTCCACATACCGGTCCCTGGCATCCCTATTTAGCGTATCCCTATAAATCCCACAACCTTTTCGCGATTTTGACATCTTTTTTTTCTTTCTACCAACTCTGCTCTTCTCGTTCAACTGGCTGTATGTTTACATTTGCGAAGCTGGCAACATGGCCGCCACGTCCCAGAATGCAACTTGGCGCCCAAGCCCTATTAAACATTATGTAACTGAGTACATAAATGAACGTGAGTAATCTTACCTGATGCTGATATTACAATAGCCGGTATTAACAGTTTACGCGATTTTGCTCTTGATTTTATTATTTGTATTGGTTTTTTTATTATTATTTATTGGCCGCTAAGCAAATCTATCAAATATCCGCGCGGTAAAAGCATCTACGGTAATTCACGTTGGCCAAAACACACAAGGAAACGTGTTGTGAAATAAAAATCACCGGCAATCACAGACATTCGCATTCGGACGGGATTATTTTTTTCAGAGGATCACTGAGTTTGCTGAAAAACAGTAAGTAATTTGCTTTGGAATTATCACAGAGGTTGAGTGAGAAAAACACAGACGTGGCAGATTCGGACGGGATTAAAATCACCAAGTACGTCTGTGAAACGCAGATTTCTCTAACGACCCCCTGTAAAACTAGTCCCGTCCGAATAGGGCTAAAGACAGTCTTTTAAAATTCCTGAAATTAGGCTAAAATGGCAAAATTGTAGCCACAATTGAACCTTCTGAACTAGATGTCTGCATTCCAATGATTTTTTTTTAAATCCCACTCCTACAAGATTCGGCCACTTCCTACAATAAATATATTTTATCCAAATCATACACATAACTTGCACATTTTGCCTAGTTTTGCCAGTTTTTTTCAAACCTTTAAAGTCAACATGAGATGCAGTTCCAAACCAATTTTACTTTTGCAGTCTGATGTGATTCCTAGTGAAAACATCCTGAACACAGGATGTTCAGTGAGGTGGTTGAAGGGGAGTGTTAAAAATTGTGTGTTGGGCAACACAGTCATTTTTTTTTTTTTAAATGTCTTGGTTAAACATGTTACTCTCATTCCTTGATGGAGAGAACAGAGACATTATGTTGTGACGACATATGGGGTCTTACTAAGGAGCCGAATCCTCTCTGATTAAGATAAAACGCAAATTAAATTTGGCTGGGTCTGGACCACTCAGGTCTGCCGCGTCCCATCCAGAAGCCACACGTGGAGATTTCACAGGTCCGGGCATTGGTGTCATAAGCCCTATTCGGACGGGACTAGTTTTAGAGGGGGTCGTTAGAGAAATCTGCGTTTCACAGACGTACTTTGTGATTTTAATCCCGTCCGAATCTGCCACGTCTGTGTTTTTCTCACACAACCTCTGTGATAATTCCAGAGCAAATTACCTACCGTTTTTCAGCAAACTCAGTGATCCTCTGAGAAAACTAATCCCGTCCGAATGCGAATGTCTGTGATTGCCGGTGATATTTTATTTCACAACGCGTTTCCTTGTGTGTTTTGGCCAACGTGAATTACCGTAGATGCTCTTACCACGCGGATGTTTGATATATTTGCTTAGCGGCAAATAAATAATAATAAAAAAGTAATACAAATAATAAAATCAAGAGCTAGATCGCATAAACTGTTAATACTGGCTATTGTAATATCAGCATCAGGTAAGATTGCTCAGGTTCATTTATGTACTCAGTTACATAATGTTTTAATTAAATTTAATTAAAAAAAAAAAAAAAAAGGAAAACAAGTTAAACTAAAGGAACCACACATTAACATGGTTTTGCTATACTAGCCATTTAGTATTTATTGTGTAATAATTCTAATGGCTATCATTCTGAATGAATTAAATGCACGCATACAGAGTGCGTGATCTCTGTGACGCCCAGATGCACAAATCAGACCCTCCCACCTCTGTAATAAACACGGAGATACTAGTCCCGTCCGAATTGGTACATGGAAATCACAGACATCAGGTGGTAAGAATCGAAACTCAAACGTAGTTTAGAAAAATAGTGCTATAGTGTGTCATGCCCCTGAGAAAGTATTTTCTACACAGCCGTAGTACACTGACAAGTTGCACAAAAAAATCACAGACAATTTTATTGCACAGTTATGAAATCAAATAAATTGTTTGTGATAATAACAGTTGTTTGCATAGCTTCTCAGTGAACTATGGCTATGTGTAGTAAATGCTGCTCCATCTGAAAGCATGTGAAAATATCACATTTAATAACATATTTTTACTCAAAACTCACTTCATAACATCAATTGAGTGTTTGAAATAAATTCTTTTGTGAAATGATTTGGCTTCTTACACAGATTAAGGCACACAACATATTTTATAATATTCTAAGCAGTGATAAAGGCATTGTATTATAAATATACTTTATTTTATTGAAAATTATAATAGTAATAACTCAGATAAACTATGAATCTTTTATCCAGCTACCACTATGTCCAATCACTGCTGTACAATATACATTTCCTGGGTTTCTTCTGTGAGGCGTATTTGGAGTTTCAGCACAAAAATACCCTCTAGCCTTTGAATGGAGATTTACTACTGATCACAGAACCGTGCTTCATTGAAAGATACACATGACAATCGCAGCTTCTGTCGAATCACAATTTCAAATCCATTTCGATTTATCTTGCAGCCCTAGCTAGTGGGCTTACTGGGGGAAATGCATACTTGCGTAGAGCCCAAAGCCAGCTGTGTGCCAGTCCATCTGTGCTGAGGGGGGCCACGGTCAGGGAGTAGTACATTTGGCAGTGGGAGGACTCGTGGTAAGCAAACAGATCTACCTTGGCTTCCCCTAAAAAGACTCAAAATAAGCTGGACCATGTGGGGATGGAGTCACCCTTCTCCAAGGGAACATGAGCTGTCATGAGAGCGTGTCAGCTGCATGATTGAGCTCCCCTGGAATGTGGATGACAGCAGCGTAATGAGCCCATCCTGGAGGGATCTGTCGTGACAACGACATGATGGGACACTTGTTCTGAGGCCACTCTGGTCTGTAGAAAGGCATGGTCCATCCAGGGGCTGAAAGTGTGGTGACATCTTAGCGTGATAGCCACATGAAGTGTACCACGAAGCCAAGCCCCTCTCAGGACTTGGGAGCGTAACCAGTGCTGAAGAGGTCTCATATGAAGCAATCCGAGCGATGTGGCCACAGATGCCATGTGCCCCAGGAGCCTTTGAAAGTGTTTAAGTGGACCCACCATCCTGCCTCTGAAGGAACTGACTAGGCACACCCTTGGAGAGATGTGCCCTCATATTCACCGAGTCTAAAGCCCCGTTCACACCAAGAACGATAACTATGAAGATAACTATAAAGATAACGATATTAGCGTCCACACCAGCGAACGATATTGTCTGTGTATTCTAAGCGGACGCGCGTCTGCTGCTTTAAATTCTCAAGCTCATTACAGCAGGATTAATTCTGATTGGTTGTCAATGTTTTTATCGTTCATCAGAAGAAAAAAAAATAGTTCTGAAAGTGATTCCAACGATATCGTTTCTCTTTGCCTTTATCGTTATAGTTGTGGTGTGGACTCCGCTATTCTTTAATATTGAGAACGATTTTTAGAACTATATCTTTATCGTTCCCTTTCGATACTTCACTCATACTGCGTATGGGGAAAAGCTCCTTTTTTCCTCGATACTGAAGCCTTTTTTCAATAACGCAGTGCAACTGCACTGCCATTGGTTTAATCTGTAAACTTTTTTAAACCAATGACAGCGCTGCGGCGATGCAGCACGCCAAAGCCCGCCAAAATGGGCCAGAGGAAATCAGATCTTACTCCTTCAGCGACGAATTTACTTCGCTGGATCTCTGCTGAACGCCTTAGCCTGGAACGAGCTCTCGCCGTCGAAGAGGCACCGCAGCGGACCAGCTGAGACCGCCTGCAGCGCCGGCGTTCTCGCAGACAGCCGTTCTCAGCGCCGATCTCGGGCCGCCCGCTTCCCGCTTCCGGCCGCTTCTCAGCGATCTCCTGCCGCCATCCGGCGATCGTAAAAGAGCTTTTACCAGCGGTTTTCACCGCTCTAAAAGAGCGTTTCTAACGCCGTTTTAACGGCGGCGGTCATGCCGCCCCACAGCTGTGGCACATGCAGAGCCCCTCATTCAGAGCCCCTGCCGGCTCAGCGCCCGCGTGCCTCACCCTCTCCAATGAGAGAGCCGTCCCCTGTCCTCTTCTCACGCCCAGAGCAGCGTCCCTCGGCTGAAGCGAGCGACCTCGTCTCTTTCGGCGGATCGGAGGATGAGCCGCTTGACGACTCCATGTCACTCGCAGCTTCTGAAACGGAGAACTGGGCCGGCGATTCTGACCCCGCCCACTTGCCGTCGCTGGAGCCCATCGACGCCAGAGCTGGGATGGATGCCGAGCTTCTCTGCATCCTCTCCAAGGCCGTTGAGGAACTCCATCTGGAGTGGGCCCCCCCTGAAGAGCCGACACGCAGCAGGCTGGACGAGTGGTACCTGCCAGGACGCCGCCAGGCCCCCCGCCAGCGATCTGCCCCGTTCTTCCCTGAGGTTTATGATGAGCTGACAAAGTCGTGGCGCGCCCCCTACTCGGCCCGCCTACGCACTTCCTCTGCAGCTCTCAGCTCAGTAGATGGCTCTCAGGAGAAGGGCTATGAGCAATTGCCGCCCCTGGACGAGGCCGTGGCTGCTCACCTCTGTCCCCCCGCGGCTGTGGGGTGGAAAAATAAGAGAGCCCTTCCTTCCAAGCCCTGCAGGACGACCTCTGCCATGGCTGGCAGGGCCTACACTTCTGCGGGCCAAGCCGCTTCATCTCTGCACACCATGGCCATATTGCAGGTGTTCCAGGCAAAGCTTCTCCGTTCCCTGGATGAGTCTAGCTCTAGTGAACCTGCTTTTCGCGACCTCCGCAGCGCCATTGATTTGGCCCTGCGCACCACGAAAGCCACGGCCCAGGTCATTGGACGATCCATGGCCAACCTGGTTGTGCTGGAGCGCCACCTCTGGCTCAACCTAACAGAGATTAAGGAGAGCGACAAAGTGGCCTTTCTCGATGCCCCAGTCTCTCCATGCGGCCTCTTCGGACCAGCTGTAGAAGGATTTACAGAACTAAGCTTTACAGAGGATTTACAGGGCTTCACTGCAGCACAGAAGTCGTCCCAAGCCATGCGACACTTCCTGCCCAAGCACTCCACCTCTGCCCCGAGTCGCCCCAGGACTGCGCCGACTCAGCACCAGAGCAAACCTGCCCCTTCTACCCCCCAGGCGGCGCCCCCTAAGGAGCAGCACCCAGCTCGCCCCACTAGGCGCGCTAAACCGCCTAGACGTCAGGGCCCCCGGCAAAGGATTGCGCTGGACCCAACGTCCTCTAAATCCTCCTGATCGTTGGGGAAGAAAGAGGAAGTGGCAAAGTCCCGCCTCGGCCGGACCACCCCAGAAGCTCTCTTGCCTGTCTGCTGTGCGACCTGGGCCCACCGTTGTTGCGTCCATGCAAAGCGCCGTTGTTATGGCGAACACAATAAATATTTCACATTTTCAAAAAGAGAGCAGTTTTCCTCTTCCACACTCGTCAGTGTTCAGGCCCCTAATCAGCGGTCTGCCATCCGACACTATCCAGCCCCTTGTCACGTGGGCCAAGGCCTGGCAGGCCATCCCCGGAGTGTCCAAGTGGGTGTTGGGAATAATAAAACACGGCTACTCACTGCAGTTCGCCCGAAGACCCCCGTGTTTTCGCGAAGTGATTCCCACTTCAGTAGAGCCGGACGACGCTCAGGTCCTCCGCACCGAAGTGATGACGCTGTTAAGGAAGGGAGCCATAGAGATAGTTCCTCCCTCAGAAAGCGGATCAGGGTTCTACAGCCGTTATTTCCTTGTCCCCAAGAAAGATGGCGGTCTCAGACCCATCTTAGACCTCAGACACCTGAACCTTTCCCTCATGAAACGGAAGTTCAAGATGTTGACACTGAAGCAGATCCTCACGCAGATTTGCCCCGAGGACTGGTTTTTCTCGCTGGACCTGAAAGATGCTTACTTTCACATCCAGATAGCCCCCCATCACAGACAATTCTTGAGATTCGCATTCCAGGGTGTGGCTTACCAATATACAGTCCTTCCCTTTGGGCTGTCTTTAGCTCCCCGCACTTTCACGAAGTGCATGAACGAGGCTCTTTCCCCTCTGAGACAGATGGGAATCCGCATTCTGAACTATCTCGACGACTGGCTCATTCTAGCCCAGTCACGAACCGAGCTAGACCACAACAGATCCGTGCTCCTGAGCCACTTACAGTGCCTAGGACTCAGGGTCAATTTCGCCAAGAGCTCACTGCTCCCCAGCCAACGTATTACGTTCCTGGGAGCAGTTTTCGACTCAGTCAATATGAGGGCGGTCATATCACCAGAGCGCGCTCTGGTACTTCAGCAGCTCGCGGCCTCTGTCAAGAACAAAGCCTGTTTCCCTCTGAAGTTCTTTCAGAGGATGCTAGTGCTGATGGCTTCCGCCTCCCCAGTTTTACAGTTCGGCCTCCTACGAATGCGGCCCTTGCAGTACTGGCTGAAACTCCGGGTCCCACCTCATGCTTGGTGGCACGGCCGCTTTCGCATCAGGGTCAAACAGGCCTGTCTAGCAGCCCTGGAGCCTTGGATGAACCCTGTTTGGTTCAGTCGTGGTGTACCCCTACAGGCGGTTTCCAGAAGGACGGTGCTCTCAACAGATGCGTCCAACCTGGGTTGGGGTGCTCTGTGCGAGGGCAGACCAGCCTTCGGCTCGTGGTCACATGAAGAAAGCCATCTCCATATCAACTGCCTCGAGATGCTGGCAGTGGAACAAGCCCTTCAATCCTTTCAGGCAATCCTGGAAGGGCGCCACATCCTAGTCCAGTCGGACAGCATGACAGTGGTGTCCTACATAAATCACCAAGGCGGCCTTTCGTCCAACCGCCTCTGCGCACTGGCAAAGCGCCTCTTGGAATGGGCATTACCCAGGTTGCGATCGCTCAAGGCGACACACATACCTGGCAAGACGAAACTGGGAGCAGACATGCTTTCAAGGAGCAATGTCCCCTCGGACGAGTGGATGCTCCATCCCCAGACGGTTCTCAAAATCTGGGAGATTTTCGGGAAGGCAGAGGTCGACCTCTTCGCCTCAGAAAGCAACTCTCATTGCCCAACTTATTTTTCAAAGGAAACAGATGCACTGGCCCACAACTGGCCCAGCCTCCTTCTTTATGCTTTTCCCCCGATCGCTCTGATCCCTCAGGTCATCAGACAAGTCAGGGAAGACAGACACAGAGTCCTCCTAGTGGCCCCACTCTGGAGGACCCAAGTTTGGTCCTCGGAGCTTTTCAGGCTTTCCATGAAAGCCCCATGGCCGATCCCCCTGAGGCGGGACCTCCTCTCTCAGGCGAACAGGACAATCTGGCATCCACAGCCAGAACTCTGGGCTCTGCATGTATGGTCCCTCGATGGGAGCCTCCCCGGGGACGTGCTTCACACCATTGCTCAGGCAAGAGCCCCGTCTACAAGACGCCTCTATGCCCAAAAATGGTCAGTCTTTGTTGACTGGTGCTTAGCACAAAACAAAGACCCTGTTGAGTGTGATGTATCTCCGATACTGTCATTTCTCCAGGAGCGTCTAGAAAAGGGTCTCACTCTCATTGCCCAACTTATTTTTCAAAGGAAACAGATGCACTGGCCTACAACTGGCCCAGCCTCCTTCTTTATGCTTTTTCCCCTATCGCTCTGATCCCTCAGGTCATCAGACAAGTCAGGGAAGACAGACACAGAGTTCTCCTAGTGGCCCCACTCTGGAGGACCCAAGTTTGGTCCTCGGAGCTTTTCAGGCTTTCCATGAAAGCCCCATGGCCGATCCTCCTGAGGCGGGACCTCCTCTCTCAGGCGAAGAGGACAATCTGGCATCCACAGCCAGAACTCTGGGCTCTGCATGTATGGTCCCTCGATGGGAGCCTCCCCGGGGACGTGCTACACACCATTGCTCAGGCAAGAGCCCCGTCTACAAGACGCCTCTATGCCCAAAAATGGTCAGTCTTTGTTGACTGGTGCTTAGCACAAAACAAAGACCCTGTTGAGTGTGATGTATCTCCGATACTGTCATTTCTCCAGGAGCGTCTAGAAAAGGGTCTCACCCCTTCCACACTCAAGGTTTACGTAGCAGCCATTGCAGCATTTCATGCTCCTATTGCTGGCCAATCAGTGGGTCGAAACAGCCTCATTGTGCGTTTCCCGAGAGGTGCTAGGCGGATGAAGCCCCCACGTCCTCTCACCGTTCTCACTTGGGACCTTCACACGGTCCTTGGAGCACTCAAAGGACCTCCCTATGAACCGCTGCGGTCAGCTGACCTTCGGCCCCTAACGCTCAAAACCGCTCTGCTACTTGCTCTAGCATCGGTCAAGCATGTTGGCGATTTGCAGGCCCTCTCGGTGAGCCCTTGAGCATGCCTTGAGTTTGGGCCCAATGACTCTAAGGTCATTTTAAAACCCAGGCATGGCTACGTACCTAAAGTGCTCTCGACGCCATTCAAAGCACAGGTAATTTCCCTCTCATCTCTGCCTCCATTGTCAGGTGAGCGAGAGCTGGATTTACTCTGCCCAGTGAGGGCTTTGAGGATTTACATTGAGCAGTCGCAGCCGTTCAGGCAATCTTACCAGCTTTTTGTCTGCTTTAGTGGCAGCACCAAAGGGTCTTCGGTCTCAAAGCAACGCCTCTCGCGTTGGATAGTTGAAGCTATCGCTCTATGTTACTCCTCTATGGGCCTTGAGTGCCCCATAGGAGTTAGAGCCCACTCTACTAGAGGGATGGCCTCTTCATGGGCCTGGTCTAGTGGTGTCTCTATCAAGGACATCTGTGAGGTGGCCGGCTGGTCCTCGCCGTCCACTTTTGTCAGATTCTATAACTTGGATATCCCGACCTTGCATGCTCGGGTTCTTTCGGTTTGATACGACGGCCACTAGCAGACTCTGTCATCATACCACCTCCAGGGAGCTAGCTCCCTCTTAGCAGTGTAGCGTCAAGGGTTCGATGGCTCCGGCCCTCTCACTTATCCTCTGGACCCCAGGGTGTTCAAGTTAAGTCTTGTCGTTCCCTACCGTGGCACGGCGCAGTTGAATTCGTTCTCCATACGCAGTATGAGTGAAGTATCAAAAGGGAACATACTCGGTTACGAACGTAACCTCGGTTCCCTGAGATACGGAACGAGTACTGCGTTATATGCCGTGCCACGAGGCCGCGGGTTCAGTGTCGTCGCTTCAGTCGTATGACCTGATTTCCTCTGGCGATTGCCTGCTTATATAGCCATTCGCCCCGCCCATTTTGGCGGGCTTTGGCGCATCGCCACAGGCTCGCGCAGCTACGCAGCGCTGTCATTGGTTTAAAAAAGTTTACAGATTAAACCAATGGCAGTGCAGTTGCACTGCGTTATTGAAAAAAGGCTTCAGTGGGGGGGAGGGAGCGGCCTCGAGTAAGATGGCGGCTTAGCTTGTTAGCTCCGTGCCAGTTCCCTTTCTTTTTAAAGTTTTCTATGTTTCATTCGGTCAATATTCGACGTATCTAGTCCTAAAAACATTAAACAATGTCCGAGAGTAAAGAAACACGGGAGTTTCCACTGTTTAATTCCCGTTCATCCAGAAATACAAAGAAAAAGCACGCTGAGGCGGAGCAGGAGACCTCGTCTGATCAGGCCGACATTATGCTGATGGAAATCCGTTCGTTGGGATCCAGTTTGGCCAATATCGAAGGTAGACTAAGTGCGATCGATAATCGATTGGACAATATTTCTACCTCGGTTACTTCAATTCAAGAAACGATTTCCAATTTGTCTGGTAGAGTGGACTCGAACGAAACGCGTTTAACTGAGGCTGAGCGCAGAATCTCCGATGTCGAAGATAGCATGCCGGCTCGTGATAGTAAAATTGCATCTCTGGACAAAGAACTGACATCATTAAGAGCTAAAGTAGATGACCTGGAGAATCGAAGCAGACGTAAAAACCTGAGAATCGTCGGTCTCCCTGAGAAAACTGAAGGCTCTGAACCCATGGCACAGTTCCTTTCGAAGAGGCTCCCGGAGTGGCTGGACCTTGCACCCGATTCACGTTTCGAGATCGAGAGAGCTCACAGATCTCTCGGCCCGGTCCCGGGAGCAAATCGCCCCCCGCGAAGCGTCCTGGTCCGTTTTCTACGATACACGGATAAGGAATTCATCCTGCAGGCAGCGCGGAGAAAACGCAGCATCAGTCACGACGGGAGTCAACTGCGCTTCTTCCAGGACGTGTCCGCTGAGGTGCTGAAGAAACGCCGAGAGTTCGATGATGTCAGGAAAATACTTTCCGGCCGTAACATGTTTAGAGGCTTCGTTTACCCTGCAAAAATCAGATGCCTTCACGAAACGGAGATGCACGTCTTTTCCACTCCAGCGGCTGTCACAGAGTTTTTAAAGACTCTGAAAGATAAGTAACTATAAAGGACATAAAGGACATGAATGCATCACAAGTGGTTATTCTTAAAACTTTGAGGGCCTTACACTGTTAACTTTACAGAAAACTCTGAGGTAAATTTAATTTCAAATACATGGCCGGTTATCTTAGGTTGTCTTTTTCTTACACATAAATTATTTTTATATTATAATATCCTCACTACGGATTATCCTGTTGTGGCCACTTTATAGAGGTAAATCTACTTCCAATTTATTTATTTTACTTTTGTTAGACATATGGCCGGCTATTTTAAGTTAATATATTAGCATAATTTTTACTGATTATTTTGTTGTGGCTACGGTAGTGTATCAACCTCGGATGCTTGACCAAAAAAGGGGGACTGGCTGGTTACAAAGGTGTGCCTCCCTATGGGTATAATTCTGTACTACCATTTGGTATGGGTTGTCTTGTCTTTAGGGGTAATACCAATCGGGTACAGTAACCTGAGTTTCTCTCTAGGGTTGGCTCGTCGTTTGGGGACGAGACTGAGGGAGGGGGGGTGGGAGGGTTTTTTTTTTTCTCGTTATATCATGTTTTCGTTGTTAAAATGCAAAAAATATTTGTGTCAGTTTTGCTACTTTGTCAGACATGCCTCAGTCTTAAATCGAATTCTCTTTCGTTTCCATTTTTCTGTAACTGATGACAATGGACAATTCGGTTAGGCTTATTACATGGAATGTTAAAGGGTTAGGCAATGTGATCAAAAGGAAAAAAATTCTAACGCACCTTAAAAAACAGAGAGCTAACATAGCTATGCTTCAAGAGACACACCTGTCTGACTCTGAGCACTTGAAATTAAAGCGAGATTGGGTAGGGCAATTATTTTTCTCAACTTGTAAAGCAAACACAAGGAAAAGAGGTACTGTTATTTTAATTCATAAACACTTTCCTTTTGTTTTAGAGGATCAAATTAGTGACCCGGATGGAAGATATATCTTAATTACTGGTACAGTTTATGGGGAACCTTTTACCATAATTAATATATACGCTCCAAACGAAGACTCCCCTAAATTTATATCTAAAGTAATTCTTCTGTTTAGTCAATACTGTAAAGGTATGGGGGTCTGTGCCGGAGATTTTAACTGTGTCATGGACCAAAAAATGGACAAATCCCCTTCTGATACATTTACTAATCCTAGATCCTCTCTTGTTCTTAAAAAACTCTGTAACGAGGCCGGTATCGTTGATGCTTGGAGGGAATTTAATAAGGGTAGCAAGGAGTATACATTCTATTCCAATCCTCATTGCTCTTATTCTAGAATAGATTATATCTTTACCCCAGCTCATTGCCTCCATACTGTATCCTCCAGTGAAATTGGTTCAATTGTTCTGTCTGATCATGCCCCAGTTCAGTTAGACATGATTATAAACAACCGCAGGGCCACCAGGATCTGGAGATTCAACTCTTCCATGCTAAATGATTCAGCATTTTGTGACTTAGTCCGAGAAGGTTTTAAGAATTATTGGTCAGATAATAGAAATTCACCAGTCTCTTCAGCAATTATTTGGGACGCTGCTAAAGCCACAATTCGGGGACATATTATATCATACTCCTCAGCACGCAAAAAGGCTTGGTCAAAAAAAAAGGCAAGAATTAGAACGAGAAGTAAAAAGATTGGAATGTTTACATAGTAAAGCCCCTAATCAAACAAATTGGGCCCAATTATGCCAAGCTAGAGCTGAACTTAATTTGGATCACACAAATCACATAAAAAAACTACTCTTTTTCTCCAAACAAAAATATTATGAATATGCTAACAAATCAGATAAATTATTGGCACATCAGATAAAAAAAAAATTAAATGAGAGAACAATTAAATCATTAAAAACTCCAGATGGCTCGGTCACGTATAATCTTGATTTGATTAATAACCTATTTAAAATTTTTTATAAAGAACTATATAAATCTCAAATCACTGCTGAACAATCGGATATCATTTAATTTTTAGATAAACTTCCACTTACAGCCATCTCTGAAGAAGACAAGATATTTTTAGATTCGCCTTTGTCACCAGAAGAAGTCTTTAATGCTATTCAATCCATGCCTTCTAACAAATCTCCAGGTCCGGACGGTTTTCCCTGCGAGTTTTATAAGTCATTTTGGCCAGAAATTTCTCATATTCTAATGCCTGCCCTTCAAAATTTATTAGATAATGGAGTAGCCCCTGAATCATGGAGAACAGCATCAATTTGTTTAATACCCAAAAAAGACAAAGATCCCCAGGAGTGTGCTTCCTATCGGCCAATAAGTCTTCTGAATACAGATTACAAAATTCTTGCTAAAATTCTTGCTCGTAGACTTGAAACTGTTTTACCACATATTATTAAACCAGACCAGACGGGATTCATAAAAGCACGCTTTGGTACAGATAACATACGTCGGCTCCTAAATTTGATAAATGTAACTCAAGAACATAAACTCCCCGCCCTTATTATTTCCCTGGACGCAGAAAAAGCGTTTGACAGGGTGGAATGGAAATTTCTATTTGCCACCCTTAAGAAATTCAATTTGGGCTCAAAATTGATCAAATTAATAAAATTACTTTACTCTAATCCCCAAGCTACAGTGACTACAAATGGTTTGATTTCAAAACCTTTTGATATTCAAAGAGGTACGAGGCAGGGCTGTCCCCTTTCACCCCTGCTCTTTGCCCTCATAATTGAACCTCTTGCTGAATCTGTTAGACAGTGCCAAAACTTTTTTGGAATAAAAGTGGGAAATGATGAACATCGCATATCCCTGTATGCAGACGATGTATTGCTGTATTCTTCAGAACCTGAAAAATCAATCCCTGCATTATTAAAATGTATTTCAGATTACAGCATGTTATCTGGATACAAGATTAATCTTACCAAATCCGTGGCGCTCCCTATTAATATTTCTAATATCTCTGACCTTTTGCCTCTTTCACCTTTCAAAATAACAACATCTGGTTTTAAATACCTAGGTATTTTCATTTCACCAAAATTGGATGATTTATTTAATATAAACTATACGCCTCTTGTTGGCAGAATTAAAAAAGATCTTATTACTTGGCATTCTCTCCCTATATCCTTCTTAGGCAGAATAAATGTAATTAGAATGAATATTCTTCCAAAGTTTTTATATTTATTTCAGTCCCTCCCCTGTTACTTAGCTAATCATTTTTTCAAAGACATTAACAAACACTTATCTAAATTCATTTGGAACAATAAAATGCCCCGTATTAATTTTAATAAGTTGACAAAACCAAAAGAGAAGGGAGGCATCGCTTTACCAAATTTACAATTTTATTATTGGTCAGCACAAGTGAAACATATGGTCAGTTGGTATAATGAACGGACTGACTCCATGTGGGTTAATATAGAAGCAACGGTTTGTGCCCCCCTTCCAATAACATTTCTGCCTTTTATTAAAAATTTTAGAAAAATCAAAAACATTTCAACAAATCCTATTATTCTAAACACTCTTTTGGTATGGAGAGATGTCAGAACATATCTTAAAATTCCAGCCAACCTTTCTTTGCTTTCCCCTATTGCCTATAATCCAGATTTTCCTATTTCATTACATAATATAGGTCTTTCAGACTGGTCTAAATTAGGGATCTCAACTATATCTTGCCTTTTTTTAGAGAATACATTAAAATCTTTCCAACAACTTTCATGTCAATATAATATACCACAAGCAAACTTTTTCAAATATCTCCAGTTGCGTCACTTTATAAAACCTTTATCAGATAATTGTAAACTAAGACTCAAACTTACTGCCATTGAACAAATTGTGACAAACAATTTTTCCAAGGGAATAATCTCAGTGATATATGATGCCCTTTCTGATACATGTACTTCCTCATTAGATAGTTTGAAGAACGTTTGGGAAAAGGACTTAGGTCATGAAATTGACAATGATGATTGGATCGCCCTAATTAACAACTTATACTTTAAATGTAATTCATTGGGAGTTCACGAACTTAACTACAAATTCATCAATAGAATTTATCTCACACCATTACGTTTAAAGAAAATCTATAGAAATTCGACTGGCCTATGTTTTAATTGCAAAAAACATAAGGGAACATTTCTTCACTGTTTTTGGTACTGTAGCAGAATCATCCCTTTTTGGAACAAAATACATAACTTTTTACAAGAACTCTTTGGGTTACAGTTTTGTTTCTCCTTGGAATTGTACATGTTATCTGTTGGAGTTGAGACAGTGTTTGATTCTCATGTGAAACATATGTTCTTAATTTTGGTGTATCTGGCAAAGAAATGCATACTACTATTATGGTCATCTCCTCAGGTTCCTTCTTTCAAAATGTGGATGTCTAAAATATCTATATTACTCCCGCTTGAGAAACTTACATATGACGTGCACCGAAAATCTGATGACTTTTGGCGGATATGGTCACCTCTTTGGCATTATATAAAGAACCTTCCTTGACTCTCTAATTTGTGATTCCCTGTACTTGTAATGTATTTTATCATTTGACTTTTTTTTTTTTTCCTTCTTCCTTTCCATTGTATTTTGCTTTGTTCTTATTTTGTATGTCTGACACTGTATCTGTGTACTTCTGATCATTGAACTGACAATAAAAAAAAGAAAAAAAAAAAAAAAAAAAAAAAAAAAAAAAAAGAAAAAAGGCTTCAGTATCGAGGAAAAAAGGAGCTTTTCCCCATACGCAGTACTCGTTCCGTATCTCAGGGAACCGAGGTTATGTTCGTAACCGAGTACGTTATCTTTATAGTTATCGTGCTTGGTGTGAACGGGCCTTAACTCCACATCGATAGAAGAGATACTCTGCACAGGGGAGAGCTGTTTTCTCAGTCTTGGAGCACCAAGTCCCTGTGATTGCACAACTGTTTTTACGATTGGCCATGATGAGTCAGGCATCAGTATAGTTGAGGATCCTGATACCCACTTCCCTTAATGGGGCAGGGGCACCCTCTGTGACTTTTGTAAAGACTCGGGTCGACATGGACAGCCCAAAGTGAAGGACACTCTACTGTCATGCCAGACCCCTTAAACGCAAACCAAAGAAATGGCCTTGGTCAAGCAAGGATTGAGACCTGAATTAAAGGGTCCTTCAGGTTGGCCGCTGCAAACCAATCCTGGGGCTGGATGCATCTGATGATGTGCTTCTGTGTTAGCATATTGAAAGGGAACAAGTGCGGACATCGCCTTCCCGAGGGACCGAACGGTGACCTTCATCGTCTGGAGAACGACTGAGAAAGGGGCTGTCCACAATATTGTCAGGTCCTTGTGCACCTCCGGGAAGAAAGCAACCGGGGCAGGGCATGGTCGTGAGCCAAGGCCAGCTCCGAGGAGTCAATCATCCAACAATGAGAGTTCTTCACTGGGCGGTGTGCACACCTCCAGCCCAATTCTCACTGTGGCCTGGCCATTAGCATGGCCATCAGTTCCGGTTCCAATTCAGCGGTGGTAAAAAACAACCGAGAGGGACAGCCGTGTGAATATTCTTCCTCAAAAGATGATAGCCCATCCCCCGATGCTGTGATTGATATTTGATCTCTCGTTTCGCTGAATGAAACACTGAGATCGGCACAAGACGGTTCAGACGAATCACTGGGAAACCAGAGAGGAAAGTCGCTGCAGGAGGAGTGAGAGGCTCGCAGTGATGGAAGCTCTCACTGTGACCCTCAGATCATCCAAAGTACCAGTCGGCACTCCTCTGCTCGTGGCAAAGAAACCGGGACAAGTGGTGACAGAAGGTGCTCCTTCACTCCCCTTGAGGAGAGAAAGGGGCGATCGCAGCACTGTCATCAACATACACTCACAGTGAGCACATGAACCATCCACAAACGCATTCTTGGCATGCTGGATGCCTAGACACTGAAGAAAATGATTGTGGCCGTCAGTAGAAGCCAGGTAACGATCACACCCAAGAGGACACGGCCAGAGCGGCATCTCTAAAAAGATGCAAACTGACAGTGATCAGAAACTGCTCTTTTATATGAAACACCCAGGAGAATCTCTGAATTAACAGGGATTCCGCTGAACGTGTCGTAACACCACCGAGAACAGCCTCTTCCAGCTTACAACATAAATCTCCTGGTGAATGCTGAGATTTCTTCATTCACTTGGCTCCGAAACAAAAGTCTGATGAGTGGATGCAATCTTAAAAAGATATATATATATATATATATATATATATATATATATACATATACATATACATATACATATATATATATATATATATATATATATATATATATATATATATATATATATATTAAGAAAACAGTTTTGACCACATGTTTACTCTAAAGTCATTTACATTACTCTAATGTAATGACCTTAATTTTGTTCTTGATTTATTTATTTTCATATATGGTACATCCTCTGCTATATGTCATCTAAAATGTTGTATTTGTTTTCCGTGATTACCAATAGCAGTATCCCCTGAGTCCAAGACTGGTTGCCCACAAATCATGTTAAATGCTCTGAACCTCTGAATCTCACTCTCTCCACACTCACACAAGATGGAATTTTTCAATAAGTCAGTTTCTAATAAGCAAGGGGAAGTGTGAAAAGAATTTGGCCACTGATCAAAACCTTGCACTGTGGCAGAGCCATGGTGAGAAAAATGAGAGGACGATGATCCTGCTGACTTCAGCAAGCCAAAACATGCACCCTCTGACCCGCAGCTCACTGGCCAGTGGACACAGTTGAAGACATGAAACCAAAACCGTTTGTGGCTCAATGGCCTTGAAAGGTAGTTGAGAAAATCCCTTTAAATGTTCCTCTTAATATGTGGTCTTTAGCAACAAAATTTGTCCATGTATGGCATTGACGTCAACTCTTTCATTATTATTATTTTTTTTAGATTTTGCAATGAACTCTGAGTTGTGTTGGAGGGATTAATATGCGGACGAAGCACCACGTGTTCATAGCTTCCATGACTTCTAATGATTTCACAGTTTATTTACTCTGAGAGCAGTAAGGAGAGCAGAGCAAAGAGCTGAATTGCAAACTCAATCATAGCTTGCAAAGTGTCAGACTATAGAAGAGTCTCAGTGAATCATGGGCTGAAAGGCTATCACCCAAACCTCCAAGGTCCGCACCTGCCTCATTCCTCATCTAAGACCTGCCTAAGCACTGATCAGCCATGCACACAACATGAAGACCACTGGGAATGCTTTCAAACCTGGGCATAACAGTCCACTCGCCCTGTAACCAAGGATACATTCATCTTGAAACTTCAATAACATCTTTAAAAATGGAGTTGAGACGAAAGCTAGGTTTTAAACTGCACAGGAAGTCATACAATACATTTATTGAGGGGTATGTTGTGGAAAAAAAGCATTGAATTTATCTTATTATTATTATTATTATTATTATTATTATTTTTATATACAGACCTCTGCCCTGATTCCCAGTAATGCTTCATGTAGAATTAAAGTCTGGACAATTTTTTGAAAAGAGCAATTTACTTCATGATAACCTTTAAAAAGCTCAGTTTAAAGATATCAAGGTTATTGCTTTTCGCATTTCATTCAAAATATCTCCAACAAACTATAAAATCATCACATTCATACCGTTCTTTCATTTCATCTCTTTGAAGTCAAATTGATGAGCGCAGCTTGAGTAAAAACATGGATAAATGGGAAAATGTTTGAGGAAATGAGCACTGAGGGACATTTGCATGATTGCATCAAGTATTTGAGTTATTCAAGTCAATTTTTATGGTAGTCAGTGTACATGACTTAAATGTTTAGGAGCATCAGACATTAGTTACTGTCTGCATTTGTGAAACTAGTGCGACACACTATGTCAGTATGACACGTTTTTTACAACAAAATGTACTATACAAGAAAGTGCACAATGTGTAAGAGGCAGCTAAGAATAGAAGTTAAGTGCCAAGGTTGGACTTCAACAGTCTAGAAGAACACCTTGAGCATGGCACAAACGTAGTGTAAAGCCATTGTTTAGCTATAGCCAAAATGAGTCAATGAGTCTTTCACATTTATTTACATTAAAAATTAATGGATGGTTTGAGCCTCAGACCTCAATCCCAAACACTGTGTATCCATTCATGGATTAAAATGTTTATTACACACAAAAAATTGCAAGGTTTTTATCAGTCGGATACCTTATAAGTTTTGTTTGCAGTGTTTGACATTCTAAACCTCATGAAGATATTTTTGATGAAAACTGGAAAAGATTTCTGTCCCTGCATTTAAGGTCTATTGCATCAAAAAAAAAAAAAAAAAAAAAAGTACATGAAGACATCTTAAAAGTCATCCATATAAATCAATGTTTAAGGTTTCATTAAAATATATTCATTTGTGTATTCATGGACACGAGCTGTCAGCAGCTTTTCAGTGGTGGCCAAACTCTTTTCTATACTGTTTTATTATAATTGTAGAATTTTCGGGGTAATAGATGGACTATCTGGTAGGTAGGTCAGGAAGAAAGTTGCAGACGTTGTTCAATGACTGTAGACGCTTCAGTCTGTAGGAGAAATACACGTTTACTTGTTTTACAAGTGCAACAGCAGATGCACCTCAAAACTTATATAGAGGATGAAAGAGTTTGTGTAGTTTTTGCTGCACCACTGGTATGTATCAAATCAATCTGGTACAGTTTGCTCATTGTTTAGTGAAGTGCCCCTACTTTTTAAAAAAGCTGAAAAGAAAACAGACCTGAACTTTACATGACTTTCAACAATGCAGTGTTAAAAACCAGACGAGTCCAATGAGATATGGTCACCCTAGCTTCAAAAAGGGCAGATAAATCAGAAATGTTAGTTCAGTCTGCAGACAAGCTGTTTACATCCTCTCCCAGCTTACTGAGGGACAGACCATTCTACCATGGCAGAACTCAACAGATCACAGACCTAAAGTTGACTTTGACTTACAAAATACCCAGCTGCTCACCAGCCACACAACTTAGAATTCCAATAAGTTCCAGATCTTGACAACACAAGATGTCTTCACCAGAAAAATTGCTATAATCTTTGTTTTTTGAAAAGCAGAGAGTGGCTGTGTAAGAAAAACCCAATTTTTCAATTATTTCCCCATACCCGATTCTGAATAAAAATGGTTCCATTTAATAATTGATGTCCAGTGTCCTTCATCATCTTGCTCTGTTTATGACAGCAGTTGTATGATGAGAAGCACTGAGACCTAATACATATCCATTTCACAGAAATCCAAATTGAGTATTCAGAAATGTAGATACACAAGCCATTTACCAGAAAACCCAGACAGCCAGGTTTACTGTCTTTTTTTTTTTTTTGTCTGGAACTGTCCTCTGAAACGTTCTTTTTTTTTTTTTGCTTTGTGTGTCCAATACAGCAAATAAATACTGTACAATATGTTTTATTATTAGTTTTGATATTAGTTGTATTATATTATTATTTTTATTTACATATTTTATTTATTCTTTTTTTTATTTTAAAACTTTATTTTAAACTTTTAGAACTATACTTTTTATTTAATATTATATATATATATATAAAAAAAAAAAAAAAAAAAAAAAAAACTAGTCACCTAAAATACCTGGATTTTAAAAGCCCCCGTTTTAGAGGCTGTGCATGATACCTGAAATAATAATTTAATTCCCAGATGTTATTCCCTTTCTGCTCTATCTGAGCTTGGTGTCCAAAGTAAACCAGTTTTAAAAATTCAGCTCAGTCTGATGCCTTCTAGCATTGTCTGTTTCTGCTGGCTAACTTAAAGCTGAACATGTGCTTACACCCATAGTTCTGTACGGAAAGCCAGTTTTGGCCCGACTGCACTGATATGGAGAACTGATAAGGCATTTGCAGTCAGCCTTCAATTGGCCGTACAATAGCCCAAGGGTAAACATAATAAATAATTACTGTAAGGTTTAAAATTTGGTACATTTGAATTGGGCGACCAAGGAAAATATTTGATTAATCTTCTTAGTGCATGTGTGTGTGCAGATTCTGAGAGTTAATTTCAAGGGCCGTGCCTAAAGTAGATTACCTCCCTGTGCTACTGCACATGTGCTCATGAGCGATTTTGTTTATTCATTTTTTTATATTGCAATGCTTTTCCTGCTAGTGAATCACCAGTCAAAATGCAATTTATTTCTAGCTTGGTGCATGATGGCGAGCACTGATACTGTCAGAGAGAAATGTGAAGAGCGCTGGGATGGCACCAAACACCCCACTATTTATGTATAGAATATAAATAAAACATTTTATGTGCTCTCTACCAAAAAAAAAAAAAAAAAAAAAGTTGTTGAACTTTGGAAAATTATTTCCAAACAAAACACTTTTTTTTTGGCATTTGTGGGTGTTTGGATTGGAATTGACCAGTATCTTGATATATATTTATTTAGTGGTTAATGCCTTCATCTTCATATTGAATCCTGTGGAAAACAAAAGTGAATATAATGGTAACTTGTTTCCATATATTTAAAGTGAATATGTATTGGGACTGCCAGACTCCAAAACACACACACACACACACACACACACACACACATGCACACACGCACACACACACACGTGTGCCATAAATAGTCCATTTGTCTTATGCACTGTATTGCAAATCTTTCATATTACAGGAATCTGATGTGTGGACAAATCATTTTGTTTCAACTGGATCTTAATGTATCTGTTGATCAACTTAAAATGCAACGCAATTTTTTTTTTTCTCACAAAATTGCTATTACAGTAAAATAAAATATATTCTCCTTTTGAAAAGCTAGTACTTGGGAGTTTGGAATTGTAATTATGAAATGATGTGTGTTTGAGTGTTTAGTTTTGAGATTTGAGAGCCTTTTTTCCTAATATTTTTCCGCTCTCTGACAAAAACAGGAGCTGTTTTTTTTTATTTTTTTTAAACAGTGATACACAATAATAAAGATCAAATGATACTAATTACATGTGTTATTGGCGATTTATTCTTCGTACATCATTCTCATAGTGCCACAGACAATTATATGAAATGTAGTTTGGTCTGTTTTGCCATAATTTATTTATGTTTTACTTTTGTTGCTATTTTTTTTATTTTTTTTTATAAAAAGTACATACAGTACTAGCTACATATATAAATATAAACATTGGCTATATAGTTTTGTGCACTTATTTTGGTTGATATTGTTTCCACAAATCTTTAATTGGCATGCCCTTAAGACTGAACTTTAAAGTAACGAGTTCCCCACTGGCAGTAGCGACTTATGGTGGTGTTGACTTGTGCTGTTAACACAATCATTCTTGCAAAACTTTAATATATCAGTATCATATGAGTCATATGAACTGCATTAATGAAAGGTTTATATTACCAAACCCCCCATTCATTTTTGTTGTATGCAGTTGCTAGGATATACCAGAAACTCACCTTTTGCGTGACACAGAAGAAAGTCAGTCATGTGATTTTGGGATGACATGAGGGTGAGTAAATGATGACAGAGTTTTCATATTCCTTTAAGATCACTCTCCACAGCAGTTGCTGTGTATGCTATTCAGTTTTCTTGTTAGCTTATAGTTCTGGTCGTTATAGTTTCTCATTAACGATCCATCCGTCTCATTTCCCACACTGCACTGCAGCAGACTATAATGGTGAAATGCATCAGGAAGAGTATGTTGTCATGACACACATGACAAGCCCTGCTCGTATTTCTCCATAGTCGGAAGGCTGTCTGCGGCGCGCACATATGCAGCAGAGCTTCTCGTAGGCCCGTTAATATGGATTTATCTGGCTGTTGGGCAGTAATGTCTGGGGCTGACGTCAGGCTGTTTTACACACCACTTGTTCCTCTGGCATGAGGGTGTTGAGCATGGTCTGCTATTGCTGAGTGGATTAATGGCTGACCGTGTGGACCCAGGCACCAAATACATTGTCTTTGGCTGGATCGTTCAGCCTGTCCTTGCAGTATTGATCCTCACTTCTCACAAGTTCACAACTTCCGCATTCTGGATGCTCCGTTTGACAGGAGAAAGATTTAGAGCTGGGATGAGGTCAGTTCTTCTGTGACAGATTGATACCAAAATAATTTCTGCAGGCCTGGAGAATTAACCTTTGATTTTCAGAAGCTGGGTTACATATCAATATTAGCTTTGTGTCTTGGTAGACACTTTCTTGCAGAGCAGCTTCTGAAAAACTGTATACTGGGTATAATGCACAAGCACTCTCAAGTAGATAATGCAAATGTAAAATAACTTTTTTACATTTACTGTATTTTTTATCAGCATTGAAGATTATAAAAAAATGTAAGATCTTGCTCATATATACTGCATTATATAGTGGATTTAGTCTGTGTTGGTACCCTTGAGGAGCTCTTTAAACAATAAAATTATATTGCATTAGATAACAAAATGTCAAACCAAACCTTAAACAATGCAAAGACTTCATGCTAGAATAAACTGCAACTCAAAATTCTGTTGGTATACGATAATATTTGAGTTGTACTTATACTGGCAGTCCTTCCCTCACTGATCCGTTAGACACAATTCTCACATATAGGCAGTCTTGATACCAAAGCAATTTACTGAAATCTGTTCTGTGAATGAAAGTCTGTTTGGCTGTGAAAGCATTTCGATGGCAGTAAATATGAGCAATGACTTCCCCGATATGTCAGCTCCATCAGCATATAAACTCTCTAATTTCTCTGCGTTTTAAGTCAGAACTGTGCATGCAATACAAATAAAAGCTTTAAAAAGCTTTTTTCCCACTTTCTTTTATTTATTTCTTTCTTTCTTTTTTTTTTTTTGTAAAGGCTGTGTGATCCAAATATAAAACGGATCATAAATCTACAGCACTGATTGGATTTACCTGCTCGTCTTTGTGTGAGAAAGCAAAGTGATGTATTTGCATGTTAAAGGATGCTTTTTGAGAGCTGTAATTATCTCCGCTGTGTAATGCTATTTGTGTATCCATAATTTATTTTGGCAAGAAAAACAGGCAGGCTACAACCCGCCGCTAAGTCCCTGTTAAAATTTGAAGTTAATTGAAATTCACATTTGCATGAACAAAATCAAACACTCATTTGCATATGTGAGATGATGAAGGAAAGATAACTGCTAGTGTTTGTACTTCATATTCTGTCAGAGCTAGCTTGCTAATTGCTAAACGGTGTAAATCGGGCTGGTGTGCATTACTAAGCTAATGTAAACAATGCGTCGGGCTAAATGTTTACGCTCGTGCACGCAGCTGCGTGTTTGTGTGCCTTGGCGGTGCAACCAGACGTCAGAAAATGGAAAATTTACCCATAACGGAGAACGCTAGAGGTGTTATGGAAGTGTACTCTGTTTAAATGGTCTCACGTCCCCAAAGTGCATATAGTGTTATTCTGGGGAGATTCAGAGGTGTGTCTGCCACTGCCCCCCTTCACAAACAAGCACATCAATTCCAGGAGGAATCTATTACAGACCCCAACTGCATTCTGCCATCCCTACATGCAGCTAATTAATGCATCTCCTCTCACTGGAGGACACTGGGATATGCATCTCCCTTCCCCAAGAAGCTCTTCTCCAAAAACATGATGGATGACTTTGATTTAGGGGTCCGTGCTCTGGGTAACGGCTGGCCAGAGGGGGTGACACTCTTTTGTTTGATATTGATCTATAAATAGCTTTGGCTTGACATTCCCGACTAACCCATAAACAGCTTGGCATAAGGTTAGTCTAATGAGGGACGCTCGTGTTTAGACTGTTGGGATTCACGGGCAGTTGTGTTTGACTTCATTACGACTGTATTTGTGTTAAAGCACAGGCTGGCTCGTTAACTAGATGCGAGCAATTTGCACATGCGATTGTCGAAACGGTAACACCTATGACCCTCAGTCACCTCGTGGATCCTCTGAGCGCCTGTCTGTTTATCGAGTCGTACACCACATGCCGACCTCTGCGCTATAGCTTGAAAGGACAACTGTCAAATTAAATGACACAAGGTATATTTTATTTTTTATGTATGTTTGACCTAAGCATTTTGCGTCTGAAATATGTGATATATTTTCATGCATGCTTCACTCGACGGTGGTGGTAATTGAAACGCATTGCTCAGTGTAGTGTATATGCAGTCCTATATGCAATAAGCCACTATTACCTTCCTTTTGTGGCCTGAAGGAATTGGGCCAGGGTGACATGATAGAAATTTTCAATTGAGTAAGAGACCCCACACTCCTTTCAGTGTCAGGGGGTGAATGAAAGGCCCCTATCTCGCAAGGTTTCCATCAGAAAGCCCGCACAACCCCCAGTGCAAACAAGCATTCTAGCTTTCCCTTCTATCATGCTCTCTTTCATCCTCGCTCTCGCTTGAATTCTGTCTGTCTCCATGAAATGGGAAGTTTCGGATGAGGCTCTTTTCAATCCCACTTACAATAAATAGATTAAACCCCTTTGACAATTACATCATGCATTATCAGTCCAGGCAGCTCCATTACCAACAATCAATGGCACCGACAGCAGCATTGAGAGAGTGGAGGCTGCTTCTGCTAACACACGGCATTGGGAATTTTCTTGACATCCAACACCGTGTGTGTCAGAGCAGGCCATTGACTAGAGTGAGTGTATTAAAAACAAGAAGGCTTATTTGACCTGACTTCTGATCTGTTGGGCCAATTTCAGTAGTCCTAGATGTTCATTAAGTGAATGTTTGAGCAAATGTTGGTCATGTTCTGAACAATTAAATGGAAGTGTATGATGATCAATCTGTGTTTTTGTAAAAAAAAAAAAAAAAAGTGTTACTTTTTAAATTTGTTTTTATTTTTGTTATTTATTCACCCTTATATAATTATAAACTTTTTTTCAATGTAAATAATAACTTTTTTTTTACTTCCAAAACCATACATTTGACAGTATTATACAGTAAATTTAATCTGATGTTAGATCATTTTACATTTTACATGTAAGGTTAGGTGAGGTAAGGTTATTTATAGTTATAGTAAGTTTTTTTTTTTTTTTTTTCAGAATAGAGAATCAGATTGTCAATGAGTAATGAACTCCGTTTTAGCTTGTTCTCATCAGAAATGCTATCATACTGTCCTAAAAAGATTTAAAATGGCTTTCATGACATTTTTTAGGTTGTTGTTGTTGTTTGAAGCTCAAAAGTGTTAGTCCCTATGAACTGTTGTGGTTTGGAAAAGACCTACATTACATTTCTTCAAAATCTCTCTTTTAGTGTTGAAATAACATGCATGTAGGTTTGAAATGACATGTAGGTGATCTTTTTAACATTTATGTTTGAGTAAAATAATTTTTTAAAGACCAGTTTAACCAAGTACATCACAAAAAATGGCCCTGCATTACACACATTACTGCATGGCCTACATATTGAATCAATAGGTTTAAATACCTTACGCAATTCAATTCAATTACCCAGCGGAAGAAATTCTCTTTTAATAATATAAAGGTTTCAACCTACAGTAGCCCAAGAAAGAATATGCTGAATGTCTGCTGCCTTCCGAGCTCTAAGATCATCTGTAATCAACCTGAATTTAAGGTGTTGGAGCGTCTCATTTCCTGTGTGAGCTCAACGCTGACTGCCGCTGCGCAGCAAGTGTGGTGAGAGAATCTAATTTTGATTAATCTGCTCATTTCCTTATGTCTGTCGGACATGAGGCAGAAAGGTGGGACCAGAGCAGACAGGGAAAGATTAAATCAACTCCTCCTCTCCTCTCCTCTCCTCTCCTCTCCTCTCCTCTCCTCTCCTCTCCTCTCCTCTCCTCTCCTCTCCTCTCCTCTCCTCTCCTCTCCTCTCACACAGTTCCCCTACCACACCTCTCCTCATTCTCTTTCTACTGAAATTATTACATTACCCTTCCACAGAGTGACCATTAGCTCAAAACAGGGTCTGTCAGGCCCCGCAAAGCTGCCGTTATTTTGGATTATAGAGTAGTTAGAGCTTGTTGGAACATAACAGCAGGACAGCAGAGGCACTCAACTCTGGCATCGAGTATGAGGTAGCGCTGATGGAAAGTGCTTTTTTTCCTTGATATTTTTCTTCTTCCAAGGGAGGAGCAGAGGTGGATTTTAATTCTCCAGATCACTGAGAAGCGTTTTCATATTCATGATAACATACACGTTCCACTGGCTGTCACCTCACATGTCCCCTGTAGGTCACATCTGTTATTTATACTGTGCGGAGGTCTACTGGAATCACTTTTTTAACTATGTTAAAATGTTTTAATAAATAAAGAGGTGCATACTATGCAGTACAACTGCAACAACATCTCTGCATATGGGTCATATATGTATAAATTATATATGTTATATGTATACTGTGTATACATACTGTGTATGTGTGTGTGTGTGTGTGTGTGTATATATATATATATATATATATATATATATATATATATATATATATATATATATATATATATATATATATATATATACATATATATATATATATATATATATATATATATATATATATATATATATACACACACACACAGATCTATCTGTCTGTCTGTCTGTCTGTCTGTGCACAATTTTCTAAAAGAGGTTACAATTTTGTCATTTTCCCTGCAGGACATATAATGTTTAATAAGTGTCTTTCTAGGACCTTTTCAAATAATATCTAATTCAATAGTGAGCAAATCAGGTCTCGAACCGGATGAGCATCAGCCTTACGTAATCGTAGTTTGAGATAATCTTATTTTACACATTACATTTGTCCGTTTATAAAAATAAAACAGTGAGTCACTGGCTCCAGACAACACTGTTGGTCAGATTTGGGAATATGTTTTGGGAATATCTCGTCTGTTCTTATTCCATTCCCTTGTGTCTTGGCAGATCTCAGTATTAAATGGATAGAAAATGAGCATTAAATCACACTGCTGTGAACCATTATGCTCAGTTGTTGCATTCTGGGAAACTGAGAGCGCAGAAGTGGTCTGAGGGATGAGCGCAGTGTTGACTTCATCTCTGTCCTCCTCAGTGTGTATTGATCCACTGTAATACAGGTTTAGTTGGACCTGTTCTGAGTCCTCTCAGCAAACATGATTGGTCAATAGCGCCCCACAGGCTTTGACAAACTTCTGTTCCGTGAGCTCTGTGACAGCTGACTGAGAAGAACGGCCACAGACTGATGCATATGTTATGCAAAACTGGACTGCAAAAACCCAATCCATGTTACATTTCACTGCCCTTTGTTTTTTTCACTGCACTGTGCTTTGTTCATAATGACAAGCTTTAGCATTGACTGTCTGTACACTGTCAATTTTGCAACTGATGAATCCATATCTGTTTGTTCAGACAGTGTAGAGTAGACTATACAGTCCAAATGTTTGGGATTGGTTTAAAAAAAAAAATCTATTTTAATATGGTTAGAAATTATTCTTATTTATTTTTTTTGCGATTTCGAGTCTTCGGTGTCACATGATCCTTCAGAAATCATTCTAATATGCTGAAGTTACTTACGATAAGAAACATTAATTAATATCAGTGTTGCAAACAGTATTAATGCTGATTAATATTTTTGTGGAAACGGTGATATATTTTTTAGGCTTCTCTGGGGAAAAGTTCTAAAAAAACAACATTTATTTTAAATATAAATATTTTTCAACATCGTAAATGTATTTACTGTTACTTTTGATACATTTTAGGTGAATTTGCTGAACAAAAGTATTAATATAAAAGTAAAAAAAAAAAAGAAAGGAAAAAACTTTCTCATCCCAAACTTTGGTATTGAAATGATATTGTAAATAGTGCATCAGTTGCTATCCTAATAATAAGAGAGATTTACTTTATTATTTTTAATTAGTTAGTTATTAAAGTATACATTTTGATGGTTTATTTGGGCTTTTTTCTTTATTTCTTTCGTTTTTAATTTTGAAGTACTCATGTTGACACATACCCTAGCCAAAGTGTCCTTATACATTTTGGATAACTCTTTAAATATGCCGAAACAAGTTTAAAATGATCTGTGATTAACAACATTACCTTGACCAAAGGTGCTGTTCAATAAATTACTATTTTTTTAATAACACAAAAAATTTATAAATGGATGAAAGATTTTTTCCCTCTTTCCTTGTGCTTTGAAAAGTAGACCTGTTGTCTAAACTATTTTTTTTCATGGGAATTCACAATTTGGGTCATTTATAACTTAAACTGCAGGTGCAGGCAAAATCTTTTTTTCCTGTGCTCAGTGTTGGTTTCATAAGAATATTATTTTTCATATTTGGCTGAGGCAGGCTGAATGTATATGTCACTCAGGGGAAACGTCTGAACTCACTAATTCCAGGAGTTTTACTTTTCAAAACAAATCAATATGACCTCCACAAAATGTATTGGGATAATCAATCATTCAAGAGCTCAGACTGTTTTAAAATTCTGTCTTCTGTCAGCAAGAGTTGACAGATTATATTACCATCCACAGCAACTCATCTCATATGGAATAGACAAGACCAGTGGACTGTTGCTGTCAACCCACTAACACTAATTAAATGCACCCACATGACACGTGCTTGTGAATGAATCTGTTCTAATAGCGTTTAAGACAAATCAATACTCTAATCATTTTATTACTTTAACAGAGGGAAATTTAATGTGGATTTTCAATATGTGTCTCTGTGAGTAATCAACGTGCAACTGGCACTTTAATATCTTTGACTGCTGGGTAAATGGCAGTTGTTGTGCAATCAGATCTTAAGAGCTCAGGGAAGCTTCCTCAACTCAAAAAAACACCCAATGACAAAAAGGTCAATACTGGAAAATTAAACTAAAAGAAGCGCGACCCACAGTTCAGAACCACCGCCGTAGCGTTCAGTAGCATAACACCTCAAAACATTCATGTTTTGACATTTTGTAAGGTCAAGCTCTTGACTGAAAATTCAATCACTTGAAAGTGTAAAATAAATAAAGCAGTTGTTGAATAATTTGTAAAGGTGTTTTTTTGAATGTCTTATTCTCATGCTGTTTGCATGATAATGATAAATGGTTCTAATAGACGGAAGACGTGTTCTGAGTTGTCAGGCTGAGGAGAATTCCACACACGCAAACACGGCTGTCCAACAATAATGTAAGAGGCATGAAAATGGCCCCTACTAAATTACGCTGCTCCCCATCCAGGATGGTAAACCATCTCCTGGTCGGTAGAGTTTTCAAATCAATCAGACGCAGTTCAGCATCAAAACAGCATTACTTATCTGCAGCTCTTGATTTCCAATCCATTTGTCAGCCTGCCTCAAATGAGGAATTTCATTACTTTGAACAAGTTGTAGGGGGTGATTGAGGTGGGGGGCAGTAAACATAGATCATGTTATTGTAGGTTGATCTTGTACAGCGATTGGGCAGGCCTCACTGACTTCTGAGGGCTGAACGAGTGGGTTTAGAGCTAATGGCGTAGCTAAAAGAAGGTGTGGTCTGGTCAGATGCGGCGTGTGTTTAAGTGTGTGTGTGTGTGTGTGTGTGTGTGGTCCGCTTTCCGTCACTCCTGCAGTTTGTCATGACCTCAGAGCTGTAAGTCATTCTGGCAGCTCGGGTAGTTTGACATAATTGAGATATTTGGCAAATATTTCTTTCAGAGAAAGAAGGAAATATGGTCCGTGGCCAAGGCACCATGGCCTGCCATAGAGCTGAGTGAAATCTTGCTTTATAAGCTCTATTTTGGCACATTAGTCTGGACTGACTGCTTTGATGGAGGACTTTCACTAGTGTAGTGTAGATATATTGGAGGAAAAAGACTTGTTCTCTGTTCTTCAAAAAAAGACTTTGTTTATTTCACATTGTAAATATCTTAAGTTAAGAATTATGGCATTTTTATTAATGATATATTTTAATTTGTTATATATTATATATATGTTTTATAACATATATATATATATATATATATATATATATATATATATATATATATATATACAGTTTATATACACACACACATTACTGGTCAAAAGTTTGGATACATTAAAATAGTATTAAAATTAAAATAACTGTTATTTTTTATTTATTGTCTCTTTTTTTAAGAAGAAGAAGAAATGGGAAGGGATTTCAGTTTTTTTTTAACTTTCTATTCATTAAATAAAAAAATCTATCAAAATATTAAGAAGTGATAATTGTTTTCAGTACTGATGATGATAATATTAATAAGTAGAAATTAATTGCTCATGTTTCATTCTGCTGAAAATTCAGTTTTGCATGTGTATATTTATGAATGTATATGAATATATAAACAAGCACAGTATTATTACAATTGCAATTGGATTTCATTAAATATAGGAATAAAGTTCAAATTTGTAATCAGAGCCATGGCATAGCAATTGTTGTGCCGTGATGCTCATGTGGGGACTTGAGCTTGAATTTAGCACGCAACATTCTCTGATCCTGCACTTTTTCTTCGTATCAGTTTATCTTCTTTCTATATAATACTATGAAATTCAATTTTTAAAAGTTTCAGATATCTAGATACCTCTAGTCCACAGCATCCAACTGTCTGCATTGTGGAGCACCAGCCTTCATAATGCGATTCTAATTGAACCCTTTTGAATGTTCTTGAGGGGTGGCAGACTGATTTTAAAGCATTTGACAAGTGTACAATGACTAAAGGGTTGTCTGCTAATTATTCATGTCATTTCAGTGGATTGAAGCCCAAATTGAACAGTGTGTCCCTTTAAATCCATCACTGTAATAAAAGCGAATAGTTAATGACTATAACATGGCACTAAATTATTCATCCAGAGAGGTAATGAAAATATGTTAATTAGACGACTGCTATTAAAGATGGAGTATATCACCATCTCCAACTCAACATGAAGTAATTATTTAAAGATATTCTGATTTAGAAATATTAGTGGTCAAGGGTGTCATTCACATTTTTATAGTGATAGTGCCAGATCTTTGCAAACCAGTTTTGGACATGTGCATGAGTGATTTCAGCCAATACACTTTAATCACATTGTGTGCGCGCTGTATGCATGCAAATTAATTATGACAGATAAAACTAATTTTATTTTCCTAATTGCAGAATACACATTTGAATGGACACAAAGCTTCTGTTAATGGGCCTGAAAACATCATGCACAAAAATCAGTGACATTTTGTACAATCTCCACATCTCTTCCGGAATGTTTCATAAGAAACCTCTTGTCCCAAGCTCTCATTCAGCTGAAACTGATTATGCAAAGGAAATCACACGCTCTTCATTTTTTTCACCTCTCCATTTTTATGACTTGTCCTTCGGGCAACAGAGGTCTATTCTGGAACTTCATGAACAGCCCACAGTCCGAAGCGGTCCCTCTTTGTCCTGTCCATCAGTGCTTTGGCTAAAGACAGTCTCTGTCGATTCCCTCAGCTGACGAGGTTGAATTCATTCCCATGGTGCTGATAACTCCAGCCTGCATGCGACCTCATGGTTCAGATTACAAGCGGGGGATTCATTCCTTGTGTTCTGTCAGTCAACTCGGCATCAATTGCAGCAGTAAGCAGCATGTGGAGGGGAGAATAGATGCTATCAGGCAGAGGCCAGCTGCTATTAGACTGAGATTCTGTGCTCGTGCAGTGAGAGTTTCACCAAAAATGAATTTACTCACCCTTATATGCTTCCAAACCATTTTGCGTTTCATTCTTAAGTTGAACATAAAAGAAGATAATTTTAAGAATGCTGGTAATCAAATTGTAAATTTAACATTAATGGGTAATTTACAAAGGTTTGGAATGACATTAGGGTGAGTCAGGGTGCGTTCACACTTGGTATGTTTGGTTAGATTAAAACGAACCCTGATTCGATTGCTCTGTTTTTATAGTTCGTTTGAGCATGTGTGACTCTGCCATGCCTGCCATGCCTGGTGCGCACCAAACAAGTGGACCGAGAATGCTGAAAAGATGGGTCTAGGTCCGCTTCCAAAAGAACTAGAGCGGTTTGAATGATATACGTATGAATGCAACACAGACCAAATACTTCCAAACTAACCAAAAACTAACAAGATGTGATGCTATGCGACATGATTAATGACACGGTGTAACCAAAACAAAATGAGCAGAGGCCAAACGTGGAGCAACGTTGAGGTAAAGTACCTTTTATGAGCTCCTTGTGAGTTTGCAGTTGGTGAAAATAAAATTATATTTACACGCAAGAATGAGTGCACTTAGTTCAGCAGAGGGCAGTAAGTGTGTACGACTTAAAGCGGTGCTGACCAGACCGATCGGTTAATGGGTGCTTTGATATCATACTACCTCAGTGCCACTTTAAGTCTAACGCATCTTTCGTTTGGGATGTTCGGGGGAGTTCCGTCGCGATATATACGTCATTTAAGCTGATCAATCAGGTTGTGAGCATATCACTATGCCTTTAGAAAAATGCCAGTGTGAATGCTAAGTGGACCAGGTTTTCGGTCCGGACCAAATTAACCAAACAAACCAAACTATAAGTGTGAACACACCCTAATTAATAACATAAGTTTAATTTTTGGGGGTAAACTATTAATTTAAGGTGTCAGAGCATTTGAATCTTTTGACTTGGGCCGATATGCAACCACTTGTTAAATAACTACCCTTTTTAATTTAATTTAATTTCATTTCATTTAAATACTGAACGCTAAACTTATTTTTTTACTTTTATATATTTATTTAGAAAATTTAATGTAAACATTGATGGTGAGTGATAGGGACAGTATGCATACCCTCACCTGAATAACTGTTGGAATGTCCTCCTCAACTCCGGTGATTCAGCCTCAGTTAACTCATGCAATTTTAAGCCAGTAGTTCTGAACTTCTGTTAAATCTAATTTTGCATGATCTGAAAGCAATTCAAGCTAATTGTTTATGTGATTTTTGTATGAGGCATATTATGGATGCAAAACTTTGTTGTCCTGCTATTAGACATAAAATTACATTTCCCTTATCGTCAAAAATCTTGAGATTCCTTTTGCCATAAAACAATATGATTAATTGTTCAGATAATCTCTGGTTGTAACATTCAAGCCTGATAAGCATGCTGTGAGGAAGGAAACATGATGTGATGTTTTATCAGCTCCTTATCTCACAATGTAATCATGCTAATATCTGCAGATCAGTGTGCGTCGCAGGGGGAAACGGATAGTGCTGAGTAATGTCTCCTCTCAGTCTGTGCCGCCCATGCCAGCACTGATGTAACCGTGCCAGGAACCAAGTCTGCAGTCTCAGATATTAAGTCTGGGAGTGCACTGCCAAACACTAGTCCCTCTGCCTTGTTTTTGAGACTCGTAGACAGTGGCAACCGTCCTTCTTTTCATATCTTCTGCTAACCTAGGACCACATTTTACAGTCTTTCTAGCAGAAATGAGACTCAAGCTTTGGCAGAGTTGTTGGATGAGCGAGTAGTTGGTTCCAAGGCTTGAAGCTTCAGTTACAAATGTGCATTAGCTGATAAATCATATTACTGTACTTCATCATACTGTCATTCCTCAGGAATCATAAACCCTGTAATACCATCATGATGACATGTATGCTTATCTCATGAGCTTGCACATTTTAATAAGTGCTGTGAAGTCTCACAAGCCTCTGCTGTTTCTCAGAAAGTTGGCATTTTTCCCTTAAGCTGACTTATTTTAATACTTCATGGTGAATTCACGTCATGCACTGTAATGAATAAACACAGCAACCAGGAGCTCGAACCACTGTCAGGTGAAAGAAATAATAGCTCAGACATTGACAGGTAATATTACCTTTCAGCAAAGATTCCAGAGCCTTGGAGTGAGGGGACACAGAGATCCGATTAGACTGATTGCCTCATCATTGTTTAGAGAGGTGGGAAGACAGTGAACTTTATTTTACTGGATGACTGCAGGCACTGTGATGGAAGGCTAATCAATTGATAGATTACGCAACTGATACGAGTGCTGCACTAAAGCTGTGGGTGACTCTGAGTAGGATTACCGTGGACCCAATGGACTGAATGACTGAGAACTAATAGCTACTGGGGCCATGCCACTGATATCTGCTTCTCAGAGAATCTGAATGCCAGACATTTCAAGCAGGCTTGTAGAGCTGGATTTGTCTAGGATTTCAGACTTTAGCATATGTTGCAATACATCATTCTAGTCAACTGGACATGTTTCTCTGACGTTTCAGCGCTCATACAAGATGCTTCACCAGTTGTGGATGGCTGGTGGGGATGCCTCTGCATTAATCCTTGCTGGACGAAGTACAAGCAACACTCTTGAGAAGACTTTGAAAGAAAAGGATCACAGGTTAGTGAAGTTTAGATTTTAAATAAGGATAGACTGTTTCAGAGTGAAGGAGGCTGTTGATGACCCAGTTTACACCTGGTATTTGGTCTCAGGTGATCCAATCACAGGTTTCCAGCCAAGACAACTATTTGCACCTAATAGTAATTTGCATCTCAAATGCATTTTCACTGACCACCAGTGTTTTAGGCATCTCTATGTATGCCAAGGGTGTCCAGTCTTACTTCTTGATGACCACTCTTCAATTTAGCTCCAGTCCTAGTTAAACACACCTGAAAAAGCTAATCAGTGTCTTCAGAATTCCAAGCAGGTGACCATTCGTCCACATGCAAACGCAGCACCAGGTCAATGCAATTGAGCATTTTTGAAAACTCCTGCCAGGGTGAAAAAAAAAAAAAACCTCTAGTTGCAGTGTTTTTGTGTAGACAATGAAACCGGAGATTTTGGCTTGTGATTTCAGAGCATATGCTGTTATCTCCGCCTACTGGAAACTTTTCAGGCTTCTGATTGGCCAACATGGCTTTAAGCAGGGCTTGAAAAAAAGAATAAAAAATCAGTCAGTTCTCTCTGAGCAGAATCATTATTTTAATGTTTCTGTTCCTGGGTTCCTCTCTATTATTACCATTCTTGAACCGGTTCGGGTAGAAGAAATACCAGTTAATAACGTTACTTTTTTTTAAAACTATTTTCTTTGCCTTTTAATGGGCCTATTAATAATGATAAATTACAGGGTTTTCTTTACTCAAAAAAAAATAAATAATAATAAATAAAAAAAGATGAGTTCTGGTAACGTTAGCCAATAACCCACTGCACTTACTCACAGCTAAAACAGAAGCATCTTTTCTAGATTTTGTCCAAATGTAGGCTACTAAATTAATAAAAAAATTTAAGTATTTTTAAGACATTTAAAATTTTTGCTGCATTGTAAAAAACTTACTGCTACTTGTATAAGATTGCGTTTTAGAGTGGAACCCTCCCCCCATAAGTCTAATATAGGCTCATGTCACATTTTATTAGTGTTTATTTCATTATCTTTTACATTCTGTAATAATGCAATAATAATAAGGCTAACATGCTGGTAGGCTAAAGCGAAATATTTACTAACATTATAAACACAGTTATTAGTTTTTCTCCACAACAAATCATCTAAAGGTATCTATGTGTTTAGGCTATAAAAACATTAATCCAAAAACATATAAATTTAAACTGAAACCGATGCCTACCTCTCTCATTTGGCACAAATCCAAATGTTTCCATATTCGAGACGTATCTGGATGCCAAAATATTATTGCAAAATAAAGAAAACCACTTTCTGCTGTATCATTTTCCTTTCCAAGAACTTTGGAATGCAACACAATGAACACATACTGTAATGTACATTTTGCCTTTCTGAAACACGTTGATTTTAACAAAGCTCACCATTCTGAAAAGCGAGGTGTGCTCTGATTGTCAGCTATTCAGTGTGTTGTGAGTGGCTGAATACCTCAAGCATGTGACGGAAATGTTACACCCCTTACTATACTGTGATGCCGTCTCCCAGCAGGATGAGACTCAGTCCAGCTGCTCTGCTCGTGCACATCCCATCATTGGTTCTCTGGCTAGCAGTTCAGTCAATGTGCTGTCAGGAATAGTCTCGCGTAGCCAGACCTTCAGACTAACGACTGTAGGTCTGGAATTTATGGCAGCTTTCATTGGCCAAGGCCCGCCCATGAGGCCATTTGACCGAGATGTCAAATATCGGAGGAGGGTCAAGCCACTCCACTGACAAACTTCACTGCCCCTCTCCAATGTGGATAACTCCCCAACACTTCGGACAGTGCTTGTGACCATAAACACCCACATGCCATAGGACAAGGTTGAGTAATGATCTGCTGATGCTCAGACATTTCTCATGAGAAAGTTTATTAACCATCTCTTAGCTGTGCTAAACTTGAGCTAAAAACCTTTATTTTATTTAATTTCTTCTTCAACAAGAGTTACCACAGTGGGCTTTCTTTTGTGAATGTGTCATGATGGTGTTCTAGCAGCACGAAGAAGAGCTGAAGAACAAGGGGAATGACGCATTTGATCGCATTTATATGCTTTGGGCTGGTAGCCCCGCCCACATCCGCTTGCGTCATTGGCCTTCCAGGCGTGAACATACTGTAGGTGTCTTCAGCAGATGGCACAAGACCGTGATGGGATATCATGAGTAGTCATGAGTTGTACCGAGTGAACAGGATGAATGGGGCCACATTTTTACTGAAATGAATCAAAATGGATTTATTGCGTTTTCCTGTATATGCCTATATGATGTTTTATTGTAAACCTATAGTTTTATTCTCTTTTCTCCATTCACAGAAGCGCTTCTGGAGCGTGTGATCTGTTGAATCCTTCTTACACTATCCTCAAATAAACCCTAATGCTGGTGCATTGCCATTGCACTTACCTATGATGTGTTCACATCTGAGTGGGCATTTCACTCATTGGCGTCAGCGTCACATTTGCATAGGCCGTACTACTAGAATTTGTGATCAGTTAACAGCAAATTTAAAATATTAAATGGAACAATTAAATAACGTTATTAACCAGTTAATGGGATTTTGTCCGGAAATATAAAATTAGATTTCTGGTTTCTGGTTCTGTTTCTGTCAAAATTTCATTAGTTTACAGTTTTTGTTTTTGTTTTCGTTCCCTGAACCGGTTCAGGGCCCTGGCTTTAAGGTTGAGATTATATCACCACCTGCTGGTTTGGCATTCTCTTGACAATGCTTCAAAGCATGCTTTTGCGTTTTCAAGTGGATGGAGATTTTTTTTTTTAAATTAATGTAAAAACTCATGTACGTGTGGACATGCCCTCAGAATAACCTGAAAGATCCAGGCTAGTTTGACGGAGAAGGGCAGACCTAAATTTTATATGAAGGTTGCTCTCAAGGAGCAGGATTGGACACACCAAGCGCTTTTCTAAAACTTTTTATCTGACTATAAATGTGATATTGTCAAATGCATTGCTGACTACCTCCAAAATTTCATCCCATTTCACTGCTGAAATCCTCTTTGCTACAGTTTTTATGTATTGAGGTAAAATGCAAGGGAATCTTCACCATCAGTCTACATCTGATCAGGCTACTTGGATGAATGATGAAATGTGTTCAGCTCCAAATAAACATCCAGTTGACCAGAATAATCTAGTAGAACATTCTGTTATGGTCTGGACAGATGAGAGTTTTCCCATGACTAATTTAGCACAGAATTGTAAATTATAGCACATTGATTTACATAAGCGCTTGACAGGTGGCACCGACAGTTCACCAGGCAACAACGTCCATGCATTCTAAATCTGTTCTACCAAATCATACATTCATCCATGTTCAACCAAGACTCCCATACAACCCTGCTGAGTTGCATTGAACCATCCCACCCACTCTGCTACTGTGGAAAACATCACCCTCTCTTCACTCAGCCCCCTTATTCCTCTATCCTCATGGAAGATGTGATGACAGTGGTGTCAGCACAGGTTACAGTGACACACAAAGTTGCCAATTCCGATTCTTTCTTATTTCTTCCTTCTCTCCTGTTGCTAGTTTTCTGGGTAAGTTCACAGGGTCCAAATTCCTGCCCATCAGCAGCTTCGCTTATGGCTCAGTGGTGTGGGGTTTCCAAATCTCTCAGTTTATAGGCTCACTTATTGTGGTCTTCTAGCCAAACTCTAATAGAACAATGCTTTTTTTGGCATATGTAAGTCTACAATATTTTTTTGTTTTGTTTTTTTAAGAAATTGCTTTGTGATTTAAGGTAATCCATCATTGTTGACCAGCAGGATTATCTTGATTAGGCGTTACTATAATAAAGTGATCCATTGGCTAATAAAAGTAAATAGGAGTTTTGTTGTACCTTGAGGGTATTTGTGTTAGTCCCATCGCTAACTGTTAGCAATTCGCTAGTCCTATCTAATCACTCTCACATGTATGTCTGAGAACATGTGGGTATCCTTTAGGGTTGTGTCACTTTAAGGTTTTGAATAGAAAGACATGACTAGACATTTTAATCAGTCTGTGCTAAAGAAATTTATTTCAAGATAGATGCCAATCAGGGACTTGAGCGTAAACATTAGGAGATAACTCTCCTAGTTTGGTCCAAACAACATCTGACACGGGCTACGCAACAAAGGTGTGAGTAAATGCTGAAGGCAGTGGTGGCGTGCTGTAGAGACAGACCCCATAATAATTTCAGATGGAATTCAGTCTTGCTATGCTCGATCAACGGCAGCTTTAGTCTCATCTTCAATCTCAAATCATCATGTCGGCTCTGTCATATCGATTTCTACAGAAAGTTGTCCTAAAGCGGGCTTTCTTTATCGATCCTAAGGCTTTTACCTGGCAACAAGATGACCAAACTCACTGGCCAGTTCCCACAAAGGTAATTCTATAATTCAAACCTGCTGACTGTAATTCTTCCCTCCAACTGCTGTTTAAATTTTGTTTCTTTGTAGAATTTGTTCTGAAACACTTCTGGCATTTAGTTGTATGTCTCGCCTCTCATGTTTTGCTACTAAATACATTCTTAAAGGACATTCAGTGATGGGTTTTATGTAATTTCAGTTTGACTAACTGTGCTATGTACTTTTCACAGTTATGCAGTTTTGAGTTAGAAATGTTCAAAACATTTTAAAGGGGACATTCTATGCCCATATCCACAAATTGGTATGATTCTTTAGGGTCTCCATGAAAAGTTTGCAGTATATATTGCTTAAAATTCCTCAGTGGTCATGCAAGACACCTTACCTTGGCTGGTTCTGTTCACAGCGACCCATTTTGGTGCATGTCTCTTTAAACTATATTAAAGGTCCTGTTCTTCGTGATCCGATGTTATAAACTTTAGTTAGTGTGTAATGTTGTTCTTAGAGTATAAATAATATCTGTAAAATTCTAAAGCTCAAAGTTCAATGCCAAGCGAGATATTTTATTTAACATAATTCGTCTACAACAAACGACCCGTTTGGACTACATCCCTCTAGTTCCTGCATTAATGACGTCACTAAAACAGTTTTTTGACTAACTTCCGACACAAAAAAGGTGGCGTGGTCTTGTTGTGCTCTGACGGAGAAGAGGAAGAGCTGTGTTTGTGTCTGTCGCAATGTCGTCGAACCGCTGTTATTTTAATCTCGGAGTCCAATCACTTTTGTTTGGGCTTCCCAGTGACGCTGTACTTAGAGATCAATAGTTACAATTTATGTTTAACTCGGTTCATGAAAATTATAATCCACATGTAAAACTATGTGCAGCACAGTTTGCTGAGGACAGCTTCCTCAATCTCAATCAGTTTAATGCCGGATTCGCACAAAGTTTACTCTTGAAAGATGGAGCAGTTCTCTCTTTGTCTGGAGAAGGCGTTGTTTATAGACCACAACTGGTAAGTGTATTTTATTATTTAAGTTGGTGCGTTTAACAGTGTCTGTAACTTATTACACAAAGGGCAACGCTGTTAAGCTTTGTTAACTAGATGTTAGGGCTGTGCAAAAAAATCAAATGCGATTTTCATGCGCATCTTGTCAGTAAAAACGCTCCTGTGAATTTAAGTACATCTCCAGCAGTTTTCAAAACAAATCTTTCCCACTTGCTTCTCAAAACTAGTCCAAAACGAGCCCAATCTCATTTCCAATAGGGCAGCGTGTGCTAAGCTGCTGTCGAATCACAACACAGTAACCGCTGGCATAATCAGAACTCGTTACGTATTTCTGAAGGAGGGACTTCATAGAACAAGGAAGTCATCAGCCCGTTTTTATGACAGCTGTATACATGTGGTGAATTGTATGAAAAATATTGTGTTTTTTTTTTACACGTGAAACATGAACACGTTATATTGCACACTGTAAAACAATCAAAGCTTCAAAAAATCCCGAAGAATGGGACCTTTTATTCACCCCACCCATGGTAGCATGTAACCTTCAAAAACAACAGTAATCCACTGCAACCTCAATGCCTCTGATGTCTGGAGTTATGTTAAAGGGTTAGTTCACCCAAAAATGAAAATTAGCCCATTTTTCTCACCCTCAAATCATCCTAGGTGTATATGACTTTCTTCTTTCAGGCAAATCCAATTGGAGTTACATTAAACATTTTCCCTGACCTTGCAAGCGTTAGAATGAAAGTAGGCAGGTGTTTTTGCTCAACAGTCCAAAAGTAGTCAAATAAAGTGCATACATACACAATAAAATGTCCCTCACATGGCTACAGGGGTGATTAAAGACCTCCTGTAGTGAACTGATGCATTTTTGTAAGAAAAAGATCTATATTTAAAATGTCACATACACTTTTCTCTCACTTCTACTAATTGTCGTAAGTGCAAGCCATTCTGGTGGATGATGTAGGACGTACTCTATGCATAACTTTTAAATCCAACTACAAAAGATCTGCTTAGGAGACATTGTTGTTATGACCGCTGCTCAAGTGCAGAGAAAATTGTAGACAGCGTACAATGGACGGAGAGTGTAAATATGCGAATACAGGACAGTATGTAAGTGGTTGTGGGAGGGGTCTGAGCAGTGTGATGTCATACGGCTCAGAAAATCAAGATTGCTTGATAATTGAGGCTGTTTTTTGGAGATTAAAAATAAAAGGAGCTAATGGATTTTTGTCATTGTTAGGGTGGTCATGTCCAAACACTGCTGAGACACATTTATATGCAATACCTTGTAAAAGTGAATTTTTCGTCAGATGTCCTCTTAAATGAAATGAACAATTATGGGTTGGAACTACAAATCTTCAAATCCGTTAATCTAGCTTTAATAGTAATTTATTTTTATTTTTTATTTTTTGTTTTATTTTATTTTTCTATTAAAATGTCACAGAAGATGTGTAACCGGAATTCCTGACTGAGCTGTCATGGTTATGTTTGATGAATAATGTAGAGATTTGTCATTTGTTCAATCACAGATGGACAGGTAATGCTTATGTTTTGACTGCCAATATTTCATAGATGATTATGTCTTCACTAATTTCACTCTAAATGATGAGAACTTGTTGACTCTATATCTGTTTGATGAAGAGTTTATTGCTGAATAAAGCAGAGCCCATGGCTTTATTACCTTTATCCCTGCATCTGTATGATAAGGACATGAATGTAAGGAATGGCATGTGTCTATCATCAACTTGCATACAAGAATTATGGTTATTTTTGTTTTTGGGGTAATGCGACTTTATAATTAGACGTGAGAGCTCCCCTACCATTTGCATGCTCCTGAACTTAATTTTTCTGCTTATGTGTTTACATACTTTGCTTATTTCCACAGTTGTTCTAACACTACTACTTTGTTGTGATGATAATTCTGTTTGGTTGTTTGGAAAAAAAGGAGGAGAGCTGGTGAGGGAAAGAAAGGGGACAATCCAGACAACCAACAAATCATCATGAAAATGTTAATGAGAAGTGAAGAGAAAAAAAGGAGATGAAACACAGGCTGCCCATACAAATTACTGTAATAAGCAGATCTACATTAAGGCTGCATAATATCCCCCACTGCATGGCTTATCGCGAAGAAAAGCACCCGAAGCGTCTATCTGGAGTGATTCTGAATTAATGTCTCATTACTCTTAAGCATCATCATTTTTGGATTTCATATCAAAATGGCAGCAAATTACACAGTAATTAGATATTTTGAGGGGGAAGAATTGCTTCTGGCAATAGATAAAATTACATCTCGGCTCAATGGGATGTGCACTGATGTTGCCTGGAGAAGACACCAGCTATCAATCGTTGGATGTAAAGTGTGTGTGAGTGCGTGTGTGTAAGGGTGACCTCACTCTATGAGCTCAGAGCACCAGGCATGCTTTACTGCCGCCACTTTATGCAGTCAGACCGCATCTCTGCTCTGCATCTGTGCTGCACTGATCGCAAACTCTTAGACACCCAGAACATTTACAACTGGCTGGATATAATGCAGGATGGTCTAGACGTCTCTTGTCAATCTATGTTTTTAGGCATGCTTATAATAGGAGTTTCTTACATTTGTTGTTATATTAATATAACAGTAAATAAACAAATAAATACATACTTTTTAATAATAATAATAATAATAATAATAATAATAATAATAAAGGAAAAAACTATATAAATACGTAACTTTATTTGGTAAAACTTTACCATATACTGTAAGAATTATACACATATAAATTTAAATGATAAATATAATGAAGTCTATTTTCTATCTATGGTCAATACTATTTACTGTGAATATATATATATATATATATATATATATATATATATATATATATATATATATATATATATATATGATGTTGAACCCCTCAGCAATACTTCAGAATACTTACCTCAATCCACAAATAATTATGAATCCTCTTCACTGAGGGCAAATGTGACTATTACGTGTCATACTGCTACATAATGAAGCATGAAAGCTGGAGATGTGAGGAGCATCTGCAGAGTCATAGACTGATGGGGATCTCATTTCCTAGCAGACCCTTGGGGCCCCCGTAGCACATCTGAGGCCCTGCCCACTCAACATCCATCTCGCCCTCCACCCGCTTCTGTCCATGCTCTGTCAAGTTCATGGCTCATGTGCCATCAGCAGCCAAGCCGTGTGGCGATGGCACAGAGTCCCATGACAAAATGAGAGATAGAATATTGAGTATTACAATGATGTCCTGTCTTATGAATTTTGGTGTCACGAATAGGATTAAACCACGAAAGATCAAATCTTCAGTATGCAAGGTTATTAAAAAAAAAAAAAAAAAAAAAATTAAATTCAAATATTTCCAAGGTTTATTGTCCTCTAATTGTGTCTCCCAATCTGCCTCACTCCCTCTAGGAATATCGTGTGTTATTTCAATTAACTCCAGGTTAAATGAACATCAGCAGATTCGGGGATGAGGGGAACATGTGACAGTTTTTTTTTTTTTGGTTTTGATGAAGTTAAAGACAGCATTACCCTGGGCAAATCTAATTAGAATTGTTAATGTGTCCACCACACCCCCTTTTGAAAAGTCTTGAAATTAGTTGCCACACTTTTTCTCCCATTATTTATTCTTTCATGTTGACACTTTCTAATTTCCAAGATCTGAGGATGATTAAATTAAGACCATTAATATGGTGAGCGAGTCCCACAGCCGACAATCGCGGGCACCCACAGCATGTATTTAAATATAGATTTAATATTTAGGACTGCAAAGAGAGTGTTTTCATCAGCGGTCTAAAGTGCTTAGTGTGCAGTTCGGGGAGATGTTCTCCTAAACATCAAAAATACATTTCTGCAAAAGGGGGAGGGATTTTTTCTTTAATGAGAAGTTGAATCCCAGCTTCAGTCATCCTCCACCTTTCTCAGTACATTAGGCAGGGAGCGCACAGAAGTATCCACGCAAATTTAATTATGTTCATATTAAAGGAGGCTCTGACAAGGGAGGTAGCTGTGCTGCATGGATGACAGGCTCCTATAGTTGTTCTGGTGCAGTAGCTCATCCTGGATTGATGATTTAACAGCAGAACTCTGGCCCTGACAACCGAACAGATCTGTGGAACAGAACCCTTTTATGAAACGGTCAAAATTCTCCTCCACAGAACTGAACCTTGAAGGTAGTTTTCTACAGATCAATACAGCTCAAAATAATGTGTTAACATCTGCAGACCACTTACTCTGAAGGCCTGAAATGCGTCTTGCTGAAAGCAGTGTAAATATGAGGAAAATGCTGTCATGGAGGTGGCATGTAATTTTCGAATGGTGAAATGAGGAAAATAATGCTCGCTTTGACACTGTGACTGTTTGTAAAAAGCTAAATGGGAAAATAGCACATATCAAATTGCAGCCCTGGACACCTTTGCCCTCTGCCCGGAACCTTTCTGGTGTCTGCAGGAAGAAGTAGAATAGTTTTGAAAAGTGATACTGATTTGAGACCTTTGCAAAATGGTGTGTGATGTCTGTTTTCACATAGGGAAAAAAGGCCGTAATGGTTAAAGCGTGTACTTTGAGCAGTGGGACTCCACAGAACACAACTGATCAAGTTTTGATACACTAATTTCATTGGTTGCTGTTTATACTGAGCATGTTTAATGTGATAGGTCAGTCATAAATTAAAATTCTGTTATCATTTACTCACCTAAACAACATTTAGGAGTTCCTTTCTTCTGAGGAACACACACACACACACACACACACACACAAATATATATATATATATATATATATATATATATATATATATATATATATATATATATATATATATATATAATATATATAAATAACAAATTGTGAGACAGGTGGGAATGTTGTCAAGCGGTCCCTGTTCACATGGATTCACGACAACGACTTAAAGCTCTGTATTATACGTCAGCCAGTAGGTGGCGATGTCACTTTGTAAAGGAATGGTATATGTCCGCGGAATGGTATATGTCTTATAAGCTAAACCAATAATACACATGAGCATGATGACACCATTTTCAAAAATTGGCATTTCCGTAGTTTACAAGGAGACTGACTGTATCGTTTTCAGCTTGAATTTGAAACCTGTTTTTGTGTTTTCAGGCCCCCCCAAAATACAGTTGTGGTGTAAATGAATGGCCAAATAAAAATCTATATATATTTTTCGAGTTGGAAAAAAAATGGTGTCGTGTGAACGGTGAGTCAGTTCTTTAGCCCACATTTGTTGGTGAAAATCTAACTGAAGGATAGTTGGTTGTTATACATGTCGATCATTTGTTCGACGTGATCTTCCCCAGAATAACCTGCAATAGTTAATCAAAGATTAGGCTGTGTCAGACTAATCTAGTGTAGACACATTGAGATTTACTGTATCCTCTGTAAAATAGCCCTCTGAGAATCATAATGTTCCTCTCTGTGTGTTTGTTACAGATCAGGTTGTGTCTATTTGATCTATTACATAAACCCCTAAGAGTGATTGTGTATTGACTTTTTGGCTTACTGTGATTGTCCACACTGTCCTAATTAGTCCTTGTTTTGTGTCTAAACCTACATCCTTTCTTCGTTGATCTGATTTTGTGAGTCTTAAGCTGAAGCATGTAGAAAACACAATTTGATGAATTAATGTACAAACACACACTCACCCCGTGTCTACATTTTAATTTGTTAATTTGATGACAGCATTCACCTGGACATCATTACAGTGAATAATTTCCACTGCTTCCCTGTGTTAAAGCTCCTGGAAAGAAATCCATTACAGAAGAATATATGCAGAAAAACTCTCATTTAGGAAGACAGCGGGGATTTTTCAGTCTGCCATTAGCTGACAGTACATCAACACATTCCTAAATATGCAGTTTTATATTCATAATCTGCCCAGCAGTTGGCTGCTGTGACCAGTTTTAATCTCAAAAGTTGTTGTTTGCGGTGAGTTGATGTGTTTATTGCAGCTCAGACTGGGAAATTCCCTTAAATTTAAGAATTTCTCCACCGCCTGATTTGAATGTAACTGAGATTGAACTGTTTTGCATATACAGCATCAAAAGAAATCAATACAAAATCTCAACAGAAGAATGAACAACATATGTTATACAGGCTTACATCAGCCTGTGTGTTCATTGGGAAGAACCACATGGCCTAATGAATGGAAATTAATGTATGTTTGCAGAGCCAAAATAGCCCATAATTACACAATTACCCTCTGATGGCGAAGGTATGCAGCATTTTACACCAACAACATTTAGGTTTGCTGCAAAATATACCTTTGAAATTACTTTGTAAACAAAAGGAACAGGCATGGAAAATATTAGCATTGCTTAGTAAGGTATGAAGATGGTGGCTTTGTGATTGTGCATACCATTCTGGTGACATACTAATTACATTTTCTGGTGTGGATCTGACTATTATGGCATTATGGAGCATATTTTGGCACTTTTTTCTGTAGAAAAATATAAAAAATATATATCCCACTTTTAAGGATTTCTCTGTGCACATGTTTCAGGTCCTTGCCTATTTCTTGAACATCTGACAACTGATTTCTGCCTGTTCATAATTGCAGTCAGTGCAGGTATGACTAATGTTGACTGTTTCTCTTTTCCCATTTGCCACAAGTGTCTATTTTCTCTCTCCAGTTAGAATTAATGAAATAATAGAGTGGCGTTTAAATTGGTGTGACCACTCAGACATCTCTGCGGTTTCAAATACAATTATGCAGCAAGTATGATGCTTGGTGATAGACAAAACAGCAGGGGCTCATGAATATGCATGATGTGTCTTGGAATATAAATTAACAGGGGCTGGCCTCTCAGCTGACCCACTTAGGCTGTCAATTATTATTCTGACAGGATGGCTCTGATAGGACAAAACCACAATCATTCTAAGAATTCACCATTTTCTAATTTACCTGCACATATGGGATCATTTAAATGTCCTCAAAAAGACATAAGAAATGATTTTGGGGGGTGTGCTTTACATTGGAATAAGAAATACATAGATGTGTGTAAATTGTGTGTGGGGGGGGGGGTGTCTGATAAGTAGATGTCCAAACAGATGACTTTAAAGTATAAAAGTCAACATGGGTTCTTAAAAACAAGACATTTCAAAGTAAAAGTCATATTTAAAATAGGTCTCATAGAAGCTCTTTTAAAATTGAAGTCAAAATCCATCCACTTTAGATGACACATTAAACACTTGGCGACTGTCTCTTTCACATGCAAATGATTGCAGTGCTGTGTGGGTAATGGGGAGCAGACTCCACTATTCAGATGTCTGCTACATTATCGGCACTCGCCGTGGGTATCCTGTGTGAGTGAGTGGGTGGGAAGGAGACACAACACAAGCCTCTGTCTCTGTTTGTCAGACTGTGTGCGTGTCTGCATGTATGTGCATATATTTTGGTGACTCAGTGCTGCTAGGCGATTATTAGAATAATAAGTCATTTACTACTCCTAGCATGTGACATGGCCTGGCAAAGAACCAAATGAACTTTAACATTCTGGTTTTCTTCAAATGCAAAACAGTGACTCTTCAAAAGGAGAGAGGGAAAAGCACTTCTGGCTTAAATCCAAGGGTTGGGCACCTTGCGTACCAGTTTAAGCTTTATGGATTATGTGACCTAGGTGTATAAATGAGTTTTTGTGCCTTGGGCTATAAAAATGTAGACCAGGTAAGAACCGATGATGAATAATACAGGTGCCTGTTAAACTTTCCGAAATAGTGTTTTGCCAGGTGCAGAAAACCTGATGGAGTTTTAAATTAAGTTTAGGAAGACCGTGTCCACATAATCCTACCAATCACAACAGAGAAAGACTAAAATAACATCTGTTTACCTCACTTCACTCTGATAATTCCGCAATAATTTGCAGCAGGTAAGACGAAACACCTGCATTTCTTTAATTATTATAGCTTAGGGAGGAAAATGTGTCCATTCTCAGATTGCTGCTACTTTCCAAAACCCAATAGGTCTACTCTCCATTGCTCCACAAGTAGCTCTGCACATGCACATAGCTTCATGAGCTGGCAGAAAACACAAGTGAAGAAAATCAATAACCATCCAAGACTCTTGAATACTCACTCAACGCCCAGTCCCGCAAACCTATCGAATCACTGCAGTCTTGTTCTCTGCCTAGTGACAGCCATCCTCCCTTCGTACCCCCATCCCGTCCCATCCTACGGCCTTGCTGGGACTTTGTTAGCATTGTTAATGGGCATTGTTGCTGAATGAGGACCTCTGCTCCTCTCTGTACATCACAGCTCCCAGCCCTGGCAGATGGATGGGCCTGACCTCGCTATCAGCTGGTCCCAGACACAAAGTCTGAGAGTGGCGTAACAAACTAGGAGGGATGATGCCTCTGCCGGGAGACCGAGAGCAAGTAAGGCCTCCGTAATGAAGTCAGGGTCCATTGTGGAAAGTCGTGGATAGGAGCGTGGAGACCGCAGGGAGTGAAGGGGTCTATGCAACATTGTGCTCCCAGCCATGAGAAGGAGGAGGGGATCCAGACCCACTCGTACCCCCTGCCCCGTGATGAATGGCAGTAGTCGCTGAAAGTGAAATGCACTGGTGTGCCTTGGCAGAGACAGAAGAAAGAAGGAGTCTGCCTGGAAACTGGGAGGCAAACTGAGCAACTGTCCTTGAGCAAACCAGAGTCTCATCTACATTATGCTACTTTACATATGGACAATCAAGTGGAAAAATGGTGTAGAGTTTCAGGGAATTGGATGAGGGTTTGGTATACATTTCAATAGCACTGTGTTCATGACCTTGCTTGGGTAAGAATAGTCAACTTGTTATGTAAGTTTATCTACAGAGGGAGAACAAATGAGAACAACTTGGAGTTTCTAAAAACAACATAAATGGAAACTAGTGCAAGTCCCTTCAAGTCTCTGGCAAGCAAGTAAACATGTTGGTATTTAGCTACAATAGAATGCTATTCACTCAAGACTATTATTATTATTTTTATTATTAGTAGTAGTAGTAGTTCTTTGCAGTCAAGGTGGACAAATGCATGATTGAAATCACACATTTAGGATTAGGGGGACCACGTGTAATAAATTAATAATCAAAAACCAAAAGAACCCATATCGGTCAAAAACTAATCTGAATTTGAATAAAGTGGTTACTGCCTTGGGTAAGGTATAAATGAGAACAGGATGATCAATATGCATAGGGTTCTCATGAATATCAAACATCATTTAATTAACATGACACAGCATGGCCCAATCGGGTTCATTCAGTCTCACCGTCTCCATGGATGAGTATCCCGAAATCTCTTTTGTAATCAACAGTAGTGTACTGAGGATCTCTGAGTCTTAGTACCAGAGACAAAGAAAGAGAGCGAGAGATTGTCTGAGGACTGGACCATGGCTGCTCCCCCATCCGCGCTGGATCTCCACCATCTGCCCCAGCTGCTGCCTCTCTTTAACTGCCATTCTGATTGACAATGAACCCAAAGCCCTGTGATAATTGTGGCTGCTTAGTGACTTGGGCAGGTAATGCCTTCCTTTCAGGATTTATCAAGCTCCATCTGTTCCTGTTGGTATCTGACAGAGTTAAATCCCCCCCTTCCCACCATTGCACCCCCTTCCTTCCCTGCCCCTCGTGCTTATTTCCTCAAGGGCCAAGAGGCACCGCTAGTCAAGCAAATATTGGGCTTTTGTGCAAGGATGCTTATTAGAGAGCTACACAGTGACCCAGAGGGGTAACCACACCCACAAAAGAGGGGAGCACGAAGGCACAGCATATTTGTTCAGTCATTGACTAAAGATAAAAGACTACATTTGACCAGATCCCTCCCTCCTGTCCCGGTTTTTGACTCACAGTAAGTGTTGTGTGTCTTGTCACAAACAATTAGAAGTGGATTTCTCTCACTTCCTTCTGTGTCCTCTTCATTTCGGCTTTACATGGCACCTTACTCTGGACTCTGCCTCATGGGAGGCTATTCACAGAAGTGTGATACCCAGAGGTGTCAAATCACCTGGAGCAGGTGCACTCTAAGTGCTGGTTAGAGTTGACCATGTGTGTCTAATGTAATCAGTTTGGGTAGTTTTTAAATCAGGAAAGGTATCTTTAAATTATCTAAAGTAAACTGTACCTCAGTAAGTTGTAACTGAAGTGAGTAACTTCTGTCAGCAAACAGAATTGCTTTCAAACAGGTTTCTGTAAGATTTCCCCATGTCTGCCATTTGTCAGATTGTCCCACCCCAAACTCATGCCATTTGTTGAGCCACTGTTGCTGTGTGGGATGTCAAAACAACAGAGCAAAGTTTTGATAGTGCCACAGAGACAGAGTGTTTACACTTTTTATTGGTAAATAAACCAATGGATGGATTACTCATATAGCATTTCTCAACTGCATATTGACCTGGTATAGGATCAAGTATTACACCGCAGTTTTAAACAAAACTTTAAAAAAATATGTGTATGTACGTGTGTGTATATATATATATATATATATATATATATATATATATATATATATATATATATATATATATATATATATATATATATATATATATATATATGCATACACACACACACATGCACACACACAATCCCGATTCCAAAAAAGTTGGGACACTGTACAAATTGTGAATAAAAACAGAATGCAATGATGTGGAAGATTCGAATTTCAATATTTTATTCAGAATACAACATAGATTAACTACCAAATGTTTAAACTGAGAAAATGTATCATTTTAACGGAAAGATAAGTTGATTTTAAATTTCATGGCATCAACATATCTCAAAAAAGTTTAGACAAGGCCATGTTTACCACTGTGTAGAATCTCTTCTTTTTTTATATAACAGTGTGCAAACATCTGGGGACTGAGGAGACAAGTTGCTCAAGTTTAGGAATAGGAATGTTGTCCCATTTTTGTCTAATATAGGCTTCTAGTTGCTCAACTGTCTTAGGTCTTCTTTGTCGCATCTTCCTCTTAATGATGCACCAAATGTTTTCTATGGGTGAAAGATCTGGACTGCAGGCTGGCCATTTCAGTACCCGGATCCTTCTTCTACGCAGCAATGATGTTGTAATTGATGCAGTATGAGGTCTGGCATTGTCATGATGGAAAATGCAAGGTCTTCCCGGAAACAGACAACGTCTGGATGGGAGCATATGTTGTTCTAGAACTTGGATATACCTTTCAGCATTGATGGTGCCTTTACAGATGTGTAAGCTGCCCATGCCACACACACTCATGCAACCCTATACCATCAGAGATGCAGGCTTCTGAACTGAGCACTGATAACAACTTGGGTTGTCCTAGTCCTCTTTAGTCCAGATGACATGGCATCCCAGTTATCCAAAAATAATTCCACAGAACAGAAAACGTCTGCGCTTCTGGATCATGTTCAGTAATGGCTTTTTTTTTTTTTTTACCTATAGAGATTTAGCCAGCAACAGCGAATGGCACGGTGGATTGTGTTCACCGACAATGTTGTGATTTCCATTACAGTAGCATTCCTGTATGTGATGCAGTGCCGTCTAAGGGCCCAAAGATCATGGGCATCCAGTATGGTTTTCCAACCTTCACCCTTACGCACAGAGATTGTTCCAGTTTCTTTGAATCTTTGGATGATATTATGCACTGTAGATGATGATAACTTCAAACTCTTTGCTCATCTTGACTTCTGAGAGACACTGCCATTCTGAGAGGCTCTTTTTATAACCAATCATATTGCCAATTTACCTAATAAGTTGCAAATTGGTCCTCCGGCTGTTCCTTATATGTACATTTAACTTTTCAGGCCTCTTATTGCTATGTCCCAACTTTTTTGGAATGTGTTGCTATTATGAAATCCAAAATGAGCCAATATTTGGCATGACATTTCAAAATGTCTCCCTTTCAACATTTGATATGTTATCTATATTCTATTGTGAATAAAATATAAGTTTATGAGATTTGTAAATTATTTCATTCATTTTTTTACTCATAATTTATACAGTGTCCCAACTTTTTTGGAATCGGGTTTGTAAAATACATAAACATAATTTCTGATTAAGCTTATAGTGGGACATATGTAAACGTCCCTGCAATTATCAATGTAATAAGTGGAGGATACAGAGACAGCTGCAGTAACAGAGAAAAGTTCCCTATTGCTACAGAGGCCCCTGCCTAGCTTATTTCTCCATTGCCAGATTCATGTTAGTTTTTGGCATCTATATACAAAATATGTCAGTTTTACTTTGCAGAAATGGAGAGATCCTAGCCATGTGTTTGCTAATTATAGATAACATATTACCATCTGTTGAGAACAGATAAAATATTGGGTCAAAATAATCAGATAATGTGTAGATTTAGAGACATTAGTATACAAAGAGTAGACTGAACCAAGTCTTTTATCTTTTAATAGGGTATTGGCTGAGTCATACAATGTTATGTAAAATTTACTTTAGCAAGAAAGTACATGTAGTAAAGAAAAAAAAAAAATAATAAAAATAAAAACTATATATAGTTATATAAATATATATATATAAACCCTTAATGCAGCATATCTGCAATTTAAACGCATGCATGACATTTAAAAAAAAAAAAAAAAAAGAAGCAACTGGAGCCTTATAGTATTGTGCTGCATGCAGATAAACAAATTCCAGTTTGTACAACATATAATGAGATTAAATTCATAATCAAAGCCAGTTATGCTTGTTTAGAAGAGGTATGCACTGAGAACATAATGTTCAACAAACCATTACATACTGTATATTAAAAGGTCCATTTATATTAACAAAATTGCCTCTCTGCACTAGAATCAGCTCATTAAACCTAACTACCACATGCAATCAAAGATCAAGGCTTGGAAGGAAAGGAAAAACATCCATATGAGTTAAAAGTAAATTACAGTAGAAAATTCAATAACAGTCTGCTGATTATAAACACCTTGGTCAGAGGTTATATTCACTTAAATACTTTGGCTTTTCTAGAGAGCAGTAACTAACACTGCTCCATAAAACCAGCAAATAGAAAATGTTTTATATAGTTTTGTATTGGTACAGGACATGGGCAGTACATTTACGGATGTAGAGAAGAATATTTTGCGTGAAAAGAGTAGTAAGATAATCTAATAAAAATCAGTGAAACAATGGTATGTATATGTTATGACTGGGAAAAAAAAAACATTTAATTTACAGTACAGATGCAATTAACTAATTGTGAATTTAGGCCCATGTAAAAATCTTGCTAAAAAAAAAAAAAAGGGAACAAAAGAGATGTTATAAGATGAAATTCAAGTCTCATAAGTGTAGTAGTTGAATATTTTTTTATACTACAATTACAACAAGTAACAAATGAACTGCAATGGACCAAGTGATAATCCCAGTGGAATTGTGGCAACAGTTCAATGCCAAAATGTGTGGATAGATCTAGGAGAATCAAAATGAAAGCAAGGCTGTTGTAAATGCTTAAGTCACTAAGAGTGAGAATCAGTTTTGGTTGAGCAGCCAATGCTGAACCCAGACTGTTGACGTTAAGCAGATTGTTCAGCACAAAAAAAAGTTGGATGGTATTTGACTGAATGCCAATTTATAATTCCAAACACCCAGAAGAAAGGCATTGGAGAAGGTCAGAGGAAGCAGCAAGATGTTGGAAGTTGGAGATGAATGTGCTGATTTTGAACGGAATAAATGTCTTGGCTGATCTGATGTCAGAAGCGAGCACAGAAAGTGATGTATAACCCCGAGGTCATCGATGCATTTTCTTTTACTTCGTCTCTGTAGTCCAGAGTGAGATTTTGTTTTATCTGCGGTAACTTGTTAGCTGGTGATGTGGTAAAACAACAAATCCATGGAACCAGAAGGCAAAGCACATTAAATTATTCCTAAAAAGTGGAATGTCTTGGTGAATGTTGTCTTATTTAAAATAAAGTAAGAGCAATTGTCCATGCTTCATGAGTAGCCCATGTTTTGGAGGAAAAAAAATGCAGTTGCCAAAGGAAAAATGGAGGTCCTTGTAAACCTCCATTGCCCAAATCTAGCGTGACCCAACAGGATGCCACTGCTAAGTCTCAAGAATCTCTCACTTCAGCCTGGGGCTAAAGGTAATGATGAATATCTGACAGGGATTTGGGGTGTTGGGTTGGAGTGAGAACTTTTTCTAAGCTTTAGCAGGGTAATGATCAAGTAAGTTGGTGGCTGAAGGCAGTGAAGGTGAGAAGACAGTGGGGAAAGCTTACGAATCTGATTTGAGCAAAAACTGACTGGTTTAGGGGAGCAAGGTACATTAACAATATAATTTCAATTTTCATGAAAATGTTCCTTTTAGTATCACTAATATATATATATATATATATATATATATATTAGATCACTAATATATATATATATATATATATATATATATATATATATATATATATATATATATATATATATATATATATATATATATATATAGTGTGTATGTTTTAAATAGTACTTCAGCTTAAACTTATTTTAGTTAGCTGCCAAGATTTGTATTTATTTTTTATGCAATTGCTGTTTCGCTTTCTTGGCTAGCACGAAGCAGAAGCTACGTTACACAGAAAAGCAGCATGTTACCCTAAGGAACTTGTGGCGGTTATGTTGTGGGTTTTAAGAGATATTAGTCAGATATTATTTCAAATAGGCAATTCATTGAGCAACAACTCATCAGATTTTGTCGTTAGCAAAATAGGACGTTTGTAACATCTTGATGTTTGATTAACCAGTGCTCGGTGATAACCCACATCAAATTCATTCATTGTAATAAATTGCAGTTAGTTTTGGGAATTTAGCATCTCTCATGTTGCCCTTTAGGGTTATATCCCAAAGGTCAGAGATTGCAATGCATTGTAAGAGCTTTATTAGCATATGTTTTAGAGATTTGTCATTAGCCTGCTATTTGTCGGTCAGGAGACCTTGACACACTGCACTGAGGCCCTCATTCATCATAAATACACTACAGGAATACAGGCATTCAAAAGGCCTTTGTTTCCTCATTAATATTCATATGCTCGTTTGCATTGTTTTCCCGCTTCAGCTCTTTCTTTTCCTCTCTCTCTTTCTTTACCAGGCTTCTGAGTCTTATTTTCTCCCTGACTCACTTTACTTCAGTGAATTTGGGTTGAAAGCTCTTTACTTTATGATGTCGATCTTTGGAAAATCTCTCAAAAGAAGGATTTTCCTTATCATGACTAGCTACTGTGACGGTTTAAAGTGTTGCACATTTTCAATCCAGTCCAATATGAGAAATCTCTGTAGGAATTCAGACTGCACAGCATTTCAGCATCAAACAAACATCTCATTATCTAGTCAACTGAGTCAGGAGTTTAAAGGTACAAGTTCACCGCAAAAAAAATAAAAATAAAAATAATAAAAAATAATTCTCTCATCATTTACGCAACCTTATGTTGTTCCAAACTTGTATGACTTTTTTTTTTTTTTTTTTTTGCTTCTAACAAAGCAAACCGTTAAAGGTGGTTTTGTAAACTGGAGCTGTAGATTATATGTGATTATAATTTTAGTCCAAATGACTTTAACAACAACATGAAAGTGAGTGAGGTAAGCTTTAAGATAAACTATCCCTTTAAATGCAGCTAATTTTCGGTGTGCTTTTGAGACCAAGCTCTCAGCGAGCTGAAATGGATTCAGACAACCAATTAGCTATTACTAACCCATCTCTGCCGTTTACAGATTTTAATTGTTTGACAATTCTCGTTTATATTATATCATTTGCAATTGCATGGACCATTCTGGAAAGCAAGTTGAATGATGCTTAATCATTGGATTATTGGATTGCAGCAAGTTTTATCTTTCCTGACACTTTATATTCTTAGATATTTGAATATAACATTTGTACTCAAGTATTGGCCTTCAGAGATTATTTACACATATTTACTGGTCCAGACCTTTCTGGACTGGCCTTTCACAGGGTTTGTGTTGTAAATTCTGTCATGCTGTATGATATTTTATGTGTCAATGACTATGCAGATGTGCAAAACTATTTGTGTGCTAGAACCAGGCTTAATGTACAAATACTGAAAAGATCCCATTTGTTTGTCATTTTCAACAACTGGATACATGGTTATGCAAAACCAGAATGTTCCTTATTGCATCAAACATTTGCTTGTTTCTTTTGCCTGCTGATTCAAAGCTGCATGCTTTTTTATCACATCATGAACTTCCCCCTGCTAAGTAAATCGTTATTATTGACTTTTCATTATGATATAATGGAAAACACAACTTATTCCTCATTTACACTTCACAGACACCCTCACTCATTTTAATTGGAACACTGCAGGAGCATTTGTGATGCCTTCTTTTGTCACTTTATTAATGTACTAAACAAATGTCTTGCCCTGGTGCCCTCAAGGAGATCATGCTCTGCATGTTTTGCCCACTCAACCTTTGGTGTCTACCAAGAACACAAACCATACCAGAGATCAGTGAAAAACCATGCAAAGATCAAAGACAGCGCAATCAATAAGATATATAACATAACAAATAATGCCGCGGGTAGCTCATTAATCCTAACAGAGCCTTATTACACTGTCTGCGGGTTTGTCCTGCCAGGTCACTTTGCTGTATTTATTGAAATTCAGCACACTGGAGCCAAAACACAGAGAAAGGTCACACTTCAGCAATACTGCTAGTACAACTGAGGGTCAGCCAAAGTGACCTGAAAGTTAAGGGCAGTTCCTTGGCATTGTTTATGTATGTTGTTTTTCCACTCTATGTGACGATTGAGCCCATGTTTGTTCAGTAAACCATTATATGAATTAGTTAATCATAACTCAACCATTCAGTGATCAATTCTGAATAGCTGAGTTCATCTGTTGCATACAAACAACATAGGATCTTTATATCAAAACTATTCCCACTCCTATAAGGCGCTGCAGAGATCAAAAACGCCACTTAGTTTCTTTATAGAATTGTGGCTGATAGCTCCATTTCTTTTAATGAGAAATATTTGGTGGAATCAGCGCCAATAGTCTTGTGGCCAGCCCACAGATATTTAGTGCCACTGCGATTCGGACGTCCTGAGTTCGAACCAAAGCTTGCAGACCTTCCGCCGACCCCCCGAGTATATGACTGTCGGTATATGATATTAATATGTCTAAATTGTCTATATTTTTTTATTAAAAGTGTCCAGATTTTCAGTGAGATTCTGGTGTAATGGCAGTGATTGCTGCTAGTCACATGACAATTCCAACATGGTGGATGTAGTACATCAGTAACTCATGTGTGTGTATATATATATATATATATATATATATATATATATATATATATATATATATATATATATATATATATATATATATATATATATATATATATATATATATATACATGCCTACATATATGCCTTTTTAATGCTTGTGATGTTCATTCCTCATCCAATATAAGACTCACGCAGACAGTATGAGATATCAGACAAAGCTTCATAGTTTGGTTGGTCGACAAAATCTATGATCACACAAACATTTGTGTTCCATTCATTCTGTTTGACCAACAGAGGTCAAAACATCAAAGACTGACCTGTTGGATGAAGTGGAAATGTCTGAAGGTCCAAATGTACTTCCAGTGGTCTATTATGTGCTCAAATCATCACACTGGGTTCTTTTCTAGCTGGCCAACTTAACTGCCAACTAAATCCTGTCCCTGACAAAACACCAGCTTAAAGCGGAATCCAATTTTTAAATTATATCCCAAAGTATTATCGCCTCTGCTTTTTCAAATGCATTAGCTGCTCATTAAATGAGTTAAAATGCATGGACACATTTTAGATTAAAATTGTCAGGATATTGTGAAAAATGACTTCCACAAGGACAAAACGTATTAATGTCAAAGGTTTCTCATTGAAAGTAATAGGGTGACTGTACATATCACTATAAAGATGTTATAAAGCTATATGCTATAAATGACACCTATTAATGCTAGTATTTGATGCTCTGGGGGTAAAAACCTGTTGTCATATTGTTTAGTACTGTATGGTACATTATTACAGTTACAGGTGACATTGGACTCACAAAACACCTACTGGGATGGTACAGGTCAGAATGATGGCTTGTCTCTCTGTGCCCTTGAAGGCAAGGTGTCTCTGCATAGCCAATCCATCACAATCAGTGCCAAATCATTTATATTAAATGCCTTTTTAAAGCAGTCCCAGTGACACTGTTTGGAAACCGGCTTGACTGGAAACAAAGCAGTAAACCGGCCTGTACCTGTCCCTGTAATTTACCACCTCAGTGCTCAAGAAGGCTAAAGACTCCAAGGTCCAGATCCTGATAAGAAATAACCCCCAGCCTGATCCTGATATGAAATAACCCCCAGCCCATTTGATCTCTATTCTCTCCGTGCTATGGCTCCCTTCCCGAAAGGTGAATAAAACCCATTAGAGAGGTCTTGAGTTTACTGAGAGTAATAATGCAATTTACATAAATAGTATGTCTGTTGGTCGTTCCATTAATCTTACTGACATCTCAACCAGGTAATTTATTTATATATGATCAGTCTAACAGAGGATTAATTAAAAGCTTTTTGTTATTGCCATAAGAAATACTGTAGGTGTAGCTGTGGAGAGAAGTACTTACATAGTTTGCAAAGGATTATTTTCAGATGATTACGTAGGATGCAACCACCCAAATTAGAAATGATTTCTCATTCCTAATTTGGGGTTTCTTGACTGTTGTCAGGCCTTTGCTATGCAGTTGCTAAGCTGTTCGAGGTGGTAATTGGTGCACTGCTGTGTGATTATTAGCCTGTTCTGATACTTGTAAGTTTTGTGCTCAAGTAAAAAAAAAAAAAAAAAAAAAAAGAGAGAGAGAAAAGACCATCCCCAAGTCTTACTTATATTCTGGACTCACTAATACACTGAAAAATGTGAGTCTTATTTTTTGCTTAAGTTTTAATTGATGTGTTTTCCAATAAAAATACCTACAAATCCTTAAAATATATTTCCTAAAAAGCAACACTGCAATATTAAGTTTTGTTTTCAAGAGTTTCTTGTATATATCTTATACCTATGTATATACTGTCTTACCGCTGTACATTGGCAGGTTATTTTACTTGAAATACATCTGAAAACGAGTCCTATTATTGCAGTGTTTTAAAGTTGTTGTTTCTTTACTTAGATTAAGTAATAAAGTGTTTGCAACTAAATGTGTCTTGTTAAAGTTTTATGATTTTTTTTTTTTTTAATTTGAGGGAAAAGTACAAAAATACTGAAGATTAGGATTTTGCTGCAGAATAACACCTTCAGTGTAAATCTATTATATATATATATATATATATATATATATATATATATATATATATATATATATATATATATATATATATATATATATATATATATATATATATATATATGTGTGTATATATATATAAACTGAAAATACATCTGAAAATAAGTCCTAAAATTGCAATGTTTTAAGTTTTTTTTCCCCCTTAGATATTTTTACTGAAAAATAATATTAATAATAATAATAATAATTAAGAAGTATTTGCAAGTAAATTTGTCTTTTTAAAGATTTATTAATTTCGTTAATCTGGGGGAAAACATATTTTGGGATTTTGCTTTAGCGTATGCCTTTTTTTTTATGTATGCATGTATGTTTTTATTTATTTATTGCCATTTATGCCCTAAGTTAAAGTCACACTTACCATTGCACTGTTCCAGTAATATTAACAAAAGTCTGCACAACCAGGAGTCTTGTATGAGGGCAACAACTACCAATGGCAAGTTTTCTTTATTTTCAGGTTGCTCAAATTAATTCACTATGTTGAACAACAAAAACCTTGTTAGTTTGAAAATGACTTCTGTCCGAACAGTTCGTCTCACATCTCATTGCACAACTTTGGGAATCATTTATATCCATAACACAAATGGTACTGTTTAAGTTACACATAAATGTATATTTCTAAGCAAGCATCAGAAAAACGGTATAAAGTTTTATATGTTTCCAAGTTTAACAAACCTTCATAGCAGTAAATACTATAAACTTCACTTGATAGGGGATTTCCTGTGCCATCCAGTTATATAATAAATATGACTTTACTGAGTGGTATGAATGCTGTTCTCTCTCTTCATGTATCACCTCTGGATTTGAAATATGACTGTAATATTCTGGTAATGCCATGCAACGTTTTAATTTTCCTCTGACATCACCATATAGTTTAACCACAAGTGCGTGAATGCGCTCTTTGTGAGGCTGACTTCAACATTGGCAACTTTCTGTATAAGAGTCTAAATACTGCCTATATAATTTAAATGCAAGTCTGTGGAAGTTAATGGGCATGTTTAAATTTCATTTAGGAGAGGATGTCATGTCCCGTCTTGTTAAAATGAGTTAACCTTTGATTTGATGAATCTGGTTGAGGTTGTCAATACGCATGTCCTCAATTCTCGTGGATGTTGATTTGTACGATGGAATTTCCTGAGCAGGAAAGGCAAAGTTACAACAAAATGATAATATTGGAGCCATATAGTGAGTTTAAAATAGATTGCTGTCTTAATGCATGTTCCTGGTCTTCCTGTGACAGATTCAACTTGCTCTTTTTACGAAACGCCTTTCTGTGAGCCAAAATGAGGATGGATGTCCACACGGAAAAGTAATCAATCTGACACAGCTCACTCTATGTCTCCCGCGTCCGTACCTACTTGGGGTCTGAAAGGCCAGACTTGCCCTTGATTCCCCTCAAAGGGAAATTACCCTGGATGTTGAATATGAGCCAGACGCTCATATTCATACCTTGCAGGTGTCCAAAGTCAAGGTCTCAGGCTTGTTCATGCAGTCCTCGCTGTCTAATCAATATGACACAGAGCCTAGAATCGAAGTGAAATACCTCGGGCACGCCTCCTAATAAGATATTTGCAGCCATAAATGTAAGGATTAACGATAACAAATGACACGAGAGGCTGAGGTATGGCTCGACGGTCCCTTCATGCATGAGATTTCAGGACGGGCGTTATGCTGTCATCAGGTTCATTACCCTGACTGCGTTATGGCCAGACTGGGCTGAGTTCAATCATGCCGCACGGCAAAAATGCCCACAAGATGAAAACATAGGCTGGGCATGGATTTATCAAATCACTTTCATGCAGTATCCAATATAATAAACAAGGCAGAGTGCATCCATTATGATTTTGTCAGATTCCTTAACTTTGACATAAATAATAAATAGGCAGACTGATGGGTTTTGCAAGTCAAAGAGGGGGAGTTTTCCATAATCACAAGAGCAATAAAGACAATCATTTACAAAAGTGATAATAAATATGTCCGGTAATGTAGACTTACATCACATGCGATCATTAATGAATGCCTCAGTGACGCTGGTAAATTTACTTGCACCTCTGAACAATAAAAGACAAGTGTGTCTATATTACAGGTCATTGCTTGCGCATAAATATCACAGGATCAAAATGAGCAGTAGTCATTGCCATCAGAGCATACTGAGTAGCATAAAATTGGCTGTAAAAGTAGTATCATAGATTCTAGTGTTTAGTCTCCCAGTATTTGTGCCAAGGTCATGTTCTATGAACAACAACCAAAGGCCATTAAAGTCTTTATCTCTGTCAAATGTCTGTAAATTAACCAAAAATAAAAAAAGAGGCATATATGAATGCTGTTGTTCAGATACCCAAGGGAGAGCACAAGTCACTCTTGTGTTAATGAACTTCAAGACTTAACCTTTCAGTAAGGCGTTTACATGCGGCGGACGCATGTCAGACATGTTTGACTGTTGGCCTGTGAATAGGTAGGAGGTAATCAGCGTTGTTTAAATGCTGCTTTGAATATGCATGCATCATTAATTAGTTGCTAATTAGAACCAAACCGCACTTGCAACTCTCCTTCCAAAGCCATCAAAGGAAGGTTACTGCAGGGAACATGGTAGACAAGTTATAGATCTAAATTTATACTATGACTTTTTATGGCTCTCTTTTTCTTTTCTTTTTTCTTCTTATTATTATTAATATTATCATTATTAAATACATCGGCAAAACATTATTTATTTATTTACCATTTTGAAGAAACCGTTCAATTAAGAAAAAAAAAAAACTTGAATGGAATGTACGTATGTATTTTAATATATAGATTTTTATATATTTGATTGTATATATATATATATATATATATATATATATATATATATATATATATATATATATATATATAAAATCTGAAGTATTTTTATTTTATGTAAAATTATAATTATTATATTTCATAAATATTACGTTTGTATGGAGTTGTCCCAAATCTCACGAACAAACCCTTTCTTGCCATAAGGTCAAATTATCTGTGTATTATAATATAATTTATAATATAATGTATTATAGGTATTATAATATATTGTATTATAGGTATTGACCTTGAAATACTGCCATGAAGGTCTGAAGGTCTGCAGAGAAAACATTACATTCTGCCAAACATACATTTAATTCTTTTAATGTCATTATTTATTTATTACAATATCATATAATTGTACTAACCAGACATTTTGGCCTAAACAAAAATATTCAAATGAATTTTACGAAATGCATTCTCATATGCTATTAACCCAACCATATCTCATCATTTCTCATATCTCATATCTCAATATTTTACACGTCAATATTTGATTTAATTTGAACTGAATCTCCTTCTCACACTCTACTGGTGACAAACACCTGAACAGCTGATGAATTATATATCATGAGCATAGTTCAAGCTTTAGCGAACCCTTCCTACAGGTTTGTGTCGGTTCCTCTGTTGCCCGAGGGGGAAAACCGTGTCAGTTGTGGGAGTGTAACTTAACAGCCCATCTATGTGAAGCAGGGTACATAACTCCTGACAGAAAAACTTGCATGCCATCAAGTGACACCGGTGCAGACTTCATCTGGCACACCCAAACCATTTTTGGTTGACATCCACTCTTCCAAATACTCAAATATAACTGGAACGTTAAAATTTTATATTTACATAATCATATCCTCCCACATTTCATGAAATCGATTCAACTTATACTGGCTGTTGTCTCTTATTTGTTGACCCCCCCCCCACCTCCCCACCCTGTTCTTTTTAAATCGCTATCAGTTCTTCCAGAGATTCCAAGTGTGTCGTTTGCCGTCTTTGTGGTCTAGATGTAAAGCTAAAACAGTTCTTTTGAGGAACTAGTTCACGTCTCTCTGTGGGTCCTGGATTAGGATGTTGGAAGCCCATGACTAACATCTAGCAGTTGAGCTGCTCTCTTATCCCTGCCTGCCAATTCCCCTGCAGTCGACTGAGGACTCGAGCCAAAGGGGGTGGTTACTGAGGTACTTCAAGCACCTAGACTTTCCTACATGTGCCTTTTAGCTAATAAATATGCTTATATACATTTAAGGAAGCAATCAATATTTTCTGTAGCAGTGGAAGCATTTGTGCCGCCACAGCAGCTCGGATAGGACCCGGGAGAAGAGAAATGTATTGTATTAATCAGGAGCCAGAGTTGTGATTCACAATTATGTCATCTGTCAGAGGGAGACATATGAAGAGGGAAAAAAAGAGTCTGGTAGTAAAAAAAAAGACAAGCAGATTTATTGTTGGCGCTCCGTTTTTTCAACCGTTTTTATTTTTTATTTTTTTAATGATCTAAAAATGACTGAACATGCAGTTTGCTAGGGTGTTTGTGTGTCATTACTAGGCCTCTATGATATTCTTGCTCAGTATATGACTTCTATCATTTTTTTATTTATTTTTTTATTGTTTACATCATAAACATGACTCATCGCTGAGTGGTATAAATGCAATTCTGAGGGTCTCTATGCTGTTTAATGCCTCGTTCACACTGACATCGATTTTGTCCCTGGAGGTCGGCAGGTCATTGGGTTGCTGTCCTGTCACTATCAGGTGTGTCTACTCCTGAGTGGCCTAACATTACTGGTAAAATCTGATCGTAAATGTGATATACTGCCAATTTAAACAAAATGTCATTTTATTTTTCATTGCTGCTAATATTGACATTCAAGAGAAAGCATAACAGTCCATAATACATCATATGAAGAAGATTAATGATTATCAGTATATGAAATAAACTCAGTCAGTGTGTTATAAGTTTGTTTATGTATGCATGTATGTTTATTTTTAATACATTGTTATCATTATTATTATTATTATAGAATTTATTTAGTTTTTATTGTTTATTTATAACTATTTATTTATACGTATGTGTATTATATTATTCATTTATATATTTTAATACACACACACACTGGTTTACTGCTCATTTGCCTAAAGTTACTTACATTATTGCATAGCTGAATACAACCACATTGTATCAGGAACAGTAGCTGTTGCTGAAAATGAGTAACTTCCGATCACTTTGTTGTTAAATGTTGTTGTGATTGTGAACGTCCCCACCTCAGCGGTATTAATCAGGAGCCAGTGATGTGCTTCACAATTATGTCATCTGTCAGAAGCCGTCATCTGAAGGAACGGCAGGGACAGAGAAAGAGTCTGGTGCTAAAACACAAAATCCGATTTATTCTGGTCGCCTTATCCCGCTTTTGAGACCTAGCGCGAGGGGGGAGGCCCCCCACCGCCCCACCCTTCAGACGAGGAGCTGAAAAAAAAAAAAAACTAAACAAAACAGAAAAGACCAGAGGGAAAGGGAGAAGCGAAAAAGAATGAGGCACAAACAGCGTCTCAGGCAGGGCTCCAAGTGGAGCTGTCCACATTCTCCTTCCTTGCTCAATGTTCCATGACAACAAGGTGAGATGAACAGCAGAGGTTAGTCTGAGCAGCTGCTTCCTGGGTTGGAAATTCCAAGTATTGAGGACCATCTGTCTATATGTTCACTGATGTATATGGGAGCCATCTATCAGGCTGCAGCCCCGCAGCTGCTGGCTCGTCAGGCCTGCTGCCTTTCTCTAGGCGCCCCAACAATGGAAGCCAGTTCTGCAGCTTGTGTCACCCGGAATGGCTGATTTGATTAAGTCCCGAGCTCTCATTATGTTGGGTAGGGGTGTAGAATTTCAATGATAATCCATAATGCATGACCATTTTTTTTCTCTGTTTTTTTAATTTTTTTTATATTTGTTGCCATGGCAACATAAATTCAAGGTTACTGGCTCAGACGCATAATTGGGTGTGCACTGAGCGCTGAAGAGGTGCTGTTAAAATTCCCCTCATGAAAGTGGAGCATCAATCATGTTGTCGCAGATTGCAAAGTACTCATAATCAGATGAAATGCCTCGGAGAGAGAGATAGAGAGAGAGAAGAGAGAGTGTGTGTGTTAAGATGAGCTGCATCCTCCTTTCATTGAAGCTAAGGAGTGAATGGGAGCACTTTGTCTCTTTCGCTCTGACTATGTAAAACTGGACTATCTCCGGCAGTCGCACAAGCCTTTTTATGCACTTTCTTGTAAGTTGGTCTCACTTCATTTGGCTCCGCTCGGCTCTCTGAGGCAGGAGTATGTGCAGCTCTGAAATGAAGGGAATCATTTCTCACTAGAGATCACCAGGCCTTTGACAACTGCAGCCTGCAGCCCGTAGCTCATCAAACCTATTTTAACACCAGACAAAAGGCCAGATTTCCACCCTTGTGGCTTCATAGCACTGCTGAATATCCTATCGTGCTGCTTATATCTTACTACTTTTACCTTTTGGTGTCAGAGAAGATTTGGTTTTATGAAGATGTCTCAACCTTGCATTTTTGTCACTTTTTGGTCCATCCAAAAACAGCTTCAACGTATACCACTATCAGAGAGAGACTCTGTGGTGATATCAACAAAATTCTATAAACCTTAGCTCATTGTTTACAAAGGTTGCAACATGTGCAATCGAAATATTTTATTTATTGATTTATTTATTTATTGTTGGTTAGTTAGTTAGTTGGAATATTAGTACAAATTCTTAATAATATATATTTAGATGCCCCATCTGAAGCTATTTACTGTTATTATTTCTGACAAAAATTTAATTTCCAAAGTTTGGAATTACTATGATAAATAAATAAATCAATAAATCAATAAATAAATAAGGGCTGGTAAGCAATAAATTTTTTAATATATTTAATTACATGATGTGGTGATTAATTAATCAAATTAATCGAACATTTAATTTTTGAGAAATTACTTTGAAAAGATCCTTTAAAGTCATTGTTGTGCAAAGCATTGATTACAAGAGAAAACAGAGATTACAAAAAGTAGGTTCAGCAAGAAATATTTTGTCTGATAAAATGTATTACATATACTGTTTTGGACCATGTGAGTAAATGATGACAGAATTGGCATTTTTGGTTGGGTGAACTATAAAACTTTATTCATTTATTTTCTTAATTTTATTATTATTACTATGAAAATATAAAATGATTTTTTAAATGAAATCTTAAATGATTCTCTAAATAATAAGCTAAAACTGCCAGTAGGTGGTGGTTAATGTCTTAATGATTAAGTCATCGATTCATTTATTCATTCGATTCGTTCAAATGACTGATTCATTTAGGAGTGAAGTAAATTGTTCTTAATGAACGGTTCATTGAATTATTAGGCTTGTTCAACTTAAAGCGAATCATCACATTTGCATTATAGTGTGGTATTGACATATTGTGCATTTTGCCCCATATCTTGAATTTTAGGGATATTCTCTAGGCTCCATCAGTAAATTGTTGCCCTGCTTCATATTAGTCATCATTTGACTATATGAAATGGCAGATGATCCACATAGGTCTGGGGCAGGGCAATTAATAATTTGAACACATTATTTTTCTCCATAATTAATCTAATTAACGCATTACATAATCAATATATATATATATATATATATATATATATATATATATATATATATATATATATATATATATATATATATATATAGCAAGGACATTCAATTGATCAAATGTGAAAGTAAAAATATATTTATAATATGTTTATAAAGATCTGTATTATAGAAATTAAATGCCTCTTTTAAACTTTTATTCTTCAAAGAACACTGAGAGAAATATTTAGCTGCACAACTGTTTTCAGCATTGATCATAATAAGAAATGTTTCTTGAAGAACAAATTATTATACCAGATTTCTATCTGGAAAATTTTGTGTGACACAAGACGAGAAAAAAGGCTGCTGAAACTTCATCACAGGAATATATAATATTTGAAAATATATTTAAATAGAAACCAGTTATTTTCAATTATAATAATACTTCACAATATTATAGTTTTTACTGTGTTTTTCATCAAGTAAATGCGGAATAAGAGATTTTAAGAAATTTCAGCTGACCCCAAACTTTAAACGGTTGTGTATAAAGTCAAGTTTTTACCCCCCCCAGAGTAATGCTGAAACAGAAACATATGTACAGGCTGGATTTCCCTGTCAAGTTTACCTATACACCACTGCAACCTTTTATCATAAGCCTGTCTGTGTGCAACCAGAGCAAAGTCATAAATTACTGTCTTTAGACCCACTCTCACTCACTGCTCCAACACAAGTGGCAAATTAAACTCCATATATACAACAACAGTTGTTTCATATAAAAGACCAGGAGGACAAAATTACCTTCAAAGCCCTGTGTGCATGAGGGAACAGATTTCATTCAGGAGTTCAAAGAAAGAAGGGCTATTATCAGGCCGGCTTTTTAAAGACAGTGAGAAAGGCCATTTGTTTCAAGTTCAATTTCTCTGGCTGATGCTGTATTTATCAGATAGAGAGTCTGATGACTGCAGCTCCACAGGGATCCAGACAGGGATCGCACTCAAATTTTAATGAGCTCCTGATCCTGTACTCACTCGCACAGGTGTGGATCTGCCAGGAAGCCGCTCGGGTTCATATTCATTCTTCCTGTCAGTCCAACCCAGTCAATTGATGGCTCCTGTAAAATTGACGTTTTTTCATCGCGCTGTGAATCATCGTGAGTGATGATTGATTTTGATATGAGCCTGAGGGATGACAGCTTTCCCAGTCATTCCCGGGACATGTTTGTGTCATTCTGGATTTTTTGATGATGAATGATGAAGCATATCTAGAAAAATGGAGCTAATTTATTTTAGTTCATAAAACTGGCAATAAGAATCTAATTGGTTGAAAAATGCATTTGTTCTTGATTTTTGTGAACCTGTCACTCAAAATTCCCATTTCTCATAACAGGGATTTAATTGCATATAAATAAATGATTTATAGTGGGGTCAAAAAGTATGAAGCTTTGTTTCCTCATTTAAACCTGAAAATAAACTGTACATTTTAGAATTATGCCACAAATTCAAGAGAACATTTATGTTCACTCAATGCTTAATATGCCTAATGCTATTTAGTTTTTGTATTTTTAAAGTCTTTTTATAATGTGTTCATTTTATTTATTATAAACTTTTCTTTTTGTAATTTAGCATTATAATTTACATGTTCTTTCTTATCAAAAACTATAAAATCAGCATAAAATATTGATTTAAAATAAACGTAAATGGTATTTATTAATTTATTTATCAAATTATTTATCCCATAATCTATCCATTTATTTATCCATTTATCTATCCATTTAGTTATCTATTTATTCATCTCTCAAACCAGCTATCCATCCATCTCTCCATTCATCCATCCATCCATCCATCCATCCCAATTTATCAATTGGAACATTTGCAAGAAATGACACGTGGAAAAGAAGTTAAATTAAATCAGGTAATGTTGCAGGTTGAGCTGACCTTATCTTACCTGATATGTAATTTTATTTTCAGTAAAGTTTACTGTTAAAATTAATAAAAATAAAAAATAAAAACATTACATGTTTACATTACATTACATTAATTAAATTATCAATATTTTATTATCATGACATCATTTATTATTTTTATGAAATCAATATGCTTTTCAAGTATTCCAAAAGACTAAACTATACTGATTAAACTATTGTTTATTGCATATATCAAATTATACTATTTTTATAATATTAATATTTTTCTGCCTTTCTGTCTTTTGCAGTCTCATATCTCTTTTCAGGGTTTTCTTAAAAAAAATAAAATAATAAAAATAATAATAATGATTAGCACTCTATGAGTGTTGTGCGCAAAGGGAGGAAGCTGAAGGTCCATGGCACTTTAAGTCCTAAAGAAATTCCTTGCTTATTCACTCTTTGACTGAGGAGGGTATGGAGGTCTTCGTCCTCTATTGTATTGGGTGAACACTGGTAGAGCTTTTGTCCCTCCAGCATTTAGCCTGTGTCTCAAAGCAGCCCTGGAGCTCTGCTGTGTTAAATCGGGACAGTTTTATTGGCTAAGGAACAGCTGTTTGGAATCATGCTGAATTTGGTCTGTTCACATCATTGTGTTACAGATGTTCTAAAATCAGAAATAATGATGAGCATGGAATCATAATGTTTAGGACAAAGATCTTGGCATTTATCTGCTAGCGGGGTCTCAAACTACTGCCCTGGAGACATTTCAAGCGTGGCTGAAACTGGACAAAAACAGCCAGGGCTTATGGCCCTGTAAGGAGCCCAACTCAGTGTCTCTGGACCATATATTTATACATAATCTCCTCCCATTGTGCTGTTTACAAGGTCAAGGTTACAGGGTCATTGCTTGGTGGATTAGTTAAATTGGCATGCTCTTTCTTCGTAATAGATTACCGACTTGGTGGCTGGATGCTTAATGTCACTTTTATCAGGAAGTGAGAATGATAGCAGAGGATTTGGAACCCGGAACAGACAATTGCAGCATCTCAATACATATTGAGCACAGAAGTAGGATAAAGCATAACCTGGCAGGGCCTCAGCTGATAGGATTGAAAAAAATCCACTGCAAGGCCCTGACAGTCATAGGGATCATTTGGATGATTTATGCAGGGAAATTGTATTTGCTAAGCAAGGGAGATAATTGAATAAAGCAGTTCTTGGCCCGGTGCAGGATATGTGGCAGCTCTTTTGTAGAAAATGATCCTGCTCTGCTTCTTACATGCAGCAAGATAAGAGGCCAATATTTGCCCGATGCCCTGATATCCACTGCTTCAACTTAATGTGCAGTTACAGCGCTTACTGAATATGGGGCTAATCACAGACATTATATATATATATATATATATATATATATATATATATATATATATATATATATATATATATATATATATATATATTTTTTTTTTTTTTTTTTTTTTTTTTCACAAGATGTACAGTAGTGAGAATAAGGACCTCATACTCAAGGAGTAAAAAGCACATCATATATAATGTGATATACTAATGTCCTGCAATTATTTGTGAATAAAATAATTAATTTCCAGTAATACAATTATGCATGATGCTAAAACATTATTTTATTATTAATGATTATTATTTATTTTACTTTATTATTAAAATTTTATATTTATTTATTTATTTGTACATGTATTTGTTTATTTATTTTAATTAAAGACTAAAATATGTACTTTTGGTTCCAAACAGCTGATTCCAAATGTTAAGTTGTTAAAATGTCAGGCTTTATAATATTTGCATTATTGAAATGTGATTTAGGTTATTTTATTTTATGTGATTTTAATCTGTCTGTTTATCCATCCATCAATTTTGTATATTTGTATTGAAGAGGCTTTATTTATTTATTTATTTACAAACCCTATTCCAAAAAAGTTAGGACACTGTACAAATTGTGAGTAAAAAAAGGAATAGAATACTTGATCAATCTCATAAACTTATATTTTATTCACAATAGAATATAGATAACATATCAAATGTTGAAAGTGAGACATTTTGAAATTTGATGCCAATTATTGGCTCATTTTGGATTTCATGAGAGCTACACATTCCAAAAAAGTTGGGACAGGTAGTAATAAGAGGCCAGAAAAGTTAAATGTACATATAAGGAACAGCTGGAGGACCAATTTGCAACTTATTAGGTCAATTGGCAACATGATTGGGTGTAAAAAGAGCCTCTCAGAGCGGCAGTGTCTCTCAGAAGTCAAGATGGGCAGAGGATCACCAATTCCCCCAATGCTGCGGCAATAAATTTCTCAGTGAAAAATTGCTAAGAGTTTGAAAGTATCATCATCACCGTGCCATTCGCTGTTGCCGGCTAAATCTCTATAGGTCAAAAAAGAAGCCATATCTAAACATGATCCAGAAGCGCAAGCGTTTTCTCTGGGCCAAGGCTCATTTAAAATTGGACTGTGGCAAAGTGGAAAACTGTTCTGTGGTCAGACGAATCAAAATTTGAAGTTATTTTTGGAAAACTGGGACTCCATGTCATCCGGACTAAAGAGGACAAGGACAACCCAAGTTGTTATCAGCGCTCAGTTCAGAAGTCTGCATCTCTGATGGTATGGGGTTGCATGAGTGTGTGTGACATGGGGAACTTACACATCTGGAAAGGCTCCATCAATGCTGAAAGGTATATCCAAGTTCTAGAACAACATATGCAGACATCCCGAGTCTCCGGAAGTTCCGGGAGTCTCCCACATATTGAAAGCGGCTCCCTGAGACCCGCAAATTAGTTAAAATCTCCCGGAATCTAGACCGAGCGAGCAAAAGCACGCATGCAAAACAGATACTGTGTTTCAAACCGTGTAGCGCGCGCACGGCAGAGAGGGAGCGAGAGACCTTGCGTGTGTGTGCGAAGCGCATGTCAGACAGAGAGCATCCCGATTGGCCTGTTTCTGCAAATCAACAAATCAATTGTCAGTGTGGGCGGGCTTTTATCTCTTCTCCCGAACAAAATTAATCAGTTATGTCTATCTAGAAACAGGAGCACCATGGCAGAGGGAGAGTGCCACAAAAAAAAAAAAAAAGTACACGAAAGTGTACCCCTGTCTTATAGATGTAAAACAGAATGACAATCTTGCTCAAGCATTGCCCATGACGGGTTAAATGATTGCAAAAGGTATGTTGAGGTGAGTTGACAAGTTTCATTTCATCTGCATATTATTCAGGCTAGTTGCCAAGGCTACATGAAAACAACAAACTCTTTAGACCTGTTTAAAGTTGCAATGTAAAATAAATAAAAGCAGTTTACATAAATTGTATGAGCAGATTATATAAATAGTAAAAGTAATCTACATATTTAAACATAATTAACGAATAATTACATAGGCCTATAGCTTATAGAAATAATATTTTATGCTATATCTTTTAGGGTCCACAACATGTTAGGGAGGCTAAGCGCAGGGAAGTCTGCTCCAATATATCTCAGTTCTCCCATTCAGATAGGCAAAGTCTCACTGAGAAGGTGACTACAGCTTCTGGGGGGGAGGGATGGGGGGGGGGAGTCTGCTGGTCTGCTGGTCTGCTGGTCTCCTGGTCTGCTGCATATGCTCCCATCCAGACGTCGTCTCTTTCAGGGAAGACCTTGCATTTTCCAACATGACAATGCCAGACCTCATACTGCATCAATTACAACATCATGGCTGCGTAGGAGGAGGATCTGGGCACTGAAATGGCCAGCCTGCAGTCCAGATCTTTTACCCATAGAAAACATTTGGTGCATCATTAAGAGGAAGATGTGACAAAGAAGACCTAAGACAGTTGAGCAACTAGAAGCTTATATTAGACAAGAATGGGACAACATTCCTATTCCTAAACTTGAGCAACTTGTCTCCTCAGTCCCCAGACGTTTGTACACTGTTATAAAAAAGAAGAGTGGATGCCACACAGTGGTAAACATGGTCTTTTCCCAACTTTTTTGAGATATCGTGATGCAATGAACTTTAAAATCAACTTATTTCCCCCTTAAAATGATACATTTTCTCAGTTAAAACATTTAATATGTCATATATGTTGTTTTCTGAATAAAATGTTGAAATTTGAAACTTCCAAATCATTGCATTCTGTTTTTATTCACAATTTGTACAGTGTCCCAACTTTTTTGGAATTGGGTTTTTATCTATCTATCTATCTATCTATCTATCTATCTATCTATCTATCTCTCTATCTATCTATTTGCTTACAATTCTAACAATAGTAGCAAGACAGGAAAAATGGGAAGAATGATGAAGGAATAAGCCATGTTCATGGAACTTAGACTCTCTTCTCAGCAGTACAAAATAAAAATTAAACTGAAAAAAGTTGTGTACATATATAGTTTTAGAGAAATGTTTTTATTTATTTTATTTTATTTTATTTTACCACAGGGCACAATGTGGATCAGAGAGAAATATAATCAGAAAATGTTGCATGAACTTGCTTCACTCAGATACACAACTCTGCTCAGTCCATCAGAGCATGTGCTCTAACCGCTCTCCTAAAGATACACTTTTAAAAAATTCCAGAAAGTCCCATCAGAATGCACCCTGCCTGAATTACATCAATTCTGAAAGCAGTCATAAAATAAGAAGTATTCTGGATGCATCTCAGCAAATTTCTTCTAAACAACACTGAGCCCTGTTGCTGTTCTCTTTTTTTCTCGCACTTACGGGCAGTTGCTGTTAATGGTTGAGGGCAGGGGCAAACCCAGAGGAACACTGAATAACTGGGACACAAAAGGAGCTCTGTGTGTGAGGAGGTCACATCTGCTGCACTCCCTCACTCTCCTTCTCCCACACTGAAAGAGCAGCGGCAGCACCAATAACAACAGCGGAGGCCCTGCGTCTGGCCCCTGTCTCACAACGGCCCTCCTGTGCTGCTCTCGGGCGCTGATAGAGCATGACATTTCACTGGGCACCCATTACTGACCCTGTCAGTCCTTCTGTTATCACACGCTCGCAAACAGAAATATGACATCATAAAACGCCCCTGTAACGTGAGCCCGCGGCCACTCAGGATAATGGCTGAGGTGTAAAATTAGTGTTTTGGTAATAACATCAAAAAAAACAAAAAAACATGAAAGGTCACATTTGTGTTGGGGGTAAAAAAAAAAAAAATGGATGTTTGGTGGCTAGAAAAGAGGGTGTCATTGTAAATGATCTAAAATAAAAAGGTTTTGCTGTGTGATGGATGCATTTGGTCTTATCTTCGTGAAAGGCACCACACCAATTACCACCGAAGCGCCACTGAGAGAGACATTTACACGCGTTCCTCAATGCTAGCAGCTGTTTGTGATGGCTTCTCATTTAAACAAATGAAGGTTCTTGAAGGTGAGGAGGCGCATTTAAAACGTATGAACTGTACCCTTTCTGCAACAGCTGGCTAAAACCTTGCTTGGTTTTGTTTAAGATGTTGTCCATGTAAATTCAAGCCCGCCCTGTGCCAAAGCGATTAGTATATTAGCTATCGACTTGGTAAACAGTGATTAAACGTTTTTACCTCTAATGAGCTTGGGAGCAGATAGAGCTCCTGTAAAAATCATTAGCGGTATACAGTGGATATTCTGTTAGAGGCCAGATCAAAGGCAGTTCAATAGTATCTGTCGCGGCTTGTTAAGGTAGCTTTCACTGTTTGTGTTAACTAGTGCACTTTAACCCTATAAGAAATTCACATGAAGTATATGTGAGTTTCTAAGGCCTCTAAATTACCAACATGATCAAAACTTTGCTGCTTTCTGCTCTCTGATCAACAGTATATGTTGTATGTATATACAAACACACACACACACCCCACATGCATATATATGTGTGTGTTTGTGTGTGTGTATATTATTTTGTCTGACTATGTAAGCCTTTACAAGGTTAAAAAATGTGTTTCAATTAATTGTATATTATGTACATTGGTTTAATTGCTGAAACACAGCATTTTTTCGATCAGACTGACTTATGACAAAGCCTGCATTTCTCTAAATTGACCCTCTGACCTTATTTTCTGCTAAGGATAATACTGTTCAAATCAGCGGCCAGTGCCTTGAATACTAAAGACAGGCTCAATGGACAGAGAATGCAGTGGCTTTTCTATGAGGAGGTCATGTGAGGTCATGGCACAAGATAACTCCTATTCAAGACTTAATTGCTGGTCGAGAGTCTAGGAGGCCCCAGTGAGCTCAGTAGAAGGGAGGTGATGTGTAGAGATGGTAATTTATGATGAGTAAAACGAGTTTTCCAAGTGACACTTCACTGACAGGATGACTGGGGATTTTTTTGTTTTGTTTTGTTTTGAATTGATGGTAAATAGAAAAAAAAATGGAAAATTATGTTGGGTTTGCTTTCTGAGTCCAATCCATCTGTCTGTAATAATGTTTAGGGTGTAAGAATTTCAGATTAATGACATCAGAAGTAGAGGTCTCACTACCTGGGACTTTCCATGAATAGGCTATAAATTGGTAGCTCCTTCTGCTAGCGCTGAACTAGTTGCTAGTAGAATAAATTGTTTAATTTGTTTGAATGCATTTTTTAAATTGAAGTATCCTTAATTTTTTCCCACTAATCTTGTAAATTACCACTTGTTTAGACGTTTGAATTAGAGTAAAGTAAAAAAAAAAAAAAAAAAAAAAATACAATCGCAAAACTGTCTCTTTAAGGCAGTCTGGCATACATATTATTTGTTATACAAGGGTACATTTAAGGAACATTAGTAGGCCTAGTGACATTTTCCAATTTCCTTTTTTTTATGTACTGTAGTATTTAGCTTCCTGTATATATTCATGTCTTTAACTCTGTGACCATTCTCTCCAGCATGTGACTATTCAAGTATGCCAGATTGTTACAATGTTTTTTACAGATGGATACCCAAGTGTATGTGTGTCATTAAGTGCCAGAAATGTGCCTTTTCTTTGGTCTCATATTTGTTGTGGTGACTCGTGTGCAGCTTATGCAAACAAGCTGACAGAGTTCGGCTTTCATCTGCTGAAGAACGCTTGAAGTGAATAGTGGTTCATAACCACAAGTGTCTTTAAGGAAAGAGGAAAAGAGGGGATAAATGCATTATGACATCACTGCTCCATTAAACATGTGTTAGGCACTTGATTCGACTCACACGAACACACAAGCAGGCTGTGAAGATGCTGGAGGCTCTGATTTCACTATTCCAAAGCCGTGAGGACGCAACCAGACTCAATCTCCTGTAAGCTTTAGTCAGGACCGTGGGGTGGACAGAAGAAATTGTTTTTTGGATCTAAGAGGCCTGGTATGATGGAGGCTATGGAGGTCAGAAATGCAGTGCAGTGACAGTTTGTGTAACGTTTCGAAGACAAATAATAAAAACCTAAAGTAGATTTTATATTGGGGACACATATCCAGTGAATAGACCAGTAGAGGAGAAATAGTGTTTGTTTTTCTGGTTTCAAAAGCCTAGAGCTGCATTTTACACTAACTGCAGGCAAGACAGAGATGAACAAAAAATAATAATAATAATATATAAAAAAAAACACAGCAATAAATTAATTAAAAAAATAATAATTATAATTATAATGAAAAAAAACAAAACAAAACAAAAAAGTAATGAGACAGTAAATGTGGATCATATTCAAGTGCTCAATAATTCAACCCTGTTACCCAAAATAGTGCAAGGAACAATTCATAATAATAATTATTATTATTATAAAATGAATGCACTCCATTTATGGGACATAAACCAGTTGACCCTGCTGTTGGATTAGCTAAATTTGATATTAAGTATTTCTTTCTTTCTTTCTTTCTTTCTTTCTTTCTTTCTTTCTTTCTTTAATAGGTTAACCGTGTTATTTTTCCATGCTTTTTATTTTTATGAGGGGGGCAACAGTTTCAGGCCTTATTTTCTAGCAAATTCAGCAAAAGTGCCTTGAGCAGACAGTTGAAATAATCAGGACGAATAGCTGAATGCAGTTTTAATCTGCAGACCCAGTCAAATTGAAACACAGGTCTCAGACTTAGATGCACCTATTTGCCAGCACATTGTTTGCTGGTGTATGCGGCCGTGTTGCATTGTGCCATCCCTCAGAGTCATTGTGGCTAATGGCTGACTGATTCATTTCAATGCAAGCAACCAATCACAACTCTTCAATTTCCATAAAGGTGCAGCTGCCACACGAGAGACGTCCTGTGCAGCTTTAGGCACCGATCGTGGGTCAGACATTAACGCACCTATTCAATGGTTGTGGCCTCTTTTATTAATCCACCATTTAAGTTTCTTTCTAAGTACTCTGTAGTCTCTGAAGGCTAAAGCTCTCTCTTGTCTCTAAACAACAACACCCCCGCTACCTCTCTTTATCATGCCAATAGGGATAATCGTATTTCATTTGGACACCCCGTGTAGCTTGAGTGTCCTATAGTGGCGGAGGCGAGCAGAGGGCCCAGCCCTTGTTGCTGTAATTTAAAGACCTCTCTCATCATCACCATCAACCCTAGATTGTAATTCAAGAAGCAACTAGGTTGGAGGACCCATTATTGGGGCTAAGAGGAGATAGCAGCTTTTAGTGGCAAATAGGACCTTGGCGGATGGTTCGCCCAAGTGTTTTACACATGAATGTGGAGGGAGTCAGGCAGTGAGGTAGCTGGTCAGACAGCCGACAGGAGAGGCTTCGATTCATGCAACCGACCCCCTAGACATATCTCACCTCCACCTCTGGCGATGGCCAGAGAGGCAGAGAGCCTGGGCTGCTTTCCCTATGGGTAATTACTGCTATTAAAGCTAATCCTGCAACCATTCAGGCCTGCTTTTGTTTTGGGCTTTATCTTCTCAAAGCGTGGAGAGTTTCTCCTTTCAGCCTGCCGCACAAAAAAATACACGTTTTAGAGTTGATTATTATCTATTTTATGCTCTCAACAAGGGCCAGAGAAAACCCTTCCTCGAGCTCAGAGATAGGGCTGATGTGGCGAGCGTGCTCTGTTCTTTCGTTTCATGGCAGACACTATATATAATCATAGTGATAATGGCCAAAATACGCGGTGGACGTTATTGAGAGATTAATGAGATTTAGGGGGACTCTATCTGTCTCGCCTGGCTATACTGCAGTAAATGCAATTATGTTCAGTGCTTATTAGCATGGTGGTAATGCTGGGTTCTAATTTACGCCAGTAATTGGGTCTCTATTTTTATGATGTGTAATCCACTATTAATCATGTTGATGATTTGGTAAATGTAGCGCACAAATTCCCATTCTCTCTGATTTCCTAGAACACATCTTTGATCGTACTATTCATTGTTTTCAACACTAGTTAAGAGTTTTAGCACTAATCTGCTAGTATTTGCACTCATGAACATATTCTAAGAAAAAAACATAATGTTGCTACCTAATGAATTTATTGTCGGAGGTATCCGTTTCTGTCTATACTAAATCAATCACCCATTAACTTTCTTAATGCACTTTCCAGCTTTAAGCAGTTCATTCAATCCTTAAATATCCAGATCATTTGCACATAAAAAAATTAATATGATCATCAATGAAAACATTTGTTTATTCTATTCTATTCTATTCTATTCTATTCTATTCTATTCTATTCTATTATATTATATTTTTTAGTTTTTAAAGAAAACTAAATTTAAACATTTTACAGTAAAAACCTGTTAGTTGGTAACTGTGATTTTCAATACCATATATTGTTTATCCCTGATTCATGTGATTGTTTTACAATTTATTATATTACTACACATTATACATTTATTCTATAAATAAACAAACTGATTTTCATTTTCCTTGTTTCTTTTAAATGATTTATATTTTATTTATATTGTATATATTACTAAATATCAAATTAAGCTAATATTTTAACATTGTGTTATAAAATGTATGCTTTTTGCAAGTAAAAACTAATGACAGTATAATTTATTGTGAAAAAGAAAAACAGTGAAAGGTCAGGTCTCTGTTTTTCAGTACATTTCAAGGTAGACTGGTATTTTAACATTATATTACAAAATATATTGTCATAAGTATAGGCACTAATATATGATTCCATAATACCTGAAACGTTGTCATAATTTTATTGTACATTTCTGGCATGAACAGCTTCTGTTTTGTTTTATCATGAATTTAACAGGGTTACAAATATACTTTGTTTTTATGGTGGATTTCATTCTGGTGTGTTTTCAGTTCAGCATGTTGAGACAGTGCTGAAACGCATGTTCTGTTGAAGGATGACTGCAACTAGTTAACAATAATGCTCTGTTACCCAATCTGTCCTGAAGTTAATGCCAAAAATATGGTACATGTGTATTAGAGCGCTGGGATTTACACTCATTAGAGAGTTGTGTGACTCTTTGTCTGAGTGACAGTACTTGCCTAGACGTGTTTTATTAAATCACGTCAAGTCTTAGTTTACCTGTCGTGTGTCAACCGTAGGATGTGTGGCCCTTTCAGAGTCCAGCCTCTCTCCAGATGGCTTTCCTCTTCCTGGTCCCGAACCTGCTGTGCTGGGACCTCTCCTGATTGGGTAGGCCAGATGCTTCCCTGCTGCTCCACTCATGATTGACAGGTGCTTTCCCCAAACAGAAGACCTAACATCCTCACTTTTATTCTTGAATGACAGCGGCTGTGGCCCCTGGATCTTCTCTGATGATTTTGGCTTTGACATTATTAAAGTCTTATGCTGATTGAAATATTCATAACTGTCTGGGAATGCCCATGCTTGGCAGAGACTGCTATACATTAACTATGGCTGAACTGTTGGTATCTGACCAAGCATGTGCCTTCAAAAGATCCATGTGGCTTAGCGTTCTGAGCTGTCAGATAAAGAGCAGTGTTTAAATGACTAGTATCTTCATTTGGAAGCTAATGGGCAAGCAAACCCAGAACATTATAAATTGGCTCTTAGAGAGAAAATGGACCCTTATCTGTGTAAATGGAGCAGCTCATTTACCTTTTAAGTGTACATATATAATCAATAATGTCGTACTACAGTAATCTACACCACACCTTTTAAGTAATTTAGCAACAAAGTTGGAGCTTCTAGTTGTTTCTGTGTTTTCTTTCCTTAAACTTCTTCTTGCTTTCATGCAAATGTACCTCTATGTGAAACATATTACAAATATACAACTGTGAATTATTATTTTTTTTTTCTATTTAAAGTGGCTTCCTGCACTTTTCCCTCATTAAAAATGTGCAAATAAACACTGAGTTTAACAGTGAATAAACTGTGAATTATGAGTAATTTAGTACATTTAAAAATATATATTCAGAATCATATACAATCATTTGCAATTGGAAAATTCCTAATTATATATGTAAATATAAATGAAATATACAAGAGAAAGCATACATGTGGAGTAAACTTTTGTATTAAATTCAGATTTCCAGTCATAAATATGACTTGAGATGCTGATCACACCCAAATTCCAAATAGGAAACTTTTTCTTTTCTAATTCTGACAGCAGCATCAAAGTATCCCAGTAAAAGAAGCAGGCCACCTCATGTTGGCCACCAACTTGATATCACATGACCAGCTGAATACTTCCTACCTTATCTTAACACCCCTTTATTTGGAAACATTCACAAGTAGAAAAAAATAATCCAAACCCATCAAAGCTTAGTTCATCTTCGGAAACCAATTCAAGATATGGAGTAACCTCTGAATAGTGCATTAAAAGCCTGTGAAATCTTATGAAATGACATTAAGTAGTGCACATTTAGTAAGCCATACACAGATTTGGCCAAAAACACACTGTGTGTGTGTGTGTGTGTGTGTGTGTGTGTGTGTGTGTGTGTGTGTGCTGCAGAAACTTGCCCGATGGAATTCCTAGAAAATTCCCAATGAAACCCCAGGATGTGGGATGGCATTGTGAGCATGTCTCTAAAGCTGTCAGCTCACATCTGTGGTACAGGTGGGTTAAGAATTATATAGAGCATATTTTAGCATTTAATCACTCTCTTTTTGCATTGGTTTATACTGAGTCTGCTTATTGAAAGTGTCATCATTGTCAGATGTCCGACTTCCATTGTTGACCCCCTACTGTATAGATAAATATTTTTCTTAGGTCATCATTGTTTTATGTGGTCATTTGTGTTTGCATTGACAGGTTGTCTACTGAGCATTTCCGTGAGATCGTATTACTGTTCGAACTGTCACAGGAAAAACATTGTTGACAGGATGTAACTTCAAAATAATGTTACTTTTCAAAATATGCTGATGCTATAAGAAAAGAAGCATAAATATGTCCAAGGTCATCAGAATATTTGTATTCAGAAGAGATGGCATTAATATCATCAATCCAAGGTTATTTTTCAGACCTGGTAAAATTAGACCGGAAAACCATGAGGCACATGTCCCAGAGATGTCAGAGTGAATCAGACTCTCTGCCCTTCTCTTCCCTTCCCTTCCCTTGAGTTTCCTTTTCCCTCTCTGTCCATTTGCTCTCATCGTTTAGCCAGTAAAGATCCTAGTCAATTAAAACAACTACTTCATAGTCAGGAAATGAGCCAATTAAAAATCAGCCCAGGAGAGAATTGTGGATTTTTGTGAGGTCTGTAACACCTGGAGTAAACTAGCCATTAGCTTTTCCATTCATCTCAATCACAGTGTGTTTTGTTCCTTTCATTCAACCAACATTTATTTATTTATTTATTTTTATTAATTTTAACATTAATTATTAGTACATGGACAGATTATCAGTTATTTAAAACACATTGGTAAAGTTCCTTGCTCAAATAAAATGTTATGATCACAAAACAGTTTTACTGTATCGTACGTGATGCAAACTAAAATATTTTGAAGTTTGCATCACATAACCAGCTGCATATATATATAGCTTTTCTGATGTAGTAAACTTGCTCGGTAGCTTACCTGGTATGGCACTGTAGGCTACTTGTAAAGTGGGGCACTTGGGTATGAGCCTCATAAAACATGAGTAAAAACGTGGGATATGATGGAATGTTCCTGTGGCTTAGTGGTAAAGCATTGTGTTAGCAGTGCAAGAGGTAGTGGGTTCAATTCCAAGGAAACATATAATCTATAATATATAATCCATAATTTATAATCTATAATAACATTTATAAACAACTTTATTTATTATTTTGATAAACCTTCTTTTATATTAAGATAAGCACCTGAGATTCTGGCCAAATTAAAGAAATGTTGTGATCAAATTTGCACGTTACTTTACAAAAACATTTGCAGTTCGTTTTTAATATTGCATTCTAAATGGCAAAAAACAGCATTGCACAGTGAACCATGAACACAGTGTTACGTTTATATGCAGAACTGGGATCGCTTTTGTAGTCTTTTGAATGGATAAAATATAGATATCACTTTAATTTCCAAATAAACCTAACCATTTGGAAATGAAATGCCATCCCACCTGGAAATTCATTCCCAGGACTCCATCACCCTGCATTCGGGTTATATCCACCTTATTTTTCAATGCGGAAGTAAGCCGTTTCCTGTCAATGTGCGAGACTTCCGGTTCATTAATTCAATAAAGAATAACAAAGTGTAGTAAAGGATAAATTATTATCATAATTAAGATAATATATTAAAATAATATGGTAAGACACACCAGTCTGAAATATTAAGCCCCAAAATTAGGTGTTCTGTACAATTAAAAATAACTAGAAGCGCGAGCCCCCGAAAACCAGACACATTAAGTTTACAAATGGCCACGCCCGCTCTTACGGGAAAAATAAGGTGGACAATATCTATCTGCAGAGGCTAATTGCTAACCAGTCAAACCTTGACCCCTTGGATAAAAAAATAAATAAAATTAAATATTCAAAAGCTCCACCTGTGGTTTGGGGGGAAATCCTGATCACAGGACCTAATCTTCAGAACAGCAGCCTTGCAGTGTGCAAGCCACTGATAAAGGCTATTGTCTGTCATCATCGAGGTTCACCTCGAGTCAGTCAGCCTGTCAGAGGTAATCTGGTAAAGTGCCAAAGGCAGGTTAGAGAGGGAGAGGTGGGCGGAGAAAAACAGTGGGGAGATGTTGTTGTGGTCTGCCCACAGTCCTCTGCTCATGGGTTATAAAATCAAGCCCAGATTAGGTGATCATAGGTGATATTGAGACAGTAGTAAAGCTCTACAGGATAGTGTAAAACCATTTAGTGGGGTATTTTATGGCTAAAATGTGGTTTATGTTTGGCGTTCATCTGTCCTAGTAGGCGAACATGATGAATCAAAGGGCTCTTGTTACTATTTTATGTTGGGGTGTCATATGCAAAGACCAGTCGATATTAAGACACACTGGCACATGCATGCATGCTTGACATACAGCGGGCTTGCCTACTTTTGACATTTGAGTAATGACACAATATGTTCTCATAATATCCAGATTAATATTTTGGAGGCCGACGTGAGATGATTCATTTTTATGCTCGCAATCCTTACACTGTGATGTATGTATTCATCAGGTCTTGCTGCATTTGCAAAATGGCATGTTCCCATCACACCCCACCTTTTCGGTGCTTGTATCTGCGCTACATATCAATATACCTCGCTGCCATTTGGTTGCACATATTTAGCAATTAAGGTGAGTTTCACAGCCAAGTTTGAGATTGATACATACAGAGCCAGATGGCCATTAATGTCATCATTTTTCAAGCAAATGCATATGTAATGCTTTCATTTGCTATTAAATGTTGAGGATACGCACCCTCGCATGGAAAATGGATCTAATCTTCAGCCAAACTAACTGTTTCATTTCGATCTAGCAAATTGCAGTTTGAAAAACAATCGAATAACTCTATTTGTTTTTAAGTCTTCATAAAGTAGAAAATGAGTATTGGATTTTTTTATTTGATTACTGGGCGCATTAGCTGCTAACTGCCATCTGGTCGTAGACTTTCATGTAGTGTATTGCGAAGCAATGGAATACACTGACTAATGCAGAGTTTTCTCATTTCTGCAGATGTTTGTACATCCATTAACAGCGTTGATGGAGAAAAAAACATTAGCAAAAGTAAATATTCATGATTTAATTTGTCTTCATATTCATATAATGTTTATCCGAAATCATATTAAGAACAGCAAACAAGCTTCGTATTTCAGTATAACATCCATAAATGTGCAGCAGTTTATTCAGAACGGACACGGCTCAGTAGAATGCAAATTGAGCGGATTGTTTGTTCTGAGATGAAGGCCAATTCATCTCCTGAGATGTGTGGTGCATTTTATGTGTTTAAGGATTCAAATATGCTCCTATTTCAGGGTCAGTTAGAAATAAGAGTATCCAAAAGAAATTGAAATTGAAATATAAATACATGTGCCAGGTTCTGAGAAATATGCATTTTATTTTCAGGTTGGTTTCATGTGGCTTTGAAAAACTTTCCATTTTCAAGGTAATGACTTGTCATGAATGTCATGACCTTCAATTGAAAAGTAATAACATATTTCCCTTACATCTTAATTTGGCTTCGCATATTAATCATAATTTTCTTCTATAAAGATCTGAAATATATTTTTCAAGGTTGCGTATAAAAAATTAATGAATCCATTTTAATGACATTCAATTCAAATCAGAGATATATTAAATTTGTTATAGTTTAAATGCATTTTGATAAATTTTATATATATTAATATAATTTGATATATATGAAAAAAATTTGTGTAATGTAAATGTCATGTCATGTAAAAAAGCATAAAATCTGTGAAGACATTGAGTTTCTGACAAAACCTCAGAAGCTCAATGTCTCCAGCCACAGTGTTTAAACTTTATGCTGTTGAGAAGCTGAACATAATCCACAAGATTAATTTCTCGTGCTAATTTGTGAGTCCGAGTTTTCACACACTGCAGTTTACTTTCAACTACTTCCAAGCAAAGTCATTCCTTCATTAGACCAGGGGTTAGCATGGGTCAGACGCCACTCCTCCAGGACCTAAAAAAAGCAAGACATCTGGTGCAGGATGAGTTCTGGAATAATAATGCCCCTGGCCCCTCTCTTTACATCAGGAAGTTCCCAAGGAAGGAGCATACCTCTGTTTTACAAAAAAACAAGAATATACCTTCAACCCGTCTAGTTCCTGTTTGCCATTTCTTTACTGATTTAGAAACAGCTTCCTTTCATCTTAACCGCTCTAAAGAAAAGGGGAAGACCGGCGCAGGGCAACTTCTCCCAACCTGTCTGCAGATGTAGTGTTAACATTTTCAGCGAGATCCCTCTGTAAGCACTTTGCACAAACAGCTACTTTCCCCCTCTCGCAGCAGGAAATGTGTCTGGATTGTTTGTTTGGGTTACAGCCCCACATTAATAGGCCCTTACTTGCCTTACATGCCATCTCTGTGTTGGGCTTCTGAGTTAGATTCCGTAGTAGCTGGTGGAACTATTTCAGATTGGCCTTGATTTCCCTCACATTTGATGGTTTGTAGCCTGTTTCATTGGCATATTTATACTGCTGAATTCTAGCTTATAAGACATGCATACACATCACACATTCAAAATGGTAACTGATGTGTCACTTGCTACATTTGTTGAGTGCCAAAGGCATTCTCTCCGCTGCTGCACAGTTTGAGAACAAAATCCAGAATGCCTCTGGTTTGAACAAATGCTTTATTTTCTACTTGACACTCTTGGTAACCCCAAATAATCCCGATTGCACCATGTAGGGGTTTTTCAAGGTGAATTTTTATAGTCAGATCTAATGTTGCTGTGTGTGCGTGTGTGTGTGCATGTGTCAGAGAAAGTAAATGGATGAGTTTGTAGTGTGGTGACCTAACCACTTAGCTCTGTAAACTAAATTATTAAAATCCACAAACACAAATTGGTCTCGGTGCATACAGTTTGCCTGAGCCCAGAAATGTACAATTATATACTTTACAGGTGTTCAGACTCACAGTGTTGACCTTGTGGATGATTAAAATGGAGAAAAATCCTATACACTCTCATTGAAGACCAGAGCTGGGGTACTTGAAGTAGGACTCTGAATGAAATCCAGACACTAGTGCAATTAGGAAAAAACTCAGATTTTTCACATGCCCACATTGGTTTTTTACAGTTGAGTCCACATACATCATATAAAGATAAATATAGGACCCTATGACTTACGCAATGTGGAAAACATGGAATCTAGTCTTTGAAACAGATGTTACTGTGTAATATGCGGTATGTCACGGAATTTGCCATATTTTGGATGGAAACATCTAAATATTCGAAATTCAATTTTTCATATCACAGTTATTGTGGGCATAATAATTCACGATACCGATATATTGTGATATCTATAGAAACCTTGGGGGGAAAGATATGTCAAATTATTTTTTACTTTGTTTATTTAATTTTTCTTTTTTGCCCAACAAACATACTGATAAACGCAGAGCACAAGACTCTGGCTTCCGCCTTCTTCTTTGAAGCTCCTATGAAATAACAAGAGAGAAAATAATGTCAAGTTTAACAGTATGATGAATAAATATTAATAGTAACACTTTACAATAAGATTTCATTTATTAAAATTAATCTATTAACTAACATCAATGAACAATAAGTTGTTTTTTACACAATTTATAAATATTTGAAGTGTTTCCCGCAGCCTTATACACTCTATTTGTGGTGGCAAATCACTTTATGAGCATTTTACCGTTTCTTTTGAGAAAAACGATTGTCAAATCATACCAACCTAAAGGTGTTCACACCAACCCATAAAAATAAAAGTTTGACTTAACTTGAAGAATCTGTGACAGAAATGTGTTACTTAATGTAATGATAGTACTGCTGCTACTACTACTACAAAAATTATAATAATATTTTTTTTAAGGAATTTTTACGAGAAAATTATTTACCAGAAATTATTTAGCAGAAAAAAAATAAGTACATAGAACATAACACAGTATTTCTGAATGAATGAATACATAAATAAATAAATGTTATAAAATCAGTTAAGTAGAGATGCTTTTGATTATCTAATTAAACATTGAAAATGGAAAACATTTTGGAAAACATAATTTGGTCAAAAAAAATAAAAAAAATTTGAGAGATGGAGAAAAAATATTTCATAGAGCTTTAACAATTATTTGTTTTGTTAAACGTTTAATACATTTCTTTAATATTGTAAGATGATATTATGATTTCATTTAAGTAGAATTGCTTGTTGATTAAAGTTTAATTTACCCATTAAAACAGTGTCTAGAAAAGAATTTATTTATAAATGTCTCTCACTCAAACTCAACTGGTTTACGACTTGAACTCTTATCAGACTTGACTAGATGGACTCAGTACTAACACTCCCTAACCCTAATCTAGGGATCAAGGTCAGGGGTTCTGTCCAATATAGCCAACTATACCCTTATATAGTGCACTATTTGAGGAGACAAACCATTGCAGAGCTTAATAACAATTGTACAGCTGATGTACACTCAACGGCTAGCTGCTAAATTATACATTGTGTGCTCTGCGATGTCTTGCCACATCTTATACACTACCGTTAAAAAGTACTTGTAAAAAATTCTTGTTTTCAGCAAATATGTATTGACTTTTATAATGTTACAAAAGACTAATTCTGAAAACAAAAATAATAATAATACTTCTAAATGGCACAACTGTTTTTAACATTGATAACATTAATAAATATTTATTTAGCACCAAATCAGATTTAGAAAGCATCTGATTTAAAAAAAATTAATAAATCTTTTGAAGATGACGTATCGTATTTGAGGGCTTTCTATGTTCTGACTCTCTCATTTTGCCCCATCTTTTTTGATAATGATAATAATTCTCTCTCTACCTTCAAACTTTGACTATATACAGATGAACCTTTGAAGTCAGTGAGCAATTTAAAACAGATGAGTCACATTTCAATTTCCCAGCATTACTCTGGATAAAGCTACCCCTGGCATGCACAATCCGTCCCATTGCTGTCCAATTAATTCTCTCACTGAGCCATATTGCTAAATAACACAGCAAGATTAAAAGATCAGTCAAAATCAGTCCAGCCATGTCAGAAAAAAGCAGAGGCTTCAGTTGCTTTCTTCTTAAGAAGTCAATAATGAACTCACTTGACTGGTACCGACTGCTGGAAAAGTCAATATTTCTTAAAACAGGACTGAGAAGGATGTTCTTTGAAATACTGTAGACTTGGCTTTTTATTGGCATGCATGAGAAGAATCAGTGTCGCATGAGGGAAGCTGCAAGCGTTAGTGTGTGCAAGTAAGGTCAAAAGTCACAGACGGAAGTAGAAAACAGTTGGTGAGGCGGGTGGGGATTCCTGCTTTTGTTTTTGCGCCAGCTTCTGTGAAGCGTGTGTCTCAAACTGTCTTCCTTATGTCAGTCACTGGCCTCCTCAGCAGTCTAATGCAGTCTCTTCTGACATCATATCCAGCACATCTGCCCATTACCCGTGCCTAGAGGGAATCCAACTACCTGAAATATTTATCCATTTCCAAACACAACCTGACAAATCATGTGCTTATAACTCCCCATTCATTATCATATAATGACATTCATGTTCTACTTTAACCATCATCCATTAATGGCAACTTGTCTGTCTGGAATTGGCATCCCAAACCCGTGACTTCTATTGCTTTTAAATAACCAAACTCTGGCTCAAAAGGAAGGAGATGAGTGTTATTCATCCCTCCAGCTTCTTGACTGTTTTCTGAATTAATTCTCAGCGGAGGACACACTGTCTGTCCATCCCTGCCAACCTGTATCTGGACACATCATTAGGTGCTCTTTGTGTTGACCTGGCTCTGCTGAAAAAGCCATTGCTTCTTTTCCCTCCCAGGCTACCTTGACATGGACCTGACATGGGTGACATGTCTGAGAGTGGGGGATGTTTTCGGCTTTCTCTCTTTCTCTTTTTTTCTGTCTCTCTGCTGTCTCAGCACGGGCTGTCAGTTTGAGAAGTGTGTGCCCCCAAATTTAATAGGGTTTTCTCCCTGTGCCTCCCTTTGGACAGACCGGCGCAGGAGAATTCAGTGCGGCTCATTTCGAGAAGTGCAGAGCAAAGTTCACAACACTCCTTTCGTGCTGTGCATCTGCCTTTTTTTTTTTGAAAAACATCCAGCATTCAAAGTTTCTGTGCCCCGTGGGCTGCCTGGAGAAAGTGTGTGACTTTGGTTTGGCTTCAGGATTTGTAGACAGATGGTTTCATGCTCTCGGCAACCAATTACTCTGAGAAATTAGAAATTGGTACATGTCATTGGTACAATATATATTGGTAAATTTTGAAAATAAACCTTTTTATTTTTTTAGTCATCATTTAATGGCAAGTTACTATGTTCACTTTAGTATACTTGATTAGCTTGTCTATACCTTTATCCAATGTTCAATAATTAATGTTTTATTTAGCAAAGATGCTTTAAATTGATCAAAAGTGGCAGTAAAGACTTGCATTTTTACAAAAAAAAAAAACACTTTTGTTGAACAGTATTATAAAATATTCTGTATGTATGTAGTATCGATAATTTGTGTGTTCGCACAATTTTTGACATCAACAACCAATTTGGGAAGTGTTTAAGTCTATTAATTGTGCTGCTTCTTTATTACAGTTTATTTATTTGCATTTTGCATCCTTTAAGAGCATTTTGAGAATCACTTCTATACAAAACTCAGTAGGGGTACTTCATATTTTCACCATATTTGCAATGCTTGTTTAAAGTAGATAGCAGCTTAATGGTTTGTACTTTAATTTAATAGTCCATCATACACTGAGAGATGTCTGAATAGCATGTGTCGTGCTCAACGCAGACGTTTGCAGTCTTAAATCATAGTAGGAATGTGTTAATCAGAGCTCTTTGGATCTAGCCTTTTGATAGGCAACTTTGGGACTTTGATACTCTAGAAAAGCTTTGGCTACTGTTATTAGCAATAACACTGTATCTTAAATGACCGGTATTATATCACATGTTAGAATCATGTGATGTGAAGTTATGTGTGACCACTGGCGTGGCCCACCTGCAGCCGTCCTAACATAAACATGGACGCTAGTGTCTCAACATAGACTTCTCCTATTTCGGGACAGCTGCGGCCCACGCACACCCAATAAACCCTTTAAATCCTTGCTAAATCTCAAACCCTCTGTGGCCTTCGCATGGCTTGTTTGCGTCTTATGGAGGCTACAGGCAACTTTTTCCACAGCTAATATTTATCAAGTTAGCTAGACAGAGGTCATAGAACTGAAATATTAGCACAGCGATAAACCCAAAACAGCTGCGATACTTTCAGCTAAACATAATGCAGACTGTGGTAAACTGTGCAAAGCGTCTTTAGCTGTTTATTCACAGCAGATACCATCATGGCTGTTTTAAGTCAACGTCAGAATGTATTTATGCTCTTATTAAACATTCCTTCGCCTTAATCTTGTAATTGAGCAACAGTTTGTCTTCTTTCAGCACTCCAAATAGGTTTGGAAGCAATGAATTCCCAGTGCTGCCAAGGAGATGCACTGTCTAGTGTTTCACTGTCACCTGCTGCAGTTTCTGTGTAACGCGGGTCTGTAATTAGACTGAACCATTCTGGCTTCTGAATTCACTGGCCCTTTTGCTTAGCTGGTGATTCAGGAACAAAATGTTTTCCTTGGCCTGCAACCTAGCAAATGTGCTGGCGACCCTTTGGCTTGCAGTGAGGAGAAGGGGGGATTTCAAACAATTGGACATGGTCCATAAATCAACACCCACATCCTTCTAGAACACAGGGGGAATGAGCTGAGGGGTTAAGGGGGTACAGGGGTGTGTGTTTGGGTATTTGACTGTGTCAAGGACGAACGATTGTATGACACACACTGCTGTTCAAAAGTTTGGGGTTGGTAAGATGTTTGTTTAAAGAAGTCTCGGTAACACTTATATAGGGACCAATTCTCACTATTAACAATATGTTATTTGCATGACTATTTTTTACATATTATTAGTACTAATAAGTACATATTCAGCATGACCATATTCTACATCCTTAAAAATAATAATAATAATAATAATTTTGATCGATTTAATGTGTCCCTGCTCAAGTATTCAGTGCTCAACAACTTTCTCTTAAAAATAACAATAATGAATAAATAAAAATAATACAATTCTTCCTGACCTTAAACTTTTGAACAGTAGTATGTCATTGTTTCTTAGTTAAGCTGGTTTATATGTGACATATATTATACTGTAGGTCAGTCATCCTTATAGTTTCTTATTATGTGTTACTGTTTGTATTTTGAGGGGGAAAAAATGGAAGAAAAGAAAAACTGACGTTACCAAAACTCTCTTTATATATATATAGTTCAGAACCCAATTTTCATGATCACGGCAGATTCCTAAATTATCAATAACCTACGTGTTAATGACCTACGTATCTTGTTTTGCTAAAAAAATATGCCATATCATGGAAGTAAAAAGGTTTGTGCGCACTGTTTCAGATGTATATAAATAGCTATTTGTGTTTGTGGGTAAAGGACTGACTTTTCATGTGTTGATGTTAATTTGTGTGAAGAAGATAAAGTAAGAGAGAAAGTTAAGGAAAGGTATTCATTAGTGGCAGCTGGAAGTATTCAGAGTTACTGAAGAAAGTGATAAAAGTACCAGCCCAGACTCCGCTGTCCTTAAGATAACTTTAGTGTGAGAGAGAGAGAGAGAGAGAGAGAGATAGAGGGGACTTTCTCTTGACAGTGGTCTGGCTTGTAAACCAGCACTGAGGCCAGCAGGAAGTCTAACTTGTTTTGACTTCACGCTCCTTGGCTAAGAATAAAACCAGCCTGGGCTGGTGTTGCTTCAGACATGCAGTATTCTGCCCAACATGCTTTTATGTCTGTTTTACTTATAAGAAATCTGATATGTAAGGGGATTTGCATATCAATTATGCTTTAAGATGTATTTGAAATGTCAAAGAGGACCATTCTGACTGGGATTTTCCTCAAACTTTTAAAAAACGTCTATATTTGTGTGACCTTTGGCACTCAAATACAGTAACGTACAGGGGCTCACATTTTGTTTCAAACATTTGGCAGAGGAATAGCTCTTGCTATAAACCCACATGTTTCAAACAGACAAGAAAGAACAGGTGCTTTAGAAAGTTGAGTGTTATAGAATACCTGACCTTGCAGTGACTTCAAGCCATTTTTTTCTTCTGTCTCAAAGTCTTTAATACTATCAAATGAACATTTTTATTTATTTGTACTGTGTATATTGCTTTATAACTAAATTTTACTTTATAATTAATATTTTATCTTGTAATATAATTTCAAATGTCATTTATATTTCTCAAATAATAACATTTAAATATTTTAGTTAAAATTATAAGTATTTTGCTGAAGAAGTCAGGTCAGTAAATCAAGACAATGCTTTCAACAGGTCATTTGGTTGGATTTTGTAACCTTTCAACATATGGAGGGCCTCAGGGTTGAGGCCAAGGAGAAGACAAACCTATAAAGTGAGAGAGACAAAGTGAGCCCTGTGTCATAGTTCTGTCTTTACCATCTTCATATGTCTGAAACCAATTATGGCGGTGGATTTGTGTATGATTTCTTCCCTGTGATGAGCATCCTCTACATCTGTTTCAGTGGAAAAGAAAAAAGTATCTCATGTTACTGCAAGAGCATGTTGGAGCATTTAGATATTTGGATTTGTTGAGTACATATATATGTATCGAGCTGAAAAATGTTGGAGACCAGATGGCATTCAAAATAGCCATGCTGGTTTAAAGGGATCATATCATGAGGAATCACATTTTCTTATACTTTGAGGTCATTTTTACAAGATAGAGATTGTTATCGTTGTTATCATTGGCTCACTCTTATGTTGTTTCCAACCTGTATGACTTTTTTCTTCTGTGGTGCACAAAAGATGATATTTTAAAGAAGTTTTAACTCTTCAAATATCTGTGGAGTCTAAAACAACTTTGGGATGAGCTATCCATGTAAGGCCACGGCAGAAAATTTATTCTAAGGGTAAGACAGAAGATAGAAAATAACCATGTATACCTAAAAGTTTCCAAAAAAGTCAAAATGTTTTGATCATAAGATTTGTTTTAATGCTCAAACCAGCTGCAATGATTATACATACACAGTCAAGCAGTATTGTGAAATATTATAATTACAATCACTAATAAATATATTTTAATATATTTAAGAAAACCATGATTCACTGCCACTCATAGATAGGTAAGTAGATTTACAACAGCAGTTATAAATTCACTGAAAACCATGGTTTCACTGGCTTATTCTTTTATAAGACAGTTATTCCATATACGTCCTAAGGTTTTTACAGAATAACAAAGAGCAAATTAAGTGCAATGTCATAAATAAAAACAGTATTCTTCCACCAAACAATATTTGCTGCGTCGCATTTGAAGGCTGCATACGTCATTGGGGAAGTCTCATTTAAGAAAAGTAATCATAATAAAACATACTGTTATTCCTTGTGATGTTTAAAATCCTATAGTTTATTTTTTACTTTGCAATTTAACGGTTACTTTTACTTTTGTATTTCCTCGGAAACCGTTGTGGTTCCAACAAAGTGGTTGACGAGCAACACACAGAAGTAAAAAAAGGTTTATGTTTGTAATCTACATGTACAACAGCTTCGAATGTGGCTTAGCTTTCATAATGTTATTATTTTCATTTAAATAAATTTATTTTCTATAGATGCTGTTCTACTGAATGTTCAATTTATTAAAGAACTCTGAAAAAAGTATCATGGTTTCCACAAAAATATAAAGCAGTACAGCATTTATAACATTGGTTTAGGAAACCAATTATTTCCGACCTTGATAATAATAAGAAATGTTTGTTAAGCACCATATCAGCCTCATAGTATGATTTCTGAAGGATCATATCTGAAGGCTATACATACATTTCATTTGAAGACCATCCATTTCATATGTCTACATGCACAGGACATGAATATTAAATTCAGGATGCCATTTCTACCATTAGTTTCATAGAAGCGTAGTCTCCAGGTCGAAGGGCACTGGTCATACTGCTTCTTGCACAGACCCTTTCAAAGTGTGTTGATCTTGAATGTTAACTGACCTTAAAGAGTGACCACCTTTCACATGCTTGACAATCATTGAAAAAACACTGCCGGCACACATCTTTCTTGATAGGTTTTGAAAAGTGTATGATGTGCAGTACATCTTTAAAGAATTGCTTTTTTTTCTAGGGGACATTTCATTATAATTCCATTTCAGTAGGCAGCAGTAATCAAATGGACAGATGAAAAGTTTTGGGGCGCGGGTCGTGTCATGGCTCTTCTGAGGCAGCTTCTGATGGCTAAATCTAGCTTCAGCCCTGTCCAAGTTCAAAGGAAAGATGTCTCTTCACATGAGCTCTTGCAACTGAGAGGATAGAATTCAGACATCTAGCTCAATATTTGGGCTAAATAAATAAATAAAACATCAATCCTCACTTGATGAAATATGATATTTCAAGGTACGGCACAATGTGTTTTTCCATAGGCATATTGTATTTAATTTACACTGCCATTCAAAAGTTTGGGGGCAATATGATTTTTTGTTTTTGTTCTATGGTTTTGAAAGAAGTTTCTTAGGCTCGCCAAGGCTACATTTACTTGATCAGTATTAATTAGGGGTGTAACGATACGCGTATTCGTATTGAACCGTTCGGTACGACGCTTTCGGTTCGGTACGCGGTACGCATTATGTATACCGAACGGTTCGTTAGAGTAATTAATTATATTTGAAAAAAAAAAAAAAAGAGAGAGAGAGAGAGAAATATAATGATATGCGTTCAACAAGGTAGCCCAATAACCCAAACAACGTAACAGGCAACGCCCCTGACACTCCCGAAGAAGAAAAAAACACCATCTTATATGTTTATGTTAGGCTACTCAGCAGGCGCTCGCTCACTCAGCACGCGCTGAAGGCTCGTTGCAAAATAGCCAATGCGTTTAACAGACTAGAAATGAGAAGATCCCCCAATAACCAACAGGTCTGGTGTTTGGGTGCACTTTGGATTCCCTTTAAGCTATAATGGTGATGGCAAGAGAGTGGTGGATAAAAAACAACGGTATGTCGCATCTGCAACATGACAGGGTACACCAGCGGGATTACAAAAAAAAAAAAAAAAAAAAAACCAGCGGGAATATCTGGGATATATGCGTCAGTACTATCTGGGAAAAGACGAAAAAAAGGAGAAACATGCACGCAGCAAACTATCCCTGCAGCATTTAGACACTATAGCTTACAGGGAATCCAACCCAAACACCAGACCTGTTGGTTATTTTAGGATCTTATATTTCTGGTCTGTTAAAGGCATTCGACATTTTGCAACGAGCCTTCAGCGCGTGCTGAGTGAGCGAGCGCCTTAGGGGCCGTTCACATATCGCGCCTAAAAACGCGTGGAAAACGCTAAGCGCGTCTTTCTCCTCCTTTCCAAAGCGCTCGGGCAGAAGCGCTCATGAGGCGTCTGTCTTTGCTAAGCAACAATGACGTGCTCTCTCCATGAGACGCGGAAATTTCAGCGAAGGATAAATGGATTTGCAGCTCTAAAAATCGCTTGCAGTAGCTCTGCTACTAAATTTATTTCAAAATTGCAATCCATATACAACTATGATCAGCTGATCCTTCATCTTGGCTGAGCTCTCAACGTTGTTACGGGAAAGGATGAAGCTGATTGGTTAGTTCTTGTCACATGACCCGCGGTGCGCTTGCGGCATTCTGAAAAGTTGAGATGTTTTTACATTTTGCTGTATCTAAAACGTATCGAACCGAACCGAACCGAACCGTGACATCAGTGTATCGTATCGAACCGAACCGTGAATTTTGTGAACCGTTACACCCCTAGTATTAATATAATAATATAAATAGAAAATATACTATAAATATTAAAATAATATAAATACAATTTAAAATAACTGCTTTCTACCATAATTTCTTTTTTATGTAATTTAGTCCTGTGATGTCAAAGCTCCATTAATTTAATTTAATTTAATTTAATTTAAAAATATTTATTAAGGATTCCTTGATGAATAGATATTTCAAAATAACAGTTTTTATTTGAAATAGACATTTTGTAACATTATAAATGCCTTTACTGTTACTACTGGTCAATTTATTTACCCTTGCTAAATAAAAGTATTAATTTCTTAAAACAAACAAAGAAAGAAACAACTCTTGACCCTAGGGTATATTTAATATGTTATGTTTGCTTGTTTACATGTGAATATGTGAACATGTTTCATTACACAATGCTCATTTCCCCCCTACAAGAAAACCTATAATATGTGTTTAATACATTCTTGTATTTGTGTGGTTGCTATCCTTTTAATAACAAAATGGCTAAAAAAGTCTTCCAAGCTGCTATAAAAAGGTATGATTTTGTTGATGCAAAAAATTTAGCCTCCAACCTTTTTGAACTCTGGGGGTTATGATCTAATCACACTTATAATTGGAGATGTTGCATAAGAGACATTCCTGTGCGGGAAGGCCATTCAGTGTATCCTTTCACAGGCCACAGACCCAGACGTCTCCTCACACCAGCTATATTTACTTACGTCCTCCTGCTTAAACATGTTTGCACTTGAAACAACTTATTGCAAAAGCACCAGGTTACGTGTTGAAATACTGCACGTCTGTAAACAAATGCAGCAGAGGCTTAAACATGGTTACATTTTTCATGGTACATTTGTTGCTGTTGAAACACTTTGACTCGAGTTCACATTCGGGAAGCCTTTGGCCTGTAGTTCTGCTGTAATTGTGTCTCAAGTTAATGGGCAAATAAAAGCACCACATGCTGCAGACATCTGGATTTCTCAATGTAAAGAAGGGAGATAAACACGCGTGTATATTCTGGCTTTTGTCCTTTTGATGTGTGAACGTTGTGCAGCTGCCCACTTGTTTTAAGACAAAAGACCTACTGGCTGACCTCTGCTAATGTGTTATGCAGCTCACATTGAACTACACGACAATTAAAAATCAAAGAGCAAACAAAAGCATACTTGAATAACATGTGCAAAAGATAGTGAAAACAAAAAGAATCTGTGAAGATGCAAACAAACATGCAGCTGAAATTGTGGCTTTACTGTCATTAGTGGAATTCATTATGAAAATAAACAAATCTATCTATCTATCTATCTATCTATCTATCTATCTATCTATCTATCTATCTATCTATCTATCTATCTATCTATCTATCTATCTATCTATCTATCTATCTATCTATCTATCTACCTCTCTCTTCCTCTCTCTCTTTCTTTCTTTCTTTCTTTCTTTCTTTCTTTCTTTCTAGTACACTTGTACCAGACCCCGGTTGTCTATATCAAACTGTTAGTCCAGTTTTTTTTTTTTTTTTTTTTTTATACAAATACATACACATTATTATTATTTTTTTAATAAAGCTGTTTACAATAATTTTGGATACATACACATCAGCTGAGATATTTCATTCCACAAATTTTTAAAATGACATTTTCAGTCATAGTTGGGTAAAAGTAGTTGTAATAAATGTATGTAATGGTAAACAAAAAAAAAAAAAAAAAAAAAAAAAAAATTGTAGCAAAAACAGTTTTCAGCCAAAAACAGGAAACTATTTTTGCATTTTGCAAGTTTGTTCACATGACAAGAGCGTTTTGGCGACTGAAAACTCATATTTTTGAAAAAGGGTTTCACAGTGCAAGTTTTTGGAAACGCCACTGTTATTGTTTCCGTGTAAACACCTAAAACGGGAATCTTTGAAAATGGTGATGTCATGTGCGTGCATAGTACGTGTTAAGTATATAGACATGTGCATTACTTGTCGATTTTAGAAGCAAATGCAACCAAAAAAAAAAAAAAACAACAACAAAAATAACAAAGGCGACATACATGTTGTTGGTGTTTAAGAGTTCGCTAATGCTTCCTCAGCAATGTGTAGATTTACTTCACCAACATTCACAACACAGAGCAGAGACGCATCATATACAACATATAATCGTCACTTCCCTACAGACACTGTTTACTAACAGGTGACAGCACCAACTACTGGCCTGGCATACGCAATACCACGTTTTTGGCTGTTTTCATGGATATGTGTAAATGTGAATTGGTATGAAAATGTTATTGTGTATAGGTGAACCTTTTAAAAAATGCAAAAGAAAAACGTTTCAGTTTTTGACTAAATCATTGTCGTGTAAAGTGTTTTCCCTAGGAATCCCAAGACCTTGACTTGTTAGTGCTATACTCAACCATCTGAGCTACTGGAACAGAGCTAAACTATGCTGTAAACCAGATTGCAGAAAGTGTCCCTATAGCGTCACGTACACACATACATACACAACCCCACCACACACGCCAAAAACAAGAAACAAACATACATACAAGTGGTGCATATAGCTGAAAGAATCTGAAGTTGTCATAATCCATATTGGCTTTACAGGTTCTGTAAAAATAAATGGTGAATAAGTTTTGACATGATGTTCTTTTGAACCTGATGCAAATATCAGATCTGTATAAATCTTATTGGTATCCAGGAAATGTGTGTAAATCCCTTGCAGCGCAAATGTTACACTGGTACTACATGTTTCTGTTTTGTTGATATTTCAAATCCTGAATTATTTCCAGCAGAGAGGTGTTCTGAAGCAGATTCTGACTCATCCTGCCCGAGCTTTGATGTTTTACCCATCGTTTCCTCTCTGTGCTTTTTCAAAGCCTCACATCCACTTCTTTGAATATGTGTCCTCCGTGGATAGTTTCGCTGTGAACACCTGTTCGAAGAGTTAAAACAATCATTCTTTATTAGCCTCATATTTGAGTGAAAGGTTTGGCATTAAACTTCTCAGCAGCAGATTCAGATCATAAGGAGATTGTGTTCTCCAAAAATAGCTGAAGGGCAAGGGACTATTTAAAACTTCCAAAAAAATGAAAATTCTAAAATACTGCTTATTACTTAATACTAAACACTGATATATATATTGTTTTTTTGTTTGCACGTGTTTGAAGCTTGTAAATTAGAAATAAAGTGAACATATATGAGAGTGATAGAAGTTAATGGAGGTGGAGTGAGGTTTGTCGGCTCTTGCTAAACAACATTTCTGGTTTTATTTTTGAACTCATTCCAACAAGGGGTTCAGAGTCTTTTCCAATCATAATACAGCATGACTGACATGTTAAAAATCAGGCGTTTGAAATCAACAGTTGCCATGTTCTCTCAGACCCCTCACCTCCTGTGTCATTTTGTGCCTCTGTCTTGAATGTTGTTTTGATCCCTGTCTGGCGGACCCCCCATGCTGAGAGATCACTGCGGTGTGGTGGTGTCAGAGTGTGTATGTGTGTAAGCTGAAGGACATGGATCCTTGCCAGCATATTTCATTCATGCCCCATATCGTCCAGATCCAGCTGAAGGCAGGGAGGCTTTGTCCCCCAGCCCCACCATCTGCCACAGGCCTCCCGTTCCTTTAACCCTCCCTACAGACACCACCACTGCTAACCTCCACCCTAGTGTGTCTGATTATGCTAACACTGAACAGACTCAAGTAGAGGTGAGGGGAATAAGCCTAATCTATCACAGTATGAGTAATTTTATGTCACTGTTGTAATAAAGGGTGTTTCTATTTTTTATGACCAGTAAAAGTCAAATGATATTTAAACCAATTTTTTCAAAAAAGAAAAAAAGTGAAATATTGTCTTTGTTTTATAATGTAGGATGTAAATGCTTAGTTTGAGTACTTTAATTTCATGATTGAAACTTTCATGTTTTGTTTATGTTGTGGCATCATAAAAAAATTAGGCAAAAATACTTTTTTTTATTTATTTTTTATAATATTCCATTTCTAATTAGTCAAATTGTGTTTAAAAACAACAACAATTTGTTCAAATTCAAAGTATGAATATATTGTTTAATTTTGTGCAGACACTAGTAATTTTGTGAATCACCGTAACAGTATAGAAATTATTCTTCAATTTATTCAACTTGTTGTGACGTTTGAAAGTAAAGTAAATAAAATTTATCAACAGATTATTTGAGAAGATGTATAATTTCTAATTATAATGATTTTTAACACATATTTTTTTTATGTTCTTTTTTTTTTTGGTGTGTCGATTACCGTTTTTTTTTTTTTTTTTTTTTGATGGTAAAACCATGGATAATTTTCAAAAGGGAAAATAATAGATTGCAAATATTTGGGATACATTGAATGCTGTAATTAGCTTTAACATAACAAAGGAGTCAATTAAACTTTTGTCATTTAACTTTCTGTAAAAACGGTAGCACTATCTCTCTATATATACAGTATATATTTTGATCTGTCATTTCCCATTTCTAATTCACTGTATGTATGTAGGAGACACACCAATGCTAGCTAAATTAGCCTTAGCAAAACAAAAGTCAGCAAAAATTGCTCCAAAAATTTTCAAATTTCATATCCATCGCACAATGTTAATAAATACAACATATAATTTGAGATGTGCTGACAATGAGACTAAAAATCTTCAAAAATAATGCAAAGCAGTAATGTAGTATTAACATTATGGCATCAAATATACTGTCAAAACTTCTACTATATGCTCAAATACAGAGCCCTGGTGCCTTCTGGGAACTAGGCTTTTACTGGACTAGGTGAAGTCTTTTGAAGTTTCTTAGTGTCTGGTGATGAACCATGAACAGGAAGGTTACAAGTCTATCTTTAAACAGAAACGATTCCTCCAGGTTGCTTTTATATATAATATTTTGTCTTTTCCGTTTGCCTCCAGACGTATTTTAATGGTTCTCATTGTCTGCATCACGTGGCTGGCATTAATCATGGAAATTCAGAGGGTTGTCTCTATTGCGGAATCCTTCGGAACAAAAGCTGAGATACAGCAGTCACATTCATCATTCTTTTATCTGAATCACAGTTTGCTCCAAGTTTCAGTGTCAAAGCTGTCAGGAATCCCTAATCAGCTAGATAAGGATCAGCGGGACTGAGTCTTTCCTCGGCTTTCATCTGCAGACTGGCTGCATGTGACTAATAGCAGGTTAGTCAGGATGAGCTGACTGAGCTCATGTGTTCGCCAAGCTGCAACTAGCCTAAACACACTCAACACTATGACATTCACAGTAACTATAAATCATGACACGAGCGTTGCTGTCAAACTTCAGAGGAGAGGAAGTTTTTCAGGTTAAACTCCTTGCTGTCACAATGTTTTTTGGGGGGGGGGGGGTTTGCCACATTTTCATTGAAAGAACTGGAAATCAAAGGGAGAGAGGATAAATGAGAACAAAACACAATTCAATGTAACCTGAGCGCAAGAACTCAACATGTCTGGAGCTTCAAGACAATTGTCCAGTAATAGCTAGTGGATTTTGTCACTGTACTGAATGTCTAAATATAGGTCATTTGAGACAGTTTTCCCCATCTTATTGGCAAAAAGTGTTCACCAAGTTTACATATATTTGATCAAAATACAACAGTAATATTGTGAAATATTACAATAAAAAATTATATATATATATATATATATATATATATATATATTAATAATTGTATTGTAACATTCTTTATATATATATATATATATATATATATATATATATATATATATATATTTTTTTTTTTATTTTTTTTTTACTGAAGTCAATTTTTTTTTTCTAAAATGGAACTGTTGCAAGTACACTTTAAATATCTTGCATTTTAAGACTGATATTATGCAGAGATCTTGCAGTCCCTATTAATTGTGAAATTAAAACACATTTTAATATTAAGAAATATGCATGGTGCAATGAATAAAGTTTTGTTATAATTGTTTATCAGTCTTATGTCAAAAGTATGTTAATGGATTTGAAGTATACTTAGAATTAATTAAATGCACTTTAAATAAATTAAGGCATAGGTGTTTCATTTATTTATGTATGTATTTATTTAACTAGGGTACACTGTCACTTTTTATCAATTTAATATATACTGGCTGAATAATTTTGTTCTTTAAAAAATTCAATCTTACTGACCTCAGACTTGTGAATGGTAGTGTGTATATATATCTGTATTTTTTACATATGGTGTTTAATAAAATGATATTTCAATATTCATTATAAAAAATAAAAATAAAAAACCTAAAAAAAAAATGCTCTGTTGCTGAAGGAGGCTCAGATATCACCGTGTGCTTAAATTATAATTAAGGAATGTCTAATATTGTTTTTTTTTTTTTCTTTTTTTTTTTGCTGTGTTGATTTTGCTCCCTGCTGAAGTTGAAGTATTGCACATCTCTGATGCAATCTCATCCAGTCGACAGAGATGAATCCGAGAGAGAGAGACTGAGGTGAAGTCACCTCTATAGCTAATTAATCTGCCGTACTGCTGTATTGGCATGTCCAGCTTTGATTAAATAATTACCTAAGCACTATAAGCTGCTCTGATTAAGTCATAATCCTGAGTGAGCTGTTACAAAATCGGTCACTATGAGTCTATCGTGCTGGATGATGAACTCATTGTTTGAGGCTCAGAGAGTCTTCTGCCACAGCTGACTGAATTCCAGAGATGACTTTTCTCTTTATATGTAGTGTTTTATATCTTTCTTTCTCTCTCTCTCTCTCTCTCCCAGTTCATTCTTTCTCCCTCTCTTTCTCTCTCAGCAGCACCTGTCACTAAGGTCATACATACATTCATCGTGTGTACTGAGCACGCTCCCAATGACCCCCTGACAGGTACGAGCGGGAGCTTGGCAGGAGAATGGAAGAACCCAGAGCAGCATTACATCTCGGGTGATGTGCCCTCTCTGTTGGTACCTGTCTGCTCCCACACATTCCAAAGAGCACAACACATCTTTCTCAGGAAGGAGTAATTTTCTCCTCAGGAAGTAAGGTGTGTCTGGAGAGCGAGCTGTCTCTGGCTGGGAAGGAACAGGGAGCGAGAGGTCAGGGGGCATTGAAACAAGGTGGACAATATATCATTGAGAAGAGAAGTTATATTCAAATGTGTCCTGTTTAGGGGTCAGCGGATGTGGGCTTTACAATGGTCAATGACAAAACTTTAATTATAGGCTGTAGACCAATGTTTATAATACAAATTAGTTCATGCAAATGAAATAACTGTGAAATCCAGAATAATTAAAATGTATATTTTTTTACATTATTTTAATTAATTATTGTTTATAATTATTTAAATTATAGATTATAGTAAAAAAAAATGTACACGGTAACTAAATTCAAATTTAACCCCATTTTTATGCAACATTTTACATCTAAATATTATACAAATATATCAACCTGGACTTCACAATAAATGTAAAAATTAAAATAATAAGAATACCAAATTGTTTATTATTCAATGACAATGTAACCTCTATATTTTAAATAACATAAAAAAGTTGAAAAAATTAGGAAAACCCAAATCTGTAACAAATAACATCAGAATAAGGCATCTACTACATCAACTTTGTTTCCCCTGTCCTAAAAATGTAAAATGAAATGAATGTATTTACAGTATATTATCACCAATGGCCTGTCTATCACTAGTCGTGCTGTTTAAAAACTAAGCTTTTTTTGAAGGGGAAATCCTCGCTCAAATCAAAGTAACACATTGTACTATAACTGATGAGATTCCATCAGATCTGTGTTAAAAGCTTTAGGCAATCTTTATGAACTCTCAGAGAGCTGCCAGGCATATAATTAAAATCATTTCTATAAAAGTCAATTAGGGCTCTTACCCGCTCATTGTTAAAAGCAGGCTTGTGGCACAGCCTCCAGGGATAAATGGATTGGAGGGAGTCGGACACTCAGTTGGGTTTGGGACGATGGGATCAGAGGTAGTCATTCATCACTCACCATCTTACATGGAAGTTGTGACAGGCAGAGGTCAAGCCAATATGGCAGCAGTGAGAAAGATGGATGCCTTTAATTTGGGTAATGAAGAGTTAACTATCTTGGGGAAAGTAGGATGGCATTAAATAGGAAAGCTGTCGGCATCAAAGAAAGTCTTATTTAATTCCTCTCGTTTAATGGAAGACATCGAGAACACAATCCATGATTGACAACGCAGCCCCCAGACATAATTCCCCATAGACACATCACTTAGACTCTATCCCTTGTTAATCTCAAATATAATGAATTGCAAAAGTAAGGTTAAACTGCCAATGTGAATTCATTATCACTAATAGATTAGTTCATAGATGATTTACAGTGTATGGGGATGGGATTTCATTAACATGGAATCGCTTTGATTTAGCTGGGATTTTGCTGGCCTTTTCTGGACCATCAATCTCGCCGCAGTGGTCATTGTCCCTCTTCGGGTGACCTCTACACTTTATTACTCGGCTGAGAGATGAATATTTCCGGTGGCTGATGACCTGCTAGTGAAACAGAATGATTATTGTGTTTTTCATTGCAAGTACAAGACTCCATTTATCTGTTCTAGTGGAATAATAGGAAAAGAGAGCTGTCTGTCAAATGTATCCTTGACCCTGTGAGTTCTTACGACTGACTTTATGGCTACCTTCAGCAAAGATAACCTCGGCTGTAGTCCTAATAATCGCCGAACAAAGACATTTTAATAGCCTCACCTACAGAAAAGAATTTAAATATTATGTTAGGTGAATGCCTATAGTCCTGTCGTGTCCTCTGAGCTCTTTCTTTGTAAGTTTTGGTGGATGGAACTCCAGGAGAAGTCATTATAAGGAAACGTTGGCTATGTGTTCCTTTTTTAGACAAGTAAGTTGTGTCTAGATGATTTTAATGTTTGACTTTCCTTTTATCGCCCTACTTTTAGGTCAGAGCTTTTAATGGCTTTGACTTTGTTTGCTTTTTGTTTAAATGATCAAAGTTGCGGTTGTATGAGGAGGGTAATGCTCTCCTAACAAAAATAGCTAAGTGTCGTCGTGTCCCTTGAGAAGGTTGGAGGAGTGGTAGACAGATATAATTAAACTGAAAATTGTGCTCTGATGGTTTACGTCTAACATTAAAGTCACAATTCTAGATCAATATCTGAAAATGATGAGAAACAAATTGAGTTTGCTTATAAAGATCTTTCAGCGACTTTCAAAGTCAACACATACAGTGCTTTTCAAAGCTGTAATTATTTTTTAATTTGCAGGGCACCTTTGACAACTAGGGAACAAAACAGGAACTGAACCGAAGTAATTTATTTTCCTTTTCAACAAATAGTCAATGGAACAAGACTCTTAACCTGTAGAAACTGTTGATTGACAACCATCAGGTATATGATATGAGATGTTTGTGGTTTATTTTACATTAGGTTTTCAGTTTTTGGAGCCTTGTTGCAAAAATGTTAAACTTAAAACCTTTTTGTGTGTGTGTTTATTTTATATATTTATAAAACATTGTGAATTTGTAACACATTTATACAGTGTAGGTTTATTAACTTAAGTGTTTTGCATTTAGCCTAAATTAATTCAGTATGGGCTTGCTAGTTTGAGACAAAATATTGGTTTGTAGTTATTCCTAAAGCCATAAATCCAAGAAAAGTGCTTATTTAATAATTTATTTCAATACGTTTGGTAACAGGGTTGAACTTGAACTGTAGAAAGAGTACAATACATAAATATTTTATGTCTTTAAATCTACTTCCATGTCCATTAATTACATGTTAATTTAATAGTTTGTCTAACTCGTCTAATAGTAATGTTAGGTAAACTATAAAATATATTTCAGCAAAACATATGGGATTTGAGCCCTAAATGTGCTTTTAAAAAAAGTAATGGGACACTGATTTTTTACTCTATTCATGGAAAGTGCCACAGAAAAACACATTATCACCTAACTACGGCCTGAAGACATGTGTCTCTCAATCAGAAGAACATTCCCACATGCTTGAAAAAAAACCTTCAGAGCGAAACCCGGATAATAAGCAAATGAAAACTCAAACATTTCTTTGGTGCAGATGTTTATTGCCCTTTTTTTCCAGGAAGACAGCTGCCAGCACCAACTAAAAGCTCCTGGGTCATTACTCTATTAAACAGAGCCATGGCCACATTGAACAGATTTACTGTGAAAACACGCTCACTTTTAAACAATTTCCGCCCTTGCTTCTCAGAATGATCAAAAGTGCTGAAGCTGATCCCTTTTCCCTTGTTTTTTTTTTTTTTTTAAAGATGTCTGCTCTACAAAACCTTCTCATGTGTTTCCAGTCTAAATTAAAGGAACTGAGGCTGGAAGCTGTATCTTTTTAAAGGATTTTTCTTCTAGTTTACTAACATGTTATAATGAGATTACTGCCTGAGCACCAGGTGGGAAAGTACAAATTGAAGATTCACTTTGACTTTATTATTCTTTCATTTAAAGAAATATATCACCAAAAAATTAGCAGGAACAATTACTAATGCTTTATCCATTATATATATATATATATATATATATATATATGGATTCTAGTTAGATAACACTCATAAAATAACCATAAAATTGCGATGGAGATACTTTTGTAACCCTTTGGAACTTCTATTTTGAAGAATTCATATTTGCAGTAAATTACAGATTACATGTCAAAGGCAGTGGGGAGTGTGCAAGTTTATGTTTTTGTCTCCTTATAAACTAAACATAGTTCTCATGCCCTGTCCTTCTCATGCACTTGCAGTTTAGCCACACATTGTAATTAGACAGCACCACAGCGCCCAGCAATAACACTTCAAGAAAAATTACATTCAATTTCAAATGTTCCTTATATAAGTGGTCATTGTGGGCTATGGCCTGTCAGAACTATGATTCTAAAATATAATGATGTTTACTGTAAAAACAATATTATTTGGAGGTAAAAAACAAAACAAAAAAACATTTGAATGGTAATTTGGGTAAATTGATGCATAAGATCACTGGGTTACAACTGTTATCAGGTTGCTAACAAAAATGCAAATGCATTGTGCAAATTAATTTATTAAATCTGATCCTAAGTTTGAGTGATATTCTGATGATCAGTTTGAAGATAATTTAATACTTGTATCAAGAGAAACACATAATATTTTTAGTAAATCTAACCTTTAATTTTGCATTATGTAAAGCTGCTAATTACAGAGGGTGAGTTCTCTCAGTAAGGCTGCTGAGCCCAAGGGCCATGGATTCTATGAGGCGTCTTTGAACTGTCACAATTGGGCTTGTGGTGCAAAGATCATAAACGGAAACTTCAGAGTGCAGGATACGTCTGAGAGTGACTAACCGTACACCCTGACTACATCAGAGCTCATCATGTTCTTTCTTTTTACATGAAAGAGCAAGGCCGTGCTTGTTGGACACGGCAGACCATTTCGCTAAGCATGCCCTTTCACAATGAAGCGAGTAAAGCCTTGATTTATTGTGCTTTTTGCATGCCGAGATCTCTTTGGCAGCATAGGCTATTTTCATTTCAGCCTTCCGTCGAATATACATCTTGCTTCAGAAATCATGAGAGTTATCTTGGAACCTTATTTCATCTATTTCCCAAGTATGATTTGAAAAAGTGAAAGTGTGCAGAACTCACTCTCCCTGAACTTTAGTATGTATTAGAGAAGGTTAAGCCTTGGCCATGCAATCCATCAGAATTTGTCCCAGCTTCCCCAGACTAAACATACTCTCATTAACCGGCCTCGTCGCCCCCGAGGGCTCTCTCAGACCATGTTTATTAGCCCAAGACGGAGTGCACACAAACACTCAGGAGGTAGTTGTACAGTGAAAATGTTTCCCTGAATGCACTGGCACACTCGGACAGACTGGGAGTGTGGATGTAGAAATGACAACAGGTGAAATGTTGCCATGTCAAGACACCAGGAGCCTTTGAAAGCAAGGTGATGACATCATTATGCCTGAGCAAAGCATTCCCACGTTTCCACTGCCCCAGTGAAAAGCGAGGCGGTGAGCTGAAACAGAAGCTTTGACTTGTTTTCTCATTGAATTTCAGTGCTTGGATCCTGCTGCTGAGATTCACACATCTATTGGAGCTAGTTTTATGTTGTACTCTTTTCGCTTCTTTGTAGCTTAACTCAAAAAGATGGACATTCGTGGGTTGTGACCACTCTTCTGGGGTGTTTTAGTGAACAGTGGTGCTCTTTAGGGGTAGACAAGGGAGCTGTTGATTGTGTTGGTGCGTCATGTGATAGACATTCCTGAGAAGTGTCAGGCGTCAGCTGTTTATACTTATGACAAGTACTCGGGTGTCAAATTTCTGTTAAACATCAAAATCTTGAGGGAGTGCAAGAATTGTGACACCCTACAGCCTACATTAGCATTGGTTTGTGAGTGTGAAACAGTAACGTTACAGATGTCTTCTGAGGAAGACAGTTTGAAACTGTAGCTTGCTAAGCTACAAGCTACACTTTGTTTTGAAAACATCTGGCTATGTTACAAGCAAGTAACTATTTTAAAGCTAGTTCTTTTAGAAAATATGCAGATAGCAGTTTAGTCAGAGATATATTTTCTGACATAAGGAAAGTTTTTAAACTAATGACCATTCTCAGATAGAGCTAAAAATACACTTAAAAAAAAAATGAAAATGAAAATGCTAACTCCAAGTGTTTGAAACAATACCATTATCATCTCTGTGTAAACTATAAACACACACATTTGTGAAAACAGTGATGTCATGCACTTGCCTATAACATGTTCCATTAGGATGCATGAGTTTCTTTACATAATGATATTGCCAATTATATTCGCCTGACATGCATAATAGAATAACACAGTACGTTTTTTGTTGTTTAAGTTGATCCGAGTGAATGGATATTGTTTTGATGACATTGACATCTGTACATGAAACTTTTCAATAACACAAAGGAACCACTTTTCCTTTGTGTAGTACATAATTGTAATGTAAACATACCCTTATTTAGTATAGCCTACTATGTAAAAAACATAATATAATAATAATAATAATGAATTGTATACAACTGAATTTAACTAAAACAACTGAATTTATTTATTTATTTATTTATTTATTTTAATAGACCTCAATTATGTGCAGGGACTCAGGTATTTTATTTTATTTCACATATATCACAAAGTTAATAGAACAAAAAGAGTTTAGTTCAGTTTGCTGTCTCACTACTCAGTTTTTATTTGTGCTGTCAAATTATTAATCACATCCCAAAAAGTGTTTGTTTACTTAATATACAATATGTGTGTATACTGTGTATATTTATTATGTCTATATAAATAAAAACATATGCATGTATATATTTAAGAACAAATATGTTATGTTTATGTTTTAAATATATTTATATATAATATGAAATATAAGAATATGAATATATAAATGTATAAACATAAATATTTTCAAAATATATAATGTATGTGTGTGTATTTATATATAAATATTAAACTTACACAGTACACGTTCATATATATATATATATATATATATATATATATATATATATATATATATATATATATATATATATATATATATATATATATATAATATAAACAAAAACTTTTATTTTGGATGCAATTAATCATTTGACAGCATAGTTTTTACTTACCAACAGTTACAGTATGTACAGTGTTACTATTTATTAGGGTTCAGCAAGACTGACCTAAAATAAAGGAAGCAGTCACTTTTTGGCGTCTTATATGAATTTATAACCCAATTTATTATGCTTGTCTCTGCTGAGTGTTCATTTAAATATTTCTTCTTTAATAGTGTGTTCTAATTATGCTTAAGAACTTTCTGCTTTAAGAAGTCAGGTTTTCGATTATACTGATTTGCAGAGTAAATTGCATCCCCTGTGAAACTCATTACTGTCCTAGTAGTTTCTTGTCTCACATGAATGCGTCGGAACATTAAAAGTGTATTTTCATCTGGCAGATGGTGACTGTTAGAACAATTATATGTTTTGTTTACAATTTTCCCACATTTATATCATTGATTGTTTATTCCGCACAGGTTCAGCTTATCGAAGTACAGAATGTACATAAATGTAAAACTCCTGAGATAACATTAACAACAGCATCTAGATGCGTTCCCTTTGTCAAAGCAACTCCGGATAGGATGCAAATACCTGTACCATCCACACACTACATATGATGCTATCAGGTGATCACTCTATTTGCATAAAAATACCCTTTCAAGACAAGGACCACTCCATAAAAGCAAGAGGAATATTCAGGAATGTGTTTTGTAAGTGAGAACTGTATTTGCTTCTCTATGGGCCCCTATAACAATCCCTTTCTCTAGCCATTGTTAACTCATCAGATAGCAGTCAGAGGAGGCCCACCTGTCTAGAGGCTATGCAGAGGAGATGTATCCATGCATCTGCAGCATCAGATAACCCTTACCCTGACTCTGTATTGATCTATGCTTCAGTGCTCTCGCATAGAAACAGCTGTTTCAAATAGTTCAGATAACTGAGGGAATATGAGGCAGATTTATTTATTTATTTTATTCAGTTCATTTTGTTAAATTGTATGGTTAGATTGATACAGGCAATTCAGTTCAGGAATTAGAGTTTAGATAACTGAGGATATATATACTGTGATTAAAGCTAGATTTTCAACATCAATACTTCTGTCTTCGGTGTCACATGATCCTTCAGAAATCATTGTAGTATGCTGATTTGCTGTTTAAGAAACATTGTTATTATTGTTAATATATAAAACAGCTGAGTAAATTTATATTCATTATTCTTTGATGAATAGAGAGATCCTAAGGTCAGCATTTATCTAAAAAAAAAGAAAAAGAAAGAAAAAAAACACTTTTGTAACATCATACAAAATTTCATTCAAATGCTTGGAGTCGGTTCATGTTATTATATTTTATTTATAGAAATGAAAACATTTATTAATTATGCTTATGCTAAATTGCTTTAAATTGATCAAAAGCGATGATAAAGATTTCTATTTCAGATAAATTATGTTCTTCTGAACTTTCTATACATCAAAGAAACCTGGAAAAATATATTCAGCTGTTCTTTATTATTATTATTATTATTATTGTTATATATATATATATATATATATATATATATATATATATATATATATATATATATATATATATATATGTATATATATATATATATATATACTTTTTTTAAGCAAATCAGAATATTTGAATTTCTTATTATTATTATATAAATTTGAGTATATATGTATGTGTGTTTGTGTTTATGTATTCTTGATTACATATACACAATGGATATTTTAAAATGGCCTTGTTAAGCAAAGCAGGTTGTCATACAGCCAGTCATAATAATAATGATTCTTTTCAACACAATATTTCAACTCTAGATATATTTATTTTGGAAGAGTGAGTTGCAAAACACATAATCGGATGCACATGTGGATAGCAACACCAAAGACCACCAATGCTTATCTTGTTGACTTACCTATTCCATTGCGTGTGTGTGTGTGTGTGTGTGTGTGTGTGTGTGTGTGTGTCGGTGAGGTTTATCTGCTTTGTGTGAACTAAATGTCCCACAAGGATAGTAAAACATGTAATCACCTATCAGGCATCAGTCTTCATATAGAAAACTTTCTAATAAACATGCAAAACAATGTCTTAATGTAAATGTACAAATAAAAAAGGTGTCAAATTTAGGGTTAGAAAGTATCATTAGGTCAGTATTAAAAATAAATGAATAAAAAATAAAAGAAATCAATCGAAAGTCGACTGCCATGATAGAAAAACAAATGTGTGTGTGTTGTGCACAGCAGTCAAGGGAGAGAGGATGTCTCAGATTTCCCTGCACAGAGACCCTCCCTTTTTCAGGATGACTCACACCTCTGCAGTGGCTGACACTCTCACCTCATTCACAGCCCTTAACGAGCCATGCTAATGAGCGGCACATCATTAGGCAGCGCTGATTCACCTCTGTTTGTGAGCCTATCACAAGAACGATGATGTAACCAAAGCAGTAGAGCAGACCGAAACCATAGGTACCTGTTCATTCAACATTTCTGCTCTTGTCCAATAGCCGAGGAGGATGTCTTGGCTTCAGATTTCTGTGTTAAATATAATTTAATTTTTGTTTATTTTTTTTATTTTTATTTAATTTTTTTTTTTTTTTACAAATGGATGACCTTGAGATTTTATGGGGGATTGGATAAATGTGAGAGAGTGGGGGCAGGTTTTTGGTCACTCTTTTTGCTTCTGTAAGATTGTCGTATGTGCTCGAGCTTTACCTTTATTAGCAAAACTAGTCACATGTCCACTACTCAGGGCAGTTTCTTCCATCATCAGAGGTAAGGGTGATGTAAGGTCTCTCAGGGGCTAGTTATTGCCCTCTAGGGGACGGAAAACATGAGATGCATAGTTCCAAGTAACATTACTGACTGTTAACCACAGTGGGCAGAGAAGATATGTGTTTGGTTTGAATGAAGCTTACAGAGAAATGACATTTACTATTCCCTTTAGCTGAGAAAACTGAAAATGAATTTATTCCCAGGCAGAAATAAGCCACTTTAGACAATCACAAGTCATTTGCTAAATGCATAGCTCTAAGAAGCTATAGCCTTTTTCATGTTGGTAAATAATTATATAACAAATAAATGCATAATTAGAATTTTTATTTTTTTTTGAAAACTGAAATTAATATTATTGTAAAAACCACTCTGTTTTATATAAAAAATAAAAAAAATACAATTATATTGACAAATACACATATAGAGACAGATACACTGGTGTTAAAAGGTATACATTTTTCAGTGTTTTTTTATTTTATTTATTTTTTTATTTTATGTATCACACATCCATGCATAATTGATCATTGATTTTTGTTTTGATCAAACCTCAGGTGGGATTTGGTGTGTGCTAGTGTGGATTATTGATTTAATGTGGGAGGATTGTTTTATCATTGTTATTATTTATTTATTCATTTTTTATTGTAGTTTAGCCGATAATTAGATTCCTGTTTCCTTCATACACTATAAAACATAAAACATACAACTGTCATGGAAATTACAGCAGTATAACAACTACTATCTAAATTAAGGTTTTATTTTTTTTTATTTTATATATTTATTAAATAGGGAAGGTTATAGTAATGTCTGGGTATAGGGAATAATGATAATTTAACATTATTTTCAAGTTTTTTTTTCTTCTTCTTCTTCAGCTAATTAAACACACAGAACAGTTGTTACAATCTATCCTAGAATGACTGTTTTATTAAAAAGCTTTTCTTCCTCTAAAACCATCCCAACAGACAGAACATTTCCTTTCATTGAAGAGTCACCCATATATGAACACAGGAACAGTGTCCAAGCGCCACCTTCAGTATTTTATTAAGAGAGAGTGTGTGGAGAGCGAGTGAAAACAGCTTCCATATACACAAATTTTTTCACAACATACGACTCGCGCCTATAGTCTCACATCGTAAAGGATTTTGAAACATTTGGTGCGAACGGTTTGTTTGGTTTCGCTTGTTTACGTGTTGACACTCGCATTCCCCGTTCAGTTTATCTAGTGATATGCGCGTCTCGCGCAGCGTGGGTCCAGACGGGAGTGCGTTAAGGGTTAAAGCGCGCTGTATGGAGTCTGTAGGGCGGAGTGGAAAGGATGTGATTGGAGCGCTACCCATGATGTCATGTAGATGAAAAAGCCAAGAAGTAGTTAAGAAGGCGGTTTGTAACTCTGGAAAGAGTGGGTGAACCTCTGAGGCGCAGAGAGCAGACGCACGCGAGCGATATTTTGGACTGACAACACAGAAACGGCACCATGGTGCAGCAAACGGACAACAGCGAAACGGACAGCATGTCCAGAGAAGCCACCGACTCCGACGAAAGTGAATTCATGGTTTCGATAAACCCAGACTGGTGCAAGACAGCGACCGGACACATAAAGCGACCGATGAACGCGTTTATGGTGTGGTCTAAAATCGAGCGGAGAAAGATCATGGAACAGTCTCCAGACATGCACAACGCCGAGATCTCCAAACGCTTGGGGAAGCGCTGGAAAATGCTGAAGGACAGCGAAAAGATACCTTTCATCAGGGAAGCCGAAAGACTCCGGTTGAAACACATGGCTGATTATCCTGACTACAAATACAGACCCAAGAAGAAACCAAAGCTGGACAGTTCCTCCAAACCCTCAGCGCCATCTCCAGAGAAGTCCTGCAACAAAATGTCCAAGAACTCCAAGAAATGTCCCAAACTGAAAGCGAACAAGACGGGACGCAAGTCGTCTCACGGCTACGGAGACGAGTACGCGTTTAAGAGCATGAAAGTTTCAAAGACTGTCATTAAAAGTGAATTCACGGATGAAGACGACGACGACGACTCAGAGGAGGACTCCTCTCGAGTCCGGGTGAAGGAGGAGGAAGAAGATCCGATCCAAGCCTACAATGTAGCGAAAGTTCCCGCCAGCCCAACTTTGAGCTCGTCTACAGAGTCCGAGGGCGCCAGCATGTACGAGGAGGTCCGGAACAACAGACTCTTCTACAATTTCAAAAACATCACCAAGCAGAGCACAATGTATCCAGCATCCGTCTCACCAGCATCCTCTAGGTCAGTTTCCACTTCTTCCAGCTCGAGCGAAGACGCGGACGACTTGCTTTTTGACTTCAGTTTGAACTTCGCCTCCTCCGCGCAAAGCTCGGAGCTGGGCCACCAAAACCCAGGGAATCTCTCCCTCTCTCTGGTGGATAAGGAGTTGGAGTCTTTTAGTGAGGGCAGCCTCGGCTCCCACTTTGAATTTCCAGACTATTGCACGCCTGAGCTCAGCGAAATGATAGCTGGGGACTGGCTCGAAGCGAACTTTTCTGACCTGGTTTTTACATACTAAATAAGACAAGTAATAACATACGGGAGAGGTATAATGCTCTGTTCTGTACGTATTTCTTTCATCTGCCTTCTTCTGGTGGTCCACACATAGGGGCTTTGCGAAGGAGGCAAGTATGGCAAGCCATTTTAGCATTTATTTATTTAAACTATATAGTGTCTGTGCCAGTGTTACTAGTATCATGTGTTGTTTTTTTTGTTTTTTTTTTTTGTTTTTTTTTATTACGGGTAGGTATTCCAATGGTGACTATTCTATTTACTTCATAGCACTACAGTGATACTAGTCACTATTCTAGTAGTCTACTTACCTCACTTGTTACACTAGTTTACTTGTCATATGTAAAGACAGGTCAGAATAGCTTCTGAATAGGGCAATTCAGAATGTTACAAATAAAAACTTTTCAGTTAATGTGAAAAAAAAAAAAAATACCCTGGAATGATAACCAACAAATAAATGAATAAATAAAAAATCACGGAATAAGTACCAGTATTTAATAAAATAGTAGTGACATTTAGTAAGATACTAGTCACTATTGTATTATTTGCTAGTGATCAAAATAAAATACAGTAGCAAAAAATAGATACTAATTAGTTTGAAGGAATAAATGTTAAAATGGTTTGCCATATGAGAGGAGATGTTTGGGGAATTAGATGCTCATGAAGCTGGTACTGTAGCAAAAAAGAAAAAAGTCTGCAGACCTTTTTTTTCTGGCAGCATGACAGGGTTTTATGGATTTTTCTGTAGGTCTACAATTACTGTTCAACTAAAGCGGACCACAAAGGGAAAATCTGAGAACTTCTATGCATCTTATACCCTCTTTCTAACTGCAGGGAGCTGAAAATGTAAAGACTGTGGACTGACTCAAAGCAAATCTGTGAACTATTACCGTTCAGGACGTTTCTTTCAAACGTGGTTTAGTCATTTCTAAATGCCGGAACTTTTTTTTCTTCTTTTTTTTTTCTTTTCTTTTCTTTTTGGAACCGATTCTGTTTACCTACTGGTTTGAAACTTAAGCAGCCTAAACCTCCTTAGAGTTGCAGGTGTTAGAGGAAGCATTTTGATACATAACAGACCTCATCTTTTTAAAAGAAAGCAAACTATTTTCAGGCATATTTTTGTACAGTTAAAAAGGGAATGTTCTTACTGGGCACTCAGTGAGTTTCAGGCACTTCTTCCCTTTATCATTTGTTTTAAGCATGCAAGGGGGTCCTGGTTTAAGGATTAAGTTTAAATTAAAACTTGCATCAAAAATGCCTTGTGATTTTAAGCTAGGTTTTGTACAGCTGTAGATCAAATTTGTTGAGTATTTGTAGAACATATGGCATTGGGGAGGTGGGGGGATGCATACCTCAGTGCTGGTATTAGTTTCAAGATTGTATATGTACTGTAAAATAGTAAAGTTAGGAGTTTATGTATATCATACTCGTGATATGTGGGTGGGTCCCAAATCGCAGGTGTGAGACTGGATTTTTTTTTCTTTCTAATGGCACATACTGTTTCCCCTTCATTTTTTGTGCAATATATTTACTTGTAAATGCAGACCATCTACAATATTTTTTTTTTTTTTTTTTTTTTTTTGCATTTTTTGTAGCAAAATGATGGGCAGGCAGACTTTTGCTCTGTCAACATCATTATTGGTCATGATGCTGAAGTCATTAATGAATAAAGAAATCAGCTGGAACTGATCGTAACTGAATATGGTCATACAGTGTGCTTTTCTGTGGAGAAAAACCCCACCATTTCTCTTTAAACTGACCCACAAAAATTGGACAATTCATGTCCTGCAACAAATTTGAAAATGACTCAGTTTTGAAAATGTGCCATAATGGGCAAATAATGAATGTCGGTGGTCTGGCTGATGAAATACCAAGAAAGCAAAAAAAGGTACATTCCATATCCTTGTTTCATATGATGAAACATTTTATTTTCAACTTAAGACTGCCGTCTTTTTCTATTAAAAACAACAACACATTAACCATAAACCTGTATTTTTGTTTCTTGCACTTAAACATATTTTGTTTATTTTTATGTGGGTCTTACATGAAGTCTGTTTTGATACAAGGTTTGGAATATGATGGACTCTTTGCCAGGGAAAAATGGCGAAGTACAAGGCAGTCTAGCCTCACATTCCAAATGTGAACCTCTCTTTGACTCATCTTTTAATAAACAAATACTTACCACCATACAATCTCCTCTCAATTTGTTAAATGAAATGATGTCATTGTTTGTATTGTATAAGTAGGCTACCCATAAAAATAGGTCAAAAAGCTTTACATAATCTGATTTTAATTTGAAAATATACATCTTTCCTGACAGGAACCAGTGAAAACCCACCAGTTTAAATCAAAACAATGCTCCCCTTCTCCCGTTCGAAGCAGCGGCCCCTTTAAGAAATCAAATTTTGCGCTGTTTGAAAGCGGGGTCCTGTGATTGGTGGGATTTTGTGGTCTGTTGGAGTGAAGAGGAGAGACGCAGCATGAATGCTTCACAGCTGCCACTAATCACTGCCGGAGAGCCCACCTCCTCCCATAAAGCCCTCCAACTCACACTGCCCTCTTTTTTGTACTAGTGACCAGTCATGCAGCTTAGAAAAATGGTTTATAAGCAATAATAAGCAATCACTCTTAAATATAATATACCCCTTAGACATTTCAAATCGATATGCATTTAAGAACATGATTACTGCAGCATTAATGCGCCTTTAGTCTTGGAAGCATGCAAATGCATGAATGGATGAATTTACTAAATGTTGCATGGAGTTCACAAAAAATGTAATATGCAATTTACCCTCTTTAAATACCTAAATACATAATTTTGGCTACATAGCCTTTTTTATTTCTTTCTAAATTTCTGATGGCGTATTTCTGCCATGGAATAGAATAAAATAAATAAAATAAAAGGTAACTGTGACCTTTAATTTGACAATTCTAACAAAAAAAAAAAAAAATGCAAGTTATAAACTCATGATTGTGACTTTTCGTCTCTCAGTTCTAACTTTTCCCTCCTTACATTGTGAATTCATATCTTTTAGTTCAAAATGTTTCTTCTCTGAACTGACTTGCAATCTATTAATTCTTACTTTTTTTCTCAGAATTGTGTTTATATCTTCCAATTCTACATTTATCTCGCAATTCTGTGTTTATATCTCATAACAGTTATCTAAATGAGCAAGAAGCAGCTTTGAAGAGCCATGGAGAGCAAAGATAAATGCATTACATCATCTCAAAGTAATCGTAAGTGTTTGACATGCATGGATGTACTGTATGTATTTAGTTTGGCTATTAAGTCAGTCGGGGCATCAGTAATAAAACATTTATCTGGCTATTACTTTACCTGACCTCTTGGTCAAAGTTACTAATGGATTCAGGGAGCGATTCCCCACAGAATGTGCACATTGATTTTGTGCTCCTCTGAAATATCTGGTCCGGCCTAATGCCACCGGAACGCAGTGAAATGAAATTAGTGACCCGTTAAAATTTCCCTCCATTTCCTCTTTAAATAAATGGAAATTTGAAATGCTTGGGAGACACTGAGTAGGATAACATCTATCAAGTCCAGCAGTTGGAAACTGGTGACAAAAGAAAGTAATTTCCAATGCTTTGAGCTCTTAAATCATTCATAAAATCTGGATGTCATGGCCAAATGCCACATGTGACATCTACATAAAGGCTCCTGGCAAGGAAGCTGATGGTTAAAGAACATTTTTAGATTGGATGTGTTGCTCAAAATCTTAGCAAGTCTTCCTCCAAGATGATTTGATGCTTTGGGCTCCACATCTATGTCATTCTGCTTCAGCTACCTCAGACAATAACAATAAATTGGACCATGACAACAAAGCTGTTTTTCTCTCTCCAGTGTAGAGTGGAGTCACCACGTGAGCGCTGCGTTCTTAATATCCCCTGCTTTGTCAGATGTGCCTCTATGCTTGGCAAGACAAATGCTTTCCAATGTTTATTGCTATCAGATATATCGCACCTCCTCGGAACTTAAAGTGCAAGAAAAAAAGCTTCACTATTGAACGGGTAATAGGAAATGCATTTTGGCAATTGTGGTGACATTCTTCTTGTGCAAAGGAAAGGATGACCTGTTATGTTCCTGTCACTTGCTGTCCATTCTTTGCATTGCATGTCAGTCACCAGACTACTGAGCCTCACAAGATTTACTTCCTTTGTTGTGCAAAGTGTTAGAATGTAGCGCCATGGGCGGGTGTTTAGTACACCACTACATAGGCCTATTTAGATTTTATTTTTATTTTACTTATTTCATATTATATTTTATATAAACAATGTGTAACTTTAGAAATTTTTATTTATATATCAAATATATAATTTATATGATAATGTATAATGTAATATAATCATTTACATTTTATATATATTTTAATTACATTTTACATAAATATAAATGTATTATAATCCAGTATGGATTATAGAAATGAAATACTTGTAATTAGAATGAATTATGTTTTAAAATAAAGTAACTTTTTATTAATTACATAATCACTTAATATTCACAAAATGTCAGTAAATTATTTATAATTTAATGATTGTTCCTAATGTTTTATTCCTTTTTAGAAAGTGTTTATTTAACATTATTTATTTATATATTATTTTTTTTAGGATTTAATTAATTATTAGCTTTTCATCACTTTACAAACATTTATTTACAAATTCCAGTTTGGTAAACCCCTATGTAATGTTATGTTTAATGCACTTCATGTTGTTTATAGCAAAGCATGGATTCAATTTTTTTTTTTTTTTTTATCAGTATGGTAAAATAATTATTTTATACTTGGGTATATACTAAAATGTTACTAACTACAAGTTTCATCATGTTATTTATATTCAGCAATATAATATAATATAATATAATATAATATAATATAATATAATATAATATAATATAATATAATATAATATAATATAATATAATATAATATAATATAAAAGTATATGTTTCATTCTTTAACTCGCTGACCATCGTTGCACCAAGCAACATCTTTAATCTTTTTGTCCTTTAGCATTGAATAAATTCTTTGTTAATAGGTTTGCATGTGCTGGCCCTTCGACAGGCCTTTAGAAAGAGCCCTGACCCCTGCTGCTCTGCTGAGATTTGTGGTGTGTCCCTAGAGACCCTTGCTTTGGCCCAGCACCTCTCCACATCAGGGAACATTTTCAAAATGTAAACATGAGCTAAGCTGGATTTGCACTGCCAGGCTCAGAGATAATACAGCATGCCTATGGTGGGTCAGTTGCTTCTTCCATTGACAACATATACTCCCTAAATTCAAAATAGCACTTAAACTGGTGCACTTTTGGGCCAAGGCTATTTCAAACCATATTACACAATAGTGCATTACTCTGTTTTAATCATACCACGTAATCATGGCCGTTTTTTATCATTAATCTAAAGTTATTCCAGTGCGATGGAACATACTAAGCTGGATCCAGAGATTAATGCCATGGTTTAATCTTACTCAAGAGTAGTAACACAAATTTGGTGGTTTAGTTTACTTCTAGAAAAGGGTACCTAGTTTATTTATGTTAAGTAAGTTATATTTTACCCAATCTGTTGCTATAGTGCGAGAGGAAAACTTTGAATGTATTCTAAATCCAAAGGTAATCTACCGTCTGTGATCACACTGAGAGCAATATTAGAGTTTTACTGCTCACTGCTCCCTTGTATGTTTTTTCTATCTACTTGTAAAAGTCTGTTTGGATGGCTGCCCAGATACATGGATTTAGGTATGTAATTTTCCCCATTTTTTCTCTCTTCCCTTCTTTTTTTCTTTCCCCTCTCTCTATGCAGAGAGACCAGAGAAGCCCATTCGGCACAGACCTCTCTATATGTTCGTGTTTGTTTATAATTCAAAGCACTTTCATTGTATTTTGTTCTTTTTACACGCAGAATCTGTAACAAAATTGCTCTTTATAAGTGTTACAGAACTTGGCTCTCAGGAATGAATATGAAGTTCCCTATTCTCTCATACAAGTGATAACGGTTGAAAACTTTCCGGGTCTAACACAGCCCCACCCACCCACAGCCTCCCTCTCAGGCCAAACACAAGCAGTAAAGAACAATAGCTTAAGGGTATACAATTTTGACCGAGCCAGCAGCAACTGCTTGTCCATTCACATGCATCTGTAATTTAATACTGTTCTGAGGCCTTGACTGGGCCCTCCCATTCTTGTTCACTATAGAAGCTTTTTCCAATGCACTCTGCCCAATGACTATTGTAATCCCCAATGTCCCCTGCTTTCTCTTTCAATTCAGATGTTACCCGGGTTACCCCATTAGGGCTACTCTTCATAGTTTGCATCAGCATGGGGTCTAATTTGAAAGTCCCTACTGCTTCAGTAAATAATTAGCACATCAAACCTCCCTTAGGCTCCTCACAGGAATCTTAGGTCTCGAGAAGAGGTTTATTTTGATGAATGCTGTGCTACTGGATTCAGAAATGGTGAATTTTTACTTCCATCTGACATTCTATCAGGTGTTAATATTGAGTATACCTTGAAAATGAAGAGAAAACAAAAAAGAAATGTGCATTTATTCACGCCCTAGGCTTAACAGCTGGAGTTTTTGCATTTGTAAGTTGGGTAAAAGACTCATGAAGTGCCAAAGAGATTGGCGGTTGCATGCCAGAATGGGAAAAACAAGTGATGAAATGAGTTAGCAATTATGCAGCCTACTGACAGACCCCTGAAATTCGTAGTGCTCTAGTTTTTCGTAAGCTGTTTTTGCCCTTTAATTTGGACTATAGCAGATGTTTTCAGTGGTGTTAAACTGTGAAATATGAAGTGAAAATCAGTTCACTGGTCTTCAAAGAGTTTCTTGAATGTCTGCATTCATTCCTTGAAATTTTGCTATGAATTGTGAATGAAGTCTAGGTTGAATAGACAGAGCCCTCACTAATGGGTTGTTTAATGTAAAGAGTATCACACAAGTGTGGTTAAGTAGTGTGTGAGAGAAGAATGATGTTCAAATAGTAATTGATGCGCATTTGAAATAGGGATATTAAACATTATACAAATATTCACAATGTGGTATGACTGCCATTGGTGTTAATGTTTTGTGTGTAGTGGTAGACCGGGTGTCATTGCATATTACCCTGATTTGATTCACTAGTGCAGTTCACTCTCAGTGATTCACTCTCAGTGTGATTAGATTCTACTTACTGATATACGTTACTGAAAGTTGATTTGGTAAATGTTTGGTACAGATTTAGTCAGTTCATTCAGACTAATTCAAAATGGTTGAACTGTATGCTCTTTTATATATATTTTTTTATATTTATTTATTTTAAGAACTAGAATCCAAATAAAGATTATGATTAATCTCTTCAATGTATGGTAATTGTTTGGGATTTCCACTATTTTCTATAATGCTAATCACTTTGTGATGCTAGTTATGAAGCTGTTTTCACTTTTCTTAGCATGTTGTTTTCTGAGACCAATAATTAAACATTATCGACTGCAGACGCCCCACACTCCCCACTCACTTCAGTCCCAACAAAGCATAACATTTTAAAGCCAATTTTGAGAACTTGTCACTCTTAATAATTAATCGCTGCACGATAAACAATTCATATGCAGTACAGCCAGATCTATATCCATTATGGATATGTGTAATAGTCATTAAATATACATTTCACTTTCAGCTTCAGTTTCTAGATTTCTGACAAAACAAACAGGAGAATTATGGGAGGGTGGGAATTCCGGGAGTCGTAGGCTCTAGCATCGAACAAGGGAGGTGATTTTATTGGTTCCCCAGAGTTTCAAGAGCAGCACAAGCCTCATAGTCCGTACGAAAATAACACAACGTCTGGTCCCGGTGACAGCAGACAGGTTGCCACAGAGGGAACAAACAACACACAGGCAGAAATGCAGAATGCAGCTGTCTGTCATTTGTGGTGACTGCTTGTTAAAGAGACCTTGAAGACATTAGGGGGACATGTTTTTCCCTTCTTCGGTTGCACTTCCAACACGCACTGTAACCCTGTAGGCCTTGTCTATTTCGAGGAGCAACTGATGATAACTCTGCTGGATAGATAGTGAGATGGTAGACAGTGAAACCTCACTAGATGGGCGTCAAAACTTGAATGTCCAAATGGGGATGTGTTTTTTGTAAATTACACATTTGATGTCAATCACATACACAACTAGGTCATAAAAAATGTAACAGCATGACTGCTAGCAGCAGCCTTTTCTATGTTCTTGAAGCGTGCCAGTGTATATACACGGTGAGCCATGTCATTGTTTGTTTACAGGCTTCACCTCCCTCAACCCGCTAGCCGTCTGCTTAGCACAGCAGCTATTTACAGCGTGCTGTGAGATGGGGCCGCGACTGGCATCAAAAGGAGTCGCTCATTGATTTTCAAACATACATTATGCTAACATATATTACCAACGAAAAAGTGCTTGCTTGACTGTCAATGTTTAAGATATAGGTAAGGCAAGGGTTAGCATAGAGAAAGATGGAAGAGGTCATTCTTATTATGTAGTGTTTTTTTTTTTAAATCTGTAACATTGTTAATTTAAATGATTATTTACACAATGCCAAGACAATTATCAGGATGCCTAAGAGGATGGAGCCACTCTAGGTGAAAATAAATCACATTTATGATTCTTTAGTGAGGGATTGACATTTATATTATATAGTTAGCTCAACTAGAAGATAATTTATGTTTTATCTTTGATTTTTTATTATATTATACCAATTTCTGTAATGTAACAGTATGGGATTTTCATTCATCAAATCAATTTCTAGTACTTGTAATCATATTTTTCAAACAAAAGTGATATCAACTGCTGAAAGATATGTTCCTGCATCAACATCTTCTGATGATCCTGGATCAACATTATTGTCCAAAAATATAGGCTTAACAAATCCCTACCCCTAAACCTAACCCAACCCATAATTTATTCCTAAAATCAGTGGGAAATGATAGCTGATTAACAAGGGTGTAGATGCACCTAACCCTGATTGGAAGCCTAAAACAGATATTTCCTGAAAAGTTATATCTCAATTCTGATTGGCTGATTGGATTGCTGTTCCAGGATCAACAAGGATGTTTACCCAGGAACATGTTTTACTTGGTGAAATCACACTCACCCGAATAGAGCCCTGCATGCCTGGCCCTTGTCAAACAACTTATGCAAATTCTCGGCCCAAGTCTAACTGGATACCGTAATTATTATTTTTTTTTTTATCTCTGTTCCCCATTACATAGATATTAAAATAGTTAAATTTTGGGTTTTGGAACATTTTATGTTTGTATAATTCATTTTTTTTTTAAAGGAAAGACCAAGCTGCAGCAGCAGACAGTGAGTTGAGCATTATGCGTGATCAATTTGACCTTCTCAAACCAACACGAATTGCCTGAAATAAACACTTATGACATAAAACACTTCATGCATTTCACAGTATTAATTTAACAGTTTAACCTGGATATCCAATCATTTGTGCAGGGTGGACGCTAAAGCCGCTTAGCAGGACATGGATGCGTCAGTGTGATCACTTGCATTTTTAATTTGTAATTTTTATAACTTTTATTTTGGATGTGATATATGTGTGTGTGTGTGTGTGTGTGTGTGTGTGTGTCTATATATATATATATATATATATATATATGAAGAGAGAGAGAGAGAATGTGAAATTGTTATTATTATCCACGGACGATCATCTATATAAATTAAATTAAATTAAATTATTAGTATTAGTAAAAGTATAAAGTATTAGTAAAAATAAATAAATCTTAAATAATAAAATCTAAAACTGCATACTCTCTTTCTCTCTATCTCTCTTTATCTAAATGTATGAAAATGAATAAATGATCACCAAATGAAACAGTATTTCTAAGAAAACGTCTGAAAATGTCTATACAGTACAAATTAATAAATGCGTAATTATTTTTTTTTTTAACTTTTATTTATTTTAAATAAATTGTCTTTTTCATTTTAGAAGTAACTACTTTAATTAGTAGTTCCCTTTCAGTCGGTCACTCTCGACGTCATGACGATGACTGACAAAATCACCCCTTCCAGTACCCTGTGCCCTATTAGGTGTAGGCCGAGGTTTGGAACAAGTAGTTCCACTCACCTTTGTCAAAGCAGTAGCTCACTGAGTGAGATTGGATAACACTGGGAAAATGTACCCATTTCACTTGGAACAGGGACGCTGCGGAAGCCCCATCCTTCCCGAAGGAGTTTTTGGGAGCAAATACACATATAGCATCCATTTAAGTGTATATGGAGAGATTTGAGGTGATTAAAACCCTCTTGGAAAGGCAGAAATCTAAGGCTATACCGTGGACTATTCACACACGAGTACCACTTAGGTCTCAATATGGAACTCAGCCTTCCATGGTTCTCAAGGATTCATCATGAAGGCCTGGCGCTGGATTTTCTGCTGCGTCCAGCTGCCTAGCGTGATGGATTATCTCAACAAGGTCTACAGTACTGACACTCTGGAGCAAGCCAACACTAAGTGGTCTCTTAGTGCCATTACCCATTTGAGGTGAGAACACAGGAGGATACCGGCTCTACACTAAAGGCATAGAACCTAGCGAATGTATTAGGGGTCGCCCAGCCCGCAGTCCTACAAATATCTACAGTGAGGTGCCACAAGCCAGCGCCCAGGAGGATGCAACACTTCTAGTTGAGTGAGCTTGCAACCTGAATGGGCAGGGCACACCCTGTGCCTGATAAGCCAGGGTTATGGCGTCCACAATCCAGTGGGCCATCCTCTGCTTAGAGATGGGATTCCCCTGCTGCTAGCCTTCGTTACAGACAAAGAGCTGGTCTGAGGTCCTGAAGCTTTGTGTCTGTTCTACTTAGCATCTCAATGCTCAGACAGGACAAAGCCAGGACTGGGTTTGCCTCCTCAGACCTGTTCACCACTTGGTCTTTGAAGGGTGTAGCGGGACTGACTGGTACCTTGGGCACGTAGCCAGGTCAGGTCCTCAGGATTACCTGTGAGTCAGCTGGCCAAAACTCTAGGCACGAATTGTCAACCGAAAATGCATGCAGGTCCCTTGCCCTCTTGATGGAGGCCAGTGCAAGCAGGGGCAGAGTTTTCAATGAAAGAAACTTTAGCTCAACTGAATGCAAAGGCTCAAATGGGCCCTGCTGTAGTGATTTAAGCACTAGAGTGAGCTTACGTAAAGACTTCCCGTTCATGGTGTCATTGTACGCTGCAATAGAGGCAACCTGGACTTTGAGGTCGGAGGTAGACAGCCTTTGCTCCAGGCCTTGCTGCAAAAAAGAAAGCATGACCACAGTCGGGCATCTTCGGGGGTCCTCTCCGTGAGAAGAACACCACTCGATGAACAGTTTCCACTTCAAGGCATAATCGTTTCTCGTAGATTGTGCTCTTGCCGAATGATGGTGTCCACTTCCTCTTGGGCTAGGTCACCTAGAACCGCTGCATCCTGTCCAGGGGCCAGACATGGAGTTTCCAAAGGTCTGGACGCTGGCGCCAAATGGTGCCCCATTATTGAGTCAGTAGATCCTTCCTCAGAGGAATCGCCCAAGGAGGGACTGTTGAGAGTAGCATTAATACCAATACAGCCCCACTGTCTTGACTTGCTCCTCATCCTCCCAGACTTTGCACAGTGTCTGTGCAAGAAGGCTCACTGGGGGAAACGCATATTTGCATGGGCCCTGTGGCCAGCTGTGTGCCAGTGCGTCCATGCCGAGTGTTCCCTTGGTCTGGGAGTCTGCTTTACTACAGTGAAAGCAGTCAATGCCCCTGTTCAGCGGGCCCAACTCGAGCGGCTTGTGAGCAGGCCGGAGTGTGGTGTGAGTGTGGGGTGCAGGGCTCACGTGGTTCCACAGGTTGGCAAAGGGTGCGTGAGTAGGGCCTTTGTTTACACTCTCAAACCACCCACTGATGCCATCTGGTGAAGGAGGAGGATGGTTTGACAGGGGCCAGGAGGGGTGGGGTGGCCTGGCTGCACCCAGCTCTATGGAACCACTTGTTGGAGGCTGCTGCAGATGCGACACGGAAGCGGACGAAGGGGGCCACCCTCGGTGACGAGCAAACTGGAGCACTGCGGCTGGTGGACAGGTGGATGCAGCAGCTGCCTGCCAGAGAAGGATGTGTCGGATCTTCCAGAACCGCTGGATCATGACCACCCTCCTTCAGGTCCTTCAGTGCCTGAGCCTGGTGCACCTGCAATAACGCTATTGTGTTTAGGGTAGTCCCACCATGTAGTCCCGCCATCAAAGGTGGTGAGGGAGGAGTAGCTCACGGGCCGGTTTCTGGCAGTAAAAGGTGCCTTCCACGACTTGGTGAGCTCATCATGCACTTCCGGGAAGAAAGGCACTGGAGCGGGGCGCTGAGAACCAGCATAGGCTGCCCCGAGAAACCAATCATCCAGCCTGGAACTATACAGTTAATAGTTTATCATATGGATTTTATAAAATACTAACTGTATTTTTACAAATATTAATGATAGTACATACTGTATACTTATATTATGGAATACTAAACAACTAATATGATTTCCATGTTAAAAATATATTAAAACTTACATGCCTATTGCATTACAGAATTAATACAAACTAAAGACAAAAAGGGAGAACTTAACTGAGAAATTATTGTAGTCAAAGTGTAAGGAGGAGCAATGAAGATGTTGTTTAATGGGAAGTTCTTACATTGGAGAGTTGTAAAATATAGTTCTCAACTTATCTTAATAAGAAAGGCTAATGCGTTAATTGAGTGTAGAGGTCATTAGGTGCAGTCTGTGGTCTGCGGTGCGGTAAAATAATTTCTTACTTACTCTCCCTAATAATCCTATTACAATGACGCTTAGTACAGAAACTATACTTCCCTCATTCTTTAAGCTCAGGCCTGAACCATGTAATTGCTCGGCATTTAAAGCAATCTGGTCAGTGGCGACAGAAACCTGCTGTGCCCTGCAGAAGTTAATGACACTGAAAGGCAATACCAGACTGTGGGCACATGCTTCCTTGTGCTTAAACGGCCAGTTTGCCAGTCCCAACCCCAGCGGCTTGCTTTCCTTCTTTTCTGAGCTAATGTTTTAGAGAAGTGGGGTGGTAATGGAAGAATTGTGGTTACGTGAACTGAGCCTTATTTAGTTTGAAAGCAGCTGGATTACACCTTCTCTGCGGTTTTTACACAGAATAATGCTTCAATTTGCAGTAGCTCAATATAGATACAGATTTCCTGAGCTGCAGTTAGATGACAGTCATGTTAGTCTATAGCATTATGAGTCCCATTCATCAGTTGTGAACCAGAGCCAATGGTGGACTGACAGGTAGCCTTGAGCTGTGGTTTCAGACAGAAAATTCATCAGCCTTAATGTCGGAACTCATCTGGATTACTTTTATGTAATGACGGAGGAAAAAAGGCACTTCCAGTTTGGGACTGAATGATTTGAACTGAATAGTATGCATATCATATAACCTGTGGTCAGTAATATATAAATAATTCTGCCCAGAGATAAGTCTATTTCATGCTAAATTTACCTTCTTGGCTACATTAAAAAAAAAAAAAAAAATGGAACTAAAGTTTATAATTTTAAGGATTACAGTGATCATATTAGCCATTTTCATCACTTTTCTGTTCAGCTGATCTGAATCAACATTATTAAGGATTAATATAAATTTGACCTTTGTATTAAGTTGTAGATTTGGATATATATTTGGACGTTTTTTTTAAAGGTTTAGATTTTTTTGGGTTTGAAATGGTGATTTGAAGCATCAGTTTTTATTTTATTTATTTTTTTACAGTACTTTTTATTATACAATAAAAAAGGCCTCTAAAACTAGATTGCTCTATTCCTTTCTTTTTATTTATTATATGATTTAAAAAACCTTGCTATATGTATGTATTATGCTACCTGAGACTTGTTACAGCACTTGCATATCATTGCTTTTTTGTTGATTTTTATTGCTTCCATTGGACCCACTTTATATTAAGTGGCCTTAACTACTATGTACTTACATTTTAATTAATAATTTAGTACAATGCACTTATTGTGTACATACATGTTTTTACATTGTACTTATATTTAAAAAAAAAATACATGTAATTACATCTGTATTTAATTTCTGTAATTACATTTATAATTACACTGTTGACCCATACTTTACACCTTAACACACCCTTAAACTTACCCATACCTCCAACCCTCTCCCTAACCTTACCTCTATCCCACCTCAATAGCAGCAAAAGTGTTTTACAATACAATATGAACACAATAAGTACATTGTACTTGTTTTTTTATGTAAGTACATAGTAGTTAAGGCCACCTAATATAAAGTAGGACCCTTCCATTTGTATTTCATTCATTTGTAAGTCTGGATAAAAGCGTCTGCTAAATGACTAAATGTAAATGTAATGTAAATATACAATCAAACCTGAACACAGAGAAAGCATTCTTTTACACAAAAAATTACAATTTTGTAAATTTATGACAAAAATGAACAGGATTTTTTTTTTTTTTTTTTTTATCCGAGCTTAATCCTTCTGGGTCTGATTTGATTTCAACCTCTTATTTCGGTTTTCTGACAAATTTTCCACTTTTTTTAAGAACCATTACAGTTCGCCCCCCTCCCGGAAAGCGCATCCTTGTGCCTATAAACAGTCCAATAGAGGAGTGAGGTAGGGGGTTCAAGAGGTAGGCGTGGGGCATGCAATAGAAAAGGGGTATAGTTCTTAGAGCCAGGGCAGAGTACCGTATTTTTTGGACTATATTTCGCACCTGAGTATAAGTCGCATCAGTCCAAAAATACGTCATGATGAGGAAAAAAACATATATACGTCGCACTGGACTATAAGTCGCATTAATTTAGAACCAAGAATCAAGAGAAAACATTACAGTTAACAGCCATGAGAGGGCGCTCTATGCTGCTCAGTGTAGGCTACAAGAGCACTGAGCATCATAGAGCGCCCTCTCACGGCTGTAGACGGTAATGTTTTCTCTTGGTTCATTTCTCTCGGTTCATGTCAAATACATTTTGATAAATAAGTCACACCTGACTATCTGGCGCAGGACCAGCCAAACTATGAAAAAAGTGTGACTTATATTCTGGAAAATACGGTAGTTGGAGGAAGGAGCCAGGGAGGAGTGTGGAGCTGGAGGAGTCAGATGGAAATTCATATAGCAGCCAGGAAGAGGCCGCAGGGTGGAGTCGAAGGAGGGAGGAGCCATAATAGAGATGGCCTTGACGATACCCTGGGGATGACTGAGCAGATGGAAGAGGAGTCCAGGATAGAGCTGAGCAGTCGGAGACCCATGGAGACACAGAGGATCTGGAGGGACAAGGCAGAGCCGGAGGCTCAGGTGAACGAGGCGGAGATCCAGAAGCCCGTGGTGGAGCAGGCACGACTGAGGATGAATGGCGGAGGGATTGATGAGGCGAAGTCAGATGAGTGGAGTCCCAAGGAGGCAGATTATTGACGACTGACCAAGGCAGAGCTGGAGGGACGAGGGCATCCAATGGAGCCAGTGGGATGATAGCCCCATCGTGGAGACGAGGAAGGTTGGAGCCAAAGCGGAGCGGATGGGATGAAGGACCGTGTTGGAGTCCAGGACTCCGAGGCTGGAGGCGGAGAAAAGGTATCCTCACATCTGGGTGGAGCTGGAGACTGGAAGTCCCAAGGAGGATCAGAGTGCCCAGATGGTGCTGACTGAGGGTGAGCTGAGTGACTGACTACGTTTACAAGCTGTTAAAATTTGGGTTATGGTCGGGTTAAGGTCACTATTTGGGTTTCTGAAACATTCGGGATAACACGTTTACATGCGTGAGCAGAGAGAGTTACTCCTGTATACATGGAATGTGTAATCAGTCGCCAATATCCCGATGTAAACGGCGACGCACGGTTAGCGTCTGGACGTAAGACGCAATATGCGTCATTTCCGATTCTTCTTCCTGTATCCAAAGAATCAAAAGACAAAGATTCCTTGCGAATAGAACATGCGCAGAACACACATTTTGATGGGGATATGCCGAAACGCGTTTACAAGACCAAATATTCGGGTTAGAAAAGGGGTACCCCTGGTATAACATCCCGGTTTTTAAAAACCGGGATATGAGCATATCCGGGTTTTTGCCGGTGTTTACATGGCCGTGCGCCACCGGGTTATTGCTAATATCCCGGTTTTGAACGGGTTATTGGCTGCATGTAAACGTAGTCACTGACAGGCACCAGCGAAGATAGGATTGAGTGACTGACTGGTATAAGAGGCGGGCGAGGGAGGCTGCGAGGGAACACAGGAGAACAGGAGCTGGACGGAACCAGCAGAGAAAAGAAGACTCACTGGGTATTACCTCCCTAAAACAGTATATTAAGTCCTCTTGAAAAATGTCCATCAGTTCCTCAAAATAATGTCCAAAAACCAGTTTCAGCTCACCCAGGTCTGGCTTCCCTCCAAGCCCTCAAAGCTTGATTGGTCTCTGGTTCAGGAATGAGGCTGGTGAAGTCAGTGGGGTAGACATAAATAAAGATCCATTATTGACCAGCAGCCTCTCCACAGACACAACGAAATCCTCACACCGCTTACTCAGACTGGTGATGTAGAAAAAGCAGGGAGCGGTCAGGGAAATGTGCCAGATCTAAGAAGTCTCTAGTATAGTACACCAGCAAAGGTCCTTCTGCTGAGGCAAGAGAGGCTGGACAGCTGGTAAATCCATCCAGGAGAGGAGAGGAGCAAAACAAAAAAAAAAAGAAAAACACAGCAATAATAACTTAAGGTATTCTGTCACGTGTAGCTATGGAGAGCACACAACTCAGGAGTAGAAATAAACAAAGTATTTTAATAATGGAAACACAGGAGACAAACACAATATCAGTATCAGAACTAAGGAGCAAGGGTAAAACACATGGCTTAAATAATAGGAGACAAACGAGATGATTAATAAACACAAGTTGAACCGAATTAACTAATCAGGGCAACTCAGGAAAACTAGGTCAAAGTAAAAAAAAAAAAAAAAAAAAAAAAACAAGATCAGGAACACAAACAAAAGTACAGAACTGTGACATGTTTTTGAATTATTGCTTTTATGTTTATTTTATTTTATTTTATTTTATTTTATTTGCAGGGTAACGTGTGTGTGTGTGTGTGTGTGTGTGAGAGAGAGAGAGAGAGAGAGAGAGAGAGAGAGAGAGTGGATGTGTTTGTTTTGCACTCTTGACATTTTAGAGTTTCACTCCATCATTGCTGTGTACTTTTTGTCTGCATTGTGGTAAATTTGTAATTTTATTTAGTAGTTTATGTAGTTAATTTGTAGTTTATTTTCTATTCTTTTCCTACGGTCGGTCATTTCTGACTGAAGACAACAAGTGTGCCTATTTTTAATGAACATTTAGTCTACTCGAATCATGCCCTAATTATTTTTTGGTGTGTTCACATACCAAATACCATAAAAGTCACGTCAAGTTTCATACCATTCAGATGAAGTTGTAATTTTTAACAATTCAAGAGAGAAAATTTTTCTGTCAAAAGTGACTGTAGAGCACCAGAAAAAAAAAAAAAAAAAAAAAAAAAACGTTACCACAATCAAATTGGCTTTGCATATTGGTTTTTCCATAATTAGGTTTTACAATTTAACAACTATTTTTCCAATAAAGGTAAACTAAGCATATTACCAAGCACAACCTTGAGGTTTAGGGTCGTAACATATGACAAACCTATATCTTCCATCTTTATGGACTAATGGTATTGTCTTTGTAAGCATGTTTTAGCAGACAGCACATGTGCTCATAAAGGGTGGACATTGTCTCTTTGTGGGACGTTGATTGATGCTGTCGTTTACATACCAAACATTGATCATGACCTCTTCCTGCTCTTGGTGTCTTTATTGTTTGTGGTAGTATAATAAGAATGGATTACTTGACTAACCCTAATGCTGAATTAGTTACATAGTAAACCGCATTACAGGGTCTAGCGGTGAATGGTTAGTGATAAAACAATAAATATTGCAGTGTTCATAAAATACCTCTCTGGTGAGTACAGGAGATAAGCCTAATAACAGTGAAGAATCAGGGTTCTGTACGCTACATCTTTAATGTAACTGTTATTTGAAGCATTGACATAAAATACATACTGTGAAAAATAAACAAATAAACTGTATTGTGTTTTAATATGTAATTTATTTTTGTGATGGCAAAGCTGAATTTTCTTTTACCATAAAGTTAAAATAAAAAAAATAAATCACTTATTAATATATATATATTATATAAGAATAAAATCTTACTGACCCCAAACATTTGAATGCTATTATATGTCTAATGAAAATGAACAATATCAATTTATATTTTCTAATATTGTTTCTTAAAATGCTGTTTTTATTGTCATATATCTGTTAAGATATGAAACAATTTAGATAGTCACATGAAATCTTTACATGAAAAGGAGGAGAACACAGGTGCTCATCTGCAGTGTAACTGGAGTGTAATCGGATGACTGTAGAGAGGCTTTGCATGAAAATGTACGAGGTCTAGAATGCTAATTGCATGAGAATGTAGTGGTTGACAGTGTCTCTGCAGTGGCCTATCAAATTTAGCTCAAATTACATGAAGAATCCCATTCAGGTGGTCATTAGACAATCAACTGGGAATAATCAGACTGGATCTCAATTACCGTTGAAGTCATTTTCATGCCAGGGCACTGGCCAAGGAGCAAAAGGGGAGAGATAAAAAATAAGAAGAATGAGAGTGAAGTGTGAGCTCCCCTGCTGAAAAACAGCTTAAACCAATCTAAGCTCTTAGATGTTAGAGGATCAGCCTAGTCAGGTTGATGTGGTTTGCTAGTTTTTGAAGGTTTTGGGGCTCTTCCTCACATCCCACCCTGGAGGGCCACTGTCCTCCTTATCTCCAACCTTTATCAAACTCACCTGAATGAGCTAATCAGGGTGTTCAAGATTACCAGAAAATACAGGAAAGTGAGTTGAATAAACATATTTCATTTCTGCTAGTTACAAGTAACCTTTCTCACTTTCATATTTAAGTTGGTCTACCAAAAAGTAAAATAAAAAAAGAAACAAAAATAAATTAATGAATAAATAAATCTATTTACACTGTAAAAATAAGTTTGAGATTTTCCCATTTCATTTTCCCATTTAGACAACTAAATTTTTATTTTTAATTTTTTTTGTAAATTGTCCAGAAAACAAGAAAATGTCAGTATATTGGCCTTCAACTAAGCTGAAAGTCTAATGAACTAGTATAACTATTGTTTCAACTCCAAAACGCATGTTAAAACAACTGCATCACCCCAAAAAATATAATAATAATAATAATAATAATAATAATAATAACAAACATTTTTACAGTGTAGACATAATAATATAAATATATATATAACTTAAAAAATATATAATAATAATAATAATAATAATAATAATAATAATAATAATAACAAAATTACTGGAACTTTAACAAAAAAAAAAAAAAAAAAAAGAAAATGAAAAATGCAAACTAATTAAAATGATTGATGACTTTTTTTTTAAAAATCATCTCACCATAAAATAACACACATTGGATTAAATGAAAAGCTGTAAGCATATAAAATAGTATTTTCTTGTAGTAATAAAAATAATAATTAATAAAACTTTCACCTAAATCAATATGATGCATTGTGCAGTTATACTTAAATAACACTAAAATAAACCAGGTTTAATTAACCTTGACCTGAACCAAGTGAACACAGTGACATCAGCAAGGCCTGCTGACATCAGCTAGACCAGTTTAGCCAGACTAGATTAGCTGTAAGACCAGCTAAACCACCTGAAATCCAGTTGGGAAACTAGCAAGACCCTAACACTAAAAAAAATAAGCTAAGGTTGATGTATGCTATTTTTTTTTTTTTCTCCCAAAAGGGTTTGCGAAGCATACAAACTAAAGTTGTCTGTAGGGAGGATGAATTTTTGAATATGAGCAGAAATGAAAAATGTACTGTATGGAAAGTTTGTCAGCTATCTAAATATTCCTCTCCTAACCCCCATTGTTACATTCACTTTTTCAGTACAGCAAAGCACAGGTGCTGTATATGTCATTTTCATATAGCGTGCCATTTACTAACACATTTTCCCAAATGGATAACTATGACTAAAAGACGGCATTGTTTCCTGGCCAATCTAAGCAGCTCCTCTAAACAAATCCTAACCGGTAGGAACAACTGGGCCCTGTTTTCACAGCAAACCATTTCCTCTGGCTCCAACCTGCAGTGGACAGCTTTCAGCCTTTCCATCCTGCAGTGCAGCTCTTGATTTATGACAGGCACAGGAGACTGACCACTAAAGCCATGTAAATTTCCTGGTTTTGAAGCAAGGCACAGGCCAGTGGCAGACCACCCACCCTCTCCTCCTGTCGTATTCTGCTTCACAAATCAGAGGGGCTTTCATATAGTGAGGGTCAGGGACTGTTTTACCACCCGGAAGAAATCCTTCAGAAGTCCCCTTCAGCATACACTTCACTCTGTTAGCGTCCCTCCCATAAAACAAGTAAATGTTGTAAACCACTCTCTTGCAATCTCAACAAGATGCGGCACTTCTGAAGAATTGAAGATTTGAGAACTATTCAAATGTGTAACTATACACCCATATTTATTTATTTGTAAGAATAGTTTTTAACATGGTCTTTTAAATCTAAATAAATAATAATTACACAAAACACCCAAATAATTATATATATACTGTAAATAATACGGTGTAAAGAGAAATTTATATAATTGTACTTAATTTATACATTTAATATATGTAATATATACATTTAGTTAAATACTTAGATTAAGCTTGAATATTTTTGATATGGATATATTATGATATTTATCAATAGAAATATATATTTAAAGTATTTTTTATTTGTTTGTTTTGTGATATATTTAGTTAAAATAACATAATACCTATACACATACTTCAATTTAGTTGATGCAAACTTATATAAATGAAAATATAAAAAAAAATATATTAAATAATAAAATGTAAATAAATAGAATATGAATTATTTTATATATATATATATATATATATATATATATATAAATATATATATATATATATATATATATATATATATATATATATATATATATATATATATATATATATATATATATATATATATACAGTTGCAATCAAAATTATTCAACCCCCTTGACCTGCAAGACATTTTGCTGCGGAGAACAACATTTTATGAAATCAGTTCAACAAAGGCATCAGTAAAGTATTAGAGAAAGTTTGTTAATACACTTTTAAGTATTTTTGAGAATGGAACATTGATGAATCATGATAAAATTCAAATTGGCTCTAAACATTAATGTTCAAAATTATTCAACCCCCTTTGTGCAGAATCTTTTATTCTTTAAAATCACCAATTCACGAGTTCACCCTTACATCTAATCTGAAGGCAAATAGTAGGCATATTTTGGCGTGCTGTCCTGGGGGAGGGGTCCGGGCCCGGAGCATAGCCCGAACCCAAATAACTCCCCCTATCCCAATTTGGGATAAATAGATTAGAAGTGAGGAGTTGGGGTGGAGGAGGGTTGCCGAAAAACTGTCGTGGGACAGGAGGTAGGAAGACTGGATATATATACGCGTGCGTGCTATAAGATGATTAGCTAAACGAGATGCACCTGTACCAAATTGGATGATTATCTGATCGTGCTTCTCCCGAACTTTGTTAATAAAACCACATTTCACGAGTTCACCCTTACATCTAATCTGAAGGCAAATAGTAGGCATATTTTGGCGTGCTGTCCTGGGGGAGGGGTCCGGGCCCGGAGCATAGCCCGAACCCAAATAACTCCCCAAAAGAAGCTTAAAGCCATAGGACAGCAGCCAGAGAGATAAAATTTAGTTGCCCCCCAAAATATGCGTGTTGGGAAGAAAATGCAGAGCGACCTGGAGAGCCCGTGCAGTGTTCGACGTCTTACCAGCGAGCCCTCCGTGCCGCTTATGGGAGGAGCACAATGCCAGATATCAAGAAATGAGGGACTCTTGCTGCCTCCGAAGGGAGCTGCGGCTCTGCTGCACCGGAAGGGAGAGTCCCTCTTGCGGCTGAGTACGAGGCGCGGTTTGTTGCATCTGATGGAGGGCTCTCACTGCGACTGAAGGGAGCCAGCGACTGTATCCCATCGGGAGGGAGATCCCTGGCCGCCATAGAGTATGCAACATAACTCGGACGGGGGGTTCACACTGCGACCGAAGGGAGCCGTGGGTCTGCTGCACCAGAAGGGAGAGCCCCGTCAGATGCTAAATAGGCAATGAGATTCGAGCCGCGGTTTGGCGCGTCGGATGAAGGGCTCCTAATGCAACCGAAGGGAGCCAGCGGCTGTACCCCATCGGGAGGGAGATCCCTAGCCATCGTGGAGCATGCAACATAACTCAGATGGGGGGTTCACACTGCGACCGAAGGGAGCTGTGGGTCTGCTGCACCGGAAGAGGAGCCCTAGTCCGATGCTGAGAAGGCAAAGAGACGCGACTGTTGGAGGGACTCCCGCTGCATCCGAAGGGAGCTGCGGCTCTGCTGCACCGGAAGGGGGAGTCCCCCATTGCGGGTTTATGGAGGCACGGTTTTTTGCCTCTGAGGGTTCTCCCAGCCTCCGTAGGGGGTTCGCAACTCTGCAGCAGGAGTGCTGCCCCGGAGGGGAGAGCCCTGATTGACGCTAACTAGAATACGACTGTTGGAGGGACTTTTGCTGCATCCGAAGGGAGCTGCGGCTCTGCTGCACCGGAAAGGCGAGTCCCCCTTGCGATGCGAGGCATGGCTTGATGCATCTGATGGAGGGCTCTCACTGCGACCGAAGGGAGCCAGCAGCTCTATTCCCCCGGGAGGGAGAACCCTATCCGCCCTTGAGCATGCAACATAACTCAGACGGGGGGTTCACCCTGCGACCGAAGGGAGCCGTGGGTCTGCTGCACCGGAAGGGAGAGCCCCATCAGATGCAGAATAGGCAAGAAGATTCGAGGAACGGTTTGATGCATCGGATGGAGGGCTCCTGCTGCGACCGAAGGGAGCCAGCGGCTGTGTTCCCCCGGGAGGGAGATCCCGGTCCGCCCTTGAGCATGCAACATAACTCAGACGGGGGGTTCACCCTGCGACCGAAGGGAGCCGTGGGTCTGCTGCACCGGTAGGGGAGCCCCGTCCGATACGGAGTAGGCAAGAAAACGCGACTGATGGAGGGACTCTCGCTGCGTCCGAAGGGAGCTGCGGCTCTGCTGCACCGGAAGGGAGAGTCCCCCTTGCGACTGTATAAGCGGCTTAATTTGATGCATCGGATGGAGGGCTGTCACAACGACCGAAGGGGGCCTGTGGCTCTGCTGCACTGGGAGGGATAACCCCGTCTGCCGCTGAGCGCGCAGCGCAACTCAATGACAGATGAAAGGCTCACACTGCGACCGAAGGGAGCCACTGCCCAGCTGCACCGGAAGGGAGAGCCCTGTCCGATGTTGAAATAGGCAACTAGATTGTAACGATGGCTGGAGGGCCCTTACTTTGGCCGAAGAAACGATAACTGAGAGGCTTCTATTATTCAAGTACACAACATGATTTAAGGAGGAATATTTTTTTTTTTTTTTTTTTTAATGTCTGATGAACGACAACCGAGGGCATCTATCGGATTATGTGAGAGGCCCCTTTTGAGCTGCTTAGGTTTAGGGCCGAAACGATTCCTCGAGTAACGCGATTACAAAAAATGATGTAGGCAAATTCCTTTGCTTCGAAGCCTCTTTTAATTTATTCTAAATCTCACGTCAGGTTCTTTCGCAATGATTATATTTTTTAAATGTGACAAAGCATTTTTTTTTTTTTTTTTTGCCGGAAGGAGACAAGCGCTGCGTCCGAAAATCACGTACTGCAAGGAGTCAGCAGTGTTTTGATTTGAGGACGTGAAGAGAACGTTGTGGCATGTGTCCATTGCAAGACAGAGCTGGCATACCACAACTAGGGCCCTACAATTTCCACGATGCAGAAAACGTGGAGGGGATCGCGGAATCCAGTCACAAAAAACGGAATTTACAGTTGAACGCGGAATGGCACGGAACTTTGCCAATTATTATTATTTATTTATTTATTTATTTATTTTTATTTATTTATTTATTTATTTATTTATTTATTTATTTATTTATTTTTGAATGAATTAATCAAAATAGGTCATTGCACTTACATCCAATTCACGAATTAATATCTCTAAATATTAAGCCAGAACAGTATTTAAATGTAAATCCTGCATGTTCTGTGTGTCTCTGTTAATGAATGGAGCAGGAGCGCGACTTTCTTTATCACACACACACTGAAGCGCGCGTTACGCTCACAGTAATTTCTGCATCTGCTGTCTCACTAAATAAGGACTTGAACACATGAACAACATCTCCAGAACTGCTCTGACAGTCAGTTCATGAGCATTTGACCATTTGATTTAAGTAAAACTAGCGTCACATCACATACACAGAACTGAAAAGGTACGTCAACCCGACTAAATAAAAGTCCGGGGTCCTGACATTTTATCCTACCCATCATATTTACTTTGCATGCGCACATCAGTATAATTAAGCAAAAACACATTTTATTACTCGATTAATCTATGGTTTTTTTTTTTGTTTTTTTTTTTTTATTTTTTTATTTATTTATTATTTTTTTTTTTACCAGAGTCGTTGATGAAAGGAGGGTCCGTCGTGAATTTAGATTGGGCGTTCCGGAGTTGGACAAAAGAGAGCCTGATGAGGTTGAATTGGAGAATGGACATAAAAATATATATATATATATATATATATATATATATATATATATATATATATATATATATATATATATATATATATATTTATATTTTTTTTTTTTTTTTTTTTGAGGCTCTTGCGGCAGCGAGAATTGCGGCAGTAGGGAAGGATGGAAAGGGCTCCTGCGGGGGCAGGCACTGCTATGGCAGTGGTGAAATATAGGTAGAGGCTCCTGCGGGAGCAGACACTGCTGCGGCAGTGGTGAAATATAGGTAGAGGCTCCTGCGGGAGCGGAGACTGCTGCGGCAGTGAGGACAAAACAGAAAAGGCTCCTGCAGGAGCGGACAATACTGCGGCGGTGGGGAGATATAGAGAAGGCTCCTGCAGGAGCGGACAATGCTGCGGCGGTGGGGAGATACAGAGAAAGCTCCTGCGGAAGGATGGCTGAAGTGAGGATTGACCGTTACAGACAGATAGGGCATGTTAGGAGAGTTAGCTATGGTAGATTAGGAGTTTTAGTGAAAGGGGATGAGCTGGCGTTAGAGGGGTTGGCTGAAGAGGGTTCGAGATATATATATATATATATAAATAAATAAAATAATCGGCCTGACCACTAATAGGTCTTGGTACCCTCTGCCTTCTGGCAAATCTGGAGCTGGAGGCCACTGAACAGAAAAATGGTTAGTAGCATGAGGGAGCGGAAAAGTTGAGGGCGCGTTTACGAATGGAGGCGGCCTCACGTTTGCTTCAGCTGCTGTGGGTCGTGGGAAGGGGCTGGGGTGTGTAATGTCTTGAAGAACCTGTGTAGCCTGCACTGCTAGCAGAAGTAACAGGATGGAAATACTGAGATGTGCAGGCCCGTGTTGCAAGTAAAAGTAGCTTCATGCTTGCTTTGGCTGCTTTAGTTGTTGGCTGATTTGACAATTGCTCAAACCTTGTCTGAATTAATACAGTCCTGTTGGAAAAGCATCTTTTCCTCTCGTTTTGGCCTTCGGGCCCTTTTAAACAGCCTCCAGAGCAGATCAATTTGGGATGCTGTTTTCCTGTTGTAGTATGGACTGTGAAAATAAAGGCTTTGAAACGATGTAGCATGTTTAGTTTTATAAACCATTGTACCAATAGACATGTCTATAGCAGTAACGTTAATTGCAGTAATGTGATATTCAAATTCAAGCCGTTTCTAAAGACATTTACTTTGCATGCTTTTCATATAACAGTCCTAAAAAGACGATAGAAAATTTACTCACACTTGTTGTTCTGCAGCCAAACACGAGGCAGTTGCGTTTTTTGAAAAATTCTGAATAATCATGCCAGTAAATGGTGAAATATGTCCCTAAATAATTGATCCTGCCGGAATAATTGCATGAAACTTATGTCTGTATCATCTCAGTGAGGTTTAAACATGCACAGTAAAGTAAGTGTAATGTCTTTAGACATTTCGGTGTGGATGACAACTCTGCAAAAAGCCTTTGCTTTGAGTTAAGTCATAACGCCGTTTAACAAATTTTGGCGTCTTCATAAGCGCATTCTATATATATAACGTCTATTTAAATTGTTCAGATGAGCAAATCAGGAGGTTTTCTTGCATGATTAGCATTTTAATTGTTTGGTCAGACGGTTCATATATTGATCTATATATTCACGTTCATAAATCGGGGATTAAACGTGGAATTTATCTTTTGTATGCTAAATATGTAAACAAGCATATGTGCACAGTACCTATAACTGTGCTTTACATTTTGCAAGATTGACATGCTAAATGGCTAACTGACCCGGTTTACTCTCATCAATTTTTTGTTAAGATAAGATATGTACCAGTTCATTGCGTTTATGAACGACATGTATCCGTTTAATCAGCTCGACATGTATACCGGTTTAGTCCTTTCGTTCATGAATGAGAGCTCTCGATCTCTGAGACTCATGTGAAACTCGCTCATTGTGGATGACAACTGAAAAATTCTTCATGAATGAGTGTAAACTGAGAACGATTCGTTCGCCTAGAAGATTTATTCGAAAAAAGCGATTCTTTCACGAACGACATGCCACTACAATAACGCACGGTCTTCGCCGCTAGTGGAGGCAGCATCGAACTGCGCCACGGCTGAAAAAGCGAGAGAGGTTTACTGCGGGGAGAACTGGAGCACGGCTGCGATCCAGCATTATGAGAGAGCCCGGTCCTGGCGAGAAAATCGTGTTGTCGAGTGAGGTGAGCTCAAGGATTTGCACGAGCTTTTGGCCGCAACGTGTGGCTTGGCGAGAAGAGCAGCTGACGCGATGACGCTTGTTGGTGTTCGGCGGATAGATATCGTCATCGGAAGGAAGATTGGGCCTGTGATAAGATGACGGACAGAGCGAACCGAATGCTGACAGAGCGAACCGAATGCTGACAGAGCGAACCGAATGCTGACAGAGCGAACCGAATGCTGACAGAGCGAACCGAATGCCGAAAAACTGTCGTGGGACAGGAGGTAGGAAGACTGGATATATATACGCGTGCGTGCTATAAGATGATTAGCTAAACGAGATGCACCTGTACCAAATTGGATGATTATCTGATCGTGCTTCTCCCGAACTTTGTTAATAAAACCACATTAAACGCTGTCTGTAAATGTTTAGAAGCTTCTCTCACCTTTCTACTACAGTCATAGCCCATACCTCGCACGAAAAAGCTTTCAGATCACTGATAATCTTTGGTTTTCACATTGCCACTGCTTTCTTCAAATTCAACCAGATATTTGCAATTTAGCCTGGAGATTGAACAGGCCACTCAAGTACATTCTATGACTGATCCCTGAACCAAGCAGAAGTAGATTTGGATGTGTACTTTGGGATGACTGTCCTGCAGGAAAGTCCACTAATCATCAGCTTCAGTCTTTGCACCACAGGCATCACAATTCTTGTCAAAATGGCCTGATACTTCAAAGAATCCATAATATCCTTCATACAGTCATGATTTCCACTTCCTAGTACAGTAAAGAAACCCCATAACAGGACTGATCCACCTCCAAGTTTGAGGATGGAGATGGTGTTTTTCTGCTTATGAGCTTTGCCTGTTTTGCAGCAAACATACCGCTGATCCATGGGTCCAAAAAGTTCCAGTTTGCTCACATCACTCCATAAAACATACCTCCAGAGCTCCACAGGTCTACACAAATGAATTTTATCAAGTTCAAGTTGCCCTTTTGTTCTTCTTGATCAAGAGTGGTATTCTGCAAGATGTCATAACATGAAGGCAATACTTTTCTAGTGTTCTTCTTACACACTGCATTGAAATGGTTTTCCTCCTTTCATCGGGTCATCTTGCAAGTCTTTGGCTGTACATTGCAGGTTTTTCTCAGTTGCTCTGATTAAACATTTTATGATATTGTGCTTTTTCTTCAACACCCTCAAACGTTTTCTGGTAAAACACACTTTAAGCTAAGGAATAAGGCTGAGAGCTGTGTCTCTAGAAACTTTCAATGTCTTGGCCATTCTAAAGTAATACAATATTTATTCTCTTTAGCTTTTGAGAGATCTCTGTTGACATTTTTGCTACTTAACTTCAGCACATGCATGGGCTAACTGTATGTGTAACAGATCAAGCTAATTGTGTTTTTAATAGTTTCTAAAGGCTTAATTTTGTTTTGAGACTGTTTTATTCCCCACCATGCAAATAAGTGATTTAAAAACTGCAACGTTGAATAGGGTTTGAATAGTTACGACATAGCAGTATTATTAAAACATCTTATAACTCAAAAATATTACATTATATATTGACAATATCACTTTTAATATGCCAGTGAACTGTTATAGATGCAATTTTAATTTTATCCTGGATCTTCAGAAAAGCTTGTATTTTTAAAGTACTGCAGTCTCTGAGGGGTTGAGTAATTTTGATTGCAACTGTATTACATATTAGATTAGAATATAAGGAAAATGGCTTAAATCTTACTAACTTACATGGCAACAGCAGGCTGAACATTTAATTTTTGAAAGCAATAGTAGTTATTGATTAGAATGGAGGGCTTTGCACTTTTCTTGCTCATTCCTTTTCAATGCAATAATGGGTTTTGCCATTCTTTTTCTTTGTGGAGCTTCCATATCATCTCTTGGCTATCATACTATGGCAGCTGGGTGTCTGAAGACTGGCAGAGAATATGTGTTGATGACTTTGATCTGGTTCCTGCCATTCTCTTTAAGATCTGACTTTGTGGAAGTTCCTGCACATAAGATACTCAATATGCCTCTTAGTCCTGGTATACAGCTTGACATCATCCATATATGCATGCCATATGGTTGATGGTCGCTCCAGTCTTGCGAATACTTTATATTGTATCTGTTATCCATATTAAAGATACAACACCTTGGAGGATGTCTTTAAGCTGTCTTCTAGTGTCGTCCTCCAGAGGACTACAGAGTTCCTGGTGAAGGTCATTAGTGTCTTGTTGACCTTGTTTGGAGCACGATCCATGTGTTTGGCACTGAGTCATATCTCTTCTTGTAGTCAGTACAGAAGGTGCCCAAGGTGGTTTACTTGGTTTTAGAGTCTGGGGTCATTACTCTGGATGCCAGAAGCAGGTCGTTTGAAGCTCTGGTGTCTTTTCAGGTCATGTCTCCATGTGAAAGCTTATAAGAGTTTTTATTTTTAAGAGTGTTCATACATTGTGGTTGTTAGAAGACCTGCAGGAACCCTAAACCTTAGTCAAATGTGTTGCTATATGACCTTGACAAGTGCTTCTATCAGAATGATTCAGGGGGAAGGTGAATGTGAATGTCAGCATCATCATCTGCGAACATAAAATAGAAAGTTCAGTACATACTGCAGGTGTCAAGCAGTGATTGGCCAGAGCTAATAGTCATGAATGAATGACATAAAATTAGATACTTCCTGGTAGAAGCTTTCATATCCATTTTGTGGATGGCCAGGCTTTAGTTTGTAAATATGGTAACAATTTATAGGTTGCTGTTTCCTTGGAACTGAGACTTACAGGCATAGTTTTGTGACTTAAGTATATTAAGTATTGCTGTCAAATGCATAATTGTGATTAATCAAATCCAAAGTAATTTTGTATTAAGTTTGTGTTGTGTTAAATATAAAAAAGTATGCATGTATGTGTGTGTGTTTATTTATATATACATAATAAATATACACAGTAAACACAAATATATTACATAAACACAAACCTTTATTTTGGATGTGATTAATCGCGATTAATCATTTGACAGCACTAATTTCTTATCTTATGAATCAACCCATGTGCGGTACCTGTTGAAGACTCTTAGATCACATTGTTCCCCTCTCGGTTTAATCATACAGAAGATCTGTAATATAAAAATTTGAGTACACTTTAAGAGATTCTCAACCGTTTCAAGAATTGTCAGGAAGTCTCCCAGAAGTCAAAGATTCTCACGTCTGGTTAATAAGTCTGTTCTTTGTGGTGCTGCTTATCCAGCCTCAGCTGGTGTCCTGGGCTTTTTGGCACCTTATTCAGCCTCCAATCCCCACACAGGCGTCCCACTCCAGTCTCTCTCTCTTTTCATACTGCAGTCACACACACCCTCCGGGCCAGATAAGCCAAGCTTCTGCTGCTTCCCACACACTCCCCTGTCGATACTCCAAAGCTGTTCAAAGGCTCAACAAAAGACAGGCTGGGGAGGCGCAGACCCATAGTCAATGCCTCAGGACTTGAGACAGCAGAGAGAGATTCATCTTCACATTTTGTTAAGGATTTGTTTCTGGTTTTGAATCTCTGTTGCTGTTGGCTTGAAATAATGTCTGTTGGTTGGGTAATTAATCACGCAATGGAATGATAACAAGTGAAATCTGGGAGGTAATGTCCTTGTCCTGATCTTAAAGACAAGGAATCATAATATTCACTATGGTGGCTGTGGAAATAAATGTTGAGGAGCCAATAACCTTTTTGATTGGCTGGCTGTGGTGTTACCAAGATGGAGTCAGAGTTGACTGACAGGGCCAGGTCAGGGCCTGCTGGCAACTTCCAGTACATGTCCTTGTTTAAAAATGTCCATGAATACAGCAGAAAAACCTTGAGCAACAACATATTTTTATTCTATAATGTCATCATCCAAAGGGTTGCAGTACACAAACAGAGCCAACATGGATCTAGCTCACAGGCTTCTTTGGTCTTTATCGATCTGTCTGGTTTTCTTCATCTCTTGCATCACAGTGGCTGCATTTATGATGGACAGCGGTATTTCATTCTGGGACTATATAGCCTGTAATCCCACCGTGGGATGAATGAAATGCCTTATCATTTTAGTTAATGTCAGTCAATAAGCTATAACCAAATGTTAACCGAAATATATATATATATATATATATATATATATATATATATATATATATATATATATATATATATATATATATATATATATATATATTTTTTTTTTTTTTTTTTTTTTTAAATTTAAGAAATATTATGCAGTACAGCTGTTTTTTTTTACGGTGATGATAATAAAAATATTTCTCAAGCAGCAAATCAGCATATAAATATCTGAAGGATCATGTGACGTTGACGACTGGAGTAATGACTGCTAAAAAATTCAGCTTTGCCATCACAGAAATTACATCATAAAATGGATTAAAATATAAATATTATTTTACAGTGTTATTACAGTTATTTTAAATTGCTACTTTTACAGTATTTTAAATCAAGCCTAAGAGCAGACTGTAGAAGATTTCTTTCTTAAACATTGTTAGTGCATTCTTCAAGTCTGTTTTAATAAATCATTTATATTAAGGTGCTATTTTGTACTGTCAGTAATTTCGTTACCAAAATTACCAAGTTAACACAGCCAAAGAAATTCTTGTTCAGTATTTTATTGTATTTGGCCTTGTGACTGAACGTCTAAGATGCTGCTTCCTAAACTAGTCAATTTGTGGAACCTTAGAAGTCTTCTCCTATTGCGGAACATTACCTGATGAGATACACTATAATTGTTTCCGCTTTTCCCTCGATCTCTGATTCTCTCTCTCTCTCTCTCTCTCTCTCTCTCTCTCTCTCTCTCTCTTTATCTTGTTGTTCCAGCAGTCTGGTCCCTCAGAACAGCTCTAGTCTCCTCTCTGATCATTATGATACAATTATTGCTGCAGACAGTAGCACTAGACATAATCATTTTGTTGTGCCATTTTGCTTTTTCACAGTGTTATTTTCCCTTAAATTCAACAACGAACTGCAGTTAGTGTCAGATTGATGGAAGCTTGAAAAAGCCACATACAGACCGTGGCTGGGGTAGTAGTTTCAATTTGTGCTTTAAATCGTAAGATCTGGGTATTTATACTATTCAAGAATTAAATGACATTCTTAAAAATAAAGGTGCTTCATGGTTCCATAGAAAAACCTTTTTTGTCTAAATGGTTCCATAAAGACCCTTTAACATCTGAAGAACCTTTCTTTCACAAAAGGTTATATGTGGCAAAAGAAGGTTCTTCAGAAAATAAAAATGTAAGAAATAGATGGGTCTTTGAAGAACCTTTGACTGAATGGTTCTTTGTTGAACCAGAACCTTTTAAGAACCTTTATTTTCAGATTGCATATTCTTGAATGTGTTGCATTTTAGTGTGTCTTGTCTCCACGTACACAATTAATCATGGCTAAGTGATAAAATAACCAAGTTGAACAAGTGTGTAATGTACACCCAATTTTATACACCCTACCATCAACTCCTTGGTTACAAACAACAAACAATCTTCAAAATATCTTCTTTTGTGTTTAGCAAAATAAGTAAACTCCTACAGCTTTGCATCAAATGGAGGGTAAGGAAATGATGACAGCATAATTTTGGGGTGAACTTTCTCTTTAGGGTAATTGGTGTCCTCAAATGGTTTGACTTTACCATGACTTGTTGGGTTTTGCAGTGCAAGAAAACAGTAGTTCAGTCTTTCAACTTCAAAATCTGGCATTCATTTATGTTACTTTTCATAATTATTTCTGAAACTGCCATCTTTCTGCTACCAATGAGTGAAAATTTTTCAATGTAAATCCTAAACCTCTTATTTTTATTTATTTATTTCTCAGCGAGTAAGTATATACTATAGCCTAAGTCGTTCCTGCATCCATCCATCATTTGTGATATAAACATACTGCATGGTATTTTATAGCTGTCTCTCTGGTGTCATAGAGCTTGTGTTTGAGTATGGCGGCCAGTGGGCCTTAATGCACCCCCACTGGATGTCATCACTCTCAACATTGCCCCGAGTGCTTCATGACAATATCAGCCAGACAGTGCATTCGATCTCCCAAACCAACACTAATAACATGCTTAGTGGGCATATTGCCAAATCTCACACACACACACACACACACACACACACACAAAGATAATGCAGGATTGTTTGTACCCACCATTTTCCCCTCCATTTATGTTTTTATAGGACACCTTTTATAAGTGAAAAGCCTGAGCAGGGCTGTAGTTTTATTAAGCGGCAATGTGCAGGAGATGGAGAGGTGGGTGTGGCCTCCAGCGTCATGAATGAAATTGCAAACCAAAGGTTCCCGATTCAACCTGTTATTACTTCAGACAGAAGTCATTTACAATAGCCCAGAAGGTGGCAATGGAAAATTTGATATTGATTGTGTACCCTGCAGGCTTTTAGCACCCTTCACTCTTCAGATGCACGTGTCTTATAAAGACATACGCATGCACACACTCTCATATTTGTTTTATTTTCTCTTTGTGAGATTGCTTTTTTTTTTCCTTCTATTTGTTCAAGGACATCAGATGGCCTGGGAAAATCAGCCTTTCAATTTATCATTCTTTTAGATTTGCTGTTGAGAGTCTTTGATGAATGGCATTATATAAATACTGAGGGTGGATTCACTATGGATGAATTGTGGATGGTGATAGTGTTGTGCTGGTTAGACTTCACCACTAAATTCAATAAAGAAATTGTTCAAACAAACAAAATCTGTGCTGGACATAAGCTACTTCCTGAAATATAGTCGCCGTTAACATGCTCCCGTTTGTGTTAGAAACACTGGGCGAGACTTGTGGGAAAGCTGCACCTCTGTCATAAACACTGATGTGTGATTTCTCCAGAAACTGTCTGGTTTGTTTTCACAGATAAAGGTTCAGCCCTTAAAGCATGGAGAGGAAGCTAATTTCCACTGCTTAGGTGAGGAAAACAAATGAAATAGCAAGAAGTATTGTGTCTACACAAACTTCACACCAATGGCTGAACGCAGTACCGCAGGACTGACAGACCAAAAGTAAGCACATAAAATCAACACCCTTAGAAGAGGATGATGACACTCTTCGTTACAATCTGTGATCAACCCTTTTATGGCATGCACAGACCAAAAAATAAAAATAAAATAACATTATATATATATCATATATATCATCAATATATTTAATTTATTTATTTATTCATTAATTAATTAGTTAATTAATTTGTTCTTCATTATACTTTGACATGGATAATTAACTCAGAAAATGGCCATTTTCCTAAAAATAAAAAATAAAAAATACAAATGTTTGTATGTATTGCACATTAATAAATTCATTTTCATTTTGTTATATAGGTAATGTGATCTGTTCAACAAGCTCTCTGAAAACTATATTACATCATAAAATGGGCTTTCCTTTGAATAATCCATGGAAATGAGCATACAAATTGTAAATTATTCTGAAGATGCTGGTAAATTTACTGTAATCTTAAAGGGTTATTTCACCCAAAAATGAAAATTAGCCCATGTTTCACTCACCCTCCAAGCATCCTAGGTGTACATGGCTTTCTTCTTCCAGACGAATCAAATGACAATCAGCAGGAGTGAGAAAGAAATTATAAAAATATTTTAAATATGTACATAAATGCATGGACTCGCTACAGGAGGCCTTTATTCACCCCCAGAGCCATGTGAGGCATGTTTTATTGTATATGCACACACTTTATCTGACTACTTTTGGACCGTTGAACAAAAACACGTCTGAAAAAAGAAAGCCAGAATGCACATGCAATGCTTTGAGGGTGAGTAAAACAAGGGCTAATTTTCATTTTTGGGTGAATTAACCCTTTAAATATTTTTATGTGCTTAACATAAAGCACACAAGAGTGACAGAGATACCTAAAGTAGTTTTATTTTTATTTTATTTTTTTCAACAGGTTATTATGACTGAAATTATTGAGATGCCTATTACAGTTGAGAAGAGAATGCACACAGTTTCTCTTGCTTCTTATTATATCTATGTCCATCCGTCTTTAACTGCCAAACAGTTCAATGGCAATTTAAACGAAAATCTTATCAAAATAATCTCTAATTGCTCTAATTGTACACCATTTCTTAAGTTACAACATTATGTGTATGTGGCCTAAACAACTGGCAGTCACTTTGAGTATTTTGGCTACCCATCATGTTTATGATGGAAATTACTTTTAGTTAAGAACTGTCATTGAATAATAAAATATAACAAAAATCATGTCTATTTGAAAAACAACATGTTCAGTGATGATTGAACTATTCGTTTAAGTCAACATGCTGCCATAATAAGTTAAAATTGTTGTTGTTTTTTTGCAGTGAAAAATGTCACTCATGAACCTTCAGCTGGAGCCTTTTTAGTTAAATGAGCTGACCTTTCCTCAGTCTGCATGTTATTTTACGGTCATAACAAACTAAGCTGGTGTTGTTTTCACAGACACACATGCACATGCACATACACACAGACACAAACACAATCTCTATCTCTCTTGTTTTCATACCTGCATAATTAGAGTCCTAACTGTCATCACATTAGTGTGTGTGGGGAGAATCAGGTATAATGATCTGGAGATTATGGGCTTTGTGTGCTGCTTCACCGGTAAATGCTCGCCATACCAAAGGGTTTTACAATGAAATCCAGTGTTATCAGATTACAATAACTGTTTCATTACAGCATTATTTATGCTGTATAAAAGAACAGCATTCCTAATCAGTCAAGGTAAACGGAGGGAAAGGTAAACCACACCGTTTTTCCATTAGACATTTTTGGTTTATGATGGTTTGTTTTGGTACTAGAAAGAAAATAAAGAGTTTATTTAAATTAATTGATACGGTAAATTCTGTAATGCCCAATGCTTTTAGTTTTTCTAATCAACTGTCTTATTGTCACATTGGCTATATGTGTGTGTGTGTGTGTGTGTGCCTCATGTAACCGCTCAATCATTATTTCAACCTCAGAGATGTCAACAAAATGTCACATATCATTTCATTTACCTCAGGCAGGTCAACAGTGTCTACAGCTCGTTCACTAGAGAAATTATATGATATCTAGAGAAGAGCATTTCACGAAATATTACACTATATACTCATTATATTTCATATGATTTCTTAGTCATTTAATGTATGTTTAAATAAATATGTTATGATACAAGTTATGACAGTCACTTTGTAAATAAATTTCAACAACAAATAGGAATTTTATGATTTAGAAGTTACTTAAACTGTTTTATGTGCAATTTACATGTTTGCATACAATTTAGAAAAGTTGAATGTTGATTATTATATTTTTCAATAAATAATAATTAAATGTAAGTTTAATAAAACACACAAATACATATGTGCATATATTTATTGCTTATGTATGTTCAGAAAGAAAGAAAGAAAGAAGACTATGGATAGTGGGATTAAGAATACAGAAAAATGCTGCATCTGTGGAAAGTAACTGAACATTAATAGAATATAATGAGAACTGAATGTTTATTTCATTTTAGTTTAGTTTAGTTTAGTAAATTTTTGCTGTGATATTTACTTTTGGGGTCAGGACAGGGAAATAAAACTGCTAAACCCCTGATGAGAGAAGACGGGATTTAGATTTTGAAAATTTGCAGAGGTGTGAACTCACTTGAGGATAAAATTCACTGCCTTCACTGACCCCAGTAATAAGAAAAACAGTACTCATGAAACAGCATGGGACCCTTTGAAATAGTCCCAGCTCTCTCTGAGACACAAGAGCTGAAGAGAACATAAAAGAAGGTGAGGCGTTCATTAAGAAAAGATGTTTCTGTTTTTGATCAGGACAGGTTAAATCCTGCAGACCTCTGGAATAAACAGAGGTAAGTACTAAATTTGCTGTGTTTTCTCACAACCAAAGATTTTATTTTTATTTATTTAGTCAGTTTTTTGGAGGTGACAAGGATAGAAAGACCCTCCCCCCATCCTCAACTTCTACAGGAGGCCTCTATGGTCTCTCCCTCTGGAGAGAGAGAATAAGGCCATACACCCTCTGAATCTCATTTAGTGAAGGATTACCTATTAACCCTCCAGAGGACTGAGGGGAAAGAGAGAGTCTGTTTGCTGAGGGACTTTAACAAGTGCTCATGAGCTTCTATGGGTGGAAATAATAGGACCTCTGAAGGTAGCTACATGTTGCTTAGCTACATGCTAATTCATAAATACAAGCAGGGTGTTGCTGTTGGTGTTTAGCTAGCTCAATTATTCACTGTCATGTTACAACACACAACATTATTTCTTGTTTTCTTTTTTTATTCTTACAGTTAATACCAGCTGTGTTTACAGCCACCCTACACATTTATTTTAAAGGAAAGCTAGCTCAGGTTTAAGATCGTTCAGATTACTTTCTTCTCAGCCGAAACCATGCCTCAGGTTTCAGGCTGTGCCAGAGGTTATTTGAGGGCAGGTAATGATGCTTTTTAACGTTGTATATAGCCTGAACTTAACTTTACTCAGGTGTTAAACTAAATGGTTATGCATTCACCATGCTTAGCATTAGAGGCTAGCTGTTACAACCTACTATTTTACCAATGGGCCTATTTGTTCTGATTCATAGCTTTGACTTTCAATGTGAAGTGTGGTAGTCAACATCAGCAGCTTCTGATTATGGTTAAAGCTCTTATACTGAAACATTTCTATGAACTAGCTATGTTTGAGAGTTAAGTTCTCATCTTGTCTGATTCAGTATGCTAGCACACTACATCTCAGTGCAAGAACTGTGAAGCTTTGTCAAACCCCTTTACCTATCAGAACACCCACTGAGGATCCAGTCACATGTTTTGTGACCTATGACCTCTAGGTCTGCAGCTGGGGAAGGTTTTCACATTCCTCCTCCACTGGGCATTCATTAACCCTTGCAATAGAACCGGATATAAAGCATCTAATTGGTAATCCAGCCATTATTGATGAAACAAAACGTTAGTTTTGCTTTAGTTAAAAACCTTATTCCCCTCTTTAGATTACAGACTTCATCTCAGAGCCATTAAAAATACCCATCTTGGTCTTTCAACCTGGTTTTGGATTAAACTTTTTCCTCAGGAATTTACGGGGGAACCGATTGCAACTTGTCTAAACGTTCCTAAATTCAGCGTCCATGGTAAATTTAGAAGATAGATGGGTCACCCCTGAATAAGAAAACAGACATGTTATTATGGTGGATGATGGGATTTTAATGGCCTCAATGATAAAAACACACGCTGTGGTGCACCGAGGTCCGACCAATGTGATCCCACGACTCCTAACTCCACAGGAGTCTACATGCTTAGTTTCGTTCTTGTTGATCTCCTTTGCTTGTGTTGGTGAGGCTTCAAAGAGCATTAGCTTCCACAATTATGAGTAAGAGACCAGGCCAAGGTTGATGGGACTGATAATGTTGAGTTAGATTTGGCCTCAAATTAAATCACAGGCCCTTTACTTCTACAAGACTTGCCCTCATATGCCTTTTCACCCCACAAATCATGAGAACTGCTTGATCAATGTCTGGTCCTCAGGTTTGGGATTATGGACACTGATGGTTGTCAGAGGTTCCTGTGTCAGGAATCACTCTGTGTCAGCTATTCCTTTCATCTCCTGACGAATAGGAGGCCTGTGTTTTTGTCTAAGAGTGGAGATATGTAAATACTCATGTCAAAGAGGATTTTGAGGAGATGTTTCCCCTATCTTTTAGATGGTGGATAAATAGAGGACTGCATGGAAGGGGTACAAGGTTGTAGTAACTGTTGCTGAGCACATCACCGTCTCAAGCTTATCTTTGATGGATGTTGCGTTTGTTAATCCTCTGTGTATTTTATGAGGTTTTAGGTAGACCTGCTGGCTCTACTTTTATAGTTTCAGGCAAGAACCGATTAGACCACCTTACACATACAGCAAGGCCTCATACTGCCTAGAGCAGGGGTTTTCACACTGGAGTACAGGGACCCCCCAGGGGCTAAAGGGTGTGCCTGGGGGTCAGAGTAAATTTGAATGAAAGATCTTTTTTTATTTATTTGTTTATCTTTCAACAGACTTTCTCTGGCATATCAGGCATATCAGTATTCTACATTCACCTATAAACATTAATAAAAATAAATAAATAAACTTTAAATATTATATTATATTTTTAAGCTACTATTTTAGTCTATACACATTCTATTGTTCAAAAGTTTTGTCAGCAAGAAATTTAACTTTATTTAGTGAGGACACATTCAGTTGACCAAAAGTGACAGTTTAGTTGAAAGTAGAATTTTCAGCTATTAGTTTAGTCTTCATTGTGCTGCTTATTATATATATATATATATATATATATATATATATATATATATATATATATATATATATATAGTATAAGCATGTATGTGTATATTTCTGTGTGTATTTATACATGTATGTACATATGCATAGAAAACAAAATTTATATTTTTGGAAAGGGGGTCTTTTGTAGGATGATTATCAAACTTTGTCATATACAATAAGTTTGAAAACCACTAGTCCAGAATAATTCATGTCATGCATGTCATTGTCCACATAGATTGTTTCTCCTCAATGCAAAGCAATAAATGTGTCCATTGGGTCTTAATTTGCACAGGTATATTTGTAGCAATAGCCAAAAATACATTGTATGGATCTTTTATGCCAAAAATCAATAGGATATTAAGGAAATAATGTTCCATAAAGATATTAAGTAAATTTCCGGTTACACTTTATTTTGATAGTCCACTTTAGACATTCTACTGACTGTAAGTAACTTTGTAACTACATGTCGACTACATATCAACTAAATCTCCAAAATTTGCAACTACATGTCAACTAACTCTCAGAGTAGACTGTTAGGGTAGGTTTAGGGTTAGTGTTAGGGGTAGGTTTTAGGCTTAGTATTAGTTGACAATAAGTTGACAAAGAAAGTGTTAGAAGATATTAAGCATACAGTCTACTAATACTCTACTAACTGCTAGTTGACATGTAGTTGCAAAGTTACTTACTGCTAGTAGAATGTCTAAAGTGGACTATCAAAATAAAGTGTTACCAAATTTCCTAACGTACATATATCAAAACTTCATTTTTGATCAATAATATGCATTGCTAAGGACTTCATTTGGACAAATTTAAAGGGAATTTTCCCATTTTATTTATATTATTTATTTATTTTACACCCACAGATTCGAGATTTTCAAACAGACCATACATCAATGGAAACCTTATTTATCCATCTTTCAGATGATGTATACGTCTCAACTGCATAAAATTGACACTTAAGTGGTCCCGGGTAACAAATGTAAACATTACCATAAACACATTGTGACAAGTTGGGCGGGGCCGAGAACCGTGGGAATGGGTCGAGGCCGGTGGAGTGATTGGAAATGAGCGACACCTGCACCACTCACCGGTCTCGAGTCCCATGGAGGAGCTCCAGAAGGATACAAAAGAGGAGTTACGTTTGAAGGACAAGAGAGGACCAGGCCTGGGTTTCGGCATCAATGTAATGCTATAAAAACCTCCATAGTCACGGGAAGAAGGAGGCGGTTCGGTGGACATTTAAATCAAACTTTAATAATAAAATAAACACAAAACAGCCCCTCACAGGCGACTGCCGTGCACAAACAAAACCAAAACACAAAGTAAAATCTAGGCCTGGTCCTCTCTCGTCCTCTCTCTTTTGTATCCTTCCCGAGCTCCTCCGTGGGACCGGTGAGTGGCGCAGGTGTCGCTCATTTCCAATTACTCCACCAGCCTCTACCTGTTCCCGCGGCTCTCGGCCCCACTCCACTCGTCACACACGTCTTCTTCCCTCCTCAACTCTCCATTATCTACATTTCCTTTGCTTATTCTCAGTCTCATCACTTTTACTTGTCTTTGACCTGCTGCCCACCAGCATGAAGCGCTTGGCGAGTGCCAATGTCAAAGTTGTTTTCAACTTTGACATTGCCACTAGCATTACTTAGACATTACATCCAGTGACAAATACAGCCTGCTACAATCAGTCAATGAATCAATTAATTAAAGGCTCTCTCAGAAACGAGGCTGTCTCTCTGAAGCCTGTAGCGGTCCCAGACCAACCATGGGAGATGGATTGCAGGTGCTTCCTGTGGTCGGAAACGGCTGATTAAAGAGGTTAGCCCTATCTTCCTTTGCACACTTGCTCTTTTTCTCCTCTGCATCTCTCTCATGTCATCCATATCTCTCCTTCACACACATTTACAGTTTTCTGCTTGCTAACATGCTCCCCAAAGTCTACATGGGATTTCATCGACAGCAGTTGCGTTCCTCTTCTTCACGTTCTCAGCTGTGGCCAATTCAAATAAAAAAAGAAATAGCAAACAAGCTCATTCTCCCATAGCTCTGTTTAGGGAACAACAGCTGAGAGAAGCGTGTCCAAACAGGGTGTGTGTGTGTGTGTGTGTGTGTGTGTGTGTGTTTGGGGGGGGGGGGGGGTCATTCCCTGTACTCTGACAATATGCCAAGTCGTTTTATTAAGCACACACCCACCCAAAAGTGTCATGTGAATTCACACATGCCCACTTAGATTGTGAAGCCAATGGATTTTTAATGCAACAAATATTGGTATATTTGATAATTTGTTTGATAATTATTTAAATACAAACATGCCAGCATAATCGTCATCATCTGCAGATCATCTGATATCAACTGAAAACTCTCAACCCTCAATTATATGCATATATCTTCAGTCAAGACAATGTGACTCTTTTAGCTCACTGTAGGAACTGTACTACAGGGATGTGGAAACATACAGGAATGTTTTTTTCACAACATGACTTCGATATCATCATTATTCTTTCCATTCTTGTTTGTTTTAATAAAAGTGAGGGCTTTTTCCCTGTGTTATATGTTCCACTGAAGTATCACATTTGTCTAAAGTAAGCTGCACATAATATTTATATATTATTAATTTAAAATATATTTCACACAACCCTTTAAACGTTTGTGGTCAGTTGTATTTATTTATTTTTAATTATTATTATTATTATTATTATTATTATTATTATTATTATTATTATTATTATTATTATTATTAATATTAATATTGATATTATTATTATTAAATCAGCAAGGATGCATTAAATTGATAAAAAGTGCCAGTAAAGACTTTTACATTGTTACAACAACAAAAAAAATCTAATAAATTTTTAGATGATTTCCACAAAAATGTTAAGCAACAAAGCTGTTTACTTTTTTCAGTATTACAAATCATAAGAGATATGTCTTGAGTAGTAAATCAGCATATTAGAACGATTTCTGAAGGGTTGCGTGATTCTAAAGTAGAGTGAGTAATTTTACAGATTTTACCGACTTCCTAAAATAAGAGGAAAAAAAAAAAAAAAACATCTGACCCCGCACTTTTGAAGTTTCGGGGGTGGGGAAATTATGAGAAAAGTTTGAATTCATGATGAAATCTCTATCTCTTGATCGCAGGCAATTTAAGACATTGTTGAGAACTTCTGAAACTCTAAAGTTTTTTTTTCTTGTAGATCTGTGAGCCAGTTGCCTGTAGCACGAAGAGAGATAAACAAACTCAGAATTGCAGTAAGTTTTGAGTTGACAAAACCCTATAAAGCCAATCTGGTTTAGATTAGGTTCACGGGGCTCACGAAGCTCTATAGGCTAAACGTTCTTTGTCAACTAAGAGTTCGACCCAGAGTTTGTGATTGTGCGTGCACCTGAAAGCATCAAACATTGGATTCACTTCTCGCGGGAGTCAGCACAATTCACTTTTCTGCTGAAGATTAAGAGATGTCATTATTAGGAATACACAAGGCAGAAATAAACACTTCTGCAGCAGCAAAAGTTTGAGAAGAAAGCATAAAGAAAAATGTATGACTTTGCAAAGGAATCAGCTGGATTTATTTATATATAGTTTCACACAGAGCTCAAAAACAAAACATATAAGATTAGTCATTAAAAAGTCGGATATATTAAATCTATATTTTTATATATCTAATTTCATTTAATTTAAATGCAAAGCTTAAAATTAATTGCCACTTCATATAATAATTATATGAATATATTAAATGAATTATACTGCAATTAATATAATATAAATATAATAAATAAGTAGCTGCAAAGTCAGGCAATTTTGTCTCTAAAATTCTTTGACTGTAGACAGCTTTAATTTGGAGCGAAAGATACGGTGGAGTGGCTTCATTGCATCAGACATGTCACTGTGCTCACAGCTGATTGGTCCAGTTCGAGTTTGCGATCCCTAAACCAGAATAAAACCTGCTCTGGAGAAGGGTCGCCGTATAGCATAAATTACCATGGTGACAAACCCGCTCAAAACCAACCCATCTTCTTGAGCCTGATAACTAAACGTGAACTCACCCGGGTAAAAACTGAAACCAGCTTTGTGTTACAGGCCACATGTGACTACTGTAAACAAGTCTCCATTTGCTCTCAATTCAACCCAACCTCATTGCCTTCAAAACATCTTCGATAATACAGAGAACTGTAAAAGAATGATTGTCCAGGATTTAACTTAAACATACACACAAAGTTTATATTTGCTATTTTATTCTTTATCAATGTCTGTGAGACAGCAAGCGGTAGAAAATCTTGGCAAAAGTTTGACCTAATCCTTCAGAGACCATGCATAATTTTCAGCAGCAGAATCATTCGGCCCTATAAACAGACGTGACTTGGTGATGAATTAAACCCCTTTGGGTGGAGGGAAAAAATATCGTTAGGGTTTTTGCGGTGACTGAATTTTTCAAGAGTGACCTCTGTGCACGGCTGCCAAGAATGCCAGAAATCCGAGTTGCATGGGAGCATTCAGTGAGTGTCTCTTCACTTTTCAGTCTTTGTCTCTCTCCTCAAAGCACACAGCATTAACACTGCCCTCTACAGACGAACCACATCATAACTGATGATGTAAGCACTTTTGCATCTGAGAAGCATATACTTCTCTGCAGACTGAGGCCGTCTGATCTCAGAGACAGTAGACCCAACATAAGGATAGGCTGAATAGGCTATATAGACTTGTAGAATAGGAGGAATTCAGGAATAAATATGCAGTTTAAGCTAAATTCAAGTAATGTGACAAAGAAAACAGAAATAGATATCCTGTCACTGCATATTTTGTTGGTGCTGAGTGGTGGGAGAGGACATATAAAATCAATGCTTTCTTTATTTACAACATAAAGAATGAATTATATAGTCTGATGGTGAGTGTGCATTACGTAGTGAGCTAATGGCGTATTAGCACTGCGGTCAGTGGTTTTGGGAGTCTTGTTTACCACCCTGCTGCTCTTCGCTCTGTTCGAACCTGTGCTCTATAGGGATATGTGTGTGCATGTGTGTCCTTCACTGGACTCAATAAAGCTGCAGTGCAGCATTGAGGGATCGAGTCGCTCCATTCTTTCAGCACTCACACTCAACTCGAATGGCCTGGAGCTAAATGCAACACAAAAAAACAAGTCCCGCGACGCATGTTCAACACTCCACAGACACGCGTGGCCTGGCTGCTTTTGTGAATGCGTGTTCGGGTCTTTGCATATTCTTAAGTGGGAGGCTGTTGTGAGTAATTTGTTGTGCCTGTGAGTGGGAATGTGTGCTGACGTCCTTGAGAACGTGACAGTTAATGGAGGTCTACAGCATTGCTCTCAAAAAGCCCACAGGCTGCTCTTCGCTAATTAACTAATTATTCTTATTTGTTCCCCTTTTGAACTCGTGATTGCTGTACCTCGCTAATGGCCTTCAGTTTTTTGGACCCTTATAGGCCTGTACGTAGGTGAGAAAAATCACAAAAGAGATCGCTTTAAAGTCAACATGAAATTTTATAACTGTAAGGTGGCGCGTTTTGGTAAAGAAACATCAAAAGTTAACAATTCAGTTTAAAATAAGCAACATGATAGCTTTTTATGGAGAACATACCAAAATGTAAATCAGAATTCATAATGAAAATCTCCTCCTCCAGTGAGCTTTAACGATTGCATGCAAATTTGTTGTGTTTAACTTGTGAACATGTTTCGAAAAGTTTTTGTTGATTAAAGTCATTGTTTTTGTTTTCCTAACGCACAAAAAGTATTCATATAGCTTAATAACATTACAGTTGAACCACTGATGTCACATGGACCATTTTAACAATATACTTACTATCTTTCTGGGCCTTGAATGTGTCAGTTGCTTTGCTATTTATGCAGGGTCAGAAAGCTTTCGGATTTCATCAAAAACATCTTAATTTGTGTTCTGAGGATGAACAAAGGTCATATGTGTTTGGAACGCCATGGGGGGGGGGGGGGGGGTAATTAACCATATCATTTTCATTTTAGGGTGAACTGTTTCTTTAAGATGATCCAAATCAACGGAGCTACTATACTTTTCTCTTCAACTTGTCTACATGTTGCAAGGACATATTTTCAGTGAATAACTATTTATAATTTTGTTTGCATTGCTCACATAAACCAAATCTTATGGCTTCAGAAGTTGTAAAATATAGTTCATGAATCATTTAGACCTTTTTTATGATGCTTATGCGTTATTTTCAGAGATTGACAGTCCCAGTTGTTATTAACTTTATTTATATGGAAAATGATAAACAGGATATTCATCAAAATGTGTTTCTTATGAAGGAAGAAAACAATTGAATAGCATAAGGTAAAAAAAATGTGAACTAAATTTTTATTTTTTATTTTTTTATGTAAACTGTTCATTATAGGCATTTACTGGGTTTTAAGGAACACCATGCATATCCAATTTTCTGTATTTTGCTAATGATTGCCACTGCTGAAAATTTGGTGACAGTGTGTTCTCTGACAGAAGGTAGAGGGCCGTCTTCTTCCCAGGACTATAATTATAGCCGTCCCATGTGCACCACACAAAGCATCTTAACTTGAGATGAACTCATGAATGCACTTCTCAGGGAATCTCCAGACACACAATGCACCACCTTCTCTCTTTAGTTTGCTTTTTTTCCTCTCTCTCTCTTCTCTCTGTTTCAGCCTCTATCTCTCTGGCTCTTGTTGAGCAGTGGCGTGCAGCAGCTGTTGTTAGTTGTGAAGGAGCAGCTGGTATGTGTGTGTTTGTGTGAGTGTGTGTTTGTGTGTGAGGGGCTGGGCACTCTCAACCCTCCCTGACTGGAATAAGCAGCCCAAGCATCCCATAACTGCACACACCCTTTGAACCTGCTGTCCTTCTCACAAATACCCTCTTCTGTTTATTTAGTGCTCTACACATTTCTAGCTCTTTGCATCATCTGTTTAGACTCAATACACAACTCTGAGAGTCCACTATTTATAGCCTCTATTATGAATTCATAGCATAACTCTTTTATGATTAAACTCTATCAGTCAAACAGTAAACCCACTGACTAATATGAACTGAGACAAAGTAGTTGCATTGGGTTGTAAAAAGTGGGTTTCTCCTCTCTTTATTGCTCATTCGTATGCAATAATGTATGAAGTGTAAGGGTCAAGTGTAAAGGAAGGCAGTAAGTGTCAATGAAGTTTGGTGAGAGGTTAGGTTAAATGTAAAGTTTGGTGAGAAATTGGAGTGGATGTATTTAGTGTTTGGTGAGAAATTATGTTGAATGTAAAGTAACATTTAAAATGTATCCATCCATCCATCTATTCAATTCGATTCAAAATTGCTTTATTGGCAGGACTATAAATGATACAATATTGCCAAAGTTTAGTATACATGTACAAAAGTATAAATAAAATAAAAAGAATAAGTTAAAAAGAACAATAATAATATCATAACAACACTAATAATTAAATGAACATCACAGTAATATAATGGGATATTATAACATCTTAGAAATATTAAACTGCAACAAATTATTGCTTGTGAACATTTGATACCACAGTCTTTAACTTACATGGAAACACACATACTAAATATCACTGTGGTGGAAAGTAGGGTAACACACTGAGGTCAGACACAACACACACATTCACCTGCTCTCTCTCTCTCTCTCTCTCTCTCTCTCTCTCTCTCTCTCTCACACACACACACACAGACAGACACACACACAGTAGATTGTTTGACAGTTTGATTTATCATTCTTATTCTCTTTTTTAACATGAAGTTGAATGTAATTGGGCCATGTTTACAACACTTAGAGGGATGGCATTGTACATTAAACTTTACACTGTGTTGTATACAGTATTAATCTGTTATGTAAGGGCTAAGTGCCTAAGCAGATCAAGTGTTAAGAATAAACCTCAAAAGGCCAGTGTGAACTCTGGAGCAGTAATACAAGAACACTGCTGTAAATACAAATGTAGTGCAGATGCTAGTGTTTGGAACAAGCCAGATTCGAAAAACAATGAGTTGTATAAGGCTGAAACTATATACTGCTAAAATAAAGTTGAGCACAAATCCAGTTGTTTTAAGTTAACTTACACAAACTTGAAATGTACTTTAATTTACAATAAATTGACATTTCTCTTTTATTCTTACTCTATAAATCTCAAAGTTTTCAGCTCTTGGCAATATTAACTGCATTCTCTGTGCCTGCAGGTAAAATATGTTCATCGTGGCCTGAAGAAGAAAAACACTGCAGTTATTATATGCTCAGGTCTGTACAGAGTTATCTCTCTAAATTAAGAATGTGTATATGAAGAGTTCAGATGCAAAAGCCTCTAAGTGCCATCTGAAATTTTCATCTAAAATTAGGATTGTAGGATGAACATAAATATAGGAGCCTGATAAAAATCCTAATTTTAGATGAAAATTCCAGATGGCACTTAGATGCTTTTGCATCTCAACTCTTCATATGCACATGCATCATTACAGAGTGAATTCTTCAATTTCAAATTTTGCTTAGCCCTGGTGTGTAGCTGTTTTAAGATGTTGTGTCTATGAGTTAATGAGCATTTTCAAGACCATGGTGTTTCCCAGAAGAAAAACAAGACTTCAGCTGTGTTGACTTAACAAAATATGCTAAGTGGTGATGACATCATTCTGTTAGCTGTCCTGGGAATCGCACTCTGTCAACACACGCAGCAAACCATGCAAAGGAAGAGCAACAAAGTTCACACCTATCACAGTCTTTAACTTTCTCACTCTTTTCCATCATTTCTATTTGAGTTCTTATAGTAAGAGTGAGTCCAATGCTTTAAAGGTTTAGTTCACCCAGAAATGCAAACCTATTCCAAATCTATAAGGGCGGGAGAATTTGCTTCCTTTCTTTCCTTTTAGGTGAATTATTCCTTTAACTTGGCCTGTGTGTGAGTGTGTAGGAGGCACTGACTGAGAGAAGTGGGTAAGGCCAGAGGTGGACGTCTATAGGTCACAGCCTTTCAGCAAGTGAGAGAGAGAGAGAGAGCAGCTCAAAGGTGAATGACTGCTGAGGGAGAAAAGGCCTCTTGTTCTGCTGTTCACAAAAGCCAGAGCCGGACATTCCTAAATAATCGATCACTTTTCTGCACTGGTTGCTGCCTCTATGAACTGGTCTCCCTTTGGGCTTCATCAGTTTGGCAGCATTTTTTTTTATTATTTAAGTTCAGGCAAACCTTTTACCTTATTTGAGAAGTACTAGCTCTGTTCCAAAACTGAATGAACTGCTTACATGGAGATAATTTTGATAGTCATGGAACCTCATAAGTAATTGATTTGAAACACATTAAAACTCAAATCGCAATTCCATTTTATTGATACTTGTAATTATTAAATAATAAAGGATATTATTTATTTGTAATAAAGGATATTTAAATGCTAAATCTGTGGCTTTTTTAAGCTTATTTCTTAAGCTGATGACATAATTAATAAATACTGTATCCAATTGTCAATATTTATTTAATACAATGTAATTGTGATCCCTCAAAATGTTGTCTACATAGACCACTCACCAGGATTTAGTGCAGAATGACCTCATAAAAGTGCATTTAACCAAGTTTTCAGCTTTTTACACTGAATGTCAAAAAATGTGACGGCTTCGCTGTTAATTAGCACAAAGCAGAACATGCCCTTTAATGTTCTTGAGGACTCTGTTTGGATGAAAAGGTTAATCTTCAGTTTATTGCCACCAGCAGTCAAACAGATTGTATCTTCTGGATTCTGTGTGGTGGTGTATTGATTGTGTGACGTCATAGTCCACTGCCATGACATTTGTGTATATCCCATGCTGCGCAGACCATTACACCACTATTGATGTCTACCTGTCCCTTCATTCAGAGACAGCCTCTCAGCATCTTAACCACTATTGATTGCGGCTTGCTAAATAATTCCACAACTCCGACATAATTTGTACTGCAAAAAGTCTCCTTCAGTCTGAGCAAAGTGTTTCTAGCCTGGCTCGAATCCTTTACCTCCTTATCTAATGGAACACAGTGTGATTTAGTGACTAGAAAACAAAACAGATATTTCCTTGATAAGACCCCCCCCCCCACCCCTTTAGTCTCCTAATCACACAAGTGTGCGATTTCATTCCCATTTCATGGGAATGAAATAGGAAGAGTGGAGATAATGTTTTTTCTTTAGATTCTTGTGTGCGATACCAAATGTGTACACAACAAGAGGGTAATTTTCTGTGTTCAATGAATGTAGCACTCCGATCCTGAGGTTTCAAGGTAAACACATTAGGAACGATGGCGGAGAACAATGTTTTCCTTTATACATCGGTGAAGAGATTTATAAATTCACCTGTTTATATGACTCACGTTTGAAAGCTTTCTTGTCAGATTTATTTACAATGTTGGAATGAATCCATTTCTAGCCCTCCACTCAGGATCTTATACCAGCGTAAGGTTTCTTCATGACATGTAAAGTATAAGGGTTTGTGGGCAGCAATTAATTCTGTGCCTTCAGGGCCTCACAGGCTTTGTATCTGGGGTCAGTGGGGTTAGGACACATTTTCCTCCCCTCTGCGAGTGTTTGTGTGTGTAGGTTTGTGTGTTTTCTCGCTAAGTACTTGCATGCTGATTGCAAGGCTAATTCTAACTAGCAGCTGGTCATTTTCACTCTGTTTACTTTTAAATGCTAAATCTGCTGCTGCCCATCAAGACTTCTCTCAGACTTTCAACCTCGAAATCTAACAATCAAGAGACTCTTTATTAAAACCAGGCTGAAGCTATCGGCTTGCTGTTCTCAGCTCCCATTGATGTAAATCTTCAGTAGGTCTCTCAGACTCAAAATATCCTTCTCTCACATGTAGAATCCAACAGTTTCCAGGAAGTTCCAGAATTATTTTTTTTAATCTGACTAATTTTCTCCTTTTGGGGAAAAATGGATGGGAAGAGTACTTCCGGAACCAAGACTGTTGAAATGTGGGTGGGCTCTGTTTTGCTCTATAGTTTCAAACACCTCCACTGCCCCTGAGCTTATTACAAACACTGCACGTTTTGGTCAAGAGGCCATCTGTCAGAGGGAGGGAATCTTACTTTCTGTCCGAGCATAAACAGTGGTGGTTCTAAATCCGCCTGTGAGTTTCACTGTCATGTAAATTCCAGTACTGACTAATGTCCAATCGTAATCCAAGCACACAGCTGAGTAATGGCCAGGCAGTAATCCATGGTGCACAGCTGCTTTAGGGTCGCCAAACTCACACAGACATAAACACAAACACACACACACATGTACACACAAAAATACAGGCAGGATGAGAAATCCAGAGAATGGGAATGGGGTAAGAATTTAATGAAATGGACACACTGGAAACTTATTTGCCAACAGAATGTACTTGTTAAATTTGCTGCTAAAAAGCTAAACACCAAGTATACTGCAGTTGAATATAATGTTTGAGAGTAACTTTTATTTATATTTTATTCACAATGGGACGAGCGACCCAGAGAGAGAGGAAGCTGCTTTTTTGGTGATGGTGAAGGTACCGTTCCCTCCCCCCGGAGGAGGGCTGGGTGGAGAATTTGGAAATCTTCACAAGAGAGTGGTTTCCTCTATCTCTGGGTCCTAGGAGGGTATGGTGAGTAGTGGCGGCCCAACACCAGACCTCACTCATCCCCCTCTTTTGCCAGCCGGCAGCAGCGGCCTTTTCAAGAGCATCAAACAAAGGCCCTACTCATGCACACTCTGCCAACCTGTGGAACCAGGTAGGTGTTGCACCGCATACTCATACCCCTTTTCTGGTCTCGTCACAAGCTGCCAGAGTTGGGTTTCTGTGTTTCACCCTGCTGCCCCCCTGCGGGTATTGCGGTGGTACCACTGGTCCAGCTTTTACGGTATCTGGGTGCCTGGCTAGCGCTACCCAGACCAGCAGTCTCAGCTATGCGATTTAGTTTACCCGGCCCAATTGAAACTATTTCAGAGTCTTTATATGGATGCCTCCACCACCAGCTGGGAGGGCCATGTACAATGGGCATGCAGTATCGGGGGTATGGAAGGGATCCCCATCTACACTGGCATATCAATAGCCTAGAGTTGTTGGCAGTGTGCCTTGCCTTCAACCATCTCAAAGGAAGCTTACAAGGCAATTACGTACTGGTCCGATTGGACAGCACAGCCACTGTTGCGTACATCAACAAACAAGGTGGTCTGTGCTCCCATCGCATGTGGCAACTCTTCCCCCACCTCCTTTGGAGTTGGAAGGTTCTGAGGTCACTTCATGCCATTCACATTCTGGGCCTGCTAAACCATATGGCCGATGAGCTGTCTCGAGCTACACTCCTGGGAGAGTGGCAACTCCATCCCCGTACGGTCCAGCTGATTTGGAGACATTTTGGAGCCACTCAGGTAGACCTGTTTGCCTCGACAGAGACCTCTCACTGCCAGTTGTTCTACTCTCTTTCCGAGGGAACACTTGGCACGGACACACTGGCACACAGCTGGCTGTGTATGCATTTCCCCCAGTGAGCCTTCTCGCACAGATGCTGTGCAAGTTCAGGGAGGACGAGGAGCAGGTATTGCTTGTGGTGCCGTTATGGCCCACTCGGACCTGGTTCCACAAACTAGTGCTCTTCACAACAACCCCTCCCTGGCGGTATCCTCTGAGGAAGGATCTTCTGACTCAGAGATGGGGCACCTTATGGCACCCAAGTCCAGACCTCTGGAAACTTCATGTCTGGTCCCTGGACCAAGAGGTAGTGGACACCATCATTTCGGCGAGAGCACCGTCTATGAGACACGTTTACGCCTTGAAGTGGTACCTGTTCATCGAGTGGATATTCTCCTCGTGAGATGCCCTTGAGATGCCTGATCAGGGTCATGGTTTCCTTTTTGTAGAAAGGGCTGGAGCGAAAGCTGTCTCCCTCCGCCTTCAAAGTCCAGGTTGCTGCAATTGCTGCGTACCATGACCTTGTAGAAGGAAAGTAATGGGTAAGCATGACCTGGTCATCAGGTTCCTTAGAGTGGTTAAATCCTTCCTGGCCATACCCTCTTGGGACCTGTCTCTAGTGCATAAAACTCTACAGCAGGGCCCATTTGAGCCCTTGCACTCAGTCGAGCTAAAGTTTCTTTCATTGAAAACTCTGTTCCTGCTTGTTTTGGGATCTGCACGCATTTCGGTTGGCGATCCGTGCCTAGAGTTTGGGCCGGCTGACTCCCAACTAATCCTGAGGCCCCAGCCTGGCTATGTGCCCAAGGTTCCTACTACTCTCTTCAGGGATCAGGTGGTGAACCAAGCACTAGCTTTGCTCTGTCCCCTCCGTGCCCTGAGATGCTGCATAAACCGGACACAAATCTTCAGCACCTCATACCAGCTCTTTGTCTGTTATAGATGCCGGTAGAAAGGTAATGCCGTCTCAGCAGAGGATGGCCCACTGGATTGTGGATGCCATCACCATAGCTTATCAGGCACAGGGTGTGCCCTGCCCATTCAGGTTGTGAGCTCACTGGGTGCTTTCTCGAAGCGCCTCGCTGACAGATATTTGTAAAGCTGCAGGCTGGGCAACCCTTAACACGTTCGCTAGATTCTATAACCTTTGTGTGGATATTCCTGTGTTATCATTTGAAATGGGTAGTGGCACTGAGAGGCCCCGGTTAGTGTCAGCTTGCTAAAACCTCTCCAGAGAGTCCATATCATAGACCCTGTCAAGCTCCTCCATCCCCTCGGCAGCCAGACGTGGCAGAGCATCCAGCACTAGGCCTTTACTCGCTGAATCCTCGAGAAACGGTAGATGTATGTATGTGAGATCTAAGTGCATGACTATATTGTAATTAACAGAGTGCAATAGTACAGCCCAATTTTAGCAAAGCACAGTTAGAAAAAAAATAAAAGTTTTCACATTTTTTTTGTCCACAAGATTTGAAGTTTAAATTGGCACAAATTTATTTTTAACTCCCATGACTTGTGGAAAGAAATAGACACTAGACTACTGCCAGCTGTATGTATACGCTTATAAGCATTTGCGTCAAAACTGAAGTATACTTGGGCTTAAGGTGTTCTGAATGGATGTTAGCATGTTTATATACAAGTGCTAAGGTATTCTGAGTGATTGTTAGCATGATAGTGGTTATTGTTACTTACTACTATTTCAATTCAGTCTGTCCTAAATCTCAAACATTTGACTTGCCTACATGCTAAATTTGCTTTTGTTAAAAGCCAAACACTAAATCTGCTGCAGTTAAAAATATATGTGTAACAAGAACTAGATGTCTTTAAATTCATTTTGAGTGGTGCTTGCATGCAAAAATCATCATAATGTTACAGTAATTGTATATTGCTGTACAATTGCTAACTTGTTCTGTGTTTGCTTGCATGTTACTATCTGGTTGCTAAAGTGTTTTGGTGGTTGAATTAGCTCCAAGTCAAAAGAGTCTATTCCCAAGTCTTAACAATGGAATTTCTATGTCTCTCTCTCTCTCTCTCTCTCTCTCTCTCTCTCTCTCTCTCTCTCTCTCTCTCTCTCTCTCTCTCTCTCTCTCTCAAAGGCAGATAAAGTGGCAATGCCATGTACAGAAGGGGTTAACATATTTGATCTTGTATGGCGCAAACCACAAGGAAACTTGAGAGCAAACTAGAGAGCAACCTAAAGGAATTCTGGGAAATGAATCATTGCCTTCAGCTCACAGGGTGGCCTGTCATGCACCATGGAAATGCAGGGTGAGCAAAATGAACTGAATCTGTGTTTTAACAGATTTGACTTAGTAGATGCTGTTGACCCTGATTTGCCCTTTCAAAGCCTCAGGCATCGCACAGTTACAGATTGTCTGCAAATGTTAGACATTTTCTTTTAGTTCTGAATAATAGAAATGCAATTTTAGGTCACCCAAACATGTTAATCTGAACTTTGTTACCTCTACTCATAAGTTATCTGTTATCTGTGGAGATGACGGAGATTTATATGAGATAATTACACGACTGTGCCTTCCAGCTTCTGGAAAGATCAATTCATTCAATCAATTCCATTTTTAAGAGGATATCTGAGATTACGGGCATGTGGACAGGCTCCATAAGGCTCTTAATAGGTCACTAAAATGTGTATAAGAGGCTCTTTTAATGCCACAATCCTCTGAGTGAACTCTCATTGGCTTTCCGTTTAACCAGCAGTCGAAAAAGAAGAGAACAAATAATTGCATGAAAAGATCAGCTTGCACTTTTTTGGCAAGTTTTGTGTTTTCTGTTTACCTTAATGGTCTTTATTGGCCAACGCATGAGAAATCGATAGTTTGCCACACACCTCAGTAAAAATCTATATTTATTGGGCTCACATCCAGTGTTTAGTCCAAGGGCAAAGAGGGTGGTTTCGGACAGGGGAAAATTTGTAGAATACAATGTCAAACAAGCAATTACCCATAAAAACAAGTCACTCATAGGGTCTTTTTATTGAATAACAAAAATAGACCCTGTGGGGCATTATAGGAAAGAAGGGAATCTTATTTGCAAGCAGTGCCTGAAGGCACTTCATATATCTTTTATTGACCGACCCCTAAATATGCATTTTAAAGACCCCAAAAAGGTCAAAATTCACAAACAAATTATATACAGTCTTTAATAGATAAATATAATTTTATTAAGTTATTATAAAATCACTAAAGAAATCTCTAGAGAAGTCTCTAAAAACACCTCTCAATTGTGGAACTGGAGTTGTGGAAAATTTATAATAGTCACATAATATAATATAATATAAAATAATAATAGTCACATTGTGAGATATAAAGTCACTATTAATTAAAAGAAATAAATGTGCAGCATCAAGTATAATCTGAGGGAAAGATAAAGAGAGAGAGACCAGAAATCTCTAGAGAAGTCTCTAAAAACACCTCTCAGTTGTGAAACTGGAGTTGTGGAAAATTTTAAATGTTAAAATAATAATAGTCACATTGTGAGATATAAAGTCACTATTAAAAGAAATAAATGTGCAGCATCAAGTATAATCTGAGGGAAAGATAATGCATAACTGAAAATTAAATCTCATTATATGTTAAAGAGTGAAATCTGAGAAATAATGGTTTCCTCTGAGTTGTTGGTTAAGCAAAAGTTACAGGCTTAATAGGCTCAATATGACAAAGAGGGAAGGACTAGTCACTGAAACTCAATCGTACAATATTCCAACCAGAGAACAGACGGGAGGCCGAAAATATCTCAGCTTTGGGAGTCTAGTGTTTGCTACAGTATGTAGATGATCACATGAATGCATGAAAGCAAGGTGGAAAAAAGATGAGAGAAAGTCATACTGTATGTTCAGTTATGTTTTGATGATTCATGCATCATTATACAAGTTTGAAAAAAGGGTCTCCTCACCTCAAGTTAAGACATTAATGCTAGTGGTAAATCACATCTCCAGCCTCCAAATTATTTCTCTAATGGTAAAAGAGCTTAACAATTTATACACACACACACACACACACACACACACATACACACACACACACACACACATATATATATATATATATATATATATATATATATATATATATATATATATATATATATATATATATATATTTATATATATTGCTACAAGATTTTGGTCTGACTTTTGAAGAGGTATTGACTTGAATCCCTCCCTTGTTTCTCTTTGTTTATGTTTTCAGGCAAGCAAATTACATTTTATAATCATTATAAATGAATGCGTTATAAAGTTTTAAATACTGACTTTTTTTTTCTTACAAAAACACATTGAGCTTATACACCAGGACTTTATTCACACCTCATGTAAGGTACTTTTATATTATGGATGGATGCGCTTTATTGGACTTCTTTTGGACTATTTTAAAGCAACCCCAAACACCCACCCCCCCACTGCCAATACAAAGCTTGGTAGAGCCAGGATATTTTTCTATATGACTAAGATTGGATTTGTCTACAAGAAATAAAGAATGACATATAGTATATGTCAGGGATACTGCAGCTTCATCAGGCCCAATCACCTCACACTCCCGCTCACAATCACAGAATTACTCATCAGCCGCACCTGTCACCAAGTCATCAATACTAGCTCAGATGCCCAGTCAGTGCAGTTGCACTTTGTCTGGTCTCGAGTTCACTACATTACTCCTTAACTGACTCACTCACCTGGACTCAAACCTGTCACCTGGCAGTCTTCGTCGAAGTCATCATCCATCAGATCTGAGAAAGACACAGAAGGAGCAGTCTCTGCGTGAGCTACATCCGTTCAGTTTCTGGAACTCTGTGCTGATTAATCTGTTTGCTCTGCATCTCTCCCCTCAGAATCTCTGCTTAAAAAAAAAAAAACATACTTAACCGTATATCTCAGTTTGGTCCCCTTTCTGTACTGTGACAATATGTACCTAGCTTGAGGGTGAGTAAATATTTATTGGGTGAACTATCTCTTTAAAAGCAGTCTTAAATTAAAATAATTAAATGTAACTTGGGAAAAATAGGATACATTAACATAAATTTGCATTCATATAGTGAACTTTCATAATTACTTGTATTGTCTTTGAAAAATGTTTAATGTTCAACTGCCAGATTTGCTTTAATGGAATTTCTATTAAAACTTTAAAATACATTTTAAAATACATAAAACTTTAAATACATTTGTGTTTGTGTACATATTTGTATCGATGAAGTTTCAGTTTAGTACATGTAAAATATATTAACAGACACACTTTATTTTAAGGTCCAGATCTCGCTATCAACGAACCATTAACTACAACCTTTGTCTCAAACTCCTAATTTGTTGCTTATTAATAATTAGTAAAGCAGTATGTGCTTTATAAGTACTAATAAACAGTCAATATGATGATAATAATAATAATAATAATAATAATAATATAGTTAATAGCAAATAACAACAACAAAACAACAACATAAATTCTATTTAAATGCACTTATGTGACGTCATTGAATTAATACATTATATGGCAGTTTTCAAATACACTTCAAGAAAGTATTCCATATGCTTTCATACAAAAAGGACACTTTTCTCAGGAGTCTTCATATACAGTATTTATTTGAGACTTTGTACTTTGAAGTTCTAGTAATATATCTTGAAATTTATGTCCACTTTTGGAATATTCACCATTTTTTGGTACACACAAACAGCATCATGTGTTGACCTGTAGTCTAGTGGCAGCATTTTAAACTGCTCGGTGGAACATTGTACATGTTGTGATGCCATGTGAAAAAAAAAAAAAACAGAGAGAGAGATAAAGACGTAGGGGATGTTTTGCTCCCATTATGAAGAAGGTGCCAAAGATGTCAGAGGCTGCTGTGGCGTCTGTCTGCCAGAGACTCCACCAAGCGGTCTGTGTAATGAGAGAATGTTTTTTTCTAAAGACAGAAACGCATGCAAACACTAAACAAATCATTTGTTTTTCTCAAGCTCGGCAAATAGAAAAATGTGCAATGTTTCAAAACCGCTTGTATACTTTTCAAGTGCAAATAATAATTACTTGCTTTTTTAGCTATTATTTAGATGAATGAGTTATGGGACTTAAACTTAAAAGACGTACTTGCACTGCAGTACAAACACGCTTAATGAATGCAAGATGCATGCTATTTTTACTTACGGTTCTTTTGTGCTATATATACTGACAGAGTGCTTTAAATTAAAACCAGCACACAATAACCTGATCATTTTAGCTGAAACTGAATAGTTTCTTTGCACATTTGAACTTTTTGTACTGTATACGCAAGTGTTTGATCCTAAATGTACATTGTTTGCATTGCATTCTGTTTGTTTGTATACGATGTGCCTATATGAAACATAATGCAAAGGTCTCGTATGGCTATACTGGCTCAGATTTTCTGGTTGTCATATGTTGAAATGCCTAAAGCAGATGGGTAGCATGTTGTTGTTTGTGTGGTTTTTTTATTGTCCCCCCCCCCCCCTGAAATATCCACTATGTCATGAAAATCTGTACACTGACAGTGCTAGATGTGGTTATTTCCAGATAATAATTCTAATAAAGTCTTTCTTTTAAATCTTGGTGTTTTTCTATGTTCATGGGCAGTTTTGAGTGTATCAGTGCCACAGCTTTTCAGTTGGTGCTGAAATAGAATACAACGCATGGATGACTTCCTCAGCCAAGAGCTTGTGAGTTTCAAGGTCTGCTTATTTTCTTTGATCCACACCGTGGTCATCCGAGAATTTCACCTTGCTTTCTCAGCAAATGCAGTTCATGCAGGTGGAATGGACTTTGAGTCACTACAGATTTGAGAAAGTCTGAGGCCCACCGTAAGCACTTTCCAACCTGGTGGCCCTTTGGAACAGTGCAATATTTTGATATGAAAATACCACACTTTGGTGTGATATTTGCAGTTGAACAGCTACTAGAATAACTGAAGACCTCTTGTTTTATTAGAAATTAGCTGGGGTGGACATACTGTTAGAGCGATCCATTCTCATTGGAATTATGTGCATGTGGTGACATTTCTGCAAAATAATAATACAATATGTTCTGTTTTGCATGTTTTATCTTAAACAGATAAAGGTGCAATATATATATATATGTGTACCTTGGTGAAATTGGTAACAACACTTTTTTTTTTCACTTCAAGCACTCATGTAACAGGAATCATATAACTACATTTAGTAACAACAATATGTATATGAGTAATTGGAACCATTTGATCCAGGAGTTGGAGATGGGTAGGTTTAGGGGTGGAAATTGTATCCAGGGGTTAGAGATGGGTAGGTTTAGGGGTGGAAATTGTATCCAGGGGTTAGAGATGGGTAGGTTTAGGGATATGTAAAGTGGGAGGAGTTGGATCTCGAGTTGGAGTTGGTGCACCACTGTCATACTAGTGTACTTACATGATAACTCCTCAGGAACTGTCCACTTAATATAAAGTGTAAAATTCTGGAAAACCAACCACAATTTAGATGTAAAGCTTGTTTGCTGCTGCTGTGTAACATTACATGATAAATCTAATATAAAGTGTAACACTTTATTTGCCAAAAAGTGCTGTTAGTCCTGTTATTTGTACTTTTATTACCAAAAATTGTTGTTACCAATGTCTTGTTACACATTTGTACTTAAGCATAACATTCAGGGAGTTGTTACATATGTGTAGTTACACAAACATTAGAGCTGTAGATATTATGTACCAATGTGTACTTGCACTATGGTTACATACTATGTACACATCTAGTTACGATGCAAGTACAGAGGTATTAGGGACACTTAATATAAAGTGGGACCTTATTTTCTGACAGGACATTATACAGTAATTAACAGACATTTCTGTCAGCCCTAAAACACAACACAATGAAGTCTAAAATTCAAAATACAGGTAAAACACCTGTAATAAAAAAAATAAACTGTCTATCTATTCAAGTGTCTCTTTGTCAGTTGAAGTAATTTTTCTCTCTTCTTATTTTTCCCCCCTTTCATAGGAAATCCCTGACTCAGCAGTAAAGCTTTGTCTTGAAGCCAGATTTAGTTTCTCACTTAATACATCTCTTAAGACAAAGCCATTTAATATGGATATATCCATCTGAGTAGATCATACATTTCCAGGAAATGCATTTCCTTTGTGCAGACACAAGCTAATTAGCAATCAACTTAAGCTTTGACTAGCAGAGGTTAATCGCTCAATACACAATCAACCTGCAGGAGAGAAGCAGCATGCATCCCCATTAATGTCCAGCGGTGGCCTGCCTGATCACTTCCACATTCACTTTCTCTGCGTGCAGCTCGCTCTTGATCACCATATATTGATTTTACTCCTTCTAATTGAACTCAAGTTCATTACAAGCAATTAAAATCATGAATGATATATTAGTACAGTTACATTTGCTGTAATTGTCCATTTTTATATTTATATCTATTTATCTGTCTATCTGTCCATATTTGTCTTTCCAAACAGGGCAGGGCAGATGTTAAAGCTATTTAGCAGGTCTTTGATCATGACACCGTATTCCTCTTATTTTAGCATTGGTATCTGTGAATAAAGTTGTACCAATTTGTGAAGTTCTCTATTGTAGTTTTTTGTGGGAAAAGCATTTTCAGTGTAAATATTGAGGTTTGCTGGCATATTGCTGCAGTAGTTCTTTGTTTTTTGGACACAGTATTTCGTAGTGTTTTGAGGGTTCCCTGTCATTCCCTTTAGAGTATTCACTTTATACTATATGCTGCACCGATTTACAGCCTAGAGGGTATAGAAACCGAGAAGATTTACAGTGCCCTCCATTAATATTGATACCATTGGTAAATATGGTGGATGTGAAAATAAATCTGCATCATTTATTCTTTTGATCTTACATCTTAACTCTTCACAAAATTCAAATGTATCATTGATATGAAACAATGGAAAGTGTGGGGAAAATCTCATTATAAAATGTTTTTCTCTAGTTCTCGTTGGCCAGAATTATTGGCAAACAATTATGTCCTTTTCCTAAGATAACAGATCTGAGTTTTCTCCTATAAAGCCTGATTAGTTTGGAGAACACTTAAAGACTTCAGAAGACAGATCAGAAGACTATCCTTCGTACAGAATCTCTCCAGTCCTTGGGATTCCCAGCTACATGTTGCTGCTTCTTCTGTTCAGTTCATACATTTTTTATAGGGTTTAGGTCAGGTAACTGGGACGTCCATGGCAGAAGCTTCATTTTGTGCTCATTTTTGTGTTGATGTTGATGATTGTTTTGGATCATTGTCATGATGGAAGATCAAACCACAGCCTATTATAAGATTTCTAACAGTTCAAGTCAGGTTTAGATAGATTATCTGTTGGTATTTAATAGATGAGCAAGATGTCCAGGACCTCCGGCATAAAAATAGGCCCACAACATGAAACAATCCGCAATATGTACTTCGCCCCACCCCTGTTTGTACCAAACCTATTTGGTGGGTTTTACTGTCTTTTTTTTTTTTTTTTTTTTTTTTTTCATCTGATCATTGAAGTCTGTGCCATTTGAAATCAGTTGTGTCTCAAAACTGAATATGCTGGAGTTTGTTTTTGGATTAATTTTTTTTTTTTTTATTTATTTATTTTTTTTTTTTTTTATAGGGCTTTTGACCCTAAGACGCAACTAATCTCTGCAGTTTTTGTGATCCCTGGAGAGTCTTTGGCCACTCAAACTCAGATTTGTAAAATCATTAGTGGATTTGAAATGATTGCCCTGATGGTGGAAATGTGGATTTTCAATGCTTTAGGATTTTCTTTTCATACAGTCACTTTCTATTTTGTGAAGCTCAACAATATTGTTCTCCACATCATAACTTCATTCTTTGGTTTAACTCCTTTTGATGGACAATTAAAGGAATTTGGCCTTTGTATTCCTCATATTTATAATCCTTTGGAACAGCAAGTCATGGCTGGACAATTTCATTACTCTAGTCAACCTGGTGTGCAAAAAAAAGTGAAATTACATACAGCCAAGTATGGTGACCCATACTCAGAATTCGTGCTCTGCATTTAACCCATCCAAAGTGCACACACACAACAGTGTACACACACACATCGAGCAGTGGACAGCCATTTATGCTGCGGCACCCGGGGAGCAGTTGGGGGTTCAGTGCCTTGCTCAAGGGCACCTCAGTCGTGGTTTTGCCGGCCCGAGACTTATACTCTCTAACCACTAGTCCACGACTTCCCCTAATATGATTAGGAATACTTAAAAGATATTTTACTCATAAGAATTTATTGAGGTTGCAATAATTGTGGCCATGCCTGAGAGAGAGAGAAAAAAACCTTTTATTTCATAATGTGAGATTCCCCAACTTTCAATTAGAAAGGTTAGAATTTTGTGAATTATTTTAAAGATCAAAAAAAAAACAATTAAACAATGCAGAATTGTTTTTACAGCCGCATTTGCTCATATTTATCATATTTACCAAACCAAAATTAGTGGAGGGCACTGTATATCTACTATATTATCACATTACAGGTCTGTTTTTCCTGAAAAGTTTATTAATTCTAAATTACTTACACAGTCAAAAATCAACACTTTTAAACACATATTTTTAATTAAATATAGTAATCAGCTGGTTAAGTAACAATAAACTTCTTATTTAAAGTGTCTAGTGCTTGAATCATATGAATATATACTACTTTTATTGTAATTTATTGAACTAATACTAATAATAAAGTATGATAATAATAAGATTAATAAGGCATTAATGTTTATTAACCTGATTAACCCTAATCCTAAAGCCTAAAATTGTGTTACTAAATATATTACTAAATTAAAAGCAGGTCACAAAACACAGTATAGAAGTGTTTATTTAGTTAATTTATCAGTTAGTACTTCACTTCCCTCTAGTCAGGGGCCAGAACTCTGTTAAAGACACTTTAGTCCACTGTCTAGGGGGACCAGGGTCACCAGATGTTAGTGTTTCCCCAGCTCCAACATCCTGGGTGAATGTTACTTCACCTAATCAATATTCATAAGTCAAGCTGATGAGGTTTCTAATGTCTTTCTCCCACTCTTTCTGATGGTTCTTACACCCCTGACCACTAATGCCTTATTCTGCTTAAATGGTTAGACTCATTTTATCTAAGCAGTGTGCTTTTGCTATGGTCAACTGAGCACCATTTCCATTCCAGGGAATTGACCTGGATTTAGTCATACACACTGAGAATATGCTTTGGTTATGAACTGTGAGTGCAGAAAGTCTTCCCTCGACTCGGAGGCTCATGTGACATTCGCTTTGATCCGCTTTGAGGTTCAGCAGAGCGTTGCCTTCACCTTTTACCCTGTCTGCACCCACGCCTGTCTCTGAGCTGTATTAATGGGAGGAAATGAAGGTTTTGTGAACCCTGACTTTGTCTGGGGTTACCCGGAAAGTCTATTCATTAACATACAAGAGTCAGCGAGTCTTGTTCAGACTGATAGCCTCATCTCAGGACCCTCACGTCTGGGCTGCAAATGTAGCCACAATCATATGGTCTTCATAACTAACGCTGTCATAGAGGTAGCAGGATAAAAAAAATTGGATTGTATACTTTACAGTTTAAAACCTCAATTTCCAGAAACGGTTTTCATGATTTGAATGACAGGTTCAGTCTTGTGATGTCTCACTTCCGCACAACACGCTGGGCTATATCACTTTTTGCCAGTATCCTGTGACGTTTGTTACCTCAAATTGAGTTTATTAATCTCACATCTGATAGCATTATTGGTCCAAATGCATTTTTCATTCTTTTTAAATGGATTATTCCTTTCAAAATGTACTTGTCATTTAATCCCACAAGCCAGACTCGCATTATCGACTGACTTCCACGAAAAGCCCATCCCAAAGAGTGATTTATTATTTCCTGTGAGAAGTACAAAGGTGTAGATGCAACAGTTTTGTGCCTTTAAAGACAGTTTGAGGTATAAATCATTTATTTCCGAATCACGTTGCACTGTTGCTGTCATGCAGAGAGCAAATCCCAGTGGAAACCAGCAGGCTGGTTTTCACAGGGTGATCAGTCAAATTAAAAAGAATCAGAGGGAGCAAAAACTGACTATCTCTAAATATGTAATTAGACTTCTAGCTCTTTTTGCATTACCGCCATACAGAGTTAATTGGTTCATGAAGTTGTATGTAAAGCATGTCAGATCTTCAGGTAATCTTCAGCAGAGATCTTTGGAATGAGTGACCCATGCAATGAAAAGGGATTAGTAGGTGATTTGACCCAGAGAAATCCATACCATAATTTAACCTCTGCATCCTTCACCTATCCCAGATAGCTATGGGTAAATTTGCACCAGACGGTTTGAAAAGGCACATATTTGTTTTTCATTCCTTGGTTTCATCATTCACTAGTCAGCCTTTGAAGTTCAAGCATCCTTGTGCAGTCTGAAAATGATTAGCTTGTGTTAAAATAGTCCAAGTATAAGAGTTCTTGTACTTGGTTCTCCGTCTGGATAGAGAGTTTAGAATGACATTACAGAAAAAAATTGACCCAAAATGAAAAGTGTCATCATTTACTCACCCTTATGTCATTCCATATATGTTTGCACAAAATAACACATTTTGAAAAACTTCTAACATTTTTGTATAAACTGCTCCTTTAAACAAAACTATGTGACATTGTCAAATTCTAGCAACCCCTGCATCATGTAGTTTCAGAGCACCAGGGCATGATTGCCTATTATTTAATCTCCAGAAGGATGCATCTGATAATTAAACCGCAGGGGCAGAGGAAGGGGCAGGAAGTCCACATCAGCCTTGAGTAATGCCCTGCTCCTCCCCTTGGAGCCCACCTCAGGCTGTGGGAATTTCCTTTTGTCACACTCTGCTTGCCTGGTAAACAAGGCTGAATAAGAAGAGCAGGGAACCAGTTAAAGGAAAGGCAAATGAAACACAGGGGAAGTGAATAGATTTCACACTTACCAGGCTAATACGGTGTTCCGCTAACAAGTCGGCAGCTCTGCCTCAGGAGCCATTCAGGATCACTATGGATCAATGAGCTGGGAATGTATGGAAATACAGGTGCACTAGATTTGAAATGGTGCTTGGTGTAAATCATAACAATGGCAAATAGTCATTCTTCTGTCATAGGCACATAGTTGTCCACTTAAAGCTGTTCCTGAGAAGATGTCAGGTCAGATGTATAGTATTTTACTTATATAGCACCATATAATTACAATGTTCATTGTCCAAGGTGCTTTACAATTCAAAGATTTAACTAAATACAAACAAAAAATAAAACAATATAACCCTATAGCACAGTTAAGTGAAGAAAAAAAAAGGCCACATATATACAATTTATTTAAAAGCAAGAGAGAAAAAGTAGTCTTTAAGTTTATGCTTGAAAATTGACAAATTGGGTGTTGTGGTAAGCTATTCCAAAGATTGCGACCAGCTACCTCAAACGCTCTATCACCCCATGTTTAAGTCTAGATCTTGCCTCCTTTAGTTGAATTTGATTCGCTGACCTAAGCAAAGGAAAGGAATTTAGTAGCATACTTATGAATAGACTGATAAACAGATTGTGCTCACACTTATGTGCGTGTCAATAACCTAACAGCAGAGTTCTGAACTTACTGCAAACATGAAAGGATAGAATGATTTAGACCAAGAGAAATTTAATTACAGTAGTCCCGCCGTGATACAATAAAAACATGAATAATATATTTTTGTTCATAAAATCAGGAAATTATCTGATTTTTGACAAAGATAGAAATTATCTTGCTTATCCATTTTAAGGCGACTATATATAATATAGTCCTTTTTTAACATTTGGCTTCAAATCAAACTTAAACTTAGAGAACTTTGCTTTTAACACATTTTAATGGTTTTTAATGGTAAGTAGATTTGAATATCATCTTCAAAGCAATATAAGGGAGTTTCAGGACTCCACAGGTAAGCTTGGCTACAGATGAAGTATAGTTTGCAATATTAACTGCACAACATATGTCATGCAAGTAAGATAAAAACCATTTCAGAACATTATCCCATAGGTCCACATAGTGCTGTAGACGAGAAAAGAGAATGGAATGATTAAAGGGGTCATATGAAGGTGTAGGTCCTGCTACCATCACCCGACGAGCTGACGTCTCCAACTCCGGGTCGCCCATCTCAGGAACGCTGCTTAGCCTGAAGTTTGGCAGGTTTAGGGACCGTTCGCCAATCCAGAGCTCCCTGGAAAAACTGTATGCCTTGAAGTGGAAGCTTTTCACTTCTTGTTACGGAGACCCAGTTAACTTCCCGGTTGGTACAGTGCTGGAGTTCCTGCAGGCTCTCCAAAGGCTTGACCCATTCCACCCTGAAGGTCTATGTGGCGGCCTACCACGCCCCTCTCGGTGGCCAGTCACTGGGCAGAAACCCTCTAGTTACATGTTTCCTTCATGGTTAACACTGAAGTTTGGCAACCTCGGTTGAGAGACCGGAAGCTAAGAGTTGTGCCTCCACAGAGACCACACCTACAGCCTCGAACCTCCTGCAAGAGGAGATCTCTCCAGATGGGAACCTCCCATGGAATCCCGTCGAAAAAAGGAATCAGGCCCAGGCCCAGGAACCATACCCGGCCTGGTCAGAATGGGGCTACTAACAGCAGCCAGACTCTGTCCCGAGGCACTCTCTCCAGAGCTCCTGGGAGCAGAGCAATCGAGGAAAAATGTACAGATGAAGCCTCTGTCACGTATGTACCATGGCGTCCTGCCCCAGTGGAGCTAGATGAGTCAGAGGAAGCCAGATGGCACAGTGCGATGTCTCTCGAGTCACCCTGGGACCACACAAGGATCTAGTATTCTAGTTTGTATAAATTCTGTACGTGCAGAACTCCTTGGTGGTTGATGTAAGAGACCACTGCTGTGTTGTTGGTGTGCAGCAACACATGGTGACCTCTTAGGTCTGGGATAAACTAATGTAGTGCTCGAAGCATGGCCAGCATCCTCGGGCAGATGAAACCTCAGGAACTTCTGATGAAAAAGGATGGAGATAAGTGTATCTTTTTGATAGATTGTAACACACCAGTTCTCGGATGGAGGCGATTCCCAATGCGTTCTCGATGCAGCTCGAGTTCCTGAAGAGGAACTGGCACAAATTAGCCCATTTTTTACACAAAGTTGAAACATTCTTAAAGGGGTCCTCAGATACCCATTTTTTAGAAGATGATACAATTCTTTAGGGACTTAATGAAAAGTCTATAACATACTTTGGTTAAAATTTCTCAATGGTAGTGTAAAACAACATTTTTCCTTTAAATGCTCTTCTGTCGGGTGACAAGCCATTCTCATGAGACTGTTTACTTTAGCTGTGGAACTTGCTAACTATCACATTATTAGGAAAGGCGATTTGCAAAGAATTATAAAATAACCTTATACACACACTGCCTACACATATTTCAGTTCAAATTTAAAAGTGTGTGTCCCATCCGATGACTCCTTTAAAATAAATAAAGATTTTTACCTAGATTTTACCATGACTTTAACTATATATGTTATTGATGTTTTACAAATATAGTTGTATTATACATATATTATGTATTTTTGTTTAATTAGACCTAGCATAAACATCATTGACATTTGTTAGATTAATGTTTATAAATCTTTTTGGAGTGGATTTGGGCAACACTTTGATATCTTGGAAAGTCTGTGTGGTGTGATATGATCTGAAAGTTTTACATTCTGAAGCTATTTCACAAAGTAATTTTCAGTTCAGTGAGACAGTTAAGAGAGTGCAGTCGATAGACTTTGCTTCTCTCATTGATATTCTGCCAAGAGAAAAATCTAAAAGCAAATTAAACTCATTGCAGAGATGCAGCAGCACTCCATTCACAATACTGTAAAACATGGATGAATGGGGAAACACGACAGGGCTGAGGAGAAAAGAGAGAGCAAACTAAATTTATGTCCTGTTGACAGCATGCAGGTGTGTGCCAAAGCAGAAAATCTATGGGGCCTGATCGGAGAAGGTGGAAGTTGTGGATTGTGCTCTATTCAGCTTTCCTCTTGCATTTATTGCCTGTTACTGCAGCATCAGAAAGACCTTGATCATGGTTACAACTCAGTGTTAATTAAGGTGCCTGATCAGGCCTTTACTGCTGTGACCTTATTGTAGCCTGAAGCCTCCCGTTTCCCTTAGTCTGGATCTTGGGATTGGCTGTTAGATATTGGACAGAGTTGCAGAGTTTTTGTTTGTAGAAGCTCAGACGTAATCTACTGAGGCTGTCCACTGTTCTGTTGACCCATTCTTGTGTGATGACTAACCATTGATTGCTGCTCTTGGATAGCATTATTCTTTTTAAGCCCCACACGTCATTAACACCAACCCTGACATTTGTAATGTATTGACTGATTGATTTATTGATTGAAGATAATATAGATTATGACAAACCATGGGAAAGATGCCAGAAAGCAAACAACCAAACAATCTTCTTGATTCTAAATGCTTGCATTAACTCTTTCCACGAACATCAAACGCCACACTCTCCCTTCAGAAACCCGATTAATATGCTCATTCTCCAATTGTTTGATTTACTTTCATTTCATTATATTTTCATACATATTTTGGATTATTTTTGTTGTCTCTTTCAGGCATGTGCCTGTGCAATTTTAGCACTAGTGTTCCTAAGTAGTGAACTATAGGTGGAATTGTTAGGCTACTATTAACAATAACTTAATATATATATATATATATATATATATATATATATATATATATATATATATTATATATGTAACACAGTAAGCAATAAGCAGTAAGTATTACACAATACAAAAGTAAAAACAAGAAGAAAATGTAGTTTTACCATTTATTCTTTCATTTATTTTTCTATTATAGATTTTTAATAATTAATTAATTCCTCAATTCATCAATTCATTCATTTGTACATGCACAAGTATGAAGATTTGGCCTTAAAAAACTGTCAGATTAGGACATTACATTATGGGATAGGACGTCTCATATAGTGTGTTTTGGTTGTACATTTTGGCATGTAAGCCATTCCAGTATTCCATGCATACAAAACATTTGCATACTGTGCATACTGCATACTGCAAAAATAGTAAGAGTGGGAGTATGCCATTCCAAACATACCCACTGAATTTATTTTTATTTATTTTTTTTGAGTCATCACTCAGCAGTGTTCCAAGAAATCCCTGCTTGTCAGATTATGTGTCTGGTTTTATAGTTATTAATGTTTACTTCTTTACATTTTTTTGATTTATCTAAACATATGTATTACAGATGTAGTCATTCCTTGTGAGATTCTCAGAAATACTGTTTTGTCGTACTATTTGTAATCTCCAGTTAAATTAGCAGAAATGTTCCTCTTTAATTAACGTTAAAGCATTTAACTGTTATAGTGTATCTAAAGAGATTGCTTTAACTGTAGCATAACTACTTTCATTTAGCTTGTAGTTTACCCACTAGTATACTGTAGTTTAACCGAATGCCCCCACTGACCCCAACATTGCTGGTTTGCTCTCCAAAGATTCCTCCTCTGGATGTGTCATCTGAATGCTTTGAGGAACTGGTATGCAGAGAGAAGCAGTATGGTATTCCCCTCACTCAGCAAACCAGAAGCAGGCAGGTGAGTCACACCATAAAGACAGCCTTGTGCAAGTTTTAACTGAGACTGACGCGGATCTTCTCATAGCTGTTCAATTTTGTCACAAAGCCTTGACCCATAAAACTTAAGGATGTAGTTTTCTTTGAATATGCAGTATAATGGTTCATATGCTGTGTTATTACAAAATTTTGGCTGTTTATTTAAAATGTGAAAGCCCCCACCTTTCTTTTGCTGTTTAAAAGACATTATTTAATTGGTTCTTACGGTTTTATTTTTAGGCAAAGGTTTGCATGTTCATAAAAGCTTAAGCCTCTGAGGGGCCTCTCGCTGGTTCCTGGGTAATGTCCCAGCAGGTTGTTATCCAAAAAGTATAGCAACATGCAGTCTGGAACACTAAGTGCACAAAGGTTTGTGCTGAAAGAGAGAAAGTGAAAAAACAGACACAATTTCAAGCATGCCTGGAGCGGCGGATTGCCTGCAGTATATGTTTCATCATTCAAATAAAGCTAAGTCATATATTCATTCAATACATTTAGCAACTACCCTTTGACACATTTAAGAGTGGAATATAAGCACACACATTTGCACAATCACAGTCTCATGTATGTAGTATTTATTCTGTTGCTTTGTTTTGCTTTGCTTTACTTTGTGTTTTGTTTTAATTTGCTTATTTGTTTGGTTTGTTATGTTTTAGTATGCATGTGCTTGCATGTAGTTTGTATGCAGTTTTATATGATTTGATTGACTGTAAACATTTTTTAATACAATAAGTGGGTCACAGTTGGCCAGAAAATCACAGAGGACACATGATGATAGCCAGGATGTCATCAGTACGGGTGTAACGATATGCATATTCATATTGAACCGTTCCGTACGAGGCCTTCGGTTCGGTACGCACCACAATCCAAATGATTAGTTGGATTAATCCTATTAGCATACATTTGGAAAATAAAAGAGCTTAAAGTTTGTGAAATAATGTTCTCAGTGTACCCGCGCTCAACAAGGCACCCAAAACAACGTAACAGACAAAGTGCTGTCTGTCACACGATAACCTCCCCTAGTAGGGTTGAGTCGAAAGACGATGATCTTATTGACGATAGCCAAAGATGTTTAACACAAAACACGTTTCTTCTGTTCTTTTTTTACACTATGTACAGGCCACAAGAGAAATATTAAGGGAATAAATGAAGACAGCTATACCGTTATCAGCATATGTTGAAGTAACTTTGTCTCTCGTCGTCTCTGAGAGAATATGCGGTGTCAGATGCCGAAAGCTCCATCATTACTCCGTCATTCCATTTTTACTATCACTTTGTGTATATTGAATTGACTGAGATTTAGACGTTTACCAGCATAACTCTTGTGCACAGTTTGCACGTGTGTAAATGCTTGCTTGTGTGATATCAGTTGGTTCGCCTTCATGGTTTAAAACAGAAATATCACCAAGATTGCGATGTAATCAATTACCCCCCCCCCCCCCCCCCCATCAAAAAAGTACCAAACCGTGACACCAATGTCTCGTATCGAACTGTTAATTTTGTGATCCGTTACATCCCCTGGTTATCGGATGTGTTCAGAATAACTATCGGGCCCAGATTCTGCTGCACGCATTGTGAGGCACTGACGGCACAGAACATGCACCTCATTTATCTGAAATGAACTCGATAGGCAGGCCAATATTTTGGAAGAAGTACAGATGTGATTTGGATCTAGAAAATATACACCCTTATACCCGAGGGTTGTAACTTTAGAAGGCTGAATAGAACATCGGTTCAGGGGATGAAAAGAAGCTGCCCTGGTGTGCGATGTTACATGAGTTTAAGCGTGGGCAATATATTACTGTATCGCTCAAAACCCATCACTGCAACACTCTCTCATCTTTCACAATGCACTAACATGCGATTCACGCTCCCCCTGTGAGCCTCTCTGGTAAGCGCCAGTGCACGCATGATGGGAAAACATGGAAGTACTTTCAGTCATAAATTCCCCATCTGCTGTTGCCACCAGAGCCAGAACTGGAGCTCTGCCTGTGACCTGACACGGCCCGGCTTTCTTCTCCTCCAATCACAACCAGCTTCCTCTTTTTTCTAAAAGCCGCAAGTGAACATTCTTCAGTCTTTTTTTTTTTTTTTCGTTTATGCAGGTGTGTTTTTTGATACGAACTTGTTTGTGTGTTTAAATCGGCAGTATTTAGACAGATTGATAACAAAATCCAGCGGAAAACATCTCCGAGAATGCATTCATGTGGAAACGGATTGCCGTTTTCCTTCTGCTTTTTTTATTTTCATTGGCTTTTATTTGCAATTAAGCAAATGTTCTATATAAATAAATGAGCTGGTGAATTAGGACGGCTAATGAAGAATATCGGCATCAAATAACAAACTGAATCCTGGAGCTCAGTCTCAGTTTTTTTCCATCTATATAAATTAAAGACACATCAAATCATAATGGCAGGTATTATTATGCTAATGAGACGTTTTATTATTATTGTCATCTTAATGGCGAGGGTCTCGACGTCTAGAGGCCTCGCAGTCACATCGCGGTCCATTCAGAGGGAGCAGAGGGGAACAGGAGAGCTTAATGAAGGCAGCTAAGACCGCTCATCAGCACTGGGGCGCCCCTCTGCTGATAATTGCACACATTATGGCCTATTAGTGGAGTGTGCCACCTCTCCGTAGAGTGCCGAAGAACTACCAGAAGGGGAGCTCAGGGCTTATCCGGGACAGTTGGGACATGACAGGTCAAGGCACAGATCTCAGATGACCAACATATTGGCTAAAAGTCTTTTTTGCTCTCTGTCAGAACTAATTATGAAAGGAACCAGTCAGGGGTGTCTGACATCCTGCAGTGTTAAAACCATGTGTGATTTTTCTTTGGCCTGTTGTACTTATAAAGCACATATTTTGCATGACGACGTTTTACATCCCTAATCTCTAACTAAACTTAACAACTACCTCACTAGCTATTAATAAGCAGCAAAGTTGGAGATTTTGTTGAGGCAAAAGTTGTAGTTAATGGTTTGTTAATAGCAAGAACTGGACCTTAAAATAAAGTGTAATTCAAATTTGCATAACCACTATTTTTGTGTCTGTTGATTACTCAAATTAAACACAGATTCAATTCGGTTTTAATGGTGTTGTCATAGAAATGCATAACTCTGAAAACATGAGAGACTCCAAGAACGTGCAGGTCGTCATCTCGTAATTATAGGAATTATTACATGGTGTAAACGCAGCACAGGATTGGGACTAGAGAACCGGTTATTAATTAACACCATTTCGATATATAATAAAAAAGAAAAAATCTGAAATCAATGAGATTAGTTCTCTGACAGAGACTCCTGTCTTTACTAAATCCACAGTGAGAAACAATGAGAACAATATGTGATTTGATTACAGAACAAAAAGATTCTCATGAGCATTTTTCATGAATCATAAACATACAATGCAACCAGCTTGTTTCATTCTTGGGTTTTTGTTCATTAAATGAATCAAAAATGTACAGCACAAACAGTGTAGTCTGATTCCTAACTATTGGTTCTGTTTACACAGCAAAGTTTTTCCTTTGGGTTTCTGAAACGTTTTGATTTGAAACAACAACATGGTCAATCTCTGTTCACACGGTTCCAGCAAAAACAATAAAAAATGCATTATGCACGCCAAGCCAGTAGTTGACAATGTCACTGACTGAACGTATAATATCTGCGTCCACGACGTCTCTGTTTTTACAATTTTACGTTTTTTCGTAGTTTACACAGAGACCTTGCACTTTGAAACCCATTTTCAAAAGTTTGCATTTTTCAGGCCCCCAAAACACCATGATTGTGTTTTTGTGAACTGCCAAAATGTATAAAAAGTGTTTCCGTTCTTCAATTGAAAACAGTGTAAACACTTTAGTGAATCAAACACACACATTTTAAAATGAATGCAGTGTACTGGCTAATTGCTTATGTGACAATGTACAGTTAAATATGTATGGTAGGCCTATACATGAGTTTCATCTGTTGTACTTAATTAATGACTAATGAAAAAATTACAATTATGCTTGTATTTAGAAAGTCAATGCCAATAATTGGAGATTATTTATTCCCCCCATTATTTAAATATCATTAAAAGTATGGGTGAGTCCAATTCTGAAGCTGTTAGTTAACATTTATTTCCAGTTTTATCTTTTTGCAATTGTTCTACCTACTTGCACTTCATCAGATCGTCATGGTTTGAACTGAAATGTGCAGGACTTGATGTTGCCTAGTGATTTTGTAACATCAGATGACATCATCTGAACTAGCTGTACCTTGACTTTAGGTGAATTGAGGCCACTGGAAGCAGCTGTTTCAGTTTGTCTGTCTCCTCAAGTGTCTGGTTTTCATATTCCTCACAGTACCATGTACTGAACATTTTGCCTCTTTTCTTTTTCTCTCACTTATTCGAATGTTGCGAGTTGGTTCATTTATAATTAAACATTAAAGAAGCAAACTTTTCTCTTTTCCTCTTTTTTTGAGGGGGAGGGCGAGGGGGTTGCCTGTGGATATTGCTGGCATATTACAGCATGGAAAATCATGAGAGACTTAATTTAGTCTCTGCTTTCATAACATCCTTTTCCCCTCCAGTCAGTGATTATATCATATACAGGGTATCCCCTTCAAATGATGCATGAAAATTATAGGAATTTTTGCAGTTCCTCAGATCAAATACTTATTGGGAAAAAAATACAAAATAAAACAAAAACTTTAGTTTATGTTCTTGGTTAGCTAAAGTATAAAACCGTTTTAATATTCATGCATCTTTGGCTTCGATGAACAAAGTCATCTTCATTAAATGCCGGCCTTCACTAAATCTGCCTTAGTGATTTCATAAGGATTTCACAGTGTTACTCATTGACTACCCTTTATGTGTTTATTTATTTTATATTGCATTTCAGTACTTTTACAACACTTTAAAACATTTAATACATTTTTTTTTTTTCTGCCTGACATTAATATGCAATCATATGTATATTATTTATTTATTTTATCAATGATAACGGTCACAATTCGCTACTGCTACTGTGATGGAGCGAGGAGTAAAGGACCAAGGAGACATGGGGAATTCAACAGTCTTTATTAACCCAAACGAAAGCAAAACACATGTAGCAGAGGGAATAGATGGACAGAGTCTTTAATAAATCCACATGGGCAAAATGGAGAAAACAACCACTTCCAACAATGTTTTTGTGTGTGTGTGTGTGTGAGAGAGAGAGAGAAAGAGAGAGAGAGAAAGACAGAGAGAGAGTTTACTATACTGGTTAATGGTGATTGTCACTCTCATTACTAGATGTAAAATGCTGGGGATGATTTATTATTAAATTATATAAGATAAACATTAAAAAAAATATTTGGCCCACATATGTAAACTGCAGTAGGTAAATGAATTAAATATGTTTTAATATTAAATATCAAACAATTTAATTTACTTGACAAAAGACAACTTCATTGAAAATGTCAAATGAAAAGCCACTAATAAACAAAAAAATGAAAAAATTGTGGTCAAAACTCCTGCAGAACTCCATAGATCAAGGAATCAATACATATAATGAATATAGATACAATGCTGACTGAATGATACTCTAATTCAATTCAAGTTTATTTGTATAGCACTTTTTACGATACAAATCTTTACAAAGCAACTTTACAGAAAATTATGTTTCTACAATATTTAGTAGCAGCTTATAAGTGGTGACTGCCAGTTTGTGCGCATATGACAGGATTTTTAATTATACTCTAAAATCATTTTGTTTAGGATATACAGTGCCATGTCTCTCTGTACGGTTTCGTGACTTGCTGTCACCACAGTGCAAGACAACAGGAAGCAGCAAGTGCTAGGTTTGCACCCGTCACCCTGTCTATTACAGTGGAAAGATGTTTGAGGCTCACTCTGATCTCAGATGGTGTGTTTCTGGCTTCATGCCGTATGACTGTGACGCTGCTGCTCGCTGATCTTTACAGGGCAGGCTGGATTGCTGAGGTATGGGGGGCAGCAGGCTTTAATTGTATTGTAAATGGGAGAAGGGTGCAGGACTGGCCCGGCAGTGGCAGGCGGCAGATGGGATGCAGGACCCGGCCCTGCAGGATGGGGTGGGTGTTTGAGTGGGCTGAGAGGAGAAGGATTGGGCAGAGGGGGAAGGGTGGGATGGCAAGGGGCCCATTGCATGGAGATGACCAGATCCAGAGACCCCTGTTGAGCCGGTGCACACTGCAGATGAGAGAAGTCCTGGAGAAGGGCCAGTATCTCTCTCTCTCTCTCTCTCTGTGTGCTTCTGCTAGGGCTTATCTCTTTACCACGTGCAAGGCTACATCTGTTTCTTTAATTAAAATGATCAAGATGTTGCTTAAAAAGAACTGCTTCTTAACAAAATATATTCAAGAAATCATTATTTTTAAGTAGTGGTTTGAGTGATATATGTTTTAGTTTGACGCGAACCAGCTGTGGAGTCACAGTTTAAGTCAAAGTACGTTTATAAAGATATAAATTTTCTTTGGTTAGTGATTTTAGTCCAGTTTTATGTGCTATTGACAAACCCTCTGCATAAGAAAGAGATAAAAAACAGTTTTAACAGTGAATTGTAATGTGGGATACTTAAAATTGGCCTGCTCCATCACATGCAAGTTTGTTTACTTTACTTGCTTTGTCGTGTGAGTATACAGTATCTCATTTGTTCACCTGAAGCATTGCTGTGCAGTTGCTGTAAGTAATAAAGTTGAAAGTGCAAAAATGTCCCATATTAATTTGAATGGTTGGTCACACTTTATTTTAAGGTCCAATCTCGCTATTGACTACAGAAAGAAAGAGGGGGAAAACAGGGAGAGTAAAGAGAATCAGAGAAAGAGAGAGAAGGTTGGATTTAGTTCTCCTAAGGGAAATTAGAGCTCTGTCAGGAGGGAAAATGATCCCAGTCTGCCCTCATCAGGTGAAGACGATCCTGAAACCCACACTCTGCTCTCTGTCTTTTTCTCTCTCTCTCTCTCTCTCTTTCTTTCCTCCCTCTCCATCTCCCTCAGTAGATTTAATATGAATTCTGAATATTTTATTCCAGATTGCATTAAAAACATAATAATAATAATAATAACAACAATAATAATTGAGGAACATCTTAGTGCAATTTAAACTTTAATATCAGCTTTTGAACTGAAGTTTAAATACTTCTGTGTTCTAAAAAAGAAATCAATCAATAAAGTATTTACAGTAATATTTACCTGTGTGACATATCATATTTCATTTAAACTTCATTTATACTTATTTTAATTTATTTATTTTATTAATAGTTGTTATACAATTTTTAAGACGTTAATAAACTTAGTGAGACCAATGATTTAGCGAGAACAGAGAGAAGCTATTTCTGCCCTATATAATCTTCAAATTTAGCTTTGTGGGTTAAAACTAATGCATTAAGGTTGAGCCAGTAATGTTAAATAATATTTGTGTTTATGTTCCAACATGAACCAAATTGTGGTTAATATTTTCATTAAAGAAATATACAAATAAATGGTAAGATTAGTAAAAAAGAAATTATAAATAATAAATAAATAAATGTTGTGGTTATATTGTAATAACACTGTAATACCCTTATTAAAATAATAATAATAATATTAATAATACTACTACTGGCAACTCATGTAAACTTTAAAAAGTGGTAAATGTTACCTTAAAGTACCTTTTTTTTTACTGGATTTAACCTATAGAAATATATATAATTTCATATATTTAGATTCATATAGTGATGCTAAATATATATATATATTTTTTTCATTACTTTTTTTGAATAAAAAACCTTTTAAATACTTTTTTTTCAGGGTAGAAAAAAAAAACTATTTAAAAGGCTTTTTTCTTCTTCATCTTCTTCTTCTGTAAGATGTGTGTGTACTTTACAAACATTACGTCTTATATTTCAGTGACTAAAAGCACAGCATGCCGTCCATTAAGTATTTTTGACTGTGTTTCTGTCTCCTTACACACTCACACTGTGTCCCGAGGCTTGCGTCGTCTTCATCTCTATCTCAAACACATCCACCGTTGCTCGCAGCACACACACTCACTCACACACTGAAGTCTCCTGCGTTTACCCCAGACGCCCATATTCATATTCCCATTATTAATGGGAGAGGCTGCTGTTGCCAGATAATTAGCCTGGCTTATCTGTGTGTTTGAGAGCTGATATTTGTGCACCTGTATTGAAGGATAATGGTGGGGTGCGAGAGCCCATCTGCCAACCGGAGACGCGGGCCAGAAGAGGGATTTACACGTCACGCTGGAGAATCTCACCAGTGTGCATGTAACCTTTTCCACTGATGAAAAAATATAATAAAAAATACTAATATAGCACAATAAAGCCCAAAAGAGGTTGTTATAGCTTCATGTGTGCTTTAATATGCTGGAGAGGGTGTGCTGGGATCAGATGACCAGGCTTTGATCTAGTAGGAGGAATATGTTTTTGGACCTGTGGCCTTTATGACAGTCTTCTGCTTTATGGGCGACTCACAGGGTGAGATTAGGAGGAACAAAACACAACCAATATTGTTCAGGGTCTCACTTTGGGATCATGAACCCATCCGAGGTTGCCAGGGATGCAGATGGTGTTGTAGAAGGTTTTTATTAACTCTATCAAATGTTAAGGTTTTAAATCTGCAGGTTAGACCTGTATGTTAAATATGAAGCTTTGAAGATTCAAAACTGCAGGTTTGAATCCAGCTTGCAACCTTTCCAGATCATGTTTCCCCTTTTTCCATTTTCTATTCTCTTTTATCTTTAATTTACATGAAAACCAAGTTCATAGTGACCACAGCTGCAATAAGGTGCATGTCATTTTTGGAGCTTGTTCTGCAAAAAAAAAAAAAAAAAATAACAAAACAAAAAAATAAATAATAATAATAATAATAATAATACTATATTGTAATTATAATTTTTATATATATTTTTTAACTTTATATATTTTTTTGTTTTTCACAGGGGAAAAATTGTAATAATACAGTTTTATAATGACATGAGGGACAGTATATAAAAAAAAGTGTTATTTGTTGTGAGCAATCCCTTTAAGAGTCAATAAAAGACCTAAAATAAAATGTAACTACACCCTTGCCTCATTTAGTATATGGGGATTTATGACTAAAATGGATACTGTAACTTACTTGACAATGTTGTGTCTTCAAAATGCCTTGAAGACTCGAATGCAGCCAAGTTTTGTGATTCCAGTTCGCGTCCACGAGCAAATGTGAGTGAAAAGCGGAAGCCAATGCGGGAGAGGTGCGTCTGACTCTGGGCTACTTTTACAGTGTTGCCGCAGGTTACTGTTTAACTGTTTACTAGAGGTTCTAAATACAAATAAATAAGTGCTAATAGCTCATGCCATCGTGAAAATAGGGAAAATTATCAACAGCTAGTGAAAACATAAACCGAATTAACCTGACTGCCTTCTCACTAGAGACCCTGCTTTCCAGCACAGTTAATGATATGCTAATCATGATGTCATTGACGTCTGCTTATAACTGTTTATTAATGCTTTATAAATAAGTAATTAACTGTTTCCTAATGCTTAACTAATGATTAATAGCATGCAGTTGTTATAAAGTGTTACCGTTTTTTTTTTTAACACAGTAAACACTGCCTTTAAATTTTTACAAACCCCATGCTCATTTTTTTTATCTTGTAGTATGATTTGTCATTGTATGTCCCAATATAGAATTAAACAACTGACACTGATACTTGTGAATATTTAAATCCACAAATGAACACCTTCATTGTAAAACACTAATTAAAACGATTAGAAAAGTTATTTAAAATATTAAATAAGGGTGCCAGTCTAGAACTCTGCATAAATGCATGGAAAAGAGTTTTCCATTGTGGACAAAAAGAACTATTTTGATCAACATCTGGGTTAATCACAGAAACAAAAGTGAAAGAAAGAAAGAAAGAAAGAAAGAAAGAAAGAAAGAAAGAAAGAAAGAAAGAAAGAAAGAAAGAAAGATCCCTCATCGGACAGTTATAGTGGTGTATTTAACATTTCAAAGTCTGCACTCATATGTTAATGAAGAATATGAAACAGAAGGTTGGTCATTGGAGAGTTCTTCTACCTTCTTCAAGAGCTGGATGGCAGTGTGATCAACACAGCCTCATACAATGCTTGTTTTTTTCTCCGCTCTCCATTGCTGACCTAGTGATCTAGAATGGTTCTCTCAGCTTTTCTCATCCTAAAATAACGTCCTGATTCTACAGAAAATGAAGGTAAACAAACAGAGGTGCAGAATAATATTGCGTAGGATCACAGGCAAAGAGAGGTGGATTTCCTGGTTGTTTGAAAGCGCTCTGCATTGATTAATAGGAACCTGGCAGATAAGTGCAGCTTTGAGAACAGTTGTGAATGTGTTTGCTAAATGTGTTAGAGAGGAGCTCACTTAATTCTCCTTGTCAGATTTTGTTCATTTTTATCTGTCTGGATCAAATTCACAGTCACGCAAAACAATTCTATGATGTTGTTTTTGTGAATATTGTTTGGACACTAGACCTTTCAACTGACAAGAACGATCCATATTTCTGATATGAACCTGTTGTATATCAGAGCAGGAGGGCTTCAGTTGTATATGATGAGGGGGGTCCACTAAACTTGTCTTTACAATGTTGTTATTTTGTAATCCCCCTCAAAAAAGCTATACATCATGCTTTTACTTTCTTTTTTGAAAAATTCCAAAATCATACCTACAATTCACTGCAGTTTCCAGCTGAAATGACAACATCCTTTATCCAGCTCTGTGTGTATTGTTTTTCTTGGGGGTTCGATGCCTTGCTCAAGGGCACCTAAGTCGTGGTATTGAAGGTGGAGAGAGAACTGTACTTGCACTACCCCCACCCACAATTCCGTCCGGCCCGAGACTTGAACCTACAACCCTTCGATTGGGAGTCCAACCCTCTAACCATTAGGCCACGACTTCCCCCATAAGGATGAGTAAATAATTATGGATGAGTAAATAATTATGTAGTTTTCATTCCTGGGTGAACTATCCCTTTTAAAGAGACCACAATGCATCACTGGAACTCTGCGACGGGGCCCTGTTCAGAAAAGAATGTCTCCGTTTGTAGCAACGTGTTCAAAGAAAGGCAATTCCAGGTAACGATAAATTAAATAAGAAATTCAGGAATCACGTTGTCTTGTCCCTGAACATGAGCTTGACATTCAGATGAGGACACCTCTCGTGTTCTGTCTGATGAAGTGGATGTAATGCGTGTCTGGCTGCTTTAGTGTGTGTGAGACAGAAGGAAATGGATGAGGGTGAATGACACAGTTTTCAGATAAAGTGAGGACATTGAGTTTGAAAGAGGCTTCTGACTCATGTCTCTCTCATTTCCTTTTTTTTTTCACTGTCTTTCTGGGATGAACAGCTCCTCAGTCAGTTTTTATGGCTACTTTGTCCTCACCCAGACCGTGCCCTCTTGCGTTTGATGGCTCTGTTCCTCTATTATGGCCTTTGTTGATGACTGTGTCCATTGACATTGCTCTGTGCTCTAAAGTGAAGACACACTGATGGCCAGATTGATCATTTCACAGACATGAGACTGTAGTCGCTGCTTATAACTAAGCACACAAAACAACGCAAGTTCTACAATCATTAAATAGATAGACACCAAAAGCATTTGATTTGTAGCATAATAATAATAATAATATTTCATCATTTCATCTAGTATTGCATGAACTGTTGTGGGATTCTTGCATTGAGTTCATTTTTCTATTACAGCCAAACCTCCCAACAGTTGCTTGACGTGTTCTCTCCAGCTACCTTTCTTGGTAATTGCCTCTTATGTGGTATATCTTCTTTCTATCGGTATCTACTAAGAAAATACTGTCCGCTAAGTACAAGTAAATGTTGTACTTTAGCTCTCTGTGATGGTCTTGCATGGTCTCTCAAGGTCTCTTGAGATGAGGACCACTGATGGGAATGGATGTGTGCAAAGATGTACACAATATGGTTTCTACATATCTATTGAGTCACATCTAGAACACAAGTTGTGAGTATTTTCTAGAAAGATGTATTTTACTAGAATGCATGAAGTGATACATAGCTGTGTGGAGGTAACAGACTATGAGTAATGCAGCGTTGTGAGAATTCAAACTATTAACCAAACGATAGTGAACTTTCATTTAACATGCAATCTTACATACACATACAATACAAATTTGCATTTACTGACCCAATAGGCAGGTGATTCCTTAAGCTTATTTTTCCTGAAATAAATGCAAATGATAATTTTAATGAAAACTTTTTGGTTTTGTATAGTTTTAATAATTTCATTAAGCAAGGGTGCGTTAAAATGTTTAAAAATGACAGTTAAAAACGCTGTTTAATGGTAAAATGGTGAATGTTTTTTTTTTTATATTCTATTCATTAAAGAATTAAAGAAAAAAGTAATAAACTGAATAGTAGTAAACTAGCAATGTAGATTTAAGTAATGTCTATTACAGGAATTAATTACATGTTCAATATTTAAAAATAAAAAACATTTATTTAAATTGTTATATTTTGATATTTTACTATATTGCATTTTTTTTCCTTTATTTTGGACCAAATAAATGCAGCCTTGGTGAGTATAAGATACTTTATTTAGAAACATAAAAAAAAAAATAATAATAAATAAAAAAAAAAACTCATACATGTTTTAAATAGTATTCAAGAGCTAAGTTATTTAGGAACTACAACTACCCAAGAACAATTTTTACATAAAAAAGAAAATTACATTTTTTACACCCATATTCAGTCCAAGTCACTTGAAGGAACAACTCTCCACAATGCACAAACACTGAAATATAATACTTAGAGTTATAGGTTTGTTCAAATCACTAACTCTATAAATGAAGAAAAGCAATAATAATGCCTGACTTTTATCAAAAAAGCTATATATATATATATATATATATATATATATATATATATATATATATATACACACACACACACACACACACACACACACACACAGCATCTGCTTGCAACAAGCACAGACTTGTAAAAGTTCTCAGGTACTCTTGTGCGTTGCTCAAGGCCGATCGATCCTGTTGTCAGCTGTGTCAGCCAGCGAAGGCTCTTCTGAAGTGTTTTCATTTTAAGCCCACTGCTGCTGCTGAAACACTTTTCTATCTCATATTGATTTCATGTGTCAAACCCCAAACCCCTGCTGTTCGGAATGTTCCAGGACATCGGGTTGGTCTGGGTCTATGGTTCGCTTCTGACTTTGAGGCAGCCGGTGAATTTGAGTTGGTTCACTGATTTTCAAGGGTGGTGCGTTGTTAATGTTGGCCAGAGTTTCTGGCTGAAGTTGAGCTGACTGGATGAATGAAGGAACCCCATCTTCGCGAGTTTACACATGTATGTTTCATTCACCCCCCACTGTTGCTGACGGTTGACAATTAATCATGTGTAGTTCGTTATGGATTACAGGGGTGGGTGGATTAATTTACCCTGACTTAATCCAGCAAATTTTAAGATTAATTTGAATCAGCACAGATTTATACTGTTTCTTTAAATGGAATATGTCCTCTGGCTTGTATGGTAATACCCAATGTATGCATTATTAATCCATTACTCTGCATCTAAAGGCCTATACATTTCCAGCAGACAAAGCTTCAGCTCAGAAGAGTTGCTTAAACACTCAAACAAACCCACTTGTGACAACTCGGCATTATTCTATGACTGTGATTTCAATGCTTATCCAGAATGCACAGAATGTGTGTAAAAAGGTGATTAATTATTTATATATTCCACTACTATGTATTCATTATTTTCCATTGCTACATATTCATTACTTTACATTACTGGTTGGATTGTGATTTGACAGTCTGGCTTTATGTCAAGAGCTCAGACTAATTAATTTAAGTGCATTTGTGTTTTTTTTTTTTTTCTTTTTTTTCTCAAAATAAATTCAGCCCAAAGCTTCAAAATGACAGTTTTCCACATTCGCATGAATCTAGTTCAGTTCTGGTAGTAAATAGAAACCTTCTCTTTCCAATCAGACCGGCTTGTGTGGAAGGGCTGGGGTTATTTTCATTATATTTAGCCGGAGGGGCTCGAATGAAGGCTCCTCTCTTTTGTATTCCCTCTTCCTCCCAACGGTAGCCTGTGGAGAGGTCACGCTAGCTCAACAAACAGACGGTGTGTCTGAAAATGGGACAGTATTCGCATTCGGATCCATCCCACTGTAATACTACGCTCGCTTTTCCAGTGATTGATTGGGCAGAGTGGTTATTTTGGCGTTTAACAGCTGAACAGCTGGACATCTCTAATTGGATATTTGTGGTATTATTTGATGTTCCAGACCACAGAAAACCCAGAGCAGTCATGCAAAGTTACAGTGTGTTCTGCTGTCATTTTTATCATAGCTTTATAAATGCCTAGAAATATGGAAACTTAAGCGCATTCACACTGACAACGATTTGAAAGGATCAGAAATCATTTTTTGTCAATGAGATTTCCATTTTCTGCAAGATGAATCCATCATTCATTGGTGAGCAGAGAAAACTTTATGCAAAAATGTAGTTGCATAATGCACCAGCAATGGGAATGCATGCATTCATTCATTCATTCATTTTTAATTCAGTAAGAATGCTCCAAATAATTATTTTTTCATTGTTAACATTACTCTTTCAAATAAATAATCTTCTTTTTACCTTTTTAATCATCAAAAAAATCTTAAAGATGACACATCATGGTTTCCACAAAACCATTATGTAGAACAACATTTCTAAAGCACCAAATCAGCATATTAAAATGATTTCTGAAGGGTCATGTGACACTATAGACTGGAGAAATGGCTAAATAAAATTCCATATTTACATATACATACTGTTAAGTAAAATGGTACAAAATATAAATATAATAAAAAAGAAATATAATGCCAGAGATGTCTGATAAATGTATTTTAATACTATCATATCTACATTTTAAACTGCTCTCTGTGTTTTGAAAATTTCTATATTTGACTATGGTTTAAATTTAATGTGTACCTGTTACTTTTAGACTTTTTCTAAAAGAAAGAACTCTAGAAAATCAAGCAAAAAAATATATATACAGCACAAACAGTTATTATTATATTTATTTATCATCAATATATGATTCCACTCATTGCATGAAGTCACTACTTGTGGGCGGGGCCTGTCTCATGGTTCATGGACAGGTACGCTGCAAGGTAAGCAGTCTTCAAAGGGTACCTTCATATTTTGCCTCTCGATGCTTTATCTTACTTTCTCCATGTACAAATCATCACATCCCCATCTAATGCTAAAGACCTGCCTCTTATTACCATCCCGTTCCACTGCCCCAACAGAATTTCACCTTTGATTCATCATGAGACGGTTCATAGAAACATGTAATTATTTTCTCTCGCCCTCCCCAAGATCAAAGCGAACGTGGGTGATTACAGGTAGTCGGAGCTCTTTGAAGATGTTACATGTGTATCAGTTTAGTTTGTGTGTGGGGGGCACAGAAACAGGTCCGCCTCAACTCCGCTGTGACCAGGGCCCGTCACTCACCCGCACACCCTGACTCAATTTGCTCCTCTTGTTTGCTTTTCCCTTTTCTTATAGAATATACAGTATGTCGCTTTCTTCTGTTTTCACAAAAGGTCCGGGGGCTTTCATTTTTGTGTGGTCCTCTTTCGGTTTATTTATACGGATGGAATGGATGGGGTAAGACCCTAATGTGATGAGAGACTGAGGTATATATGGTGGTTATAAAGAGCTGTGGTGTGGTCTTTCATAAAGCAAGATTCTCTCTATGGCTCTGTATACACATCAAAAGATAATATAATCCTTAAAAATACAGAGTTTAAACAGGGCCCTAGATTATGCAACAATAATTTAAAATCTATTGAGCATTAGAAGCGGTCTTACAAGCTTTTGTGTGTCCATGTAATGCCAGTATTCAAATATCAGCTTATTTGGATGTCTGGCACTGTTTCAGCACAGAAAAACACACATAAGATCCATAATATTGTTTCTCTAGTGGAAATGTCTGAATCAGGAAATGATTCATTGAAACATTTACAAGTGAAAACAGTTCTGAACAAATGTGTACAGGTAGGTGGGTTTTGATGTGAGAGGACAAACGGGGATGGACTTTTACACCTGAGGAAGCATTATTATGGATTATGGATTTGTATGTAGAAACGAACAAACAGTAATATCTTGGATGGTTTGAAAGTATTTTATTTGTTTATTTACTTTTTTTATTTTATTTATGTATTCATTTTTTTTTTATGTCTGGTTGGAAATTAATCGAGAACTGTTGCTGTTATGTACAGTATTTTAGATTTATAATTCTTAGTTCAGTCTATTTACTGACTGATTAGTAGTATTACAATGTGTAAATTAATATAAATGCATAATTGAGTGTTGTATAAATAATAATAAAAATATTCTAAATTATTAATGCTATTATTTATATATATATATATATATATATATATATATATATATATATATATATATATATATATATATATATATATATATATATATATATATATGATAGTTTATCAAACAATTATTTTATTGGTTATTTTCACCATATGATATCCAGTTGTAAAGATAAACTGCAATGGAAAAAAAATGCTCCATAATCAACACAACATTTTTTGTTTGTTATTTATCAACTTAATAAATAACCGTTTATTTTATTCTATTTTATTTTATTTTAATATTTTTTTCTGGAGCCCTGTCAAAGAAATACAGAACATAGAAATATTTCTAAAAATATAGAAAGCAGCTAGAAAGGTACTTACGGTGGTGCTTACAATATTTATTAGACAGTAGATTGTAAAGTCTGCCATTATAATTTCATTTCCTTATCCCCTGATTTTGCCATTTGCTTTCTCCCACCTCTCATTTATATTAAAATCTGTCCTTCAAATCGCTATTCTAGGATATTACGCCCGTGATGGGCTTTCATTTGTAACCATAGAAGGCTTATGTCAACCGACAAGCAGACAAGCGTGCTGTCTGCTCAAATAATGAATGAATACATTTCATGGAAAGGACTATTACAATTCCTCAGACTTTTATATTTCCGTATAGTGTTACACTATCGTTACCATTCTCATTTCACTTAATGGCGGTTCAGGGGAACGAGTGGCCAAGTTAAGCTGCAGAGTCCTGTCTGACTGTTGTTCTGAGGTATGGATGTGCACCATGCATGTAGAGCGAGAGATGAGGCCGTCTCGTCTGGACGACTCAGCCACACAGCTGTGGTCAGTCAAGCATCCCGCTGCATAAGGACACGAACCCACACGAGTTCAGGAGGGGAGGGGGAGATGGAGAGCTTGAAGGACAGACAGAGACAGACACTTTGAATAAAAAAAGATGCTGGTCATTTATAATTGCACATTTTAGGAGACTGGTCAACCACAAAGGACGGTGAGGTCAGTCTGAGAAGCTGTCCTGCATGTGTCTGGTCTCGCAGAACAAGACGATGACGCATCAGATTTACATAAATCAGCCTCACTCAGCTGGAATTTGCCAAGTAAATAATGATCGTATCAGAATGCCGGATAAGATCCTTTGCACAGCAATATCTGGCCCCTGCATGAAAAATCCTGAATCATCAAAGTCCATCTGCTTTGTCTGGATTGTTTTAGATGTTTGTCTTTATGAGTCAAGAGTCAGATTTTGTAATTTGTGAAGGCCTTAATGCAACATAGAAATAGCAATAAAATAGTTATTGGGTAGAAATATGATTGTTCCAAACTTCTTTCTTTCTTTCTTTCTTTCTTCAGAAAACAGAAGACAGACAAAAACTTTTGATTATAATCTATAAATAAATAAATGATACACAATTATTTTTTACTGTCTTAATACATTTTAGCTGTTAAAAGGGATCGTTCACCAAATGTTTTTTCTTTCTTTCTTTCTTTCTTTATTTATTTATTTATTCAGAACACAAAAGAAGATTTTGTGAAACAAAACGAAACAAAACATTTTATGTTCCAAAGAAAGAAGTTCATTCACATTTGGAACAACACGACAGAATAAATGATGAGCAAATTTTTTTAGTGCGAACTATCCCTTTAATGTAAAAAAAAAAAAAAAAAAAAAAGTAATATTTGATATACTTGTAATATTTAATCATACTAATCAGTTCTTCATCTGAAACAAATTTTAAGTTATATCATGAAGGCAAGCATTCAGCTTTATATATATATATATATATATATATATATATATATATATATATATATATATATATATATATATATATATATATATATATATATATATATATATATATATATAAAGCTGAATGTTTTAGAGTGAAATAGGATATTCAATAATTTATTAGGAAATTAGTGGATCACGCAAAGTGGGCTTTATTGACATTATTGGAGGTTTTAGTGGATTGAAAAGTTCTGCTTCCCCCTAAAAACCTAATGCCATCCAATTTTGAGGTGGCATTTGGACTGGAACATAGAAGCTGAAAGTCACATTAACCTTTGAAAGCATCTTACAATGTTAACACTTTATTTAAATAATTATTTGAAATATATTACATATTACTTTAATATTGGCCAGCACTGAATGACTGTGTTATCTACTGCCAATATTTCAGAAAGGCTGCATGACCAGAACAGCAACTATAAAACAATGTATTTGGCATTGAAATCTGCCAATGAATTATGCAGCATACGACCAGAAACCTCTATTCAAAAAGTAAATGGGGCCCATTTGGATTTGATGTTGGATTTAAGGTTTAATTTGCCTGACACATTTTTATATTCAGTCAAAAGTTCAGCATTCATACTTGACATGACTGAAAATTTCTAAATCTGTCAGAGAGCCCTATGGGTGCAATGTGTTTGGTAGACTGCTGCTTAAAATCCAGACTTATATTAATAGCAAGCATGAGGATTTCATGGAGGCTAACAAGATTCTCTCCTTGAATCTCAACCTTGCAGATGCCAACCCCCACTCTCAAACACATACACACACACACACACACACACACAAACACACACAACCAACTGCCTAATGACATCACAGAGGAGCGTCTGGCGAATTGCACACACACTGATCTTCTCCCTTTGCCCTCCGTTCGCTGTCTTCATGAGCCGTATATGAGCTAACTGTTTGCACAGGCCATTTTTTAATAAAAAGCGACAAAGATTTATCACCCCTTCGCAGCATCACATGAGGCCACTCCATCAGGCCGTGATATCTCTCATACGCAGTCAAACTCACAGCTTATTAATGCAGCAAGGATGCAGGGGGCCTCCAGGAATAACCGGATATTTCTAAGATGAACGGACACTTGTTAAGGATGTGTAGTCTCTGTAAAAAAAAAAAAAAAAAAATGCTTTACTCTTCATCTTAGTGCTTTAGATGTAAAACACGCCGTGTCAGTTGTATTGACATTTTTTCAAGCATAATGTCTTGCAAACTGCTGGTCATTATTTTTTATATATATATATATATATATATATATATATATATATATATATATATATATATATATATATATATATATATATATATATATATTATTTTTTTATTTTATTTTTTATTAGTTTTGAAGTTGACATTAAACATATTAAAAATATATTATATTTTTAATAATAATTCATTAATTGTATATAAAAACGAACTATTGTTGGTGGTGCACGAGTACAAACTTGCATACTGTCCGAGTATGTAATGCATTTGATGAGGAAATTTGAAACCGTTCTGTGAATGTTTCATTCATTTCACTAGAGTTTTTCACTAGTAGGCATATTTTGAGTGAAAGACGTAGAAAATATGTGGCAATTGATTGTTATACTAATTGTATCAGACAGCAAATCACTACTTTTTTTTGCACAAAGTTAACTTTTTCACATCACCATTGGTTTCTGTCACTCATTTAGAATTTTTTCTGAGTGCTTTGTGGCTGTAAATCACTGTCAAGAGGTGTTTAAAACAAACACATGACTATAGTCTGTATGATGCTTATGAGGGAGTGGGAAAGGAAGCGAATGAAAAGGATCCGAATGGTCATGGCGATTTTGATTGTAATCTGTGAGTTTTGGAACAACGATGAAGTTTGAATCAGTTTTTTGGTTTGCTTTCTCATAGTGCTGTGAAATGATTAATCGTGATTAATCGCATCCAAAATAAAAGTGTTTGTTTACATGTAATGGGCATCTGTACTGTGTTTATTTATTATGTTTGTATTATAATACTGTATATATGTTTAAAATATATGTATATTATTACTCAATTCAGTATATTTCAATTCACTATTATTCAGTATATATATATATTTTATTTTATATAAAATATACAATATATAAACTTTTTTTCTCAAATAATTACGTGCATGTGTTTGTATTTATATATACATGATAAATATACACAATACACACTCATATATTATGTAAGCAAAAACTTTTATTTTGGATGCGATTAATGGTTTGAAAGCACTACGTTTCTCAAAACATGTCCCAAAACACTTGTTAGGTCGGCCAGCGGTCTTTTGTGGCTGTTCAAATGCATTCAGTCACATGAGCGTCTACACTATGAAATCAGTCCAGTCGTATGCCTTTTCAGCTTTTGCTCATCTGGAAGTGGTCAAAACTGGACAAGCTCAAATTATTTTAGACCCTGATTACCCCTGTATTTATTGTCATCCAACTGTGACATCCACACTGATGAAAATGTATTACACCAAGTGTAAACAGGGCCTTAGTTTGAAAGCCTCTTAATAGGTGTGTTAATAGATGTACGTAATACTAGTAGTAGTAGGAAACCTGCCAGTGAAATGAAGCAAAAGACATATTTAGACATTTTTAGTCTGTCTGAGAATGTTCTTTTAAATAAGCATTTTTATCAGGCTCCTATGAAAACAACACTAGACATTTTTGATAATAAAGCATTCATTGACTAATAACCTTTTATTTGCCATTAATTAGAAATTGCTGAACCTAAACTAAAGAGTTTCTAGTCAGAATAGGACTTCTCTGCCGTTTAAAAGATTAAAATGACTGAAAACTAACACTAGTGAACATGAGCATTTGAAAAAAACCAGCCAGTCTAAAAGTGGTCAGTGTTGAACAAAATTCAAACCGTATGCAGCTTGATCTCATGACACTACCTTTGATTTGCAAAATCCAGGGTCCCAGTGCTGGGGGCTGGGATGGCTTTCCCTCGTTAGGGTCCACAGTTTTGTGCTTTACATCAGGGATCCACTGTGAGGTGTTCCTGCGGCTGGTTGCTAGGCGATGGTGGCCTGATTAAGGTGGGCAGAGTTATCGCTAATTGACAGCTGCTAGCCCTAAGGGTTTTATTCCAACCTGGAGACCTCGGGATAATGGGAGGCCAGCGCTCCATTGCCCCAATGTGAGAATCAGCTATGAGGGGGGCACGACTGCTGAAGCTGCCTCCACCTCCATGGGAGTAGAGAGAGGGATCACGGTTAGGATGACAGCCACAGAGAGAGGGAAATAGTGAGAAGTACGTAAACCGGTGGGAGGTTTATGCCCACAGTGCCCGGTTTTGCATTACCGCCCATCTTTCTCCATCTGGAGCTACTCCCTGTAGCTTGCCAACCAACCCACTTCAAATAAGATAATCTTATTACTGTCCAGCCTGCAAAACTTGCATTAAAATCCAATTATTTCCAGTCACTTTCTGTGTGCGTACTGTTTTTATAAGGACAACGTGGTAAAGAATAATGTATTTTACTAAATAAAAAAATATATATTTAATTATGACAACTAAATTGGAAGAGAGTATATATTTTTTTTAGATAAAAGTTTGCTTAGTGTGTGCTTTTATTATTGAAATATGCACAGTTTCTTCTCACAGCATTAAACAGAGGTAAAAATGTTTGTTTTGTGTTATAGGGCCTAATTTTTCAAATAAGAACATCGACTTTTTTTCCCCTTTTTTTTTTTTTTTTATAAAAAGTTCCTGCATATTTCAAACCCATAATTTTGCTGCAAATGAATGGAACACAATTACAACCATGTCATCTCTGCTTTAAGTAATCTGTATGACTGATTATTTTCATAGGAAACATAAATTGAATTACATCAGAGAAGCAGGGCTGGCTATGATGAGGCTACCCTGCCTCCATTGTAATTATCTTCATATTACTATAATTATTTGGAAGTATGCAAAACGGAATATTCTCTCCTGTAAACTCTGTTGAGAGGTGAATTTTTTTTTTTTTTTTTTTTTCAAGTGGGATTGTTCTCCATGTGCTGACATTGTGGAGACTTTTAACAACACTTGTTTTCATTTCCTAACATACTGGATCCATTATGGAAAATCCCAAGTCATGTTTACATTCTTTTTAATATTAACCTTCAGTGCATATACATTAATATGCAAAATCGAAATAAATTCTAAACCACCTTTGACACTTGACTTATTGTGGGTCCGAGTAGTAAAGCTGCTAGAAGTCTTTTGCTTTTGGTTTTAGAAACTTAATGCCTTTTCAGCTTATTTTTATTCTTTCTTTAAAATGCTGAGGTTGGTTGGTCAGCAGTGGATTTGAAATGTCACACACACTCCCAGCTTATTTATTTGACAAACAAATCTGCCTATTGATTCTTTGATGTCATTGTTTTAGTTTTTCTACTTTTTGGGTATCTTTTTATGAACCGGTCAATGAGTTAGCTTGAAATCTGGTGTGCATGCTCTTATAGCTAAATGGACAAACATTTATTATTAATATATACATTAGAATCCATATGATACGGTATGTTCCCTCATTCTCTATTGTCTTTAACTTTCTAATGTGTATATTAGGATTGCCTAATTTCTCTTCTGCTTGGACCAGTTGTAATGCTTGCAGCTATACTGTATTTCCCACTCATTTGGTCCCAGACTTTGTGATATTAAATCTTAATTTCATTTTAAAGGAGCAGTTCAGCCATAAAAAAAAAAAAGACAGAAAAATTGCTGAAAATGTACCCTTAGGCCATACAAGATGTAAATGAGTTTGTTTCTTCATTGAAACAGATTTGGAGAAATTCAGCATTACATCACTTGCTCACCAAGGGTACTCTGCAGTGAATGAGAGTTAAAATGAGTGTCCAAATAGCTGATAAAAACATTTCAACAATCCAAAAGTAATCCACACGACACCAATCCATCATTAAAATACCCTCTGAATCGAATAGCTGCAAAATTATTATGTTTTTAAATTCTAACTATTGCTTTCAGTTAAAGGTCCTATGACATGAAAATGTCACTTTCTGAGTTTTTTTTTAAGATTAATATGAGTTCCCCTAGCCTGTATATGGTCCCCAAGTTTGTAGAAATTTGAATCAGTGTAAATTGAGATTTTTCTTTCTCTGCCTTTGAGAAAATGGAAGCTCAAACGGGCTGATCTTGAATCTCCTCATTGTGACGTTGCAACGAGAATTGTTACCTCCCCTTTCTCTGCTTTGCCTGCCCAAATATTTACATTTAATTCAGTTGCAATGTCAGCACAGGCGTTACAAACAGACTTTTATGATATGGATTCGACAGATTCGCTCGCTTTTTTCCGGAGCTGTTACACATCGCGAGTATATCTGCACACTTGCCCAAACTGCCGTTACAATGAATGACGCTGTTATGCTGCACAACAGAGCTCTTACTGTATTCATGTGTTTGCTGTTAGCTGTGGTGAAAGCATTTTGTGAGATAACATGTTGCAATAATGACGAGATCACTGCATCCACGCGATAAACAGACTTTGTCTACTCAATGCTCATCACTGCAGCCTTTCATGTGATGGGAAAAGATCGAAAAAATAATTATATAATCAACACTTCCACGATTCATTAATCTCGCCATCTGTAATAGTAATAGTAATAGTAATAGTAATATATATATATATGTATATATATATATAAATACATATATATACATATATATACATATATATACATATACATATACATATATATATATATATATATATATATATATATATACATATATATATATATATATATATACATATACATATACATATATATATATATATATATATATATATATATATATATATATATATATATTTGAGAGGGGTTCCACATGAACGCATTTCGTATGCAAAGATGTCAGCCAATCACAACAGTTGTGGTTTACTCGGAGTCTCACAGCAGACACGCCCCTTCAAACAGAGCATTCAAGACAGAGGGTTAATATCAGGATCTAAAAATGCTTTTTATTTCTAAATTTTAAATGTAAAAATCATACTAACAATATAAGTACACCTAAGGAAACATTAAAAAGCATTTAAAGAAAAGGAAATCATCCATGTCATGGGACCTTTAAAAGTCCTCCATCCATTGTATTGCTTTCTCTAATGAAAATGTCTCAGTTGAATCAGGAGAAAAAATTTGCAAAGATCAAGCACTGTTTGTAAACGAAAGCAGTCCAAAACTATTCTAAACAAATATGTTGTTGTATTTTGATGTGAGATAGCAACAGGAGATGCACTATTTCACTGTAAAAAGTGTCATTATGAATCATGGGCTGATATTTTGTCCAGAAACAAGAGTTTTAAGTTAAAATGCCTTACCGATTTTTTTTTTTTTTTCAAACAATTTTTTTGCTTGACAAGACATTAACTGATTAACTGATTAACTGAGTCTTGTGATGATTTTATCAGCTGTTTGGCTCTCATTCTGACGGCACCCATTCACTGCAGGGGGACCATTGCTGAGCAAGTGATTTAATGCTAAATTTGTAGTGTTAAATCTGTCCTGAGGGTGAATAAATTTTCTGCAAAATTTCATTTTTGGGTGAAGTATTCCTTATGTTGCAAACTGTTCATTGTTAAGTGAGAATCTTGCATGACCAGCAATTCTTTACCCAAAGAAATATGGTAAGACCAGGAATTCACATTATCCACATCTGTGAACCATTACTTTTAGTCTCTGATGGACAAGTACTATTTTATGGTAGATATTATAAGGAGATTACTAATTAAAATGCACTGTACCCAGAGTATTGTCGGTCTAATCTATTTAGCAGTAAACTCGGCCAGTATTAACAGCCCAAATTCTCTTCCAATGCGAGGCCTGCCGTCACCCTCATCACGAACACAAAGGACTGTTTTTTTTATCAGTTCCATCCTGCTGACTTGATTGTAGTTGCTCATGGTTATGCTTACTCCACTCTGATGCATTTCAGAAGAGTTTGCTTAGAGAAAAGTTCCTCTACCTGTCACTGCAATTGTTCCATTTCTAGGTCAACTAAATCAATTTTGATGCTTCCGGGAAAGCAGCAATAATGGAAGAAAATGAATGTTGACATGGAAACCGGATACTGAAGTAAACCTCTTTCCTCTGATACTTTCAAAAAATGTATGCTTTCCTTTCAGGAATAAGAGTCGCAAATGATTGAAATGCCTTTGAGAGGTCTGTGGAGCATGACATGCTCAGTTTTGATGACTACTCATACTGACTGAAAGCAAACGACTTTTGAACACTAGTATGAACGATTGATACTAGCTGTGACACAACATTTTAGATCTGTCTCTCTATTAGAGAATCAAAATGTTTATTTAAAATGGACAGTGCTTGACAAATACATTAACCCTGACTTGACTAATCCAGAATTGAGTGAGATGTTATGTGCTGATTTGATGAGGCCCGTATCACTCGACAGTATACAAATGACCCAATCTTAGAAGCAAAGAAGCAGGAGGACATGACATTAGCTGACCAGAGATAACACCTTTACTCTCCTCTCATTGATACACGTGTGTTTTAACCTGGAACAGGAATCTCGAATGCGGTGGCAAACATCTGGACTCACTTGAGCAAATCCAGAAACCCTCACTGGGAGTTTACAGAAGCAACCGGATCAATTAGTTCAATCAAAATTGAAATCAGATCCACATTGCATGAAGGGAAATGCAGATGATTTGAAAAGACACTAGATCAGATTTAAGGGGTGTGGCATACTACTATACTAGAAATGCAGCATGTAGTCATATGATTGTTATTATATAGCCGGGCCACACTATCCCACAATGCATTGTGCCTAACTCAACATTTCATTAAAGGGATAGAGTACTTTGAGTGCAAAGGAAAAAAAAAAAATATATATATATATATATTTACGCCAATGTATACAGCACTGCTTTTGTTAACACACAGCTCGTAGAAACGGGCCTGGCAGCTCGCGCCAGTTCTAGACACTGTGAAAGTTTCCTGATTGTGACGGAAGGCCGAATTTACATGACACATTATAAATGAGCATAGTCTGCGATAGATACAGTGCCAAAAAGAAGAGAAGAGGATAAAGACAGAGGTAAAGAGATGTAGTGAAATAGCAATTTTTTGCATAGGAGTAAGAAGATACTATAATTTCATGGCAGTTATTTTTACCTTAAACTTAATGTTAGCAGTTGTTCTGAGATCTGAGTCCCCAGACTGTGATTTTGTACAATCAGTTTTAAGACGCATTTTTTATTATCACTTTTTGTTTTGTTTTTTGTTTTTTTTTTACTCTACAGTTGTGCAGTTTTGGGGGGATACAGTACAGGCCAAAAGTTTGGAAACATTACTATTTTTAATGTTTTTGAAATAAGTTTCTTCTGCTCATCAAGCCTGCATTTATTTGATCAAAAATACAGAAAAAATGTAATATTGTGTTATATTATTACAACTTAAAATAATTTGTTTTCAATTTATTATACTTTAAATTATCATTTATTTCTGTGATGCAAAGCTGAATTTTCAGCATCATTACTCCATTCTTCAGTGTCACATGTGACATCCAGTCTATCACATGATCCTTTAGAAATCATTCTAATATGATGATTTATTATGAGTGTTGGAAACAGTTCTGCTGTAATGTGTGTGTGTGTGTGTGTGTGTGTGTGTGTGTATATATATATATATATATATATATATATATATATATATATATATATATATATATATATATATGCATGAGGCGCCAGGTAAAATCTTGCAAATTGGTCAGGGCCGGCCCTGGTCCACACTCACCATTTTCGAGAAGACTGGCTGTAAGAATTCAGATGGCTGAGGTACTATAATTATTAGAACTACTTTTCACCAAATACAAAAGCCAGCTCGACCTTCAAAGGAAGAATGGCTTAAAACTTAACGAAACATACAACAACGATAAAGCATGCACACAAACTTTTTTACTATGCACATTTTTTATTCTGAGTGTATGGAATTTTGTTTACTATTTGTACTGTCATGACAGCGATGGTGCTGTCAGTTTACCTTGTTGCATCTTCAAAAGTGCAGAATAAAATGTGACACTGAATTTGAAATGGCACATTGTAATTTCTGCATCTATTATTAAAGTATTTATTAGTAATACAGTGGAAATTAGTAGATTTGGTTAGCATGTTGATTTACGGTGTGCGCCCCTAAATTTTCTGGTTGTGCCCCTAAAATTTTCAGTTGGGGGCCACTGTGCTCCTAGTGTAAAAAGTTAGTCTGGAGCCCTGTATATATATATATATATATATATATATATATATATATATATATATCATGCGCGTAATTTGCAGGGGGGTTAGGGGGGTCATGACCCCCCAAAAAATCAGATCCAACTAACCCCCTCAATATCATCAAACCATTCAGATTAAATTAATATGAAATATTCAGAATAAATATTTTTGTTCGTTTTCTTTATTAATTTCATTTGCCAGCAAGAAAGATGGTATCTGTAATGTACCCCCCGCAACGACTACTTGGTATTACCCAATCGGCTTTCTCTACCAAGTTTGTTCACTATTTTGCGTAGTCCCTGGGATGAATGGGTGGAAAAAGCTGACGGAAAGATGAAAAGGACACTGAAAGGCAGCCAGACAACAATTTTTCATTGTTTGTCGACACCAGCCAAAAAAAAAAAAAAAGAAAAGAAAATCCTGACCAAACGGATCCCCGCTAAATTGGCTAAGTTAGCTGAGCGTTTCTCAAAGTGTGGGTAGATAGTGTGAGTAGATACATGACACATGTTTTGTGCCCACTTTTTTCTAATTACTTTATTTATTGACCATACACTCAAAACAAAACAAAGACACATTTAAATGTAAGCCTTACTTAACCTTTTCACACGTAAGTTTAAAAGTTTTTCAAGGCGACCGTTATTGATCGTAGTATCGCTTTATGGTTCCCATGGAGACGAATAATTCATTGCTTGTCAGCGCTGATGACTGATGATCTGCTTTTATTTCCTTTTTTATTCTAATTTCACAAATTTGTTAGCTATAGCAGGATATATCTGATATTCCGATTGTCAAATATGTGCAAGTGGATGTGTTTTGTTGTTCAAACACCTTTATAATGATCGCGTTAATTGAGTTGTATGCGCAACGTATTTTAGGTATCTATCTTATTAAAATACCTAAAAAATTACGTAACGTTAAATTATTATTAGGAATTTACCACCTCCGGTTCAATTTGAGATGATTATAATATATATATATATATATATATATATATATATATATATATATATATATATATATATATATATATATATTTTTTTTTTTTTTTTTTTTTTGCATGGAGTTTGCTAAGTGACAAAATGAATCAAAGCACAACTAAGGTTAACGTCAGTCCACACTTGTATTTTCTCAGTTTCTGAATTTGATGTTATCAGAGGCTAAATGCAAGCACAATTATTATTATTTTTTTAATCTACTTTTGAGTCTTGTTTCATGCAAAGTGATAATATATTTGCACTTTCATTTTCTCTATTTGAAAGTTTTTAATGCTGTTATTTTTGTTTTTGTTATTATGCTGTTTTGTTGACTGGAGTTGGCTGGCTAGATGTTGGTTTGCCAGTGTCCTGTGAGGTAAAGCCAGAGGGTGCCCGGGGACTGTGTAGAACCAATGTCACTGTATTGTAACCTATGTTGATGTTTGCTCCAATAGAGTCACCCGTTTTTTTTTTTTTGTGGGGGGGGGGGGTGCATAATTAAATTATGCAAATTAGCATGTTACCTTTTACACAAGAAAATTATTCAATAACTTAATTAATTAATAAATATGCCGCAAGTTTAACCCCCCCAATGGTAGACCCAAAGTTACGCCCTTGATATATATATATATATATATATATATATATATATAAATTACTGTCACAAATAAATTACTTGGTTAGCCTCAAAGTATAAAAAAAAACAGAGAGGGCATGTGGAGGGGAGCACTGTGCAGTACTGTAGATTGTAGAAGAATAGATTTACATTTTACATTGTAAAGGCACAGTTCATCTAAAAATTTTAACTCTGTCTCTCCCCCAGTCTCATATACATGCCGTTTTGGACCCCACTGAGTTTCATTGCATGGACAAAAATAGTTAATATATCAACATTCATCTTTGTGTGTGTGTTCTGAAGTAAAAAATAAATAAATAAAAAGATAGATTAAAATAAATTGATAATAATAATCAAATACTGATTTAGATTTTTTTTTTCTTTTTTTTTTTTTTTAAGTGAGTAAATATTACATAATTTCACAATTGGATGAACCAAGTCTAAATCTGAATTGTTATTCCATGCTATTATGTATCCAATTGTACAATGCCACTATGCTATACCAAAGACTTTAGATATAAAGCATATGGGAATTGGCTAGTCCAACGTGAAATATAAACTCTTTTAATTCTATTTGACCAAAAGAAACACATTAATGGGACATTTAATCTCAGATTTTGTTCTGAATTGAAATATGGCATTTAAATGTGAGTTTGGAAAAAGTTTTTGAAGTTTTTCCCATTCACAGAGATATGCTTTAGTCTTGAATGCCCAAAACAGCTGTCCAGAGATATTGCAAATATACTGTATGGCCACAGAGTGAACTAAGTTTCCTTGAAAGGGACTTTGGCTATACTCAATCTTTATGTGTAAATGTAATGCATGCACTCAGCTTTTACAGATCTTGCATTTTTAATGGCGTTTTGACATGATGAAGTTGATACTTGCAGAATGATACCATACGACTGACAGGAGAGAAGCTATGACCAGTCACCTGATGTGCAATTCATTCCAAACGTCTGGCACAGTTCACAGCCGTCATAATTTAAACATGACCATCTCCAGCCAGAAACTCATTAGGATTATAGCAATCCTGAGAGAATGAATAGTAAAAAAAAAGATTTTGGATTCTATTGATCAGATCCTCTATGAAATTAAGGTGATATATTATTTAATCAGTTAAATAGGCAAACACACTGAAGAAACCCTCAACCAGCAGCATTGGTGGCGAAATGTTGGTAGCTGTTGGTTACTACAACATATTATTCTTTAGGAAAAAAATAAAATAATAAAAATCTAGGTTACAGTGAAGTACTTACAATGAGATGTGGAGGTTATACAAAGTCCAGCAGGTTCAGAGCGAGAGAAAACAAGAGATGTGGAGAGAGTAAGAGATAGAGAATGAAACTATATCACTTGCTTTCTCTGGCAATCAAGCTGAGGTGCAGCCAGTGTAGAAGCAGTTTCTGACCTTCTGACCCTGGCTTCAGCGTAGCCTGGGATAGGATTAAATCAGGGCTGGATCTGGGCCAGTGCTTACCCATAACAAATACAGGCCGATAACATATCTTTTAATTACAGGCTCCTGGACCTTCATCAAATTCCTCTAACCAAGCCTCTAAACCAGAGGGGTCAGTGCTCCCTCATAACTCTATACATCAGGTCTGGGATAATATGATCTCGAGCACGGTTGAGCAGAGAATTATACAAGCCTGTGACTGCACCGGCAGCCGTGTTTGTCTGCTGGTTTATTGTGTCAGGAGGGGAAGTATCATCCCTCTTTCAGCATCATGCAGCCTCTCATAGTTCAAATTGACCTGGGTCTACTAACAATGTCTAACAGTGGATGAATATACAGGGCATCTCAATAAATTCGAATAATGTGGAAAAGTTCATTTATTTCAGTAATTCAACTCAAATTGTGAAACTCTTGTATTAAATCAATTCAGTGCACATAGACTGAAGTAGTTTAAGTCTTTAGTTCTTATAATTGTGATGATTTTGGCTCACATTTAACAAAAACCCACCAATTCACTATCTCAACAAATTAGAATATGGTGACTTGCCAATCAGCTAATCAACAAATAAAAAAAAATAAAACACCTGCAATAAAACACCTGCAAGGTTTATTGAGTCTTCAAAATGGTCTCTCGGTTTGGTTCACTGGGCTACACAATCATGGGGAAGACTGCTGATCTGACAGTTGTCCAGCATAGAGTCACTGACACCCTTCACAAGGAGAGTAAATTAAAAATTAAATTAAAGAATTAAATTAAAAGAACCAAAGACTTAAACTACTTCAGTCTGTGTGCATTCAATTTATTTATTACACGAGTTTCACAATTTTAGTTGAATTACTGAAATAAATTAACTTTTTCATGTCATTCTCATTTATTGAGATGCACTTGTATAGGACACGAGAATTATTATTATTATTATTATTATTTTTTTTTTTTTTTTTGTGTTCACTATTTTCCTTTGCTGGATATTATATTTTGATGAATTCTGGAATATAATGGCCAACTCCTGTAAGGACAACATGTCTTGTAAAGGCTTATTTCATAGCTAGCATTTTAGGCTTTCCATTCTTTTTGTACATTTAGACAAAATTTACTTAGACTTTTCTATGTTTTCTAATACACCCAGTGTCATAAGCAAATTTTAATTTGATTAAGATTAATAAATTATTGTAATATATTAAAATAATCTGTAATCTAAATTAAAATGCTAAAACTCACACACACAAATAATTAATATTTCATATTTATTTTTGTTTTTCTTGAAGAACATGCTCTAATCAAATTTACATTTTATTTTAATCAATAAATTGATGTATTATATTAAAATATTGTAAGTCTAATCCATCTATAATATATATTATATGTGTGTGTGTGTGTATGTATGTGTGTGTGAGCGCGTGTGTGTGTGTGAATTTAATATATCAATGCTCCTTTTTTAATTGTTAAAATTTTTGTTTTGATGAAAAAGAAGGCATAACTAACAGATTAAATATTAATCTGTTAGTTATTAAATATTTAAATAATTTTCATACAATTATTTCTGAAATTTAATGTAATTATTCTAATACATTTTGTTTGGTTGTCAAAGTTTTTAAAATGTAATGATTCATATTTTTATGATGAATTTGTATATTTTGAAACTGAAAGTCTGAGGTCTGGGGGATTTATACGACATGTACAATGTGACCTTTATCTACAAAAACATCGGTTGAAAGCGTTTTAATAAAAACAAATCCCTTGAACGCAAAAGTTCCCATAGCTTTGAAAAAAATTCATTTATTTTTACCTACGTTTTTCACTTGTTTCATATTAGGTAACGTAATAATAAATACAAAACCATGTGGTTGAATGTCCAAACAAAGGAAATGTGTCCTATATTAAATGTTTTGTGCCAATGTAACTAAGGAATCTCTCTCTTTCTCTCACTTCTTTCAGCAAAATCTGGCACAGTTCAGTAGGTACACCAAGCATGCATCAAAACTATATTCATTCAAAAACATTATATTCATTGCAAACCCGTATACATTTAGGTAATGAGGCAATTATCTCCCCTCAGATGTGTGTTTTAATGGCAAGATGGTAGCTAGTGCCGAGGCCACATTAAAATGGTCTTTGGAGTGCCTGCAGACAGTGAGGGATTTCACACCATTTTATGAAGAAGACTTTTACATTTCATGCCAAATAATGAATTCTAAAACAAAATCGCAAAAGAAAAAGATGAACCCGGAGAGAATCGTGGGGTGCATTTTAAACACCAGGCTCCAAAGCCTGCCTCAGGAATGTCAATTATAAAGGAACCTGTCACCATCCACGCTGATAAGGCTGGGGATTTAGATTTAACGCTTCACTCAGGAGAGACACCAGAATGTGGGCTTCCAAACACACACACGTTATGTGCAGTACATTTCTCCCTAGTTTTTTCATCATCATAGTTAATCAATACCTCCAGCACCAATCGATACTGTGAAGCTGGAGGACGATCATTATCCAACGATGGTTGAAAAGTAGTCTGCAAACTTCAAAAATAGAAAAGCAACATTGTTAGGAAGTAACTCCTGCACAGCCACACAAATCAATCAATCTCCAGAGAGGTTAACTACATAGAGGTGACCTGAGTCTACTGAGCAGCCAACACACACACACACACACACACACACACACACACACACACATGAGACCAGTCAGCAGAACAGGTGTGCATTTGACACCATAACAGAGCACCAGTCAATGCAGATTAAACACAATTATATGGCAGCTCAAATTTTACGCTGTAATGATATTGAGCTATTTCAACTCGGGTGACTAAGTGCAGTTGTGTCTTTATAGTCTAATGTTAACAAACAAAATTGCTCTGCAAATATTTGCAAACAACAACAAAGGGGTCATACAGTAGACTTCTATGTATTCAGTCATAATAAACAATGAAGTGTACAGGAAATTTAAAAGAAGAGTTTGCCCAAAATTTGTAATTCTGTAATACTTTTCTCATCGTCATGTGTGAACCTATTTTAACCCCAAAAAGTTGTATTATGAATGTCCATGCAGCTATTTTACATATTAATATGAGTTAATTGAGACCAGTGAAATGTGTACAATTCTAGTTTTATTAATGTATTGAATGAGCTTTTAATGTGTTTTTTTCATTTAAAAAACATTAAAAATTCATTTAATTTTTAAGTGTTGTCATGTGCTTTTATCATTCTTATATATATATATATATATATATATATATATATATATATATATATATATATATATATATATATATATATATATATATATATATATATATTTAAATATTAGCATATGATGTGTAAAAGAAAAGTACATAGATTTATTTTTTAGAAATACTCTTGGTTTTTGTGACATCTCCTCAACTCAGAATCTGATTTTGCAGTAATACTTTCACTATCAAGAGAAGTAATTGTATATCTTCCATAGCTAACAAACAACAAGGCAAATGATGGCCATCAAATAAAATATTCTTATATCGCACAAGTAAATAATGAGGTGATGATGTGACGTCAGTGCAAATATACTAAACACGGCTTGAAAGAAAAGGCAAGGACAAGTAATTTGGGTTCTTCGATTACCAAGCAGCCCCAGAGAAAATAAATGAGCTGCCTGTGCGTTCATTTGTTTAGAGAAATGTGAGGGTTATGTTGAAATGACCTGCCTAATTGCAGTCTGAATATTTATCTATATCACCACACTGAGTATTCATAGTTTAAGTTTCCTCTTGTTTTCCAAGCTCCTCAAGTTAGGGTTTCACATTCATTTCCACGAGTGACCTTTTATACGAAACGCAACATTAGTCTTGTGCTCTGTGGCTTGTCCGCTGTGGACAGAGACTAATGTGATGCTTGACCCTAACACTGACCTTCTGCCAACCACTGCAATCAACTTCACATGCCTCACACCGCTTTGTCTTTTATGCTCCACATACATAATGCATAGATGTAGTCATTACTGTACACAGGTTTTACTTCTGTCATGTTGCTTCAGGTGCAATGGTGATGGATTTGGTATTAGAAAGTGCATTTAATATTGTTTTGTATCAATATTTCATAGAATATCTGTGAAACACAAAAAGCTCCGTTGCTACAAGAACTAAAATCCTCATTATACTCACAAATCCCCTTGATATATTCAAATTACTGTGTTTTCATACAATGCTGCTAAACCACAGAAAATGAAACCATTTTGAAGCAGAAACAGTGACTGACAGGTCAAATAGGCTGTCGTATTAGCATCTTAATTTCGCTCATTGTCAGGTGCTGTTCGTGTCCACATTTCAACAGCTGACTAATAAAGGGCCGGGCTCGTGTTACCTAACAAGCTAGCCTTTAGAACCTAATTGCTTTCGGTTCAATAGCTTAAAAAGTAATTAATTACTGGGGCAGATTGTAATGGAGGTTAAGGTGGCATTTTTGCCAAGCTAATGAGATAGTGTGCACACAGGCAAAGCAGATGTGATGGGGTAATGGTGGCCCTGAATACAGTTCATCTAGGGCCCTATTTACAGTGCTATTTAAAATAAGTGGAGGACCCTTCCGAGGAGTATTCATACCAGAAACACATTAATAATAACACCCGAGGGAGGTAACTATAGTTTCCGCCAAAATACCATAGTTACTAAAGTTATTATGTCTACAAGAATAAATGGATGGATGGATGGATCATATTTCCACCATAGTTTTCCACCTCTTAATTACAACTTTGTGACCATGTTTATGTGTGTTTAACTCCTAAATATAGAAGAATTCATATGATTTGTGAAAACCTAACCCCGCCCCTAAACCTAATCTGCACAGAAATCAGGAAAAAAATAATAATTGTACATGTGAGATCGTGCTAATTCGAGCCTGTCCTCCAACAAACGTTGGAAAACGTTAAAACGTTTAAGTTTTAAAGTTAAACGCCCTCTAGCGGTCGCAAAAAATAATGAAAGTATCGCGTTGCGTCATTCTTCAATTAAATGACGTATAACGTCATTACCAATCAAAATGCACATTTATTTAAATGCAATGTGTGGACTTTTTACACCGATCTCACAGTAATTCGTACATATTTTACTAGGTGGCTTACACATTTTACATTTTAAATACATTTTACGTGCACGTCCGTTCTCTGGGATCGAACCCATGATAGCATGATTAAATATCAAGGTATAATGCAATAATCTACCAACTGAGCTTGGTTCAGGTTGCCTGGCTCTCAGGCAGCAGAAGCGGCTCATTGTCTCCTCCTCACAACAGGAAGATCACAATGATCGACATAGCAGTTAGTCACTGGAGCTTTATTGGCAGTCTCACAACCCTCTTGGCCAGGAGCCGCTGTGACCAATGGAGGTACAAGTGTCCGGTCAGACATACATAATTCTGAACAACCTGTGTAATAGGCATATTGTTACTTAAATGTGGCACCGTCACTACAAGTCATAATACATGAAAATGTTTTATTTACAACAATTGCAGGTTTGTGTAACTTGTCAGATCCATTACGATTTACAGTTAAGGGATGGTATTCACCTGATGGTGAGTTCCAAAAAGGACCTGTTGAACCTTCTTTTACCCCATCACATTTCAGGCCTATTGGGCAGATCTCTTAGGATTTAACCAGGTCTTCAAAACATACAAGAACAAAGGAGCTGGCAGGCCTTGATCTTGGTTTAAACTGAGGTTTGATCAAAGATAAGGTCTTAGGTCCAATCCTGAGGGCCTGAAATGTGCTCTTCCCCAGTCTGTCAGAGGAGAGGTCACCTCCAGTCCTCATTGAGGATTAGGGAAGAGAGACAGCAAGAGAAAGGTTTCACCTGTCTTTCTGCTCTCATGCAGCGGGTTATATAACGGCTAACTGCCCCATTGTAAGTTCCCCTGGAACTTCTCATAAGGAACTCTCTTTTTTTTCTGCAGTTCTTCATTTGCCTATTTTTGTAGATTCAACAAGTTCTTTAGGATCTACAGATTAACATGTTGGTTTCTTTATTCTGTAAAGCACCTGCAGTTGAATGATTTGCTAAATAGCAACAGGATAATAATATGCTTGTTAGAAAGGTTCTATTAGAGCCTTCATTTTTTCATTACAGCACTGCCACTTATTACTTTTTACAGTATTATTTATAATGCATATTTTCTATTAGTTTAAACTGTAATTTCAGTATTGTGAAAAAGCTATTTTTAAGCAGCTGTTAATCTAGTCTTCAGTGTCTCATGATCCTTCAGAAAGCATTCAATATGCTGATTGGTGCTTAATAGACATTTTATAATTATAATTTTATAATGTTATAAACTGGTGCTGCTAAATATAATTGTGGAAACCATGATACTTTTTTCTTCAGGATTCTTCGTTGAATATAAAGTTTAAGAACGCCAGCTATGTCAAATGTAATTATTTAATAACATGTAAATTTTTTATGTAAGTTTTGATTAATTTAATGCATAATCACAAAATAAAAGTATTTATTTATTTATTTGTTGAAAGATAGAAAGAAAGAAAGAAAGAAAGAAAGAAAGAAAGAAAGAAAGAAACTTACTGACTTAAAAATTTTTTATAGAACATGTAACTCAGTAGTCACTTTTACCATCTAAACCCATGAAATTGTAATTAAAAACTCAAAAATTTGCCTCTATGTGGTAAATTTGCCACATTATTTATTTCCACAATGTATACTATCATTATTTTTCTTATGATGTAACAGGGTTACAACAAATAAATAGCATAGACTAATCGCATAGAACTTGTTACAATGTAAGCCAAACAATGCCAGCATTTCAGTATAGATTATGTTCCCTCTAAATGGAAAAATTAGATCAACTGTATGGTGAAATTTGTGTGATAACATTTTTTAAAAAGCAAAATGTTTGCAAAAAATAAGAGTATATAAAAAAAGAAAAAGCATTCAAATAAAAATGCAATGCATTATGTTGCTATTCATTTAATAATCTGGCAGTGTAGCCTTTTGAGGTAACATTGGCAAGCATTGTAGAACTAGTTGTTAAGCTTCGCACACATGGCGTGTCCTGCGAGGAAGAAAAGCTAGTCAAGACTCTGGCCAAACAGGCCCAAGGGCCTTTGCTCTGCAGCCAAATTAGATTAAAAACAACTTGTCTCTGCTGCAAATGAAAAAAGGGGAAGCAGTTGACTGTGTCAGGCCGAGGAGAGGCAATTCCTTTTGAGAAACAGAGACGCACACTTTCTCCATGCATATTCAAATACGAACTCCCACATAAACATGTTGGGTTTTCCTCTCACACGCACTCATTCTCAGCAGCCATCTCTCTTTACTTCTGAAGCTGACATTCCTGGCAGGCAGGGAGCTTTGAAGTGGCCAGTGTGTGAAAGGGCTCCCGTTACAAGGCCAAACCCTGAGAAAGAGGATCCGTCTGGCGGTGGAGAACAACACTGGCTCAAGGGTTAATCAGCAGTCCAGCACACTACACACTCTGTCCCCTGCTCACAGCTGTAACAAGACTCTGTATTTGGGGGTTAAGAAAGACAGAACGACCGGAGCTTTGAAGTTGAGTGACAGCCGTGGATTGGACCAGAAGATGAGAAGACTTTTCCCTCATAGCCGTCTGCGTCTCATACACATACATAAACATACATTGGGTCAAAGGGTGTGTAGTGTTATTGCGTGTGTATGTACACGTGCTTTTGTGCATGTGTGTGTTATTAAAAGAGCCTGAGTAATCTTTCTCTAACCTTTTCAATTCCTGACCTCAAAAGCAGATCATAAGCCCCCCTGTGGCTTTTTCTTCCCAAGACACTTTAAGTTTCCTTTAAGATAAGATCTGATCCCAAAACATGCCAGAATTAGAGTCATAATGCATTTGTCTGGACCCTTACCCAATCACGGTTCCATCATTTTGTATTATTTTATGTTTTAAATGTGTATTTTTGACACGTGGTCTGTTCACTAAATTGAAAAATTACATTCAATGTATACAGAAATATTCATAAAATGTATACAGGCTGTATTTTTGGAAAAGCAGTATGAGGCACGTTTTATCTTTATTTAAATATAAAAAGAAAACATATAATAGTAAAATAGAAAAAATATAATATTGAATGTGATAATCCTAGTAAAAAAGTGAAATACATTTATTTCGTACTAAGAATAGTTTACATCTATTACATATTTACTAGTTTACATAGTATACTACCAATAGTTCCACTTTGGCACAATCAAATATACTTCATCTTTAGTTGGACTTCCTAATTAAGCACAAAATTAATTGTTCCAATATAGCAGAGTTTAAATATACCTGTTTAGTATACTAAAAGTACAACTACAGGCTATTTTTATTAAGCAGTCAAAATGTAATTGTTGTACACTTGGCATGAAATAAATGTATTTCAAATACATTTTAGTGTATTTTTCACTTTCATGCACAAGTCATGTTACTAAAAAGCTCAAATTAAAAGGAAAAAAATATTGTACATAACATCTCACAAATATTAAAAAAAAACACGCAAATCAACACAAACTAAACATGTGTCGTGCTTCTATTAATAGGATACACAGAGATATCTGTTGAAAATCACATGGCATGAAAAAAATGTGAACAAAAAGGAAAACACCGTCATATCATCAATCAAAATAAATAATATAATACATTTAATACAATATACATTAAAACAATATATGCACAATAATACTACATGCGTATTTATATTAATTATTAAATTATACATTTTGATTAATATAATCTACCATATTCAACCCCCCCCCCCCCCCCCCAAATTTAGTGATAAATATAAAAATAAAAAAAAGTTTTATCTAAAAATTAATTGGTTTTGTTTGATGAACACATATCCTTCCTGTTTTTTTTTTTGGAGTCTCACAGATAACTATTTACTCATGTCATGTCATTTCAAGTTTGGATGACTTTTTCTTTTTCTGTGAAAAACGAAATGAGAAAGACAGTGTGGTTCAATGTTGTTTTGGACCCCATTTACTTTCATTTTATAAACAAAAACAATTAAAACATATATTTTAAATTAATTTGTGTGTGTGTGTGCTCTACAGAAAATCATACAAGTTTGAAACTTCATAAAATGAATTTTTCTGAGTGAACTTCACATTTTCTGATTGAACTTCACATTTAAGATGTATAAATACTTTGTGAAGTCTCCTGATTCACAGGCACAATCAGATAATTGGAACAAACCCTGAAGATCTGATGAGGCCTTTCCTGTCTCCGTGCAAGGGCTTTTACACACAGCACAATATACACCTGAAGCCCCCCAGAGTTGCAAACCCCACACGGGACGAAAGATGCCCACATCAACAGCACGGTTGGCTAATGGCAATCTCATACTGACATGGTGCCATTATTCTGAAATTATGAAACCATTAACGCTGTTCAGCCAGCATGGCCAACATGCATGTTCACATACAAATAGCTTTTATTTTCACTCTACGCTTGGATAACAGAGAGGTGGCGGTTTGAATTTTCCTAATAACGCAATGAAAAGAGATTTAAATAGGGAGTGACGAAATGTTGAAGGGACCACAACACTACGGCTGAAAACACATTTAGGAATAAATTACAAATTTCATGCCTCGACCGCGTTCTTTATCAAACCTCACACAAAGACTATCAGAGGACAGCAGTAATGGCATAAATATTCATGAGTGTGCTCACCTCTGAATAACAAGCATATGTATTTTCTTAATTATGTCCCCAGTTAACTTTGATAATTCTGCTATTTTGCTGAAACTGCAGAGGAAGTTTGGAAATGGCGACGAAATAGCTTCATGGAGGAGACAAACAAGACCTTTTTGTTTGTTTCATTCATGAACATCACACAGACATTTTGTTATGCTGGTATAATTTTAATGAGAGGCTTCTGGTATTGAAGTACTGTAAATGCTTTGTTTATAGACATTAATTCATTCATTTGTTTGTGTGTTTGTCTTTCCTTGTATTTCCCAAGCACACTATGCCACACTGATCTAAGCAAACTCAACATATTCTCAGTAAACTCTTTCTAAACCCACACATAAATCTGTACTGGGAAATTACAGCAAAGATCTCTTTGGGATATACGGTAAGTTCGGTGTTCTTGTATGATCCCATAATTCACAGATGATTCCAGAATACACGGTTTATATTAATCATGGGCAAAACATGCCAAGGTAGTTCATATTGCATCCTCAATGACCTGTGAGAGTTAGCGGAAAAGTTTCTGGCAGTCATATGTACATCGTCCCTAGTTCCTCAACGCTGCCAAGACTAATACTCCTAGTGTGTGTAGATGCAGCCTCTCTTTTTGACATACACAAGCTCTCTAATAGCTGAACTTGTAATATAACTTGTGTAACCTAGTGTATCTCACCATTCGCCAGTAATATCTGATCATGAACAGCCTAGTGGGCAGCATTCGACGAAACAACTGAAAACAGGCTGAATTGGACTTAAAGGGTTAGTTAACCCAAAAATTACAACTATGGTGCCATTTGCTCATTGTTATGTAGTTTCAAACCTGTATGACTTATTTTCTTGTGTGGAAATCAAAAGGAAAATTGTCCGAAAGCTTGACGAATCTATTAAATATCTGGGTTAATTGCATGCCCACAATCAAGAAAAGGAAAACAATCAATTAAAAAGAAGGTATTTTATAAACTTTTACCACACAAGTGTGTTTCAGTGACTCTAAAAATACAAGTGTATTTTCACCATCAAGTGAAAACCTTTTTTAACCTAAAAATAATAAAAATGATTGATTGATTGATTAATTGATTGATTGATTGACTCATTCATTATCTAATGTTGCTTTATCATAAAAGGTCAGACTATCTAATATTTTTACAAGACTTATTGACAAAGTCATGATTTCAGGGGTCCTCTCTTTGATGTCATTTCCTGTTTTGTTGTTGTTGCTTTTCTGTATGTTGGTTCCAACATTGACCTTGCTGGTTTTAAAGTTTTTTTCAAATAATAATAAGCAGTGAAGCAGTTTTATGTAAAATACATATATATATTGAGATAATTTAAGGCAACTTGAAATGTAATTTTTAATTTTAGTAAGTAAACTTCACTTAAGTCACTTTCATCACTTAAATGTTTTTGTGTAATCTGTTACAAGATATTTTTGAGTCCACTTATTATGGTTTACAGTGTATAGTATGCAGGTTTAGAATGGTATAATAGTGAGAAAATTATTATTGAAAATGTGCTTTTGAGCGAACTGTCGATCTGAACTGTCCACCTAAATGCCCACTGAACATTGATGTGGCTATGTTCTGAGAACGCCACAGATGCACACATTCGTAACACATTGGCAGCGCAATGCACACCATGCATCGCCAATTGCATACTCCCTGTAGGTCTCCAAAATCCCAGCTGAATCCCAGCAGGAGGTGAGTTCTAAGATATTGATCGGCAGTAATCTGTTTTCCTGGTGTGGGTGGTGGGAGAGAAGGTCGACCTGCAAGTGGGGTCAGCAAGGCCAGATTCCCTTTCCGACCAGGCAAGAGCAATGCCACATTGATAAATGAGCACGAGCATCAAATGATCATCATGACTACCGTATCACTCCGAGTGCATTAGCACACACGACTGCAATTCGCATTAAGCCGTCCAACACGTTTGGCTCTTGTAGTTGTTTGCCTTCTGTGATATATTTGATGATGGTAAATGAACACAGTTACAGTGCGTGTTGCGTGGCAAGAAACATTCAGTGGCCCGCTGCCCCTGTGGGACTGCTAGTGTGCGCTGCCTTTTTTGTTTACAAAGTTGTTTGAATATTAAGCAGGGCCATTTTTCCAGTCATAATGAGCAACAATGCATAGCCACACATCTGCACATTTACATATTACACTGTAATTTAGCCTCAGCTCTTAATTTCCTGCCTCATGCGAGCCGAGAGCGTGGTGGGCACTGATTTGCATAGGCTGCAAGGATGGCCGGGGGGAACGTGTGGCTCTGTGCGTTGTGTTTGTTTACCAATCATTTGCATTGCATGTAAACAACATCAGAGTAATGGTCTGGAGCCTCGCACGCACGCCAGTTGTCCGCGCGCTCAAAGATGGGAGACGCAAAGCGGCGGCGCTCACAGATGGAGTTAGCATATCTGGAAATCTCCCTAGGAGCTGTTGTAAACATGGAAAACTTGTGTAAGATTTGTGTATGGATTTCAGGTCCAGAGCTCCATGTCGAAGCTCCAAATTAATGTTCAATATGCCACGTTTTGCTCTCATAATGTGTCAGACGGCTCCAACTGTGTTCAGCAGACAGGCAGTGATCAATACATTTAATCAGCACAGCCACTGTCACACACCATCAGAGCGTGATAATGCTGTAGGTATCTTTAAGAGGCACAGAACACATGCATACACGCAGAAAGGGGCTTCAACGGTCCACTGAAATTTTGAATAAAGCCTCAGTGGGCTTTAGTGAATCATAGTAAATCAAGATTAAAATGCTTGGGAGGTAGTTTTTTCAAAACAGAAATTTGAGTATTGGCAAGGGGTAAGGATTATTTCTGGCAAAATCCCTACTGTTAGACCAAGCCTAGATCCCTACATTCTCATGCAGAAGCAGAGAGCCGAGCTGATTGCTGTTGTATGAGAGTGAATGAGTGACATGGTAACTGAGATTGAGACATAAATATGTTTGTTGTTTATGTGTGGGAAGAAATAAACACGGAACACTAAGGTGTTTCTTCAAGTTAGTTACAGATAATCCATAGCATACTGCACACCATGTATTTGTTTTTAATATCACTTATAGTTTTCAGAAATTAAATTACTAATCTATATAAATATTATAAATATTTAATTTGTTTCTTTTTTATATATATAAATGTCACTTTAAAAGTGACTTGGACCTTGTTTACAGTGCATTAATTGTTTAAATGCATACATTTTTATTATTATGTGTTCAGATTTAATATTTTTTACCAACAACTTAAATCTTAAAATATAAATCTATACTAAAAATATGAATTTTTTAAATATCAATGTGTGTTGGGGAGGGGGGGTGTGGATGGGGGTCGACCTTATGACTGGACACTATTGAGAGTGTAAAAATGTGTTCAGAGTCCATAGGAGAAAAATGTGCATACTTGAAGAAACACCCAGTAATCAATGGAAAGACAACAACAATTTATTTTATTTCAGACTGACGGGTTGGAGTACAGTAGCTAAATGTCTTTTAGCTGAGTGTATATATCATAGTGAGGCACCACATTGATCTTTTGAACAGATTTCTTGATTAGAATGTGAAGGACCAGTTTTGTACCATATAGTTTTGTTTTGACATTATTGGTTTGACACCAGCTCATATAAGGTGTTGGTTTTTCCTCAGTGGAAATGTGGCTGTGGCACCATCACTGTTTCAGAAAAAAAAAAAGAAAAAAAATGATTTTTTTTTTATAATACATGTAGTGGTGATTAGCATATAGGCCTACATGATCCCATACACATACATTTCTTTGTTTCTTGCTCTTTCCCTCCTGCTGTATCTCACACAAACACACACACACAACGGCGGCCCATACTTAAAAAAAAAATTGCTCTCATTTCCTTGGACAGGCCTGTGTGTCCACTCCCCCAGATCTCTGCTGCACTTCCATTTCATGGTGCATGGCCCCGCCGTGTGATTATTCCACTCTCTCAGGTACAGGGGGAGTTAATGTCGGAGGAAACTGATGTCCCTGTCAGATGCCTGCCTCTCCTCCCCACACGACCTCCCACCCCTCCCCGTGTGGAGCTTGTCACCGCACACGCTGCCGCATCGCCAATATGACAGCACCCCCTCACAAATACACGCATCCGCTCACGCGTGGTCCCTCCTAACTATCAATTCTCCACACAAGCGAACAGAGAACCGGGAAGCATATGCCACCAGCCCTTGATCCCTTGGCCTGCATTTACATCCACTCCATGAAGTATCAGCTGGTTAGATGCAGCTGAAACCCTACGTATACGCCTGCAAACATAAGCCTGCTATAAACATAACGTAAACAACCTCAGCTGCCATCTGCCCATCTGACGAACACGCAAGATAACCAGCAGTTATCAGATGAAGTCATTCTGTGCAAAAGTAAGTGCTTTTAGATGTCAACTTGACAAGAAGAGAAAAATTTCTAGGCGTCATTGTATTTCCTGTTGGTATGTGCTCTACTGAATCCTTTTTTTCCCTGTTACGATTCTTCTGGACTCAAATTTTCATTGTCCTTCAAATTCATATACATTGCATGTTTTAATGAGATAATTAAGCAATATCACACAAGTGAGAGTGCTGTTGTTAATCAGGGCCAGACTAATATTCAAACAGCAGCAGCTGCGAGTGTGATATTGCTTTTATTCAACAGTTTCCGTGTCTGTTTTTTGGTCATATTAACACAGCTGCAGAATATGTTTGTCCATCCTGTATTTGTGTCCTTGATAATATGATTATGTTTAACCAAGTTCAGTTTTAAATATGTTTGGTTACATTTACTTCCATTCATACTCATGTGAAAACACAGGCTCCAAAGTTCCATTATGGTGAATTCTGACCATATTTCAGCATAGTCATAAAGTGGAATAGACTGCATATTATTATATTGTGGATGTGTTATACACTATATTGCCAAAAGTATTGGGTCACCCCCACCTAATGAACAGGTTTTACTACAAATCTTCATTTGTTCATGCATATAATGATATTATAGGGAATTGTGTGTTTCTAATTTGAGTTTATAACAACAGTTTGGACATGAACCCTTCTATTCTAACATGACAATGCATCTGTGTATAAAGCAAGGTTCAAAAAGAAATTATTGATTCAGTCAGTGTGGAAAAACATGACTGGTCTCCAGAAAGCAAAATCCAAATCCAAGCTGAGCACCTCTGGTGTGACTCAATGCAAATCTTGAGCTAAAAACTCATCACCAAACACCAATGACTTGTACATACACTAAATAGACAAAAGTACTGGGGACACCCCCTGGACTTCCAATGCAGTTCAAAGATATAAAAGCTGCTGGTGGATAATGAGGATTTGAAAAGTGAACATGTACCGTGATTGGACTTGACAAGATGTTCTAGTTTTATGGACATCACAGTCTTTGATATCAATCTACTTTAGTTACAATCACTATAGTTACAGATGATATTCATAAACAGAATAGGGCTTGATTCCCATTGCACATGTTCGAGTAACTACTGTAAGCTGCTGTGCAAATAGGACCGGTAACATGCAGTTGTCAGTTGTTATGTAGCCATCTTTTTTCAATGACTTACAAATGAAACCACATCTGAATGATGATTTGAGTCTCTGAGCAACACAGAGGCTTTCCTGAATACTTTAGTGTTTTCAAAAAAGTTAGTTAAGTGAACACTTCAGAGAAAGACATGTAGTCACTTGTTTGGTTTCTGAGTTAATTACTGAATGAATAGGTTGAGTGAATAATTGTTTCATTCCTAAACCTGTTTTTTTTTTTTTTTTTTTTGATTCAGTGAGACAGTGAGACAGTGATTCAGAGGACAGATACTTGTCGCCAAATACACTGAAATATCCTAGTTGTTTTTGGACTATATAACAGCAATTTTGGAATGTCATACATCCAATAAAATAAATTAACTGTTGCATATGTTTTATAGACATACAGTACATTGTATGGAAACATACAGTATAGGCCTGCAAAATCAAATTTTTTGAACAATTTAATGATATTTTTATTTTTCCAGCTTTAACTGACGGCATCTGCTTCTCTGAGAGTCAGAATAAAAATGTAACTTCACTACAGAAGCATATATGTATTTCTGAATGCCTGTGAGCATTTTTCTACAAAGGGTCTTTTCCAAGTGTTCCAGTGCATCGCTCTTTTGGAACACATGGGATATATGATTTTCTCACTATCAGAGCCTAGAACTCATCTATAATTAACCTACATACAATTTTATTGCAATGCAAGCCTTTCTTTTGCAGATTTGGAATCCCCAGTGCTTTTCCCATATGCATTTTTATATACTTTCTCTTTCTTCTCTATCTGATGACATTTGGGAGTCTCTCTGCTGTGGTGATTAAGTGGAGCTTGGATTACATAGGTTGGTCCAGTGGGGACCTTCACACGAGTCATTATCTAATGTTTTCCTGTTTGAGTCATGCGATGTAAAGACACCAGCTTTGTCCACTGATCCACTTCAGTCCGTTCTTTCAGTCCCGCTGCTTTTCAGTGAGATTTTCTAACAATGGCAACCAATGAACATCCAAGCCAGTAAAGACTGCTAAGTTGACCTGAGAGGCCGCAAGTCAGTGGGCTGAAATAATATCAGGCCTAATGTTCTATGACATGCCAGTTTGATCTTGGCAAGTGCTTTTAAAAGCGGATGCCCTGAGCCACACTGGCAGAGGCCGAGGGCTGATTGTGGCCAAGGAAAAGAGCCCAAACATGAGCCAGTTAATCAAGAGACTTGCCAGATACTTTGAGAAGCTTTCAGGCTTTGTAGCGCCTGACAGCACAGCCATCGAGCCAGAACTGTTACACTGCAATCCAATCCATTTATTTAAAGATCAATAGTGTTCAATTCAGCACGCACTGCATCAAATGATTGGCACACTCAGCGGGAAATGAGTGACGCCTTTGCATGAAGTCACATACAGTGGCAGCAGAACATATCTGGACACTTAAGCTACACATAAAATTGCATGAATTTTATTGCAGTGCATACAAAATATTAAACCAAGTTTTATCTTAAAATATACATTACAGTATGTTAGACATTTTCTCAGAGCTGACTTCACTTTTTCATTGTATTTTTGTTGTGAATTGTTGCCATCTGGTCCCAAAGTGATTGTATTTACTTTGATTATAGTGATTGTCTCAATGTATTAAATTATAAATTATACTCTAAATCTGTAGTTTTATCATTTAAAGCCTCAGCACTTTATTTTATTTTATTTTTGGATGAAAGGGGATGAAAGAAACTTGTTAATTACACCAATTTACATTTCTGTTTTACATTTCTAACATTCTCTTCATACAGTACATCAGGTACAATCTATTTTGTTGGTTCATCTTCACCTTTAAATGTCACTATTTTGGGCCAATGACTTAGGGTTAGGGTTAGGAAAATCTTTTATGATCTATACTAAGAAATATTTTATTTAGTGGAAAATCAGTAGATTGTGAAACACCAATACTCTTCATGTGAAAGTAGCATGATTTATCTTTCCACTTTGCAATCAGATAAATTACAGACCTTCGGTTCAATACCTGAGGACTTGAGCTTCAGTTGTTAATTTCCCTTGTTTATATGTCAAATTGGTTATTTTCCCACTCATTCCATAAAGGAAGCACATTCGTAATGCATGTTATCATTTTAACAAACCCAGTTTGTGCCCATGAATTAATATCTATCTGCACGTGCCTTAGAAATGTCCTGGAATCAATGTAATCTATGTGAATGCATGCATGTATGTTTGAGTGTGCCTTTGAGACATAGTGTGCACTGCTGTGCATTAGCCATGTGTATCAGTCGACGTATGGCTTGTGCCTTTGATTTGAATGTATATTCCACTCACGTCCTTGAATCTGCCTTTGTGACTCAGGGGCAGTTGTGAAGGCCCACTGACTGACATCTCTGAGTCCATGTGTTCAAACATCTCTCCTTTTGTTTCTCTTTTGATCAACGCATGCCATTCTCACTGATTTAGCAAATCAGTGATGCTTGTCAGGGAATTAATTACCTGGTTGACGCCTCTGGCAGCTGAGAGAGAGCGAAAGAAAGACAGACCACAACGTGTCTGTCCACACACCCAGATATCCTGCTTAATCTGCCACAATCCATATCAAAGTCAACTTGATTGGACTTCTGTCTGTAGAATAATGGGGAGTTAAGCAACAACTAGACAGCTACAGTTCACATTTGTATTCGTGTATATGCCAAATTACCTCTGCCAGCCCTTGGTGGTGGAGTGAGATCGGTCAAAAAAACTGCTGAATCCAACTGTGTGTCAGATAAGCAAAAGGTCAAGAGTACACTGCTTCCATATCTCCCCACTGCTTACCAAGCAATATGTTTAATATTAAAATAACACAAGAGAATGTTTGAATTACAGCATGCATTTATCTGAGATCAGAACAAGTAGATCAGAAATTGTTTGAACACTTAAGCCATGCAAAAAAAAAAAAAAGAAAAAAAAAGAAAGAAAAATTATGTAAATATAATTGCATTAGATCAAACAAAATGGTTATGTAAAACTGTACATTATCAAATTTTTTTTATTAAAATTTGGCCAAAAGATTTTTGGGGGGCTGTGGAATATGCCATTCAGTTACTTTCTTCAAACTTATTGAGATATTGGTAACATGTTACAATAAGGATATATTAGTTAACATGAACTAACAATGAAAGAAAATAAAAAACAAATTCAAAGGCATTATGGTAACACTTTACTTTAAGGTGTCCTGGTTACACGTTACAAGTACGTCCTATTATAATAACAATTATGCATAATTACAGTACATGCAAGTAACCCTAAACTAAACCCTAATCCTAACCCTAACTATGTAGCAAATGCATGTAGTTGATTGTTATTATGCGGTACTTAAATGTATAATTACACTGTAACAATGACACAAAAATAAAATGTAACCGATATAAAAATATAAAATAAAGATTCCTAGTTATTGTTATTTCTGTTTCTCATACATTACTAAAATACAGTTGTATCTGTTAGCACAATTTAATGGACCTGAGCTAACCTGAACAACAACAAAAAAAAAGAACAGTTGTGTTCTTTCTAACTATATTAACTGTTTAAATAATATATAGTGTATTAACTAATGTTTAACTAAAGAAAAAGAAAAAAAAAAGATATTTTGAAGAATGTTGGTAACCAGACAGTTTTGGTAACTGACTTTCATTGTACGGACAAAAAACACTAGACATTTTATATATGTATATCATACTGTCATGTTTGTAATTACATGGATGTGAGTGAATAATGACATTATAAGATGGTTTGTTGGTTTTTGGGGTGTTTTTTTTTTTTTTTTGCTGGCCAGACTGGAAGACTATCTTTCTGACTTGCTAAACTAGCAGAACCCAAACACTGGGTGACTAGCTAAACCAGTTTGGCCAGGCTTTTCTGACCATCTTAAACAGGAACATACAGCTAAATATATATTTTTAAAAACATAAATTATATATACAGGCTGTTGCAGAGATTCTTCGGCGGATTTTTGTGCCACAATCCACACTGTTGTTGAAACACAGTAGCATTTAAAAAGTGATCCATTTACTGCAGGTCATTTTTGTCTTGATGAGGTGAAGCAGCTGCAACCGAGGAGAAGAAAATCACGGCCGAGCAATAGAACCGCTCAGCCTTTCTGAACCCGCTGACCCCCCATGTCTCATACACGTGCACACACTCACCAAATTTGGTCCGCTACGTCAATGTAACCCTGACCCAGACAAACACAGGCATCAGTGCGCAGACATCACACTCTTCAGCTGACAGATTTCTCCGCCGCCCATCACTCTTTTATTCATGCTCTCTGCACCTTTTACCTTGCTCTCGGCAAAACACAGACGGAAAGTCATTTCGCTTTTATCAAGTTGTCATTTCGGTACTTTTTTGTTCCGTCAGACTTGGGCTGTCACTCTCGGCCCGGGCCACATGAGAACTCCATCGTATAACAGCCTGAGGAGGAAGCAACACAAGACTGCAAATAGCTTTTACACTTCAGCAAGCTGTCCCTGATAAATGAACATCATATGAACATTCGCTACTTGATATCCATCAGTGATTGGCCACAAAAGATGCACAGAGCAAATGAGTGAAAAAAAAAAAAAAAGAATCACTATCAAATCATGTAACATTATTCAAATCAGTGAGTAGTGAAATACGGCTGCACACAACGTTATATCAAGATGAACATTGTGTAGAGTGTGATTTTGCTCATTTGAAGCATTTGTAAGGTGCTTACTCAATAAATAATCTTTAAAATAAACAAAATGTTCTTCACTGCTGCATTTCCAGCAATCTTCTGTCCTCATTTAACTCTGTAGTCTTTAGTAGAGAGGTTTGTGGACGCGCATCTTGCTAGATGCTTTTAGGAAGCAGTGCCACTTTCTGTTGTCTCTAGTGCAGCCTTAAGGTGTTTTTCTCTAGACGGTCTCAATTTATGCACATGTCCTGCCATCATCATCAACAGTAAATGCTCTTGGGCCTCCTGTTTCTGAGTGCCAAAAACAGAGAACCTGTGGCTATGTCTCTTCTTTGAATATTTCAGAAGTAATTAATTAGGAAAATAGGACAGATTTGAGGTTTTAAGGGAGATTTTATTCAACAAATGTACCCCGAGGACTAATATTAGTTTGAGAGTTAACAGCAGCTTTGCATATATTAATGTAGCAAGATTACAATCAGTCTGGAGTCCAATTAGGATTGGCGTAATTTTTGTGTCATTTTTTAAAATGGTTGTCAGTTCTTACACCTACTAACAAATCTTTTCTTTTTTAGAACATTTGTAGTCTTAAAATGATCATGACAAGGTTTTTTGCTTTTTTTCTGATAATCTCGACAGCTGTTGTGACATGCATGTGGTGGCTGTAAGCATTTACATATGCAGTGCAGCTGTGAATGTGATTTTTATAGATCATCATGGCTCATATAATGAATTATGTCAGGGTGTATTAACTCAGTGGTTCTCAACTGGTGAGTCGTGACCTAAAAATGGGTGGCAGGTCTAAATGTGGAAAAATAAAAAGCAACTAACCATGCAATTAGCTCAACCGTATAATTAGGATAGGAAAATAAATAGCCTCAATTTTTGAAAGAGTTTTTTTTTTTTTTTTTTTTTTGACGTCAAAGGTATTTCGGTTCAAATTCAATTGTCATTTGGTAAAATGGTTGAGAATATTTCTTAATATTTCCATATATATAAATACAGTATGTAAAACAGTAATATTGTAAAATATTATGACAAGTTTTCTGTTTTAATATATTTGAAAAGATTATTTATTCCCGTCATGTCAAGTTGAATTGTCAGTAGCTCCTTCAGAAATAATTCTAATATGCTGATATGATGCTAAATTATTAAAAGTGTTTATTGTTATTATTTTTAAGGAACTGATTTTGTAGACATTAAAAAAAATTAAGAATCACTTCAGGGCAAAATATAAAATATGGGTCTTGAAGCAAAACCAGCGGAGAACCACTATTTTTTCGGAATCACCATGTAACCAACTTGCCTACATTCTTTATATCATATCTGTCTTTCTCCATCTATAACCTTATAAAGCCCAAACATGTGAGCACATACATTCAAACTCTTTCTGTTTAATGCATATAATGACTGCATAAACAGAAACGCGACACCCAAGAGAGTTTGGCACCAGCCGGCTGCTGCAGCGGGCGCTTCTGCTTATCTCCGCCGTTCAGTCAGGGCTCACAAGAAAAATAAAAAAAAGTTCTGCTCTCCCCTCCGTTCTCTAAAGCGCTGTTGTGTGGTTTGGGATTACCTTCTCTCGCCCTCTCTCTTTCAGTGTGCTGCAGGCTGCTGCACTCCCCTCCTCAGCAAAGCCTCGCTCTCTCTCCTTTTCTCACTGTGTCTGACACACTAGCCAGTCCTCGGAGTATTACATCATCCTGATGTAATGTCTAACCAATCACATGACTGCTCTGCTAAACCTTCAAGGATTATGGAGCCCTGTAGCTCAGACTGCATAATGAGAGAAAAAGAGAACGAAAGAAAAATAGTAGGACAGAGAGAGAGAGAAAGTAAAGGAGTATCAGAGAGATGAGACATTTTCCTTAGGCTCTATTCTGGATCAATTTTTCCTGCTCTTCCTCTTTAGCTCACCCAGAGGATGGCACAAGAAAACTTGAGCTTGTGCTTTTGAGATGAACCTAAGAGACATCGGTGGGGCTTTTGTGCCTAAAAATAATGTATATTATGTTGTGCAAGTGCAGTCTTTATCTTGTTGTATAATTGGGTAAATCTCTAATTTCTAATGTTTATTTTAACAGTTTAGATTAAATCAATTTTAAAAAGTTAACTTTCTCAATTTTTATTATAATGTTTATTATAAGTACTTTCTTTCTTATTTGAAGTAATGCAAGCAATGGACTCCCATGTTTAGCACCATTGAGAGCTAGAATTGATATTTATTGAATAATGCTTAAATAATATCTAAAATGTCAGTGTCGTCCTCATATATATATAGGCATATATCATATGGCTAATTAAAATGTAGTGCATGAGTCATATGAACCACTTTGTAATACTCTGATGGTACATTTGTGTCTTTTTTTGAGCTTGACAGTGCCAGTTCTCATTCAGTTGTATTATATAGTTTTTTTTGTTTGTTTGTTTTTTTTACACTGACTTCAATAAAATTGTTAGACAAATAATATTGGATCCAGTTTACTTTCCATAAATTATCAATTTTATCTGGTATCCAAAACCAGTCAGAAGAGTTCTGTCTGATACCCAAAACAGAACTTTTGTCTGAAAAACCAAACTGTCTTCTGCCAGACTGAGAGCGCAACAGATGAAGCCGTGAAATAGCAGAAAGTAGGATTTAAGTAATCAGAAAAAATAGAAGGGTTTATTAAATAATTTTAGTCTAATATTGTCTAAACTTTAACTTCTTTGTCTGATTAGTCTGACCTTAAGCATCACCTTAACAGAGAAAGAAAGTCATATGAGATTGAGAAAACATGAGGTGAGTAAATGATGAAAGGATTTTCATTTCAGGTGAACTATTCCTTTACTTTTGCCAGCGCCTAAAATTGTAAATCTAATTTCCTTGTGATACAGAAGTGGCCTCTTATCATAAAACCGATTAAGCTTTACTTTGTTGAATGCCATTTAGCAGAGGCAGTGAGAAACCACATACTTATGTGCCTTGTTCTGAAGTTTTGCCACATCTGTGGTTTTTCTCTTGATGTATGTTAAGTGCTTTTGGTTGTAGCTGCATCAAGTGTCTCCTTCAGACATCAGAGAGAAAGAAAAAGGACAGCAGCTGTTCTCATCTATGCCTCAAAAACTAAAAGATGAATTGATCACTCAGTCTGTCAGCTCTGGATTCAGGTTTATGATATATATCAGATAGGAAATATGTGATAGTGATTGTGTGTTATTAAAGAGCCAGTAAGATGAAAATTCTAACCTTCCTATCACTGTTTATACAGTAAGTCCTGTACATTAGGTTTAAATGCATCCAAGGTTAAAAAACATTGTCATTTTGTCAAAATATCATTTTAAAATTACCTAAATTCTCAGAGATCCCCAAACGGTTTGCGTGAAGCTGTTCAAAAGATTCAGTTTCCTTAAACCCCACCTTTCGGTAGCATACTGTGTTCTGATTGGTCAACTAACATAGTGAGGTTTGATTGGTTGTTCCGCACACACCTCCACGGTAAACTATGCGTTAGCATCTGTTTGGAGTGAATTATGTTAGTCATCAGTGAAATGTTGTGAACACAACAAAAGGGATTTGTTGTACTGCTCTGGTATTGTGGTGAAAATTAATTTTAGCCATTGGTTCTTTGGGGCAGGTCAGAGTTCCGTTTCTCCCAAGACGGTAGGCGGAGATTATTATGCAAAGTGTTCCTAGTGACGTACATAGAGATGGGCAAAAGATTTGAAATCTACAACGACTCGCTTCAGTGATTCAGAGTCGACTCCTTACTTTAGAAGCCAATAACTTTATAAATCGTGTACTTTTTGGTTTAATTATTTGCACATTGTTTACACTGATGGACAGCTACATCACACACTGTAATACAGGTAATTTTTGATTTCCCATCTGTGTGGCTCTTTAAAGGTTTATTGTGTTTGAATATTAGCATTTAAAATTAATTATATGCTAATAATTATTATTATATCATATCTTTTGAAATAGAAATGTACTTTATTAGGCCTATATTTTTTAAAGAGTATTTATAATGAAAGTAGTATACGTATTAATATACAATTAAACACGCGTTTTTACACAAGGGATCTTGGACATTTCTTCACTGAACTCACTTTCTTGTCCACAAAGGATTCATGGATGATAATATATGTCTTGATAATATCTCCACTGACTTATAAATATTGCTTACACCACTATATTTCTTGTTCGCAGTGGACCAAATGGTTAGTAATCTCTGTCAGTCAATTTCAGGATTGAATGTATTCCCTAAAGACATAGAACAAAAACCTAGCGGATTCGATCTCGCATGCATATGCAGTTGTTACTTCTTAAACGTACCTTTAACAAATCTAAATATCATCCTTCAGTTCTGAGTCACTCTGTTTACTGACCATAGAGAATAATTATATTCCAGATGTCTGGAAGCACTCTTGGTATTTACACAAATGTCCAGACCTCAAGGTCTAGCAAAAAGCGACATGAGCTCATCTGGTGGTGTAATTATGGGCAGGCATTTGTCTTCTCATATATAGAACAGGCTGACAGCATCCGACACAGCTTCACCTGACTTCCTTAGATTCTCTCCCGCCTCCCAGCGGGAATCGGGTTCAATGCTTGAGGTTTCTGTTTGAAAGCATGCCAAAGGTGCAGGCGTGAGACGTTCGACAGTACGGCTGCTTGCATCAACGTTTTCTTCTCGTCTCTGCGCTTTATAGAGATTTAGGAGTTTAAAAGTAAAAAAAAAAAAAAAAGGCGAAGCATATCGAGGGTATTGACGAATCTCATTAGATGAATACTCAACATCAACAGCAAGAGAAAAAAAAAAGATTTCAAACCTCTCAGGTCCTTCTACGAGAGGAGGAGAGAGAAAGAGAGAGATTCGTGTAAATCTCAAAAATAAGGAACACATTAATATTTCATTTGCACCTCTTTATTTTTCCCTCTGACTGACACTCATGTGCAGATAGCAGAGGGGAATGATTTAATGATTGGAGAATGTTATCTCTTTCTCTCTCTTTTCTCGGCTCTGCCACTGTCACATCTCTCCTCTTTCCTTCTGCACTAAATCAGCACTTGGGGCTTTTGCTCAGGATTCCTCTCAGGTCTGACAGCACCACATAATTATGCTCAGTTCTCCCTTATCTCAAAGATTAGATTTTTAGTGAACGGTGCACTTGCATGCGGCCTCTGTCACAGTGAGACATGCCCTGACCTTATGTGCTCATACAGAATATCTTCATACTTTAAACCCAAAATAAAAACCATGGAACATATGAAGCATTTTAGGAATAAATCAACTAAAAGAATAAATAAATATTTCTTCCTTCACTGTTCCAAACCGGTTTAGCTTTATATTTTCCAAGAAGATATTCTGAAGAATGTTCAACCTGTTCTTTTCCATATGAGGAAAGCGGATGGGGACTAAACTGTAAAGGTAAAAAAAAAAAAAAAATAGGAAAAAGGGGAAATAAAACTAGTCTATATGGCCTGTGCACTATACTAAGTCTTCTGAAGCTATATCTGATAGTCCACTTTATTTACTATACTAACTTTGCAAGTACATACTAACCCTAATCCTGGCCTAACAGTCTACTAATATTCTAATGAGAGTTAGCTGGCATTAACCTGTAGTTGCACTGTTGCATGTACTCAGTTAGTAGAATAAATAAAGTGGACTATCGAAAAAACAAAGTGTAACCAATAACCTGACTGAGATTTAAGCAGTTGTTCATCGAAATACTTTCCTAACTTTCTTGGTCACCTTTCAGTTTCATTGTTCAGAAAACAACTGAGAGCCTCCTTTTAATAGTTCCTAAGAGCCTCCTTTTAATAGTTCCATGAAGAAAATTCACGTTTTATCACGTTTATTCAATTTCAACAATTGCTGTTGTTGTTGTTGTCCCTTGCATTAAATGTCATCGATGAAGAAAAAAAAAAAGAAAAAGACTGTATATTGTGAAAAACTTAAATTTCTATTTCTACAATCATAGTTTGTCTGCATTGTGCTAACACCAAAATTATGACTATAGCAGCCAATGTTCATGTATTTATAAAAAAAAAAAAAAAAAAAAAAAAAACTAAAAAAAAAAAAAAAAAAAAAAATCATCATTTCTAATTTAGTCTAATTCCCTCACTCCCAGAGCAAAACCAGTCAGTCCCACAGAACAAACACAAAAATCAAATTTGTGTACAGTGTAAACAAAGCCTTGGACCGCACCGCTCACAGTGTGTTGTAAAAGTGTTTTGATTAATATGTATAATGGCTTACAGATTAATTATATATGCAATTAATTTCACTGATGATGTGAGAAAAGCTCATCCTGATGGCGAGAGCTGAGAGAATCGTACGTGAGAAACATTTCAACCAGTTAATTCAAAACAGGCGCTGCATTCTCACATATTCTGTATTGTTTCATTAAAGATTGTGATTATTCAGCAGAACATGTCTGTTCTGTGTGTGAGCTATAAGCACAGGGGCCGTGTTTTTGAATGTACCCCTCATGAAAAATTTAATATCCCTCCCACTAACTCCAAATGATTTATCTTTTCATTACCTCCCGTCCTTATGATCCCAGCATAATTTGAACCTTTAATGCAGCGGGTTCACAAAAACAAGAGCAGACACATTCATCTTAGCATTTTGTCAGCCAAAGGGACTATTGAGAATAAATTAAATTGACTCTTTCCAAAGCACTTTATCTTAAATTTCGTCCTCTTCCTCTCTTCTCTTTGCACATCTTTAGGCCCCTGATTAACAAGGTATTGCAAGGTATCACATTAATGTCATGTTCCAGGATTTCCAGACACTATGAAGTAAACTGACCATGGAGAAGGCCTTAGCAGACTGCAGAGATGAACATGCAGCATATCAATATTCCCTATATGATGCAGAATGACCTGACCTTACAGAAAGTACAAAACAGCTGTGGTTATGAGTGCTCTGAGAAATTCTGCCTTGGCTTGTTCTGCTCTACATTTTGTTCCACCAAAATTAGTTGGTTCCTGGACCGTTATCTTTTTGTTTTTCTTCCTTCAGTTGAGAAGAAATTAAGATTTTTAAATAAAACATTCCAGGATGTTTCTCCATTTAGTGAAGTGAAGTGAAGTGAAAGTGACATTCAGCCAAGTATGGTGACCCATACTCAGAATTTGTGCTCTGCATTTAACCCATCCGAAATGCACACACACAGAGCAGTGAACACACACACACACACTGTGAGCACACACCCAGAGCAGTGGGCAGCCATTTATGCTGCGGCGCCCGGGGAGCAGTTGGGGGTTCGATGCCTTGCTCAAGGGCACCTAAGTCGTGGTATTGAAGGTGGAGAGAGAGCTGTTCGTGCACTACCCCCACCCACAATTCCGTCCGGCCTGAGATTAGAACCCACAACCCTTCGATTGGGAGTCCAACCCTCTAACCATTAGGCCACGACTTCCCCAAAGTGGACTTCAATGGGGATCAATGGGTTGCAGTTTCCAAATTGCAGTTTCAGTGCAGCACCAAAGGGCTCTACACAATCCCAGCTGAGAAATAAAGGTTTTATCTGGCAAAACAATCAGTCATTTTCTAAAATAGTAATAATAATAATCTAAAATGTATGTACAATAAGAACAATGTACCTTTTCATAACTGAATTAAAAAAGTTATGACCAGTCTTGGAAAAAGAAACTGGATGCCTAACTTTTTAAGACTGGCTTAAACAGTTTATGCCACTGGCCCCAGGTCTCTTTTTATTTTAATTTTGTATTTATTATTTTTATATTCATTTATTCATTTATTAATAAATTCTAATTGGTACATCATAGAAAGTGATAGTACTCTTAGGAAAGTTTTTCAAGAAAAAAACATAACATCATAAGGATCCACCAACTATAAGAAACAAGGTGGAACGCAGTCATCTTCTGACCTTGGAAAAGAAATTGGGCTTGGTTCTTTAAACAGTAATTTTAGGTGTGGAAGTTGTAAACATTGAGGCAACATGGCAAGAACGAATAACTTTACTGATGTGATTTCTGGTCAAGTGTATCCAGTTTAGACCTTCATTAATTGCAATTCTTCGTATGTAATATATAGGTTATAGTGTGAGTGTTGACATTTTTATATTGGTCAAACTAAAAGGAAATTATGTTTAAGAGTGTCTGAACATAAATTTGCTATTCGCACAAAAAAATATGTTGTATCCTATAGCGAGGCATTTCAATAAAGCTGGTCATGCTAGTGAGAGCTCTCTTTATGTGATCGGGGCTGACAGAAATGCAATCTGAATGTAACAAAGAGGGGAAATGATCATGCATGTACAATTAAATATCCAATCAGCCAATACATTCTTAATCTTACAACATGGAATCGCCAAAATCTTCTACTTAAATTTTTGCAAAACTCCAAAAACATACCTATGTGTACAGTGCACTGCAGTTTCCAGCTGAAAAGGACACTAGAAGCGGTGAAGCACAAACAAAACTTTTATCCTTTTCACACAAATTATTATTAAGGGGCAGATTACCAATTAATAAAGACTGATTTATTTTGCGCACTATTGGGTGGATTTAATGTCAGGTTTAGTGAAGGTTGTATGCTATTTTCAAATGCCATAGAGCATTAATTTTGTAGGACCATTTAAAGTACACATTTCTGAACTGCGACATTACATATCAACGTTATGAAACATTGCCAGATACCCAGTTATTTGTTTTGGATAAAACTGAATGTGCTTTTAGTTACTTTGAAAGTGTAGAATAGAAATGTCACCACAGGTGCATTTTTCCAGTGAGACCTAGCTGTAATTTTCTTATTTTCTTGGTTTTGACTTATTATTGTGATTTCATTAATGACCGACACTGTTTTCTGATAATGTACATCAGTACAACAATGGATGTGTGAATGATCTACAAAGACATTCATACTGTTCACGTTGCATGGAGGCCCATTGTATTCATCACGGTATTTGTTGATGTTACCTGGACTACAGTTGACAGCTGATATACAGTTACGCATGAAATCATTGTGATTGTGTTCTGCCACCTGCTGAGATGGAGTTTTTGGTGATGAAGAAACGTCCAGAGGAGATAAGAGCCCTGGACTCTTTCATTTGGTGAATATTGGGGGTCAGATGTTTGTTGCGTGTCCAGAGTGACAGCATGCAGTGAATTACGTGTGACCCTACGATGTGCTCGAGCAAGCCTGCTCAGCATTAGAGCGCCGATGGACATGAAGATAATATTACTCATGAAGAACATAAGACAATACCCTTGAAAGAATATGGCTGCGACCAGTGTTCAAATGACCTCCAGCACACCCACCATGTCTCAAATTGATTACGTGAAAACCACATTCATTCCTGATCACGGATGGAGACATGCAGCTGTAAAAAGCTCCTCTGAGGGTCTTCAAGAGGATTGTGTACAGATTGCAGGTGATTTGAGGGAAGCAGTCAAGGGGAACGGGAACGTCATGCCGGCTAGTTGTACAGAATGGATTGTGTAGGTGGATAAGGTGAAGTTTGATGGGGTTTTGGAGGTGACGAAGACGTCCTGAGAAAGGTTTTGTGTTTTGTGCCTTGTAATGGCTGCAATCCAATTGATTGTAGATCTGTACTACAGCCAACCTGCTACCGAAGCATCTCTTGGGTCTGTATCTCAGAAAACACGTCTGGCAGTTGGCCCACAACGGTTCTGTCTCACTTGATTAAAGTGTGATTGAAGCACACAGCCATTAGGCAAAAGAAGAGCGAAAACATGTGTTTGTCCTTCAGATACACAGCCTTCATCGATCGGCATCATTAAGCCTCCAATGAAATTGGGGTCTAAATGCCCTTATAAATTTGTCTGCTGATTCAGTTTGGCTCCAGCGATTAGGCAATAGCTCATTGGTACATAATTAAAGCCGCGTGTGGTGGATTGTGTAGTCGTGTTGTCATATTTCTCTGCCGCATATTCATAATTACTTCCCTGCGCAGGGTACAAGGATGTGACTTTAAAGCAGTTACAGCTGTCATCAGAGGAAGAATGGAAATTGAAGGTTAATCTAAGTAATATTGATCAAATCTGTACAAGAGTTAACCATATTTAAAATGACATTGCCATATGAATTATAGAAACAATTTAATCAGCTTTGTTATTCACTGAAAATGGTTCAGGAAAAGGTTGGAGAGTAATGAATCTGTTTATGTTACTGTTACAGTATAAGCTAATGCTAATGTTTCTTTTAGTTTTTTGTGAAGAGCTTCTTTAAAACTGTTGGGCTCATCACTGACGCAAGAATTTCAAGACCCAGGTGTTATTTATGGACTGTTTTTTTTTTTTTTTTTGTATTGAGCGTTTCAAAATGATTTCGTTTTTGATAATATCACCAGCTGTTCAAAGAAGTCCACAACTCTTAAAAAGTTGTGTTTAAAAAAAAGTGTTTTATGTTCACAGAGGCTGCATACATTTGATAAAAAATACAGTAAAAACAATAACGTTGTGGAATATTATTACAATTTAAAATGACTGTTTTCTGTTTGAATGTTTCAAAATGTAATTTATTATTGAGATGGAAAAGCTGAATTTTCAGCATCATTACTCCAGTCTTCAGTGAAATCATTCTAATATGATATAAAACCTTACTATGGATTTCTCGATGTGGAAAACAAATCTCATATTTGGTGAAATAATTTCACCAGTCATGCAGTCACCTGTATTAAAATAATCCTCATTGAAATGGCCTTTGAAAGTCAATTTGCCCGTTCCAACAAAGGAAGCCATACCTTTCGGATGCCGCTCTACCACATGAATTATGGAAATGGTTCACCTAGAGAAGCCTTTTAATGGGATGTTTCTCGCCTCTAATAAAATGTCTCCCCCTTATCATGGTCCCTTACAATCCATATGTTAATGTCTAATGTTGAACTATTTATTGGTGCAATTTGTATCCTTTCTCTTCCGGCGTTATCTGAAATTATGCTGTAAATTTCTGCAGGGGTGAAACGATGCTTATCGACCCACCCGTAAACCTCATATTAAAAATTTTGGTTGCATGATTACTCCTATTTATCTGTATAATTGGATTGAGTTTTTCTTTTCTCCCATTGCTAGGTGAGCATCTGCAAAATGGGGTCTACTGATGCGGAGGCTGTGGACTAAAACAAATGCTTTAAGAAGGGACCCCCACACAATTGCGCTCTAGATTAATTCCATCTGGAGGCAATCAATAGTTTTACCCTTGGATTTTTGAAGTCTAATCAAGTTATTCATGCCTACGAGATTAGCAAAGAGAAACTACTTTGGGGCCAGTGTCAGAAAGAGGCAGCACAGGACTGAACTGTGGGGCAGATGAGCATCCAGAGGTTTCACAAGCTGTATGTTAGTATTTTGTGTAGCACGATGCTTTGTAATGGTTTTCAGCATGCTGTAATTAAGGCAAACTTCCCCAGGCTATTTATACCTATAAATTAATTGTGTCAAAGATGTAATCCAAATAAATATGACACTGTTGTGAGTTCAGAATTGGTTCACATGCATATGCAGATGTTTATGCAGGAAATGAACTGAATTTGTTGACAAATCCCAGCTAGTTTTACTAACTGAAGTTTTACTAACGTTCCCATAAAATTATGATTTTTTTTTCCTGAATGTTCTCTGAACATGCAAATACTCCAGATATTTTTTTTTATTTTTATTCTTTAATGACATTTGTTTCTTGTTTATATTATAGTTGTTACCCCCCAACAACTTGTGACAATGTTTTAAGAATTAAAGACCAGATAACAAACATTCCAATAATGGAAGAACATTTGTTTAGAATTAGAACTTTAACAAAACATTAGACAAATTCTGGGAATGTTTCTTTTTAGTTGGGATTGTTCTATGCTATTGTTTTTGTTACAAATATAGTTCACCCCCTTCTTCAGTGGAAAGCAAAGGGAGTTTTCCAGTGACATGGATACAAATGAATGAGACCTAGGGCCGTGAAGCTACAAAAAGCCAAAAGGCACCACAAAAGTACCTTCTAATAAAGTCATACAGTAGAGCCAGTAGAAGATTACCAGTAAATAACAACTTAAAATTCCCTGAACAAAACAGATGTGTGACTTTAGAAGACTTAAAATATTGTATAATGCTCACGTCTATTTATTTATCTATTTATTTATTTTTATTAAATCTGACACTTGACAGCCCTAGTCCTCCTTCACTTTCTTTATATATAAAGGAGTGGCAAGGATATTCTTCAAAAATCTTCTTTTAATGCCGCAAAGAAAAGAAATCATATAACAACATGGATTAATAGGCGTGTGTTTCTTTGTGATGTATGTATGCATGAAAATGCAAAAGTAAGAGATATGTAGACTACTTTCATTTTTTTAAATAAAATTGCATCATAAAAAATTAACAGTTAAGTCACAGATGAGCAATGGATCTGAACACATAATATTTTCTGCTAATGAAAATGTATTTCCATTGGAATTTTAACTAGTGCCAGTAAGGCAAATTATAGCAGTAATAACCTTACTGTGACTTTGAGATGTTTCTTTTCTTATTGATGACACCACAAGAAGTTCAGAGTGTTTATTAATCAGTGAATAATACTGAATTTGTGAAAATTAATGAATCTGAATAATAAATGAATACGAATATTGTTTTAAATTGATGACATCCATTTTTCCTCACTGAAGTGGCTACTTCATTAAAAGTGGAAAGATGAGCAGATTAGAGACCAAATTACACCCCAGCCTGTGAATATAGATAACACATATAACAGCACTGCGACACATGAGGGATGCTTGTATTCAAAACACTCAATCATCACAGGACTGTAAGCCTGAGTGTGTTCTCTTCATGCCATGCATATAAAGATACACATGCATTGGCATAATCATTTCACTGACACCCTTAAAGGTCTTCCATTGGTCATATAAAATTTTAGTCCCACCCCAAAACACACCATTGGTTGTGCCCAGGTTGCTGCAATACCAGAGAGGCTCAGTGCTTACTCAATTTGGAGGTACTAACCTATAATAGATTGTCTTTAAAGTAACAATTCAGTGAAAAAGTAAAAGTGTACCCTCTTTTAGGCCATCCAAGATGTAGATGAGTTTTTTTTTTTTTTTCAATCAGAAAAGATTTCGATAAATTTATTATTATATTAGTCCCAACAACAAATATCAAAACAATCCACAAGTAATCCACATGACTCCAGTCCATAATTAAACTTCTTGTGAAGTGAAAAGCTAAGGAAAAATCCATTATTAAGGCATTTAACTTTAAACTGTAAGCATTTGTGTTTGTGAATACAATATTACACAGTACAAAAGAAAATAAATAGATCAACCATGTGTACTGTAGTCGTGTTGATGTGTATGTATAGGGTGGGCGTGATTTCACCAAGTACAACATGTTCATGGATCAACATCCTTGTCAATCCTGGAACAACATTCCAATTAACCAATCAGAATTTAGATTTAACTTTTCAAGAAATATCTGTTTCAGGCTTTAAGTCAGGGTTAGGTGCTTGTACACTCTTGTTAATATGCTATCATTTCACACTGATTTTAGGAATAAATTATGGGTAGGGTTAGGTTTAGGGGCAGGAATTGGGTTGAGTTAATATTTTTGGACAATAATGTTGATCCAGGATCATCAAAAGATGTTGATCCAGGAACATGTATTACTTTGCAAAATCACGGTGACTGTATGGCTTATTCTAAAGCCATGATTGGTTGGTGTTAAAATAAATCTGTGAGTGTTTACACATGTGAAGCGTTAGTGTGAGGCACTGATGAATTAGTGTGATATTTTGATTGGTTGCGTCTGAAAATCAAGATGTGTCCTGTTAGATATGTGTGTGTTAAATAGAGAATTGTGTGTTGTGGTTTGCTAAATGTTTTATGAAATTTAAAACTGAATCAAAGGCCCAGAATTATTGTATGGTTTTGCAGATTTGGTGTGTGGTTCTGGTGTTTAAGTGTCGGTTTAAGAAATCGTCTGACAAGTAAAGATTTTCCAAATACTAAGGGCCCTATTTTAACGATCTAAACGCAAAGTTTAAAGCGCAAGGTGTAGGTGCACTCAGGGTGTGTCCAAATCAACTTTTGCTATTTTAACGACCGAAAAATGGTCCGTGAGCCGGGGCGCATTTTCGGAATGCCTTGTACCTATTCTCTTAATGAGTAATGGGCGTAACGTTCAATACACCAATCAGAGTGTCATCTCTCATTCCCTTTAAGAGCGAGATGAGGACACGCCAGGGCAGATCACTATTTACATGCCGGAATTTGTTGGCAGAAAAGCTGAACACCGATTTGCTCATGTGCAAAGTTAAAGGGTGCGAGCAGATCATCTACGGGACAAGCAGGAATCCACCAAAGCTCTGCGGTTAATACATATATATGTGTGTGTGTGTTGTCACAATTGTTCAATTAATTAGCCAATTTCATTCATCATTATAAGTAGTAATAGGCTGAATTGCAAATAGGTAGCCTAATTCTAATACATTAAATGACTATCCATCATTAAAATTTTATATTTATGTAGCCTACACAATAATATTCTTTTACACTGTAATCCTTTTGTTTTTAATATTTGGCATGTTTTGTGTGATGCGCATCCCTGTGTGTAATAAGCAAATTCAGCGCGCACTGTGGACCCTTCCAGAGACGCATTTTCTACCAACGTGCTCTAACAAAACAAATATTGCGCTATAGACTTTAGACTTTAGACCAGGTTTGAGTCGGTCTATGGCGCAGTCTATTTTCATCTCCGCCGCTGGACAGAAACTAGCAAACACACTTGCGCTGCACCTTGCGTCGCATTGCACCGAGTGTATGAAAGTGCCCTAAGTCTGTTAATCAGTTAAAATTGAATTTTATTATTTTGATAATTTAAATTGTAATTGCTTTGCATAGATAAATGTATTATTATTTTTTTCAAAATTAGAAGAGCTTTGCGTAATGTTTACACACACAAGGAATTTGACTTGACAACAGGAGCTTCCAGGGCAGAAGAAAGTACAGGCATAGATGCATACATACATACATGATAGTGCAGACATCTGTAGGTCAGTGCTCTGTAGTGCCGGCCAGAAGACAACAGTTCAAAGAGAGAGTGGGCTGGGTGTGAGAGGGTCAAGATAATTATTTTTTAGCCCTTTTTCCTACTCTGGAGATATAAATATCTTGGAGGCTGGGTAGAGGGGCACCAATAATCCACAGAGTATAACTGTTTCAGCAGCTTCTGTGGCATGTTGAATTTCCTCAGCTGGCTAAGGAAGTACAACCTCTGCTGGGTCTTTTTTAAAAGTAGAGTCTATGTGAGTGTTCCACTTCAGGTCCTGAGAGAATCTGAATGACTGTACTGCAGCCACAGTGGTGTTCATGATGGTGAGTTGGGGGAGTTCTGGTGGGTTTCTCCTAGGGTTGGGCGATGTCTACAAAACTTGAATTGGACAATATCTACAGTGAAACATCTCTATAGATGATGACATTGAGGGGGGATGTGGTGGGTGGTTGGGGGGGAGTTAGGGGGTATACCCGAAGCTTGTATTCATATTTAGAAAAGCACATTAAACAAATAACAATTGCTAATGGAAGCCTGTTACATTACAGTACATAACATTTTGCTTACCACATAAACAGCGTCAGGAGAGATGTCTGAGGACAATGGAGAATGATTTAGAGATCCTGAGCACCACTGACAAACATCTAATCTTGTTAAATGTGTACTGCTGCTCTATAGTATAAAGAAAGTATGTGTGATTACAAATCTTAAGAGTGAAAGGGAATCTAAAAAGCGACCGTGCATTCAATAGCAGTTTCAATTCCAGGGATAATAGTGGCTCCATGATGGCAGCAGTTTATTTGTGTATTCATTCGCTGTAGGGTTTCCATATACGTCATTTTCTTTCAGAATATGGTATTGGGATGCGGCGTATTGCGAGGGTTATGGTGGGGGGGTCATGAAGCCGGCTCAACATTGTGACGTCAATCAGCCATCAGCGATGGATGATTGCATTGTCAGTCGTCTGGACCGTAGTTTCTCCTGAAGTCCACAATCCTCTCCATAGTTTTGAGAATGTGAAGCTACAGGTTGTTAAGACTGCACCAGACTTTAACATCCTGTCTGTAAGCAGACTCGTCTCCATCCTAGAAGAAGCCGATTGATTGTAGTGTCATCCGCAAACTTCATTTTCATCACAGAGGAGTCCTTTGAATTGCAATCATTCATGTACAGGGAGGAAAGCAGTTGGGAGAGAACATAGCCTTGAAGAGCTTCACTGCTGATGGTGATAGTCCTGGATGTGAGTTTTCCCAGCCTCACTAGTCTTTCAGAAAAGTGGTGATTCACTGACAGATAGAGGTGAGCACAGAGAGCTGTATGAGTATGTCTAAAAGAGATAGGTCGGTCATGATGGTATTGAAGGCCGAGCTGAAGTCTACAAATAGGATCCTGGCATAATTCCAAGTTTTGCCGATGTGTTGCAGGATATAATGTAGTCTGATGCTGACTGCTTCACTGTTTGCTCTTTAGGCAAACTGAAGAGGATCCAGCAAGGGTTCAGCAATGTCTTACAGGTAGACCAGGACTAGTCGCTCAAATTACTTCATGACCACAGACACGAGAGAGGCAGGTCTGTAATCATTAAGTCCAGTGATTTTGGGAATTTTGGGAGCAGAATGATGGTGTTGTGTTTGAAGCACCAGGGAACTTCACAAAGCTCAAGAGATCTGTTGAAGATCTGTGTGTAGATGGGGGCCTGTTGGTCAGCGCAGCCTTTTAAACACCATCTGAGCCTGAAGCTTTCTTAGATTTCTGCTTCCTGAAGACCATGTTCAAATCCTCTACACAGACCTTAAGCACAGGTTGAATGGTGGGGAGAGAGGGAGGGGGTGCAGGGAAATGTGTAAAGTAAAGATCAGTGCGGATGGGGGTAGTAGACTGGCCTTTTCAAATCAACAGTAAAACACATTCAGATCATAAGCCAATTGTTGATTCTTCACAGACTGTGGGGGTGGTGTCTTGTGATGTTCTTGAGATCAAACCGTTTTCTCAGCTTTTCAGAACAGTTTTTTAGCCACTCTGAGCTCCTTTGTTACTCTGTTCCTGGCCTGGTTATACAAGATCTTATCCTTACTTCTGTAAGCATCTTCTTTGGTGTGACAAAGCTATTTGAGTCTCCCAGTAAACCATGGTTTATCATTATTAATGATAAGAATGTGCTGCTGGGGATGCACATATCCTCACAGAAACTGATATATGAAGTTACAGTCTCTGTGAACTCGTCCAGATCGGTGGCTGCAGATTCAAAATCACTCCAATCAGAGGTCAAAACAAGCTTGTAAATCCCACTCTGCTTCATTAGTTCATCTTTTAACAGTCCTTAAAACAGGTTTAGCTGATTTCAGTTTCTGCCTGTAGGTCGGTATAAGCCCCAGAGATGCTTGTGGGTCAGAGTGATATGCATCCTTTATTGCTGTGTAATGTGCTGCCTGTATTTTGGCCGTTCACATGACAGATTTGACGTTTTAAAATCTCCAATAATTATTAAAATAGAGTCTGGGTACCTTTACTCAATTTCAGTTATTTGTTCGGCCAGCTGTTGCATCGCGGCGCTCATGCATGCATCCGGAGGAATGTACATATTTACCAGAATGAAAAAGGAAAACTGCTGGTAGCCCAGCAGATGAAGCGCATTGTCCGGAATGGCTTCACTCAGCCAGGTTTCAGTGAATCACAGTGCAGTGTTTGAAAAGTCCTTGTTGGTGTGGGTGAGGATAAAAACTAAAATCATCCGCTTTGTTAAGAAGGGAACGGACATTCACGCATTCATGCTTGAGCACGGTTAGAAATGCCACACACATGGAGCTTAAAGAGTTTTCTATGTTGTTTAAGCTCTGATTTGAACAAAAACAACGTGTCCGCATGACGCAGCTAACACAGAATAGCATACGCTGTTTATGTGGATTTGCGTGTCAGTGGATACCAGGGTGATGCAGAGGAGATGAATTGTTGAATAAATTTGACACATACATGTATATTATTTTACTGATATCAGGTCTCAGAATTCTTCGAAAATATCTAAATTTGTGTTCCTAAGATAAACGGAAGACTTTTGGATTTAAAATGACATAAAGGTGAGTAATTAATGACAGAATCTTCATTTTTGAGTGAACTAAACCTTTAACCAGGCCACCAGCACATTTCTCTCTTTTGCGTCTATAGGCGCATTTGAACATATACAAAAATAGTGTCTGGGATGTGTTGCTTAATGTTAAGGAGTTCATCTCTGGTAAAACTTATTGAACAAGAATGACAAAGCACAGAACAAACAAACAAAAACATCAAAAGAATTGCGGAGCTCAGCATCATGGCTGCCATTTATGATGCTATATTGTTCTAATTACCTGGTTCTAATTTTATGATTATGAAAAATGTATAATATATATTATACTGAACAAAGTGTTGAATGGCTCTTATTCAGAATGGCAGTGTTGCATGGACACCTCAGAGTTGTGTGAAGAGAAAAAAAAAAACTGCAGATAATCAGATACTCAAATCTCTGCCACTCAGTCTGTCAGTCTTTGAATGTCATGCCTCCATCTCTCTGTCGTTCTTGTGTGCCTCAGGGACAGAGAGCTATTACACTAGATCATATGTCACAAAGCGCTGGAGACTGATACATTCCACCCAAATATTGAGAAAGACAAAGCTCACATGCCATTTGACGAGACTTTGTCCTATGACTTTGCAAGCTTAAATGGGTGTTTCATGTATCATGTTTTGTCAGATATGATGAGAGGGGAAAAAAAGACAGAGAGCAACGGTCATGCACTCTTCAGAATACTAATGAAAATGCCTGTAAAACCAGTTTAAATTCTGAATTGAAACAGAAAATGAATTGTAGAAATAACAGTGATTGAAATCAAAAGGAATGGTAGAAAAGGTATATATATATATTGCATATAAATTCACTATGCATTTAAAATTAACATGCTAACATGCATTTGTATGGGTATGTTTATTGTTTTATCAATATTAATTTGAACTTCTTAACACTTATATATATATATTGCTTTATGCTTTACTTGTCATAATAATTAAATACCTCTGTTGTGTGACGTTGCATAAAAAAAGAAAATAATAATAATAATAATAATAATAATAATAATAATTTGTTGTAATTTATTATTCCTGTTCAAATCACATTTCAACATACTGTGGGACATGTGCATCTGATGCACACTGTTTAATTCCATTCAAAATCCTTCTCATTTACCAAAAGAGAGACAAATCTTTACTATTTTTTTATTTTTCTCTCAGAAGTGCTTTTGATGCTTTACACTACTTTCATCCCACCAGAAATTGTGGTCAAAGCTTTTAGACTTCACCTGTGCAGACTAAATTAAAGACATGTGAAATGAAATGGAAATAAAATATGCAATGGCTGTCTGTCATAATTTTCTCGCCAGATGATGAAATTGTGCTGTAATGGTGCAGCAGGAGTTTGTTCAGCTACACTGCCGACCCCATTATATTATCCAGAGGGTCTGTGACTTTGCGCACACCTAGTATGGACAGAAATTAGTAAGGATGTATGGAGCACACTACCTCTGAGTGACAAAATTCAATATTTTCAAAATTCAATATATTTATTGGATTTTTTAGTATTGAATTTTCACAGCTGTTTTGATTCATACATTGCATTTCATAATTCAACTTATTTTGGTAACATCTAAGAAAAACTGGCTTTTATTAACTGAATCAACATCGCTACATAGAGAGACAAAAGAGACAAAAGTGCTCAGGATTAATAAATATTTTCATGATGTTTTAAGCTTTAACTTTTCCTGTTATATCATGTTGATTTTTTTTATTTTCTATTCAAAAATAGCACTGACAATATTTACACGTGCACACACATTGTTTGGGCTATATATTTAGTTATATGTAAAAGTATGTTTCTAAACTACTTTGATGTTCTTTTATTGTGCAGCAGTCAGGAGTGTTAATAGCAACAGTGAAATTAACCTTTAAAAATAATATTTTGAAGTGAATTTCATAAAATGTTTTTAAATAGATGCACATTGTCAGTTTTATGTCTGTATACTTAGTTTTGTCGGAATGTTTGCTGATTTATGTGTTCAAGTCACTTTCTTGTTTCCGCAGAGTTACATTGGCAGATGTGAGAGGCTGATATGTTGTTATCATTTTGCATGTATGGAATACAGCTGAATATGAAATGAATTACATTTTTCCTTTAGCTCTAGGGGAATAATTGAAGAAGCTATCAGGCTATTCTAATTTAATGTCTGCTGCAATATTACCCCATTTGAAATATGATCAATCCGATAGTCATCTCTATCCTGTCACACACTGACATTTCTTTTATTATATGAGCTGACCATTACCATATCCAATCTGGCATATATTCGTACTTTGTATTAAGTTCAGTATTAATGGCGGGTGATTAATCACAAATATTGGTTTAAAGACATCACAGATAGACTTCTCTGCCAGAGAATTAACTCTAATGTGTTGGAAAATATTGAAAATTGTATCTGACCCAAGCAGACGACTAGGACAGTATGAAATTTCCAGATAGCGGGAGACGCAGTTATTCCATGCATTAAACAGGGTTGAGGTTAAATGTTCTTCTCCATCTCGTTTAAACAGCCCTGTCACGAGAGACACCTTAGTGCCGTCACACATTCAGGGTTCATCTATGTAAACACGTGCAGAATCTGGTCTGATCCCTCAGCCTCGTTTGAAAAAATTGACCATGGGTAAGTGAGCACAGAATGGAGAGCGTTTGCCGTAGTGTTATGCACTAGATGCTTCTTGGGGAGCCGGCTAAATGGATCAGTCTGATTAGTTCTCAAGTGACCTCCTCCGGAGTGGGCCGTGTAACACTGGCTTCATTTCCATGTGTAGATTAAATGGACCCAGCAGTGGAGGATTTGGCTTAGGGTTCAGCACTTGTCGCCTTCCATCTACTTTGGTAAATGGGGGTCCGTGTGCATTGAAAGTGTTGCTAGGTCTGTAGACCATATAGAAATAGGCCTGTGGACGTAGAGAGAGTGCACATGGAGCCAGAGAGACAATTCAATTCATTTTCTGCAGTCTCTATTTACTCTGAGTATGTCTGAATTCATTGTATAGACTAAAATAAGCTTTGTTAGGGAGAACAAAATGTTTTCCTATAGTGAAGTAACATTTAGACTCATTTAGACTATAAATGCCTCTTTATTGGCCTACCATATTGCTATACATTTATAAATGAGGTAAGATGACCCTCCAACATTTTTTCTTTCTCTCTTGGCCATAGATGACACAAAATCTAATTTTAACCCTTCTGAGGAATGGCGAACATCACTTAATCTGAATATGGTTTCATGTCTTTGGAAATAAGTTATGTATGACATAAATAGACATGGTAAAAAAAATGTTAATGGAGGATTTGTGGATACATTAATGATTTTAGATTTGTGGGGTAAAAATTAAAAGTTTTAATTTTTAAGTGAAAAAAAAATAGACCCTTGGGGTAAGTTGGCCCAGTAGAACTGGCTGAGCAGAAACCCCCAAGTGGCATGTTGTTAGTGTTTTTATTTGTTTATTTTATACATATTTTAATTGCCATTGCTTGTTTTCACTAAAACATGTAGGCTAATTGAGGGAAATCATTCAGTTTAAACCCATAATAGTGTTTCTATGCTTCAATTAAAACATGGACAATTCAATATTTAAACATTTATATGCATATAACTCATTAAATACATTTATCTTTCATATGAATCTATTTTACTGCGAGTCTGCTTCTCCTTGAATAATTGTATGTTGTGCTATGACAACTAATTCAGAATTTATTTATTAATTTTTCAGTTTTTTTTCATGTTTTGTATATTTCTTTAAGTATCTGAACATGTATTTTTCTTTTATTGTTCTTATCTTATTGTAATTTTTATTTATTTATTTATTTTTGTGTTCAAAATGATTTACAATTCAAGTAATATTTAAATAGTGAAATCTAAATTTGAAGAACTAAGGGGGTCCCAGAAGTGCTATGTTTGGAGGCGCCAGGGCACAGGGCACTGGCTTTGTGTCACACTTGGCCAAAATCATATAACTTACTTGTCAAAGGTTCTAAAACTTTTTCTTTTTGTTCTTCTTCCAGATAAGATTGATTTTTTCTTCCACGCTGTATTGTATGTGAAGTTTTCAGCTGGACGGTAATCTCATAGCTTGTTCTGAGAACTTTAAATCCTCAGAGACAGAGAAGGTTCGAGGAAAGATGTTGCATTTTATTGCATTCAGGTTCTAAAGTAGCAGTGGTTGAAATATATTGTCCGGACAGTGGCAGGGTCAAACGTGATTTATGCACCGAGTGTTAATTCCATGAGCTATCCTGCTGTTAAGCTGAACAGTTCTTAATGTTGTAAATAATTTATTTAGGTGCTTATTTAGATGCTAAATCATTTTAAAGCAGGTAATCAAAATTAACCAAAATAGGATGGCGGAGCAGAGCTTATGCTTACTAAAACTCAATTAAAATTTGACTGTGAAGAGTTACAGTAAAACCTCCTACCTACGTATACACCCATAGACACACAACCTCACATTCAGATTCAACCTGGTGGCCTTTTAGCTTTCACTGATCAAGGTGAATGTGAAATGTACCACAATTGTACAGTTTGTAATATGTATGTATGGAATGTGAATGCAATTGTAAATACGAAGTAGCTGTAAGGTTGTATATATTGATTATGCATTTTTATGTATCTGGAAATATAAACGGAACCTATCTAAATGTATGTGATGTTTCAGACATTTGTTGACCTTGTTCTATGAACTGAAAAATCTTTAGTCTTCAATTCCCCAGCTCAACTTCCAGTCTGCACTGATATAAATCTATAAGAAATCTATAGAGAGAAAAGTGTCAGAGTAAAGAGCATGGAGCGCTGAGTATTGCTTAGTGCCTTTATAGAGTGCACAACAACTCTAGGTATCAAATACAATCCAAACACACCTAGATACATGAGGGGAAAAATGTTACATGAAAAAGCCAAGAACACTTTACAATCCAACAAATAATAAAAAAAAACAATGCATATGAGCATAAATATTTGCAGGGGTTCCATTAATTTTCATAATTTTCCATGAGTTTTCTATAGCATTTGATTTGATATCATTTTATGGAATTTGTCCTCACAAAGAATATTTTCTAACAGAAAAAAAAAATAGATTATATATTTCAGGTCTGGAAATTCCCTGATATTTATATGGTTTTACTGGACCCCTGCTCTCACTTAGATTATACATTAAATACATAATTCAGATGGATTTGAGGAGAATCCATATGCATATCCACATCTCTCTGATTGAGACTATAAGTCTTCCCATAACAGGCGTGACCTTTGTGCCTCAATCCTTTATTCTCTAATAGGGATGGGAGGTGTGACCAAAATACCACAGTGTGAATATATCACAGTATAAACAATTTCATTTCATACTTTTTTTTTCTTTCTTGTAACATAAGACGGAATGAATTATATGTGTGTGCTGGCTAAAGGGAACTTTCAACACAACATTCAACATATATCAGTTCATACAATGTATTAGTGCTTTTGAAAATCAGTGCTTTTGAAAATTCATGCTATTATTAATACATTTGAACTAATCTCAATATATCATCAATTCCCCGTCCGGCTGCATGAAAGCAAACCCTGTTAGCCATCAACTAATATTTTAGCACAGTAGTTTTCGAAGCAGCGCTAATGATGTCTCTCTCTCTTTTTTTTTTTTTTTCTTTTTTTTTTTTTTGCATGATTTATTTGAAATTCATGAGGTGTCCGACTGCACAAGTTGACATGTGTCTCCATGGGGATAAATTATTGAGAAGACGTTGGTGTGTGGCAGCTGAAAGTCGAGTCTATTAATAATGCAAAGGTCTGTATACAGTTAAAGCGTTATTACTTTTCTTGTAAGGTTTACGTTTTTGCTTCACTGCATGACGCCATTCTTTATATTCTGATATTAGCATGACAATAATCCATCTAATTCCTGCTGTTAAAAATGAGAGGCTCGTATCTGAAAATGTTGTGCCATAAAATGCAAAATCTCATTTAAAAATGGCCTTCTTGTGTTCCTCATCAAAGAGCTTAACCGACCCATGTTTCTGGAGGAAAACCATATCGCTTCTGGATGTGATTTCCTGCTTGGGTCGTTTGATTTCCATGGCATTACTATAAGAGTGAACCATAAAGCGAACCCCATCGCTATCAGGAGATCATTCTGGAAAGTTCTAGCTCCCTAAGCATCTTCTCTTCCCTTCTGTCACGGTCTCAGAAAGCCTTATCATTCAAACGGATTGCAGCAGCGTATGTTAGTGTGTGCGTTCCGTTTCCATTGAGACTGCTGCTGGATTCCTGTGGACAAAAGCACAGAGTCTTAAGGAGAGAATTGGATGAGACACGTGGAGCACGGACAGAGGAATCCTCTGATGGCTCTGCCAGGCTTTTCTTCTATTCTCGGATGTCCTGAGACAATCGTACAGCTGTCTGATGCTGTCCCCGCTCTGTAAGGAACCGCTACACATCCATCACGCTCGGAGGGCTCCAGCGCTGTTCCAAGTCTCACTCAACAATCTTTCGCAGTCTGGAAGGAGGCCAGATGTTTCTTAATCCTGAACTGGCTCCTCTCAGAGTCGCAAACTTGCAAGCATCTACAGTTTTGGATGGGTTCATGTGTGCCAGCGTGCACTGCTGCTATCTAATCTACTCTGGGGTGTTATGTTTGTCTACAGAGCTTGTTTATCTAGCAGAAGCTTTTGGGAGGAAGTAGAACAAAAGATGGAGATAGCAGATGTGTTGCTTGGTTTGCATCACCTCACAAACAGCTGCTGGCATGGTATGAAAAGGGAACTCTGATTCAGTAGTATGTAAATGACATACTAGCCCCGTTCCAAAGCCTAGGAAGCCCTTCCTAACCCTCATGAAACCTCACAAATTAGAGATTTGGAATGCTCCAAATAAAATCCTTGTTTAAAAGCAAAGCAATTTGTGTCATTTTAACAAACAAGGGACCAAAAAATTTATTTATCTTAAAAATAAAGGTGCTTCACAATGCCACAGAAGAACCTTTTTGTCTAAATGGTTACATAAAGAACCTTTAACATCTGAAGAACCTTTCGGTTTGACAAAAGGTTCTTTGCGGCGAAAGAAGGTTCTTCAGATTACAAAAAGATGGGTTCTTACACAACCTTTGACTAAACTGTTCTTTGTGGAACCAAAAAATGGTTCGCTTGAAGAACCGTTTGAAGCACCTTTATTTTTAAGAGTACTAATGGATTAAAAAGAACCAAAAATGGATTGGAAATGATTATTTACACAGAAAGACTACAGTTACAACACAGACAGTAATAATCAAAAGGTTACCATTTATTAAGCTGAAAAAAACAACAACCAAAAATATAGGCAAAAGTAAAAACAGTGTGAATGAGAAAATTTGTAGAAAAGTTATACACCTTGTACTGTTAAACAAAATTGCTTTTTAAAAGTTTAATGTTGAATAAATTACATTTAAGAACAAATTTGACCAATTGTTTTGCTAATTTTTTCTCCCATCAATGAACACACTAAGACTACAGCCAAACCATCAGGTTGAGTGCTGACAAGAAATACACAGACTGAAAGCCTGTAAGAGACACTGAAATAACTTTGTATTACAGTGAACTTACAGGATTTTACCTTTTCCATTTAAAGTTTTTTAATTGCCCCTCTCAAACACCATTTTGGCTCGTTCAGCTCCCGTTCATAAGTCACCTGCAACCGCTTGAGTGATTTTCCTGTGGAACCCTCTTAAAAGTTCTCTCTCTTATCCACTTCGATTAGTTTTCTTTCTCATATTTCCAGACATAACCCTGTCATGAGCACCTTGATGTACAGTATAGGGTACAACAGGTCTAAAGGCACACCTTAAGAAAGAAAATGTGCTATTCCCTGCACCTAAAATGCATAATTGCAGCAAAAAAAAAAATATATATACACCTTTTATGTGAAAATAAATTATACAAGTTGTTTATTTTGTTTAAAAATTGTATAAATGTTTGAGTATATATATATTTTAAAATACAGACACAAAATAATTTTACAAAGTAAAGATTCTGAAAGCATTGAAGGAGATTCCATAATAACTGAATATACAGTACTGTAGATTTACAGTAGTAATAACACATTAAATATTATTATATGATACGAATAATATCATGTTTTTAAATGTGATAGTTTCATTCTTAACATGATGATTATCTCTAATATTGACACCCAACATAATATGATATTTACCCTCTGAATCTAACATGTCAACAAATGGAAAACCAGCCAACTTTTAATTATCATGTTAATTACTGTGCCTTTTAGCCTCAAGAGCAGGGGTACTTTTTACCTCAAATACCATAGTGTTACATACTTTTATAAATTATTTAGTTATTTAAAAAATGTTGCTTTAATTATCATAAAACTGATACTCATTAAGAAGACCTGCGTCTCAAAATATATGCATTAATTTTAACGATTCACATTTGCTACTTAAATCTACAATATTTAAAAAAAAAACATGAATTATTAGACCAAGTAAGCACATAATTAACTTTGCACTGCAGCCCGCGAAAGCATCAAGAATCAGACGAATATAACCATACATCTTGAAAAGTGAATGTTTTGGAATGTTTTTTAGAGGAAAATAATATCAAAGTTGCCCTTTACCCCAGGGCGTCTTCAGCCTTGTTGTACCCTATACATGTACCCTATAGGCAAAGAGGTATTGGCACAAAACCTGTTGCGCATGAACTTGAGTGACATCCATGCTTTCTTTAATTTTCAGTTATTACTCAAATTGAGTATGATCAACCCAGCTTTATTACCTATCAAGTTTCAATCCAGCATAGGCTGAAAATAAAGTGTAAGAACCAACTCTAAACACCATACTAACAGTCCTCATGTAAAGCACAACAAAAAGCACAAATAAATTCAATAGAAGTGACATTAAAAAAGTAATTACGCAATAAGAATAAATATACACTTTGTGTTTTGTTTATTTTACAAAGGGTTTTTCGGTAGATTTTGTTGTCACTATGTTAATTGTAATTCATTTGTTTTAACTAACAATTGTCAGCATATTACACAAATGCAAAGCATTAAAAAAAAAGTTTAGTTTGTGTAATAGCACAGTGGTTGATTGACTGGTTTGTTTCTGTCAACCGTCCATAGTGGCTTCAGTAATATGATCGAAAAACATTTTGTATTTAGATATACTGACATCTGGTTGGGTCAATCACTTGTTCTTAAGTGAAAATGACACATTGGTTTCTCAGTATAGCATTGTTATTGTGAATATAGAATTATGAATTTGCATATGCATTTTAACTAAAGCTCTGAAGTCATCAGGTCAAACTGGTCCAGGTCTGAAGTGCATTTAAAAACATCTTGAACAAACACATTCTTCAACAGTTCTATAATCAAACTGACTGCTGTGTGTAAGGGATCAGGAGATTGTGGTGTTTTGTTGTGTTCTCTCTCTTGTCTGTTTTATTTTGTTATGTTCCTTTTGGCTTTCATGGTTTTAAGTTCTATTTAGATGCTTGTTTTTGTTTGCTAACCCCAAACTGATTGTGTCCAGGTGTGTCTTGTTTTATCATTAGTTCTGGTGCATTTGCACCCCTGTGTTTACCTCTTTTCTTTGTCTAGGTTTGTTTGTTATTATGTGGTTTGTCTGGTGAATTCTTGGAATTGTTATTCTTGTTTGTTTTGTGTTTCTTGTCAAGCCTTGGATGATAGTTTGGGTTACTTTTCTCATTTTTAGTCTTAAAACACATCGGACCTTAATTAAATGTTGCTTTCAAAATATAAAATATGCAACAAAATTTAAAACCTTTAAAAATGTAAACAGATTTGTGTTTTTTATTTAATTTTTTTATCTTCATTATTGTTAGGAAAAACACTTAACAATTTTTTTATAAAATCAACATTTTCCAACAGATTTTTAGCTTTATCTGCATTCCAAAGTTGCATGTACATTTACATTTCAAAGTTAGAACCAGAAATAAAACTGGCAATTTTATGTAAATGACTTTCTTTCATCATAATGAGCTGATGTTTGATTGTTATCAGTATTTTGTTACACATGCAAACACACTCACAGAGATATGCAACACCATCCAAGTTTACGGGTCAGCTGAACAGACAATGAAACAACCAATCAACTGCAGATTGTTTTTTCTTGCACCTGCATCATGCCTGAGGTTAGGAAAGAAAAACACTGGTAAATAAAAGAGTGGGGCAAACGGATAGCAATAAACACCTCCGCTGCCTTGGTCCTGGATAGTTGTTTTCTGCACACACTCACACACGATAACACGCTTTGTACTGTGGCAATGTAAATTAGAGGAGTGCCGGGAAAGCAATTCCCTCTGCCAAACATGACCAGGGGTTACTTGTTGTACCTCTGCCTGACCAGCTGTAAAATTAGAAGCAAGGGAGGTGCTGGGTGAATCTTTGTGGAGTAAATAATTTATATCAAAAAACGTCTTTCACCGAAGCACTCAATATATGCCGTGGGCCAAACAGACCAACAGCGTGCCAAGCAGGTTTTAAAAGATGCACACTCCTGTAACGCAATCTTCATCCACACAGGAGATTGTAGATAGAAGTGAGATCTGTTTCAGACATCTTCCCGGAGCTAAAGCAAATTTACGCTCTAGAAATAGACCTGTTCTGTGCAGGGTACTGGAGCGTTTCCCCAGATGTCTTGGTTTGATTTGGAGATTGAAATATGCTTGAGGTATGTTGCCAGCAGAACTAAAGGACAGTGCTATACAAAAATCTATCCATGCTCTTTGTTTTTTTTGGAATATAGGGGGGATAAGAAAAAAGTTTTTAGATGACAACAATTTTCCTGATATAGAAATCACATTAATAATTCTATCGAATCACTCCTGTTGCTCCTGTTTTTCTTTACTTCTTTTTTCTTTACAATAAACCATTTTTTCTTCACAATAAGGTTTTGTTTGTTAACTTTAGTTAACTACATTAACATAAACTAACAATGAAAAATATTTCTAAAGCATTTATCAATCATCTATTTGGGCTTGTGAGCTATTAATGCCTCAGTCTTCTAATTGGTGAGCTAGCTTTTCTTAATACAATAGTGTTCTAAATGTGTCCATCACAGTAATTTAATAATGACTATTTCATGCTTCTCTGACTTTTCAAACAGCTTGCTGTGGGCGACCACAGGGAGCAAGTATTGATTGAAACCCATAAGCCAGGAATGTGAGAGAGGTAGAGCGGGCAGCTTCCCAAAGAGCTGCCAGGTCCTGCCCTCCAGTATTCATCCACTCTCTTTCCTACCCAAAGGAACAATTCATTGCTCAGAGGTTGCTCTTTCATAGCTCCGGAGACTTAAAGGAGTTCTCATTATGGGTTAAAAAATAAAAATAGGTAAAAATGAAACCATTGTTAACAGGGCCAAAATCGATGTGGATATATCTTTTCCAAACAATAGCTAGCTGAGTGAAAATAAAAACCAAAATGCTGAAGCAAGAGCAGTTATTATATCAATGAAAATGTTTCTGTCATGGTGTTTCTGTTGAACGCAGATGAGCCAATGGCAGTCGAGTATCAGTTGCACGAGGAGTGGAACTCAGACATCTTTAGGTTTCAGCGCTATAGAGAAACATTGGAAGATCCAAAGCTCACATCTGTTTGATGGCGTTTATGCTACAAAAATATTAAAACAATGTGCCTGAGGTCCACATAACACTGATTCCAGGTATCCTGAGAGGATACAATCTTAAATATGAAGGTGCTTCACAATGCCATAGAAGTACCTTTTTGTACTTCTCTGATTATCCCAAGATGGCGGCGGGTCCTCAAACAGCGGCTTCTGTCTGTCCCATCAGAATGGTGTTTTCTTGTGAGTCGCAGTCTTTTTTTTACGTCTTCATCACGTCTACCTGTCTTTAAGCGTGCATACAGTCGTGAGTTTCTGCTGGATTTCGGCAGAAGCGCATTTTTAGAGTTAAACTCCATGCACGCGGAACAGCTGACCACCATCACTGACCCCCACTGCTGCATCTCGCCCACAACGGAGGCGCCACAAGCGGTGTGAGAGGAAGCAGAAGAGGGATAAGCGCGGATAAGCTTGGCTAATGGCTAACCCACAAAAGCCATCTATCCCGACCATCATTCTGGCTAACGCACGCTCTTTGGACAATAAACTGGACTACATCCGATCACTACTTTCAACTCAAAGGACTATAAGAGTCTTTTGCATTTTTGTGCTCATGGAAACATGGTTAAGCAATAGCGTTCCAGATGGCGCTATTCAGCTCGATCAGCTGACTTCCTATCGAGCGGACAGAGCTCTCGTCGCGGGAGGAAAAACCCCCGATGGCGAGCTTTGTGTTTACATCAGTGATGCGTGGTGCCGCGATACTGTTGTGGTCTGCAAACACTGCTCACCCCTGGTGGAGTTTATTATTGTTAAGTGCCGGCCATTCTATCTGCCTAGGGAATAAACTGCCATACTGCTCGTTGCTTCAGAGCTGAAGATGAGGTGGGCCTGAGAACAGCCAGGGCCAACCTGTTGAGTGACAACAGAGACACTCTGAGCCTGTGGCAGGGGATACAGACCATTACTACAAGCCCCGACCGCGGACCTGTGACAGCAACGCAGAACCTGATTATACCAAGTGAGACATGTTCCTGGGACAACATCTTTGTTGATACCTGGAACACCGATGATCAGTAGTGATGATACGGCCATCACTACTGCCGTAACACATCCACATCCAGCACCATCACACTGATCACTGGGGCCCCCCAAGGATGTGTGCTGAGTCCCCTCCTCTTCACTCTGCTGACCCACGTCTGCACACCATCACACAACTCCAACCCCTTCATTAAGTTTGTGGATGACACGACTGTGGTGGGTCTCATGAGCAACAAATATGAGACAAATTACAGGAGCGAGGTGAGCCGCCTCGCCGGGTGGTGCATTGACAACAATCTCTCTCTGAACATGGAGAAGATGAAGGAGATTGTTGTTGACTTCAGCAGAGCGCACACTCAGTATGCTCCTATGACCATCAACGCTGCGACTGTGGAGAGTGAGCAGCACCAAGTTCCTGGGTGTGTACATCACAGAGGACCTCTCCTGGACTGACAACACCACAGCACTGGCCAAGAAATCACAGCAGCGTCTCTACTTCCTCTGCAAACTGAGAAGAGACAGAGCCCCGCCCCCCATCATGCACCTTCTACAGAGGCTCCATCGACAGCATCCTGACTAGCTGCATCACTGTGTTGTATGGCACCTGCAATGCGTCCTGCTGGAAGACTCTGCAACGCATAGTGAGAGCAGCTGAGAAGATCATTGGTGTCTCTCCCCCCTCCCTCAAGGAAATTTATGGAACCCATCTCACCCGCAAAGCCCTCTGCATTGCAGTTGATCCCACCAACCCGTCACACAGCTTCACACAGGACTGAAGGACAGCTTCATCCATCAGGCTGTCAGGAAGCTAAACTCGCTCCCGAACTTGCCCCTCCCCCCTCTTCTGCCCCATGTACCACAGAACTTTGACACCAAACCACCACCCCCCCTCCCCGATACCACATCCCCAGGTCCTTCCACCCCCCCTCCCTCTAACATTGGCATGCACCAGTCACTTTGTGCAGCATTGGTCTCCTCACTACCTCATTCAGCATGGAACTGACGTCATTCTACCACCTCATCAGTCAGTTTAAATAAAATAACTGCTCTTGGGCCCTTTGTCACATTAATCAGACTGAATAAGCCTTTTTTGCTATAAAAATCTTTTTATCTGCATTGTTTGTTCACTTCACTGGTTTGTACTCTATCTGCCATGTGTCTTGCACTGCTTTATTTAACTGTATTTTTATTATATGTCTTTTTTTACATGCCCTTATTGTATAGTTGTATCTTATATTTTATATTTGATTTAGATTTTTAGGCTCTACTGTTAGTATTATCTGTTTGCACCGAGGGGCTAAGAGTAACACAATTTCGATTATCTTGTATGTATGTACTGTACATGTGGAAGAATTGACAATAAAGCAGACTTGACGACTTGACTTGAAAAAATGGTACTTCTATGGCAACACTTGAAGAACCTTTTGAAGCACCTTTATTTTTAAGAGTGTAGGCAATAGAATTGATTTTATTACATTTCCTAAGCCCAAACAAAACAGAGCAAAATGTCTCTAAGCATTCAACCCCTATCCCAATGAAGACAAAAACGTTAATTTTCAAGTTGTCATACTCTCATTAAGTTAGAATTTTCATCTCGAGCAAAACATTAATGTCATCTTGTGCTTCAGCAAAGTATCTCTGGCTAGTTAGTGAGACAATGCTAAAGTACAAACCTAAATAACAAACTGTTCTCACATCATGTACAGTAGGTCAAAAACACATAAAAGGTCTACATTTCCCTATTAAACTGAGAGAGGAAATGGTAACTAAGGGAGGGCGGGGCTCACCGACAGGTAAATTCTTGGAGAGTTTAGCATAGGAATGTACATGGCGATTTTTGTGTGCTGCTCTGAGCATGTAAGAAATACTGCTGCAGCACACATAAAACATATAAAATAACCCTCATATATAAAATACACAAAATTACCCTGTAGAAGATCTATAGGCCTACAGGTAGAGCTGGGGAAGACGAGGGTTTCTGCAATGCACTGTAGCTGCTACAGATAGCACTAGCAAAGTACTTCAGTATTGAGCAGCAACTCCTTGGCTGCTAATACGAAAAGAAACCAATCAGCTGTGCCATGTAAATAATGATGTTATCATGTCACACTGAGTTAGAACTCAATTGGACTGTTCCATCTGGAGTTTCATGAAAGAAATTTGGATTTAAGTCAATGCTAAAAGAACAGATGAAAACATTGCTCACTATTTGTGTATTTTAAAGTTCATTATAGTAGGCTACTGTGTTTAGCTTAGCAACATGCTAACACCAAACTCTGTTGTAATCAACAGTGACCAGAATATTCTGGTGGTTTGTTTCACTTATTTCATTCTATGTATCAATGTTAATACCATAAACCAAAATTATTTGGAGTTGTATTTCAGTTTTTCTCCAAATGTCATGTACAGTCTTGAAGAAACAGTCTTGTTTTTCCAGCCTACTCCAACTCCATCCTTTTCTTCAATGGTATTCCAGTTCTAAAATTCTAAAAGGTTATGTTTGTTCTGTACTTTTCAAACTGAGATATCTATTAAATTTTTTAACTGCAACAAACAACCTTCAAACACCATAGGAAAGGGATCTTGAGTGTAGCAAGATATTCTGACTATTCCTCATGCAATGAGAAGAAGACAGAAAGACCAGATAAGACAAGAATGATGAAGGTTGGGGGTGCTGTGCTGACACTACTTACACACACAACATCTGCCCAAGAGTGTCAGTGAACAGATAGTTTGTTTGAATAAGGTGATAGATAATTTTGGCCCTGCTGACATGGATTGATCAGGCCTTTAGCCCTTTTCTCCCCTCTCTATGGTGGGTTAAGGTACTCTATAAAGTACATTCTTCCTATTTGAAACACAAGACATTAATTGGCTTTCTTCCATCCTAAATACAAAGGCAAGTGGCACACGGAAGGGTTTTTTTTTTTTTTTGTTTGTTTGTTTTTCTGGGCTTTATTTAACACATGCAAACCATATATGTGCCTAACCTACATACATCTTTCCCAGAAACGTTCCTCCCAAACATTGTTCCCTTTACAAGTCATATTGGGGGATATTTTGTAGTTCAATAATTAATTAATGTACCATTAAGGCATTTCGTTCCACAACAACACTATACATTTGAGTGCACTATGGACTTTTTCTTTGATCTTTCCCCTATTCGGATTAACATATTCGAGAGTTTGATTAAAAAAAACTAAGTAGATTTTAAAAAAAAAAACTACCATTTTCATAGAAACCTCTGTTATGATTTAATAAATTATTGTTGAGATATTTTGTCTTGCAGTGATCTTTTATGGTATTGAAGTTTTCAATACTGGATTTCTAAATCAATAGGCAATACGTGAAAAAATAACAATGAAGGGTTTTTTTTTTTTTTTTGTTGTTTTTTTGTTTTTTTACCTGCACAAGAAGCAACATAATATTTTGATGATGGCTTAGTTTCTATTTCTCTGTTGATACACTCCATCCACAGTGAAATCTCATTGGTTTCCACACCTCAGGGTGTACAGATTAATTAGGACAGAATATTCCTGTCACATATTTGATTATTAATAAATAACATTTATTAAATGATTAATGTGCAGTTATGTGGAGCCAGATTTTGTACCAACACAACACGAAAAACATGTTAAGACTTCACAGTAAGGTTTCATTTATTAAAATTAATTAACTATACTAGTTATCATTGAACAATATTTATATAGCATTTATTAATATTAGTTCATATTATGTTAATATTAAGCTAATATAAGGTTGTATCCGTTAATATGTACAGTGAACTAACATGAACAGGAAGATTTTATTCACTACCACTTCATTAAGTAATATTGACAAATTAGACCTAATTGTAAAGCGTAACCTAGACACCAGGCTAGAAAGTGGTATGGTTAGGGAACGCAATATATTTAGTTTTTATGTTTATGTATTTTGTTTGCAGTCTCCGCCTTGGGTCACATGACTGTGTTTGTCTGGACAACTGACTTGTAAACATCACAAGTTTACTGTTTATGGTCTAAAATTATATTGTGTTTATTAAATCAGAATACACTTTTCGGTCTTCTAACAGATAAAAGTGGTGTGTACCATACAACAAGAGACCCAAAAGAGACTGGAGGCAACATCATTTGTGGATCAGCAAGATGAATAATTCAGATAAATTCCCTGCTGAATTGTCTAAAAGGTCCCTCGCTGTGATGAGAAAGCTTGAGTACAGTGGGAGCCCACAACAAATGCTCTAACTTCAAATAAAACCCCGTCATAGCCACTCATTTGCATAACAAGTTGTTCATTTTAGCATTAGACTTCTGTTCTCACTGTGGGCTAAAAATATTAATCGCTTTTTACTGTGATTTTTCTTCTTTGTACTTTTTTGTAACTTTAAAAAACAAAAGAAAACAATTAGCTCTGAAGGCCACTTTGAATAATCTGGGGCCGTCCGCTGAGCCTTTGTTCACATTTGCGTTTGGTGAGGTTCATAGAAAAATTGTTAGGCTTTGTGCATGAGCCATGATGTCACAGTTTGCCAACTACTCGTTCTATTTGGAATTAGCTGGGAATGCGTCTTATCATGGCTCCTTGTCATTCACAGACTCCATCAATGAAAATGTAAATTCATGTGTGTGGAATATGTGGATCAAAATTGAATTGTTACTCATTGAAAATCATGTATCCTTCAATTTTTATTGAATTCAAAAACATGAAATATGGCATGTTATAACACATATTACATTATTGTATGTCTCCAAACAACACCAACATTAAAAATAAATAAATACATAAAAATGAACTGGTAATTCTGAGCACACAGCTGTGAATCGGTGATAGACTTCATCCTGTGTTGTGAAAAAAGAAGGCATCTCTTTTATTAAGAGGTTCTCCATCAGCGATGGTCTGACGCAAATCCTCTTGGAATGCCTACACCTCACCAGCATGCTTTGGGATCCTGGAGAAAATCCCTGACCATTCCATCTCCTGTCAGCATAGCAGACCAGCTTAAAGTAGTGGAGAACAATTCCACTTCTGCTTGCTTTCAAAGACACATGGACCTAGTTGTTTTTCAATGTCAGTTCATTTCATAGTTTAACAAATATCTAATATATTTTTTTACATTTCACCTAAACATCGCAGGGAACTGTGATTGGTTGTTTTAAATGTGCCTCAAATCCCCCCCTCCTGACTAACTGGATTTCCCAGAATGCACTCTAAAAACATTACGCATTCTCATCAGTCTTTTAAATTACTAGAAATGGAGAATGAAGGCACTGTCCTACATGCAACATGAAATGTTGACTGGAAAAAGATTTACATTTACTTACCTACAAAACGTACCAGTAAAATTCACTGCAATTTCCAGCCAAAATGAACAGTAGGGGCTGCAATAATGATTACGGGGTAGACTGTCAATTAATAAAGGAATATTTTTGTGCAGGTCCTTGAAAAATACTATGTCATGCCCTTAAAACCTTTTTACCATAATGCATGATGTGTAAAATAATACATTTTTACATTTGCATCATAATCAGCTCCATATGCCTGACTTTTCTGACATAGTAAACTTGCTCTGTAGCTCACCTGGTATAGTAAGCCAGTTACAATAAAATAGATCAAAGATGTGTAGAAGCAAGTTAAAATGGCAGGGTTGCTTCAGCAAATGCCTTTTTATCTCATGCCTGCTTTTGTTGACACTATAAGTTTACGGTTGGGTTTGCTGTAATGTTATTTTCGAACACAATCATTAACATTTTGCATTATTTATGAACTGGAAAAGTATGTATAATATGAACAACAGACAACATTGTAAAAAAAAGTTGCAAATTCTAATTAATCTGTTTCATATAAAATTAAACACAAATTTAGCGCCACTCACTTTACATTTCAGTCTGAAAATTTCACAAAATAATCAAGGCATCAGATTCATAATCAGATTCATGACATTTTTCATGAGTCTGTTTTTTTTTTTTTTTTTTTTAACAGCTATAACAAAAATAGTTGATAAAATAATTGATACTAGAAGCATATCAGTCATGCTATTTTATACAATAATAAATATCAGCTACAACTGAACCTTTTAATTACATTGCAGGCAATTGAGTCATCAGTGGCCCAGTGTTTAGCAGATCAAGGCCTTGGCTAGTGCTGAAACCGTGTTCACAATATACTGATTCATGTCAAAAGGAGTGGAATGAGACACACTGGTGAAGTCAAGGCAGACATTTCGGATTTACACTGCTCACTTCAGCCCACGCTAATCAAAGAACGGCACGGCTAATGTTTGTTAGCTCGGAGATGAGCAGTGGGGTAAATATGGATTTATGCTGGGCTGAGCATCACATCAAAGACAGACTCATTCATGCCGGTGGTTAAGTTCAATAAAAAGAGAGAGATGAAAGCTAATGAAAGACAAACATGTGCACATCAGAGGTGAAGAATGTAAAGGGTGGGAGACATTGGTGGGGGTACCAGTTGGCCTACAGGTTGATCTTCAGTTTAGTCAATAGTGTGAGATGAAAAGACTCTGGTTTCAGACTGTGGGGTCCAAGGCTGTGTGTGAGGGCCTGCCACGGTTCATCTTTATAACTTTTTTCCAGAAAGATACTTCAAATACACACACGAAGGGTGGTAGATATCGCTTCATTACTCCAAAGAGCAGTTTCTCCAAAGGTTTACACAGGATGTTTGATGGAGAAGGCAATCACTTTGAGACCTTTCAGAGGAAAATTCTCAGAAAACAAGCTTGCAACCAAAGGCTAAAGAAAGCCTGTGCTTCATCAAAACATAACAAGCCTTTCAAAGAACGACAAATCTTATTACCCGAGGAGCGTGATGACTGGAATCAGCCTTTAAAAGTGCAGACTGTATTAATGCAATATAAAACAGCCATTGAATTGCATTTAATCACACCTTTCTCTTCCGGCTGTCATCCTGCCATTATTCAACCCATTGTGCTAGTGTGTGTAGCATGTGCGCGACTCTTTGGCTGTCATATATTTTTTTCTGCATCAATGTCAGTACAGCACATCTTTCTGTGCATAAATAATCTATGTGTCTTTCAGCGTTGGTGAAGTTAATAGAACCGGGGCCATCATTAGCTGTGTCTCAAGCTTCTGCACTAAAGCCGTTAAGTGCAGCTGTCAGTGAGAGTGCGTTATGTTCAGAATGCTTTACCTGCGCTGTTGACTACTCAACAATCTACACAGTATGTGCAGGGTGTTTGAGATGCATTTGCCGGTCTATCCTTGACATTATGTGTCTCTCATTTTTAATTAGACAAACATGCTTTGACGGTTAGCAGAGCACTTGCTTCCTGTTTCTTACAGTTTGCCTCTCAAGGTTTGTCTTACTCTGCTTCTTCCTTTTCTTGACTAAAAACTTTTTTTCCAAGGAAAATTCACGAAGGGCTTCCACATGATTTCAGTAAACACACGCAATCCAATTTAGCTCGGTGCATTGAGCGAAATGCAAAATGATGTAACCATTTTATGTTATTTAAGTCATTTTGACATTTTTTTTTTTTTGTACAGACACACCTCCTTTCCATGTAAATTCATCTTATTATAGATTAGAAAATTAGATCTGACTGCTCAAGTGTTCATTCTCAAACAAGTCTTTATGAATGAGTCAATGAGGCATTCACTCAACCTATTCATTCAAACCTCTTGATTCATTCAGAGACCATAACTGTGTCCCAAAGTTAAGTTCACAGACTCCAAAGTGTAAGACGGTCCGCTCTCACAGGATTTCCTAATTCTGCCACCAAGTGTTCCCGATTACCGCTCCTGTCGCGTAGCATCCTCTCATTGCTCATTATTGTTTTTATGTTTTATATCACATTGGAGGAGATGGCGGTGCCAGTGAAGTACCTCAAGCTTAGCCAAGACTGAGGCCAATTAAATGGTTTTGCTGCTTCCTTAGTTGCTGGATTACAACTTTAAATGCAGGTATTGGCTTGGAACTTACTTGAATAATGTAATCATACATTTGAAAAACTACAAAATATACACATACACACAGCAGTTTAAATGCTGACTGATATCTTACAAAGGTGCAATTGTATATAGTTTATTTTCTTGACCATTGTGATCATATGTAGACAGGTTTGCAAAAATAAAACTGAGTAAAAAAAAAAAAAAAAAAAAAAAAAAAAAGAGCATTGTACAGCTCAATGTTCAGCGGCAGCTATCACAGCTGAAGAGCTCTCTGTATGACCGGTCCATGTCTTTCAGATGCAGCCTTTGAAACTGTTTTTTTTTTTCTTTTTTTCTGACATAAATGTTGTTAGTTTGATTTTCAAAATAATTAGTGATGAGGTGCCACATTTCAATCCCTAATGTTTATTTTGTGTCTGGCCGGTGGTACATCTTACAGAGTGGTCTCCAGAGTGTTTGACATGCCTCGTTCCACGAGTCACTGAGGAGGAGCGACCATTCACCTAGAGATTCACCTCCTGAAGACCCAAGAACACATGGAGGAATTTATGTTTTATTTATTTTTAGTAAAACTAAGCTATGTGGTAAATATTTGTAAAAAATAAATAAATAAACAAATAAAACTTTCAGTAATTTATAGAACAATTTTTTTTAATGTGTAAAAAAATATTTACACGACAAAAAGAAGAATGTTTGGTGAAAAAATAAGCTGCATTAAAAAAAAATTAACAATGTACTGTACATAATTACTTCTCTTTTATTTACAGATGTGAATATGCAAAAATGTAAAGAAAATGTAAAGAAAGTACTCAGGCTTACAAATGGATTACACTACAAAAAAAATGAATAATGTATTAATTTAATTTTTAACTTACAACACAAAAATAAATTACAGAAATTAGGTTGTTTCATTGACAATGTGACATTTAAAAAAAGATATGGAAAAACTGTAATGTACCCATATTTTTCCACTGCTTTCTCTTGCCTAATAGGGAATGGCTAATAAATAATGTATTTTCTAAGCATTCTCTCAAGAAGAGAAAACAGTCTCTCCATTCTTTCCCTGCTCTCCTGTGCTCTTCTCTCCTCTCTCTCTCTCTGGAGTTTTGATGTCCTCCCTGAGCAGCTCCACCAGCTTCACTCACTCCCTCCCTTACCTGTCCCAGGACACTTGCAATCCTAAGGCCGAGCAAATAAACTATGCCTGTTCACAACAACGGCAAAATGAATTTCAGCAAAAAATATGTGTATTAACTTGCTTACTACTTGCTTACTTTGTATTTTTTAAGTCTTTCCCCAGCAGGCTAATTTTCTCCAGAATAGTACTAAAACAAGAGAAAATGGAAACACTTAAATATAAAGATAGGTTTGCTATCTTTACATTAATAAATATGACACAGAACATGCATACAAAATAATGAAGTACTAAAGTTTAGTTAAAACATTTGTAGACGTATCTTGAATGATAGTACTACAAAAACACAACAAAGGGAAAGACTATTGTCTCATATAGTGGTTGTCTTATTGTTTGTGGGCTTTGTGTTAAAAAAAAATGGCCTTTAAGACTTTCACTAATGAAAACACAATACTTACATTTCAATGATAATTCCCCCACAGAACTCTCACCCGCCGTGTTCTTTGAATATAAACACCATTGTCATCTGTCCACAGGTGCTTTTTCATGGAGTCAGTGAATCATTCACTCAACCAATTTCCCCAAAAACTTCTTATTCATTAAATATTACTATTGCTGCCATATTCTGTAGTGGCGAGCGTGATTTCACCAAGTATAACATGTTCCTGGAACAACATTCCAATCAACCAATCAGTATTGAGATATAACTTTTCAGGAAATATCTGTTTTAAGCCCCTTTCACACTGCATGCTTGACCCGGAAAATTGCCGGAACATTGCCAGGTTGCCTTCTGTGTGAACGCAAACACATTCCGGGATTGATTCCAGGAGTGATCCCGGGTTGGGGACCTAGTAACATTGCCGGGTTCAGTCCCGGAATGAGCGCTGTGTGAACAAAAGCCAGATCTAATGCAGTAAAGAGTGTGTTGTAGTGATGACACACGTTATCGCGTGACTCTTTCAGCAGGTGTTTTGAAGGCAGATCAACGTTCGTGACGAAATAAATATGTGCAAACTGTAATGAAGTAGAGATCAGTTAGTTCCTCACTATCTGCGCTGAAGCTGAGATCGTTCGCAAGCTTCAGTGGAAGTTAACCTGCCTAGCGTTTTCAGCCTGATGTTACGGGACCTTTACGGGTTTGTATGTGAATTCACATATTCCGGGTAATCACTGGCAGTGTGAAAAGGGCAAAATCTAGCGACCCGGGAACAATTGCCAAGACACATTACCTGTGTATTTTCCCAAATCGCAGTGTGATAGGGGCTTACAATCAGGGTTATGTGCTTCTACACCATTGTTAATCAGTTATCAATTCCCACTGATTTCAGGAATAAATTATTGGTAAGGTTAGGTTTAGGGGTAAGGATTGGGTAAAGTCTACATTTTTTGGAAAATTATGTTGATCAAGGATCATCAGAAGATGTTGATCCAGTAACATGTCTTACTTGACAAAAACAAGGCATAAATAGTAAATGCATATGCTAGAAAATCGCTTCTAATTTAACCTGTTACTTTCATTCTTGAATTGATCTTAATGAGTCTTGATGAGTGAGTCATGAGTCATTGAATCATCCGGTCAGCAGATTCGTTCGCAACCCCAGATTCATTCAGGAATGAAACACCACGAATGGGGTTTCTCAGAGAAGTACAAGTGATTGAAAGTGAATTCGTAAAGGTAAAATACACTGATCATATTGAGTCTAAAATGCAAGTTTAAGCAACTTTCTTGTTTATTTAATTGCTTTCTATATGCAATGTCAATCTCACAATCATGCAGTTGTTTTGTTGTGTGATTTTGTTCATATCGCTGAGAAATGAAATACTTTATCAACAGGAGCAGTTCATTGTTAGTGAATCCCCCTCTAAATGTACTCATTTGAAGCCCTGCAGTATCACGGCACATTTTAAACTGCATTAAACTACCATTTCATATTCAAAAGGTCAGCAATGCATTTGCCTTAGCTCTCATGGCCTTCCCCAAGGGTCTGTTGAATAACGCCTTGCACCAATATAACTGTATGAACTGCAGGCAACATAAGAGAGTTCAGAGGAGCATAAATCATTGTGGCCGTATGGTCGTCTAATAGAGCAGATAAGATCAGCGTGTGTATTAATGCAAGACTAATTACCTGACTGAGGACATTACTGAAGCTGTTCTGCAGGTAAGCCATGCATGCTCAGGAGGTCAGTGCCTCTGCTAAAGTCTTTATCTGGTGCTGTTATGGCTCTCATGAGGTTAGACTTACTCTTACTTGTCGTCTGTAGCATTAGCCAGATGTGCTGTGTCTTGTTTAATGACGCCACTGTAATAAGTACAGGGCTTGCTGGATATGTAAGCCAGTGGATCTTAGCTATCGGGTTGTGACCCGACATTGGGTTGCAGGCAACGTAAAAAAAATAAAAATAAAATAATAATAATAATAATAATTGTTACTCGACACTAATTAAATGTTAGGCTTGTAGGCTGGTGTTTGTGTTTAAATCTCATTATGCAATGGTAAATGCACATAATAAAATCCAACTACCCATATAGTCATGGCCAAATAAAAATCATCTATTTTCACTGTGTTTTTCAACTAAAACTATGTCAAGGTACAAAATTAGGGGTAGCTTTTTATATTTTATTGATGCTAAAAGCTGTGCATTCAATAATAAAAAATAACAAAAAAAAATCTATAGTATTGCATCAAATATCATGTGCCAGTTCTAGAAATCTAGAATTTATACTTGGGGAAAATCAAGACTAAGACTACGTTTCTTGACCAAATAGATTACAAATTACTCTGCTAAAAGAGAAAACAAAAACAATGAACTCAGCATAATTTGGTTTGTTTGTCTTAGTTTACTTGTCGTCATCAATCTGGGGTGCGTTTCCCAAAATCATAGTTGCAAACTAAGTTGGTTGGGAATTTTCCCATTGCCAACCAACTAAGTTGCTAACAGGTTAGCAACTATATGGTTTTGGGAAACACAACCCTGGTCTGAAAAAGTTTGTGTTTAGCTGGTTGTTCAGATGGTATCCATGCCTGACTAGCTGATAAGTGTTCAAAACCCCTATTATAAACAGTAAACAGTTTTATATATGAGTTGCTGTTTGATATCCAATAAATGTAAAGTCCTGCATATGTAAAGTCATGATGCAAAACCAGTTGAAAACACTATTTGGTTTCTAGCTGGTTGTACATCAAATATACAATTTTTAATCATGAATAGCAGTTTAGTAAGTGGATTGCACATGGTTTAGGCGAAGTGATGAAATATGTGTGATTGTTTGTGTGGATCTGACATGTGTAAGCAATTGATTTGTAAACATGGGTGTTTGGCCCTGCACAGTATATGTGTTCAACATATTAACAGCCTGACTGCCGAGTTGTCTGCCCTGCAAGCCTGTCCAAAACTACTGCAGTGCCCCCGTCTGGCCATTCTTTTTAAAACACACATACACACACATAAGCACTGTGATCATAAACGTTCAGCTCTGACATTTGAGTTGGCTGTCAACGCATGAAAAAGCCCTCGGCTTTTCATTAGAAAACCACTTTGTTCATCTCAGTGTCATTTTCATATCACAAGATTCACTCCATCCTGAACTTCAAGATTTCAGAGAGGGACGTTCCTTATCTCAGCGCCACCCCACCCCCCTCACCCCCCTATCTTTGCAACTATCTATCAATCAATCACTCTTTCGATCTCCCTCGCTTTCTCTATTCAATTGCCAAGACATTTTAAAGCCACAACGGGAATAATTGTTCTCTTCTGTGGTCATTGTGTGAAGGCGCTGGACCAGAGCGGAACCTCTGCTCTACCCACTTACTACAAAACCTGCCCTCCGCTCCCCTGCTTTCCCTTTTGGTGTGGGCATTCATGGAAGATCGGAGCAGAGGGGGGGCTACATAAGAGGTAGCGTATCAGTCCACGGCCTCTTATTTACCCCCGTCAATCTCCTGGCAGGGGGATAGTGCTGCGGATCTATTGATCACAACTCAGTGGAGCAGTAATCCTGCAGACTTGATTGATTCCGACTGTTGTGTAGGCCTCAGTGCTCAGCCCAATCCTCAATGCTTCTGTTCTAGCTCTTATGCAGCATTGATATGCATGACAGTAGGCAGAAGCTGGGGCAGGAAGAAGAGGAGGGTATTAAGTGAGTATACAGGGCTTGAGAGTTGGCTGAGGTGAGGCCGGGCTTTAGCGCTGAAAGAGTTTCTCAACAGACGTGGCATCTGACTAGTGCTGCTCTGATGCTCCCCTGTCAGCTTTTACTGCAACTTTTGAGTCTTCCAGACTTGATTTTTAAGAATAAATAAAGTTGGACTTTTTCTTCTTCTATTTTGTTATGCTGCTGTTATACCATTGCATTAGATATGAATTGTACATTACCTGAATTCACGTTTTTTTAAAGAGTAATTTAAGTTTCTGTTATTTTAATAAGAGGTGCTCTCTAATAATGGGAAAAGAGACATATTAATATGAATGGGAAGCTTCACAAGATAGATGTGGCGTGAGCACCATGACTCAATATATGTGAGAAAATGCACACAAGCCCCTAAGTCACAACTCCAGAAAGTTGTTGTTTTCCTTGGAATTTCTGAATATGTGCCATGCTTTTTAATCTCATTATTAAAAGGTAAACAATAGTGTTGGGATTTAATTGAGAATGCCTTTTAAATTGCAATTCAGTTAATCAATATAAATACAATTTTAACTATTGTGAAACACAGTGCAGAATGTAAAAAATGTAAAGGCTTGATTTAGGTTCAGAAAAGTTAACTAAATGCTTTTACAGTGTAAAATAGGTATATATTCTAAGAATGATCTACCTATTAAGATGTTATCATTACCAAAAACATTAGATATAGTACATAATAGTTATTTTAATAATTTAATGTGGTAGACCATAATAGTTAAATTGAACACTTAATTTTCCAGAATACTTTAAATATACCCTCAACTTCTGAAAATGAATTCAGACAACATAAAAACAATAAAGGTGCTGCATATAAAGCACCTTTTTAACAATCGTTATGTGAAGATATAGTAATGACATCCGTAGCAGAGAGTGAAGTCTGAATCCCTGTTTGTGTTGTAATCTGAGCTTTTCTGTTCAGTTTTCCAGCAGTCCAGACCGAAGAGGGGTGTTTATTATTGTATGTGAACCCTTCCTTTTGAAACAGTTGGCCCTCCCCTAATTTATGAAGAGACTGCGAGAGTGACCTCCCACACCGTTACATTCTGCACACCGCTCTTTAAAGGGACAGCTCACCCAAAAATTGGTGAATTACTCACCCTCATGTTGTTCCAAACCCGTAAGACCTTTGTTCTTCTTTGGAACATACATTAGGATATTTTTGATGAAATCCGAGGGCTTTCTGACCCTCCATAGACAGCCATTTGTTTTTTTATTTTTTTCTTAACGTGTTGCATGAGGGGTGGTGGTGTCTTTCAGGTGCAATATTCTTTGTAGCAATTTCCTTGCATGTGAGGCCATTTTAAGGCAAAGCGATGATTGCAGCATGTGTTTCTTTGGAGATAACCATTACTAACAAGAACACAATGATTGGAAATGCTTCTTCCATCCTTTTAGAACAATTAGAAGAGTCTGCTCTTACAATCTAATCAGTATTATAGTGATTTTACCTGACTAGTACTCATTCACACTTTCACATGTGCTCCTGATATGATTAGTCGATTATTGTTAGCTGGTCATTTTTTGTCAGGATCAAAAAAAACTCCTTTTTTTTTGTATTCTATTTAATTTTTGTGTAAAGTTCATTTTATGACCAATGAAGCCTTTAGCAATTATTTAAAATGCATCTGATCACTATATACAATAATCTAGAAACAATATGAATTAACACCACAACAGCTTAGGCAGCCAACTTTGCTAAACACAAAATTTATGTCACTGGCAAAACTTTTGACCATGACTGTTCCTGTTTATCTGTGTTGAAGTAACGGTCATTGCAGGTCTGTCACAGTTGCCTCAGGCAGTGTTCAGCAGGGCTGTTTATTTGCATGTGTGTGTATTTATGAGTGTGTCTGGACCCTTCACAGGCCTGACAGCTGCTGGCGGTTGGTTTCAAATCCAACCTTCTCTTCAGAGCAAACTGAAAAACCAATGAACTACTTGAATATATGTTGGGTTTGGCAAGTATTTCTTTGCTTTTTCTGGTTCAGCAGTGTTCCTCGATTCACCTTCCCAGAGGTTATTTATGAACAAAGACCTAATTTCAAATAAATTCAATAATATCCTAATGGCAGACAGTAAAGCACAGACTCTCATAGACCATAAAAGGTTTTATCCAATGGTCATACAATAAGTGCATTTGCTATAGATGTTGAAGAAGCCTGTTGAGATTGCTTGATAATCATCTTCAGATACACTCTTCAGCTAACCTAAAAGGAATGATACGTTTAATTCATACAATGCTCTCAAAGAGCTAATATAGCAACATAAAATGATCCAAAGAAGAAGTCAAGTGAACAGCTGTATACATAAATAGCATCTTTAACAAAATTAACTGAAAAGAAGGCAGGAATATATGCTGTAGTATACCTCTTAATTATGGACAATGTAAAATGGTGGTAAGGACTATAAGACAGTAAGGCTATATTTAATTTTTAGCAATTTTAAGCTTTGCACTCAGGGAGTTATCTTATCATATCAACATAAAGAGGGATGCATTTTCATATAATCTTTTGGGATGTGGTAACCCACAGTACTAGTTATAGCCGCGTAGTGGTGTGGTGTTTTTAATAGTTTAGCCATGAAAATTGCAATGGGTTTTAAACTGCCACTTGAGAGTAATTAAAATTGCCTCTTTGTCTAAAATTAACTCTTTATTAAAACAGAGTGCAGTGGGCAGCTATTAACTGGATTTGTTCATGGATATCAGTTTACACCAGCATTCACTGGACTACAAATGGATGATTACCATTCAGAAGTTTGGGTTTGGTAGGACTTTTTAAAATGTTCTCTTATGTCTCTTATTCTCACCATGTTTTACTGTATCAAAAAGACACTTAAACTGAAATAATGTGAAATATTATAACAATTTAAAAGTCCTGTTTTCAATTTGAATATATTTTAAAATGTCATTTATTCTTTAATGCAAAGCTGAATTTTCAGCAGCCATTACTCTAGTTTTCAGTGTCACATGATCCTTCAGAAATGATTCTGATATACTGATTTTGTACTCAAGAAATATTTCCTACTATAATCAGTGTTAAAAAACAGACATGCTGCTTAATATATTTGTGGAAATCGTGATACTTTTTTAGCACTCATTGAAAGTTTAAAAGAACAGAGTTTAGTTAAAATTCTTGAAATGTTTTGTTAAAATTGTCACTTTTGATCAATTTAATTCATCATTGCAGAATAAAAGTTTTAATTTATTTTATTTACTTACTTTCCACAAACTTTTGAACATTAGTGTATATGCATTGGATCATATCAAGTTATATAGAATGTGAAGTGTTTAATTTTTGTCAGAGATTGACGTCACGTTGCTCAAGCACCCAGAGCAATGTTGAAAGCGCCACAGGCCCTGTCCCAAATAATGCTCTAGATGTGGACTTGCAGTCCCATGGTCTTTGTTTGCACACATCTGTGAAGTCCACCGGACAGTCGGGTGTCCCATTTGTCATTTTAGTTTTCATAAGAGAGCTCATAAGCCTCTATGCACTCTCACTGGTGCATACCTAACAGTGGACTCTTGCCTAGCAGTCAGTGCGGCAAAAATAAGGCTGAGGTGCCAGTTGGGACAGAGCAATGGAGCCAGAGTGTGGTTTACTTCTTGTTTCTCTCTGCACATTAAGCTAGGACGATGTTTTAGCACTGAAAACACACTTCACCTTTGAATAAATGAATGACAGCCTAATAATTTCCCCTCTCTCTTCCATTGGTCTTCAATGTTAATTCAGGTGATTGGTTAAAAAGCTTGCTGCCATTAAGCTCATACCCTTTGTTCGTTTACAAAATTGCACCCAGATGGATGAGCAGCAGCAGCTGAATAGTTTATGGTGGAAAGAAGCTAAAGGTGTAGAGTCCCCTTCGCTCCCTCTACTGCAGATGTGGACTCTGTTACCAGCTGATTTATTTGAGCTTGACATCTGGTGCATTAGCATAGGGTTAATACAGTCCTGTTAAAGAAGAGGAACACATTCCCCTGTGGCCTGCAGACCACATCTACAATGCAAACACCAAATCTGGATGGGATTCTTCTGGTTTTAATACAGTGCTGAGGGGAAATGTAGTGATGGACTTTTGGAGTATACACTTTAGAAGAGTTGGTGATACATGAAAGACTGTGAGACATTGTCTGTCTCTTTGTTAAGCCATATTCATACCCGAAGACTGGAGTAATTCTGAAGAAAATTCAGCTTTGCAATCATAGGAATACATTACATTTTAAAGTGTATTTAAATAGAAAACAGTTTTTATTATTATCCACCTATTATCCTTTTAGTATTATCCCTCTACTGTTTTTAGTAAAACAGTATTTTAAGTATGGAATAATTGACGACAGGACATAGAATTCTTATAAATTAATGCATACCTGAGGTGCATTAGTCAATTATTCCATTTATACTATGATTACCACACTTCAAAACATTGATCAGATTATATATTTCAAGGCATTTGTCCGGAATTTCTAATTAAAATGCTACTATAAGTAGGATTAATTTCTTGTGCATCTCATCCAATGCCTCCGTTGCTAATTCCAAAACATAATTTTAAACCTAGTAAGGGGCCTTTTACATAGAATGCGTTTTTCCATTCCAATGCTTTACTTTTCCATATTTTTTTTTAAATAAACACATGTTTTACGGGGCATGACCGTTACGCACATGTCTCGCATCTTTTTGCAAAAGAATTTAAACTTTTACATGCAGCTCTGCTCATTATTGTTAGTTCCAAAGGAGTGGACCAATCAGAAAAACTTGGAGGCGGGGCAAACATTGCCGTTTACAGTAGAAAGTTGGCATCACGTCTCAAAAGCAGGCCCTATCAGACAGAACACTTTTTTTTTCTTTGCACCTTTTTTTAATTGTTTTCTGTTGGCAGTGACCGTTTTTTCGTGGTGTTTATGTTTTTACTAACTTAGAACGTTCATCAGACAATCAGATTCAAGCAATCAATGGCCCTCTACTATGAATTTAAATAATATTTCACAATGTTACTTTTCTGTATTTTGAATAAATAAATGCAACCTTGGTGAGCACATGAAAGTTTCAAAAACTTATTTTTAAATCTTAAGGATGTTTAACACTTAAATGGTAGTGTATGTTCTGGTATCCCATCAAACGTCAAAAACAATCCAAAAAGTCTGATGATAACTGCTCAGAACGAGCACTGTTGTAATGCCATCAGATATGAATCTCTCCTTAATTATACACTGTTAAAATTATGTTATACATTAATAGATCATAATCATTTCAGTGGGTTTCTAGATGGCCTTCCAGACAACAGATGCTCCATCTTAGTAAAAACTACAGTACATAGATCCAAATGTGTACATGGCATCACAGGTGTCCTGTGTTAATAACCGTAACTCAAATGATGTTTAGAAAAACGAATCCCATCCGAATAGAGTTTTTAATTCTCCTTTGCTCTCTACTGTTGTGCTTTTAATGGTTTTCTAGCTCCCTGTGTCTCTCTGTCTGTCTTGTCACTGGTTGGCATGATCATACAGTCGCCTCACCGGGAGGGTGCTTTGTTTCTTTGCTGTGTGGTTCCCAGGCTGAGTATAGGCAGAGCAGCACTGTCTTTTTTAAATGGGAGCAGCGAACCCCCGTCCGTGCTTATCTGCTCTCTCGCAGCAGCGCGGTGGCAGGGAGCTTCTGGCTCATTAGAGCAGCAGGCAGCATATCCCACACTGCCTGCGCGGCTCTCACTCATATGTCATCACTGCCAAAGGCCCGCAGCTGCCATAGTCAAAGAGCTGAGACGAAACTGTGGATGACGTAATGTCAACAGCTTTTGTTGGTCAAAAAAATGGTGGATGGACTTGAGTTGAGCAAGTTTTTCATTTGATTGAGAATGACTGATGTAGTCTTCATTCTTATCTTTCTTGAATGATTCATATAAAATTCATTTTGTCAATGTTACTTGCTAAGCAAATTTTCTATTTTGTGTAAATTCTATTCATTATAACTTTTATTCTTGAGTTTTGTGATTTAAAGAATGTGAAAAAATAAATAAATATGTATATATTATATATATATATATATATATAAAGTGCTATGAAAAGTCAGAATAGAATGATGGACCCTTTTAGACTTTTTTAATTTAGTTTTTAATCATTAGAATTTAATTTACAGTCTAACAATTAAAGTGTTGATATTAATCAAGTTTATATAAATTAATGGCTATTTTCCCAAGACATATGTAAGAAAACCCATTCAGTGTTTGGAAAAAAAATCATGCTTTGGTAATTCAGAACTAGTCTTTAACTCTAAATTACAAGATGTTAAGTCATAATTATGAGATAAAGTAAAAGTTTTCACGAAAAAAACTGAATAATTATGACTAGGGCCGGGACTTTAACGCGTTAATTGAGATTAATTAATTACACAAAAAATAACGCGTTAACTAAGATTAATTAATTACAGAAAAAAAATTCCCGCATTTTTAATAACGGATTTTTGCACCGCGGAACGTTTCTCACTGGATGAGTTTCGGGGACCGATTATACTGGAGCACCAACTAGCGTTCGCACATCACCGCCAGGGGGCAAGGAACTCGACCGGAAGTTGAAGTCGGGTGGGGGCTGCCATCTTTTAGCAGAACTTCACTTGCGTTAGCATTCCCATTGACTCCCATTCATTTTGGCGTCACTTTTACAGTGAATAACTTTACATCTGAGGCGTTTAAAGACTCTGATTGTCCATTATTTATTTCTAAAGATACACGACAATGTATAAAGGGCTCCATTACCTTCTATGTTACATTATGGCCCCGTATAAACCGTTTTTGTAAAAAATAGGCTAACGATTGCGTCATAACCACTCGTCTCTCTGTCGCATTACCGTACAGACAGGAGGAGAAGCTCGCAGGCAATTAACTTAATATGGCGTACTGGCGTTACATTTTAAAATACTATACAAAATAATTAATCAGAATACTTACTCGTGCTCACTCACGACAAAGAACTCCCCGCTCAAGCTCGCCGTCTCTGCAAGATTAACTATGGCAGTTTGCACGCACAGCCACTTAGAAGATTTACATCTGGCAGACAGGTTGCTGACGTCGTCAAGCTTCGTTTGAGTCTGCGCGTCAGAAACGGAAGTGCTAAAAAACGCTAAAAATGGGCTTCACTTGTCTCAATTGAGTTCCAATGGGGTCGCTGTGTCCATTTCTTTTACTGTCTATGATCACCGCAGCACACATCGAGCCTCAAGTATCATCTCAACGCAAAACATATAGCAGCTAGCGTGGACTTTACACTTTATGTGGAACTATGTATTATTTTGTTGGTGCAACTGGCAGTTTATGTTAAACTCTTTATTGTTTTGGCCAAGGTTATTGAGAGTTGGACTTAGTATGTTATGGCCTCTGAAGCAACAGAGAGATGTTTTCTAATAGTCAGTGTTTCCAATGTTCTGAATGTAATTGACAGTATTGTGTTTTACTTAAAAAACACTTTACAGAAGGTTCCAGCACCTATAAGCTTCCTGAATTTCTGAAATGTACTATTTTTAAATTGTTTCTAAATATGCTATTGCTACACTTAATGGCAAAAATTGCACTGGTCTGCTAGACTTGGTTGAACAAAAATAAACAATATTTTGTTGCTTAAGCTTATGTATTCAGTCATTATTCAATGGTATACTATAAATCCATGTGAAAAAAAAAACTTCTCACTGTTCTCAGGTCAAATATTTATATGCGATTAAAATGCGATTAATTTAGATTAATTAATTACAAAGCCTCTAATTAATTAGATTAGTTTTTTTAATCGAGTCCCGGCCCTAATTATGACATTATGACATCAAATTGGAATTATGACAAAAATAATGGCAAGTCATCAAAATTGACAAAAAGTCAACATTATAACAAAAAAAAAAAACTATTGTGACTTTTTATTTCATAATTGACATTTTTTTATCTTACTTACGACTTTGTTTGTCCTAATTTTACATTTTAAATCATAATTGACTTTAAATTACAATTTACAAACCAAAACTTTTTTCTTATGGGCTTCAATATATATACATATGAAGAGTGTAGATGCAAAAGCCTCTAAATGCCATCTGAAATTTTCATCTAAAATTGGGATTTTTATCAGGCTCCTATATTTATGTTCAGTTATTTCACTTTAATAGTCTGGCAAAGGACCTGCACATTGCCATTAAAGTAAAATGACTCAACCTAAGCATAGGAGCTTGATAAAAATCCTAATTTTAGATGCAAATTTCAAATGGCATTTAGAGGCTTTTGCATCTGAACTCTTCATATATATATATATATATATATATATATATATATATATATATATATATATATACTTGGGGGAAAAAAGTTGGAAAATTGCAACAGAACATTATACACTGTACAACGATATTATAGGTTGTTTTTAGCATGTGGAATTCTTTCAAAGTATAAAAATGGCCTTGATTAGTGCAGCGTTCATCTTATAATAACACAGTACAAGCATAAATACTAACACTCAATACTAGAGACTGATCTGCTACATAGCCCACTAACTCTTATTGTCACTTAGGGGATACACACAGAACCACAATTTCACTGTGGAGGGAAAAAGCAAGCATGAAAATCGAAGTAAAACACTAATAATGCCAGTCTCACACATGTCCAATTAGCTATATGGCTTCTGCCTGTTTTGTTTGTCAATGTGTGCGTGTATGTGGTTAAAGTAATGTTTTGTAGTCTGATTGCATTCTCTGCTGCCCTAAAGAACATTCCAATTATCGCCACTGCTTTTACACAGTTGTTTTAATGCATTAGCTCTGCCCTGATTGAGGGACGCCTTGTACTGATGGATGGATTTGACCAGGCCCCTCCAGTTACTTCAGTATGAGGAATGGCACTATAGTTTGGCTGTGTGAGTATCTGTGTTTTTGTGTGCTCTGTACACCCTCTAGTGTGTCAGGTCCTGAGAGTAGGAGCAGATGTGGACAGCATGAAGGTGGATACAAGGCCATTTGGGCCTTGGGCCTGCTGGGTGGAAGTGGTCCAGAATGGCAGTGACTGTGGCTCCTCTAACCCAAACACAGCAGATTAGAAGCTGATGAGAGAGAAAAGGCTGTGGATGGGAGCCAATGGCTTGTCTCATCTCCTTAACTGTTAGAAAAGGGATTGATGGTTAGCAGGCTAATCTCTCTGTGTGTGGATGCTCCAGATAGCTGCCTCAGCTAAACACAGAAAGAGGAGAATGTATGGCCAAAGCCAGAAAATGAAAATACATGAGATCCTTTAGATGCTGGAGCCAAATTTGAGTCAGTGGGGAAAACAGTGACAATTATGGATCACAATACACTACTGTGATATTAAGTTACTCCTACTATGAATAATAATATAGACTTTGGTCATACCACCCTGCAGGGTCATATAGAATGACTGGAAAGTGGAAGAAGAGAGAGAGGAAGAACTGGGATATTAATAACCAAACCTGCATCAACACAAGCAGCGCTAAAATGTCATGGGTACATACAGTATGCTAACCGCTGTACCACAGCTTCAACAATAATTAACCATGCATGTGCAAAAGGGAGAAACATAATCATTTCTGTTTTAAATGGTGCAAATAGCTTGATATAATTGCATAACAAAAGGCTTTCTCTAAACCATTGTGAACTTGGTAAAGTCACATGCAAATTCAATTGATATAATAAATGCACAAAGATGCAGCGTGATCAGAATCTGCCAACCTGACTTTAAAGAGATCATTAACTGCCTTCCTTCATTTTGTTCTATCAGGGGCTTTTCAAGGCAAGGACACTAGAAGATGATCTTCATTCCCTTGATAGGCAACAGATGGAGAGTTTCAAGGTGGCTCCTCCCCTCTTGCAAAGGGTCATCTGATCCATTTGCAATATGAACAGTACTTTTCCAGGAACCTCTAGAAGTCTCCATGGGAAGTGTTGAAAGGAGATGCCCTTGACATGTGTGTAGTCACAGTTTTGGTACCTTAATTGTTAATGAGCTGATCTAAATCACACTCGCATCAAAAGCTCTCTAGTTTGTTTGGAAAGTTTCCACATAATGAAAGCCAGCAGATATGGGGTTTCATTTATATGCATTCATAATAATTCCAGATACAACATGCCCAAGCATCATGGCGGCAACTCCTGTGTTTTCAGCCACACCATGATCCATGGAGGTAATATGGAAATATAGACCCATGGAGATATAGATTTATGGATGACTATTATCATAACTCCATCTGAAGCACTTTGCTGAGCAGTTTAAGATTTGTACAAGCTGTTTAACAAGTCACCATAATATTAACTAAGATTATACCAAACTATATATAGTTTGACAGATTGTCTTACAACTTTCAGTTTTTCCAACTATAGCTACACTTATAGAATATATAAAAATAAAGGTGCTTAAAAGGTTCTTCACTGCGATGCAATTGCAGTACCAGTTGTGGTTCTAAGAAAATAACCATTCAGTCATCTCTTTCTTACCTTTTTATAAAATCTGAAGGACCTTCTTTCACCACAAATAACCTTTTGTGTAACAGAAAGATTCTTCAGCTCTTAAAGGTTCTTTATGGAACCATTTAGACAAAAATGTTCTTACAAACCTACACTTTTAAATGTCTCTCTCTCTCTCTCTCTCTCTCTCTCTCTCTCTCTCTCTCTCTCTCTCTCTCTCTATATATATATATATATATATATATATATATATATATATATATATATATATATATATATATATATATATATATTTAAAAATTCATTATGTTATAGTTTTTTTTTTCTCTCTCTCTCTCTAAGTGTCCTTGTCCTTTCTTGTCCTGGAAAGACTTCACAAATGCAACAGATTGCACAGCAAGTATATCTTTGATAGGTTTTATAAAGGAATAATCTTGTCATTCATTCAATTACTATTCATATTTCAGCATTGATCTGTATTAATGTGGCCATGGTTTGTGTTCTTACACCTCCAAAAAACTGAAGTGCGTCTCACTCTGCTTCGACCTTGTGGTAATTTACAGCCTTGTTAACAAGGAGTTCCTTTGCACTAAGAAGCTTTTCATTTTAAAGCAGCCACCACATTTTAATGCTGGTACCCCGCAATTATGGACAGAAAGGGCTCCCAGTTTTCCACATTATGAGCTGCATTAAAGCAGAATCAGCTGGGCTTCTGCTGCCAGCTCTATTTTGAGGGCTGGTTTTTCGTGATCAAATCTGAGTTGGCTGACTGCCTCTTTCTTTTCAGCTCATTCTGTGAGCATTACACCATTACAACTGTCAATCATTTTCCAGCATAAAAGGCTTCATTTGAAAGGCTCAATGAAAATCTCATATCTTACATGAAACAGCCTTGATTTATGTCTTTCCTTTGCTCGCCCTGAGAGGCGTAACGGTCCTGCGTGGCTCAGATATAACCTTTCAACATGCAGGCAGAGACACAGGAAATTTGTATGTTGTTTTTTTCAGTCTCATGTTTTTTCTCTGTCAATATCTGCCAACAGCAGGTGGGAGGAACAAACTGCAAAAAAAAAGGTCCGAAATGGTGCAAAGTGCAAGACTCAAAATTGTAAGGGATGAAGGGTTTTATGTGTTTTTACCCAGAGTGCCTCACAGACACGCCCACTCTAACCATTCTCAGAATTGAGGGGGTTTAAGTGAGGCTGAGATGGGAAGAAAGAGAAAAAATTGCAGGAACTTAAATCCTCAAAGGCCACCTCAAATGCAGCTACTTCTATTTTTACTTTTACTTGACTTTATCTTTATCAATTGTGCTTTTATTTCTCATAAAATTACTTTATATCTCAAATGATGACTTAAGGACAGTGTGATCTTTATGCCTACAATGTGACTTTATATCATACTACATCTCAGTGTGACCTTATTTAAATATAAAATATTATGCAGTTGACCCATACACATGTTGTGTGCATATATTAATTTACATATATGAAAAATATTTTAATGTGATGGAAAAGCATAAATGCATATTAGCATATATTCAAAATTATAAGGCAAATATTATAAGGCAAAAAGTGGAACAAATTCCTATATTAACATGTATATCTACAACATACAAATAAGTATGTTTATAAATGTATAATGCATATATCGGACATATACTGTATATGTCATGTACATGTATGTCCATCCTAAAAAAAAATGTCAATAAATGTTGAAATTACTGTATTACTGTAAATACTACAATGAAGTTGTGTAAATGAAATGTATATTGTTGACATATGGTTGCTATGTATATAAAAGCATATAAAATCATCATACAGGTATTAACATCAAAAATACATATGCTAATTTAATAGGGGGGTTTTAAATGTGTTATAAACTTATATCTAGCCAAATAATGCATGTATGTGAAAATTTGATCATCTTATTTACTAAATATAACAATATCACAATATCATATAGGGCAAAATAAGTCAAATATAAAATTTCCTTACGAGGAGATATAACATCCCATAGCGTTACTTTATTTAGATTTATATCTCAGAATTTCAACTATTTATTTATTTATGACTAAAACAATTTAATAATTTTCTTTGATATTAAAGATCAGCTATATATTTTAAAGCTAAGTACAGAATACAGTAATTGAGTACAGTACACTGAAACATTTAATGTGACGCGATCATTCAGAGGCCTGATGTTCAACATGTAATTATGAGGCCATTTGACTGAGGGAAGACACTGTATTGGGTCTGAAGCGTGAAGATACATTTCTTGTTTATTTCCAGTACAATTCTCTGGTGTGTTTTTAGCTGAAAATGTAGCCACAGTTGTTGCCTGAATATTGTCACTCCCTATGTTCAGCTACGGTCTGTAGTCATTAAATTAACCCTCAGCAGCTCTCTACTCGCATTAATGCTGGAAGTAATGGTGAGGGGGAATCAGGTTTGGGTCTAGAGAAAAAATGATCCCCCAAAAGCCCAGGGCCATCTCCACCCCTGATGTGAGGGGAGTGGTCCAGGCTTGTTTTGGCAAGCTGACTCTCTTGCATGCTGCTGACAGGGAAGAAGAAATTCAGCTTCTCAGGTCTGTGCCAGGCAATGGAGGCCAACAACCAAACAGCTGTGATGCTCCTTTCAGAAGTCCAGACTCTACAGCCAGACTGCATGTTCAAATCATGGCCCTGTTTCCCAGTAGCACCAGGTGCACCTAGAAAAGTCCTCTTGAAGGACATGGAAAGTGTGTAAGAGTTGAGAGTTAAAGTCCCTGTTTTTAAAGAAGTTGTAAACCAAACCAAATATTTTATAATGAATATGATTAAGCATTCTTTTTAGATTTCTCTAATGTTTGAGGTTTTAAATTAAGGCTGCATCAGATTTTGGTTACCAGCCACACACTGAAAGGATTCAAAAGATTTTAGTCTGTAACACATTAAAGTAATGTTACATCTATAGAGACAAATCCTGATAGGTCTGGTTTAGATTTTTATTTTAGTTCTGCAACTTAAGTAAATGTAAACATGTAAAATGTATCTATGTACAGTAAGTTTATGTAAAAAATATTTGGCAGTATTTTATTACATAGGTAATTGTTTAAATAATTTGTTTATTTGTTAACAAAATCATGTTCACCAATTATTTGTTTGATCCATATTTACATTTATATAGACACAACAGAAAATACTTCTTGGGATGCATTTGTTAAATTGATAAAATTGATAGAAAATACCTCAATTGTTTCAAAATAATTTTTTATTCATCAAAGTATATCAAAAATATCCCAGGATTTAGAAGAAATTAAGCAGCACAACTGCTTTCAGCACTGAAAAAGGCATATTAAATTAATTGTAGTAATAATGGCTGATGAAATTCAGCTTTGCCATGACAGGAATAAATTATATTTTAATGTATTTTAAAATAGAAAATACATTATGACTGTTTTCATTGTATTTTTGAACAAATAAATATAGCAAAGAAAATTTGCTTATGAACAGAAGTGTATGACTCTAAAATCCCAATTTAAATCCTGATCAAACCCTCAACAACATGATCCCAGTTAAGAGGTGTAGGCTATAGCATAAAATGAACTAATTTCCTATAGAAAGGCAGAGCAATTCATCTCTCTCAGTGTAAGACTATAAGGCATAGAGAATAACATGCATACATAAACAGTATTTCCCAAGTATATCATTTATTGAACTGTTTTCAGATGGTCAATACAAACTACATTATTTAGCCAATTAGCCCAGCAGTTGAGCTCATTGCGTTTCATGGCAATTCGTCAGGCGTAAAATCATTTTGGGGGAATATTTTGTCTAAGTATGTAACAATTTATTATTCGACCTATTTGAATGTGACAAGGCTTGAACATACATTTAATTTGACAAATATGCTTGGGATTAAATATGATTTTAGAAGTCACTGGGAAATTACCCCCCAGCTGCTGTATGTATGAAGTGATTCAACCCGTCTGTGGTCAGAAAAGTGCCGTGATCTCCAAAACGCTGAGCCCACCCAATGATTTCTCTGTAAGGAATGCTTCTGTCCAAGGCTGCTAGTAATTAAGCAGCATTTATTGCAAGATTTATGCAGTGCGGTTGCTTTATTTTTAACTCTCTCAAGTTCATCCATGCACTGCTGACATGATATAACAGCCGGGTTCAGCTAAAGCTATGACTTTGCACACTGGGGTAGCTGGAGAGTAATTGAAGGGTAATGTAAAGTTTAATAAACATGCTAAGTGATCTTGAACTCCCTTTGTTCCGGTTCCAACATTAGTTCCCACATGGAACAGAGCAACCGCACAGTTATAGTATGCTCTGCATTAGATTATCATCTTTACAAGAGCCTATGGATGGCTCTGCAAAGGTTGTGCTAATGAGGCATATACACTTAATTACTTATATAAAGATCTTTAATTTGGTGTTTTAATAAGTGTTCACTCTTAAGTGTTCATGTTATGTTGTTTTACTCCACTGAACCACAGAGTTTACAAATTTCCTTTTTTAAACTGATCAAAAGAAAATCTATGAATCAGTCAACCTGTCTTTTGTTTATTAAAGATAACAGTATGCATAAGTACTTGCCCTCTTTAGGTCAATATTTAGTAAAATCCTGTTTTAACTATTACAGATATGAGTATGTGTGGATGGGTCACTATCCATTTTTCCACTGGCCTTTGCAGAACTGCTCAAAAGCTGTGCTTCTGATTATGTTGAGTGTTTGTATAATGCCAAACATGTTTAGTCTCATGTCTAAAAATGTATAAAACATACTTTACGGTGGTTTGAGAGTCTCTGAAATGCTTTCTGGCAAGCCAAAGCTGAGATGTCAAACAGTATGACATCTTGTTCACAGTGGTTTTCTTTTCACTAAACTCTCGAATAAAACTGTAATTTATAACATATTCAAAGTTGTCATTGCCCTCTAGTCTCCTGTATGGTCATTCAGTTTTTGAGGACAGCCTGCTCAAGGGTAAATCTACAGCTGTGTCATACTCTTTCAATTCATTAATTGTAGATTTAACTGTACTCTAAAGGCTATTCAATTACTTTAAATCCTTGTATCCATCTGCTGCCTTGTTTCTTCCCATTATTTTATTCACAAAGTTGTCTAGCAAGTTTTGCCCTAATATTGACTTACCCAAAGTTTGACCTTCCAGATACAGGTGCTTGTCATATAATTAGAATATCATCAAAAAGTTGATTTATTTCCATAATTCCATTCAACTTAAATTAATTCATTACACACAGACTAAATATATATTTCAAATGTGTATTTCTTTTTAATTATGTACTGTATATTACTGACAACTAAGGAAAATCCCAAATTCAGTATCTCAGAAAATTAGAATATTGTGAAAAGTTCAATATTGAAGACACCTGGTGCCACACTCTAATCAGCTAATTAACTCAAAACACCTGTAAAGGCCTTTAAATGGTCTCTCAGTCTAGTTCTGTAGGCTACACAATCATGGGGAAGACTGCTGACTTGACAGTTGTCCAAAAGATGACCACTGAAATCGTGTACAAGGAGGGCAAGACACAAAACGTCATTGCAAAAGAGGCTAGCTGTTCACAGAACACAGCTCTGTGTCCAAGCACATTAATACAGAGGCGAAGGGAAGTAAGAGATGTGGTAAAAACAAAAAGTGTTCTAACAATAGGGATAACTGCACCATGGAGAGGTTTGTGAAACAAAACCCATTCAAAAATGTGGGGGAGATTCACAAAGAGTGGTCTGCAGCTGGAGTCGGTGCTTCAAGAACCACTACACACAGACGTATGCAAGACATGGGTTTCAGCTGTCGCACTGTCAAGCCACTCTTGAACAACAGACAGCGTCAGAAGCATCTCGCTTCAAAAAGGACTGGACTGCTGCTGAGTGGTTCAAAGTTATTTTTTCTGATGAAAGTAAATTTTGCATTTATTTTGGATATCAGGGTCCCAGAGTCTGGAGGAAGAGAGGAGAGGCACACAGTCCACATTGCTTGAGGTCCAGTGTAAAGTTTCCACAGTCAGTGATGGTTTGGAGTGCCATGTCATCTGCTGGTGTTGGTCCACTGTGTTTTCTGAGGCCCAAGGTCAACGCAGCCATATACCAGGAAGTTTTAGAGCATGCTTCTTACTGTTGACCAACTTTATGGAGATGCAGATTTCATTCTCCAACAGGACTTGGCACCTGCACACAGGGTCAAAGCTTTCAATACCTGGTTTAAGGACCATGGTATCCCTGTTCTTAATTGGCCAGCAAACTCGCCTGACCTTAACCCCATAGAAAATCTATGGGGTATTGTGAAGAGGAAGATGCGATATGCCAGACCCAAGAATGCAGAAGAGCTGAAGGCCACTATCAGAGCAGCCTGGGCTCAAATAACACCTGAGCAGTGCCACAGATTGATCGACTCCATGCCACGCCGCATTGCTGCAGTAATTCAGGCAAAAGGAGCCCCAACTAAGTACTGAGTGCTGTACTTGCTCATACTTTTCATGTTCATACTTTTCAGTTGGCCAAGATTTCTAAAAAACCTCTTCTTTGTATTGGTCTTAAACAATATTCTAATTTGGGATTTTCCTTAGTTGTCAGTTATAATCATCAAAATTAAAAGAAATAAACATTTGAAATATATCAGTCTGTGTGTAATGAATGAATGTTATATACAAATTTCACTTTTTGAATGGAATTATTGAAATAAAATAAACTTTTTGATGATTATATGACCAGCACCTGTATGTGCGTATATTTATACTACAATCACATGAAACTTTGATTACACACAGATGATCTTCCTTTAACTGAATACTGTATAAAACCAATTAGGTGGACCAGTGGTAATTTTAAGTGTGTCAGGGAACTGAATAAATTATTTTTAATTTCTATGTCAGTAATTTCAGATCACTTTATATGGACAAACAATTCCACCTAAAAATACAAAAAAAAAAAAAAAGGTATTTTTTATATGTGTGTATATTGTTTACATACATGCTTCCTTAAAATGCTTTGGTCAGTTTGAAAATAATTTATGCAATTTTATTTTGTTTATTTCAAAGAATTAAATGAGTGGTTTGTTGTCTATCCTTTTATTCTTCAACTGGTTGAGATTGATATGGGATTTAGAAAGTAATTAGTAGTAAGTTATTTAATATTATCAGAGGTGGGTAGTAACGAGTTACATTTACTTCGTTACATTTACTTGAGTAATTTTTCGTGGTAACTAATACTTTTCGGAGTATATTTAAAGATGGGTACTTTATACTCTAACTTGAGTAAATTTTTGGGGAAAAATCTGTACTTTTACTTCGTTACTGTTGGCGACGCCCCTTTCGTTACTTTATCTTCATGCAATAAATGTTATAAATGCTTCAGTTTATTCCAAACGCGCCGTCTACTTTTCTCTGGGCAATGAGCGATGCCCATTCGCGAATGATTCATTCTTTTGAGTCAATTCTGTTCAAAGGCTTGATGAAACCAATTGGCAAGCGGGTGAATTGGTTGGTGAATCAGTTTGAATGAGTCGTTCAGTTCCCTGCCGCACGCGCTGAGCGTCTGAAGCGATTCACTCAGAGTTGTAACGTTTAACATCAGCAGCGTTGAAAACGGGCTATGGAACTGCACTGAATTGAAAGCAAATCTGCAAAAGCCATTATTTGCTTGCGATGGAGATCCTTATTAGATGAACGCGTGTGCTGTCTACTGTTTATCAGGTAATAACTTGGGCTACATTCGATTACAGTACACGATACCACTGTTACATTAGTTTGTTGTACGTGTGTTGCTTATAACAGAGGGGATTCAAGTTGAATGCATCTTCCAAAAGACAAAAAATAGCCGATTAAGATTTTATTAATTTGAATACAATCACACCGATACGAGTATGTTCAGCGAGTCATATCATCAGCCGCTAAATTCAGATCTGTGATCGCTTGCTGGTGCTGAGCCAGAGACAGACGCGTTTTTACAGCGCTGCACATTAACCAATCACACACGGTTCTGTTGAGCTTTTGAATGCAATGGCCAATCAGAGGTGTTCCGATGAGTCATCGCTGAAATGTCGGTGCTTCTTTCACTCGCTCACTGACTGAATACCTCTTCCTGGCTAATTCTCTCGTCAGAAACAACAAAGTGCAGATGTGTGTACGAATCTATAATTAAGATATTGATTTCACAGTGTTAACAGTTTCAGTGATTTTAATGGGAGTTTCTGAGAGTGATTGAACTCTAGACTGTCAGTGAAAATGATCTTTAATAATGTAAATGTTATTTGCTCTCTTTCTGAACAATGAAAGATTAGTAGCAATATTTATATCACATTAACTTTCAATGTTAAATTCACATTTAATATAAAGTCAGTTGTATTAAAAATATGTTATGGCATGACATCTCTGTTACTTAAGTAAACAGACAGGGTTTTATAATAAATTACATAAATTGGAGTAAAGGCTGATGAAATATATACATTTATACACACACACACACACACACACACACACACATACATTACATACATTTTATCTATATATCTAAATAAAAATAGGCTCCGTATATATGACCCAAAGTAACTAGTAACTAACTACTTGAGTAGATTTTTTATCCGATACTCTTTTACTCTTACTCAAGTAACTATTCAAGACTAGTACTTTTACTTTTACTTGAGTAAATATTTCTAGAATTACTTTTACTTTTACTTGAGTAAAGTTTTTGGGTACTCTACCCACCTCTGAATATTATTAGAGAGAGAGTAATTACTACAGTAATCCAATTGCACTGTAGAATAAGACTTTTTAGAGTAACTTATTCAACACACAATTATTATATTATATCATATTAAATTATATTATATTATATTATATTATATTATATTATATTATATTATATTATATTATATTATATTATATTATATATGAAAATTAAATTCCAAAAAAACAGTAGGTCCATTATGATTCAGTTCTGTGTGAAGAAAAAAATAACTCCAAGGGGATTTTTACTGTATATTTACTGCATCAGTGTTCCAACCTAAACCAGTTCTCTAATTTTATTGAATTATTATCAAATATTAAATAACACACTCAAATTAATTTTAAAATGGGGAAACAGTGAAAAGTGCAAATACTTCTAAAATACATTTAACATATTAAAATATATAATAAACTATACAGACCTGGTCATCTATTTTATATATTTTTTAATTTTATTATCTCTAACCCCATTGTTGAATCTAACAAGTCTGTGAAGCTGCAGGGTGCTTCTCCAGTCAACAGCATCTAGTCCCGCTCCACTGTGAGTGACTCACATCATCAATCAGTCCATAGACGGCTAATGAAATATCCAGCGGAGGGTGGAGAAGGTTTGCCTTCTTGTAACGCAGAGCCTCAGGACAAATGAAAGGAAAACAACATTACCAATGAAATCCCAGAAACCACCATTCCTCTGACAAGCTGGAACAATAAAAGCGTTCCTCAAACATGTGAAATTCATCAAATCGAGGGGAAATATTTTTCCTCCCGACATTAATCTAGAAGGTTTTGTTCTTATTATTCATCATTAATTTCGGCGAGGTATTGCCACGCTAGCACATCTCCCTGAGTAAACGAAATACATCTGAAGAGTTCATTTGTATTAATGAGAGGCTGTAGCTCCTGTTCGCTGCCCTTTTAAACTTCCATGCTTTGAGGGCTTAGAAAGAGCCTTCATACTGTCCCCAAAGCACCACCTGCGCTCACAGAGGGCAAACAGACACTAATTCGGTGGCACAGAGAGGCCCGACAAGGCAGAAAGATAGCAGCTAAAGTGCTTATTTCCTCTGTCTCTTTATCCTTTCCAGCACGGTGAGATATTGACAGAAAGTCAGTTAACTCTAGCCAGTGGCAGCTGCATGGGTTTTGCATAATTAATTATTTATACCAAGCCAGACACAGTAATTACCATCCAGATGAATATGATATTCTAATCAGCCACGCTTTAATTTTAATTGCCCTCCAGCATCTAACTGTCAGCGGTGGCCTGGCGTGATGAAGTGAAGACTCACCGAAGTCTATTAGACATCTGCCTGAAGACCAGTGGCTGCGCTCGCCTTTATTTCTGCCGCTCTGTGTCGAAATCAATATGGCTAGCTCGTACGTGAGCATATGTACGTGTGTGCGATCCCATCCATCTCATTATGGATTGGTACTTCTGTCACAAATGTAAACTGTAAGAAGTTTTCAAGGAATGATGTTCATCTGGTGCGGTTTGTTTTGGACTGCTTTAGATCGAAGAGCTTTACACTATTATTCCAGTGACAGATGGTCTGGGCGAAGTATTAGCCAAACTCATATGGCTGTTGATGTATGTAGACAGAACACTGGAGGATTATTGAATTCTCTCATTCAAGGACAGTATGGTAATTCATGCTGCATCTGATGTGAACTGTATCTTCTTCTCCTGAAAAAGAGATGCAGTGCTATCAGGAGTCTTTAGCTATTCATGAATGCCCATTGTGTCACTTCCTGTTCACAAGTAAAACTCTTTTGTGTTTGATTTCTTATAAGGCTGTTGGTTATACAGTGTGGTTGTGGGATACAAATTTTTGGAAATGTAATTGCACATATCAAAAATTAGTTGCTTGCGACTTAAAATCCCAGATACACAAATCAGCAGTGCTGATATTAGCTAATTTTCCTTTTACTGTTTAAAAATTACTTTTACTGGTAAATATTACATTTTCACTTGCTGAAATGGTTGTTCTTGATTTGTATTTCTGATATTTGAAAATGGATTTCATATATCGATCTAAAATGGCTTTCTCAGTAGTAACAATCTATTTACAGGTATCAGAAAGGAAAACTGTGAGATCTATCAACAATTATATTTTTTTATTAAAAAATTATTCATTTTTGATTTTATGAATTTTTACTTGTTGAAATATGTTGAAATAAAAAAATAAAAATCATGCTGGGAATGATTATAAGTCATATCAGCTTACGATACAATTTGGCAGTTGGGTGAAAGACTATGGCATCTGATAGACCAACTGAAAGATGTGAATTCATTTATAAATATCTAGTGTTTTTTTGACATTTAAAGCTGCTGTAGGTAACTTTTGTAAAAAAAAAAAAAAAAAGTTTATGTCATTATGTCCTGACAGTAGAATATGAGACAGATAATCTGTGAAAAAATCAAGCTCCTCTGGCTCCTCCCAGTGGTCCTATTGCCATTTGAAGAAGGCCATCCGAAAGAAACAACCAATCAGAGCTGTGGTCCGTAACTTTGTTTGTGTTCAAAATGTAGAAAAATGTATATAATAAGCGAGTACACCATGAATCCATTTTCCAAACCGTGTTTTTAGCTTGTCCTGAATCACTAGGGTACACCTATAATAAGTGTTTATATTCGGACTATTTTAGATAGCTTTGGGGGTACCGCGGCGGAGTAACCCAGTAACTTTGTGAATCTTCATAGACATAAACAGAGAGAAGTAAGACACAAGCAGTTCTGTTTATTAACTGCTAGAGCATCAAAAGTTACCGACTGCAGCTTTAACGACTTCTAAACCTTCTTTAACTGCTGCAATATATTTCGTATAATAGTTTATTTTATTTTTTTAAAATGTTTTTGATTCATTTCAGCTGTAAACTCTCTGTCTATCTCATTTTGATGTTTGCCAAATTACTGTATCTCTGCTACATTCATTTAGTTTCATTTACCAGATGCTTTTCCTTCAAGGTAATTATAGGCTGGAGTAACCTGGTGATTTACTCTAGTGTACAATGTTGATGATAATGGACTCATAACTCATAATGTGCAGTTCCTGTATGGTAGAACACGATGCTAGCAACACCAGTTTCATAGGTTTGATTCCCTGAGAGCAAACTTACTGATTAAACGTGAAGCTTGAATGCACTGTAAGATCCCATTGGACCAAAATACACAATCTGACAAATAAATGCTTATAAATTTCCAAAGGTCATGTGATGTTTTCCTTGCCCATGCAAAGCCTCAACCATTATGCTACCACACCAGCTCAGAAAGCTCTACCTCTGAGAATGCAGCATCAGGGTTGGCAACAAACTTGACCTTGTCTTTACTAGAATCTTCCTCTCATGAGTCTGATTATTTCTGTATCTCCTTCCCACAGCCTGTCCTTTTTACTGCGGCTTCTTCACTCATCAATCCACATTCACCTTCACATTAAGTCTTTGTACCCTTTCAGCCATCGTCCTCAACTTAGTGATTACCTCACTTCCACCATATTGACTGGTTCTCAGAAATGACAGCATGATGGAAACATCAAACCTAAACATTACCTTCAAATCACTTGACATCTTCTCCCCCGCAGTCTCAATACCATCTTGCTGCTCTTTTTCCTTACTATTTCTGAAAGAAAAAAACTAAATAAATAGGTGTCGGATTAAATTTTAAACCAATTTTTACTCAGAGATTTCAAGTAAATTTCAAAAAGAGTTGTGTAAAGTAACAATTAATTAAATGTAAATTTAACTAAGTAAAAATTTAAATAGTATTTCCTTTTTGAGTAATAAGATAATAAAAATGACAACTTTGAAAAATAAGATTTTTAGTGTAGCAATGTACACATATGCTGTTACATCTGATATAATCTCATGAAATTATATTTTACCACTGATATGTTGAAAAACATTTATTTATTAAAAGGTATTTCAAAACAATCAAGTAATAAAAAAATTACAACCTTGAAAAAAATCATATACAGTATACAGTGTAGAGATGTATGAATACGCTGTTACATTACATTTTCCCATTACATTTTAGCACTATGCTGAAAACATCTTTTTTCTATCTCAACTTCTGTGACTTACTGTACTTCAGTGTCCATAGAAAAGCAAATTAAATGAGTGGTTTGTATGCTATTGGATTTATTTTGGTACAGTTTCACAAAATAAATTCTTAATTTTACAGTAACTGTATGGGGAATTATTTGTATTGTACTGTAAGGACTCCGAATGCTCATGAGTTATAGCAGTGGACTTTTAAAAGTCTAAGCCTTAAAAACTAAAACGTTGAACTTTGCTATAGTGAGGAATCATCTCATTATTCTGTGTAACCACATGAAAACGCTTGAAGTAAAAAAATGTTTCAGGTTGTTTGAAAGGAAGCAGTAGTGAGATTGAGTGTGCTAGCTATTGATCTTCTGCAGTAGTTCCCACTGATGGCGAACACAAAGTTGTGAGGATGACTGAAGTTTCAGCTGTTTGAGTTTTGTTAAAGCATCTTCCACTCTCTCAGTCCACAGGAACAAAGACAGAGCTGAACTCAGTGGTAATCCTGCCTTCAAGGCTTGAGCGCAGAGGTCAGGAGGAAGCTGATCAAATCTCCACTAGAGTTAAGGAAGGTGGTATAGTTGTATAGGTAGGAAACAGTAAAGTTTTTTGTCACCTGGGAAGAATGTAATGAGAAGAAGCTGTCATTCATTCAGCAAACCTGGAGTTAAGGCGTTATACAGGAAGGAAAGACTTTGCAGGAGGCCTCATTGTCTGATTACATGTAGCATGGTGAGATGTTTTAGTTATAGAGATACTTCTCCCATTGAAATGAGTTTTACACTCAAATAAGAGCATTGTATGTCAGTTATGCTGCTCTGATTCTGATATGAATTATAGATGTCAGTGAGAATCTCAATGGTGTGGATCATAAAGAGTTTATTCTTAAATCTTAAAAAACAAAGTGTGATTAGAGTTTCCTTAAAACATTTCTATAACTAAAATTGTCATGTCATATTTCATATAGTATGACTGAACAGTCATAAGTTCTTTGATAATGGAATATTTTACATCACCTGAAGCATCTAGCACTTCATTATGTTTCTCTGTGTGTCCGTCGAGTCTGATTGAAGTTCACATTGCCCTCATTAGAGCTCTGCTGCAGTAACCTTGCAATCCACCTCATTAATGGTGATTCATTTTCACCCATGTTATCTGAATGATCTGAATTGCAAAGATGACTCATAAAACCTTAGTGCGAACTTAATTTGTGATCAGACAACCTCACGGGACAATGAAAGCATGACTTGTGTCTAAGAAAATCTTGAGTTCTTTGGTAAAATTGTGGATTTTTATTCATTTGTTATGCTTTTTGTAGACAGCTAGCAGAGTTAAAGTTTATTTATTTATATGATTGTATCTTACATATGTAATATCAAATATGTAATAAATCATTAACAATTCAAATTCATCACAAAGCTATAAATATATTGCAACAATGTCTGTAAAAAAAACAACAATCACTTCAACAAAAACGACTGCACTGTTGTGTTTTTAAACAGAAAATCAATGTTAAAATATTAATGTGCATTTCCTGGAGGGAAAATAATAGTACTTGCAAAGCAGAAAAGTAACAGTGTTAAAGTTTTAGGTGCAGTAAAGTTTGGACTGTATACTTTTGTTTCAGATGCTGATTTATATTAAAACCAGATATGAGGTTTTGTTGTTGTTGTTTGTTTGTTTTGTTTTGTTTTTTTGTTCTATAAAGATCACTTTAATACTGACTTTTTTTCACCATCCTTATACATTTGTTATTAAAACTAGTATTAAACAAAAATCCAGTTTAACAAAACATTGAAAAATGTACTGTGTAAATACAATAAAGTTTTCCAAAATTATTTTCCTATAGTTCAGGAATTTCCCAAAAAGTGAAGAAACAATCATGAATTTAAATAATCATGAATTCATAAATGTGACTGAGCAAGCATCTTCTTTTCAGTTGGCTGCATGCAAAAAAGTCAATATGCAATTTAGAGGGCACAAAAACTATGATTATATGAAAGAGAGACAAGTCTAATCAAAATAGACATAAGAAAGGTCAGTCTTACTATGAAGTATTGTTTGTAAGTTATATTTTGATTACTCGAAAGCAGAGATGGGACCAAGTCACACATGTGCAAGTCTCAAGTAAGTCCCAAGTATTTTTTTCTTGGGCAAGTCAAGTCAAGTCAAGTCACAAGCTATGTCAAGTCAAGTCCAAGTCAAGTCACCTTATTGTTATTTTACCTGCAGAATCTGATCTTAATAAAGTTAAAAGACAAGATATAAGTAACTGTTAGTAAATTTAAATAATTTGGATTTGCATTGTAAATACTCATGTTCAGTAAAATACATCATGGAATCAAACAAAATTGTAAGTTCCTAAAATTATTTATTTTTCACTTCTGCCAACAGTGTTTGAAATGTTTTACATTTTCAACATTGAGTCCATAAAACTAAACATCCAACAGACTCCTCTCTGAACACCCCTCTCTCTCTCTCTCTCTCTCTCTCTCTCAAACACAGTTTACATACAACATTAAACTGTTACATTTCTCCTCCCTCTCTCTCTCTCTCTCTCTCTCTCTCACACTCTCTCTCTCAGAGTATAGAATATAAATATGACGTATTTTCAGCTGTTTCATACTTTTTTGTTATGTACAGTACAGACCAAAAGTTTGGACACACCTTCTCATTCAAAGAGTTTTCTTTATTTTCATGACTATGAAAATTGTAGATTCACACTGAAGGCATCAAAACTATGAATTAACACATATGGAATTATATATGGAATTATATACATAACAAAAAAGTGTGAAACAACCGAAAATATGTAATATTCTTGGTTCTTCAAAGTAGCCACTTTTTGTTTTGATTACTGCTTTGCACACTCTTGGCATTCTCTTGATGAGCTTCAAGAGGTAGTCACCTGAAATGGTCTTCCAACAGTCTTGAAGGAGTTCCCTGAGAGATGCTTAGCACTTGTTGGATCTTTTGCCTTCTGTCTGCGGTCCAGCTCACCCCTAAACCATCTCGATTGGGTTCAGGTCCGGTGACTGTGGAGGCCAGGTCATCTGGCGCAGCACCCCATCACTCTCCTTCTTGCTCAAATAGCCCTTGATGCCTTCAGTGTGACTCTACAATAGTCAATAGTCATGAAAATAAAGAAAACTCTTTGAATGAGAAGGTGTGTCCAAACTTTTGGTCTGTACTGTACATAACAAAAAAGTATGAAACAACTGAAAATACTTCATATTTATATTCTGTACTGTATATATATATATATATATATATATATATATATATATATATATATATATATATATATGTATGTAATATGCACTTGTCATGATTGGGTAATCGCGGCAGCTACATTTGTTTTTCTGATTAATTGTTTTGCTCTATGAGAAAGACAAGGTAACAAAATATTCGGGGCTTATGCCCCCTTAGCCCAACCCTAGCGCCGCCCCTGGAATGCGTTTTTTTGACGGCCTGCTAGCGGATCATTAGGGGCTGTTCACATCACGTCTTTTGTGCGCGCAAGTTCGTTATTTCCAATGTAGGCGCGCGGTATGCGCGCTCATAATGGAATCAACGCCCTCAACATCTAAACTTTTCACAATGCCGCAAGCGCACCGCAGGTCATGTGACAATAACTAACCAATCAGCTTCATCCTTTCTCGTATCAACGTTGAAAGCTCAGCTAAGATGAAGGAACAGCTGTTCATAGCTGTATATGGATTGCCATTTTGAAATGAATTTAGTAGCAGAGCTACTGCGAGCGATTTTTAGTGTTGCAAATCCATTTATCCGTTGCTGAAATTTCCGCGTTTTCAATGAGAGAGAGCGTGTCATGGATGCTAAGCAACGACAGACGCCCCAGGAGCACTTCTGCCCGAGCGCTTTGGAAAGAAGGAGAAAGCGGCGCGACTAGCGTTTTCCACGCGTTTTTAGGCGCGAACTATTGAAGACAAAAGCGATGACCCTCGGTACCTCTCAGGCTGACATGTTGATGTGATGTGATATCTGATTTAAGTGGGCGTGGTGTGTGTAAGGTAGAGAGGACATGACTGATGATAGTGTCCTGATCCAGTCACGACGCTATTCTCAGCCTGCGCTCCAGCTGAGTAATCAACTTTATTTTAAAAAATAATTTATATATTTTATATTCAAACTGAAAACATGATGTAATTAACACTCAAGTCATTCAAGTCATCGTGTCTCAAGTCAAGTCAAGTCCCGAGTCTTTAACTTCCAAGTCCGAGTCAAGTCTCAAGTCCTAAAAATAGCGACTCGAGTCGACTCGAGTCCAAGTCACCAAGTCACAAGTCCCCATGTCTGCTCGAAAGTGCCTACAAAACACTTATAAGTCGATTTTAATTTAACAACTAGAAATCGTAATGATGAAATTATCTACAAACCAAAGTTTGAATGTGTACGTTAAGTAAATCAAGCTGACCAACTTGCAGAAGTTAAAAAACCCACAGCTTTTGGAAAATGCCTAAACAGTGTGTTTGAGAAAAATCAATACAGCACTGCCCTGCAAGCGATGTAATAAAAAAAAGACTAACAGGTGCTGTTCCTCACAATTCTGGGCCTGAACATCCCCCTAAAAACACTGATGCTCGTGTGAATGGCCTCCATTTTATAACTATTATGTGAATGTCAGTTTGTTTCCAGACTCTTTGACACAAGCTACTGAACAGGAATGCACAAATCTCTTTGAATTCAGCGGCTACCAGATAGTAATCTGTGCTGGGGAGACTGTCCGCTGCCTAAATTGAGCCCTTGGAGACCACTCATCCAGAGAGAGAGCAATTATTAGAAGCTGTGGAGACCTGCAGGTGGACCCCCAGTCCCATAACTTGCATTGAAGACAAGTTAAGGACCCTCGGCCACCATTTAAATCAGACCTGGGTTCAGTTTGTTCATAGCTGAGAAGTGTACAAAGTACACAGTGAACAACTGGCTAAAAAAAGCATTTGGTGGATGTAAAGGTTGTGTTGATAAAGAGACACGTGTCAGATCTCAGTGAGCAAATGCACACCACATTTATAATATAAATCATTAATCCGGGATGAAAGAAAGAATGTAACCGGACCATAATAATCTAGAAAAGAGCCTCTTGAAGGTGAGAAAAAAACTGCATGTTGCTGAGAGTGCGAATTATATTCTGCAAAGTAATAAGCAGAAGGGATTTATAACCTTCAGTATGTCCTTCCTATCATTCTAACCCACGCAGTAAATAACCGCTGTATAGATTATATTCAAAGCAGATCCATTATTTGTTGTTATGTCCTAAAATTATCTCCCAGCTACCCATATGTTACTGGAATAATCATATTTTTCATGTTCTTATCTATTTATGCAGCACAAATCCATTCGCAAAGAAAATTAAATGGGTTCCATATAGGAGCATTATAGTTTTGCACAGCTAATGTATTTCAATTGCTGACATTATTGTTTCAAGCTCGGTAACTTTCTTTATTTGTCTTCATAGCTGTCGGGAAGACCAAGCGATTGCTTATCTTTCACATTTGCATATAGAGATAATTGTAAAACGGCACAAGCTAATCCACCCTCAGAACTATACTTGATCGTTTTTTTAGTTTTCAATCCATTAATGAAATTTGTTTGAGCACTGGCTTGAATCATTGCAATAATTATAGGAAGGAAGTTATTATTTGAAGTTATCTCTAATTATGGGTTTTGTGTCCCAAATTTGCATACATAAATTGCAGTAATTATGTCACAATAATTAATATGATTTGGTCAACATATTATGATGCAGACGACACACGAGCTAAGCCTAAAGCAGATCCAAATATTTCCTCTCAAGAAGCCACAAGCAAGTGAATTCATTTAGAAAGTTTGTTCTTTTGTAAATCACTCTAAATGTAAATTTCTCGCAATGCAGATATCAAAGTGATCTTGACAACTTAATCCACTACTGTAACGCAGGATTTAAGAGTTGATATTTGAAATGGCATATACTGTCTAGTTCTTGTATTGTACATAATCTTTCTGTTATCTTCAGGTACACCATATGAACTATGAATGACAGGATCGGTATTCATTTGGCAAAAGTACAATAAAAACAGGAATATTTTGAAATTGTGTTATTTAATTGTATATTAATTTAAAATGAGTGTCTTCTGCTTTAATATAATTAGAAATTTAAGTTATTCCTGTGATGCAAAGCTCAATTTTCAGCAGTCATTATTTAAGTCTTCAGTGAAACATGAGCTTTCAGAAATCATTTTAATATACTGATTTTGTACTGAATCAATGTTTATCGATATTGAAAACAGTTGTGCGTGCCGCTTAATGTTTTTGTAGAAACTGTGATTTTTATTCATTTATTTGGTAACACTTTGGTATAGAGACAAATTCTCATTATTAACTTGCTTAATAGCATGTATCTTATTAATATATTGGCTGTTTATTAGTATTATTAAGCACATATTCTTAACAATAATAAACTTAACATAAACTTAACAATTACATTACTAACTATTAATAACTATCAAATTAGGAGTTTATGGAGGCAAAAGACATAGTTAACTGTATTTTAGGATACACAAATCATACACATTAGTACTGTTACTTTAAAATTTGATTTAAAAGTCATTTCATTACCTACCAAGAAGCTTAAAGACAGAGAAAGATAATGGAACACATTTACTCAAGCCACACGGATTGATATCATTCATGTTTATTGCACAAATGCAGGACGATTTACATGCCAAGTTTTGAAATATCCTTAACCAATAAAGTCCTTATGTACTGGCCTGATTAGCAGTTTTTTAATGAGTTTACATATCCAATAGAATTTATTTTAAGTCACAGCATGGTAAAGCTGCACTATGTATACTTATTACATCTAATTGGAATAATTAGAGTATTTGTAATACAATGAAGAGGGGACACTTTTGTTTTAGAAAGCATTTGATTGAAAACTATTTCACTAGTGTATGCTTGATTTCAAAGTAGAAGACAGTCAATAAGTTCTTTTTTAATATGCTTTTATGTCAAGGGCTTCTCTGAAAGTCAGCTTCAGTGTGAATTATTTCAGTGTTTCTAATGACATGTAATGTTTCTACATCTGTATTATGGATGAGCCAGTCTAAGCACTTTACTATCTGCAAGAGAAGATCTCCCCTGTATATTTTCCCTCTCTCTTCTTGGGATGTCTCTGATCTTGGCAGTTGTCCAGTCAAGCTGTCATTTCAAGGCCTGCACCCTAAGACCGCACTGATGTGGGGCGCACATTGGGGCATTCGTGCCTGGCATCTGCCAAACATGCTGAAAACTGTCAGCCGCTCGCTCTGTTTGTCAGTGAGTAATTGGCACACAGCAAAGCAGACACATGCAGGTGGCTGTCTGCGCTCGGAGGTACCTTCACTTCCCTCGCTAGAGGCCCCCTGGGATGAGTTTGAGCTGGGGCCCCCCGCTGCTTCGGGCTGCATTGTGTATACATTACAGCCAATATCCTGCACTCCTCCACAAAGTTTAAGTGCCCGAATAAAAAATAATTGGCCGTCTGGAGTCGCACGTTATGACATATGTTCATTTTTTAGGTCTCGAACTTTATTCTTAAAGAAGGACCATTCTTTTTGTTGTTTGTTTGTAACAGATGGCATTTGTTCTGAGGTCTTGCGAAAGCAGTGCCTCCCGCGGAAGGACAGAGTTAAAATTCAGCAGCATATGCGATTCAGCAGGGGTGTTAGTCACGCTATACTAGCCAAATCCCAAACAGGTTGTAAAATCAGGTCTGTCTCTAGTTCTTCTGTTTAGATCTCTGGAGTCATGCAAAAAAATAATAATGTTGTGGTGTGCTGAGATTTGCTGGAGCTGGATAACTACTGGTTAGCTGTTAAAAAGGCATAGAAAAGTTAGTGAGCAGAATACACCAATTTTAGTGTGGGGTGCCGTGTGGACTGTTGACAGGCTGCAAAGACACATGGACTCTTGTTTGGAATGTTTTCTACCCTGGAAGGAAAGCCCATTGTATGACGTGACAATCGCATAATTACACAAATTATTTCCACTTGGTTAGTTTCATGTTTTACTGTTTTTCACAGAAAATATAATGAATAAACAAAAATGTCTTGCAGGCATTTTCTCTTAATTTTGGATGTGTACACAAAGTGGCTCCATAAGAAGAGGAAAAAAAACATAAAAATTAAAACACATGATTTAATTATTTTATAGTTTGGGGGAAAAGGTGTGAATGTGTATGTGTGCGTGCGTGTGTGTGTGTTGCATGGTAAAATAGGATATATGCATATTAATTAATAAATATCACTGTTTTTATGTTGCACCACATGGCATTTTACAACCTAAATTAATCTTGCCTTACCATAAAAAGGACTTTGAGTCCTTTGAGAGTTTATAAAACAATTTTATAATAGTTTTTGTTTGTATGTATGTATGTTTTCTAGGAAATGATTATTGATTATGCCAGACCACTTTCCATGAATTTTATCCATTTTAATGTTTTCTTCGTCTTTGTCTTCGTTATGATATCAGGATAGTCTTTTCACTCTAACTTTTTTTGCTTCATGCCCCTAAAAAAATCATTTTAATGCAGAAATTAAAAACATGCTCATCACAAAAGAGAACATGCTCATCATTAGCACTTTAATGCATTTATATAAATGAATAGATGGGGGAAATGAGCCCACCAACCCTATAGAGCTACTGGTTGTGGGCAGCACAATGCCACGTAAGCAGAATTGCAATGGATTTATATGAGCCTCTTAAAAAGCCTGAAATTCCTAGTTGCTCGCTAAAGTTTAAATTGATTTTCTTAGCGAACCAATGAATCATTATGAAATACATGTAAGAGATATAAACTAGTGTAATATACCCAAGATAATAGGAGATCCTGAAAGATTATTCCATAGCAGAGGGATGTCTTGCACCATTAAAAATGTGCTGTTATGTAAATCAGTCAATGCCAGAATCTCTGCTGAGGTTGAAGATCATAGAAAACTCTAACAAAGAGTTAGGATCAGCACCTATTTCTAGGGAATTTGCATTTCACATGTATTAGTGCTGTTCGTATTGTAACTATGGTTTTCTTTAGTGCTCATGTCATTGAATCTGACCTACTTAAGTAATTGTCACAAACACAATATGCACTTTTCCCTCGGTTGCTTTGGTGAAAACATCATCTGCTTCAAACGTAAATGTAAATTCATTCACATGTAAGCTGACAGTGTTCGTAAAAATGAACCAGAAATAGATCATCCATAATTACAAGTTGTTTTTCTTATGCTGCTTTGGATTAAAATGTCATGTATTTTCATATACTGTATCAGTATTAACACTTGAATGATAAAAGTGCATACCTGCTATATCATAACTATGAAATAAAGGAATATATAATTCTGTGAACAAAGTGATACATTTACTTTGTTCACATTTTAATGGTTTCTTGCCAGCTGAGTGGGGATTTCAGAGAAGCTGCTTGATAGCTCTAGTAGCAGTAGCATAGACTAAATTATAAAAAGCAGTAGGGTTTTGCAAATCATTAAAAAAAGTCTCTTAATACTCTAAAATGATTAGGCTGAAGCACATTTTTCACATTTCAACCAATTTGTATGTTAAGTGCATCTCTGCAAGAGGAGACAATGGGACCCATAGGAAACGGCACTCTGTGTAATACAACAGCACGACTCGCTCATCGACACTCAGTCGAATCAGGTCATTGGAAAGCCGGAGCGATGGGCTTCCCTACTGAGTCCTGTGAGCCAATAAACTCAACCCTCTAAGAGGCGTAAATGTGATCAGTAGCTTAACAAACGTCCCTACACAGCTGCTTCATGGTTGTACTCAAGAAAATTGCATTGAGGGGTCGTAAGCTCTCGTACCATCTAGTGTCCAATGAAAAAGCAAAACAGCAATGATTTTAAACAATAGCATGTCTATTTGCATGATATTTACCCTGTACCGGATTGGACAGGGCTCTGTGTTGCATACTTGAGAAAATATTAATGCTAAAAAAAAGTGGTGAATGAATGAGGTCAACCTAAACAGTGTTTTTATGTGACAGCCCTTTTAAAGGTTTGCTTTCCACCAGAGAATTTCGGTGTGGTGCATAACCTTGCAGTAAAAAGAGGACTCACCAAGTGAGCTGATGTGAGATCGAGGGGAGTATCTAAAACCTCATTAATCTTGTTATTTTTTTACATAACATTGTAAATGTGTTCCAAGGGCAGGAAAATGTGAACGCTTCCTGATGTGCAGAGCATTTGTGGACACGCAATGGCTTTCCCAACTGCTGTTTCCAGCTATTTGTGATTCTCTAAGATTGCCACATGTGGAATGCCACTCTGGGGCAGCAGAGAGAAACTCTTAGCTGCATTATACAGCAGTCCCATGTGGGCAATCAGAGCTCAGACTGTGGATTATGGTCTCACTAAAAAAGTGATCTTTGGTACTGTGTCTGAAGGAGCTTTTTCATGCTGTTAAAATTCAATCAAATTCAGTGCAGCAGGTGATGTGTAAGTCTATAGCAATAATTTAGGTTTCTTGACGTCCAGCTGAACACTGTGCTAAAGTTCAGGGGCTGTATCTCAAATGATGAACTGAACTAAGGGGAGAGCAGTCATTTCTTTTAGTGCAAAAAGACATCTAAGTTCACTTCCGAAGTCTGTGCTCAGTGAATGAGTGGTGCCTTGTGATACCAGTGTTAAAAGGTACAAAGTCTCGCTCTACTTCATCATTTACTTCACTTCTTTGCTAAACCGTACAGATGTCTTTCTTTTGTGGAACACAAAAAAAGGAGCTATTAATAGGAGAAAGTCCCAGAGTTTTACAAACTCTGACTACAACGGGGACCAATGGGTTGAAGGTCCCGATTGCAGTTTCAGTGCAGCTTCAAAGGGCTCTACACCCCATACCGGAAATGAGGGTCTTACCTAGTTAAACGATTTGTCATTTTAGTTTCATCATTTCAATAATTTACTTATAAAGCACCGATAAACACAGCAAGAGTTGACCACTGTGCTGTACAAATGAGGCTGGTTAAAAAAAAAAAGAGCATCTGGCAGAAGCAGACCTATTCACATTTACTAGATCAGACAAATAAGAAGGTGCCAGACCATTTAAGGACTTAAAAACAAACAGCTAAATTTTTTATTAAACTCTATAACGCAACCTATTAAGAGACATTAAAACTAAAGTAATGTTTTCTCTTTTACTGACCCCTGTCAGGTCTCCCCTGAATGCCGATGATGGTCAGAGCGAGTGTGTTTCCTGCTTGGGGAAATCCCACATGGAAGCCGCGCTGACAGGGACGGACCATTCTCATTGCAAGAACTTCAGTCTCACTTCTCTACACTCATGGATGACTTTCTTTTCAGAGAGGGACTCCACCCCTCTCGCCCTCCCATTTACTTCCTTCCAGGAACCTGTGAGGAAAAAACTGCAGGAAAGAGGACTCCAGTGCTCGGTTGTGAGCGAGCTCATACAGCATAATATTGTGTTATTTTCCGAAGCAATGATATTTTATTATACTATTTGGTATAATAATAAAATATATTTTTTTACAGCCCAGTCGATGGTGGTGTTGAGTTGTTTTTTTTTCTGTTGAGGTCAGCTGGGTCATCTTCTGCATGTAGTAAGTTAGTAAAGCCAGTTCTGTGATTAGTAGTACATCTCCATCACGTACTGTTAGATGGAACACAATTTACTACGCAGAGCCGTAGTTCACTGACAAATGGCAAAATTACGGAAAATTGTGGCAAATTTAACAAAATATTTTAACTCCAAACTCACTTTATAACATCAGTCAATTGTTTGAAATAAATCCTTCTGTGAGATGAGGTGGCTTCTAGCACAGAACAAGGCATGCAACATATTTCATAGTATTCTAAGCAGTAATAAAGGCTATGTCAATTAGCACTGCATTAGTATATACTTAATGATAATAAAAATTATAATAAGGAAAACTCAGATAAACCATTTATTGTCATAGTCGTGTGTTTGTTAGTCATGTTGTAGCAATTAAAGCAGTCAAATATTCTGTTTATTCAGTGAATGCAATAAGCATTTCCTGGATTTCTTTTTCGGGGCATATTTGGAGTTTCAGCACAAAAGTGCTCTCTGGCCAATTTATTTCTGGTCACAGAACCAAGCATCAATAAAACTGAAGTTGGATAAACGTACTTGTTAAGCATTTTGAAGCTACATTGAAACTGCAATTTGGACCTTCATTTATATCAGTATATCGTTTTAAAGGGATAGTTCCCTTTCAAATTAAATTTTGATATGTTTTAGCTTACCTCAAGGGCATCCAAGATCTAGGTGTCTTTGTTTCCTCAGTATTTCCCATTTTGATATTTTTCGGTCAAAACGTTCTTGTCTGTGACTCATATAATGCAGGTCTATGGTCACCACCTCAAAAAGCATGAACAGCGAAGTCCAAATTAAACAATTCCCCATCATAAGTACACATTGATGACCTAAGACACGAAACAAGTGGTTTGTGTAAGAAAACGAACAGTATTTATATTGTTTTAAAACCACATCAACTCTGGGGACCCACCGGTGGGTCCAATATTGCATATGCCTAATTCTCAAAAAATCAAAATAACAGCTTAAGGGGTTAAATACAATACAATTAACCTATTGATTTCACAAATTCTTTGTTTTGTTTTTTAACCTAATTGGATTTATGATTCTTTTTATATTGTCATTTTTGGACCTTGACAGCCACTGGTCCCCATCCACTATCATGTAAAGAGAAACTCAGACATGCTGCTAAATTTCACACAGGTTTGACAGTGAATAAGTAAATCATGACAAAATGTAATATAGTGACATTTCTCATGTTACTATCTACTGTCAGGTTTTGCTGTAGTATTCTTAAAGTTTTAATGAACATTTTACAGTTTCGCACTTTCCCACAGTTTGTTGTGTTGTGTTTTGGTACAGTACCATTGAGTTATACTAGCCACCAATCAAATCAAAACAGAATATATCAGCACCTTTGCCTGTCAGCCACCGACTACAGCTATACTGCTTGATTAATCAATACACGATAGGCAGTCTTACCCAATTAGTTTTGACACACAGGAAGAAGGGAACGAGAGGTGAAAAAAAAACATACTCTACATTGATACACATCTTAAGGCCGTCAGACACCTCATCAGGTGGTATTGATTTAGCCTAGCTGAACTGAATGAGCATCTGATGGCACTCAGCCTCTCAGCATTAAGCTCTTCTCCGGAGTTCTGTAGCCCCCTAGAGTAAGCTGCCAGTTCTGCCCCATCCATGCTCATTCAGTCCCTGTAATGTCATAGCGATGACCCCCTGCTGGTTATAATAGGGGTGAAAATCAGGTCTGGGCATCAACATACATCTCATCTCTCAGGTGTTAGGCTGCTGGTAATGAGGACAGAACCCCCAAACCACCACCCACCGCCCCTCCCCACACACAGACTTCCTGTCGCAGCACGCACGCATGCACACAGCCAAATGAGAAGAGGAAGGAGCTGTACTGTTCTCTGCAACTGTTTTGAGCTTGATTAGAGGATAGTCTGCTGAGATGAGCTCCACATGGCACCCAATTACGTTCCTGGTGCATTTTTCATGGTAGGTGTTTGCTAGCAGTTTTGTTTGTATTCATGTAAGAGTTCAGTTGTACTGGCCTGATAAATGCTGCTCTGGCTGGTCGTTACAATATATTTATTCAGGTTCAATAGAAAGGTGCATGTTCAACATCCATGCTGAACAACACCCTTGGAAGCAGACGGATCAATATTTGAATTGCTAAACAAATGGATATTTTCACACCAGGAGTCTAGAATGAAAATTATTTGCAGGGTGCAAATTGCTTCTGCACTGACCATCTGACCTTTGACCCTGCTCATTAAAGCACCTGTGTGATCTGAATGCAGCTCCGGCTCTTATTAATCACAGGGGCCAGAAAACGGTCCAATAGCAATATGATGAGAAATGGTGTTATGTTTGAATTAGTCTTTAATTTGCACCAGAAAAACCATTGAGTTTATGATGGATCTCAAGTTTGCAAGCCCCCACCCCCTCAAAAAACCCCAAATGAAACACTGAGAGTGAACTTTAACGCTATTTTGTATATTACAAACAGTTAGCAGTTACAAGTAGTGACTAGTAATTAGTTACAGTAATCCCAACACCGATTACAATACAAATTTGACATTTTGGTGTCACTTCACTGACATTGTGTCATTAGTAAACAGTTACACTGACCTTTTTATTATTTTTTTTATTTTTAATATTGTTCTTTTATATTTTGGCCTTTATTGGATAGGATATTATACAGAACAAACAGGAAAGCACAGGGAATAAATAGTGTAATGGAATCGGCAAAGGACCTCGAGCCAGAAATCGACAAAAGTTTCTATTTTTAATGTGACCTTTATATAACAAAAGAAAAAAGTTCAAATCTGTTTTAATAAAAGTCAACTCCTGGGACATAAAAGTGTCTGAAGTTCACAAAAAGTTTAGTCTGGTGTCACTAGCGGCCCATAAATTACATACTTTACCCTCAAAAGTTTTAAAAGTAGATTTGATGGGAAACTTTTTTAGTATAATTCACACCTTAATTTCCCTGAATCAACCTCTTTAGTACAAGTTTGACTACATCAACACATCGACTTCACTACAGTATTTCTAGTGAATCTACCTTGCTGATGGAAACAAATGCATTATGCATGCTCTGTGTCTGAGGGGCTGCATTTAAAAGCCCAATGTTGTACACCAGCGCCTTGAGATGTTTTAGCACGCAATCAATAATTCCCCATCAGCCCGAGCAGATTCAGAGAGACCAGCACCTCCGGCTTTGAAGTCTTCTGACAAGTTAAACCCAGTCCAGTCTTTAGAGCGCTAATGGCCACCCTCTTAAGAGCCAGAGATGTTTTATGTTGTATTTCTTTTCATTTTCCAGCAACACAATTGTATGAAATTCAGGGTATTAGAGGATCAGATGTGCAATAAGTCCTTGATAGCCCTAAGTTGTAGCTGTGGGAAGAAAACAAGAAACCTAACACTTTGAACACGGCATCTGTCCGCCAACTGCAAGAAACAACAACACTTTGAAGGGATGACAGCACCAAATAAACTCACCGAAAGCCCTGTATATTTTCAGTTTAAGTTTTATTTGAGGGTAGTACGAATGCCCTCTGGCGATGCTTTCTCTGCAAGGTGCTTTAGCCAGAGACCCCATACATTTGAGTTAATGAGACCAGTCAGACTCTTAAGTCCTTGAACAAGCCATTGATCAATTAGAAACAGCGCTACTTTTGCTTCCCTCTGTGTCTCATTTACAGTTTTCTTTGATTGATATTCTGATTCCAGCAAGAACAAAAGCCATTCCCAGGAGAAAAGAGGATATTCCACCACAAGACTGATAACATGAAGAGTTATTGCTGGCTTTTTGTTCCTTTTCTTTTTTACTAACAATATCTTTTTCTGTCTCATCATTGAGGCACTAAGGTAACCACATCAGCAGGGGTTCGATATGGTGCAACTCAAAGGCAATCTGAGACATGGGGGTGACATCGCCGCACTGTGAATAGTCTTCAAAACCCATTTCTGTCACTGATGCTGTAAAGTTTAAGCTTAAATATTGTGTCTGAAGTTTTGATTTGGAACTAATTCACACAGTTTGGTTTACAAAGTTGAAAAGATGAAGAGCCATATAAAAAATTAATTGGTGCGTCAGTTACTGTTAGAAGCCAAATAGGTACACAACCACATGTTGTCACTAGTGCAAACTGCTGTAAAAGTAGTTTACTACCTTTTAATGGTTAAATCAAAAAAATGCATTTCATTTAAAACTCATAGTGTACTATATTTGTAGGTCTTAAACCAGATTATTTATTGTTAGCTTGATTAAGCCAAACTAACAGGTTGTGAGAATCTCAAAAGTTTAGTTGGCTTTTAAACCATAGATGGAGTTTCACTTATGAGTTTGGGGGCACCCACTTGCAGATGAACCATGCCACCTCTTTTTCTGAGTTGCGTAGATGACTGCTATCTTTCTTTCAATAACGTTATCTCTTCTGATACATTTTCAGGCAAATCGTTCTCTATGTACAGTAGAGAAAGATCTGAGAATTTGTCCTGCGCCATTAAAGATCAGAGCCAGTTTTTTATTCTCCTCATAACTGAGAAACTGTATTTCTGATGTAGCCGAACCAACAGTCAGCATCCATTTCAGCTGTCACAAGCTGAGGGTGAAACTTAAGGCTTGCGTACATGCTTAGTAGAGGACTGATGCCACACTTAAGGCCATTGCTTCATGTGAAAATTGCCTGTCCAATTCAGCCAGCAGTGACTCAGTCCATCATTCATAAATTTTTTATTACCTGGTTTATTAAAAAAAAAATGTTAAGAAAAAAAGAAAAAAAACTGACGAAAAGAGAGTCCTCTCATGTTTTGCAACAATTTGCAATCTTGAGTCGCAAGAATATGGGGCTTAAAAATAATTGGAATTAATTTAGCCCAAAACTTATTCTATCCACTCAAATAATAAGATAATACAAATAAAATTAGAAAATGTGAATTCTTAAATTTTTTATTCATAGCTCAGACAAAATCATGAGTGGCTCTCATCTTGGGGGGGTCAGTGCTAAACTCTGCCTATGTTTTAAACAGTTGGAAGCAAAGAGATTAATGTGTGCAAGATTCGACTGAGCTTAAAGGAATTTGGAGGCATGATCTCTTCCCCCTTTAGTAAGCCTGAAGGGGGCTGACCATTGATACACAATTACTCCTCTCACTCCAGAGGCTAACTGTGGACATTCGTCTGTGGCTGAGACAACACACTCCATCTTCACCTCATGATGCAAGAGTGTGACATCGGGCAAGGCCACACGAGAGAGGTCTGCGGCTGACAACATGTAGCACCTCATCCGCATCAGACAGAACATGAGGGACTATCACAGATGCTGCTATAATTGGTGCTTCCTGAACTGGAACTTACAGTCAATTGGTTGCTGGGCAGACTTCATTTTGGGAAGGAGCTGGTAGAGATATCATTTTCAGGGGAGAAGCAAATGGCAGTGGGCTGTAGATGCCTATTTATGTGTACAAGATTCACTTTCACTGTTTTTTTGGTTAAAGTAGGATAGTGACAAACTGAGATGATTTTAAAACAATGAGAGGAACTACTGTACCCACTTTTAATATGTAGCCGTGTCTAGTATCATATTTCTGTACATGGTTCATTTTTTTAAAGCTATGCTCTTAAAAATGAGTCTCACAAAACCCTATCAAATTGGGCAAAAAAGGCAAAAATTGCCATAAAGCAAGTTTGTAATAGAGTTGTCTGGCCAGAGAGGCCTGATAAAGCACTGTAACAGTGAGGACTGGTTATAACAAGTTTGTTTTTCAAGATGTTTTCACCTCATTCGCAGTTAGCTGTGAGGGTTTACCCTGTTTGATTTGGCTGCCTTCATCTAGAGTAATCAATTTCAAGGGGATGCTATGAACCATTAATTAGCCTGACCAATGAAGCTTATAATTTAACATATGCAGTGCTCTTACAGCTTACAGAAGGTGAAAACTAATCCTAGTGCCTGATCTAAAAACTTACAGTAACAATATGAGAGGCTATAAGCCATGTTCTTGGTTTCAGAGCTTTCCAGCGGGTGATTAAATCAAACAGTGCAACAAAAAAGTACCTAAAACCTCCATATGATAGTAGGTTTGTTTGGATACTCTAACAGACCAACTTTTTAGTGGTGATTGATCGCTTCAGGACATTGGAACAAACTGGTAGTGACAATTTACTTTCATCTGCATGGGCAGTGGCTGGTTTTGATCACAAGCTTCGGTTTCTCTCGCTAGTGTCCAGCAGAAATGGCAATGATTCTGCATCAGAGACTCTATAAGAAATGTCAATAATTGGGATGGTGAAAAACATGATGAAAAGTTTCAGGATGTAGGCGGTTTCTGAAGACTGGATGCTCCTCGGCCTAATGATCCAGTCTTGCTAGGACTTAAGGGGTTATCACAGCAGGAACAGCAAGTGCCGAAACAAGGGGGTGCATTAGCAGTGAAAGATCCCCTGCAGCATCTGCAGGCCAGGGAAGCGCACAAGGGGATATACTGGAGGATCAATTACCGGCATTTTGCTTGAGGCCTCCTCCTACAGTGAGGGGTCGAGGGAGAAGAGAGAACAATCAATGCAGCGTACTGAGGGGCCCATGTCAGACCACTTACTGGGCTGACCACCCCTATGTGCTTTACTTCCCCATTGCAGCTTCTCAGCAATCTTCTAAACACCCTTCGTTCCATGCTTCCACAGTGTACCTTCTCCCATCTCGGAAGGTAAGACATAGATGGTACCATTGGGACACAAGTTCAACAGAACAAAAAAAAACTCATATGGTCACTTGTCCCATCCCCAAGCATGGCAGCTTTTCAATAAAGTGCGTGTGCTGCCTGATTGACACTACCCTGCGGAGAAGACATTTGTCAATGGTGGACAAGGTGCTAGTGGGGTCATCTCTCATGGGTCTTCAACTTCTGCAGTCTCTTCCAGACAAAAGAGGGTAACATGTCAGGTGGACGCACATCTAATCAGACCTGCCACGCAATGAGCTCCATAAACTGTCAGTTGCCTATTAGTCCTTTTACAAGACCCCTTTTAGAAGACTTTCTTGTGGTGTTCCAGATAAACAAGCTTTGACCTTTGTTGCACTTTGCACACCAGTCTACAATCTTTACAATTCTCGGACAGAACAAATCATCAGTCTTGCCTTTTCACCTCCCAAAGTGAGAGAATTGGTGCTGACAGTGTACTGTGTAAAACCATTACCGTCAGAGTCTTCCGCCATAGTTTGGAATACATTACCGCAAGAGTCTCTGTTGTCTCGTCAGAATGCGTCGGTTCTTAATCTTCCAGTTTAAAGGGTTCATTCAGTCCCATTAATTGGCATGCTTGTGGTTTGTCAGAGCCTCATTAATGAGTAAGCCTGTTACGTGGCCCTGCTGGTTCCGCTTCAGTGGGCACATCTGCCTATGCTAACCCAAAGAATCACAGAGGTGTCAAATTGAGGTGCACACCCAGCAGGTATTAGCATATCGTCACTTTTGCCATTAAAAGCAAAGCTGGGGAGATTATGATCCCATTCAGAGGGGAAGAATGACACACAGACATGAATGATGGCACATCATAAGATCCTTAATAAAAGGGGAGCAAAGAGGAAGTATGGAGATGCATACATAATATGGAGTCTAATCAGAGCTCATTCTTTCCCTCTCTCCCTTCTCCTCTGTCTTTTTCACCTCTGTCTCCCTGTCCCTGTCTCTCTTTATTTCTTTGTCTGTCTGTGGTAATCTGGCAGTCATTGATTTAACAGCAGTCGGTCTGGTCCCTCACACTGCAGCTTATTCTAGAAAGCAACCATATTTTGTGATTACATGCTGTTCAGGGTGCTTATTACTAAAATTTATTTTCTGGTATTAATTGTTAACTGGTAGAATTGTTAACTTTTTATGTGTGTCTGTGTGTGTCTACCTGGTATGCCTTACACAAGTATAGTAATATCAGTGGGTTTTCTTTTTGTGTTTTTTTACTTATGGGAATCCTACTTATGGGAATGGGAAACATAGTGAAACATACTTGTTTGGAACATCATATGGGATTCTTTTTGTCATGAATTGTATCTTCAAATCAGAAACTCAGAAACAAAATCAAGTCAATCAGATTACTGTTTTGCAGATTCTAGAGTTCTAGTTTTGTGAACAGTATCAGATGGTCAGTGTTTAGACTCTGTGCCATCTGAAGCTGAAACTTCTATCTCTGCTGGGTAAATAAGGTATATCTATACCATGTTCTTGGAGGAACACCAGCAGAACACATTTTTGCACTCTTCCTAATCAAACACACCTGATCCAACTCAATTACCTTGTCGGTAGAGACTACAAAATCTGTAATAGATGGATTAGATAAGAAGACATCCAAAATGTTTACTGTTGGTGTGCCTTCAGGAAGAATTGGGAAACACTATTCTATAAACCAGTGGTTTGCAACTCTGGTCCTGGAGTTCTTGCACATTGCAACACTGAATATTTTGATGTCCCTCCCATATTTGACGCACACATTTGAATCAGGTTTGTTTGATTAGGGAGACATCTGATATGTGATGTGCTTGGGTACTCCAATTGCTAAAGACAATTGAAAAAATAATCCTTTGTAAATTACTAAGATGTGATAGCTTGTTTATGTTGTGGTCCCTGAGGGTAACATTGATTTCTTCATGCAAGACTTTTTCCCTTCTGTGAAAAATTATAATCATGTTATTAAAACATTGTTTGGTTCATAAGATTAAAACAAGTGCAGCTTGATGTTATTAAACAAACATGTATGACTGCAGGGCAAAACCTTGCCGCCAGTCTATTTATATTGTCCATGTGTGATCTTCTGTATACTTCACATGCCATGACGATGCGGGCTAGGTGAGACAGTAAAACCCCCTCTGGAGCATAATGGACCACATCTTCTCATTATCCTACAGGGCAGTGTTAGCCTGTATTAAAACAGGCTCTCAAACAGCAGGACAGAGCTAGTGATAAAAAGTGGGTATAAAGCGCTCCTATAGGAAATCAACCAGAGCACATCCATGGAATTCAAAGTGGAACTAGTAATATGTTAGCTGTTTTTATCACATCGTTTTTTCGGTCCAGACGTTTATGTAAGTGATTTTATTGCCTGAGCTGCATCATGGGGATAGAGAAAGCCATGTTTATGAGATTACTACAAGCAAAAAGAGATTTTCACATTGAATGTTAGAATAGAAGAGGGTGGGGGATGCTGATCTTGTTGTTAACTTGTGTATTAGCACATGTGTGTCTGTTTGAGTGAATATCTGCACAAAACAGACAATGCATAAAAGTGAAAGTCTTGACATTTGCCAAGTATGGTTGCCCATTCTCAGAATTGCTGCTCTGCATTTAACCCATCCAAGTGCACATACACAGCAGTGAGAAGTGAACACACCCAGAGCATTGGGCAGCTATATATCCAGCGCCCGGGGAGCAACTGGGGGTATAGTGCCTTGCTAGGGCACTTCAGTCATGGGTATTGAGGGTGGAGGAGAGCGCTGTTCATTCACTCCCACCCCCCACCCCCAGCCTACAACTCCTGCCAGCACAGAGACTCGAACCAGCGACCTTCAGATAACTATAGTCCAAGTCTCTTACCATTAGGCCACAGCTGCCCTATGTTGGGCATGTATGCATGTGTTGGAAAAAACGATCTGACCTATTCAGATACATAAACTGGCCTCTTCATCACAAATTCAAACTATTTAATGAACAAATTAATCATAATGTTTCATAAAATGTATTCATAGTTCTAGTCACAATAATCTACATGACCAATTCCCATGATTATTAATGTCATGATCTGTCGACATGAGTCTCTGCTTTAATGTAAGTTCACAGCAAAACTGAATAGTTATTAAAACACATTAATAACATGGAGAATCATTATAAAGTACTATTAAGCTGTCTAAAGCACAAGACATTCAGAACAACGCACTTCAGTTTAGTTCAAAGACCCAAAGTTTCAGAAATATTAATATTGATGTTTGCTGTAGCCATCATCAACATAACTTCCAAGAAAAACCCAGTTTGTCCTTAAAGGGATAGTTCACCCCAAAATACAAATTCTGTCAATAATTACTCACCCTCATGTCGTTACAAACATGTAAGACCTTTGTTCATCTTTGAAACACAAATTAAGGAGTTTTTTATGAAATTCGAGAGCTTTCTGTCCCTCCATAGAGAGCAATGCAACTACAATGTTCAAGGCCCAGAAAGGTAGTAAGGACATTGTTTAAAAAGTCCATGTGACAAAAGTGGTTTAACCTTAATTTTATGAAGCTAAAAGAATACTTTTTGTGCACAAGGAAACAAATATAATGTCTTTATTCAACAATTTATTTACTTCTGCACCAGTCTTTGAAAGTCTTGCTACATCAGAACACCAGCTCCTGTATCAGTAGCACCAAACACATATGTGAACAAGCATTGAAGACTAAAGTAAAAAATTTTTAATGTTTACACCTATTAATCAATACCTAAACTTAACAATAGGGGTGTAACGGTTCACAAAATTCACGGTTCGGTTCGATACGATACACTGATGTCACGGTTCGGTTCAGTTCGGTTCGATACGTTTTAGATACAGCAAAATGTAAAAACATCTCAACTTTTCAGAATGCCGCAAGCGCACCGCGGGTCATGTGACAAGAACCAACCAATCAGCTTCATCCTTTCCCGTAACAACGTTGAGAGCTCAGCCAAGATGAAGGAACAGCTGATCATAGTTGTATATGGATTGCAATTTTGAAATAAATTCAGTAGCAGAGCTACTGCAAGCGATTTTTAGAGCTGCAAATCCATTTATCCTTCGCTGAAATTTCCGCGTCTCATGGAGAGAGCACGTCATTGTTGCTTAGCAAAGACAGACGCCTCAGGAGAAAGACGCCCTTAGCGTTTTCCACGCGTTTTTAGGAGCGATATGTGAACGGCCCCTAAGGCGCTCGCTCACTCAGCACGCGCTGAAGGCTCGTTGCAAAATGTCTAATGCATTTAACAGACCAGAAATATAAGATCCTAAAATAACCAACAGGTCTGGTGTTTGGGTTGGATTCCCTGTAAGCTATAGTGTCTAAATGCTGCAGGGATAGTTTGCTGCGTGCATGTTTCTCCTTTTTTTCATCTTTTCCCAGATAGTACTGACGCATATATCCCAGATATTCCCGCTGTTTTTTTTTTTTTTTTTTTTTTTTTGTAATCCCGCTGGTGTACCCTGTCATGTTGCAGATGCGACATACCGTTGTTTATTTATCCACCACTCTCTTGCCATCACCATTATAGCTTAAAGGGAATCCAAAGTGCACCCAAACACCAGACCTGTTGGTTATTGGGGGATCTTCTCATTTCTAGTCTGTTAAACGCATTGGCTATTTTGCAACGAGCCTTCAGCGCGTACTGAGTGAGCGAGCGCCTGCTGAGTAGCCTAACATAAACATATAAGATGGTGTTTTTTTCTTCTTCGGGAGTGTCAGGGGCGTTGCCTGTTACGTTGTTTGGGTTATTGGGCTACCTTGTTGAACGCATATCATTATATTTCTTTCTCTCTCTTTTTTTTTTTTTTCCAAATATAATTAATTACTCCAACGAACCGTTCGGTATACATAATGCGTACCGCGTACCGAACCGAAAGCGTCGTACCGAACGGTTCAATACGAATACGCGTATCGTTACACCCCTACTTAACAACTACCTTACTAACTATTAATAAGCAGCAAATAAAGAATTCACTGATAGAAAAGTCGTAGTTAATAGTTAACAAGTGTTACCTATTCTAAAGTGTTATCAATACACAAAGAAATTGTTGAATAAAATCGTTATTTTTAATTTCTTTGCACACAAAAACTATTTTTGGAGCTTCTTAAAATAAGGTTGAACCACTGATGTCACATGGACTATTTTATTTATGTCCTTACTTACTTTCTGGACCTTAAATGTTTCAGTTGCGTTACTGTCTATGCAAGGTCTTACGGGTTTGGAACGACATGATTTTGGTAAACTAACCTTTTAAAAATGGGGTTCTTTATCATTAAATGGGTAATTTCTTGTGTTCAATGTGAAAACTATCAACTCTTGCCCACAGAACAGAAGATGACGATATTAGAACAAGCAGTAAGATTAATTTGTGATGGGCTGATACTTTTCTCACAAAATAAGAGGAGAATGTTCTCGCACTGCAAATGGACAGCAGTAAAAGACAGCCATGCACAACAGCAGTCTGACATTTTGATTAATCTAGTCACGGATGATGATTTATTCAATTGCACTGGACCACTATACTCTCCAAGGGTTATATGGAATGCATTCAAAATCTCAAGTACTCAATTATACAATGCATTAATTAAATTTCACCTGAATGTTTTTATATCTTTAACGTTGGCTAGTTTACATAGAGACACTGTATTTATACCGGGATTATAGTGGAAATAATTTTTATGATATCAGTTTATCATTGAGATATGATGAGGTATAATGGTGAGGTTTTTTATTGGAGAAAATTTGATATTAATTCAATCATTTATCATTTGCAAGACAAAAGAGATTATGCATTTAGAAAATATTTTCTAGTAAAATCTGATTCTGATACTGATCGCCCGATCTTTGTTGTTGTGAATGATTTGGCTGCATGCAGACTCATCACTGAACAAACTGTGCATTTTACATTAATCCCTGATGAAGTGTTATCACAATTAGACATTCTCCTTATGATGTAAAAAAAATATTTTGCCAACATAGCTGAGACCAGAGGATCATGGTTTGACAGCCTTGTCTCGAAAAAGTGTTCAAACCAACCATTATTCATAAATATGATTTTTATATAAATCTACGCAAAATATCCCTTTATTAGCAAACTATGCCCCTCTTTGTGTGTTTTAATTGACTACTATTTCTATCAATGGATGCGTTCATCTTGGTTCTGTGACTTGTATACTGGAACATGGTCAGTTTGGGTGTGATGTCATTCCCAGGTCTAACATTGGAATTCTAAGGTAAACTGAGCATTTCATCAGTTCATGTATTCCATAGGAATCAAATCCATGATTTTGGTAACTAGCACCATACTGATTGAGCTACAGAATCTGGCTGATTTGAAATCATTAGGATGAAAAGCAATGCTAGCAGATAGTTTTTTCACCATCTATTATAAATGACTGAGACCAACATTAAATAAATCCACATTTCAAAACTTTGTGAAGGCGCCTCTGCACATTTGGAGAAATGAATAGGTTTCAGTCTGTACTGCATATAATATTGATTGAAAGCTTGTTCTAAAAAACTACGTTCTGGGAGCAATATTGCAGTTTTCTGCATATGCAGATTAGAATTTGCTAAAATCATACTGAATCCCAATGATCATACAGAGGCACACATGATGTCAGTAAGTTTTATAGCTCTGCTCCAGAACTGCACACATAAAGAGCTGCTGACTCTACAATCTAAAGCATGTGTTCCCTCACTGCTATTACAGTCTCCTTTATCTCAGATGCTGCCGACAGCCTAAGTAATTAATGAGGGTGTGCTCCTGGTGTAATTTAGCTTGCTCAGGGTTGAGATGCATTACATCAGACTATATGGATTAGGAATCTTTGCATCAAGGCCTTTATTCACCGTTCCAGCACCAGAGATTATATATTCAAGTTGGATCTCTCATTAAGACCAATATTTCACTATGTTTTAAGTGTCCAGGATGTTTTTTGTACTTAAAAGCCTCCTCACAAGAATAGCTATAGGATATGTATTAATTGAGCAGGCTTGTTTTCACATCCAATTGTTTTTATATGTTCCTGCTAGCATGCTAACGCTCTTCCATGAGACTCATTGGTAACTTTCCATCAGAATTTTTAATGGCATACTGTATGTTGGAAGTCGTCCCTTTAGGAAGATCGGTCATAGTGCCTTAACCTACGATGGAGCTGGCCTTGATCACATTCCCGTGCCAGAGGCGAATGAGTTTATGTCCTACAGCATACGTGATAACATTTCTGCTATGCCATTTGTTTCCACAATTGTTTAAGTTTCATTAAATGTCCAAACATTTAAACATTAAAGCCAACTTGCGGCATGAACACTAGGCTTAGCATGTGAAAGCAAGTTGCAACAAGTTTTGTAATTGGCAAGATTAATAACATTTACAGTGTGGCAATGCAAATCGTCCTCTCAGCACATGAATAATGGAGAGCGAGCCATCACTTTGAATAATTCATCTCAAAATATCCTTTAGTGCAATTTTTAATGACCAGGGGCAAATCTAGATTTGTGACAACAGCACCATGCCAGAGTAATTAACGAGCACAGCGGCACTCGCTTAATTGCTGTGAGAAAGTTCCTCGATGCCGGCAGGCTTTGGAACAGGGGGCTGAAATAAACACTAGAGCGGAGGTTAGTTATGGAAGACCCATAAAGAAAACGCTTCAAAACCGAGGCTCAATGGCTTAACTGCGCAGCTCTTCTGTGCACGTACCGGCTCTGATCACTGCTCATGAGTGGAATATTGATGTTGGGAATTAATTACTTGTTTTACATAGATCCAGACAAAGCCCTCAGAGGGAGAGCAAGCTCTGGGTGCGGAGCAGACTTTGACGGAGGTGGGAAATTAGAACGGGGCTTTAAGAGCTAAGTTGATGTGTGCGCTGGGGAAGAAAACTTAACAATGTCTGAAATTGCCGATGATTACAATTAGAGTTGCTTGTGTAGTTTTTCACTGCTTGGAGATTTATTTCACAAACATTGGCACTTTCTGAATTTATTGCTTTGTTCTTTTAGACTAAATCAAAGGGTGTTCGCTTTTGGCTGGCTTTCGGAAAATAGTCCACTAGAAATTTGCTCTCACTGTAACATATCATTTTTGCCAAAAAAATAATCTTAACTTGTAAACACATTGTCAAAGTTACGATAATACTGATTGTGAAGGATCCAAAATGTTCCAAAAGGACCCAAGTATTGTGATATTTTTTTCTGAAACCCAAGTTCTCACTAAAACAAACCATTAACTATGACTTTTGATTCAATAAAGTCCTAACTGGCTTCTTATGAATAGTTATTTAGGTAATTGTTAAGGTTAGGTATGGATTGGGGATGTATATGGTCAGGCAGAATATGTCATTTATAAGCACTAATAAACAGCTATGTTCGGTATGCTAATAAGTAAATAGAGTGGTTAATAGAGAGAATTAAAGTGTAACCAAACAGTACTCTTTTGATGTGATCTTTCACTTAGGCCTACTATACAGCAGGGAAGTGAGATGGCGGGCTAGAGAGAGGTTGTTTGGCATTAGCTTGCTTCTTAGCTAATATTACTATAAACACATCCAAAAACATTGCTAACATGAATACTGGGTGATTTTTAGGTCCTGAAAATGTGCCTGTGATGTTTTAGTATTGCCTTGGTACAGAATAGACCTATTCAGGTATGGCAGAGCCTGATTTTAAGTGTGACGTTCCTGGATCAACATCTTTGTTGACCCTGATCCAACATTTTGCTTAACCAATCAGATTTGAAGAACCAGTTTATAGTTTTTGTGAAGTTTAGGCTTGCAATCAGTGTTTACTGCTTGTACATCAGTGTCATTCATCCATAATTTCCTCTAATTTTAGGGATTACTCATGGCTAAGGTTAGGGTTAGGTGTAGGGATATGGTCAAAACTAAATTCTTGGCTTAAAATGTTGTTCCAGGGTCAACAAAATGTGTTGACCTAGGAACACATCTAACTCAAGCAAAATCAAGACGTGCATAGGGTAAGCAATGTTTAATTTTCGACAGGGATAAAAATGAGACTGTGAGGGACTGAAGTATGTTTAGTGGCTTGTACTGTTGTTTAACAACACCCCAATTGTTCAGCTGACGAAATGTCTTTCTAAAACAACTTTCATTAGAAAAAAAACTTTAGAGAACAGCCTTGTTTTTATCCATGTAAATTCAATATGGTGTCTAATCTAATCTTAAGGGCTAGGCTGTAAATATAAATAAATATCAAAATAAATATATTGTTAAATCTAACAAGTAATTACATCTGTCTCAGTCATTATAAGGTGGTGTACTAGCTTCTGGAGTCATTATATAGGATGGCAGTGTCCTGTGTGCACTATCCCTTATATAAGTCTATTAGCATAGTACATTAGCAATTCTTACAGACAAAACATTTTTTATTATTATTTATTTACTATTATTTATTTATTATTATTTGCATGTATTGTTTTCCCTTTAGAGACCTCTTTTACTTTTAGTTTGCTTTTAGTTTAGTTTGTGTTAATTACCTTTAACAAACAACTCTGTATCAAGTCAGGCATCCAGAGCCTTTTAAGCTATGTAGGCCTTTCACCTCCCCTTGTCTCAGGCAGAGGATGGGCTGGCTTGTGCCTCGCAGAGAGCGTGATCGATCCGTGCAGTGTAATGATGGCTGAGAGATTGCCTCCATCAGAGCCTGATCTGTGCACTGTGGCTGGATTAAGGGAACCATGGATTGCCATCGATTTCTATCTGATACAATCATTTCATTCAGACTCAAATCTCCTGCCTAGCGGAGAGAGACAATCCCTGCAAAGATCTTTTAATTCCTGCCCAGGACCTTCATCACAGGCCCTGCAATCGCTACATGCTCCACAATCCTGCCAGGTTAAAACATATTGTTGTTCTGGCTATTACTGTCAAATTTATTAATTAAGCCGGAGCAGGAGACAAAGACCCTGCTGGTCCTGAGGAGGCCCCACTTCCTTTCGAGAATGGGTTGAATGAGGTTGTTGGCAGGTTTGCACTTGCCACCAATAGTTCTTCCTGATCCAGTTGTGTTAACTGAAAAAATACGACATTTGTGGTTCACTTTGTGTTCTCTCTGGAGGTTGAGGAATGTTTGAACTTATGCATTCTTGGAAGCATTTGTAACTGTGGATAAACTTCTAACCAGTCAACTTACATCTGGCATTTTTTTCCCATGAAATGGAGTGGAGTGGTTTCCATATATCACAGTTATTAAAGGGGTTGCTTCTCTACAAAAGTGTGCTGTTTAAAATATATGTAAGCCATTTAGCAAGTGACAAAAAAAATAATAATAATTCTGAAGCTTTTTGAAGATCTCTTGTATAAAACAAAGTATTTATAATAATGTAATATATTTTAGATTTACATGAGTTACTTCTTAAATTACCAATTCTGTTTAAGGCATTCAGAGCAGCAGCAGATCAGCATCAAAGATACTCCCCACTGAGAGCTGATCCATTTCCCAAGATCCAGGTTTCTTTCAGCCCATTATATCAGTCTCTTACCATGCAGATCAATTACGGCCTCATGTATCAAACTGTCATGGACATCCTTCTTAAAGCCTTCTTATAAATTGCACACTTCAATTAGTCCAATTCATGCAGCACTGCAGTGATTCACCTATACACATGAAAACAAACAGGCCTGGGATTTATTGATTTTAGACAGCTTTTCTTTAGACATTAATTAAATCCCAGTATTATCTCTCCTAAGGTGTTGATGAGTGTTGTTGTTGTGCATCGGTACATAGACTTGTGGGTTTATTCGGCAAAGTTTAATTAAATTGATCAAAATTGACAGTAAATACCTTTATAATGTTACAAAAGATTTCTAAATGAAAAAGGTTTTTTGTGTGTGTGTGTGTGTGTGTGTGTGGTATCAAAGAAAAAAAAAGTTCCATATAAATATTAAACAGGAAATATTTAAAATAATAATAATAATTAGTTTCATTTCTGAAGGATAAACTGAAAACTAAAGTACTGGCTGCTGAAAATTCAACTTTGCCATAACAGGAATAAATTATATTTTAAAATATATTTAAAAAAGAAAACGGCTATTTTAAAATGTAATACCATTTAACAATATTGCTGTTTTACTACCCCAAAATTTTGGGTAGTGTGTAGATACAAAATTGGGTCCCACTTAATATTAGGTGGCCTTAACTAATACCTGTATGTATAGTACATTTATAATCATATATGTTATAATATCATATTTATATATGCATTGCATATAATAAAATTTTAATTATTTGCAATGAACTTATTGTGTACACACGTTTTTACATTGTACTTACATTTTGAAAAATACCTTTATGTAATTACATATGTAATTTATTACTGTAATCCATTTATAATAACTCTGCTGACAAGTACAAACCCACCCTTAAACCCATACCACCAAACCTGTCCCTAACCGTACCTGTATCCCACCTCAATAGCAGCAGAAGTGTTTTGCAATACAAAATGAACACAATTAGGATATTGCTTTTAATATATATATATATATATATATATATATATATATATATATATATATATATATATAGATAGATAGATAGATAGATAGATAGATAGATAGATAGATAGATAGATAGATAGATAGATAGATAGATATTATATCGGCCATATCTCCATTTTAAACATACCCAAAATGTACCTATAGCACAGGAGTTTATATGTTAAAACACACGTCCTTTCAATCTGTTTTTCTTGCCTTCACAGGTTCAATTAATGAAGGTCTTGCCATGGATATAAGATCAGTCTTTGAGGTCAGGAGAAAGCTTCCCCTTCACAATCCTGCTCAGCTGCAGCCAGTGGAGAAATCTTTGCCTCAGCCATTACTTTTGACCTTCCAATTGATTTATCGCAATCAACTGGAAAGAAAGAGGAATTCAGGCACTGTCTATGTGCTGAGCAAAGGCACCTTGGGACTGCAACAGACAGTTCACAGCCTCCCATCAATTTCCAGATGACAGGAACAAGAGCTACAGTGGAAAGGTGCAGGGCTGCAGAGCAGGGAAAGAAGGGGAGCCGGGCAGTCAAGAAGGTCCCTAAGGCCTCCGCTAGTTAATTAGCTTTGTAAGAAAACAATCAGGCTAACAAGCAAAACAAAGTTATTAGACTCCCCCATTATCCTGCCTGGCCTAGAGAGGCCTGTCTGTATCAGACCCTCAGTCCATTGTCACACCTCACCTGCTGTATTAGCCACATAAAGGGCTGTGGATGTTATTTTGTGCCATGGTTTTACTAAAGTGACCATAGTTTAACTGTAGTATTTGTAGATTTCCATGGTTACCACTACAGTATGCAGTTTAACCATGTGTAAACAAAATTATAACTTAAGTTACAATTAAGGCATATTGAATGTTAAAGATGTATTTCAGATATAAAGTTAAATGGATATCATCACCCAGTATTACTCTTAGTAATTCAATAATTTAAACAATTTCAGAATTTAAAAATGCAGTTCAAGTATCGGTATCGATTTCTCCAATAAAGGCTTTTAAAAGTACTGGTTTGCCATTCAGAATTGAATTGGAAACGCTGTTTGAATTCCAGTTACCTGGATTTGAACTAAGGTAAAAAAAAAAAAAAACATTAGGAAGTAGAATTAGAATTTATATTAATATGAAATTAAATTAATTTTGTTTGTTTGCTGTGGTGTGGTGTGTTGGAATAGTTCACCCAAATATTTCCCATCATTAACTCACCCTCATGTCTTACCAAAGCACTTTTTTCATCTTCAGAACAAAAATAAAGCTGTTTGTAATGTTCTGTAATCATTGTTGCTTTACCAAGCATATAGAGGTGCTGGTCATATAATTAGAATATCATCAAAAAGTAGATTTATTTCACTAATTCCATTCAAAAAGTGAAACTTGTATATTATATTCATTTATTACACACAGACTAATACATTTCAAATGTTTATTTCTGTGATGATTATAACTGACAACTAAGGAAAATCCCAAATTCAGTATCTCAGAAAATTTGAATATTGTTTAAGACCAATACAAAGAAAGGATTTTTAGAAATCTTGGCCAACTAAAAAGTATGAACATGAAAAGTATGAGCAAGTACAGCACTCAATACTTAGTTGAGGCCCCTTTTGCCTGAATTACTGCAGCAATGCAGCGTGGCATGGAGTCGATCAATCTGTGGCACTGCTCAGATGTTATGAGAGCCCAGGTTGCTCTGATAGTGGCCTTCAGCTCTTCTGCATTCTTGGGTCTGGCATATCTCCTTTTCCTCTTCACAATACCCCATAGATTTTCTATGGGGTTAAGGTCAGGCAAGTTTCCTGGCCAATTAAGAACTGGAATACCATGGTCCTTAAACCAGGTACATCTCTATAAAGTTGGTCAGCAGTAGTAAAACTTCCTGGTATATGGCTGCGTTGACCTTGGACCTCAGAAAACACAGTGGACCAACACCAGCAGATGACATGGCACCCCAAACCATCACTGACTGTGGAAACTTTACACTGGACCTCAAGCAACGTGGATTGTGTGCCTTTCTTCTCTTCCTCCAGACTCTGGGACCCTGATTTCAAAAGGAAATGCACAATTTACTTTCATCAGAAAACATAATTTTGGACCACTCAGCAGCAGTCCAGTCCTTTTTGAAGCGAGCATCAGCGAACTCAAACATGTGTAAGTACGATCTTTTATACCAAAGTATAAAGACGTGGTTGGATAATGATAAAGGTAATTAGTGACGAAGTAATTGAGTCTTCCTGGCAGAACTTAGGCTAAAGCTTCCATTTCTTGAAGCACTGACTCCAGCTGCAGTCCAATTTTGTGAATCTCCCCCACATTTTTGAATGGGTTTTGTTTCACAAACCTCTCCAGGGTGCGGCTATCCCTATTGTTAGAACACTTTTTTTTTTTTTTTTTTTACCACATCTCTTACTTCCCTTCGCCTCTATATTAATGTGCTTGGACACAGAGCTCTGTGAACAGCCAGCCTCTTTTGCAATGACCTTTTGTGTCTTGCCCTTCTTGTGCAAGGTGTCAAACGTCTTTTGGACAACTGTCAAGTCAGCAGTCTTCCCCATGATTGTGTAGCCTTCAGAACTAGACTGAGAGACCTTTGAAAAACCTTTGCAGGTGTTTTGAGTTAATTAGCTGATTAGAATGTGGCACCAGGTGTCTTCAATATTGAACCTTTTCACAATATTCAAATTTTCTGAGATACTGAATTTGGTATATATATATATATATATATATATATATATATATATATATATATATATATATATATATATATATATATAATCAGTCTGTGTGTAATGAATATAATATACAAGTTTCACCTTTTGAATGGAATTAGTGAAATAAATCAACTTTTTGATGATATTCTAATTATATGACCAGCACCTGTATATTTAATCTGCTTTATGTATGTATGCTGATTTATTTATATAAAAGCTTCAATTAAATCTCTTGATCTTGTGAAGCTATAGTGTTTCTTCAGAAGACTCAGATTAAACTCCTTGATTCATATGGATTACTTTTAATAATATTTTTATATACTTTTCAACTTTTCAAGCTTGAACATGTTGATTAGATTAACTTTCAAATGGATGGACAAAAACAATGAGACAATGTTAAAAACATCTTCATGTCTCAAAGATCCACAAAAGTCTGGTGTGACATGAGGATGAATAAATGGTGACAAAATGTTGACAGGATTTTTTTTTTTTTTGGTATCATTCATATCATTCGTTAACACATTGCATATTCAACCTATACATAAATGATGTATAATATATGTGATTACAGTATGTATGTTAAATAGAACAGTAACACTTTAGAATAAGTAACACTTGTTAACTATTAACTACAACCTTTCTCTCAATAAATTCTTAATTTGCTGCTTATTAATAGTTATTAATAGTTGTTAGGTTTAGGAATTGGGTAAGATTAGGGATGTAGAATAAGGTCAAGTAGAATAAGGCATTAATATGTTCTTAATAAGCACTAATACATGGCTAATATTCTAGTGTTTTGCATGCTAATAAGCAACTAGGTGTTACCTAATCTAAAGTGTTACCAATAGAACGTATAATTTAATATATGCAGTGGAAGGTTTTTTTTTTTTTTTTGTTTTTTTTTTGTATAAATATACCTTATATTTTATTTATTGTATTACTGAATTATTTCTAAGTCACATCACTTCTAAATGTCACAAACAAATTATGTGTAAGAGAGCTGTGAAATAAGAAACCTGAAGTGGAGTAGGTTCCACTTAATCCATAATCACAGTTCCACTCATAAACACTTTTCCTGAAGAAAAAAAATATATACAAGCAAACTGGCCAAAATGGGTCTGAAACATAAGTTACAGAATATTAACTTGTTTATTGAACCATTGAAGCAATTTCATACTCATAAGAGTGCTGCTAAAGGAAAATTAGAAGGAAGCAAAATAACGTAAATCAGCCGATCTTACTCTTGCACAAATTGTTGAATTTTTTGGATTGCAATTCAGTAAGTTGTTCTTACTCTCATTCCGATTCACATTCCAGTTAAACCTCCAGTGGGCCGTTGCTAATTCAAATCAAATTCCAACTAATCAACTGAAAAGCAGCCAGTTTTTAAATTCTGAATTCCACCCAACCATGGTGCTTACATGATTGTCTTTAAAGGCAATATCTGAAATTGCAAAGACACATTTATGTTTTGCTGTAAAGATTAACAGTGGCACATTTGTGTGCACATTTCTCCCATGTTCATGCCTTGCTTTGTTTCTGCATCAGTCTGGGTGAGCCCATGCATTAATGTACTCACACAAACTAAAGCCGGTGATAAAATGAGCCTAGCACATAAAACAGCAGCTGTCCACACACACTAAGATGGGCTTTCAGTCCACCCAGAGCGGACTCTATAGCTATAGTGCTCTACGAGGGCTTTTATATGTTTCGACATAAATCGGAGGCATTGGAGGGGAAATCTTCAATTTGGACCAGGCCCCATCCAAACAAAATGAACCTTTGCCTCGTATGAGCTTGTAACTTGAGCAGGTCCCTGAAATAAGCAATTGGTTTATTTACTCTAATGACACCAGTGAGGTTTGAACGCATGTAGCTCTGTGAGCAAATACGCGTGGAACTGAACGTGACCTGCCGTCAGGACTGGAGCTGAGTGGAAAAGCAGAGCAGATGCCACGGTTCGGGTGTGGTTGGCAAAAGAGTGCTTGGCTTGGATGAAGGCCATCCTTTCCCACTGGGCTGTGGCCAGTAGAGATGCTTTTATAATGAGCTAGCCTCCCAAAGCTGCTGGGGAACCAGGGGATCAGGTTTAATACCAGCCAGCTGTCTGAACTGAGTCGTTCGGATCTATCAGATAGAGATATTGAGATATGTGTGAATGTAAGTATAATTATCAGCAAACATTGCAATAGTAAGTGAACACATCATTCCCAACATTTGAATAAAGTGTTTTTCAAGTGGTGAATGCTCCAAATTGCAGGTTCTAGCTGCTGTGCTGATGCTCTCATTCAGTGAGCAGTGATATGAGAGGGTTTCACAGTCAGAATCAAGGACCCTAAACCTCAAAACTGCTATTTTTTTTATTCAATAATGTACCACTGATTTTTTTTTTGTGTGCAAAATTAAGCTAAAAATTGTAAAACAGGAACTTTCAGGAAGTCAGTGGCAGATCCTGGCATAGGCGATGTAGGCAGCCTGGCCAGAGCTATCTCTCAGTCAATTTGTACGTAATTAAAAGTAAAATTTAAATTTAAATGTATGCATTTAGCAGACGCTTTTATTCAAAGCGACTGACAGTGCATTTAGGATATACATTTTTACCTTTCATTTTATGAGGTGGTTAATTTGTACGAATTCATACGACCTCACTTGAATAATTTTGTAGGATTTCTGTGACGGTTAAGAGTAGTGGGGAGGTTATGTATGGTCCTTCATACAAATTCCTGCAAATTTGCCAATTTTGTTCGTAAAATACTTTAAAATACAAATTTATGATTTCGTACGAATGAGATCATACAAATTTGTACGAATTTCCACCTTGTGAAATATGATGTTTGAAAGTTTGACAAGATACTTCCATTCTGACGATGATACTGATAATAATGAAATAATGATATTTTTTATAAATAATAATAATGTATTGTTGTATTATGTAAATTACAAACATAATATAACATAAAACATTTTACGATGATTATCATTATCATCTGTAATATAACAAATTATATTATATTATATTATATTATATTATATTTAGAAACTTGCTGTAAAACGTTACTGAAAAGTTGTTGTTGTTACTAGTAACAATGAATAATTTATACCATTTATACATAGGTAATGTTAATTTACAAATAAACCACTGATTATGGTTATTATATGTTTGTTCATAATGTAACAACATAAATGTAACAACATAATTGATTAAATAAAAATATTATTTGTACTTCATGACATTAACAAATGTGCATTAAATTATTTGTATTATTTAGTATGTATACATGTAATATTCTTTGTGTTCAAATATTTATGATAAAAGGTTTCAAGGTTTGATTGGTAAAACCATTTCAAGTCTCGTCTATAGGCACACAGTAAGAACTGCAACCATTTACATTGAATTCCAACAGAGATTTTCAGTCTGAAAGGGTCTTGGTTTTTGTTAGTGAACAGGTAACTGAGAGAGATATCTGAAAGCTAAATCCCTGCAAATATCAGGTGACATCCTCAATATTACATGAATTAGTGTTGCCCAATTTTGGTCTTAGCTAAAACAAGCTAAAATATTTAAGATAAAGACAACAAACTCATACCATGAGAATATTTCAACTGAACATTTTACACAAGTTTTTGTATAGAAGTTTCAAAAAGGGCCAGCTTGCACCTACAGTGAGTTACTGCATTAGCTAAATGTTGTTTTATCTACTTACTGACACTTAACCTTCCTCACTCCATTTTGTTTTATACCCTACAGTAAATACCCGGATGATGTACTTGAAAGTTGACGTTTATGCCCTCAATGGTTGTAGTGCACTACAGTGTAGTGTAGTTTAGATGAGCTAACATGCTAAAGCTAGCGACAACACATCACGTAAAAACATAATTTTAATTGGAAAAACCCTTCTAAAATCCATACACTAGATAGCAGGCTACATTATCTATAGTGCATGTGAATGTAATAGAGAAGATGTTAGAAACTATGTTGCTAAGACAAATTTAGCACACCTAATACCCTCATTTATCTCTAAAGGCCTGTTAAAAGTTTAATTCACCAATATAAACACTACGCTTGTGAGTTTTAGATGAAATTTTGCATATCATCTACTCAGGCAATATTTTTGTGTGTGTGTTTATGACACATGCAAAAGGGGCAAAAGTGCTGCTATTTCCGTTTGCTACTTAGCAATATTTTGTATGTATGAAGCAAGGAGGTGAGAATCCATAAATCTTTGCAACATGCACATTATTGCTGTTTTTATGTTGAACTTCTGCTAGTGTCTGAGTGCTACAAACAACATTTGCTTTAACAACACAATCTGTTCCTCATAGCAGCCATTTGGTTTATTGACTATATGCAGTTCACCGTCGCGCTACTGTGCTCAGCGGTGAGGGTAAAGTCTTCCCTCCAATAATCCACTAAGTGACAACAATGCCATTTTAGGAGCAATACAGTGAATTATGTAAACAGTTTGGGAACATTTCACCTGATATTGCAGCCGTTAATCACTGAGAGGTCTTATGAGGAACTGGAAAACTCTCATAAATCAGTTTAGGGTAGCGTGACACTCACGCAGGGTTTCAGGAGTGTGCAGCTGAGTCCCAAGAACCCAGTAATCTCTTTTTAAAGGAAGCGCATACAATGACAAAATCAGCTTTATTTATTATCAGTATAGAGTGCTTATGCTAATGTGATGAAATTGTGGCGCAGTTGACCCCACACAATGGCACAAACCTCTCCATGACTGTGTCTGCTAAAGCTATTTGCAATCAAATTCAATTAAATTTGAATCCCTGGAGAAAATATTAGCTTTTATTGTAGTCAAAATGTAACACCCCAACCTAATGCTGTCCATTAGGAAAGATATACACTGACCTCTGTTTAATTGCATAGTGTTTAAGAGGCACCTGGATGGCACCAGATACTATAGAAAAACAACATCCTTTTCATCCATTCTTGTGTTCTTTTCTTTTTTTTTCTTTAAAAAAGTCGATTCAGAAAATCCATCTGACCAACTAGAAACTGTTGGCAAATCTATGTAGGAAATCTTTCGTCTGACTCAAAATTCCCTGTACACATGAATTTATATTAAAATACTGGATTTCAGAAAATTACAGAACAAGATGGGCGTATAAATCTAGAAGTATCGATGTATCGTTACTGATGCTAGTATTGAAAGTATTGATACTCAAAAATAAAATGAAAAAATATTCATAAGGTGTGTTTTTATTTACTAGTGATTTTATTTTACATAAAAATCAATGCGTACTGTATGCACTGAATTGGACGAATAAACAATAAACAAATTGAAATTGTAGCCTACATAGTTTATGCAATCATATTTTCTTCTTTTCTTCCTTCTTTGGTTACTTCATTCCTTCATTACCTACTAAATTATCATTCCTATTTCTTCTTTCTTTGCATCCTTACTTGCCTGCATTCTTTATGTCAATTCTTTCCTTTGTTTGACTTTGTTCCATCCTAATTTACTGTACCTACCTCCTTTATTTCCCTTCCTCTTTCCTTCCTTAATTGCCCACTTCCATACACACTTATTTACTCACTTTTGTATTTCCTGTTTTTCTTTCTTCTCTTCCTCAACTTCCTTCCTTCCTTCTTTAGTCACTTGTTTCCCTTTTTCTTCCATCTTTTCCTTCTATCTTTTTTCCGTAGTTATTAATATTGACATTTTGGTATTTGTGACCTAATCTATTTATCCAGTTTATCCTGATTATCTGTTTATTTATTTATTTATTTAAAGTTTGGGATTTCTGTAGTTTTTACTTTTATGTAAGTATGGTTTTTATCATGGAAGGTCATTTGTGCTGACTTTATGCTACTGTAGCTATTTTATATAAGTAAAAAGATGAAGAATTAAAAATAGTATAACTCCAAAACTGATATGACCTAACAGGACTGTGCTTTCCCAAAGCATTTGGACACATTGGTGAAGGAAGATGTTCTTCTATTGATGTAACATTAAATCAGCTCACACATATGGTCATGTCTCTCCGTGTCCCGAGAAACTGATTTGTGACCGAGGTTTGAATGTCTCTCTGGTGCATGCATGTGTGTTTATCTGCATGCACAGAGGAGGTGTGCTAATGGAGTCCATCTCAAAGGTGAAAATGGTAATCCGTCAGAACCCCCTCTTCCACCTCCCATGACCCCCACGTTCAGCAGCTGCTTGAGGAAAACCAGAGGTTGCCCATCCAGTCTGTAAATCCCCTTAAATTCACCAAACACTAGACAGTACAAGAGAAATGGCATCCTGTGTTGACAATATGTAACATGGCGGCTTATCTTGAGCAGAGCTGCAGTTTTAGCCTTCATTTTCTTGCTGTGAAGTTCCTGGGGTGGGGTGGTGGGGGGTTTGTGATTGATTCGGGAGGTTCTGCACACCGCCTGTTTAGTTTGCCCTCTTGTACAGTTCATCGGTTCTCCACTCTAAAGGCTACGCTCCCTTCCTCTGTGTTTCACTGCTTTTTTTAAGTGTCAGCAGAAAATTGAGAGAATGTCCTGGACGTATTCTGCCTTTCACAACAGGACTAAGCGCTTGCTCACCAAAAAGAAAAAGGAAAAAGAAAAAAAAGAAAATGAAAGCTTTATTGCTTTGATTGTGTGTGATTTTATAGCCACAGTTTTTGCACCAAGAAAAAGTGCAACATTCTTAAATGGATTTATGGATTTAAAATTATTTTTAGAATGGATATAAACGTGGAAATTTGTGTTACAGTACAGATTTCTTTGGAGAATATCCTATTTAATTAGAAAATATGTCGCATTACATGAGTAAAATAGGTTGCAAATGGAAACTTTAATGAAAATGTAATATGCCTATATTTAAAATACATTTGCTTGATACCAAGATTAGATCATATCTAATAACATATTTACTGATATAACGCTCAAGACTTACGGATATAAAACTAGAGTACTACTTGTGCACAATGCACATTTCTTAATATTAAGCCTAAAATGTGTTTAAATGTCACTTCTAATGAGTACTGTATGATCTTTGAATAAAATCATTATTTTAATGCAAGATATTTAAAGTTTACCTGAAGTATACTTGCAATAGTTCCACTTCAGCACAATCAAATATACTTCAGTTTATTTTTTGTTGTACTTCAGCATTACTTCCACACAATTAAAGTGCATTAAGTACAAAATTGGTTGTTCCAATTTAGTAGACTTCAGGTATACCAGTTTAATATACTAAAGCACAATTGAATGGTATTTTTATTAAGTACATAAATATGTAAATGTATTTGCAGTATATTACCACAAAAAGATTTATTTTTCACTAAAGTATACAAGCAATTGTGTGCAGAAGGTAGTACACAAATACTTCCATTGTGTCTGTGAAAATATGATGCATCTTTAAGGTTTGATTAATTCTAGAATGACCCTGTTGTTAAACCCAAACCTTTGCTCTTCCTTATGACAAAGCCATAAGATATAAAGCACTTAAAACCTTCAGTAACCTCTAAATGTATGTCCACCTGTGTGCTCTTTATCTGTGCGTGTGTGCATGTGTTCCTACAGAACATTGTACAATGGTGTTTTGTAATGATTCATTTTCCATGTTCACCTATAGTGAAGACCTAGCCATTGTAAAATGGCTGGGGGCAACTTTCTCTAGCAAAAAAATGAATGCATTAAACTGCAGGATGATTTCTGGCTGGAAGAGAGTCTCATTGGCTTGCATTTTTTATGAGAACAGCTGCTCCAATCTCTCCTCTGTTCACAGCCGGGCTTGCTTAATCACACAGTTTATCCCTGCAGCCCCACTGACAGGGCAAAGGCAAGGCAGGCAGAACAGCAAGGGGCCTGAGAGAAAGATGAGAGAAAGAAGGCGAAGCAGAGAGACAGATGAGGGGGGGAAGAGAAAGAGACCTGATAGAAATAAAAAGTTCTTGATTCAAGTTTTAAGAAGAGAGTGAGAATATCTTTAATGGAAAAGCTCACCCAAAAATGAGCATTGTCATCATTTACTCACCCTCATGGTGCTCCTAACCCATCTGAATTTGTTTCAAACCATGAATTTTTAAAGAGTATCCTGCCCACTCAAACGTCAATGAAGAGTGCGGCTGTCAAGCTTCCAAAAAGATGCAAAAGTAACAAAGTATTCTTAAAGTGGACTTGTGTCTTCTGAAGGCATATGATATCTTTGTGTGATGAATAAACATAATAACAATAATCCTTCAGATATAATAATATATAAAAGTATGGTCACACTTAAAGGGTTAGTTCAACGAAAAATGAAAATGATGTCGTTAATAACTCACCCTCATGTCGTTCCAAACTCGTAAGACCTCCGTTCATCTTCGGGACACAGTTTAAGATATTTTAAATTTAGTCCGAGAGCTCTGAGTCCTGTACAGTATACTGTCCATGTCCAGAAAGGTAAGAAAAACATCATCACTTTATTTATCATTGTCTTCTCTTCCGTGTCTGTTGTGAGTGAGTTCAAAACATAACAGTTCAATGATATCCAGTTCGCGAACGAATCACTTGATGTAATCTTCTTGAACCAGTTCAACAAACCGAACTGAATCGTTTTAAACGGTTCGCATCTCCAATACGCATTAATCCACAAATGAATTAAGCTGTTAACTTTTTTAATGTGGCTGACACTCCCTCTGAGTTCAAACAAACCAATATCCCAGAGTAATTCATTTACTCAAACAGTACATTGACTAAACTGCTGTGAAGAGAGAACTGAAAATGAACACAGAGCTGAGCCAGATAATGAACAAATGATTGATTCATTCTCGAGTCAAGAACCGTTTCTGTCAGATGCGTCTGATTCAAGAACCGAGGAGCTGATGATACTGTGCATGTGTGATTCAGCGTGAAGCAGACCAACACACAGAGCGTCTGAACTGAACCGATTATTTTGGTGATTGATTCTGAACTGATTCTGTGCTAGTGTTATGGGCGCGGGTAAACCGAAGGCTTGAATCAAGGGCAATCATCGGCAATGATGCCATTACGTTGAACGCAAAAGAACCGGTCAACTGTTTTCTTCAACTGGTTTATTGAATCGAAATTTCCAGAAGAATCGGTTCGCGGAAAAGAACCAAACTTTCCATCACTACTGGTCATCCTGATGCAACTGGTTCTTGACTCGAGAACGAGTAAATTTTTTGTTTGTTATCTGGCTCGGCTCAATGTTCATCTTCAGTTCTCTCTTCACAGCAGTTCAGTCAGATACTGTTTGAGTACATGAATTGCTCTGGGATATTGGTTTGTTTCAACTCAGAGGGAGTGTCAGCCACATTAAAAAAGTTAACAGCTTAAGTCAATTGCTATCATTATGGAAATTATTCCTTTAGTACTTTTGGGTTTAAGGATTTAGCGGGGAATGCATGAGCAATAATAATATGTTCTAATCTAGATTTTATTTTACTCATCAGTCCTTATTTACTTCTGTAAAGGATACACTGAACAGCACAACTGCGTCTTTCCTAATTAATCAAATAATCCGTGAAAATTGAATTAATAACCTTCTGTTATGACAAAACTATTTGATCATTGAACTTGACAGCATGAGCCAGAGCTGAGCTCTTTATTTTTAATAAGTGAAGTGTACTGCCGCCCCATCTCATGGTCACAGAGGACATTCGGCTCAGGACATCGAAACTGGAGAGTGAAGCGGTGAAGATGTCAGTGTCTGAGCACGGGACTGACAGACGGGCCACAGCACGGTTGTCTCAGCACATCAGGGTGTAACAGGAGCAGCTGAAAGCCGAGGAGCAGCAAGCCCCCATGTGAACCCGCCTGGACGCCCATCCCTTTCGGCCAATTACAGCACTGTGTTGCCAGCTGCAGACTGAATAATGCCCATGTCTGATAACACTGTAAACTCTGACCATCCTCTGCAAGTATTCACAGACAACCACACATCCGGATGCTTTGTTATGAATGCACTATAAAAGAAAGAGATCAGCCACGGTCTCTCATAAACGCTCATCATGTACATTGCGCACACACGCAAACACAGACACATTATCTTATCTGGTTTCTGTATGCAGGGCCATGCAGACTCGGTGGAGACCCTGTGGTTGTAAAGCATCCTGGTATCATGGTGGTGTTTTATGAGCATCTCCTATAGGAGATATTACTCAGCCCAGTCATTACACTTCTGCTGGTATCAGGACTGATGTACTGAATCATTCACTATTCATCTGTGAGCCCATGTAGTGGCCCAAACTGAGTCAAACAGGAAAGACCCACTTTGTGTTCAGAAACATTTTGGACTGGTTTTGCTCGAGGGCAAATTTCACAGTCTTGTGAATAGCACAGTAGTGACCTCATTCATTTTCAGCAGCCTGGGTTCTTTAAGTGGTTTCCTGTGTCTTTCTATTAGAGATAGAAATAAAAAAGGAAAGAGTTAAAGCTATGTTTAAAAACAAACCAACCAACTCAGATGAATCATGAAACTCAAATATATATATAATTATAATTATAATTATAAAGGCAAAATGGACTCCTGGATGTTGGTTAAGCCAGTAGCAGGCAAACTTTTTAAAATAATATTTACTAAAATATTTTAAAATAAATAATTTAAGAACTTCTAATATTTCGTAATAAACATAGAAACCAATATACATTTTTCACACAATATATAATATATTATATAAATAATACATCAGTTATTAGTTTTTTGATGTGGTTCTTGTTTTAACAGTAACACTGAATCCTCTGATTGGTTGATTTTCTACAGGATTATGGGTACTGTAGTTACTTGTAGTTGTTTATTTTTATTTTAAGCAAGTAAAGCAGGAAACACTTGTACCTACTGTAAATGCATATAAATCTCTGAGCTCATGTTTGGTCTGTATTGAAAGGTTTATATGTTATTGTTTTCTCTATGGACGACCCTGCTGTGGTGCTCTATTCATTGAAATACATTTAGTGCATCTGTTGAGAACACGCTCTTCAGGGGATTTGGTGAAAATTGGACATATCAGCAGCGTGAATGGGAGGCTGAAATGTGTCGTCCCCTGCCTCGCGGCTGGATGGCTGCCTGGCCGCCGGTGGTGTAGAGACTCATTTAGAGAACTCGGCTGGGACGGGACACTGAAGGTCAGACTGAGAAATGCCTGCAGCAATCTCCCTTCACACATGCTCTCTATTCCCTCTACCCTTCCCTCGCTCTCTCTCTCTCTCTCTCTCTCTTTATTTTTCAGTCTGTTGGTTATAAATCCTCTGGCTATCAGGTGCAGTGCCCCTGCTGGCACTTTCACGAGCTCACGCGTTAGTGTCTGTGTCTGTGCTGAGTCCCTGGACACCTGACACTGTGACAGACAGTGAGTGTGACTGAGCATACTGAGGATCTCTGTATTTATTTTGTTGCACCATATATGACTATATTTTGCACAGGTCTGACTGTCCTTGAGATGTCCACTAGGCCAACAGACCTGCTTGAACTACGCTTAACCTGACACAAACTGGCACTCATGCCGCTTCATGTCAGACAGGTCAAATGCATCTGATGCGTATGTACACAGAAAAACGATTTGAAAAACAGTGCAAATGCACGCTGTGTGAATGGCCCCCAACTGTGGTCTCAGAAGGATGGTCTTGTATATTGGAGCACTCAAAAGCCACTACCCATCTTTTGACTTCTTTTACATGGCACTTGCCAGAGCGGTGTATTTTATATGGAATAAGGAAATGTGTAAAACCAAATATAATTTATGACTCCATGAAATTTCTTTCCTCTTTTGATTTTTCCTTCATTACTGTATTTCACAGTAAACTATACAATGCAATTTCTCTATTATATTATATTATATCAAATTATATTATAACAATTTCTCTATTATATTATATTATATTATATTATATTATATTATATTATATTATATTATATTATTTATGCAGTAATATATAATATGTTACAGAAAGGGATGTAACATAATAGTATAGTATAGTATTGACTTTTCAATACTATACTATACTATAATAATTAACTTTTTTAGAGTATTGACTTTTCCTTGATTACTGTATTTCACAGTAAACTCTACAATGCAATTTATCTATTATATTATATTATATTATATTATATTATATTATATTATATTATATTATATTATATTATCATCTAAAAAAACTACAGCAAATATGTAGTCTTTATGCACGTTCAATGAGTAATCAATTTTTTTTTTCTATTTTCCAGGAAAAAATTAACTTATAAAAATATAAATTCCATCTAACTGGGTTAAATTGTAAATCTGTCAACTTTTAGGATTTTAGGAGTATGCTTACAAAACAACATACCTAAAACTAAGTTTGGGACAGACACTTTTCTTACTGCAGTTAGTCTGTGCAGTATAGTTATAGCTGTTTAAAGAAAGCCCACCTCAAGCTACTGCCGCTTTCGAGGTTTTCAGAACATTTGACTTATTGATTAAGCTTTATATTTAAGCCACAGTTCGCTGTGTGAACTGTATGCATTATTCTTTGTGACAACATAATGCTTCTCTTTATAAAACCATATTTGGGAATGATTGCATTTCAAATCATGCACTCTGTAAAGGCTTTCCACTCTCAACGGGACATTCAATTGTGTTACCCTTTGAAAAAGTGGGGCCTTTTTGAACGAAGCTATAGGAAGCTGGCATGGAGCCCGAGTTCTTGTTAGCTTGTCTTGGAGCCGCCCGCCAAGCACGCACACAGATGATTATAGAGATGAACGGCCATAAGCTCCATATTTTACGAGGAGGAGTGAGTGAACTCTAAAGTAGGGAGATGACTGGGTCATAGTCAAAAGAATCACACAGTAAGAAAACTAAATGGGTGTAGAGGGATTCGTGAAGCTTATTCTGGATAAAGAATGAGGATTTCACTCATCTCTTCCTCCCACCTCAGGGCTTCCTCTCAAACAGTCTTCAACGGCCCACGACAATGAGGTGACACACTGAAGTACAAAAGCAAATGTTAAGATTCTATATTTACTGAATGGTCTTTTTCATACAACTGCTATGAATGGAGACTGACACAAAGCACCATAAATGTATCATAAATGTATCTACATGTTATTTTCCAACTGTTCTGATACCATGTGATAGCCTCATTTAAGAAAACAAACCAAAATGTAAAGGGCGCCTATTATGCCCCTTTTTTTCAAGATCTCTTTTTAAAAGGCTCAGGTCGTCCCAGAATGTGTCTGTAAAGTTTCAGCTCAAAATACCCCACAAGTCATTCAATCATTTTGAAAATGTAAGCAGAAACAGGCTGATTACGTGCATGTCTCTTAAAATGCAAATGAGTTGCTGCTTCCCACCCCCTTTTCCAGAATAGGGCATGCCATTACAGCTTTATCTCAGATCTCTAAAAAAAACATCTGTTTGGTTTTGATTTTCATGTCTATAATGCTGAAATCATGTGTTTTAAAGTCATATCAGTTGAAACTTCTGAGCGCACACATCCGAACGACATGCAAAGAAAGCAACTGTCACATGACGTGAGTACTAAACTAAGTTCTCTTTCATGTCTTTTTGCCCTTAAACTGTTAAGTACACACAAGTTTATGTAAAAAAATAAAAAAAAGATAAGTTACAAAAAAAACACAGTAGGTTATGTCTGTGAAGGTAAACATCTTGGAAAGAAATCGCTTGATATGGTTCACAAATGGTCCAGATGATTTGTTCGAAATAACGTTCAGTTCTGCTCAGAAGATTATTAATAAATAATGACCTTTTTGGCTAGTTCCTCACTCAAAGTTATCATATGGCTTAAGAAAATTTGAGTGCGCAAGTCATATAGAATACTTTTAAGATACTTTTAAGGTTATTACGCATGCGTTTTTGAAGCTTAAAAGCTTAATTTAGTCATTTGGCTAAAAAACTACACACACCGTTTGTTTTTGTGTTCAAAGAAAAAAAGAAAATCATATGGGTTTGAAATGACACGATGACAGAATTCTCATTCTTGAATGAACTATTCTTTTAAGAGAGAGAAAGATACTTATGAAATATGTATACACAGCCAGCTTGGTTGTTGTATGTGATAATTTAGGATACGTTCTCCAGTGTTTCCAGTAGAGCGAGGGAAAACTGCAACGGACTTCCTTCTTTTCCAACCAGAATACTCTAAGCACCAACTATCTTACATCTCACTACATTCATCACAGCTTTTCCCCTGACGCTCAGAAAAGAGCGAAAGAAAGTCACTCTACTTTTATGTATGTGTGCAGCAGAAGCTGTTTAAACATTATTCAACTATTTTTATTTTTTTAAAACTTGCATTCATTCTCGGTGACTGCGATTGTGAAAACCAAAACGGTACGACGCACGCGTTCTCAGTAAATACATAAACAAGGAGATGGGAGAAGAATAAACAGACACAATGCTTCATCTCGACGGTTGGCACTGATGAAGTTTAAAGTGTGCCCCACCATTAATGGCACTAACACAAAAATAAACCATTTTCAAGTATAAAAAGATACACAGCCGCGCAGCAACTAGGCAGCCGTGGTCTTTGATTTATTCCTAAGGGAAAGAGAAGGGATGGGAACATCTTGAATGGAGTACAAGGAAGATTCAAGTTCACCACAGGAAGTCAATTTATGTGAGCGGGCATCCCAGTTAAAAATAGGGGAATGCAAAGAATACAAAGATTTAATTGGCATGATTTTGGTAGAAGGGAGCACTCGGGAGAACCCAGGTTTGTTCGCCATCCTGTTTTTGTGTTTACTCTATGGAGTTAGTCATGTAGTCGAGCTGTCATGCGCATTTCTTTTCCTTTACTTTTTTCTCCCCTCGATCCATTTTTTGTTGTTTTCCGCCTTCGGCTGTCAGAATTCAAGCAGAGCGAATCACTCCAAGATTTTATGAATCTCTGTCAAAGGCTGCCTCATTTCACTGGAAATGATGATATATGATGTTCTTAGTATGACAAGGAAGCTTTAGATAATAAGTGTTGTGTCACACTTCACTGAGTTATGACTAGTATCCAAAATGACTGCGCTAGACACTGATGGGGGTTTTGGTGTGGGCTGCGCTTGTACAGATTTTAATGAGATCTCGCAGCGTGTTTAAATATTTAACAATTCCTGGAGTAGCTCCTCTATCTGCTGTCAGGAACACCCATCGCAATTTTACCCCAATTCCGAGAAATGCTCCGAAAATGTAACATGCACATTGATGTTCGGCTCATTTCCAGTTAGTGCATCTGTTTAAGAATATATCTACCCATAAATACAAGCCTATATTTGCCAAAACTTTCATATGAACAAGGGCTGATCATGTGGGTCTCTGGAATACTTGACTCTGATTGGCCAGTCACAGCACCCTGTGATCAAGTGTTTGAGTATATTGCGTGCTAAACTCTATAACTGATCACTGTCACAGGCAACTACAGCTTCTTCAGTGCTTCACAGTTTCTTCTCGTGTTATTAATTTTCTTTTTTAAATCAATATTTAATAATTAATTAAAATAATTTATACCTTAAATTCGGTATACATGTATTTTTATTCTAAGTGCAAAGTCAGCTTGTAGTTTTTAAAAAATAAGTCCCATTCAGACTGATACAAAATACATTTAAGTCACACTATTAAGGTACACTGATGATTTTGGTGTGTTATGTTGGGGGGAAAAATTTAATTATGAGTTATAAAATGTTGTGATTATTAGTGGGAAACCATGAACTTCTATTAAGCTACATTCTGTACCTTTTTTAAAATAAATAAATAAATAAATAAATCATTGAGCACGCACATAACCAATGAGAGTTCAAAACTATCTCCCTTGCCCAATTTACAATGATAACGTAGGCCAATAATATTTTCGAATTTTAGTAGTTCAGGGGCGTTTCTGCTATGCTGCTGTTCTGTGGTCAGAACAAATGTGTCAGACATGTTACTTGTTCAGATGACATTTTCTTGTCAGACTTCTTATTTCGGACATACTTTCAAGACGCTTTATCTGTAATTCCGAAGTATAGTGAATATTTACACTGGTGGGTTGACTGACAGTCACACAACTTAAAACATGACATTCTTCTGTGCTCAGGAGCCATGCCGATGCACAACCCACATAAAGGAGAAAATTCTGCAAATAACTGCAATTGCAGGTTTCAAACAGAGAGGCAAAACTTACCGACTGCCAATTCTAGTCTTGAGTTTCCGAATTGGAAGTGGGGTTTAGCAACAATTTGTTGAAATAAATTAAATAATTTAACCTAATGATAAATCTCGTAAAAAGTTGCATGTAAAAAATACAACAGAATTGTATTTTCACATTAGGGGCCCTATCATACACCTGGCGCAAAGTGGCGCAAGGCGTGACGCAAGCATTTTTGCTAGTTTCAGCCTAACGCAGTTCTAATTTTCCCATCCTGCACCACATTGTTTACATAGCAAATGCATTTGCATCCATTTGTGCGCTCATAGGCATGATGGTCTGAAAAGAGGTGTATTAGATCAACTCATACCTGGTCTAAAGTCTGGCTGAATGTTTTTTCTTTGTTATTTAAAGAGTACGTTAGTACATGCGGGTCCACAACGCACGTACATGCTGCTTATTAAACACACAGAGAGACTCACAGCAGCACACAAACATGTCAAATATAAAACATTTAAGGATTACAATGCAAAATAATATTACTGTCTAGGCCACATAAAGAGCAAATGGGAGATGAGACTCTGATTGGTTTATTGCACGTTATGCCCCCAAAAACATCCATTACTCATTAAGAGAATAGGGACAACCCATTTAGACCATTCGGCCAGCCACGCCAACTGTTTTTCCCATCGTTAAACTAGCAAAAGTGGATTTGGACACACCCTAAGTGTATCTGTGGCTTGTGCTTTAGACCATGCACTAAGATAGTTAAAATAGGGCACTAGATGTTGAATTCCCAAGTATATAGAAGTCAATGGCTACCATACCATAGCAACTGTTTACTTACCAACATATTTCAAAATATCTTCTTTTGTGTTCCGTGGAGGAATTAAACTCAGAAACAACAGAAACAAGAGAAGGTTTATACAATTTTGGGCTGAACTATCCCTTTAATGTTGCTTCATGAGATTTTCAAATACAAAAGCTGACAGAGGCACCACAAATTTAACATTTCTTGCTTTTGGCCAACACAATCAATCTCTTAATATGTTTTCCCTCTTTTGGAAAGTAATAGAAATGCTATTATGATTTTTTTATTATTATTTATTTGTTATTTTTTTATGAGAATCCAAAAAAAATAAAAATAAAATAAAAAAGTTTGTTGTAGTTTCTGCCCACCACTCTAGAAGTTTGCCCAGCTATGAAGACTTCCAATTCGGTGAACCCTTGAACTGTGGAAAGGGTCTATTCAGTATATATCAGTATATATATAATGTATCAGTATATATCACTATCATAAACTAAATAAAAACATTAAAAAATAAAAATAAATAAAAAAATACAACTTATGCACATGTTTTGTAGAAGTAGAGTTTCTGAATCTTTTGTAAAGATACATCACCAACTTGTTCTGACCAAAGTGACTTCCCAAATCAACACAAACTATTAAACAAACCATTTTAGAATCATTAGTAGTCCAATCGATTTTTATTAAATGAAATAATGTAGCATTATTAAAAACAATGGACAAGAGTATATTTATTAATTTACAGAGAAAAATAGAATTTAAGGTGCATTTTACATGCAACGGTTATGTATACAACTCTATTGTAAAGCGTTACTAATCACAACATCATAATCCCCATCATAACACCCAGAAGGTCACTGTGTAATCTGAATGCTGATCTAAAGTCACCTGCTTATCATCTGGTGTATTTGGCAGATTTGGTGTTACAGAAGCACAGAACACACACATATAGTGCTTCTCTGGTCCTCCTCCCACCATCTCTTCCATAGGGTCCTATAGGCTTCTATCGCCCCCCTCACCCCCCTGCAGTTGGCAGCATCCCTGGGCCCAGAGAAGGAGGGTGTCAGTGCCAGGTCTCTAGATCCCACTCCAGCCCACCCTCCTATACCACCCCCACCTCTCTCAGCACACTTCACTCATTATTCATGTTCATAGGGACAGCTTTCATTTGATCTATTACTTAGGCGGGGGGGACCGCAGACTGCTGTGCAGCTCCATCCCTGCTGGATCTTTAATTATTGCAGAGAGGGTTTTCTCTGTCTTGTTCTTTGTTGTGCTAATGAAATATTGAAATGGCCGATGTAGATTTTGTGTGGCCTGCTGGGGAGGATGGTGGCTTACCTTTCCCCTCTGCACAGACCTTCTGCACTCTGACCTGATTTTTCATATTTCAAAAGCATGCACGATCAAATGTTTGTTTAAAGGGTTCGGTGCACTCAGCTTTGTTTTTATGTCTGATTATTGTAAGATTCGTGACACTCCTTGTTTGTAAATCACTTTAGCTTAAAGCATTTGGTTAAATAGGTGTCTTTTCTATGAATAGTTTAGACTGGGATGAAAAATTAAGCTTGCGATTTAGTATTGCTTACAGGGTTTTGAATATATGAAGTATACAATTCATTGAAATAAACTTACTTTGTGTGTTAAAAACAATGTGGATTTATTAAAAGTTTACAATATAGTGAAGTTAGTATCCATAACTCTAAAAGCATCAGAAATTATAAACCTATATGTTGATGAACAAACAGTGATCCTAATTTGTGTCATTTTGACATATACTCTGTATCCAGTTGCAAATGTATCTTTTTATTATTATTATTATTATTATTATTATTATTATTATTAACTAAAAACTATACTCCCATTAAAAATCAAGGCTAATAATGGCTGCTGAAAATTCAGCGTTTCAATTAAAAGAATGGATTACTTTTTAAAACTGTATTCAAATAGAACGCTATTCTTTATCAATTTATAATAGAATTTCACAATATTGCTGTCTTTCCTGTATTTTCATCATAAGAAAACAGACTTTTACTGATATTACAGACCCCAAACTTTTGAACAGTAGGATGCATTTTTATTTTTTAGGAACATACTGCTATAGCTTCAAATTATGATAATGCACCACAAGAAAGACTAAATACAGTCAGTGAAGAATGATGATCCATAAATCACCACTCAAGCTAATACTTACAAGCCGCGCAGAGTATTTTAAGAGCACGTCTGACCCCCTCCATAGTTCATAAGGACTGCACTCTAGGAGTGTCTGTCCATAACATCTGAACATATAATCCTTAAACACTGTATATTCCCACTGAGAGCAACAGCAAATAGATGGAAAATTGATCAACCTGGCTTGTCCGACCACTGGGGACCACTGTGGTCTCCATGCAGAAAATCCCAGGAATTTAACTACAAACGGTCCAATCGTTTATTAAAATCACTGACCAGTATATTTCTCATACTGCACATTTAAATGTGGCCTTTTACGCCTATGAGGCATTAATATTAACCATCTCCGAGCATATATAGAGTACATGCAGTGTGTTAAAAAATAAACGTATAATTGCGTCTATAGCAAGAGATTCAATAATTGGCTAAGGGGAGTGTGTAATTGCGCAGCGGTGTGGAAAGCCGTCTGACAGTGATCTACAGGACTCCATTAATTGCCATATGAATATACCCCACTCTCTTCTCCACACTGCTGAGGCATCAGTGTGAGAGAGACGGGTCACTCCGTCTTTCCCGGCCCATATCCTCACTGAGCTCATAATTACTAAAACCCTTAATTAATCTTGCTATCACGGGGTAAATGCAGTGTTCAACATATAAATGAATTACAGGATAAGTGTGGTGTTCTTAGCACATGAGGGCAGATGGGTGCCTGCGTGCATGCATAAGGTGTGCATGTGTGCTAAATGTAGATTATTGTAGATCAAATGTATAATTAAAAGATTAGTTGAAATGTCCAAAAATTAGAACTCTTTAGTCATTACCAAATTCTGGTGCTCGGACTGAAATTTAGGTTGAAGATTACTGATAATATTCCCCTCCACCGAAGCTCTGAATTAGTGCTTGTGTTAATATCCAAAATGGTTTGTAAATGTACTGTGAAACATTTTGACATGTTCAGATAAAACATATTAATAATTGAAAAAGAACATTTTAAAGACAAAAATAATAATAATAAATCTGTTTGTTCACACACAAATATCTATATATTTTTTATATATTTATTATTATTATAAAAAAAACTAATTTTAAAAGGTAATTGTAATTTTTTCTCACAAATCTCACAAATATGACCCACACAAGTAGCGCAAGCTTACATCTATCTATCTATCCATCCATCTATCCATCCATCCATCCATCCATCTATCTATATAAATATATTAATTTATTTTTTTTATCTTCATACCTTTCTACAATTCTTTATTCCCAGAATTGCAGGCGGAAAGTATGAATGACGAGATATAAAACTACAGTATACAGATTTTATAATTATTATTATTTATTTAATTATTTTTATTGTTTTGACTGTAGCAGAAATTGTTTTCCATAGAAATCTCATGAATAGTGCCATGTTTGACAAGTGATAACGAACAATTAATAAATCACAATTAAATAAATAATAACAATAATAATCAAATAATGATACAAAAACTTTAGAGTTTGACTTGTATTATAGTATATGGACTACTTTTTTGGTTTTTAATTTTTTTTCCCCCACACTTGACATTGTGTTCCCTTCATGACAGTATTTTCATTTGTAGGTGAACTGTTTGTTTAAAATGAAGTGAAACCTTAGTTACATATTTAAAAGATTTCTATTACATTACAATTTATTCTTAGCTGATTATTTTAGTACAATAAACAGACTTAAAGGAATCTGGAACCGAAATCCGAGTTACATTACATTCTTGTCCTAGCACATCACTCTTAATTAATGATCAGATTCGGTGTCCAAAAGCAACAGCAACAAATCAAAGCGAGTTTAAATTGCCTGTATCAGATCTATTGCTTTTAATACCTCCATAAGGTCCCTTGATTCCATCTCCTGAAGGAGTGAACACCGAGCTGACCAACAATGAGTTCTTGTGTTTAAATCTAATTGAAGTGATTGATGAATTCTCCAACCTCTTTAGCTGAGTTCCTGTGTTTCACTGGGAATAAGTCAGAGTGAGGAAAGTGGACGCTGTGACCCTGCTGTATGAGTGCTGACACCCAGCTACGCACCCGCAATAACTTTCCTCCTCGTGTCATCACTAAAGCTCTGTGGGAAGGGGAATATGTTGTGACATGTCCAGATACGAAACCTGAAATATATGCTGGCAGTTGGCCACCAGCTTCCCTTTCGATCAACGGGCTCAGTTGACCGGGGGTGGACTCGTAACACGACACTACCATCTAGCGGTGTGCGGAGGGATTGCATCGCTTCTTGCTTCGTCGGGAAGGGAGCTGGTTGTTTACAAGTGACATTTGTTCCTAATTAAATGCTGCACTTGTCGCAGCACTTCTTGTGGAGAGGGGCTTGCGTCCACGATGATGCAGGCAGGATTCTGGATTCTCTTGTAAGCTTCTTCCACTCTGAAAACAAAGAGCAATTTATCATAAATGCTCATTGTCTTTCTCACTATACCTGAGAGAGTTGGAAAACACTTAGAAAGCTTTAAAATACTAAAGGAAATAGAGCCATTTGTGCTTTATATGTGTTCTTGTAATACAAAATTACAAATAAAATAAAAATGTATTGAATATTTTAATATTAAATATTTTATTATTATGTTTTAGTATAAATAGTATGCACTACCGTTCAAATGTTTGGGGCTGGTAAAAAGTATTAATTCTTGTGATAAAGTATCTTAAACTCACCAAGGCTGGATTTATTTGGTCAAAAAAACAGTGACATTGTGAAATACTATTTTAATTTAAAACAACTGTTTTCTATTTTACTATTTAGAAAAAATATATATATACTGTATGTATTCCTGTGATGACAAAGCTTCCGGTCTTCAGTGTCACGTGATCCTTCAGAAATCATTCTGATACACTGATTTGGTGCTCAAGAAACATTTCTTATTATTATTTGACATTTTGAAAACAGCTGCTAAATTAATTTTATTTATTAACATTTTTTTTAGGAATAACATATTTTTAAGCATTTATTTACAATATAAATGTGAAAGTTTTTAATGCATCCTTGTGAATAAAAGTAATGTACAGTATATATACATAAATAAACTGACCCCAAACTTCTGAACAGCAGTCTATACAATTTAAAAACAAATTCAAATTTGTCATTGTTCTTACACTTTCTGTTCAAACCTGTTATCCTGCAAAATTATATTATTATTTGATAACATGATAAAAAGTACCCCCCCCACACCCCTTATATTCAAAACATTCTGAATAGACTTTCATATTACATCATTATTTTTTTCCAAAGTAATTTATATTTTTTATGCACATATTTGTCACAAATGATTGACTCGTCATTACCTTATAATCCCTTAGAAATAGCTATTGAAGTTTACCTTGAAAGAATTTAGGGATGCACAACAGCATCTGATAACTTTAAGAGTTATCGTGTGTTGGGATGCACATTTAACAAGATGACCTACTTAAGGCGGAAGAGCTGATTGAGCTCCAGTTCAGCCTCCTCGACGGTCTTGTCCTGTCCCCTGTCCCTGAGTCTTCTCAGTCTTTCTTCTGGACTGACAGTGAGGAGCAGCACCAGGTTTGGTTGAAGCAGGTCTTCTGGCCACTGGTAGAGCTCTGAGTCTGGCTTTGGGAGGTTTTCAACTCTTCCACCAACTGCTGTGGCAATGGCATACGCCGCTGTGCTGTGCCAGTACCTAACAGAGACGGGGGGGGGGGTCTATAATCATGCTGGGGAACAAACTAACTCTAAGTAGATATGCTACTACTAACATTTTCTACTAACAGTGATATTTCTGTAGTGTAAACCAATCTGATCAATTCTAGCGAACCAGTCTGTTAAAGATATATTCCACCCGAAATAGATATCCTTATTGTTTTTGTGCCATATAAATACTGCTCTGATTACAAAAAAATAACTGAAATCTGATAGTTTTATGCACTTAAAGTATTCTCAAATAATGATTTACATTTGACTGAGCCTCAATTTGCACAAATTCAGCTTTAGAACATATATGTGACCCTGGGGTATGTTTTAAACAATAGAAACAAAAAAAACAGTAAAATTATTGATTTTTCCTTTATGACAAAAAAACATTAAAATATTAAGTAAAGATCATGTTTTGTGAATTTTCAAGCGTAAGTATATCAAAACGTAATTTTTGATTTGTAATATGCATATTTATTAAATTAAATTGGAGAAATGTAAAGGTGATTTTCTCAGTATTTAGATTTGTTTGCACCCTCGGATTCCAGATTTCATATAGTTGTATCCCAGTCAAATATTGTCTGATCCTAACAAACCATACATCAAAGCTTATCTATTCTGCTTTCAGCTGATGTATAAATCTCAATTTCGAAAAACTGACACTTAAGACTTGTTTTGTGGTCCATGGTCACATATTTGCTACCTTCCCATACGTTCCACAGTGCTGTGAGTGTATTTGTGGCGCACACATCTCTACCTGTCCACTATGACAGGGGCCCTCAAGGACTCGTTTCCGATGTGGGCAGCAGTGATGTAGTTCCCCAGAGCGTAAAAGGCCCTGCGGATGAGGGGTGGTTCTGAGTCAAAGCGCTGTCTGAAAGGAGCCAGGCACTGGGGAGGAGATTTCAGCAGAGTAGCATTCAGAGACTCCCGCAGGGCTTCTGTGAGAGTAGTTTTACCTGGGTACATGGAGAAATCAGGGAAACACACGGAGAGACAGCAACAGAAGATTAGAATGCAAACTTTTTGTTTGTTAATGTTTTTTTATCTTATTGGAAGCTTTGAATGTGTATGTGACATTACGTTCTGCTAGGTAAAAAAAATATATAATATTGTGTTTGAACGCATACTTATTAATTAACTGAAGGAAAAGTATTTATCAAAGGCTCAGTGTTAACCTGTGGCATCCAGTCCCTCGATCACAATGACAGGAAATCCATCAGCCCTGCTTGTCTCCGACTGTTCATCTACAAGCTTCAGCACTTCCTTTGACTCGGGGATAATGTCACTGCACTGAGATGGGCAGAAAGATGTATTGTTTTACATTAAACTGCATTGTGGTTAAGTACTGAATTACACTGATTAATCACCCATTGTTCATTGTTATCTTAGATTAGGTAGCCTTTAAACTTTCACTCCAGCATCAGTGTAACAGTCTACACAGGAATACTTTTAAAGCTGGTGTTTAAATACGTTTAAGTATTTTAAGTTCCTTTAAGTAGTACTTTTACTTATAAGTGTTATCTCTATTTTCAAGTAGTATATGTGTGCAACCCCTCAGAAACCTTCTGCAAAAAATTCTGCAATTACTCTTTTTAGAAGATTTATTTTTGGCATTTTGACCTTTACTATGATAAGACAGATCAGAACTGACAGGAAGTGAAGTGGGAGGTGGGGGGCAGAATTGGGAAAAGTGCAGAATTCAAACTCGGGATGCCTGAAGCACAATGGTGCCACAAGGCTTTCGGCACCGACCTGCAATTACTCTAAAGACATTTGGAAATATTTGGTGATTTCATTAACATAATATTTCTTTATCAAAAAGTGGTAAAATGTTGTGTTGCGAAAAAGAGTACACTGTCCTGAAAGTTACTTTTTTTTTTCTTTGTCACAAAAGAGGACTGTGGTTACAAGAGGAATACTTAAAAAAAAATAAAAAAGAAAAAAAACATTCAAAAGAAAAAAGAAAAAAAAAACAATTTTTCTGAGTTCCTGAAATAACCAAGCCTTAATTTTTTAGCTTTCATTTCATGATGAGAGTTTTGTTTAGTTTTGTTTTTTGGGAAAGAAGCAGACTGATACAAAACAAATGATGCAGAGATGGTAAAAGCTTTGAAAAGAGTGACAGTTACACTTCTGGGAACTCTGGTCTCATGAGACCAAGTCAATCATTTCGGATATAACTGCATTCAGAAAGGTATTGCATTGCTAAGGGAAGAAGTACAGTGAGAAGTGCTTCAGGCCCACAGTGAAGTTTTTGAAGAGTTGGCAGATTATTATTATTTTATTTTATTTTTATGTTTTTGAAGAAGCCTCTGATTTAATTGCATTTAATAGATCAAAATATCACATGATCCTTCAGAAATCATTCTTATATGCTGATTTATTAACAGCGCTGGAAACTGTTGTGCTACTTAATATTTTTTTTGAAACCTGCGATCATTTTTTTTTTCAGGATTCTCTGATGAATGAAAAGTTAAAAAGAAGACTGTTCATTTAAAATAGAAATCTTTTCTACAATATTGTTCAAATGTTTGGGTTCAGTACATTTTGATTCATTTTTTTTTTTTTTGACAGAAATTAAAACGTTTATTCAGCAAGAATGTGTTCAATTTATGAAAAGTGATAGCAAATATTTATATTATTAGAAAAGATTTATATTTTGAATAAATTCTGTTCTTTTTAACATTTTATTTAACAAATAATCCCGAAAAAAAGTATTGCAGTTTCCCCCAAAAAACTTGGCAAGCACAACTGTTGCCAACTAAGATAATTGTAATAATAAATCAGCATATTAGAATACATAGATAATTGTAATAATAAATCAGCATATAAGCAGATTTCTTAAGAATCATGTCACACATATCGGAGTAATGGCTGATGGAAATTCAACTTTGCATCACAGAAATAAATTATATTTTTAAGGATATTAAAATATAAACTATTATTTCATAAAAATCATTATTGATATATATATATACTATACTGTATATAGGCCTATATACTACTACTAGGCCTACTACTACTACAATATACTGTACCTCCTGAAGAACCTTATAGGCTTCATGCATAGAGTAGAAGACATCAGAGTTCGTGATGTTCAGTGTGGACGGGTGATGCTCTGCTGCTGCTGCAGGTGTGACGTACTGCCTCGCAGACTCCTGCACTTGATTGACAGGCGACCACAGCTCCTGCCAGCAGTACTCACCCTCGCGCTTGTATGAAAACACACATACCGATTTACTCTGCTGCAGCGTCTTTAATATGTCCTCTGAGAGGGCTGTAGTGGATTTGTCTCGTATGAAAAATCCTTTAACGACGCTATTTTTGACGTCCGGTATAAAAGAAGACGCTTCAAAAACATCGCAATCTCGCGACAGAGTGACGGACAGCTTGTGTTTTATCTCGGCGTGCGCTCGCGCTTTCTCTGTTCTGCTGTCACTGTGGACATGTAGCGAGAAGAGCTTCCCATCATCTCCAAAGAGCTGCTGATGAGCATGATGAAGCTCTTGTGGGTTTGAGCTCAGCGTGAAATAAAGTGGCTGAGTGCGTAAGTCAAACTCCACCGCGAACACACGCGAACTCAGCTCTCCACAGCGAAACATTGCTCTCTTTAGCATTGTGAACCGTGACAGAAACTTCAGTCGCATATATAGGTCTAGAGAAATGTCATTCTTGCTGATCTGGAGAACAGCGCTTACAGAGAAACGAAACTTAGATCCGGAAACGAAAGTAAGACAACATAGCCGTCTGCTTACGTAATGCACTGAACAAGCCCAGCTGAGTCTGTCGACATGGAGAAATAAACTGCGTGTTAATAATTAAATCGGGATAAAGTAGCCTACTTTATTGCGGTTTCGTTTCAACAGTCAGTCAGATTAAATAGCCTAAGAAATTAATAATTTAAAGTTTCGGCGTAAATTGCCATTTTCTGTAAACATATAGGCGAAGCAGACCAGCAAGATTGGTTGGTTTCGAGCAGTTTTTTTTCAATGCATTTTCCATTCCATTAATATTTGCTTGTTAATGCTTATTAAAATGAATAACTGTGCCTCAGGACTTTGTCAAAATTGTTGGCAAACGATTTAATGAATATGGCTATAAAAACAGCTGTAGCCTATTGCTTTTGTTGTTTTTAATGTTGAACTGTTTGGAAAAGACCAAAATATAAATTATTAATAGCCTAGGCCTATCTTTAATATTGATATAACAATGACAATTGCTATTTTAATAATGTGCCCCGTGTTTTAAAGAGAAAAACACAACGATCCAGGTGACTATAAAGAAGGTGAAACACCACGCCTAGCTGTTTGACTCAGCTGATTCTATTCATTCTTTCGTTTTCCAGTCCCCCCAACCAAGAAAAGAAACTGATCAGAAAAACAACTTGAGACTGCCCGTATAAATAGGGAAGTATGCGCTCTCTGAGCCTCATTCTAGACACCTTTACCCTGTGTATATCAAAGCAAATTGGTTTTGCAGCAATGTTTATGCAATTTTGTTTGAAGAACGTCCACAGTTTCTTAGCAGCCCTGTGGGGATGGATTTATATGCTCGTGTCTGGCACGCAGGTGCAACAAACCCCTGTCGGAAACATCAGTCGCCCGGAGACCAGCACCAAAGAGCAGAAAGAGGGCTCCAGCAATCAGCTGACTACTCCAAGCAGTGTAAACTACCACTTTACCCGGCAGTGCAATTACAAATGCGGATTTTGCTTCCACACTGCAAAGACCTCTTTCGTCTTGCCCATTGAAGAGGCAAAGCGAGGCTTACGACTTCTGAAAGAAGCAGGTAGCATAACATTTACTAATGAGACAGTGTACGATAAATTGTAAGAATATATTAAACTAAAAATAAAATTACTTATGCTTAACTTAACGCTCTAAGATTTACACCACAATTAAAAGTTTGTTTGGTTATTTATTAATGCATGCATCCATGCATGCTACTTAATTGCAGGTAATAAACGACAGGTCGACAGTAAACGATAATGTTATCAAAAAGATTAGACTAAATTACAACAGTTGATCTTTTTTCTTGAAGCTGACTGTCATTTTTATCCTCACACTTTGTTAATATTATCGATTGTATGTTTTAGGAATGGAAAAAGTCAACTTTTCTGGTGGAGAGCCCTTCCTTCACGAGAGAGGTCATTTTCTGGGAGAGCTGGTGCGATACTGCAAACAGGAGCTGCAGCTGCCCAGCGTCAGCATCGTGAGCAACGGCAGTCTGATCACAGAAACCTGGTTCCAGAAATACGGTGAGAGTCGTTCATGACCAGCAGAGGGCAGCAAAGATCGCTTTTAAACTCTTTGGCCTTAACCATACTCATATTTCACGTTAGTTCATAATACTAGGAAAAACCTAGGCTAAAACAATGTTTATTATGTAGCTACAGCCCCACGAAAAGCCTTCATATAATTAAGAATATTAAGCAAGTTACATTTTGTTACTGTGATATGCTTTAATGCACTGTCAAATGTACAATAATGTGAGATTTGTTTGTGTGTGTTCCAAAACTCTAGCAACAAAATCACATTTAATACAACAACAAATTATTTTCATTATTTTGCTTTAGGTGATATAACTAACAGAGTACACAATAAGTAAAATAATAGTTGTGAAATATTTGTAAGAAAAAAAAATGCCATTAAAATTCGCACTTTATACTACTATTCAAAAAAAAAAAAAAAAAAAAGTGACATTCAGCCAAGCATGGTGACCCATACTCAGAATTCGTGCTCTGCATTTTACCCATCCAAAGTGCACACACACACACACACACACAATGTGAACACTCACCCGGAGCAGTGAGCAGCCATTTATGCTGTGGCGCCCGGGGGGGCAGTTGGGGGTTCGATGCCTTGCTCAAGGGCACCTCAGTCGTAGTATTGCAGGCCCAAGACTCGAACCCACAACCTTAGGGTTAGGAGTCAAACTCTCTAACGGTCTAACCACTAGGCCACGACCTATTAATGGTACAAAGGTACAAAGAATACATATAATTTCTGTTCATTGAAGAATCTTGAATATGTCCCCGAAAAAATTAAGCAGCATATATGAACTATTTTCAACATTAATAATAAGCAATGTTTCTTGAGCACCAAATCAGCATATTACATATTACTTATCATGTGACTGGAGTCATGACAACTGAAAATACAGCTTTGTTATCCCAAATAAATTACATTTTATTATATATTAGTGTTTTTTTTATCAAATATATAAATGTAACCTTGCTGAGCATAAATAAAACAAATTAGAAAAAAAAAACTCAGACATCAAACTTTTAAACTATATAAACAATTTTGTATTTACATTACAGCAAAAAATACATTGTTATATCAAAAGTATTTGCAGACCAATTTAATTTGTATCTGTATTTAATAGGTGACTACTTGGACATCCTGGCAGTGTCTTGTGACAGTTTTAACGAGGACACCAATAAAGTCATAGGTCGAGGTCAGGGCAGAAAGAGTCATCTGGACAAACTGCATCGAGTTCATAACTGGTGCCGGGACTATAAGGTGGCTTTCAAAATCAACTCGGTTATCAACACCTTCAATGTGGATGAAGATATGACGGAGCAGATCACTGCTCTGAACCCAGTGCGCTGGAAGGTACAAGTACTTCACTACTGCAGACTCTATCACTTTAACCAGGCAGCTGACCACGTTGTTAAGGCTGTATTCCAATGTACACACAGGTCTTCCAGTGTCTGATAATTGAAGGTGAAAACGCTGGGCAGAACAGTCTCCGTGAGGCAGAGAAATTCGTCATTAGCGATCAACAATTCCAAGACTTCCTGGACCGCCATCAGAGCGTTAAGTGTCTGGTTCCAGAGTCTAATCAAAAGGTAATTTTGAGGCACAGGGCACATACTTTCGCTCAATTCAGATCAGCGTTTTAAATTTGGAAGATAAAGTGGCTTCAATTTATGAGTAATACAGCAATAAACTTTCAGTTTCAGTTCATTACCAAAGCTTATAAGTGTGCACGGCGAGATTTGAATTGAAATAAAAATAGCAAAGGTGCCAGGGACTTGAATATAAAGCCCATTGTTAACTTGATATGAATTGTTTGCTTACTCATCTGCTTTTCTTTTACAGATGAGAGACTCTTACCTGATTCTTGATGAATATGTAAGTGGTTTCATATTTTCTTCTCAGCATTCATTACGTTTTCTTCTCATTACCATGTAAAAAAATTTTTTTTTGTTTGATTATGTTGTCATTAGTGTCTAAAGATTTTTTTTCTTTATTAGATTACACTATTATTACAGTGTTAATGCTTCTTTTCAATTACATTATGTCATCATATCAGTAGTGAAGGGATTATGGATGGGAATATAATAAGGCCTGCAGTAATTTGCCTCATTCCAGGCTTCAAATAACTTTCCCCTCCCTTGATAATCTCGGATCTCTATTAATAATCATGCTGTCTACGCTACATCATCAGAAAGAGCAATCATCATAATTAGGTTTTTCTAATCCTCCATATCTGATGCCGCAGATGCGCTTCTTGGATTGCCGAGAGGGGAGGAAGGATCCGTCAAAGTCCATTCTGGATGTTGGTGTGGAAGAGGCCATCAAGTTTAGTGGTTTTGATGAGAAGATGTTCCTCACAAGAGGGGGGAAATATATGTGGAGCAAAGCAGATATGAAATTGGAGTGGTGAACTGTTTTGATATTGCTCTTTTTAGTCTGTGTTTACATTGAGACCCATTTAATTTATATGGTAATAAACAAGTGTACAGAATAGTTACAGAAGTTACAAACACGGCTCAAAAAGCTGGTTGAAATCACTGGTGCATATTATGTATGTGTTTTCACTATCTTTAAGAGATTCTACTTCACTGAAATACTTATACTATATATGTGTACATAGATAGATAGATAGATAGATAGATAGATAGATAGATAGATAGATAGATAGATAGATAGATAGATAGATAGATAGATAGATAGATAGATAGATAGATAGATAAGATTTTGTATATGTAATTTGTATAATGTTTTGCTTCTTTTTTATCTGAAATATTTGCATAACCAGAAGTATGTTGTTAAATTTGACTGTGGTATGATTGTCTTTATCTTGACATTCTTATTAGTAATTGTTTTATGTGATCTTTGAAGACGATTATTGATAAAGTATGAGCTTGCAGAGCTTGATTAACTGCACTTTAAAAGCATGAAAGCACTTTTAATTAGAATTAAGACTTCAGTACAGTAATTGCCATAGTGTAGAATTGACCAATCATTTGTTGCTCCTCAGATTGCAATATTGGAAGACTTACAAAAGACTAATTTCTCCGGTGACCCCATTATAAATGTGGGACTTGCATTATACTGAAGGTCATTGTGGCACACTGAAAATGAAATCTATAGGGGGAAAAAGATTTCTCAAGAATCTTTCCATTTTAAAGTGAAATGTAACTTCATATTATATTGCATTGCTTTATTTTTTAAAATAAATATTTATGGCAAAATCTTATTACATCTGCTTTCATAACTGTTCCAACTGCCAAAATATGTCATATTTTAGGATGAAATAGGCATACACAATGCTATCTTTTAAAAAGATGTTATTGATTTTATTAACTTAAATTTCTTTAAAGTCTAAAAGTTTTCATTGCTCATTAATATTTAATCCTTGGTATTGAGTAGCCTATTTTATGTCCCCACCATATAGAAAATACATAAAAAATACATTTAGAAAAATCATGAAAAAAATAAAAAATAAAAAAACACACGAATAACGTAAAAAAATAAAAGAAATAATAAAAAAGATGGAAATCATAATAGTAAGATTTTTTTTTTCTACTTGCCAAAACTGACAGTAAGAAATATTCTAAATGTTGTTTTCTTGAAAATAGTTGTTAAAGGAATAGTTCACCCACAAATGAACATTTTGCACATTTACTCAGCCTCATGTCATTTCAATCTTAAATTTCTTTTTAATGCTGAACACAGAAGAAGATATTGTGAAGAATTTTAAAGAACCAATTGACTTCCATAGTAGGGAAAGAAATACTTTTTGGTCAGTGAGGGCCATCAGCTTTTTGGTTACCAGCATTTATCAAAATATATTCCATTATGTTCATCATAAAGAAAGAGGCCTGTACAGATTTGGGACGAAATGAGGGAGTAGGCTAAATATTTTTGGGGTGTACTATCCTTTTAAGGTAGCCTATATATTCCACTTTTCATTCTGCTAGTCTTTTGTACTGACCAACTAACAAAATGGTATCTAGCAAAAACATGTCCTTGATGAATAGTGGTAATAGTGGTAAAAAAATATTTTTTTTTTTTTCACTTTAAAATAGTCCATCCATTTAGATAAAACTAAATCTGTATAAAATCAACAATATTTTAAATTTTAAATATTTTAAAATTAACTTCAGTTTGAAGTTTACCTCAACACCTCCCAGAAACGGTTATATATCATTTAGAACCGCCGTCCCACAGTCTTTCAAAAGCAGCATAATAATGTGTGTTGCACCCTGTTTTTATACAGTCTATGGTTGCACCCAACAGAGAGCGCTAGTTCTGCACATTCGCCCCAGAGACACACACTCATAAAGACACACAGTACACAGACTCCACTGTCTGTACAACACAGCAAGAGGAAACACTCCGACTAATGGCGTCTTCACAACGCGTTCGACGGAGCAGCTGATTCTTATCCTGCCTCCAAAACTACATGAAAACAGAAGGTAAAACACACGTGTAATTACAGATGACTGTGATGAATGTGTCGGGGTTAAACTGAAAGTATCCGCCGTAAACGACACTATATTGACTTTCAGTAATGCAGTAGGATTTGTGCAGCGTTCATCGTTTTAAATCTGAATGTCTATGTCAGCAGGTCATTATTTGTCATAAAATCTCTGTTTTATTTTATCTGGCAATAGTTTATGATCTACATTTAGCTATAACGGGGAAAATCCACTTTCCTCCTGGATATGCAGCTCTCGTATATATTTGTTTACCCGATTGATGTCTAAGATAGCAGTTTATTATTATATGTGCATAGGCTAATGTCACATTCAGAAGGGCTGGCTCTTAAAACCTAGTGTGCTGCTACCTACAGTAGACAGCGTTTTGGGGCATCGTGTCTATCTCACGAGTCTGTAATGCTCAAAAAAAAAAGCTGTCTTTGTAGGCAGCACACTATATTTTGTGATCTTGGGATCAGGGGACCCTTGGTCCGTGCAGTCAGACGATGCTAATGTTCATATGAAATGTCCTATTCTGCTTTTTGAAGGGTGGATGTGCTTCATGCTTCAGTTCAGCTGCTGGTGTTCAGTAGGGGTCTAGAGGACGGGTTTGGGTTTGGGTTGCATAGTTAGACAGTAGCTTGTTAAGTTTTGACTTAAACCCTGGATGAACGCTCCATGGAAAGACAGTATAGCTCTGAGTTATAGGGATTTTCCATGCTTTTTTGAGATTGTGTAGTATTTGCAAACCCCTCACTAGGTTATCTAAACTGCATGTGTGATCCAAGGTGTGTCATTTCAGGGTACAAGGTTTTGTGTAAGGGTGTAGTTGTATGGAATATATTGCAAGAAGGTGAGAGACAGCCAAGAATATATGGTTTATATAACAAACTGATAAATCACATGCAAAAAAGGATAATAGCATAATTCTTCATACCATGGGTCTAATTCTCTATATCTTTTTCTGCCCTTCCACATGACCACTGATCTGTCCTGTAAATAATATGTGAGTGTTATTTCAGTTAGAATCCATCCTAGTTTAATTATTAAAAAGTGTTTAGTTTATTGGATACGACTAATGGATTAATTATGACCATTGTTTCAGTCCTATAGAAATGATAAGTTTGCATTTCTACAACCTGGGAGAGGATCTGCAAACTGTGGGTTCCCTTGGGAATTTCCTGTGGATTTTTATAGCAGTTTTTGTCCGATAAGGCCTACGGTTAACATTCACGTTTCGTCCTACAACATAAACTACGTACAGTCCATTGTTATAATCATGAGTTTTATGTTCTTTTCATGTGGAGTTATAAATATTCCAAGCACATGAGAGACCGAGGTAAAAGCATATTTAAAAATGGGAAACTAGGAATTCTAGATGAGTTGCCGTGCTGTTACGTTGTAAGAGTAATGTTTTTCCTGTGGTCAAGGATGATTGCGCTGTTTGGAAAAAGGGGTTTATTGTAAATGTAATCATTATACTCCATGTCCAAGAAAACGGTTCACTGTCATCGGTCAACTAGTGGCAGCATAGGTTTGACACACCACATGTTGTTAACTGCCACTGTTTATCATACTGCAGTCCCTTACTCAACACCCAGCATTTATTTAGTTGCCTATACTGGATCATCATTTTAGAACAGTTCTATGATTCTGCATTTTCTGTTTAAATTTTTCTGGACGTGGTATTAATGGTTAAATTAATTACAATCATCAAAAGCATACTATGGATCAAACTTTAATTGATGTAATTTCTTTCAAAACAACAATATTAAACAATAACATTACTGACCTGTGTGTTGCATATGAAAAGTTCACCCAAAAATGAACATTTTATGTTTATCTGCTTACCCCCAGGGCATCCAAGATGTAGGTGACTTTGCTTCTGTAGTAAACACAAATGGAGATTTTTAACTCAAACTGTTGCAGTATGTCAGGTGTGGTTTGGTGTGTCGCAACGTGACAAAATACTATAGATCTGTGATAGAGATTCATTATAGATCAGTCAATAGAACTCAGTATAAGCAGTGATGCTTTCTACACTGGATGCAGCGCGGAACGGCGTGACACCACAAATCCCTGACCGTAAACTGCTGCCGTGTTCTGTTTATGATGTGCAGGCACAGATTTCAAATGATTTTCAACAGTCTTTAGCTGGTGCGGCATGGCGCCACAACGTTCGAGTCCGGTGTAGACACTGTGTAATGAGAGATGACTGAGGATGATGGTGAATTATTTTCAGATCCTCAGTACCACTGACAAACATATAATCTTGTAAAATGTGTGGTAAGTACTGCCGATGCCGGCACAACATCGTCATGTCTATCAGCCTTCGGTGATGGACGATGTCATCGTCTTTTAGCCCAACCCGAATCCTGAGCACGTTCTTAACAGCCAGTGCCTGAAGAATCGTTGTCTTCTTACTTTATGGCGGATTGCAGACTTATAAGTGCATTACCACCACCTATCTCTCAAATGGACCATTGACAGTCTATGTACAATCTCAATTTGAAAGATTTTTTCTTCTTCTTTATAGTCACGTTTGTTCTTGTGAGTGTCCGTGAGATCACGTGTCACTGTAAAGTCATTCCTACAATCATCAAGTGTGTGGTCTCCTGGTCTGGTCGAACTGTCTAGTGTGTGCGTTCAACGATTATAGGCTAAAAATTGATTGAACATGTCTTCAAAATCGTTTAAGATAATTTTCCACTCAGCTCCACTTTTGAAGATGAGACTTCAGGGTGATTCTAGACGAACATGCACGTCTGTCCTGGCATTTGTGTGAAACAGAAGCAGTTTGATTTGAAGTTCAAATTCCATCAGGAATAGTAACATCTGTTCCTAAAGCAATAAGATGTAATGCTTCAATAACAAAGAATGCTGAATAGCTTGACCTGGCTGTATGGATTACTTAATAACTCTTCTTGATGTCCCATATAATCCAACTGACTTGGAAACTCTGACCACAATTTTGTCTTGAATTTTTACGGGAAATCCATGAAGAGATTGACTAGCTTTGCTAATATGTTGTAACCTATAGGTGAGCTTCACAGACAAACATTCTATATTGTTAACCATAATATGGCCTTGTTTGAACTTTTCAGCCCCCACACATACATCCAATGCACTAAATGCATTACAGAGCACTTAAAGCTGTTAAGTTATGGCCAGCATTTGGAAGCGAGTGAGGTTTGAGATACAAGGACCATTTTGCAATTGAATTATGAGAGATGTAGTAGGACAACTGACAGTTTAACTCAGGATTATGTTATTGCCATACAGAGTAATACATAATAGACGACTATCAACCTTTCCAATCATATAGGCTATTATTTACTTAAAGATTCCAAATTGGTTTCTCTGAATACCTCCTAATTCCAATTTATGTTGCCATAATCACTCAAGATGGTAAGGATTTTTCTGAATTGTTTTTGGGAGTATTTCCTCTTAATAACACCCCATTCTTTCTCTATCAGTCATATCAAAAGACACATTGTTGCTCTCCACCAGCTGTGGATGAGAAAACGGTTAACACAAAGCTCTGTAATCCAGGCAGGAGACTGGCTGGCTCAGGACAGACGGTGACCTCAGATGGGTTAACATCTGATTGAGTCAGATATTTCGCAGGATAAGTCCCAGTAGCCTCGGGCATAAAAGTTGCAAATGCACAAAATTATTTCCCAAAGTGAGCGTGCCAAGAACATACTGGGATTCATGAAATAAAATAAATGAGTCACACCAAAAGATTCAAACAAGTCAAGTTGCCAGTTTGGATCTGTCAGTGTGGTTAGTGAACCTGAATCAACATCCGCAGTTTTTATTTTCAGTAGTGCGACAACTATAGTTAAAAAAAAAAAAATATATATATATATATATATATATATATATATATATATATATATATATATATGTATGTATGTATGTGTGAAAAGTAAAGTAATGTGTGAAAGTAATATTGGTAATTGACTAGTACCTGTTCATTTTGTGTATTATGGTTGGTCTTTTGGTGAATAAGCTTGCTGCATGCTTGTCTGATGTGATTTTAAACTGCAGTACCTGAGTGATGGGTATAATTTCTTTATTCATTCAGTTCTCACAGCGGGTACCCACTCGAAACCTGGCGGCTCCCCCTGCCCTGTAGCATCAAGCATTGCCACATGTGGCTGGTGATAAAAAGAGGCATTTGCATGTTAGTAGCTTATTGGCAATGTGTGAACTCATCAGGCATTGAAGGCTGCAAAACCTTGCAGAGTGTTGCCATGCTTTAGCGGTTTGTGCATCACTGCACAACATCATCCAAATTTCAGTGCCACCATGATGGTAGCTGCAGCAATAATTAAGCAACTGTTAAATGTAAAGAAAATGGTATGTTCATACATGATTCCGTGTTTTTGATCCACCAAATTCAACAAGTCATACTGTTTTTGTTTTTTTTATCTCAGAATTGCGACTTAATATCTAGACTTTATTTCTGATAATTGCAACTTTATAGTTCACAGTTGGGACTTTATGCAGTATCTTAAAAATTGTATCTCTCAGTTGCTACTGTATTACCCTATAATTCAGACTGTATTTCACAAGTGTGACATCCATAATTACATTTTTCAGTTTCTCATAACTCCATATTATTACATTATTTCAAGTATTTCTCATTTTTTTAGCTCATAAGTGTGACTTTCTATCTCACAATGTGTCTGCATTTTTCTTTTCTTCAATTGTGACTATTTCTCATAATTGGTATTATCACACACAAGTTTGACTTTAATCTTATTGAAGGTTCAGATCCCACATTTGTGACGTCATGTCTCGTAATTGCAATGTTTTATCTCATAATGTAGCCACTTATCAGAACTGCAATTTTATATCTCACAACTGCAACTTTATATCTTCTAATCCAGACTATACTGTATCTTACATTTGTGACTTTTTATCTTACAATGTGACTATATTTCCTATGATAAACTTCATCTGAAAGTTACCTCTCTCAGCAACTTTAAAACAGGAAGATTTTCTCACCATTTTTCAACTGCTTGGTAGCTGCTGTGGCTTGCCGCCACAATTTTGCGAGTTTAAGTAGAGGTTTAATTGCGTCAGCAAAGTAGTGAAACCTGACTCATCTATTGAGCTGCACAGAAAAACACACTTTTAAACAGTATTAAGTTTTTATATGACACAGAACATTTTGTTCCTGCTTATGATTCTGTACAATGATGTTAAAATTATTTGATTTTCAGCAAAACTAGGAGATGTCTTAAAGTGTGTGTCTGTAGTGTCAGGCCAAGACAATGCGGTGCTTGCTGATGAAGTGTGTTCCAGTGAGGGTGTGTTTTCTGAAGAAGAGAAGTTTGGGCACGTTCTGACCTTGGCATCTGTGATTCAGAGCTTCTCTGATTCACAACTATTGCATATAGGCGAGACTTCAACTGTGTGTTCCAAACAGCTGTGGAGAAAAAACTAAAAAAACATCTGAATGTTGAAAAGACCATTTGTAAATGAAAAGCAAACATTTATCCATGGTTTGTTTTTTTGGCAAAATACTTTACTTTTCCTCACATAAAAATTTTCTTAATAAATGTAATGGTTTAAACTTTGAAGTGAATTTTTTCTATTTATTTATATATATATATTAGCAGTACCTTGAGTTACAACAGATGGAATTCTTAGATAACCTCAGGCTCTCAGTCTCGGATCTTGTCAATAGAAATAAGACTCGGCAGCATGCTTGTCACATCCTCTCAATTTTTCAGGCACAAATGGTGTGCCACAAGGCTTCAGAGAAGAAAGTTGTCTCTTCATATTTTGATTTGGTTTTATTCTGACATAGATGATGTCTTTTATTTAAATCATTCAAATCCTTGTCTTCACATTACAGAGAGGCTAAATTTCACACTGTTTTAATTCTGCTGTAATATTATTCATCCTTGGAGATAATGGTGTGCTTTAGTCACACTGGAAAATGTTTTCCATCATCTGGAGACAGTAGTCAGAGTGACCTCAGATCTTTAGAGAAATATTCTCCTTATTCTGGAGGATTGACCTTTACAGAGTATGTACTCCTGTAACTTTGATCACGTTGTCTTTTCTCTCCAAGATCTTCTTCCTTCAGGCTCTCTGAGAATTCATTCAACTGTTGTGTCACATCCTCTTGATTCTGCTGTCTTCCTGCCAAGTCAGTACTTGTCTGAAATTTTGAAACTGCATTTCTATGATCCACATAAATCTTATTTCACCATCTTATACTGATGTAGAAACCAGGTCATACCAAGTTAAGTTGGTGTATTTGGTCAATCAATTTTGGCACCGATTTTGGAACCAAGGTCTACCAACTCTGACCAGGTCAACCAAGAGTGTCTACCACAGAGCTGTCCAAACCTGTTCCTGGAGGGCCACAATCCTGTGGAGTTTAGCTCCAACCCCTATTAAATACAGCTGAACCAAGTTCTTCAGACTTCCAGGCAGTAGTGTTGAAGCTGGTTGGAGCTATGCTCTGCATGACCTGTGCCCTACAAGATCAGGATCGGACACTTCTGGTCTACCAGGTAGGGATGCCCAAAAGTACTAGTAGTTTTTTTTTTTTTTTTTACTTTGTCAGTATGTTGCCTAAATGAGTAGTCAATAATCTGTTTTTGAAGACTTTCACAGCCTGTATAAAGTAATTTTGGGTTCACTTGACATCGATCTGATGTATTTGTCATGGGTTGTGTAGATAAGAAGCTTTATTGGGCTTTGTGGCAGGACAAAAAACAGCATAAAGTCCCCCATTTCCCCCAGTGCATGGATATGGAGGGATGGGTGTGATTATGGAAGAAAAATAATGACAAATGTCTTTAAAAAAAAAAAAGAAAGCATGTTGGACTGCCCTGAAAGTTATACATTGTATTTTTAAACGGATTGAATATTTTGGAGCTGAACTTTGGAAGGTACATTTTTATTATTTAGTTTTTAATTATACATTTTTTTTAAAAAATGATTTAAATATTCAGTGACAGCAGTCTTTCATTCATATTACCACAAAATAAAAGTACTCATATTGTGATAAGATTTTGGTCATATCGCCTATCCCTAGATTTCATTGACTAGACAGTTGTTGGATGATTAACTGACGATCTTTACTTGTTTCTATTACTAGGTCAATAATAATTAATGGGGGTTCAGTTGGTCAACTTTGGGCCAGCTAGAAGGTATGCAAACTAGCTACTACCTGGACTATTGTGATGTAAATTGTGCTTTTTTTTTTCCCAAAATGTATACCATCTCCGTAAAGAGTTGGAAATTAACTTATTTAGTTATGTTTTGATTAATCTGGAGTTCTCAGAAACAAAGCCTTCTTATTTAGACTAGTCTTTTAGAAGTGCTTACTATTAATCTAGTCCATGACGTTCAAGGAAACTTCTTTAGAGAAGAGACGATTGGTGTCATGAATGACGAAGTCTGGCATTGGCCCATGTTTTAACCCAGGGTTGTTACTGTAGCCTTGTCTGAGACACTGAACTACAAAATAACCCTCGACAAATGAAGTGGATTATGATCGCTTGATGTATCAGTTCAGTAAAGCAGCCTATTTTAGATTTCAGATTTGATCTCACTACTGGGAGCTGAAGATAATAGTCCCTGGCTGCTCACTGGGAATGTTTCACCCCTGGGATCCCAAAGTTTCTAAAGACTGAACCAAAATAATCTTTGGCTGATAAATGTGGGTCATTTGGAAAGGGCAAACAAACAGTGAGGGAAGAGTTACACCAAACTACTTTTATCACCCTTTAATCATACTACAGATAGATAGATAGATAGATAGATAGATAGATAGATAGATAGATAGATAGATAGATAGATAGATAGATGGATGGATGAAGGCTGTACAGATCAGAAATGGCAAAGCAAACTTTTTTTTTTTTTTTACTCTTCCAATATGTATACTGAACCCAGGGTGGAAAGCATCACTTATATATATATATATATATATATATATATATATATATATATATATACAGTATTGTTCAAAATAATAGCAGTACAATGTGACTAACCAGAATAATCAAGGTTTTTCGTATATTTTTTTTTATTGCTACGTGGCAAACAAGTTACCAGTAGGTTCAGTAGATTCTCAGAAAACAAATGAGATCCAGCATTCATGATATGCACGCTCTTAAGGCTGTGCAATTGGGCAATTAGTTGAATTAGTTGAAAGGGGTGTGTTCAAAAAAATAGCAGTGTGGCATTCAATCACTGAGGTCATCAATTTTGTGAAGAAACAGGTGTGAATCAGGTGGCCCCTATTTAAGGATGAAGCCAACACTTGTTGAACATGCATTTGAAAGCTGAGGAAAATGGGTCGTTCAAGACATTGTTCAGAAGAACAGCGTACTTTGATTAAAAAGTTGATTAGAGAGGGGAAAACCTATAAAGAGGTGCAAAAAATGATAGGCTGTTCAGCTAAAATGATCTCCAATGCCTTAAAATGGAGAGCAAAACCAGAGAGACGTGGAAGAAAACGGAAGACAACCATCAAAATGGATAGAAGAATAACCAGAATGGCAAAGGCTCAGCCAATGATCACCTCCAGGATGATCAAAGACAGTCTGGAGTTATCTGTAAGTACTGTGACAGTTAGAAGACGTCTGTGTGAAGCTAATCTATTTTCAAGAATCCCCCGCAAAGTCCCTCTGTTAAAAAAAAAGGCATGTGCAGAAGAGGTTACAATTTGCCAAAGAACACATCAACTGGCCTAAAGAGAAATGGAGGAACATTTTGTGGACTGATGAGAGTAAAATTGTTCTTTTTGGGTCCAAGGGCCACAGGCAGTTTGTGAGACGACCCCCAAACTCTGAATTCAAGCCACAGTACACAGTGAAGACAGTAAAGCATGGAGGTGCAAGCATCATGATATGGGCATGTTTCTCCTACTATGGTTTTGGGCCTATTTATCGCATACCAGGGATCATGGATCAGTTTGCATATGTTAAAATACTTGAAGAGGTCATATTGCCCTATGCTGAAGAGGACATGCCCTTGAAATGGTTGTTTCAACAAGACAATGACCCAAAACACACTAGTAAACGGGCAAAGTCTTGGTTCCAAACCAACAAAATTAATGTTATGGAGTGGCCAGCCCAATCTCCAGACCTTAATCCAATTGAGAACTTGTGGGGTGATATCAAAAATGCTGTTTCTGAAGCAAAACCAAGAAATGTGAATGAATTGTGGAATGTTGTTAAAGAATCATGGAGTGGAATAACAGCTGAGAGGTGCCACAAGTTGGTTGACTCCATGCCACACAGATGTCAAGCAGTTTTAAAAAACTGTGGTCATACAACTAAATATTAGTTTAGTGATTCACAGGATTGCTAAATCCCAGAAAAAAAAAATGTTTGTACAAAATAGTTTTGAGTTTGTACAGTCAAAGGTAGACACTGCTATTTTTCTGAACACACCCCTTTCAACTAATTGCCCAATTGCACAGCCTTAAGAGCGTGCATATCATGAATGCTGGGTCTTGTTTGTTTTCTGACAATCTACTGAACCTACTGGTAACTTGTTTGCCACGTAGCAATAAAAAATATACTAAAAACCTTGATTATTCTGGTTAGTCACATTGTACTGCTATTATTTTGAACAATACTGTATATATATATATATATATATATATATATATATATATATATATATATATACAGAGAGAGAGAGAGATTGATTAGATATAGAGATTAGATATAGAGATTAGATAAAATGGATGGTGGTTCATGCTTGCTTTTACCTTAAATTCTACCTTTCTGGGCCTTGAATGTGGTAGTTGCTATATAGAATCAGAACACTCTCGGATTTATAACTTTTGTGAAAATCATCTTATTTTCTCACTTTTTAAAACCTGTGTGACATTTTTTGTATGCTACTTTGGCATTCACTTTGTAATGTGGCTGTTCAATGAGCATATCGTTTTTGACAGGAAGCCAGGAATGACCTTTACAGAAAGAGCAACTCAGTGATGACTTCCCACCTTTGCGGGTCGCACACAGCTTGCAGTCAGAGACCAGTGTCGCTAGAAGAAACTGGGGCTCCTCCATTCAGGGACATTCCCATATTTTCACATCAAAACCTTTTCAGAATCCAAACATACTTTACATTGAAATTTTGTGATGCAGTTGATTAATTAAAATTTTTAGTATTTATTTTTGGCATTTATTTAGATGGCATGCAAACAGTTCATTTTTAGTCAGTTTTACTTTTATGTAGCACTTTTTGCAGTCCAAATAGTTTCAAAGCAGATTTACAGAAAAAAAAAAAAAAATTACTGATGAATATTTGCAAGAATTGTAATGTTTAATGATCTAAATTATATCTAATTCATATTATAAAAACAGACTCTAAAATCTGATTGGTGAGCCATGTTCAAGGCAATTCGATACACAGGCATCAATTTAATACTGTTTTATTGTGACATGTTCCTTAATTTATAATTTCGAGTTTATAGAACTGTTCCTGTCTAAAATTAACACGTAAAGCTCTGATTTCACTCTCATAACATCACATAAAATTCACAAAAATGACAGTGACGTCAAAGGCTAAAGATAGGTAATAATACACGTGTCATTTTAGCCTGTTATGAGATTTCTTTGTTCATTATTTTGCAAGAGCATATAGCGTAGAATTAATTAATGAATAAATCTAGTGATTACAATTTCCTGTTGTCATAGAAACAAGACGTGAACCGTTTCGAGTGGAATCTGACAGTTGTCATCTTGTAATTACAGTAATTCACACAGCATTAGGCCATAATGAACAACATTACTTAATGGAGAAACTGTTTCAGTGACTTTTATCATTCGTAAATTGGGTTATCAATTGAACATTGGTGCCTTTTATTAAAATGCTGTTTTGTTAGCAATAAATAATTGAACTTTGATGAATCCTATTAAATAAAAAAATTCAAAAAATAGAATTTGGTGAATTTAGATGTTCTGAGCAAAACCCTTGTCACATGTCATAAATTGTTTTAGTAAATAGTTAAGCTCACAATATGCTGGATTTTTTTCTGATGTTGATATGTAGGCCTGTTTTCTGGGCATAGCCTAATTTTTCAGTGTAATCATATATTCCCAGTCGGTTCATTCTTCAATATTATAATTTGGGAAAAGCAAAAATTATATCTGTTTTTAACCCAGTCTGGTGTGTTTTTGGCATTCGACTGATCTCCTTTCTGCAATTACTGTCTGAAAGTTGTTATGAAACCCTACAGTATTACACCACAATGGATTATTGTGAAATATGTTATCACAATTGTGATAAATGAGGATGAACTGAGCCCGTGGGGCAGGTAAATGCTTCTGCTCTTTTCAGTAATGATTAAGTAGAGCCCATAAGTCAGATAAAGTTGAGTAAGGGAACATTGTGTTCATGTTCGTGGCGGCTAGGACGGAGACATCCATATCTTGAAATATTCAGGCATCTGTACTCCTCCGCTTTCATTGTGTGAATTCTCTCAGAGAATAAATAATGGAGGGGAGACTTCGAGACCAGCATCTTTGAGAGGTACCACCTTCTGCACCTGTTTCATATCTGGACATCTATAGGAAAAGAACTGTATGCAAGAAGATTAGGTAATAGACTTGCTATTATGTTTTATGTCATGGAAATAATACTGTCAACCAAAATACCACAGTCTAGTTATTGATGCTTGAATATACTGTAGATGAATTATAGATGAATGAGAAATTTCCTTTAGAAAGCATTTAATTTAATTTATTGTTTTAGAAAGTTACCACAGGTTTATGATAGTAACCACAATGTGGTAACTATTATGTACATAATGTATTTTCAGAGTCAGTGGGATGTCTAATTTGGAGGAAAATTAGGGAAGCCCTGAATATTCAGTCTGGTTTCAGGTTTGCCTGAACATGGATGTTTACATTTTATATATTGCAACAGCTACTGTAGATGGAAAATTAAATCCAGGAGTCACGAGTAGTAAAGTTGTAAATTGTGTCTTGATTTAAACACCCTCATGACTTTTTTTTTCTTCTTCCCGAACAAGATATTGTGAAGATTGTATCATGCAGTGAAAGTCAATGGAGTCCCAAACAAGTCTAGACCCTATTGACTTTCATTGTATGGACAATAAAAAAGCAATAAGACACTTTAAAAATATCTCCTTTTCTCTTTTAAAGAGGAAAGAAATGGATTTCACTGATGCATGGCTGAGTAAATGATGACAGAATTGTCATTTTTGTGTGAACTATCCCTTAATGTACTGTAAGTTGCAACATGAATTTATTTCATAATGTTGTAGATCAAATTGCTGCCCGGGCTCATGATAAATGATTGTTCTCTTTGTTCAGTGATCTGATAAGAAACTGAAATGAGGTCATAGGGGTGTTCTCTAAAAAGGCTGCCTTGTTGTGGATTACTTGTGTTTTTCCTTCAGTGTTGGACAGTGATAATTGCTTTCTGAGTAATGCAGCTCAGTGAACTTTCCCATGCACCACCTTTTCTCACAGAACATTTATCTCTGCTGACTGATGTAGAGGGTGTGTGAAATGGGATTGGGATTGTTTGGAATGAATGATACTAGTTCTAAGATTCTTTTAGTGCTTTTGAAAAAAAAAAACTGCATTTTTTTTTTATATATTTAGTTATATAATTAATAATAATGTAACATTTCATTTTTGGTTCCTTCGCCAAAAAGTCCTTGATTCCTAGGCCAAAAATCAGCATAAATGTGTAATTCCTATTTGTTTCATGAGATATCTATTGAGTGAAGTATTTTCTTCTGTGTTGCTCAGAGGTGGATGAGGACACTAGAGAGAAAGAGCACCAGTGATGGATGGATGTGGACGAGCGAGACACATTCATCACGGGAGGGTGTGATGTAAGACCTCTGAGCTCGACCAGCAAAATCAGCTTTCTTTAGCATCTCTGTTCTTGAGATGCGGGAGGCTGCAGTGGTGCATTATCAAGCCATCAATACTTCATCCCGTTTAACTTATCAAGCGGAAACAGCCAAGACTTTTTGTGGAAATGATGAATGAGAGCTTAAGAGCTCTTTGACTTCTGTAGCATTAAGGGAATTTTTTTTTTTTTAATTCTGTGCTTGTGCTCTTAGCATATATGATTTGATTGTCTTAAGCAAAACCTCTCTTCTCTCAATATGTAACCTATTAAGGTGAGTGCTGAAGAAAAGTGTTAAACTTTGCAGAGTACCATCAGGGCAGCTGTGGCCTAATGGTTTGAGAGCTGGACTAGTTACCAGAAGGTCGCCGGTTTGAGTCTTGGTGCTGGCAGGAGTTGTGGGGGGGGGGGGGAGTAAATGAACAGGGCTCTCCTCCACCCTCAATACCCATGGCTGAAGTCCCCTTGAGCAAGGCACTAAACCCCCAGCTGCTCCCCGGGCGCTGGATCTATAGCTGCTCACTACTCCGGTGTGTGCACTTGGATGGGTTAAATGCTGAGCACAAATTCCGATTATGGGTAACCATACTTGGCAAATGTCATGACTTTCACTTTTTCACTTTCACATAACTTGTGATGTGAACATCAGAATAACTTATTGTGCAATTTTTGACTAGAGGTGTACTTTTCATAGCATTTACAACCCTCTACGCACACCTTGGCAATATAACTGTCATTGGCTAGTAAATTTTTTTTAGTTTACTCCCCAGACTGATATATTATTTCACACACACACACACACACACACACATTCCAATCCGCTTATCTATGTAAAATTGCACAGATTCTTATATCTTAGCTTCTTAGTCAATCAAGCATTATATTATGGTATTATGATAAATAAGCGCAATTTAATGATACTTAAATGATTAGAACTAAAACTTGGTAACAATGTATGAATGCATATTTGTCATTTTAACTGATGGTGATATTGTTAGTCCTTCAGGGTTTCTGTATAAAAAAAAAAAAAAGAAAAAAAAGAAAGGTAACAGATAATATTAATTATTATTCAAAGATAATACAAACCATACTAACACTAGCACTACAGATTGATGAGCTACTGGGTTCATGAATATTAATCACATTGTCTGCGCTCGTTCGAACTGATTTGCTGAAATCAAAACGGGGACGGTAATAGATCGGCCCAAGCCAACGAAATTGTCATTTGCGCATTAGTTCCGCCCACTACCAGAGAAACCGGCATATCTTCTGCTTTTTCTAAAAAGCTGAATAATTCCAAATTAACTATATTATTTTGACAGAAGACAACAAAGAATATAGTTTACACTTAGCACAGTGATTCACTCTCTCTCTTTGCATGTGTGAGAAACAGCACATCAGAAAAGTGATGGCGAGTCATGTGGCTTCACACAGAGTTTACAGTGCATGAAATACAGGTGCGCTGTGCGTCCATTGAGATGAACTGAAAAAGTACAGATCGCTTGATGGAGAGAGAACTCTGAAGCGCTCAGTGTATACAGAGTGAAAAAAAAGTATATGTGCTAAACATATAATAGCCTTGAACACACACTGGCAAGTAAAATCTAAGAGTTTATTAGCCAATGGCTGATAATAGACATCATTTAGTCGCCCAGAGTAAAATTTAGTTGCATGTGCGAGTGATTTACTCACAATGTAGAGGGTTGGTTTACCATATAACCATATAGAATAGCCTAGCAACCACCTCCGTGGCAACTACATAGCTTGCCCAATTTCCTAAAGTATTTTGCCTATTCATTTTTCTCTTAGGCCTTAAAAAATTCTTAAGAGTTATAAGCTACAAGCTATGAGGTGAATTATAACATTACGAACTTTGAAGCAAAACAACTATTTGAAAATCGACGAAAGTACAAGAATGTGTACTTAATGAATTTGATGAGAGAATGAACTTTACTTTATATTAACTGGCCTTAACTATTCTACTTACTTTTAAATTATTAATTTACAATGCAATTATTATGTACATACACAATATGGACAAAAGTATTGGGACAGCTCCATCTAATGAACAGGTTTGTCGTTAAAGCCACCTTATATAAAGAGGGGACCAGAACTACAATAGTTTTAAAGAAAATACTGGTGAGAAACTAGATTACCCATCATTGTTGAAAATATATGTATGTATATATATATATATATATGGGTAATGTAGTTTCTCACCAGTTTTTCGAGATTTTGTAAGTGATTATTAAAATAGAAGTTTAAACCGGGGCTGATGGCTTAAACAAAAGCGTTTACTAGTCCTGTCCTTAAAAGTTCAGAAGTAAAATTGATAAATTCCCATATGTAGAAAATGAATGGGATTTTACATCTGGAACCCAATTATTGCGCTCTATATTCTCTGGCAACCAACTAGCACACAACTTTGGCACATTTCCATAAAAAAACAAACAAAAAAAAAAAAACAAGTAGAAATCTGTCTGTTTTTAGACAAATTTCCTGCAGTATCATAGAACTCTGCCATAAACAGGACCTGCATTACCTGGTGTTACAGAAAGAGCTTTACGGTAACTAGCACAAACCTTAACCACTACACCACTCTACAAAGCACTGACTGCAATGTTTAAAAGCATCCTGAGTGATTCTCAGCACAAGATACCAGACATCCTGCCACAAGTGCAGAACAGCACCTGCCTTAAATACACGTACCGCCACCGGCAGAAGCGTATCTGTCTCGTTCCCATTCCCCCATTGCCTAGCAGCCAAGACATTGGTTGATGTTCTCACAGGCACTTCCTGTAAACACTTAAGATACGAGTCTGTCTGAGCAAAACAGCCCACTTCAGTGTGAAAAAATGGAAGTGTCTCCTAGTCGAGACTTCCAAAAATATCCCTCTCTGAAAACCTGCAAAAAGGAGAGACGTAGGCAGAGAATAACATTTTTTTTTTTTTCCTCTCTCCTGACCTTCTCATTTATGGAGTACCACACAGTGAAGTCATCTTTCTTTCGGCAGCAGAAGAAGAGAAATTGCTCCGTCTATCCGGCCCGACTTCTCATTCCATTACAGTCAGGCTAGATATAGAAAAGCACTTTGTGGCCAGGCCTTCAGTTATATAATATAAATGGAGTAAATGTATTTGACCCTTTCAGCATCATATCTGTTAGACCTTCAATAAACGAAATGTGGCTAATTTAATGAGAATTTAGAGGGTTGGTGTTTGTGATGCCGTGGATATTAGCGCTGGGCATCACAAAAGCACTTATCGTGGCTGCAGCAGCAGTCGGCACTTCAGATAGACAGCAGTTAAAAGCTTTGCGCTGGTTCTATTGGTGTATTAAAGTGTGTGGGCTTTCTCTAATATCAGCCATTCTGTGTTTTCAGCCCCGCAGCAGGCATCATGACCACAGCTAGGTACCGACCCACCTGGGATTTGGCCCTGGACCCGCTGGTGTCCTGTAAGCTGTGTCTTGGAGAGTTTCCCTTGGAGCAAATGACCACCATCACCCAGTGCCAATGCGTCTTCTGCACCCTGGTGAGGAGTTTCGTTTTGACTGCTGTCTTAGGTCAGAACGTCTAAAAATAAATCGGTGGAATTCTTACATAAGCTTCAGACGTTTTGATACGTGTCTATATTTACACACAGAATTCACAGCTATAGACAGATTCTCTACAGGCCGACTGAATGTTTTTTTTGGTTTCAGAAATGTGATTCACAGGCCAGTAATAAACATTGAAATCTTTCTTTCTTTAACCCCTCAGAGGTTTTCTGTTCTGGGAGCAGTTTCCAGTTGCTGTGCTTTTACACTGATCTGAGACCAGTTTTATTTATCTCTTGAGGTTACAAGCAACATTTGGGGAAAGGAAGCTTCTAGAGTAGGGTAAAGGGAAAACAACATCTCATCTGATTCTATGAGGCCTTGTCTTGGTTGAGCTCACTTGAAACAAAACTGCCTTTGTGTCTTAAGAGTAGCGTGTTCATAGAAGCAACTCCCTCAGAATTTGCCTTACCGAACAATCCTGAAGCTCAGATCCATTTAGTTTGTTGGTCGGTTCAGATCAAAATGTAATTTATCGGATATTAAGTATTTTTCTTTCCTTCTTGCTTGCTTGCTTTCTCTCTCTTTCTGTCTTTTTATTTATTAGAGAAAGAGTGGGAGAGAGGGGAAAATATGAAACAAATATTTCTTCTGAAACAAAAAAAAAAAAAAAATTAATTGTTTTTCATAGCCTATTAAAGCAGTCAGTTCACAAATTGCTAACATTGGAGGATAATTAGTCTTGGACAAGTGACTGCGTCTTCGTTAAATTGAGATGTTACACAGCGTAATTGTTTCGAGGAAGTTAACAGTTCATTAGAAGTGGTTAAGTGCTTCTGTGCTCACTCTCACAGACACACTGAGCAATTTAAACAAGACGTTAAAAGCTGAATTTGTTTCACATAATATATTTTTCTATATTTTCTTTTTAATTAACTGTTTTCTTTGTTTTATTATTGTTTTAAAGTGCCTGAAGCAGTATGTGGAACTTCTCATCAAAGATGGCTTTGAAACGGCCATCAGCTGTCCAGACTCAGCCTGTCCAAAACGTGGACATTTACAAGAAAATGAGGTATTTTCGACTACTGTCCATAAGAGTGGGTCATGAGTTCTTTTTTTTAAGAAATCGGTGCATTTAACAAGGAAGCATTAATTGCATTGGTCGAAATGGACATTAAATCTACATTGATACAAAATATTTTTATTCAAATAAATGCTGTTCTTTTCGTCACCCAATAATGAAAAAAAAAAACAGTTGTGGTTTCCTCAAAAATATTAAGCATCACAAGAGTTTTCAGCATTGATGATGATAATAATAAATGTTTCTTGAGCAGCAAATCATGAGATTAGAATGATTTCTGAAGGATCACGTGGTACTTAGGCCTTGGGAATGAAGTCAATGTCAGGGACTTTAATTTTAGCATAAGTTAATTAGGGGTCCTTGGTTTGAAGTAAATCATAAACCTTCATGAAAAAACTACAGAGCTATAATGTTATTAATGTATTTTATAATGTTAATCTGCAGTTTTGCAAATCTGCTGATGCAGTTTTTTCAACAAACCCTGCAATAGTCACCGCTTCTGAAAAAACAACCAAATACATTACTTTCCAAATAAAAATCCTACAATGAATCTGTATCTCATCAAGAGGAGAACAAAAAGCTTTTAGCATAAAATGGATGCTGAAACCTCTCCAGTCTGACTCTTCCCTTGGTGGCTTGCACTGCGAAATCCTTCCAAGTATGAGGTCAGTCCGAGGGCAGGGTTCCTCCTCTGTGCTGCCGGCTCATTTTTTGGATGGCTGGCTAGTTCAGTGTCAAAGCATCAGAGCAGCTAAACCAGATGAATCAGACCCAGATTCAAAGCATCAGATTAACTGGCAATCCTTAAAACTGAAGTATGTCATTTCTGCACCACTTGCAAGACCAAACGAAACTGCAAAACTAGACTATGCATATTCCTTCTGTGTTGTTTGATCTTGAGACAGTGATCAAATTGGAAACCATATTTGATGTTGGGTGTGTGTAAACCACATCAAATTGAAATGCTAAATGCGCTACATGCAAAACGAAAAGTGCGTTCGAATCAATCAGACCACATTGTTTCAAAATTGCTTTTGTTGGCTCTGTTTCTCTCGCAGATTGAATGCATGGTGGCCACCGAGATAATGCAGAGGTACAGGAAGCTGCAGTTTGAGAAGGGTAAGTGGAAAGCAGCTGTCTGTTCTTCAGGGGGGCAGTTAGTATCAGACAGCAGCAGATGAGGCACGTGTGCGTGTTTGTTGATGGTGAGCTCCATGCTTGCTGTCCTAGATGACTCAGGGTGACTCACTGCAGACAAATAGGCCGGCACAGGTGTAAGTGTGAGGATGAAAGGGATGTGAGTAGACTTGCACTGGACACGTGTAGGTCCAGCTGACCTCATGCTGTCGCAGAGTGGAGTGGTTTGACAATGAGAGCCTGCACCTGCCGACACCTTCCTCACTCTTTTTGAATTTTCTGATTATCATTTGGTAGAAAAAGAAATGAGAAAACACCAGATTTAAACCTGCTTTGTCCACGTGAGCACCACATTTTTAAACTCATGCTGACTACTATACCACAGTCCTGACATTCAGTTTTGTAACTTAAAATATGTTCTCGCTACCCTTTTTATTTCAAAATAGAAGCAAGCTGTTTCCTGTGCATGTGCGAGACTTCTGATTCATTAGCCACTGTAGGTTAATAACTAGTACAGAAAACAGTAAAATGTGTGAATTGTTATTACGATAATACATTTAAATAATATAATTAATAAATACCAGTTTGCATTATCAAGCAGCTTAACACCCATTCAAGCTAAAAATGGCCTGCTCTTCTGTTGAAAATAAGGTGGACATTGAGTTTTAAAAGATATATAGGATAAGTGTGTAATGATTGTTTTCAAACAGGTTTCTAAAACCATGGGCAGCAAATAGCCCCGTCCCAAACTCATGCCTTTGGTTGAGCCAGTGTTTCCATTTTATGCTGATCAGGGTGTTTTGATAGTGACACAGTGTTTACACTTTGGTAAATCTATTAAATAAATGTGCATATATAAATACATACATCTCAATTTAACATAGTGGTTAGAGAGTTTGACTCCTAACCCTAGGGTTGTGGGTTCGAGTCTCAGGCTGGCAATACCACGACTGAGGTGCCCTTGAGCAAGGCACCAAACCCCCAACTGCTCCCCAGGTGCTGCAGCATAAATGGCTGCCCACTGCTCGGGGTTTGTGTTTACGGTGTGTGTGTGTGTGTTCACTGCTGTGTGTATGCACTTTGGATAAGTTATATGCAAAGCACAAATTCTGAGTATGGGTCACCATACTTGGCTGAATGTCACATCACTTTCATGTCACTTATAATGTGTTCTGCCTCCAGAAAAAAATGGTGCAATCAAATTAAAGAATTTAATGCGAGAGGCCCAACTTCATTCCTTTGGCAATGCCCTTTCCAGAACAGTGCTTTACAATCCAGGGTTTAAGGCTTTACAAACCATCTTCGAAATTACAAGTGTGAAACCCAGGGTTAAAAGTGGACTTAACCTGGGATTTAAAAAGGCTCAGACTTTTGAACTACAGAAGTTCAAATACAGAATCTATTAAGGTTCCTCTCTGTATCTTAATCGGTCTGACCTCAAATGCCTTTAATTTAAACAAATGTAGCTTCGAGTCAGGAATTTCCCAGATCAAAAGACTTATAAAGACTAAATTAGACTTGTGTTAATTGGATATGCTTTATCAAAAGCATACATGTTCCCTCTAAACAGGACAGACCAGAGGCTCTGTGCCTTATGCTCAGCTTCTTTCATTATTTCTATCAGTAGGGGATCCCAGACTCTGGACTCTGATAGTCACCAGTAGTTTAAGCCATAGGATAGATTTGCTTCAGACATACTCTCTGTCCACCCCCTCCAGTGCATTACATTGCCTTGAAAAGGGAGAAAAATAAATACATGTAGTTATATGCAGTAGATGCTCCCATGCTGTGAGCCTCCCTCTCTGTCTCTCTTTGGTTTGCATTCAAGGTTTTCATGAGAATTGTGGCAGCAACATCATCGTAAATGAAAGACTTACAGAGAGAGAGAGAGAGAGTAAAAAAAAAAATCATTTAGCCAATCAGTGTTCCTGGGAACTGGAGCGGAATGGTGGCTATAGCATATCCACACTCCCAGAAACAGAACCAAGAGTTCTTGTAGAGTGACGCGTGGCCTGTCATGTCAGATGGAGAGGATTTGTGAGTTTGGTTTGTGAGAGTCTCAGGGGAAGTCGTGGCCTAATGGTTAGAGAGTCCGACTCCCAATCGAAAGGTTCTGAGTTCGAGTCCCGGGCCGGCAGGAATTGTGGGTGGGAGTGCATGTACAATTCTCTCTCCACCTTCAATACCACGACTTAGGTGCCCTTGAGCAAGGCATTGAACCCCCAACTGCTCCCCGGGCGCCGCAGAATAAATGGCTGCCCACTGCTCCGGGTGTGTGTGTTCACTGCTCTGTGTGTGTGCACTTCGGGTGGGTTAAATGCAGAGCACAAATTCTGAGTATGGGTCACCATACTTGGCTGAATGTCACTTCACTTCACTTCACTTCACAGTACTTTCGGGGACGGATGAAAATGCATGCCATCCTGACTCAACAAGACAGTTAAAAATGTCAGTCAGCGGATTTTATGAACACATAATTACCCCCAACCGCACATACAAAACCGAGCTTAGCCATATGCCACTAACAAAGCTTTCATGCATTTGTCAGGCAGACAAGCCAGTTAAACCATTCTGAAATGGATCGTTATGTCTGTACATTTTTATTGAATTGACAACATTAGAGGCTATATATAGAGACCAGAATATCATAGAGACTTGAGGATGTGAACTAGTAAGAAACTCAAGTCACATACTGTAGCAACCAACACATCTTGCAAACATCTTAGCAAAACCCTAGTAACCACCAAGAACCAAGGTTCTAGAAATGCCATACCATCCAGAACAGCCAAGGAACTCACCATAGAAACCCCCATAGAAAAGCCCTAGCGACCACTTAAAGCACCCGACCATCTTACAAGGCCCTAGAAAACACCTTGAGCATCCTAGTAACCAAACAACACTTGTTAGCAACCATTTAGAACATCCTAAAAACCACTCGGAACCATCAAAGTAACTGCCTAGCAACACCATACAAAAGCCCTAGCAACCTCTTAGAGCAACAAACATCTTGCAAGGCCCTAGAAACCACCCTGAACGTCCTAGTAACCACATTAGCAATGTCTTAGCAAGGAGACATGATTCTAAAAAATAAAATCTATATGGCCCTGGCAACCAAACAGTAACACCCTAGAAACAGACTTGCAGTACCCTAGCAACTACCTGGAACACCTAGCAAAATCCTGGTGAGCACCAATAACGAAGGCCCTGTTAAACCACCTAAAAATTACCACTTAGCAATGTCCTGACAACTACACAGGACACCCTAGAAACTGTCTAGCAAAGTATAGGAAAAACCAAGAACCAAGGCAATATAAACAACCCAGAAACCACCCAGAACACCCTAAAACTACTTAGACATGCTCTATCATCACCCAGACATCCAGATCTTTTGCACAGTCAAGCCCCAATCACATTTTATCAAAGAATATAAACCTAGCTACTATTACATGTATTCTAATTATTGTAATAATTATTCAATGTAATTATTTATTGAACAACAGCGTCTCCGCCTCCTGTTTCGCCTCCACCTCAATGTAATGCAAAGACATCATGTGACTTTTTACCTTATTGAAATCCAATGTAACTAATGAATTTATGCAGAACTATGATTGGTAGCATCTCTGGTATCTTTTTCCTGAGGGCATATAAGGCCATAGGTGCTCTATTCTATCACCCCTCCACCTCTGATAGTGTAACCTTGGTGACCTGTCAGCACACATCAGCAGAAAGCAGCCAAAAATACACTCAAGGAAACCGTGTATGATCTTTCATCTCTCACCCCCTGCAGAGGTGCTGCTGGACCCGAGCCGGACCTGGTGCCCGTCCTCCACGTGCCAGGCCGTGTGCCAGCTGAAGGAGTCTGACACAACGCTTCCTCAGTTGGTGCGGTGCAATGTTTGCACACTTGAGTTCTGTTCCGCCTGCAAGTCCAGCTGGCACCCAGACCAAGACTGCCAAGAGAACGTTCCCATCACCGCGTTTCTGCCCGGAGAGAGCAGGTACTGTTGCCTTTTTAAGACTTCTTCTAGATTCGGTGAAAATTGAGTTTAATAGAAGTGAATGTGGCCTGTAAACTTTAAAGTACTTTGTTTTATCATTGTAGCCACAGCAATGACAACTTTACATGATTTTAGTGTGTGGGGGGGTGGATGCTTAAAGGGATAGTTCACCCAAAAATGAAAATTCTGTCATTTTAATTACTCACCCTCGTGTCATTCCAAACCTGTAAGACCTTTGTTCATCTTTGGAAGACAAATTAAGATATTTTTGATGAAATCTGAGGGCTCTCTGGCCCTCCGTAGACAGCAATGGAACTGAAACATTCAACATGCAACAGAATTTTCAGACCTTTTTTTGGTGTAATTGTCAATTATATAACTTTCTTGATTAAGTAATATGTAATTGTAAAGTGACTGTAAAAATGACAGGAAAAACTGTAGAACATCAAATTATTCACACATTTTAGGAGAATAATTAATGTAAGAGGATTTATAAAATTATTCGGTGCCATTCCAAAGTTTGGGGGGTTTTTTTGTACTGAAATGTAATTTTTTCAAAATTCGTCAAGAATGATCCTTGAACATTCTATTATTGAAATAATTCTGAAAAGAAATAAAAATCACTGAATCATTGCTTACACAGAAATATTAAGCAGTGCAACTGTGCTCTAAATAAAAAAAATTTCAGCATATCAGAATGATTTCTGAAGGATCATGATACTAAAGACTGGAGGCTTCTTAAAATTCAGCTTCACATGGTTCAATACAATTTTAAAATTTATTAAAATAGAAAACGGTTATCTAAAATTGAAATACTATTGCATAGTACTACTGTTTTCTGTACTTTGATCAAATTAATAAAGCCTAAGAATAAGACGTCTTACCTAACCTAAACTTTTCATATTTTTGCTTTCCAAAAAAAGGGAACAGTTCTCACTATTAACTAGTTGCTTATAATCATGCCTTTTATTAATATATTGGGCCTTATCTTGCACCCAGCGCAATTGACTTTGTACACCGACGCATGTGTCATTCCTATTTTGCACCCGCGCAAAGCGCGCTTTTCCCTCCACAGAAGCACGTCGCTAAACTAGTGAATGAACTTGCGCTCCCTGGGCGGTTCAGCGCAAAAAAGGAGGCGTGTTCCGGCGCAAACAATCCCTGGTGCTGTTTTGCTGTTCCATTAAACAATTGCGCCACTGACCAGAAAAAACCTAGTCTAAAGTTAGTGGCGCGTTGTTCATTATGCTATTTTAAGGGCGCATGCTTGACCATAAAGTATAGCGTGCACAACGCGCATACACTTTGCTCATGTAATCTACACAGATGCAACAGTTATTTTTGCAAATCATAAACTGTTACACTAAAAAAAAATATTAACACATGAGATGACGGAAATCATTGTGGTGTGCCACGAAGATGTGAAAAAATAGGCATAAATCTAGCTTACAAATTATTCAGGCTAATTGTAGTAATTAAGGATCAGACCTGTTTGCCCAATAGTGGCAAGACATATAGGCTATGTAAGGACATCTGACAAATATGTTTGTCCATCAAGAACCAGGAAAAAAATCGATGAAACAATTGTGGCTATTTCCTCCCACGCCTGTTTAACCGACGCAATTTTGGGTGGGTTTCTCCCATCCCCATACAACACAACTTCTCTGTCTTTCACTGCTCTTACAAGAACATCAGTCTCCTCGGCTGTGAACCGCTTCTGGCGTGCTCCTGGTAAATACGCCATAATAATAGCAATCCATAATGGAACTTGCGCACCTGCTTTTAAAGGGAATGTTGGATGACGCTCTGATTGGTTTATTTCACGTTACGCCCAAACCACACCTATGAATAATGAAGCTACTTTAGACCAACCCATTTTAGATTTGCGCCGGGCGCAAGAGCCATTTATCCCGCCGGGAAAATAGCAACAGCGCCGAGACCCGCCCACAAAGTTACTTGCGCTTCGCGCTTTCACACTTGCGTTTCAGATCGTTAAAATAAACCCCATTGGGTGTTTATTAGTGCTTTATAAAGCACATATTCTGCACGACCATATTCTACATCACTAATTAAACTCAATACCTAAACTTAACAACTACCCTAAAGGGGGGGTGAAATGCCATTTCATGCATACTGAGTTTTTTACACTGTTAAAGAGTTGGATTCCCATGCTAAACATGGACAAAGTTTCAAAAATTAAGTTGTACGTTTGAAGGAGTATTTTTGTTCCAAAAAAACCTCTTCCGGTTTGTCACAAGTTTCGGAAAGTTTTTTTCGAGTATGGCTCTGTGTTACGTTAGATGGAGCGGAATTTCCTTATATGTGTCCTAGGGCACTTCTGCCGGAAGAGCGCGCGCTCCAGTATAGCGAGGCTGAGCAGCACAGACATTTCACTGATCAGAGCGATTCACTGATCAGAGCGAGAGCGTCGCGAAAAGTCACAAAAGAAGTGTGTTTTTGGTTGCCAGGGCAAGACAACCCTGCACAGATTACCAAAAGAGAAACAGCATTAAGGGACCAGTGGATGGAGTTTATTTTTACAGAGCATCAACGGAGTTGTGCAAGTGTTTTTGTTTGTTCCCTGCATTTCGAAGATGCTTGTTTTACAAACAAGGCCCAGTTTGACGCCGGATTTGCACATCGTTTATTTCTTAAGGATAATGCAGTCGCAACGAAAAAGGGTCACGATCGTTTGTTGGAACCGCAAGCGGTGAGTAAAACTGCTTCAAATATCTCTGTGTTGTGAACTTAGCTATCAGCGCGTGAGCACATCAAGTAAACAACATGCGATGTTGTCATCAAACTGCACTTTCCACATGTACAGCTTAAAAAAAAAAAAAAAAAAGACGACATAAAGTGGAACTTAGTCATTTTCCAAAACCGCTAAGCAAATATATACAGTTTCAGTACATACCACATAGAGACGCCTTTGCTGATGCTGCTCTTGTTAAATTTCAGCCTCTGGATCTGTGTCACAGCTTCCAAACACTCTCAACTCAAAAGCCATCTGGTGCTCGTGATTCTTTAGCTCCGCCCACACGTCACGCCTCTAGGCGCTCATGTTTTTCCGGGAAAAATCGGTACAGACTATCTTTCTCTTATAAATATAATAAAAATAAAGACTTTTTGGAGTTATGAAGGGTGCAGTACTACTCTATAGGTACTCAAGATTAACAGAATATTGAGTGAAAACGAGCATTTCACCCCCCCCTTTTAATATTAATAAGCAGGAAATTAGAAGTTTAGTGAGGCTAAATTCATAGTTAACAGTTGTTAATTGCAAGAATTGGACCTTTTTAAAGTATGATTAAAAAAAATAATAATAATTGGCCCCATTCACTTCACTTGTAATGTCTCACTTGTTTGGAATATTCCTTTAAGTCTTTCTCCTCCCCATTTATCAGCAGCTACGCCTCGGTGTAGTTTTGTCTCTGTGATGTGCATTTAAACGTTCCCATCCTCCTTATTTGTCCTTATGTGAATCCAGCTGTCACGATGAGGCTTGTTGTGTGTAATGATGTTCAATGTTGATGAGTTGACAGTGAGATTTGTAACGAAATACCAGGATCCGTCTGTGTTTTTCTGCACTATTGAACATATTCCTCATTCAGTCTAGGGAAGGATCTTCTGCTTCTAGTTGCAGAAGAGCGCTTTGCTCTCTGCTCAGTAAGCCAGAGATTCATGCGCAGGTGTTATTTGTCATTCCTGTCACACGCTCCCTTCATTCAAAAGCGAAAGCATCATTGCTTGATCCTTGATCTTGGGTCGTACAGGAATGAACACTCAGCCTGCTGTGAAGTGCATTGCTTCACTAATACACCCTAGAGCCTTTCAAGTTTATAGCTCAGTTTCTGTATCATTTCATGTTTGAGATTGCACCTAAACTCCAAAGTATATCTCAAGGGGAGATAAACAGTTTTTAGATGGCTTGAAATCAAATTGGACCCAATTTACACTTTAAACGGGGTGTTGTTTCCTCAAGGAGCTAGGAGCGGACATGCCTCCCTTTTAAAACAATGTCTTGATTTAGTCAGTGTAAATATAATTAAACTATATTTGGAAAACAGAGGGGGTATCCTGAGCCACCCTGTGAACTAATGTCATGGCTTTGCACAGTTAAACAGTTAATTCTTTAATTTGTTTTTAGATTATTTGAATTTTTACAGTTTACTTGATAAATTATTTTACATTTTTTCAGATTTTCACATTACAGTTTTTCATAAGACTGTTGAGTTAGCATTATCTTGGTGACATATCACCATAATTTGCTACAACAATGTAAATTACATTTCATAAAACAAAATATTGAAGTTGGGAATGGATGAAAAATGGATGTACAATCCCAGTGAATGTAAAACTTTCATTTGCAGCTGACTGAGAACTCTCTCACACTGGCCTCAGGCCAGCTGCCTGATATGGCTCTGTGGGAAGAAGAAAAAAAATATCTTGGCTTATTACAATTAATAAGCCCACTTGTCATAATAGAATCAAATCTGATGGCTATAATTAGGTCATATCCTACATAATTAATTACTCCAGTCTTCAGTATCACATGATCCTTCAGAAATCATTTTAATAGGCTGGTATTGTGCACAAGAAACTTTTCTAATGCTGAAAACAGTTTATTATTACTTAATGCTTCTATATATATATATATATATTTTTTTTTTTATTCATGTTTGCTTCTTTTGTGAATACAGAAGAAGAACAGGATTTTTTATTAATTGTAAAAGTCTTTACTGTCTGTCATATTTGATTAATTCAATGCACCCTTGCTGAAGAAAAGTATTAACATTAACATCTTACAAAAAAAAAAAAAAAAAAGTACTGACCCCAAACTTTTGAAAACTGTTGTATATTGTGTGTGTGTGTGTATATATATATATATATATATATATATATATATATATATATATATATATATATATATATATATAAAAAATCAAAACCGATATAACAGTGAGTCAGACTCTGCTGCTGTTTAACGTCCTGTGAGAGGTTTGCCGCAGAGTGTCACTTCCCTTAGATCAATAGACTGGGAATTGTCCTGGAAATGAATGGGCTTGTACCTGTCAGCTCGGTCCCTGTGGGTCAGCCTCTCCATTACCATTGAACACTGTCCCTGGCCCGCAACTCTCTAGTACATATAAAAGCAAAGGGCCTATCTGAGTAAGAAAAGGAACTGACTGTAGTACCAGTATATATTTATATACTGGTTATTGTATATAGTACTGGTTATTGTATATAGTATATAGTACCAGTATACCTTTGTACCCCGCAACTGGAACGTAAAAATGGTTCATTTTAGGGATGCACCGAAATGAAAATTCTTGGCCGAAACCGAAAACCGAAAAAGAGAAAACCAAGGCCGAAAACCGAAACCGAAACACCGAAAGAAATTATGCCAATTATTAGTACCATTGCATTTATTGCTATGACCATGTACTAACTTTACTAAAATTATAACATTGCAATTGCATAAATTAATATTAAAGTTTCAAAGATAATTACAATTACATAACTTATTAAAAAAAAAACATAAAAATAAATAATTACAAATGATGCAAATATTTATTAAGCACATTGCAACAATGCACAGTATAAAATAAAATTCAAACAAAAAATTTATCCCACTCATGTGTATATTTAATAATAATGTACAGGCCTACTGGCCTGCAGAAAGGTTTTAAAATGAACAGTTCTCTCATAAAAACAAAGTGCATTTAGGTGAAGTGCATTTGAAATTGTTCTAAGTAGGACTAGAAAGTGCATTACTTCTCCAGTTGGCAAGACTGTTATCACTTCTGGGGATGGGGACTTCAGACAGATAACCATCTAGCTGTTGAGCAGTTGAGCTTGTCATCTGCCTGACATTTGAGAAATATTTGAGAGAGTGTATTTAAATAGGGCCAGGGCATAAATAAACATTTTTATCAAATTAAAGCAGAAATCTAGCAAAAAATCTAGCATAAATATGGCTACAATCTGATATTATGTATGTGTGTGTGTGTATATATATATAGTAGCCTAAAGAACAAAATAGCCAACGTATTATTATTATTTGAGGCACTTTCTTGCTGAATTCCACTGAACATATCAGACAACGAGGGTGCATGCCACTCATCTGGTGCAGAGATCAGTCTTTTTTTTCTGCGCTCTGATCTGTTTCCTGCGCTTGGCGCTTCTCCGTCTCCACGCGGGTTCTCCGCATCTAGCGCGGCCTGGATCATTTCTCGTGCGCGCTGCCTTATTTCCGCATCCAAGTAATGGTCTTTATAACGCGGATCAAGCACATTCGCGATGAAGTGCAGAGGATCCGAAAAGATCTCAGTGAGACGTGTGCTAACAGACTCTATAAGACTGTACTTTTATTTGTTTTCACTTCGTGGTCCGTCTAAATCTCTTTGTTAGAAGACGCTTTAGTGCTGCGAATAAAGGAATAAGAAGAGGGAGAATGTTCTCACTGGTGTTAAGTGAATATCGCGTGGAGCTCGTGGTGCACGTGCAGGTCACGGTTTCTGTTTGCGTCATCACAACATTTCGGCCGTGTTGTTTCGGTGATAAAAGTCTATCGGCCGAAAACCGAAAAAGTTTTCGGTGACCGAAATTTCGGTGCATCCCTAGTTCATTTTAACTGTACTATAATTTTTTTTTTTCCAGTTCGTTCTTTAAGGCTGACGATGACGATGCCCCCATAAAACGCTGTCCCAAATGTAAAGTTTACATAGAAAGAGACGAGGGCTGTGCCCAGATGATGTGCAAGAACTGCAAGCATGCTTTCTGCTGGTACTGTCTGGAGTCTCTGGACGTAAGTGCTCAATATCTCAGCTTAACATCATACTGCTATCTTAACTGTATTTTTATTGGTCAAGTGGCTGGCGCATGTTAGCCTTGAATCAAGGCCATAAATGCAAACAGCTTCCTTCATGCAGCTGTTCCAAACACCCACGTAGATGATGACTGGCCTCTCTTAATATTGTGTGTTTGACAGGACGACTTCCTCCTGATCCATTATGACAAAGGACCCTGCCGGAACAAATTAGGCCACTCCAGAGCCTCCGTGATCTGGCACAGAACGCAGGTGGGTGCTCACGGAAAAGAGCACATGTTTTCTTCCCCCTTTTTTCTCCACCGAGATCAGAATGAGTGCACGTGTGCCTACACGTGACCGAGTCGTAGGCATCCATTCAGACGGTGTTTATTCAGGAAGTAAGTGGATGTCTGTTCTCGAGCAAGTGATACCTGCTGTTTGACAGCAGACTATAATGCAAGACGGTCACTTTGGGACAAATTCACTAAAATTATTCATCAAATGATGGAGAAGAGCAGTATAACCAGACATGTATTTAGATGAGCCATCTCCTGTACTTCCTTCTCCCTTTGTGTTTCATCAGACTAAATAATAATAGAAGAATATTATATTGAAAAAGGCTGATTCTATAAGAGATTTCTAAGAAAACAACAACCTATTCCTTGAGTTAAAGACATATGCAAAGAGTTTTCAACATAAGGCTCATTAGACCCACTGTCCATTATGTACTTCTTAATAGCTTTGAAATAATACATTTTGTTATGGTTCAGAGATAAGCACAAATAGTGTTGGAAAAAGAGAAATACTAATACTCTCATTTGGTTAGAAATGAGAGAAACATAGTATGCAGAAAATGCTGTTTGAAACAATCCTATATATGTATAACTATATATATATATATATATATATATATATATATATATATATATATATATATATATATATATATATATATATATATATATATATATATATATATATGAGAGAGAGAGAGAGCATTGAAGTCGTTTAGTCTTTGCAACCCCTAGTGTGTGTGTGTGTGTGTGTGTGTGTGTATATATATATATATATATATATATACACACAGTACAGACCAAAAGTTTGGACACACCTTCTCATTCAAAGAGTTTTCTTTATTTTCATGACTATGAAAATTTTAGATTCACACTGAAGGCATCAAAACTATGAATTAACACATGTGGAATTTTATACATAACAAGAAAGTGTGAAACAACTGAAAATATGTCATATTCTAGGTTCTTCAAAGTAGCCACCTTTTGCTTTGATTACTGCTTTGCACACTCTTGGCATTCTCTTGATGAGCTTCAAGAGGTAGTCACCTGAAATGGTCTTCCAACAGTCTTGAAGGAGTTCCCCGAGAGATGCTTAGCACTTGTTGGCCCTTTTGCCTTCTGTCTGCGGTCCAGCTCAGAAAAAAGTAAAAAAGTTTTGGCCCCCTTCCTGATTTCTTATTTTTTGTATGTTTGTCACTCTTTAATGATTCAGATCATCAAACAAATTTAAATATTAGTCCGAGACACCACAAGTAAACACAACATCCAGATTTTAAATGAAGGTTTTTATTATTAAGGGAAAACTAAATCCAAAAAAACTTATCACAACTGAGTTTAATTTCTCTAGCCACACCAAGGCCTGATTACTGCAACACCTGTTCACAATCAAGAAATCTCTTAAATAGGACCTGCCTGACAAAGTGAAATAGACCAAAAGATCCCTTAAAAGCTAGACACAATGCCATGATCCAAAGAAATTCAGAAGCAAATGAGAAAGTAATTCACTTTTTTCTTTTTTCATAGTTTGGCTGGTCCTGCGACTTATTTATCAAAATTAATTTGACATGAACCAAGAGAAATGAACTAAGAGACATGAACCAAGAGAAAACATTACCTTCTCCAGCCGTGAGAGGGCGCTCTATGTTTGCTCTATGCTGACTTTAATGTATTCTCTTGGTTCTAAATAAATGCGACTTATAGTCCGAAAAATACGGTATGTGTATGTATGTGTGTGTGTATGTATATATATGTATATATGTATATATATATACACACACTGTATGTGTGTTTTTATATACACATTATAAATATAGACCGCGCACACACACACACAAACATATATAGATAGATAGATTTTATGCGGGAAATTAATTCTGATGCCCTTATTCCCCTTTTGAACCATTAAAACATTCAGAAAGATTCTTCAGACACTCATCATTTCATATGCCGAACATAATGTCATAAAGGTGAGATGTCCCTGAAACTATGGAGAGCTTTCAGTACTTTTGCACCAAGACATCTGTTGCTCTGCAGGGAGGACTGAGTCATATTGAGCTTTATAAGAGCACAATGGCTCTGTTCCAGTCCTACGAGTTTACATTTTATAAAGCTTCAGCCCAGCAGCATCAGAAATGTGATTCTTTATGAATAAGTAAAGATGGAGCTGCCGGGCTGAGCCAGTCCCATGTCTGAGCCATAGAGTTAGCCAACACTCGTCCATTACACCACTCAACCGTTCCACATGAGAGCTCTGACAGAGAGAGGAATAAATTGAGGGCTGTTTACATAGAAACAGAAATAGTTTGCAACGTTGAAATTTGTCCCATGATAAATGAGTGTAATTTTGATGCTCGGAATGCTGAGAAGATTCCGCCTAGAAATAGAGGTCAGTTGTTTCCTATTCCCTGTGCAGAATTCAGAAATGGTTTTACATCCAGAGAAAATCAGTTTCACATGGTACTTGGTCCGACAGTCATGTGAAATATGTGTAATTTTCTTGGCCCATGATGATGAGACTAATATATATATATATATATATATTAGTTCGTGCATAAGATTAACTCGATCTCTGTTCCATTTTGTAACAAGTTACGAATTGTGAGGATCTGATGCCCCTATGTGGTTAAAGGTAATGCTACATCACAAAAAAAAAAAAAAAAGAAAAAGTTTTAGTTTGGTATTTTTTTTCCCCTTTTTTTGTTTGTTTTATATCTGTTCTCACTTTTATTGACAGCGTAGTACAAACTTATTCAGATGTATTCAGCAACCCCGAATGAATTTGTATATAAAATGTTGCTCAATACATTTGTATAGTTTTTTTGCAAGTGGGATTTTTGGTGTTAGCCAATGCTACACACCTATCAATTATTCTGCAGATGTGTGCAGGGTTAATTTTCTATTGATCGACGGCAGAGTAGAAAGACTTCAGAAAACAAATGTGTTCATATATTGTCTTTATATATTTCACTGAAATTAAAAAAAAAATATATATATATATATATATATATAAAAATCTAAAAGAAGAAGCCAACTACTGTAATAACTCAATATATTGGAGGAAGAATTAAAAGTCAAGATTTTGTTAGCATTTACTCACGCTTGTGTAATATATTTAATAATATATTAAAATACAATAGAAATTTATATTTTGGGTTGGAATTAGGTTAAAAAAAATTCAAGGAAAGTCACAATGACTCATATGATAATGAAAAAAAATATTGAAAGAATATAAAATCTTGTCTCTTCATTAAATAGTTTATTATTTTAAGATGAAACAAATGGTTTACTGAATTTTATATTTAAAAATGATTATTTTAATAAAAATTATTAATTATTTTAAAATAATACATAATTGGACTTTTTAGCGACAAGATTAGTGTGTTTTGTTAAAATTTCATGTGGTATATTAAATGCACTATTCATTTTTACTTGCTGGTTAAACCAAATAGCATTCGATTTAAACTCATCTAAATGGTATGAAAGCTTCTGAAAGCGAATATAAAACCAATGTGAATACAAAAAGTGTTGCAAACTAGATTTGATTAATTTTTCAGGACCATCTTATACGTGATTTGCAGTCATGTGACATTTTCATCTCTTTCTCCGCAGGTTGTTGGAATCTTTGCCGGTTTCGGCCTCCTCTTACTGGTAGCCTCTCCGTTCCTGCTGCTAGCCACACCATTCGTGCTGTGCTGTAAGTGCAAGTGCAGCAAAGGCGACGATGACCCTTTACCCACCTAAGAGCCCGGCGAGAGCAGTCCCTGGACGGGGAACTTCGGTCATCTCCTTTAATCGTTTTTCTTTTCCTCCTCCGCCTTCGAGCTCTTCATCAACCGGTGGGACATCTCACGCCGCGGTTACTGTCACAGCTAGCTGAGTAGGCTCCATCCCGGCAGACCTGATGAGACTAACGGAGACTTCATGAGCCTGCTGCTTGCTTAGGTGGAGGATTCGAGAGCTGGGGGTTCCCTCCACAGTAACAAAAGAGATGTTACTGAAGGAGCACAGCGCTGTCCCATCCCGGCGCTTGTCTGTTTTGTGGATGTTTCGCATATTTGGCTGTTCTGGAGGGTTCTGTTCTAATAGAACATACAGTATATTCAGTGTGTTTATGTCTGTTTCTATGTGTATAGTAGCATTTCAGTCACACGCCTAGTCTTTATTACTTGTTTTGCACAGATAAGGGGATTTTTGTCACTTTAAATGCTCTAGAGTGAGTAGATTTCAGTTTGGACTCAAATTGATAGCTAAAATGGTACTTTAAATGTTTAATAACTGCTACATTTTGCATTCATTAGTTTGCTTTTTTCATGTCAGTTTATTGTCTTTTAGTCTGAGACTTCTTGACAAACCTAGTTTGATTTGGCAGATTTTGGCTGTTGATGTCATAAGGAAATGATATTTGCCATTTACATTTCTCTCAGTGCACTTAAATGTTGTTTCTTGCCTTGAGTGACCTCCTTAAAACATAAAAATTATTCCAAAGCAGGGCTGTTTTGTGAGTTTATAATGCCAAATATTGATCTACTGAAAGTGTCACTCAAACGACACTTTAACCTTATAATCTGAACACCCAACATTTAAATGAGAACTGTCAAAATACTGAAACCAAAAAAAAAAAAAAAATGCCATGTATTTAACTTTTTAGTATTATTATTTAGTTTTTTCACTTTGTGATAATTTTCTCCAGTGACTTATGACATCTGGTCATCTTGTAATTTTTATCAGATAGTTTGAAACTTGCATACAGTTTGTATCACTTATTAAAATAATAATAATAATAATTTTGGAACAGTCCCTGTAATTCTGGCTGGGATTATACACTGATTTCGAGACTGTATGGCTTAACATATGTACAAGTCCAGCACTGTATCTATGCAAGTTCATATAACTTGAAGATAAAAAAAAAAGCTAAATGGTTGTTATGGGCAAGTTGGTGTGTTTTATTTAAGAAAAAAGGCAACATAGTTCAATTTATGTTCAAAACTGAGTCTGTCAGTTTCTGAAAAGCCATTACAAATACTATTTAAAATATGTCTTTCATTTAATAGACTGATTTTAAAATACTGAATGTCAACATCTTGCTAATAGCATGTGTATGTTCAAAAACTGTTGCACCGTGTTAACTCAGAAATTAGCGCTGGGCATCCAAAGTAAAAGTTTTTGTGTACATAATATATGTGTGTGCGTACTGTGTATATAGTGATGTGTATATAAATACAAACAAATGCATGTATATATTTAAGAAAACTGTTATGTTTATATATTAAATATATTTATATAGAATATAAATATGCATGTTAATACATGTAAATATTTTCAAAATATATATTGTACATGTCATATATATATATATATATATATATATATATATACATACACACATACATAATGAATATACACGGTACACACACATAAATTGTATAAACAAAACCTTTTATTTTGAATGTGATTAATCGTTGCCCAGCACTATCAGAAATATTAAGATCTGAGCACCTGCCATATGTGTAGCTGGATAATATGTAGCTCATTAGGTTTCCTTAAAATCATTTTTTAAGATTCCCTCATCTGCCAAATTTGAGGCTGATATGAGAAGGTGAATTTTTTCACAGTATTCATAAAGTTGGTTTTTGGTGAATATTTGATGCTAGTCACCTCCATCTTTTGGTAGCATTAGCTCGTTTTAGCCTTAAAGTATTTGAGTACCTCACTGGTTTTCTCCTGTAGCCTATTTGTTTTTGTTTTTTTTGTTGTTGTTTTTTTGTTTATCCTCAGGTCCTCTTAGATGAATAATTTTGGCACGTTTCAGTGTGATGTTTAAATAAATACCTTAATGCATATGTAGTTACCACATTGTACATGAAATGGCCATGATTTACAGTATAGTAATACCGTCTCGGAATTGATTTTGCTGCATTATTTTCTGATTATGACGAGCAAAAATCAGCATGATGGATAAAATTAAAGCACAGCATCAGTCAGTTATGAATAGCACACAAGTTACTCAGTCCAGCTGAATCTATTTGAGCTTATATTATTTGGCCATTTCATGTAGAATATAAATGCTTACATATTGACAATCGTGCCAAGCAGGTTTTTATGAAATTGATGAGGGAACATTTTCTGACAGTGGGTAAATATATACTCCGAGCAGATCTTTAATGTTGTATGGGCTTTAAAAATTAAGTTAATTGTGTTTCATTTATGGTGTATGTATATATTTTGTTGTAATACTCCATTTGGTGTTCTTTTTTCGTTGTATATGAATTATAAGTTGTACAATATAATCGTTTTCTTAATTCAGGGTTATTGAATTCACCTGTTCATTCAGTCAAGTTGTGTCATGTTCCCGTTTGAAACGCTGTTTGTTCCTCCATCAAGTTACAGATAATTGTGGCTTTACATGTAAACTGGACTCCTTGACATACAAGATCTTGCAAACAGCCAAAAACTGTATCGTTCCTGTCTGTAGGAATTTGCTTGTTGCACAGAACTTAGTCTTGCAGACTGGTTTCTATATTTCCAGATGAAACTCCTGTAAGCTCTTATAGTTTGGAGTTAGAGCAAGAATTTGGAATGCATGTCTTGTTTTGTCTTTTTCTCAACAGTGGTCTGTTTGTATTGATGTTTATCTTGCACTCTTGACATTTGCCTATTCCAGGTATTAATATTTTACTTTTTTGACTTGTACCGCTTTGTATTTGTAGAGATGCTCCTTGCCATTGCTTTTAAAACTGGGTTTGCCTTTTACTCTTCCTTAGGTGGCCTTTTTTATGTGTCACCTGTTTGTGTTTGATACTTCATAAAGAACGTGTTTTATTCTTTGCGATTCAGAACCAAATTCTATTTGTATGTGAAGTATCAAAGATTAAAAAAAAGAAATACAATTACAAACATACTAACACTGATATTACAATGTATTCCTCTTTATCATTTTTTTCTCTATTATTTTGGTTGTCTTCATTTTGTTTCAAATGTCAATTAAACTGTTTAACAGACCACTATTGAAAAAATATATCATTAAAACATGGATTCAAAAATGTTGTATTATGTAATTTCATGATGTGCTGAAAAATAAAATAATGTCTGCCAAATATAGCTAAGAAAAATAATTTCAGTTTAGTAATTTAATTGTTAAACTGCTCAGTTCTGTTCAAAATATTTAAAAAAAATAATAATAATAAATGTTTTGCTGTATACACACTCTAAATTAAATAGTTTTTACTACGGCAAGTAAAGAGAGTTATTGGAAGATTAATTTTATTTATTTATTTATTTATTTGCACGTATTAAATTTTGTTTATCACGGTGAGTTAAAAAAAATCTCAGCACTACACCGGAAGTACATTTGAAAAGTAACTTAAAAAAAAAATACAAAATAAGGGTGCCCTCTTCCGGGGAATTCAATCGTTGCCCGGAAGTAGAGTCGGCGGAATTCCTCCTCAGATTGTTATCGCAGCAGAATCCAGCGCGAAGGAAGAGCAGTCAGTGTGAGAGCGGCTGAAAGCTGTGTTTATAGACATTCAGCGTTCAACAAGATCCCATCCTTTGTATTTTGGTATTTAAATTCCTCTGTCATCGTCGTGTTCAGTAAGCGAACAGAAGGTGGTCGTGAATGTTTGTAAATAACGGACAGTAAGTTAGATGTTGACAGATCCAGGCGTGGTGTTTTGACAGAAGTGATGCTTCATCGCCAGAATGGAGTCTTGGATATTGTATTTAGTGCTATTAGCGCCACTTTCTATCCACTGTGCGGTGAAACCAGCATCTGTTGAAGAATACCTGAGAAATCAGGAAGAGGAGCACGAGTTTGGTAAGTTAACGTTACTCTTAGAAATTCGTTCAAATGGGCTTAGATACAAAACGAAATATACCAAAACATCTGGGGATATTTGGGGGTTGTCTGGATTGGTGAGTCCACTCTTGCTTCCTTTTCCTGTTTAGACTCAGCCATGACAGCTTATCTGAGTTCATTTCCTCCTACATGGAAGCTACTGAATTTGCTATTTAATTGCAGTTTAAATGGATCAGACATTCACATATAATTCTCTTGCAGTGGAAACTGTACAGTATTATGTAGTACTGACCAAAAATTTGTAATTGTTATATTTGAGTAATATGTAATCTTTAGATATTGTTTTGGGATTTGAGACGTTTAAATGGTGTGTGGATAATAGTGGTATTATGTAGGACTAACGGCATTTATATGCTTCACTTCATCCAGATGAGCTCAGCTCCATGCTGTCAGACTTCGATGTGGTGCCTGCATCAGATCTCCAGCTTCACTCGGTCAAGAAGAGGGACATTGATGACGTGTCCCGATCCCGTGTGGAGCGACTGGTCAGCTTCACAGCACTCAAGAGGTAAAGCTGTCAGATCAACACACAGCACTCTCTTACTATAACGCTGCGAAAGGCACTAAATAAGGAGACTTTAAGTCTGCTAAAGCAGATCATGTGATGATCATGGCTTTTCATTTTTTTATTATTATTAATGATTAAATTATTTATTTTATTATAAAATACTTAATCTATTTATTGTTTGTTTGTTATTCTTCTTTGTTCCTCCTTGATTAAAAATATAATAATACTTTTTTAATAATTTGTATATGTGTGTGTGGATACACATAAACATTTTTTTTTATGTTATTCATCTGTGGACATCCCTGATTATTTTTATTTATCTATGTAATATATAAAGTGTTTCACATTTCACATAGAGCAGCTGTTACTACACAGAGCCGTCGTTAACTGAGAAGATGTGCCAAAAAACGCTGAAAATGAAGTGGATTTGCGCATCTTCTCTATTAACAACGGCTCTGTGTAGTAACAGGTGCTCTATGTGAAATCACGCACCTGATGGAATTAACCGCTGATTAGAGAACCGGCTTTACTGACGAGATGCGCATAACGATCGGCCGATCGTGATCGGAGCAGCCCTAATTTTTTTGTTTGTGCTCCCTGGGGTCCGTTCTTTGCACCTCGCTGAATACATCTGAGATGGTTTGAAAGATGCCAGATTTTCTAATCATGATAACTGGTCTCTGGCTAATTTGGTTCGTCAAACAATTTGCGGATTTGATTAAAATATTAAATTTATCGGAGGCTACTCCATATTCTCGTGTTCCACGTAAAGGGCAGATGTATCGATACTAGAAACAATGATCAGCAATGCAGCGATTGGCTGGCGGCAAGACAGCAACATAATGATATCATATAAGTAGAAAAGACACCTGACGAAAAACAAATTTCTGGACCTTTAGAAGGAAACCGCCAAGCGAATAAAACTACATAAATGTTATAATAGATAAATGAAATGTTCACTGTTAAAAAAAATATATATATATATATATATATATATATATATATATATATATATATATATATATATATATATATATATATATATATATATATATATATATATATATAAATAATAATAATAATAATAATAATATAAAAAAATATTTATTTGTTTGTTTATTTATTTATTTTACATAATTCCCAATTATTTATTTTCACGATTTCTAGTAATTGTACAGACATTTCATTTTTATTTTAATGTTACAATAAGCAATTCATTCAATTGTGTCCTTGAAGCAGATTTGTTACTTGACAGCATTAATTAAAGTTTATTAAGAGTCTAGATCATCTGCATCTCTTGCGCTCCCATCAAGCCACTCCCATAATATCTGTCATCACTCAAATTAATGCACGGCTCAGATGAACTGTGTGGCATGTGTGTAAGACTCCAGTACAATCATAAAGTAATTATTTTATGATGAATAAATCTTTCAGTGTGTAAAACTGTCTGTTTCTATAGTATTATATAGACTTCACAACATAATTATATTATTTTTAAATGCATTTTTCATTTTAATTCATTTTAAATGATTGTCCCTGGATCAGTAGGATTCTCTTGTAATAAATTAGCAGTGGTTTAGCAGTAGATTTTACAATAAGTGTATTTAAGTGCATTTTAAGTAAAACGTAAAATTGAAGAAAAATAATCTTAATGCAAACAGAGACAAGCATATCCCCCCTATGGAAACAAGACTAAATATCTTTTGTCTTTTTTTATATAGAAAATGCATATTGATTTAGGAACTTTTTGATATTTTGACTGAAGACAAGAAGACAAGTCCCTTACAAGTAAGAAAAGCGTTTTTTGCAGTGCATGTACTCATTCATTGCACATATTTTTAGGGATGCACCGGTTGACCGGCCATAAATCGGATCCGGCCGGTTTTTGCAGAAAATACGCGATTGGCAATTGGCCGGTTTTTGGTCTTTTCTCTGCCGATTTTTCCGGGAGTGCGCTCGCATGCACATACTACATTGTAATCGTTCGCTATGTCATTTGTGTGGAAGAGTATGTCGAAATCTGTGCGCAGGAAACAGACAGCCGATCAGTACTGGAAATGCAGAGTTTCATGTCTGAGGCACAGATAGCAGGAAGCGATCAGCCGTTGGTGTACTGGCGCACAAATAAGAGCCTTTCCTGCGCACTGAAGCTGCGCGAGCTTATACTGTACCGGTCCGCGCCCTGAGCACGAGTAGACCGTGAAGAGATGTTCAGATCAACTTCTCACGTGTTGGATGAGAAACGAAACGGACTAAACCGTGACAAAACATAATTTTTTATTTTTATTTTTTATTAGAACTTGCATACACGTCTGAAAAGCCAAAAATAAACGTCAATTCTGCATTAGGATAATTATTTTTAGTTTACCTTAAAATTACATAGGCTTAATTTGATTTAAAAATCACCTGCTGTAGCACACTGAAAAAAAGTGTTTCATTCAACCAATTAAAACATTTTAGGGTAGGCTAATGATTCACATTTATATATTTTTTTTTTTACTTGAGACAATAAGTTATTTATTTTTCATTGGCTGAAGATATATAGATGTGAATCATTACCCTATATATACTGTTTTTTTTTTTTTTTAATTGGATGAATGAAACACTTTGCATATTTGATTTATTTGCACCAACATTATTTGATTTTAACATTTTGGAAAATGTATTTATATACCATACTTTTATTTAGTCTCACGTGTAAATACCTTTTTTTTTTAATTTAAAACCAAATTTAAAAACTAAAATACTGAATGCTGATTAACCCCTTAACTGTCACTCATATTTTTGAACATTGACTTTGTAGTGCACGATCCAAGATTACATTTTTATAATTCATGACTGAAAACATTTTGTAACATGATATTGATGTACCATTTACATGGTAATGCAATTTCTGATTTTAAAATGAGTTACAAAGGATGAATTTTGAGATTTTAAGTTTTCAGTTGATATATCATTTCTCATGATTTCTAAAATGTGATAGAGAAAAAGGCAACAAAGAAGTCTTGTTTTTTTAACAAAGGTCAAAATTCCTATTATAATGTAGATTTTTGAGGGTGCACTCTTGTCATAAATTAATCTATTACTTTTCCTACATAATTTTAACAAAAAACATTGATAAAATCCAACGATATATAGTTTGTCAAGATTAGATTCGATTTAATTGTAATATAGTGAAGTAAATGTAGACGTCCCAGAGAGCGGACTGGTGACAGTTAACAGGTTAAGAAACATCTTATTGAATGTGTTGATTGTGGTGTTTGGATTGTAGAATGTAATTATTGTCTTTAATTTCACATGGTTACAGTTAAACTTTTATTTAAGGCCAGTTCTATGTAGTTTCAACCCAATTCAAAAACAAAATCTAAATGCTGATGTCTGTACCATCTATGTTTGTATTGAATGTAGGCTACTTACTGTGCAGTTACTGCTGTTAATTTCAGATGGTTACAGTTATTGTTTTCAATAGCCAAAAGCAAGTTTGGCCTATTAAATACAAAATATGTTGTTTATGCACACTTTCCTTCTTTCCTGTTTGATAAAAAGAAATCGGAAATCGGTATCAGAATCGGCAAGTTTGCTTGTAAAAAAAATCGGTATCGGAATCGGTTAGTTTGCTTGTAAAAAAATCGGTATCGGAATCGGCCAGTTTGCTTGTAAAAAAATCGGTATCGGAATCGGCCATGAAAAATCATGATCGGTGCATCCCTACATATTTTCATCGTGCAGACACTGTCAAATTGACAAAAATGCCATCTCCTCTTAAACCGTATCCCGGAGAAGAGGAGGCTGCATACATTTTTAGGGATTTTAAAAAAATAATTTTTTAGGGAATCATTTTTGCTGCCGTATACACATGCATATTCATTTGAGCGGTCGCATTTTAAATGGTAGTTTTCTTTCAAACTTTGGAGATGTTGAGCACATTATTAAGGCCGCTGTATGCAAACTGATAAGAAAAGGATACGTTGCTCTCACGCTCTTTCTTCAAATTTTTTCCTGGGCACAAATCCGTCAGAGAGGAGTTTCACCGGACTGTATGTCAGTGTTGGAGAAATCGGTTTAAATGGGGCTTGCTGCCACCTCAGGAAGTAACCCAATAATTAGAATTTCCTTTAGGATTTCCATTGTGTTTGGATGCATATTCCCATCATCAGATTACTGTATGGAATGATGGCATGCTAGATGGAGGGGTAGTAGGAGTTATATGCAGTAACCACCACCACAGCTGTTGTATAAACCCAAATAATTTACAATTTATTTGGTCATTTTTATTTTCTACAAGTACAAATGCAACAGTTATTGATTTTCCTTTTGGGATTTTTGACCGTCTCCTCTTCATCTGTCAGTGGTGCTGGTGCAGGTTCTCTCACCATTTTGCGAGCCTCTTCCTTCTTGTTGTTGACTGAGTACAAGTCAGTCATTAATTTCATTACTCTAATTAAGAAATGTAACCGGTTTGATTAGGGAATATGTAATAAGCCTAGGTGAAAAGAGCATTAAACCTGCTACGTGGAAAAACCTGTTGCACACCGAAATGGACACTGATTGATATTTAATATGTCAAATGTTTGTAAAGTCATGAAGGCTACACCCATGAAACGTTTATGATTTAAGCTTTACCTTGCTTGAATTGTGTTTTTTAGAGGCTGCTACATTTTTTCTTTTTTCTTTTTTTGCAGTGGGATAGCATGAAAATTTAAATTAGTAAATTAGTTAAATAGTTTACCGTTTTTACCTCTGCTATTATAACAGTGATTAAGAATTAAAGTTATTTATTGACTCTGAAGTATGTGGAAGTCTTTTTCGGTGATGTTGCCATGGTGAATTCTAATATCAGAGCTCCATTGATCATGACTTCTCATAGTTGTGGTTAGGATTGTGCGATATGGGGAAAATATCTAATTGCGATTTTTATTTTTTTTGACCGAGATTGCGATTTTTAATTTGCAAAGACAAGCTTCAGCTCAATATTGTCAAATAATGTGCAGCACAGTATGAGTATCATTACCCTGCTGGAAAAAAAAAATATATATATAGATATAAGATTATAATGGTATAACTAATTTTATAGAATTAACTTAGTTACTGAATTTCACTGGATATATATATATATATATTTTTATATAAATAAAGAACTGGAAAGTATTACATGTAACACTGTATTTGGGATTTTAAGAACAAGTGGAAAATGTTAGCGAGCAGTTAGACTGAATTTACATTAGTTTTAAATGCGGAGACAGGCACGAGTCGACGAAGGTTTTCCGCGTGCGTCGAGCATCATTCATACTGCCAGATGCGCTCGTGGAGATTTGCGGTGCAGGGCTACGTGAGAATATATATTTTATATAAGAATCTAATCTATAATTTCTTGCCTGTTTTTATTGCTTTATATTAATTGCTTTTTTTGTGTTATTCCTTTCTGATCACCCTGGTTTCTGTAATAATTATATTATTTATTTATGTTTCAGTATATTTACTTTTATTTAATTGTTTAATGTATTTATATTTTTATTTTATTTTAATATTATTCTACATATTTTTATCTATTTTTCTGTCTGTCTATCTATCCATCTTTGTGGCTATCTCTGTATTTTTTTAATAATTGTATTTATTCATTCATTCATTTTGCAGGGTTTTTTATTTTATTTTACAGTGTTAGTGTTTATGCGATTCTTCTCTAGACCTCGGGCCTGAAGAGATCACAATTAGAGGCTTGTTTTTTCTTTAGAGTTTCACTGAAATAAAAACATCTCGTATTCTCTTTTCAAAATCTCTTTTCAAAGGCACTTCAAGCTGTACTTGACAACCAACATAGACCTTTTCACTGAGAACTTCAAGGCTGTATTCTTAGACAAGAATGGAAAAGAGGACCAATTTGACATTCAGTTACAGAATTACTATAAAGGACACGTAGTGGGTAAGACATAGCATGACAACTGAATTTTCTTGTTTTTCCATCTGTGATTGATTATCATACATCAACATATTGTTGTTTGCTGTCTCAACAGGAGAGGAGCACTCGCGTGTGCAGGCACACATAGACGGGGAAGAGTTTTCAGCCCACATTCTTACTGAAGAGGGTGAATATAATGTAGAGGTAATTTGTTCAAGCATGCATAATACTTGAAAGCATTCAGTATTCATTTCACGATATGCATTTTTACTGAATGTTTAGTGTATCTTGTCTTTGTTTAGCCCTTGTGGCGGTTTACAGAGTCGCCTTCTGATGGCCGTTTGCTGGTGTACCGTTCAGAGGACATTAAGAACATCAGTCGACTGTCCTCACCAAAAGTGTGTGGATATGTGAATGCTGATGCTCAGGAGCTCCTGCCAGAAGAGGCAAGAGCAGCAGGACTGATGCAACAGGAGGAGGGTGTGTATTTGTGACTTTATGGAATCTAGTTTAATTGAAAAATGTTGTCTTTAAAGGTCATTTTGTTTTTCAGTAATTTTGAGACTGACATATTCAATTATAATAGCAGCTTATAACACACAATAGATATTCAGCTTTCATCACATGCTCATGATACGCGTGATGGTCACTGCATGAGTGTGTGGAGGAGTTATACATCAGTCTGACAAAGCCAGTCCATTCAAGCATGTAGTCACCCAGCAGTGACCTCCTTCTATAAGAACTGAACATAGTCTGGAAACATTGCATAATAATTAGAGCCCGACCGATATATCGGCCGATATGAGCTTATTGCATTTAAATCGGCATCGGCGTTTATAATGGCCGATGGAACATGAGAAACGGAGTCTCATGCTTTACTCATGTTATGAGTGTTGCATAGTTTACCCACCAGAGGGAGCTCTGCAGCTCCAGAGTTGACAACAGCGCCAGAAATTCACTAGCGAAGAAAGCGATAAGCCAAGCCAGCCACGGAGATTTTTTTTCTGTTTTGACGGTGAGTCTGTCGTTCTTCATGTGAAATGATTTAGTTCATACACTGTAGGGGTGGGCGGAATGACCAAAAATTTATTTCACGGAATAAGTTATTTTATTTCACGGTAGCGGTATATATCACGGAATAATAATTTTTCAGGTAAATCAACAAAAGGGACGTGCTTAATATATTAAATACCACTTTAAAAATAAAGAATAGGCTCTCATCTTATTTTATAAATTTTTCTTTTATTTAGAGCATTAGTAGTGAATGAGTGAACTTTTAGATCAACCTCACCATGACATTAAATAGGCCACATGTGTGTAGTTTAAAGAGAACAGACTTTTTATTAATATCAGAACAGATTATTAATACTTTCTCGTAGCATTGAAATAAATAAAACTTCAGTAACATAAAACAAATTTTGCAGAAAGTATAAAAATGTAAACATTTGGGGAAAATGTCAGAATCTAAATGCTTGTTCTAAAAAAAAAAAAAAAAAACAAACACTGTAAAAACACTTCCTGAGCAAGATAAATTTAAACTCTTTTTGAAACTTTTTTTTTTTTTTAAATATCAAATAAATATAAACACTTCAATAAATTAAATAATAAATAAAAAATTCTGTCAAACAAAACAATTACAAATTGTGTGCAAGAAAAACAAGCTGGTCAACTCTCTCAGGTTTTAGTGCTGATCTGCGGCATGTGACAATATTCCCACTTGTGCTGAAAGCACGCTCAGATGGAGCATTTGTGGCAGGGATGCACAGGGAGGACATCTACTGCACAATGTCCAGTCTTTGATGAAGTGGATTGTTAAGCTCATATATGGCTGTGTAGTTCGACTTGTCCACAAATCAGTTGTTGTTGAGAAGTATAAAGCATCGCGAAGCTCCGCTTCAATTTTCCGTCGGCATTCTCCATACAACCGCGGCAACTCTACTTCACTAAAGTGCTTGCGGCTCGGCATTACATATCTCGGATCAAGCGTTTTGATCAGATCACGAAATCCCTTCTTTTCCACTGTGTAAACTGGTGACATGTCTTTACAGATATGCATTGTAATGGCTTGCGTTATTTCTTTCCATCTGCGTGAGGTTTTGTCATATGGAGTGCCTCTGGTAAATGATTCGGCCAAACTAATTTGAGATTGTTTTTTGCTTTTAGCACCAGAGGTTGACGGAACACCTGATGTGGAGCGCATCTGTTGGCTTTCATTGTATTCTTTGACATGCTTCACCTTTAGATGATAAAACAAGTTACTCGTGCTACCGTGGCTAATGGTTACATTCGCGTGACACAGTTTGCAAATCACATTTTTCTGCTCTTTGTCAGCCTTTGTAAACCCGAACCACGTCCATACCACTGATGTCGCGCCTCGTTTCACAACAAGTTCCTCCTCCTGCTGCTCGGGATTGGTTTGTGGGATTTCTTTATCAGCATGCTTATCTTTCTCCATGTTTTTCTTCTTATATACGCTTTTGTGCAGCTTCTCAATCGTTCTCACGTCCCGGCGCGCTACACCTGAGGTTAACCACGCCCACTAATTTAAACTTCACGGTATAAACGGAATAGAAAAATCTGTAACGGTAGACATTTTATTCCGTCGTCACGGAATATACCGTCATACCGCCCAGCCCTACACTGTATATACAATGATGTGGTAGTTCTAGCTAACGGTCCTATCATTATCACTTATAAATATTCTGTAACATCACTTACAGCCACTAATGCATTGCTATATTAGATTAGCCACGAAGCTAATACCATGTTTATCAGTGGAAGAGTGCGAACGTTAATAAGATGTCAAACTATAACGTTATCGTTTAACTTATTCTAAATATATCTGCAGTGTTTCCCACATAATGACCGGGTAACTGTGGCAGGGGGGAAATGACTAGAAGTTATGTACAGCGTGCCTCGAAAAAACAACAGCTGTTATGTTATTGAATGAATTCATTAAAAATAGGTCATTGCACTTACATCAAATCACGATATGGACGAATATCTGTAAGTATTAAGCCGGAATAGTCTTTTTAAATATGAATCCTGCATGTTCTGCGCGTCTCTGTTAATGAATGGCGCAGAAGCGCCTCTTCATTCATTAAACACACGTAAGCGCGCATTAAGCTCGCGGTGAATTCAGCGTCCGCTGTCTCACTAAATAATCACGTGAACACATGAACAACATCCCCAGAACTGCTCTGACAGTCACTTCATGAGCATTTGACCGTTTGATTTAAGTAAAAACAGCGCCACATCACATACACAGAACTGTAAATGTACGCCAACCCGTCAAAATAAAAGTCCAGTTAAAGGCTGTTGTTCAGCAGAATGTACAAAAGCCTATCATAGACCCGATTACTAAAATATTCGATATTTACAGCCTTATGTTATTCTAACGCTAATATAGCTTCCTTTTTAGCAGGCCCCTTAAATGCTTGCTATTAACTTGATTGAAGGTGGTTCTTCTCAAAATTGACAGCGGTGTGTTCATGACACTAACGTTAACCATTCAACTTCGAGTAGGTGGGTCAGAAATGATTAACCAGAGGGGACATGTAAATAAATGTGAGCTGAACAAGCGCTTTTTTTTATTTATTTTTATTTTTTACAGATTGTTTCAAAGCAGCTTTAAAGACATAACAGGAAAATGTTGTAATATTGTTAAATAGAAGTAGGTAATAGGTAATACCTATTGGTTGACAAATAAAAAAAAAATATATTTCTCATTTTTGCCTATGTAGGAGATCCCTGTTTATTATAATTCTAATTCTAATGATGACACGAGTAATGATACATGGTGATATTATTAATACACATGCTTATTCTTTCTCTGTCTCTTTCTGGCCTACAGATACCTGAAAAAGGTGAATGCTGTAGCAGCAAAGTGTGGGACTACTTCTGCAAATACTTTAACTTTAGTATTATAATTTATTTACAGAACACACACAGACTGTTAAAACCAGCTTCAACTGGAAGAAAGTAAAAGTGTTTTTTTGACCATTAAAAAATATATACTTTTGATGTGCAATTGTTTAGTCATTGAGACTATAATCTAAGGCTTTTTTTTTACATAATCTCTTCTGGAAAATGGTTTATACAGCCCACATACATAGAACAGGCAGATATTTTGCTATTGAATGTTGTGTAAGTGCAGTATATAGGAAATGGGTCTAATATCCAGTTTATTTTCAAAATCAAAATATCGGCTTATAAATCGGCTCTTTTCGAGTTAATATCGGCATCGGCATCGGCCCCCAAAAATCCATATCGGTCGGGCTCTAATAATAATACAATTCAGGAACTTCATTCTTTGTCGTACATTATCATTGTCATGGAAGCCCCCCATTGTGTTGCTTTAAATTGTGTAGATCCATTTATGGATGTTGATGTAATTAGAATTATTAATTTTTATTATTATAATTATTTGGGTGATTCGTTTGAATTGGATGGTGCAGCATGTTTAGATGCTTTAATTTCTTGAATGCAGAGCCTCACAACATAGAGAGAAGATCTACACACGACCACAAGAAGAACACCTGCCAGCTGCTGCTCGTGGCAGATTATCGCTTCTACAAGCACATGGGTCGTGGAGAGGAGAGCACCACCCTCAACTACTTGGTGAGCAATGCAAATGAAACGCACTCAATGTAACTGGAAAACAGAGTATACAACAGAGCAGTTTGCTGCATATAAACACCATGATATCAGATTAAAAATGTATTGAGTTTTGTGTGTCTTTCAGATTGAGCTGATAGACAGAGTGGATGATATATACAGAAACACATCCTGGGATGACGAGTTTAAAGGCTACGGTGTGCAGATTCACCAGGTCAGGGTCATCCTTTTCTGTTCTCATTATAATTAAGCTTTTTTATTTCAGTAGATGAGTTTTGTTTTCCTAAGAGTTTTCACACTGTGTTTAACCCTGGGTTATTGTCATTCTAAATCCAGCTTTTAACTCTGGGTATTGGTACTTTTCACACTTGTATTTTAGAAGCAGGGTTAGCTTAGTCTTCCGGACAAAAAGTGTGGTTTTTAAAATGTATTTAAACTTGTTATTCTAACATAAAATGTCTTTAAAGTTGTGTTTTGGGCCATTATGCTTCAGTATCTGTTAAAGGAACTAAAACCGAAAGCAAAATATGGCTTAATCCTTTCATGAGCTCAGTTTTTTCGTCATGTTTCAAAGCGGAAGTGTGCACTTTGTTCATATGATCAGCTCTTGAGCCGATGTTTTCCGCGCCTCAGAACGGCTCCGTTCCCATTTAATTATTTTATTGCATGTGTTGTGAGTTTAGTGTGTGCTTGGCAACACAACAGCCACCAGTTAGGCTTTATTTCCGTGGCAGATGGTTACAGCATTTCACTAGCTTTATAGTGAAACACGTTTTTGTAAGCAAGTTTTCACTGAAGCTGGAGTTTTCCTTTAATATAAAAACTCTACTGCAGTTTCCATTTAAATAAAAGTATGAATTGCTGACTGCTAGTGGTTTAAATTGGTAACTGCACTCCAAATTCAAAATCTCTTTCAAATGTAAAAATTAGGAATTACGTTTTTTTTTTATTTCTCTACTGTAGTGAAAAGCAAAAATGATATACCTATGAAATATTCATTTTCATTTATTTTACAGTGCAATTGTATTTGTGAAATATGGCTATTTCTGTCATTTGTTGTTATTAGTATTATTTCCTTATTTGTTTGACTTTCTAAAACAACTGTGTGAATCTAATTTAGACTGAGATCATATATCACAAATAAAAATAGCGTGGAGTAGCTTTTAAAATTCAGGTACAAGTCCATTCACCTTTTTCTTACTAAAGTTTACTTAGTTAAAACATGGGTAGGAGCTCTTTATTTCGAACTATCATAGTGCATTAAACAGAGGAACTGAAATTTCAAATGTACAAAAATGTTTTCTTCCAATTCTTCGTCTTTTTTAAATATTGCAATGAATACCGTATTGTGGACTTCATATCGCGATATTATCGTATCATGAGATTTTGATAGTTGCATCCCTACTTGATATCCTTTTAAACTACAAATGGAATGTTCATGAGAAAAGTAATCATGTCTGATTTGTAAAATAGGGTCTTTTGAATGGATTACTGAAATGGTTCATTAAAGCGCTTTGAATTATTCATTGAAAAATCAGTGATACAGTTCTTGATTAAAACTCATTAACCGATGATGTGCGTTGAAGGTCATCAGTGAATAATGACTTGAAGTCTGAAAAACATTGTAATTGTATGACTACTATTCCTTACTCAAAGCTCTCACATGGCTTCAGACGTGTTGCAATGCATCACACAAGTCATATGAGCCACTTTTATGATGCTTTTGCATCTTTCTTAAAGCTTGAAAGCTGCATTGTCCATTCATTTTTACTGTGTGGGAAAGTCAACCAGAACATTATTCAAAACACCTCCTTTTGGGTTCCACAGAAGAAAGTCATATGGGTTTACAGAAATGTCGCAAAACAGTTCTGCTTTTTAAACTACTGATCACTAGTAGAACTGATGACCCTGAAGTCAAACAGATCATAGCAGCTGACTCAACTCTGATACAAAGAGCTTAATGTTAGTTTCAACTGACCACAAAAGTTTCCAGATTTTGTCACATGGCTCGTAGCAAACTCCAGGTGTAACTCAACATTGGACTTTCTCAAAAGAGACTTTCCTCTAACTGACACTTTGACTAAATATATTTCATGCTTTTCCATCATAACAGTGGAGTTCATGTGCTCAATGGTTTTTTTCATTAGTTTTTTTTTAGCTTCATTTCATTGTTCCGTGAGTCCAAGTTTTTGATCTGTGAGTGTTATCTTGCCGTCTAAGTTGTATATAAATCCCACAGATAATCATAAACAAGGAGCCCACAAAAGTTGCCAAAGGAGAAATTCACTACAACATGGATGGCAGCCCATTAGGAAGAAAGGATGGTGTGTGGGATGTGAAGAAGCTTCTAGAAGTAAGTGCAGTGTCCACAGAAATACAGTACACACAGGTCAAAATGTTATAACTATTCCACTACAACAGTCCAATAAAAGTAAAGTTTGTGCTTTGTATTCTGCATTGTATTAATAAGTAAGTTTTTTAGACAGTATTTCAAAACAAAGAATTTCAAAATAAACAAGTTAATATTTATTAGTTTTATCATTACAGTGTTTACCAATGAAAATAGCCATATATTTTTATAACTAGTTTTTGGATTGTATAGACCTACATACAAAGCATGCTTGTGTTTATGAGTGTAACTAAACTTGTGTTCATTAAAATCTGCTCTGGTGTAAATATTTTGAATGTGTTATACCCCGTCATTGGTGTTTGCGATCGTCTGAGGTAGTGTTGTCCCGGGACAAAAATTTCAGTATTCGGTACCGATACCAGTGAAAATCAAAACCAGTGCCATTCTTTATACTTATTTACAATTGTGTTTTAATGTTTTTCTACAAGTTATATAATTATGAAAAACAGTAAACAAGTTTCATCCAAATTTAATTTGTCTTTTAATTTATGAAATTTAAACACATTTTATTTTTGGTAAATAAAGGGGATTTGCTATAATAAAATTAAAACATGGAAGAAATATTTTGTGATTTATTTCTTTAAAAAATAAAGTTTTATTATTTTTTTCAACAGTAGTAGCAGTATCACATACATTTTACTAAATAATAGTAATATTTAGTAGCACAATGCCTTTATGTAAAAATGAACTTTTAATGAATGCATATTTGTCATTTTAACTGAACTTAAGACTGGTGGTGATGCTTAAGATATTTTTAGTCATTGAGGGTTCCTGTAAAAAAAAAAAAAATAGTAATAGATCATATGAATTATTATGAAAAGATAATAATGCTACTAATTCTATTACCATACTAACAATATACAATGCACTATGGATTGATGAGCTTCCGGGTTCATTAATATTAATCATGTTGTATGCGTTTGGTCAAACTGATTTGCTGATATCAAAACAGGGATGGTAATAGATGAACGCCAGCCAATGAAATTGCCATTTGCGCATTAGCCAATTTTACGAGTCATCATTTTGTCGGGAGCCCTGAATCACAAATTTGCAGACCCTCACTTTCTCAACTTTTTCTGGCTTGTCTTTAGCAATTCAGTTATGACATCGCAGACAACGCCTCTACAGTTTGCCTAGCCCATCTCTTCACCTATCAGGACTTCGATGATGGCACTCTGGGTCTGGCTTACGTGGCCCCTTCCAAACAGGGATTGGGAGGACTCTGCCCTAAACGTAAGGATCTCTTCAACCATGATTAGTGGAATTCCACTCTTCAGAAGTGCTTGACCCTTCACATTCATTTTGTCTTCCAGCCTACTATCCATCACAAACCGTCAAGAGACCCAGCTACCTAAACACAGGCTTGACAAGCACCATGAATTATGGGAAAACTATTCTGACTAAGGTTTGCTTTAAATACCGCTGGCATCTTATATACTAGCAGGCAGCACACTGATGTTCAATCTTTCCAGGAAGCAGATCTTGTAACAACTCATGAGCTGGGGCACAACTTTGGTGCCGAACACGATCCAGACAACATAGTTTCCTGTGCGCCCAGCGACGACCAGGGTGGCAAATATGTCATGTACCCTATTGCGGTCAGCGGAGATCACTTCAACAACAAGGTATTATCAGTCTCTACTGATTTGTTTCCCCTTTACATGTAGTTACTTTACTTACGTACTGGTTTTATTTTTTCCCTCAGCGCTTCTCCAGCTGTAGCAAGTTCTCTGTCAGTAGGACGTTAAGGCTCAAGGCCAATCAGTGCTTCAAGGAGAGGAGCAGTAAGCTGTGTGGGAACTCCCGTGTGGAGGAGGATGAAGACTGTGACCCTGGACTCCTTCATCTCGCCGATGACCCCTGCTGCACAGAAAAGTGCAAATTCAGGAAGACGGCACAATGCAGGTAAAAGAAGATAACAGTGATAGACCAATATATCAGCATCCAGCAGCTGTAGATCACAGTAGTGACCACACACTGTTACAGTCGTCTTGATTTTCCAAGCATTTTTTCGATACATTTTATGGGGATAAAAAAAAATTAAACCAAAAAAAAAAAAGTCTTGAACCGACCAGTTCCGAAATGAATTCCAATGTTAACAAATTATTTTTGAAAATTATATAATTAATATTAAATGAATTCCATTCAAATAAATACACTTTTATAAGTTATTTTATGTACAATACATGGCATTAACAAATAGAAAAAAAATAGAATAATTGAATAATAATTAAAAAATAATGTGTCTGCACTATTTCAGTGTATTCAGTGAATTTAATGCTTTTATTCAGCAAAGATGCATTTAACCGATAAAAAAGACCGTACTGACATTTATAAGGCTGCAAAAGATTTCTATTACAAATAAAAGCTTTTAATCTTTGTTTATCAAAGAATCCTGAAAGAAAATGTATCATGGTTTCTACAAAAACATTAAGCAGCACTATTGTGCTCCACACTGATGATACAGAATGTTTGTTGAGCAGAAAAACAGCATATTAGAATGATTTGTGAGGGATCGTGTGACACTGAAGACTGGAGGGATGATGCTGAAAATTCTGCTTTGCATCACAAGAATATATTACATTTTATAAATATTCATGGGAATTGAAATCATGTAAGTAAAGTTTTTTTAGTTAGGTTTCATTATGCTGGCTCATGGCTTCAACAGAAGCATATTCCATCGACTGTCTCAAAAGGTTTCGAAGTCATAGTTTAAAAAAGGTTTCACTTTTAAGGGCATTGTTCTGCCGGTGTTTGTGGCTGATATTGTTGTCTGTGACCCTCAGTGACAGGAACAGTCCCTGCTGCAAGAACTGTAGGTTTGAAAGTGCAGATAAGGTCTGTCAAGAGACCATCACTGCCACCTGCAAGGGCACGTCAAACTGCACAGGTGAGCCCAGAACTCTCCGATGTCAATGCAGCAGTGGACTGGATCCATTATATTTCACTTTCTTTTACCCTTGTGTATCTCTAGGCAACAGCAGTGAGTGCCCCGCCCCTGGTAACCTGGATGATAATATAGAGTGTGTGGACAAGGGCCGATGTCTGAAGGGCAAGTGTATTCCTTTCTGTGAGGCCCTGCACAATCTGGAGTCCTGTGCCTGTAATGGTAAATTTCCCAACACACCCTTATTTCTATTTCAATATATATTTAAAAAGAAATGTATTCTTGTGATTCAAATCAGAACTTTCAGCATCATTACTCCAGTCTTCAGTGTCACGTGATCCTTCAGAAATCATTCTAACAGCCTGGTTTGGCGCTGAAGAAATACTTCTTCTTTCTTGTTGTTATCAATGTTCATTTATTTTTAATAGAAATCTTTTGTAAAAATGTCTTTACTGTCAGTTTAATGTGCCAATATCAGTATGAATTACTTAAAATAAAAATAAATACAAATCTTACTGACCCCAAACATTTGATAGTATAGATACAGACTTTATGACAACTATCTTCAGTCTTCTGTATATAATGACAACAGGTAAGATGTATAAAACTGAAATTATGAGATTATTTAGGCTATTTTACACAACATTGACTCCAGATGTATGTAAAAAGAAACTGCACATATTGGGATGCATACCATTGGCTCATTAGTTGAGAGGGTTGACTTACACTGAAACTAGTACCTAAACACACATACTAATACAGTAAGTGTTCAATGTTTTACCTGTCATTATGAATGCAGAAGTGCTGAGTCTGTCCATGTGCTGTGATGTTTTTCAGAGACTGAGAACTCGTGTAAAGTGTGTTGTAGAAGCAAAAACAAGCTGTGCACTCCCTTTGACAGTGCTGGGATACATCTTTACCTGCGCAAGGGCAAACCCTGCACCGTTGGCTTCTGTGACGGGGCCGTGAGTACACTGCTTGGCTATGTTTTGACAATGATCATTTATCAGACTGAACAGTGTTTTCTGTTCCCCAGCGTGATAAATGCTGCGGCCTTGTTCATTCCAGGGTAAATGCATGAAGCAAGTCCAAGATGTCATCGAACGTTTATGGGACTTCATTGACAAACTGGACATCAACACATTTGGTAGGGGATGATAACAGGGTGGATTTAGCTATGTTTTTGTAAATGCCAGTGGTGACTCTTTTCTGTTAATGTGCAGGGAAGTTCCTGGCTGACAACATAGTTGGATCAGTGGTGGTCTTCTCCCTCCTCTTCTGGATTCCTCTAAGCATACTGGTGCACTGTGTGGTGAGACCGATTTCACAGTCAATCTGTTTTTCTGAATAGATTTTTCTTAAAGGGATAGTCCACCCTGTCATTGTTTACTTCCAGACCTCTTTCACTTTCTTCTGTGCAACTCTATATTTCATGTATTTTAAAGCCAAGCAATAACTTTGTGTGTGGAAATAGTATGTTTGCATTACTTATACACTATTATAGTATTCATTAATATAGGTTAGGGTTGAATAAGCTTTTCATTTTTATAGTTAAAATTTCCTTTTATTAAATTTGACTTTGTAATTTTAATTTACATATTTATACTTGTATATACTATTTTAAAGATATTTATATTTTTAAAGAGTATTCTTTAATTTTTATACTTTTTCATTTAAATGTAAGTTTTGGTAATTCAGATATAGACTAGTTTAAGTTTTATAATTTTGTTATGTTATGGATTTCTTTTTCTATTTATTTTTATTTCTGTTTTAGTCATTTTAAAAGGTATTCATTGAAGTTTTCATCTGATATTTCCATCTTATTTTATTTCAATCAACCAATGGCTTTGTTTTTTTTAATCCTCAACTGTTTTTAAAGTTCGATTCGATTCAGTAATAACACTGTGAGCAACAGACTGAAATGTGATTGTATTTTAGCATAATCTGATAATACTTCCACAGAAGTAATTATGTAAATACTATAATGAGTGTAAATGATGACAGAATTGTGATTTTTGGCTAAACGAAACCTTTAAATTCAAGCCATTACGGTGATGGTTTCTCTTTGCTCATTAACAGGACAAGAAACTGGATCAGCAATACGAGGAAAACTCCAAAACCTTGATGTTCCCAAGTGTAAGTCCTTCTGTCACAAAACTACAACTCCACCATGGCTCCTCTCTCTCACAGCAGAGATCAGATTACTAACAGACTAACTAACAAACTAAACCTGCTTTAAAATCATCCAGAACCCCAAAGTAACATCATAACTTGCTCACCCAGTTAGCATGGCGTCTTTTATCAGGGCTAGTGTGGGCGAGCGTGGCTGCAGATGTATGACTTGTGGCTTGTTTGCTCTGACCCTTGTGGAACTGCAGCAGATGGTGGTGGAGGTGTGTAGTAGAGCTCTCAACTCAGGTGAGTGAGCGAGTGTGATGAGTCGCAGCGCGCTGGTTGTGACGTGTCAGACGCACTGACTGAGTTGAGTTCAGCTTGTCCTGTATGTCTCGTGCATTCAGTGTCCCTGAGGATGTGTTGCCAGTTTCTGGTTCAAACGTGTTTTTGGATGCAGTTCAGTACTAGAGCGTTTTAAATGCACGGCTTTGAAAATCTCTTGATTCTGCATACGCTATGGGTGACCGTCTCTTCATTTGATTTGGTTCAAGAGATGTGAATGAACAGTTACTGATTTGTCAGATGCATATATTTTTTCATATTTTAACTCAAGTGTAGCATGCTGTTTCTGTTTTACATAGGGATGGGCATCAGTTTGTCTAGTTGTACTTCACAAATTAATCAGAATACTATATTTGTACTATGTAATGAAAATGATGTATAAATGTACCTTTCTTTATACATATGAATTATTTTTGTGTATTGAAATTTATTTATTAATGATTTGTTCTAGTTTTATCTATACTGTATAACTATATTGTGTATTAAAATTGTCAAATTGATCAAAATTAGATCCTAGAGATGGTACAAAAGTTTGTTTTAAATATATTTGTATTCTTTATTTTTTATTTAAAAAAAAAAAAAAAAAAAAAAAAAAAATATATATATATATATATATATATATATATATATATATATATATATATATATATATATAATTTTTTCTGCCTGTTTTTGTGAAGACATTTCTGTAAAAGTGCTATTATAAAAATAAATATACAATAAAATACAGATAATTAAATAATGCAAAAAAAAAAAAAGCTGAATTAAAAGACAATCCAAGTTTCAGTAAAAGTGCTATAATAAAAACAATATATTTTTATTGATTTATAAATATATTATTTGCTCATTTAACATAACAGAAGACCATAGAAAAACTAAAGAGATGCACCAAAACCAAAGACAAACATGCAATGTGTTGTGCAACAAAATCATTTTATTTTTAAATGATCTTTCAGTAGTTGGTTTATTTAAATAAACATCATTCAGGTGTGTTTGCTGTTAATTCTGTCAGTTTTAAGATTGCATGTAAAAAATAGTTTAAGACCATTTTTTTTTTTTCACTGTTCCGTTTAAATCAGTAGTTCTTAACCATCAGCAAACTTCCAAGGAGCCACAGGACAACTTAAAATGACTTTAGTTATATCTAAAAAAATATATATAATAATTTGCTACAAACAAAACAAAAAAAAGTGTAAACCTTAATAATTATATTTATTGAAAAATATACATTTCAAAAATATCTTTTAAAATCACAATTAATTTGTATGTTTGTATCTATCTATATATGATAATCAGTACTTTTGATAATCAATCATTGCTGTCACTTCTGAGTACTCATGCCCATCCTTATTTGTGCAAGATGTTGTGAATACTACGATGAGTCTCTCTTAATCATTCCATCACATATCCTATTCTTAGAGTGCAGAGATGATGACCGGTCTGGAATCGGCACCCATCCGCATCGTGAAGGCCTCTCATCCGCGACCTCATCCCGCACAGGAGACGCTCGCCGGCCCAGACCCTGCCAACCTCTCCGCCGGACTCAAAGCGGATCCGCTGCGAATGGCCACAATCGAGGAGGACCCCAGCGGAGACTCCTCTCACCTGGAAGAGGAGGACGGCTTCCGTCAAAGCGGCACAGCTGCCAGGTCCTTCGAGGACCTCACCGGACAGGCAGTGCCATCCCGCGGGGACAAGAGACGGCTGACGAGACAGGCGCGCATTGACAGTAAGGAGACTGAGTGTTGAGGACACTGGCCCATGTCAAAAATGACTTGAGCTGTGAGGATCAGGGTGCAATCAGGCTTCGTTTTGTTAGTGTATGTGATGTGTAAACTGCTGACACAATTCGGTTGGTTCTTAGAAATTTTGTAGCATTCCTTTTAATACACAATTGTAGTTGAGTGCAACGTAAAAGCATGTCAGAAACTGCCAAGAGAAATGACTTTGCATTTGGTCAATTTATGGAATAAATTGAATACCGCTTTGACCGACATTTTAGTTTGGCTGTGAAAAACGACTCCGCAGTTTCAGAAGCCAGCAAAAAGACAAACGTCCATGAGTTCAAATGGATAGTTTATCCAAAAATGAAAACGGTGTTATTTTTTACTCGCCCTCATGCCATTCCACACCTCCAGACTTTCTCTTGTGGAACCACAGATGCATGGAAGTCAATGGGGTCAAATATTCTTTTGGACCCCAGTGACTTTTATTGTATCGACAGAAACAGAAAAAAAAAAACATTGTTCATAATATCTTCCACTGTAGAAAGTAAATAATACCGGTTTGAAAAACCCAATGTTTTAGCGAGAACCTTTCCTTTAATCATTTTACATTTGCCCTATATATGTCTGTTGTTACGGTTTAGGCAGTTTTTGTTGTTTTTAGAAAATGAAGTACAAATCAAAATAATATTTGGTGGTAATTGACAATCACAGGTGCTGTCCTTAGATCTTAAAGGGACAGTTCACCTTAATATTGAAAATGATGCTATCATTTACTCGTCCAAAAACCACAAATGAAGATATTTTTTATAAAGCCTGAGAGATTTCTGTCCGTCATTAAAAATGAATTCTGCCGAAACTTTTACACTTGAAAATGTTCGTAAAGATATTATACGAGTCAAGTGAAGAAAGACAATCACTTTTTACTTGCTTTCCATTTACCATAAATAATGAGCTCTTCATAGTTTGTGTGTTGGTCAATATTATAGATGAGAATCCAATCTAGCATTAAATGTCTGTGATGATTACAATTTCTTTGTCATCTTTTTGAAGTATGAGAGTTTTATGAGAATGGATTTTCGATTGGAGAGAACGCAGCTTTCGAAAAGTCTTGTGGGTTTGGAACGACAAGAGGGTGCAGCTTGGTAAACTATCCCTTTAACTTGTATTTAATAATCTTTTAATACAGTCAGTATGTGCCTTGTAACATACATCCAGTAGTGCAAATTGTTTTGTTTTTTTATTCACGAATACCTCACTAAAGACATGAGCAGCAGGAGTAATGCATGACTCTGTACTTTTAATGTTACACTGGTCGACTTGCTGAGAAGATTCAGGCTATGCATGTCCTATGCCATATGTTTATGAATTAAATGTCATGCGTGTTTGGAAACTGTAAGATGAAATGCAATTCATAATGAGTTTTATTTGACCAGTTCTTAAGGATAAATAAGATTTTATTTAAAAGAAATTGCACACAATTTTTTGCATTAAGGTTTGCTCAGTTTAATTTGTCCTACTATAGCATCTCATGTCATTTCAATACAACAGTATGAATATATGAAACACTGATAACAGAGCCGAGGGATGTGCATATTTCATAGAATTTCTCTTTTTGCCACTAAAACGGTTGTATAGATGTGACCAAAATGAACTGATGTAGTATTCCCCCACTGTGAAATATGACTTTAACTATTACAGTCGAATTTTAAGATCTTGTAAAGTTTTACTGTGCCATAAGTCGAATGACTAAATCTATATTTTGTATTGTTTCTTACTTTCCTGTGTATCAAATCAGAAGTACGGTAATTAAAAACTCTCACTTGGATGTAGACAGCTGTATCTGATCATATTCTGCTATCATTCGGTGTGTGTGTTTTCGATGTTTGGTTATGTCACATTTATTTAACATGTACTGTATTCTTGGGGTTCGAAGCCACATGAATAAACTGTCTCTACACTGAAGCGTTTCTGATTATTTTATGACCCTGAAAGAAAATACATTTGATTATTGCCAGAAGATCTAAAAGTCAAAGCCATTATTGTCCGTACTAAAAAGCTTAGTGAGTATAAGAAGCTCAAATCAGACGGCCTCACCAAAACATTGATCATTCAGAAATCGAAATATATTTTTGGGAGAAGATTAAACATTGTCTGTGACATCTGTGATTTAACTTGAGTGACTCTAAACACCTGCTTTCAAATCAAGTTGTGATTGGTGGATGGTTCTTAAACAATGTATAACGATAAGCATATCCAAACATAAACCACGGGAACTGAATGGTGTTTCGCACGCTGTGCATCATTTGACCTTTAATCACACAGTAAGCTGCTCTCAGGGCATTTTGGGTCCACATCCCCCCAGTAAGGCAGAATGAAGGGCAAATCAGTCACTCGCCTCTCAAGAAGTGTCCATAAATGCTCTGCCACGAACTGATTGCCTTTATCAGAGAGATGAAGTCCGTCCGAAAGATACACTGAGAAATCCTTAGGAGAGAATCACTAATTGTTGGTATTCTGGTTCTGATTTTTATATGTTAATTCACTAATTCACATGCGTGTTACCTGTCCGTCTTTTTGCATGAGCGTCCAGAGATCTAGAACATCCAGACCAGACTGTCCAGCAGCCTGAACGCAGGCCTGTGCGTACTGACCAGCCACAGAGTTCAGCCGATTCAGAGATGAACCTATATAAAAAAAAAGACCATTTAAACACACCACATGCCATATTCATTATGTTTGTGTGTGTGTGAGAGAGAGAGAGAGACAGATAAAGAGACTGAAGACATCACTGTAACTAAATACTTAAGTTCTGCTTGCTCCACACACTATATAAACTGCCAAGTCATTTTAAAAATAGTATGTGAAACTGTATGCAGCAATACTTGTTTCATATAATTTGCTACAGTGTTGTCACATGACAGTGCAAAGTTACATGTTTAATAAAGTGATCTGGTTATAATTTAAATTAAGAATCCAGCATGATTACCATATTTAATCTATTTGTTCAGACTGTTTAGAATAAACTTCATTATTTTAATTCATCAAATTAATGAGGTCATATGATTGCAGTATAGAATACTACTGTATACAACATTGCATACTTTTTCACATCCTATTTTCGAACACTACGCTGTGCAGCATGCAGTACACTAGTATTGGACACAGCCTAAATTCTGGCGGTGTGTCACCTTTTAGCAAGCACTCTTTCTCCCAGGCGGCTTCTTGAAGTGGTGGTGGTGTGATGAAGATGATCTTGTCATTGGACACCCCTATAGACAGCAGATATTTGACAATATCTTTTAAGTTCTCCGTGAACTCCTGGAGAGGCACGTGCTGCGCGGGGTTCTTGTCTAGAAAGAAACGTGTGTTAAGTGTCTCGTAGATAGTATCGCTGCCGCTGGAGTTTAGATCTTGAAATGACATGTGAAATGTTCTTGCCTTCCAATGCGCAATCATTAGCGCCGAAGAAGACGGTCACAGCCGCGATAGGAGCCTCAGAAATGGGCACGATGCGAGGAAGCACAAGCTTAGCCCACCGTGTGTTGTAACCCGACAAGCCTCGGTTTACCACGTCGCATTTTCTAATAAATGAAAGGGATGATAAAATCATCAGCTACAGCGGTATGAATGCAATAATACATCCGTTCTGCTGTCATAAAATCTGCAACGTTACCTGGCGAGTTTATGAGAGATTTCGGATCCCCATCCGTTCGCTTGAAACGCAAACTGAAACAAAAACATGGCATGTAAGGGTAAAGAACAAACCCCAAAGTGCCCTGTGTCCCAGACTGTTACCTGTGTTATTGAGTCGCCGAAGAGAATGACTTGGGGCCATATAACTTTCTTTAGTGTCGACATAGTAACTAGGAAGCAGCTTTTCTTTTACTGTCAATGTGGTGCTTCGTTTGTAAACGATTCAGTGTTTGAATCTTTGAATCGTTCACTTCCACGCACTGAACGCTTTGCGCGCGCCGATAGATGGCTTGAGAACAAGCCCACTTACAATTCATTAAATAAATGAACCTAGCTTTGCAAAATTCATGTTGAGCCACTGATATCAAATGGACTGTTTTACCGATGTCCTTACCTACCTTTCTGGGTCTGGAACATTTCAGTTGCGTTACTGTCTATGCAGGGTCAGAGAGCTCTCCAATTTAATCAAAAATGTCTTATTTTTTTGCTTCGAAGATTAACGGAGGTCTTACGGGTTTGGAAGGACATGAGGGTGAGTGAATTAATTACAGTGTTCATTCTGGGGCGAACTTTCCATATAAACCAATTTAAACACAGCCATTTACTATCGTGCGGCCCCTTTAAGAAGTGCTGGGTGGAGCCGTACAGGAAGTGAAGTGTCAACACAAGTCTCGCCAGAGCGAGCCGCCGACCGCTGCGTTGATGAACCTACCTATTAATAATCATTACAGCCGTACACTGCTGCATAGTGAGCTCAAAATAGAGGTATGCCAAGTATGCTTGTTTACCAAGTTCAAATTCTCTATATTTAATTGTAGAGATGCCAATAAACGACCAAATAAGAGCCCTTTGTGCTAGCATTAGTCAAGTTGGACGTGGGGTGCTGCTGAGTGTTTATCCTAGCAACGGGTTTCCGTTACTTTCCGCGGGGCTTTAATAAACAATGAGCTTGCGGTGAGCTCGCGACCTCGCGCTCAGGAGAAGTCATAGTTGAGTGACTCGGAAAGCTACTTTAAGTTTGGCACCATTGTTTTTTGGGGCGTGTGCTCGTGCAGCGTCCTGAACCCCAGAACACGTCCATGCTGTTTGTCATACTCTAAAAGCCAGAGTGTTTTTCTTAACGAGATATGTCTATTATATCTGAACAGAAGTACTACTTGAGGAACCTTGTTAGTTGTGTATTATGCTGAGACATCTCTCAGTTTTTACTCATGGGGACATAGTTTTTTTATTTAATAGTTAACGTTAGTGTTTGCACATTTTTTAACTGTAAAGAATTTTAAAAAGTGATTTCATCAATGATGTGATGTATTGCGATATTATTTTATAATTAAGGAATAATAGTTATTTGAGCCAGAAAATTTTTTGTATGAAAATATAATATTAATAGTATTTATAAAGCAGTTATCTTATTGTAAAATAACTTGCTTTAATTATGTTAGTAGAATATTTTATTTTATTTATTTTTTTATTTTATTTTTTTACAATAAGTCTGATTCCTATGGAAGATGTTTCTGTCACAGGTTTAAAAAAATAAGGTAAATAAAAAAAGTTAGATTTGTGAGAGATTTATTCAAACTTGCATTTCTACAGCGGAAAAGTTTTCTGAAGTCCTGTAGTTCTGAGTTTCGCAATTTAGATTTTATAGCTCACAATTCAGACGTTTTTTTTTTTTTTTTTTTAATTGCATGAAAAAAGAAAGAATTGTGAGAAATAAAATCAGACCTGCAGAAATAAACATAATATTATAACATTCCTATTTAATGGAATCAATCTTCCATAAAGTTCTAGTATCAAATAATATCAAATATAAATTGTTTCTTGAGAATGGGTCAAAAATAATTTGAGTTCAAGGCCTGGAAGAACATTATTATTATTTTCCTTTTCATATTTGTTTCAAAATTTGTTTATATGTATGCTCTTTTCTAAAAGATTTCATTGGCTAGCATATTGTACTTTCTCTTTAGTGTCAAATTGTACACTGTGTTAAGCATAAATTCTTGCAAAAATTATCACCTGACATTCAAATGGAAATCTACCAAAGAAAAAAAGAAAACCTTGGTCAAACAGTATACGAACCTTGAAAGAATCGTGTAATTTAAATATTTGTTCTTTGATTAAAATCCATCTTTGCAGGAGACTATAGTTTTCTAAGATGATTTTGATGAGTTGATGTAGTACTGATTCTGCTGAATGTCCCCAGACTGTGTTACCATCTGCTGGGAGGCTGGAGACCTGCAGCGCTGGCGTCATGGTGAAGGATGTTTCGGAAGGTCAAGAAGCGCCACAGCAGCAGCAGCTCCCAGAGCAGTGAGGTCAGCACTAAAAGCAAGGTGGGGTTACCAGCAGTCATTCAGTACATACATCATAAACAGATATTAGATGAATTTCCATTTGACTTCAGCCATTCTGTCTGCTGATGAACTCTAATCTCCCTTTATCCAGTCAGTAGATTCCAGTTTGGGAGGCCTGTCTAGGTCCAGCACAGTCGCCAGTCTCGATACGGACTCCACCAAGAGCTCAAGTTAGTCCTCACTGAAACACCTAGAAACTCGTGTGTGTACATTTGAGACCCGGACTAGTTCCTGACCTTGTTGAACCCTCAGGTAACGCCGTGTCTGACACCTGTGCTGAGTTCAGAGTCAAGTATGTGGGAGCCATCGAGAAGCTGCAGTTTGAGATGAGCAAGACCCTGCAGGAGCCGCTAGACCTGATCAACTACATCGATGCGGCTCAGGTAAAGATCTACAAAAGGGGACCACTAGATGTTTGAACTCTTAAAGCAATAGTTCACTCAAAACACGGAAATTCGCTTAAAATTTACTCTGCCACAGGCCAACCGAGATTTAGGTCATTTTGTTTCTTCATCGAAACGGGTTCGGAGAAATTTTGCTTGCTCACCAGTGGACTCCTGCAGTGAATGGGTGCCGCCAGAATGAGCTGATAAAAATCACTGTAATCCACATGACTCAAAACCATTCAGTAACATCTTGTGAAGTGAAACGCTGCATGTTTTTGCGAAACAAATCGATCAAAATCCAACTAAAATATAAGTCCATTATCCCTAAAATTGTTGAAGAGGTCATTCCGTCTTAATCAAGAGAGAAATATGCACAAAAACAGCCCAAAACAAATATGTCCGTGCATTTTGATGTGAGAGAGGACAACTTACAATGTTTTTTTTCACTGGAGAAAGCAGACTTCTTATGGATCATGCACTCATAACTTAACCAGAAGTGAAAACTTCTTGATGGATTTGTTTCTTACAAACACACAGCTTTTAACTTCACAAGATGTTAATTGGTGGACTGGAGTCGTGTGGATTATTGTGATGTTTTTATCAGCTGTTTGGACTCTCGTTCTGACGGCACCCATTCACTGCAGAGGATCTCCTTCAAATCTCTCCTCTTCATGTTTGATAGTCATGTTTAGTAAATCGGTAATCTTTCAGCAGTGAAGTATTTGTTTAATCTGGCAACCTTTGTGTCATGTGACCATTTGACTTTTGTAGAAGGCATAATTCTTATGATTTTAGGTTGATGTTGAACTATATTTTGAAATCTATTTCTCCTGGGAATAGAGGAGAGGTACAAAGTGCCACCTCTGATTATAAAGCAGAGATTAAATAGTTATTATGCTGTCATGAATTGAGTCTGAAGCTGTCTAAAAACTGATTATATCTCATGTATTCACTTTTAAGCAAGATGGAAAACTGCCGTTTGTGCCTGGAGATGAGGAGATGATTCTGAGAGTGTCTAAGTATGGAGTTAAAGTGGCCTCATTGGACCAGTGTGTGAGTCCATTCACCTGACCCAGTGTCAACTTTGTGTTCGTATTAGGAGCATATGATAGCATTTAGATTCATAATCCCAAAATAATAATAATTGTGTGGAGCTGAAACAGAACATTACCCACTCATCATTCCACAGTGCTGTACTCTGAAATAATGGCGTGGCTGTGTTTCTCTCAGGATCTGATCGATTATTGATTCTCTGTCTTCTCAGGATGTGCTGCACCGTCACCCGCTCTACCTGATTGTACGTATGCTTTGCTATGATGATGGTCTGGGTGCTGGAAAGAACCTGCTGGCGCTGAAGACCACAGATGCAGAGCAGCAGGAGTGCAGCATCTGGGTGTATCAGTGCAGCAGTGCGGTAAGACCTCAAGACAGGAAGTGACAAGCATGATGAGCCTAGATCTGGACAGTGTAGCAGAAAAAACATATTTCAGTATTTGTGTATTTGCTCTGAAATGGGTCACACACACAGACACATCTTCTTTTTTTGTAACTAATTCTATTTAAAATTATTAGGGCAAAAAAAAAAGTAAGTACTCATATACCCAAAAGTAAGTAAAAAGTCTAAAAGTAATCAAATTAACAAGGGTTACTGATGTTTACATTTATACAAAAACATTATTGACATGTATTTTACTCGTTTATTTTTAACTTATTTTTTAACTGAGTGATGATGAATTTTTTAGTCAGACATCTACATCAATTAGTTGAAACTGACCATTTTACATATGTATGACATTATACTGTATGTCTTTTATATTGATATTTATACTATAAACATACCAATTATACACTATTACAGTTCAAGGTTTTTTTTTTTTTTTTATATATATTTTTATGCTTACTAAAGCAGCATTTGTTTTCTCAATAATACAATAAACAGTAATATTACACATTTCAAATTATTACAAATTGTATATATTTTAAAACGTAACATTAAAGACTGGTGTAATGATGCTGCAAATTCTTCGTGATCCTTCAGAAAACATTTAATATGGCGATTTGCTCACAAAACATATCTTCTTATTATGAATGTTGAAAAAGTTGTGCCGATAAATCTTATTGCTGTCACTTTTGATCAATTTAACACATTCTTTCTGAATAGAAGTATTAATTTTGTTGATCCAAACCTTTGAATTGCAGTGTGTAAAGAGCACTCCTCTGTGGTGCTCTGTAAAAGTAACACATCATTTGTGCTCTACAGGAACAAGCCCAGGCCATCTGTAAAGTACTGTCCACCTCCTTCGACTGTGCCCTGGCCTCAGGGAAGTCCTGAGGTCTGTTCGGGAGTGTTCCTGTTCTTCCACGCTCGCTCGTTCCTTCAGGAGAGGTGCCCTTTTTAAAAGCATCTGACACAACTGCTGGAATTTGTCTCACTTTGATAAATGTTAATACAGCTGATCGCTCGTTGTTCAGCATGAAAGGGCAGCCATCTCAACCACGTTTACACCATATACATTAGTCCCAGCATCCTCTGCTCTTAACAGCCCCTCCCACCACAACCCAAAAGCCAAGTCTGTTCTCTGTCTATTTTTGTAACCTAATTTAATCTTATTTAATGTAAATATACAATAACCTCAGAGCACATTTCCCCACTAAGGGCCAGTGAATCTGGGATTTGTTAGGCTCTAGTGGGATTTGTGTAAACCGTGGTACATTAATGTCAGTGTGAACACACAGATGCTGTAAGAACTAAACCCTTTGCGTCCTTTATCTGTACATCCCCCTCTTTTGTCGTCCTCCTGGTCCAGGTGGGATCAGTTGATACGGTACAATAAACAAATGGGAACAGAATGCATTTTCTTCTTGTTTTTCCCCCTCGTTTCCACTAGATGGCAGTGCTTTCATCCTGTTGAATAATAGGAGCGTTTTGAAAATATTCATGTTTAATAACAACAACAGCTCCCTAATCGAGGAACAGAAAACCTGAATTCGTTTTAAACTACCCAAATAATGCAACACATTAGCACGGAATTCATTTGCAGGTTTTTAATTCCAGTTTTCCCATTTATTTGTACATATATTTATATATTAGCATCAATGATGTTTATGGTAAACAGGTGAATAGAGGTTGTTTTCAACTTAGTTAAAAGTGTACTGTAACAGTCTTATCTAACAATACGTCAAAACATTATCAGTTTAGCTCTCTGTTTACAATTAAATATGCACAAAGTAAAGTCTACATTTATCTACAATCAGGTGCCGGCCGCATACAGTGAGCTGAACCCAGATAATTACAGGTCACTCCGGTCCGAGCTCAATCAAGACTAACATGACTTTAATTAAAAGTTACATAATAGACTCTATTAAGTTGCTCTGCAACCACATCAAACACTCATGACACATAACGCTCTGCTGTGTTACTCCTGCACACAATTACAGATGGATGAGCATTTCAAAGCTTTAGAAAGGATTAAGAGAAGTGTTGTGAGGGGAAATGACATGAGGGATTTTAATTTCCCCTGGAATACAATTAGAGAGATGCAGAGTTATTACTGGTTCAGGGAACACCCATCTGGCCAGCCAACGCTGAGAGACTCTGGGAACATCTCAAACTGTCACCTTGGAATCTGTTAAAATTGAATAGGTTTTGGAGATCTCAAAGTAAAAAAAAAATGTTCAATGTTATTTTTTTGTACACTGGAGAAAGGTAAGAGCATCTTAAAAGGATCATTCACCCAAAAAAGAAAAATTCTGTCATTTGCTTTCCTTCATATTTCAAACCTTTTTATCTTCCACAGAACCAGCCAGGATAAATATTTTAAAATGTCAAGAGTGCTTTTTCCCATAATGACAACAAACCCCGCCAAGCTCTTACAAAAAAAGACAACAATGACATTGTACATTTTTGTGCTAAATTGCAAGTACCCAGAACTCCTGTGTTGGGACTAACACAACAAATGGGTAAGAATGTTATTCACTTAATATCTTCCCCTTTAACTCATTCAAACTTGCTTTTGACTCTAATGTGACATGCTGTGCCAAGTCTGACATCATTCGTTTATCAAGTTCGGTTCTCATAAAACTGGCTTGGCATGTCTTGACACAGCATGTTTAAACTGAATGGAATATGAGAACCACAGAAGATGATTTTCAGTGAATAACAAATTAATACTCTCCCTCATTCCAAATCAGTACGACTTTGTCAAACACAAAATGACATTATTATTGAAAATAAGTAATTTTTGTCTTAACAATACAAGTCAATAGTCTCCAATGTTGTTTGGTTCCCACGTTCTTCAAAATAGCTTTTGTGTTCCTTCGAATAAATAACTCATACAGGTTTGGAACGACATGAAAGTGTTTTGCTGAACAATCCATTTAAATATTAGTTTCTTTCTCACACAAAGTTACAATGGCTACTTCATTAGATTTGGAATAGAGTGACAGTACACAACACCCACAGTTCCTGTTATGAAAGAACATGAGCTTAAACAAATGACCATACTTTCATTTTTGGTCTATCACTTTAAGAACGAATGATAAATGACAGCGTTCCGCAGACCTCTGAAGACAAACGGCCTGCACGCTGAAGGAAGGTCTGCAAAAGATCATTCAAATCAATAAAAGCATCTAAATCAAGAACGCAGAAGGACAGCTCTGAATTATAAATATCTATACAGAAATAAACCACCTTGATGCTCCGTTGCTCTCTCTGGAGGCCACCGAATGTTCATGCAAACTGGCACGCTGCTCAAATCTCCCAGCAGGCACAGGGTCAAGATTACTTCCATTCAGTCCCCTGTCCCTCAGCCAGCACAGAGCACTCTCGTGTCGGTCTGTTTCTCGGTCTCTCTCGTCCACACGCTGCACTTGAGATATCTCCCATGTGTGAGCAATGGCAGGCCTATTTATACACTCAGCACTGGGGCAGGGAGTGTGAAACGGGAAAGTTGGACGGCTCTCGTAGCATATTCCTGGTTTAGCACCGTTGACGAAGCTCTTTTCCAACAGAGTACTCAAAAGTCAGCGATTCTCTGATTATCCTTCCGTCTTTCCTTGCCAATCATGGAACGTGGGCAAATAAGACCATTTTCACAGATCTGTGTACTTCAAAAACACACGTACGCTGTAGAGCGGTCTGTATTAAAGGAGTAAGGATGTGAATGGTTTCAGAATAAAACCTTCATTATGATGACATTTGTCATTAGAACTGTGGTGACGATAAAATAAGTTAAAAATGCATTTATGCAAGTCTGGTCCACAAACCAAAAACAAAAAGTGGTTATATTCCAGCGTCGCTCGAGCCAGGGATTTTGGAAGCTCAGACACAAGCTTCAAGATTAAGGGGATGAAGATAATGATGATCATGATGATGTTCAGCGAGGCCACACAGAAGCAGAGAAGTGCCGTCATCGGTCCAACTCCATGTCTCTGATCTCTGAACTTCAGTCCATGAAGAACTGCACGAATGTGACAGGAAACGCTCCTCGTCTCATTGGCTCTCCCTCTATGTGGCCCAGCTACAAAACAATCAGAAGGAAGTGTGTTAGAAATATTCTTAAAACTGTCAGCGCCGACAGCCGTTGTACTGCGAGTGTCCCGAGTTCGAATCCAAACTTGACCCCACCCCCCTCTCTCCAACTTCACTTAATAAAAGCAAAAATACAATCTTAAAAAGAAAAACACTGCATACAGTGGTGCACAAATATTTATACATTGAATTTAACTTAACTCAAATATATTTATTTCAAATATGAAATCAGGACCAGAGCAGATAGCCTTGTGGGCAGTGCGCCGTTGCGTTACAGCCATCCTGAGTTCAAATCCCGGCTCAAGGACCTTTCATGATCCCTACACTCCTCTCTCTTACTTCACTTCCTGTCATCACTGCACTATCCTATCATAATTAAGGCCAGAAATAAATAAAAAATGTTTTTACAACAGTATTCTTAACAACTGGCAAAAAACTGCAATGGAAATGCAGCTTGAACCCACTGAAGTATGTAAATAGGATAGAAGTCACACAGGAACACGGATTTGGCTCCGTGGAGAATGACTGACTAAGCACGGCCAGTTTGGTGGAAAACATGCAGAGACACTGAACCCTCACTGAGTTTACTTATTAACAACCAGCCAGTCACAAGAAAGGAAATATGGTCAACAAACGTTTCCTCTCTGGTTCCCTCGCTCTTAATATTTGAAAGTGAGGTGTGTGTCATCACACTCACCCACCACTCCTGGTCCTCCTCACCATCCACCACGATCACCTCACCCTCAGAGAACGTCAGCTCGTCTGGGTTATCAGCCACACAGTTATACATGGCCTTCACACGCTTCGGCTTCTGTTTGCACAAAACGACAATCTCATTCAATTCTCCAGAAAGTGAAAGTAAAAACTCATGCATCTCATGCATAACGCCGCATATTCTCTCAGAGAAACTACTTGTGGCCCAAACATAGTGAAAAAAATAAGAGGAACTGTATTTTGTTTTAAACAGGTTGTTTTTAAAAGTCGTTGCTTGAAATAAAGCTGCTCTTAATTTTTATTAACTTCAATAATAGGCCTATAATTCATCCCGTTTTGAAAGACCTTTTTAAAAACATTTTCAATGAGAAACGAGCTAAAAGCCTGATTTTTTTTATTATCCGCAATTAATTGAATAATAAAAGTAACCTAAGCTAATAATAAGAAGAATGTAACAGACCTACATTAAACGGAAATGCCAAATGCTCTTAAATTTGCCAATGTTGTGGTTGAACATACCAGGTAAGTTTTCCTGGGCATGTGTGTAGCAGGCAGAGTTTGACCAGTGCTGTTTTGGGGGCCTCCAGGAACTTCTTTGGCTGTTCCACAGAAACAGGAAGTGATATCACAATTAGCTTTGCATTTTCACTACAACAATGGTCGCTAGGCTTTTATTAAAGTAACACCAACTTACAGTCAACATGGTTTCTCTGACATCTGCCTGGTCTCTCGATGGATCCGGAGCGCATCAGTGTGCTTTTACTGAAGGTTTTATCCGTGCTGCAACCAACAAGAACAGATGTGCAGGTTCCTGGCTATGATATTTGGACTCGGGTCATGCTGGTAACACCATTAGTAATCGGAGTGACCTACTTGTCTGGTCCTCTGGCACTGTGTGCGTGAATGAGGACTTGACTTGGAATTAATGAGCTGGTAAAGCAGCATTTCCCTACAGGCGTTTTCCACCTCTGTGTTCAGATAAGGACACACTCACCTTTTACTGGAGTCAGACTCCACAAACACTACAGAAAGTTCTGTACTAGCGGCTAATAGCGGCTGTTGTTTTTTCAGAGTGCATGTGTGCGTGTGTTCACGGGTTGTTTAGTATTCTGACCTTGTAGTCCGGTTGATGTTCTGCCCAGGAGGCCCCGGGGCGGGTTTGGGGTGTATAGTCATGGGCTCCATCACACTGCTAGTTTTAGTCACAGGAGCTCCGCTGGGCACAAGAACTGCACAGACATCGTCAGATAGCTGCCGTTACATGAAAGACCCTCACAACTAATAAAACAAGAACTTTTCACAGACGTTGCAATATTTTTGTGCAACATAATTGTTCCTTGACTATATGATATAGTTATAACTGATTAAATATTGCAGAGATGAACAACTAGAATTTATCCAAACGAAGCTCTTAGCAATGAATATTACTAAAAAAATATATAACATCAAAAATTTGATGTATTTACGGTAAGAAACAAAATATCTTCATGGAACATGACCTTTATTTTGATTTTTGTCATAAAATAATAAAAAAAAAACAATAATTTTGACCCTTACAATGATTTTTTAGCTATTTCTACAAATATACCCCAGTGACCTAAGACTGGTTTTGTGCTCCAGGGTCACACTGAAACTGAAAAATGTATATTTCTATTATTTTTAATAAATATTCAGCCTTTTTTGTTTTGTCTCTGTTGTTTTTAAATGCTGAGAACATGTGTTTTTTATTTTGTTGCTCGTTTTCAAATTAAGAAAATCCAATTAGGTATAAACATTAATAAAAAAAAAATATCATCATCATCATAATTACATTATTATTAAACTTTTATATTTTATGAAACTCAAATAATTTTATTGGGAAACTATAATTCCTATATTTCTTGATATTTCCCCATTTTTGGCCTATATAAATAAAACATGGTTTATACATTTTTAGAAATTAAAGATACTGCTATTATTGTCGGCTTTAATCGTTTTTATACAGTTGATTTATAGCTGAATAAATATAGTACTGAGCATAACTAGAATAATTTAATAATAAAACATTTAAAATATACTGATATTGCTTATGCTTGTTGGCTTTTTTAACTTTTAACATCTCATGTTATTTCAAAGTTTTTGATCCTGAATTAAGAAAACAAAAAGACAGATTTGATTATCTACTGATCTGTAATCCCTTAACAGACATGAAATGAATGGAAGACAGTGAATGAAAGAGTGAACTCCTCTTGAATTTTTGTATTTTGCGGGGGGAAATCGAGCATGGGTCACTAACAGACTTTCAGCAGTCCAGAATTACTGAAGCCTGGCACCTGCTATTAGTTCATGAATATTAATATTAACGTGAATGCACAGTTAAGTATGGTCAATTTGCAAAAGACAAAAATGTCATTAATATTCATGAGGTAAGATGCTGCCATGTCATGACATTACAAAAAGCTGATCCAGGATCAATCAAAGAACAATCCGGCCTTAATCTAAATCCACATGAAACCGAATCACTGGCCCGGAGCAAAGCTTCATCCACTCATTCATGTACAGACGACTCACGGGAAGTGGATGTGCCCCGTAAGGGGGGCGCTGGAGGATGCATGTTGGGGGGGTCAGAGGAAGATCGCTGCCTGCCAGTCAGGTCTAGGGAGCCAGGTTTCCAACCGGGAGATCCCTGAACCATTCCAGCAAGACCAGACGGCTGAACTGTGGGAAGGAGAAGAGAAGAAAGAGCGAGAGCATGTCAGATTCAAAGAGAGTGACTTCAGAATGGTCTACAGGACAGCGCTTTTATTTACTAAATGACGAGAAAGCTCTGCTATGTCTCTCTTTCTGGACCCTGGAGCTGCTCCAGACCAGCAGAGCTCCGTTATGCACCTAATTTCATTAGTGTCTTAAGAATACAGCTCATTGTGAAATCTGAGGATTGAGAGCAACAGAGAGAAAAACATCTCGTTCTAACACAGAAAGCAGGCTCAACTCTGACGGACAGAGTCTCTTGTTCACTGGCATCTATCTGCTGTCATCTTAACAGACCTGAACCAGACCTGAGAGCGTTTGTATGTGACACCTGCTGCTCAGAGACTCTTCACTGTGCAGTGTGAGGATTCAAGAACAGGTCAGATGAGAGACCTGACATCTAAAAATACAGCAGCAGCATATTGTGTGGCCTGAATGATGAACATCATGGCCTTACTGACTTTTTAGATGCATTTATGTATATTTGACTTACTGTAGCATTTGATGAGCTGTTTTGTATATTTAACAACACTTAACAACTTCCATAAATAACTATCAAATTATATCAATATTATAAGTAAATTAATACAATGAAATAACTTTATTTTTTCTTCAAGTACTGGAGTTTTATTTTTAAAGTTTAATATTTTTTTATACTTTTGTCGAGTAGTGTATAGAATTAAGTGATCTAACACATCAATTAACTGATTGTATGCAAATAGTTACAAATGCCATGAAATAAGTAATGATAATAACAATAATAAACTAATTATATACTAATTATAATTAATAATAGTAATATATTAACTATTATTTGTAATTGTAAATTTGTTACAATATTGTCTATTATTTGTTTTTGTAAACAATTGTTATTGTTATGATTATTGTAAATTATAAACTATTATCATTACTACATTGCAACAGTGGACTTTTTATTCAAATTGTACTTTAGTCTGGTAGTGTGTGTGTGTGTGTGTGTGTGTGTGTGTGTGTGTGTGTGTGTGTGTGTGTGTGTGTATATATATATATATATATATATATATATATATATATTTGTTTTCCAAAAGAGATTCTTGGCTCTATGTAAGGCTAATGTTGCTAAAGTTACTGTACCATTGTCAATGTCTGTTTTCACAAATGCTGCCTTCACGTGCTACCAGAATGATCATGAATATGAATGTGGCAGTTAATAAAAAAATAGTGATTGGAAGCAATGTGCGAGGTCAGTAACACAGTCACAGTAACACCGGTATGCCATGAGCATGAGCTCTTGAAGCGCCGCACTCTTATGGAGAAGGGACGCAGGGTTGCCAGGTTTTTACAACAAAACCCTCCCGCGGACATGAAAAGCAACCCACAGCAACAGTGTTAAAGTAGCCAAATTCCGTGGGAAAACCCCAGACTTGGGAACACTGGAATGGAGGCGGGAGCAACAGCTCATTTTCATTTAAATGGGACCTACACATAAACGGAGCGTTTTGGCTCATACCATAAAAGTGGCAATTTCAAGATTACATTTTAGGCATTTTGAGATAAAACTTCGCATTCACACTCAAAACTATTTAAAATATATATTATGCCATACATTTGGTTACAGTTTTTGGATTTCATAGTTAGATTTTTTTTTATATTTAATGTAATGGAGAGAGGCTGGTCTATTTCTGCCCTCAGCCCTTAATCACAGTTTTTCCAGCTTCATCATGAGCTGACTGAAATATGAAGTACCTAAATTTCGGGGAGGAAGAGGAGGAGCGGAGCTGGACAGGGCGACCGGAGAGTTGGTGTTGATGATGGTTCCATAGGTCTCGTTGTTGACCAGGTTGGGCACAAACCGCTGCTTGTCTTTGACCATGTCCCGTGCGTCTCGTGTCAGGCTGGCCGGACTGGGCTGAAGGGAATTACTGCCCAGAGTGTAGCAGCTAAACGGCCTCTCGTCCCGCCGGTGAGGACTGGACTACAGACACAATGTGAACACACTGAATACTCACTTCAAACATTTGCAACCATTTTGCAGGCCATATATAAAAAGAATAATCATCATAATTATTGAGATGATTATAATGCATTTACAATTAATTTATAATTAAATTAAGCAATATCTATCAGTAAATATTTAAATATTTTATTAAATATCTACACAAACAAACACACACACACACACACAAACACCTATACACTAGTCACAAGGCATAATCTAATTCAACAAACACATTTGATTCTTCCTCACCTTCTCATCCAGATCTTCATCACTCTCGTCCAGGTCTTCATGCTGAAGTCTCCACTCGTACTCCACATGCACATGAGCGTTGAACTTCCCTGCAAGCGCCTGGTTCAGCTAACAGACCGACACATATCATAAACCAGCAGTTCTTAGCAGCTATCGCTCATATTCATCTACAAGGATGTTGTGTATAAATATGATATGATGGCTCACCAGTTCTTCACACTGCAGGTGTTTGAGTCTCCTGGCGATGTCCAGCGGCGTCTCACCAGCCTCGTTAGCTAAACACACACACACGGACACAGAATACATTGGTTTGATGCATTCATCAAGCCTGAAAGGATAAGAGCGTCCTTCGCATCTTCCCACCACATTCTATACTCTTGGCTTCCTGTATTGGATTTTATTTTTCAGAGAAGACAAAGCCAAGTCTTTCCAGACAGCTTGCTCACAATAGACGCTGGCAGGGATCTGAGAGGAGATTCCCTGGCACAGATTCACCCTCCCACATACAACCGCTAGGCCACATATGGCTGTTCTCTTTACTTCCCATTGTTGGTGGACAGATTGTTAATAACAGGACAACAACAGAATTACAAACCCTCTCCAATCGCCAAAACCCACTTCTCCCAGCAGTCAGGATAAGAACATGGTGTGAGAACATCCAGCAGACAAAACAAGGACTATCAGAATCCTTCAAGACATCATTAAAGGGACCCCGTCGAAATGTCACACCCAAACTTCCTGTTTCGACAGGGACTATAATCAGGAGGAGATTTCTTTAGCTGCATACCGATGTCTATAGAGGCTTTTCCTCTCAGCAGCAGTTTGAGACACTCGCTGTTGTCCGTCAGGCAGCAGTAATGCAGCGCGGTGCTTCCTTTAGCCGTTTGCTTATCCAGGTTTAAACTGCGGGAACAATTAAACATCATTTTGCTTATTTAGAAAACATTCGATCTCAAGTTTCCATTCCAGCCACAGCTCTGTCACCTTCAAAACTGGCACTTTTAAATAGCTTTGGTCAAAAAAGCCATTAAGTTGGATTTAGTTGTAGCAAACAAGGGAAGTAAACTGTCTGGGTCTTACCTGTTCTGGGTGAGGAAGTCAATGATGTGAAGGGAGGTTCTGTCCACCAGTCTCACGGCCAGATGAAGGGCTGTCTCACCCTGTTCCTACCACAGCAAACATACATGATGTGTTTAGACTGTTTGGGTTTGACAGACCATGAGATTTTGGACGTATCGTGTGTGGACGAGCCATGAGTACGCAACACCACGTAACATTTCACAGACATGTTGTCTGTTCAGTTTGATACAATGTCAGGTATTCATGGGAAACGAAAATATGTATTAGATTTAAAAGAACACAAATTTTCTGCATGAAATATCACAATAATGATTACTACTGTAAATTCATAACGAATAAATAAATAAATAAGGGATCGAATTCAAACAGTGTGTTATTTATTATTTGAAATACTTAATGGTTTAATTTTAATGTCTGAAAAGAAACTAAATCCACATTAAAGCAAACAAAAGGATAAATATCTACTGTGATTTCATAATAAATCTGTAAGGCATCACATTAAAGTAGTTTTTTAAATATTAAAAAATATTTCATTATTTGATTAATTACTTAATTTAAGTGTGTGTGTGTGTGTGTGTGTGTGTGTGTGTACACAAAATACTTAATAAATAATTAACTAAATAATTTAGGAATATTTGTACTTGATCTTAATTTCAAAGTAAAAATCTACATTTACCATAAAACCACAGGATAAATATATATCAGCTTTCCCTGTGGTTTATATATAAAGTTAATGTGGATTTAATTTATTCCTTTTAAGAGATGTTCAAATAAAAATAATTAAATTATTATAATTAAAAAACTTTCAAGTATTTTTTTTTACAAATATATTAATTATATATTTTGTTTTGTAAATATAATACATTTACTATTTATTAATACAGTTCAAATAAAAATAAATACTTTATTATTGTGTTTTTTAATAATAATAATTATTATTATTATTTTTATTTGAACATCATATAAAAGTATAAATGAAATCCACAGCTGAACAGTTGGACAGTATCCAATCCAAGTTGAGATGGGAGAAACTCTCACATGGCCATTGGCCAGAGGAATGGGCTCCATTAGGTCCACACCCTCAGCATAGACCTGGATGAGAGAGAAGATGTCCCGGGCCTTCACGGCGTCACAGAGCGTGTGCAGTTTGGACAGCACATCCGGACACTTCTTACGAGCGAAGCGCTTCTCTGTGTATTTAGCCATGATGAAGTCTTTCCTCGCTTGCCTGTGCCATTGCAGGGAATTAAATAAGTACAACCATACAATATAAATTTGTATAATGACATAAGGTGATGACAAATCTTGGCTTACATGTCACTGGAGGGATTTGGTTTGATGACATCTTCTGCTGTCAGACAAGCTTCCATGATCTCATTAAACCCAGCATTCCCCACGTTCTTGGCCAGCTAAACACCACAACACAAACACAAACGCAAACACATGCATAGAATCAACAGTGGTGCAAAACTAAAGTACCAACAAACAGACTTAACGCATTAATTTAGGGTCCATTTGATCTGTTTTGCTACTTCACAATATCCCAATCAGCCTAACAATGTATCTTGGCATTCAATCAGAGACGCGAGCCTTTCTCACTGTGGCTAACAGTTCTGCAGTCTTGGGTAATTACTATAATGATCAAAAACGTTTTGGTCTGAAATCATGCATGTGGAAGAGATTTGAGCAAACCCTATAAACATTTCGAGTATGAAGGCTGAATGAAAAGAATCCAGTGCAAACCAAATAAATAAATAAACCCGATCTGAGGTTTACAGCCACAGTGCTGGGGAACCTGTGGAGATGCACTCTGGGAAATCAAAGATCAAACACTAACCAAGAGCTCTGAGGTGCTGAGAACATCTAGTGTTAGTGACTGGATTCTGGAGTAGTGAACGCCCAGCTCCCGATGGATCCCTGAACACTCGATGCATGTCAGGATGCCCAGGTTGGTGGAGAGCCACGTGGGGCCTGAGGGAGATTGAGAGAGAGAGAGAAAATAAATGAGCAGCTTTAACAGAGGTTGTCAATCAAGAACACAGTGTGACACTTTACAAAAGATGAAGCCGCTTGTCCTCATTCCCATAATGCATGACAAGTATTAAGTTTTATGATCAGTTATGCTGATTGCTTGACGCATATTCTCTAAAATATGATTAGTTTCTTGATCTAAAAAAAATATTTGGCAAGAAAAAAAAAAAATTTCAGAATATTAAAATAATATTTTTATAATTTTTATAATTATATTATAATTAACATTATAAGAACGTTAAAGTACTTTTAAAAATCCATTACATAATATCATTATTTAATTTTTGTATTTATTATTATTTAATACTATTAATAATAATAATAATAATAATGTAATTTATAATTAATTATATTATAATTAACATTATAAGTATGTTACAGTGCTATTTTACAAACTCATTACATAATTATTTCATTGATGTATTAATTATTATTTAATCTTAAAATAATTATTATAACTAATAATAAATGAGCGAATTAAACGGAACATATGCAATTCTATAATAACTATTATATTTTTTATGTTATTATTCTATCAATTTTCTAACACATTTAAGTAATTAATTATTCATAAAAATACATTACAGGTATTGTCACTATTGTGTTTTACATTATTTTATTAAATTATGTAATTATCCTTATTGTTCTACTAATTTATTTAACAACAAGAATAATTGTATAATTATTATAATTATATTATAATTAACATCATAGGTATGTTACAATACTATTTTACAAACTCATTACATTATATCATCATTTCATGGATGTATTCATTAATTATTTATTATTTAATAATAATAATACATGGGGGAAAAAATAATACTAATTTAATGTTTTTACTGTATCACTATTGTATAATATATTTAAGTAATTAATTATTAAAAATAATACATTACAATACTATTTTACAAATTCATTTGATTATATTTTATTGATATATCCATTATTATTATTAAATAATATAAGAATAATATTAAACACATTAAATTATATAATAATAATACTTATTAATAATAATAATAATAATATTACGACTACATTTTATTTTATATTATTTTATTATTATTTTAAAACATTTACTAAATGCATTAATAATAATAATAATAATAATAATAATAAAGTTTTGGACTACAGATGTTGAGCAGCCTATGAAAATTCAATCCTTATAACAGAGTTCCTTTACAACCAGTTTCCACTTGTTCTTCCTGTGAGCCAATTCAAAACAGACCCCCCCCCCCCCCCCCCCTGCTCCTTCCTGTCAGTTTCCAGGTCACTCACCGGGAGCTCCGCAGTCACAGCAGACGTCGTTACCCGCCATCCGCTTGACCTCACCCAGGATGGCCTTGGTCAGCTCCTGCACAATGTTGTTCTCGCCAACATGCTGGTCACCCTTAAAGGCGTTGTTGAGCGCCTCCTCCTTGCTGTTCTGCAGCACTGAGATCCATCTGAGAAGAGAAGAGATCAAGAGGAAGAAGAAACACAGAGCACTGATTCTACTGACAGTAACAGCTTTAGACAATCGTAGGGAATCAAGGCTGGAGAAGACAGAAGAAACTAGCGACTCACTTTAAACTAGTTCAACTACAGTCTCAAACAGCAGATCACTACACTAGAAGAAACTAGTAAAAAGTATTGAAGTTAAAGGGGAACCATTTTTATCAATGATTAATTATTATCCACAATTATGCATTTAAAGTATATATCCATCACAAAAACAACCAGGATATTACAGGGACAGTTTCTAACTTAATATATACAGTAAATACAGATAATGTTATGCTGAAAAAAAAAAAAAAAAAATTGAAGAATAATAACTATATAAAAAGAAAAAAAAAGAAGAAGAGGTATGAAAAATGTGCTTTGCAAAGGAGATCAATGAACACAAATGAATTGAGATTCAAATCAGCGAAATCATTCTTTGAATTGAATCAGATTTTTCTAGGTCTAATTTGATGGCTGTCCAAATGCCCCTCATTAGAGGAAAAACAGCTAATTACAGGAAGAGCTGCAGTATTTGGGTACTTTCAGTTAGTTATTCCTTAAAACTGCAGGGAATGTCCCTATGACAGGTTTCCTCAGATAATGGAGCAGGGACACACAGACAAACACACTTACATTTGACACTCTGGCTCATCCTCTGCCTGGAAATGATAAGTTCTGTCATCTAAGAGTGAAAGAAGAACAGAAAGACTTTGTTAGATGAAAACAGGTCAAGGTTTGACAATAATAGATCTGTTTAGAGCCCCATATTTTGTCCATCCCTATATTACAATGCCCATCATAAATTGATGTGCTGTCTGTGAAATCTGTTAACTTAAATCCGCAGACATGCCCAAATATCGTTACATTTTTGTTGCAAAATTGTGACCTCTTTATCTTTCCTACATCAACTGATGCACTGTATATATAGGCCTTTTCCGTTGCCCACTGTTGGAGAGTAACTAGCTGCATGTAAAGGCATTACATAATTGAATGAAAAAGTAAACACAACTGTAATCTGTTACGGTTACAAGGGGAAATGTGCCATTCAATTATAGTTATGAAAATGTTAACAATTACAAAGAGGATTACATCTGAGTGTTTTCTCTTTTTTTAAGATTCATTAAAAAAATACTTGTTTTGATATGATAGTAGCTATACAGGATTGTGAAAGGTCTGTGAGCCAGGACTTGAACTCGGGACGCCTGAGGTGCAACCGAGATATTTGTCGGTGCACTCCCCTTGAGGATATTAGTGCCAACAAAAAGAAGATTACATCTAAATATTTTATGTAAAAAGCTAATATATGTTGAATAATATTAATTTGTTGCTTTTATAACATTCAAAATTTGTCTTCCTTATATTCCTTACATTTTATTTGTCTTACGGAACTTGCCACAAAATCTTGTGGGCAAAATAATAATTATTTTATTATTATTATTATTATAAACTATTATAGTATTTACTAGGGATGCACCGATATGAATTTTTTTTGCTGATACCAATAAACAATATTTATTTATCTATTTTAAAAGCCGATAACCGATACGTTGGCCGATAAATCTATATCCAAATTTTTTAAGACTTTTTGAGGGCCTGATTAAAAAAAAAAAAAGATCTCATTATTAAAAGCCACATCCCAAACACTTTAACATAAGCAGCCTGGTTTGAACAGTGTACATTTTAAAAATGGTTTTACTCCCCAATTACCAAATTTCATCATAAAAAGCCTTACAAATATATAAAATAATGCATTAATAATGCAAACAAGTGTCAAGTGTTTCTGAAGGATACAATGCATTATTTATCAGCTCTAAGATATCAGCCAAATTTTCTTATCGGACCGATACTGATGACAGAAAAAATTAGCATTTATCGGCTGATACCAATATGAAGGCCGATATATTGTGCATCCCTAGTTTTTACTATTATCTTAAACTAGATTCAGAGATTCACAGTTTTTATTTTTTCAATTTTAATTTTATTTGAGTTTTTAAATATTTTTTATGAGATTTTGTCATTTATATTTTTATTTTATTTTTTGTATTTCAGTTTTAGTAATTTTGGTATTTATTTGCATTTATATTTTATTTCTAATATATATATATATATATATATATATATATAAAATAAAATATAAAAATTAGATAAACTAACAAAACTTGGATATATATATATATATATATATATATATATATATATATATATATATATATATATATATATATATCCAAGTTTTGTTAGTTTATCTAATTTTTATATTTTATTTTATTTCAGCTTTATTTCAATTGATAAAAATGAAGATAATGGATTTAGCCGAGTTCACAATAACAACACTGATAGTCTGATGAATAAAGTTGTGCTGGTTAACCAAGAGAGTGACACTGTGACAGTTCGTTTGGAATGAGGAAGACTGGAAAAAACAGAAGAGGATGGGACTGGCAAGATAAGCTCAAATACGCACACTCATGGAGGGACACATAAAACTGAACTTGTTTTTATCTCTGGCATTAGTTTCCTGTGGTTAGATGAGATGTTAAAGGAAGCACAGGAACATGGGACAAAATCCCTCAGCCAGGGCCAGTGTTTCCTCGGCCACTATTTCCTCATAGATAACAATAACAACACTCTGTTACTCTGTAGCCTTGACTGTAACAACCAAACTCTACAAGCCACAGAACTGCAAGGCTCCATACTATATAGTGCTGGGGAATTTTCCATCTACAAACTCTCCAATTATACAATACATGAACACATTCATAAATGTCTAATGAAATAAAATAAAACCAAATACAAGATATAAATGAATATATACGTTTTTTTTTTTTAAATTTATTTATTTTAATCTTATATCTATTATCATTTAAAATGTAAAAAATAGACGTTCAGTTGGTTGATTAGGATCTCTTAATATAAACCTCAAAACAACTTAAATCTCCTACTTTTTTCTGTACAGCTGCTCTAAAAAAAATTTCCCTCAATGTGCTCAGTTACGTCTTTAGCAGCCAAGCTTTAATTAGGTTTTACAGAGCTCCCATATCAGATTTATAAATGTGTGTGAAGTAACGGTGACGGGTGTAACCGTACGGGAGATGAGGTCAAAACTTTTCTTCTCCTCTGGGTTGTGCTTCACTTGACAGGTGAGAAGATTGAGTTTGGCAGGAGGTCTGTTAGCCTGAGATGTGGAGAGAGAGGAGAGAAGAGAAGGAAAGAGAGAGAGCAACAGTTACACTCATCTCAAACCGTGATTTAGTGTTAAAACTTAGAAAGAAAATGTACAGGTCATATTTCTTTCTGTTTTTGAGTTTAATTTACACTGACATTTTATTTAATCATTATATTACAGCATTTATTTTATCACAGAAAAAAATACTTTTACCGTAATGAAGATCTAACAGGAATAATTACATGAAAATACTGTATATTTTTTTAAAACCCTAATGGTCCTAAAACAGATCCCAAAACACCTTTATAAATCCCTTCATAAATGTAAATATATTTGGCTCTCTTTTTTCAAAGATTGAGAAATTGAGATTCAGCCACAGCAAAAATGTGCTAAAGTTTCACAATCAGGCCCCAGACTGATGCTGATGTGCTCCAGCACAAGGTGTAGAAAAGCAGCTACTGAATTACTCTTTTATTCTACACTTCCTGTTATCCTCTAACCAGTTGTCTTGGTGACAAGGAAAGTCTTCGGATCTGAACAACACTGAGGCCAAAGGAAATGCCTCTGGAAAAGACAGTAAAATGACTAATGATGTTCACTGAGAGGCTTGGGTTGAAGGCTGAAAGACTATTGAATTAGCACTGCACTAATGAGGGAACTGCGTGCTTTATCAAAGATAAGTATATTGCAGGTGCTGTGACTGTTCCCTTTTATTAAATTCATTTATTTACTATTTTTAAATCACCATTTACCCTTCACAAGTTCACTTAAATGCACTTACGAGGTAACAAACTATTTTTTTTTAAGCATTAATATTTTCTGTGTTCTCATTTAACATGATGGCATAAATAATGATTATCATAATAACACACACACACACACACACACACGTGTGTATATATATATATATATATATGTGTGTGTGTGTGTGTGTAACATGATATTTAAAAGCCATCACAATTAACATTGCTAGACCACATTTTTTAATTAAAAAAAGAGAATAATAAAAAAAAAGTAACAAATAATTCTAGCACTGAATAGTACAATAATTAGTACTATAAAACGATATCTTCCCTTTTGTGAAACATCATATTATTTATTTATTAATAACAGCTAATGTTTTCACTTCAAAGCTTATAGTATACATTTATTCTCATGCAAAAAAAAAAAAAAGCTATTCTCTTACTAAATCACTAATCAGTAGCATCAATATTTCAAGATCCTTATGCCCACCCCCATTAAAATTGCAAGTTACCCTGCAAGACACTGCTGTCTCTGCTCCACTTGACATTTTAACTACCCGTATGTTAGTGCGTGTACACATGAGCATGAAATCTAATCAAATATAAAGAATGTCAGAAGTAGATTACGTACCGTCCCGTGCGAGATGGTCAAATAACCATTCTTGACCGTGCACTTTCTCTTCTGCCACACTTTCCGCAGCCTGAGGAAGTAGGCAGGAAACCATAAAAGCCACATCAATGACTATTTAAGTGTTAAATACATGACAACTTACGCAGGACAGACTGTAGTCATTGTAACGAATGTGCATTTACTTACTGTATGGCTTTTTAATGCACACTATGTTATCTGATGTCAAATTTTTTTTACCCATCACTCTTCTTGTAGAGGTTCCCGCTGCGCTCTGTCCCGTGTTCTTTGTTACCCTGGGGTTGGTGTAGACTGTAGGTGGCGCTCTGTCTAACCTGGGAGTCCTATGAGGAGAACAGATATGTAAAAGTGTTCTCTGTACAGTACACAGCAGCAGTGAAGCACTGGCACGTCAGCAGTCAGAGGAAGTGAAAAGCAGTGTTTTTGTATGGCAGTGTTGTCACTGCAGTGAGGAAATGGGAGCAGTGGGTTTCAAGCGTCCCCAGGGAGCTGAGCTCATTTGGAAACGCACTGCTTTGGAACACAAGGCTCTGAGCCAGTAATGAGAACACTGCCATTTTAGTACTAATGTTTTGAGTTGGACGAAAGCCAAAATGGGCTGTATTTTGAATGTTTGTGCTGTATAAAGCTCGGCTTAAATATAGTGACACATCAATCAAGGTTGGATAAAAGACATCAGCCGCAACACTGTATCAACTACACTCAGATTTAATGCCTTAGATTTAATTAATCGGCAATGTGTGGGTTTTTTTCCTATTCTTTTACATTTTGCAAACAATTCCAGGAAATGGCAAATGCACAAGTATGATCATGTATACCAAGCAGAAACTTACTCTCCTAGACTTTGTTGCCAAAGGACGGTAGCATTAAAGAAGAGAAGAGAGCATTCTTCAGACAGGTTACAAAAAGCATTTTGCATACTAAAACAACATTGCTATATACTGTAAGAATGTATCAAACACTGTGACATCAATGGCCAGTTATTTTTATATTACGGCTAATAATGAATTTGAAAAAAAAAAGTGGGCCAATATCATCCAAATAAGTCTATGATGGCTATGGAAAAAAACCGTACAGTGCCTATTGCAAAAACAAAATGATAATAATAATAACTGTGGCCAAAATCAATGCGATTTTGTGTGATATTGTGAGATAAATAGATAGATAGATAGATAGTACAATAAAAATAATAAAATAAAAGTCATTTGACCGAAACCAATTATCGCACACACATACACGTACGTGATATATATATATATACACACACACACACACAGGAAGTTTTCCTTTACTGTACCAGGAAGTGGAAATCATGACTGTATGAAGGACATCATGGATTTTTTTGAAGTATCAGGCCATTTTGACAAGAATTGTGATGCCTATGGTGCAAAGACTGAAGCTGATGATCAGTGGACTTTCCTGCAGGACAGTCATCCCAAAGTACACATCCAAATCTACTTCTGCTTGGTTCAGGGATCAGTCATAGAATTTACTTGAGTGGCCTGTTCAGCTGCAAAATGTCTTGCAGGTCAAAGGGGTTCAATAATTTGAGATATATATATATATATATATATATATATATATATATATATATATAGTGTAATCCTGAAGTAAACAGGGCAAAAAAATTAATAAAAAAATATAAAAAATAAAAAATAAAATAAAACAAAATAAAATCTAAAATAGGTTGAAAACAAATAAAGTGTACTCCAATAGTAAACAAGGCTGTTAGTAAAATAAAATAGGAAGGTGGGCAATAAATAAATACATGAATAAAGAAATAGATTGATTGGATTTACTGATTATACAGGGATGTCATGTGTAACCTGGATGGCGAGACAAATTGAACTCTTACTTGTTCACGTGGAGTCCAAAAGATTGCTAACTTCTGATTATTTGCATTTAGATTAAATGTGTGTAATCTCTTAATGTCTGTTATCATATATGCCAAAACTAGTTGATTGAGGAAACACTTAAATGTCTTGAGAGTGACTAAAGATTAAGAGGGTGAGAAAATTGGCAGGAAGATAAGGCAGTAGTAGAGCTGATGACCAGTTTCCCATTCAGTGTTTGCTGAGCAGAAGATCTAAACCATTTTCATTCAGACACACTTCAAACTGAGCTATAGACGCTCTTTGAATAGTGCTGTAGTTTGTAGACTGCTGTGAATTGCGTGGGATCTTATTTGAGAAAGGACTAACCTCTTTCTGCTCCACTTGCAGAGTGGTCTTTAAAACGTCCCGTAACTGGGTTAGCTGCCTGCGTTCTTCATCCTGTACCTGTTTGATCTGAACACAAATCCAGCAGTGGAAACAGAAGGTTTTGTGAAGGTCAAAACGAGAATTGACCTAGAGATCAGTGGTGTGAGCCAGTAAAAGGTTGGCATGTCAGTGTTTCAGCTTTGAAAAATCTCTCACCGAGTGCAGGTCTGTAGCGAGTTTCTCTATTGAGGGTTTGAGGTTGTCCACTGCTTTGAGACCATCCTGAAAGAAGCTAGGACAGAAGACATAATGCAAGTTAATTTCCAAATAATTAAACAAACGCTCCATTTTTGTTGAAGGCATGATAAAGACAACACTGGAACAACATAGGTCTTTGAGGAAAACATTACAGGATTTTTCTCCATATAGTGGACTTCAGTGGGGGCCAACGGGTTGAAGGTCCAAATTGTAGTTTCAATGGAGCTTCAATGGGCTCTACACAATCCCAGCCAAGGAATAAGGGTCTCACTTAGAGAGACGATCCGTAATCTTCTAAAAAAAGAAACATTTATATACTTTTTAACCACAAATGCTTGACTTGCACCAGCTCTGCAATGCAAGTCAAACTACTACTACTTCTTGTGTGAAGTCGAGTTTTAAACAGAAGTTTGGGTCCCACTTTATATTAGGTGGCCTTAACTACTATGTACTTACATAAAAAATAAGTACAATGTACTTATTGTGTTCATATTGTATTGTAAAACACATTTGCTGTTATTGAGGTGGGATAGGGGTAAGGTTAGGCAGAGGGTTGGAGGTATGGGTAAGTTTAAGGGTGGGTTAAGGTGTAAAGTATGGGTCAACAGTGTAATTATAAATGTAATTACAGAAATTAAATACAGATGTAATTACATGTCATTTTTTTTTAATACAAGTACGATGTAAAAACATGTATGTACACAATAAGTTCATTGTACTAAATTATTAATTAAAATGTAAGTACATAGTAGTTAAGGCCACTTAATATAAAGTGGGTCCGAAGTTTGAATCATTTTAAGAGTAGTAGGCTAGTTGTAGTAGTAAATGTACATTCTAAGCTAGTGCGAGATGAGCATCTGTGGTTAAAATGTATATAATTGTTATATTTTTTTTTTAGATAAGACCTTTAATCCTCAGCTGGAATCCTGTAATGCTCTTTAATGCTGCACTGAAACTGCAATTTGGACCATAATCCCATTGGCTCCCATTGAAGTACACTATATGGAGAAAAATACTGAAATGCTTTCCTTAAAAACCTTAATTTCTTCTTGACTGAAGAAAGAAAGACATTCACATTTTGGATGACATGGTGGTGAGTGAATTATTTGTTCGAGCCTATATTTAAGAGACAGATTTAGAAACGTGGCCAGACTTACTTGCACTGTGCATGAAAGTATTTGATGAGATTCTGAAGCAAGTCGACACCTTTCTTGATTTTGATTTCATTGACTTTGAGGAGGTACTGTAACAAAACGACAGAGGAGACTGAAGCACATACGCCATAAAAGAAATGCCTATTACTGGATTCTACGATGAAATGAGTCGTCTCTGACCTCACACATCTGAAGCTGAAAGAAACGGCGCTCCTTCTCCATCTCCTCTGCTATCTCCGCTCCACTGATCTCCGTCCGGATCATTCCGTGCTGTCGGGCGTGCTCTTTTTTCTCCTTCTCGATTTTAGAACTGTGTGGAACACATAGACCACCTTAAAAAAAATTTGGACACACAATCGCAAACACACGCACAGGAAACACTCATGCAGCAGGGCATTCTTTTTTCATATGCTCCAGCGGCATATTGTACCCCACGTTACGGATGCAGCATTTCCTCTGCGGGGAAGGAGGGCCCTGCTCTCAGACACAGAATTCCAGAGAGAGCCTCATGCGTTTGGTTTAGGCCTTTATACGCTCTCAGCTGAAGCAGGCTGGCCATTTCTGGAACCTCTGCTTTCAGAGTTTGAAGCCTAGCGAGGAGAAGTGTTTAAGAGATGGCTGAACACTAGAAGCTGTTTCCAAAAAAAAAAAAAACATTTCTTGTCAAAGAAGAAAATGAAAAGGTAAAAAAAAAAAAAAAAAAAGACTGTGATAAAATGCATCAAGTGCTAAACCAAGTGATGTTAGCATGAGGAGCTGCTTATGACAACAATTTGGATTTCTGTATTAGGTTCCGTGTTAGGGAGAAGCAAGACTATTAACTTAAAGGGTTAGTTCACCCAAAAATGAAAATTAGGCAGCGTTTTACTTACTCCAGAGGCATCTTAGGTGTATATGACTTAGGTGTATATTTCATCTACATTTGAAATATGTATATTTTTCTTACAAAAACGCATCGACTCGCTACAGGAGGCCGTGTGAGACATTTGTTTTTATGGAAGGGCGCTTTTTATTTAGCTTCTTTTGGATTGAAGGAATGCAACACCCGCTGACTGCAATGCTAGAGCTTGAAAGATCAAAGACAATTTTTATTATAACTCAGACTGGATTTGTCTAAAAGAAGAAAGTCATATACACCTAGGGATGCCTCGGGGGTAAGTAAAACGCAGACTCATTTTCATTTTTGGGTGAACTAACACTTTAAAGGGATTGTTTATCCAAAATAAAAATAATTGACTCTAAAAATCGTATGCATTTCTATCCTCTGCTGAGCACTAAATAATTTTAGTGGGTCTAATGAAAATCATTGGCTTGGTTCCGAAACATTCTTCAAAATATCCTGTGATCCTGTGACAGGAGTGTAAGTAAATGACGACTATCTATTATCTTAATGTTTATAATGATAATTATTGCTTTTTATAGTTTCAATGAATTTTTATGAGCTTTTTAAATTCAATGAACCATTTCAAAAAAAGTTTTTTTATTTTAAGGAAGAAAAAAATTTAGTGTGTTAGTGTCAAGCCAAATTTTATGGTTATTTTCATGGTGACAGCAATAAAATACATGATATAAATATTACAACTTATCTTTGACATTACATAAAAAATCCAAAAAGTGGTGTAGTAAAATCAAGACCAAAGTCCAAAAATATAACTCTTAGTAATAATTAAATTTAATTAGCTTTTTGTTGAGATGTCTCTTTTATTTAAGCAACTTCCCCAATGATTTCTTTAGTAATTGAATGTGTACATCTGACAGATGTTAAAAACAAGCCTAAACAGACTCCCTCATGTCAGTACATCACTTCACCCGATGACTGTAAAGAACAGTCCACCATTTCTCGCAACAAAGATTGTTCAATTTCAAACCAGTTAAACCACAACACAAAAATGGTGGAGTGTTACCTTCATCTTTGGGAGAAAGAAAAACACGCCAAAAAAAAAGTAAATGTTAATCGTGGTTTGATGTTTCCTGATGTTCATCTGCTCTCCTGAGCACCAAATTATTTTCAGTGGCAGGTTCATTGTCTCTTAAACAAACACCGCAAGATCTTCAGCATACTCATTAGCAGGATATTTGCACAAATGAAGCCTGCAGCTCAAACTGCAACTTGCGAGAAAGCTGACAGCTTTGCACAGACACAGAGATTGAAGTGAACTCAAACTGTAGCGGCGGTGATGATGAAAACCAGTTTAATGGAGTCAGGGCCAGAGTCACGTTAGAGGGTGATTTCATTTCTTTCTGTCTGGAAACATGAAGGTATCAGTCACAATCAAACACCGGAGATTAGATCCGGCGATGGGGGTGAAACATGTATTTGACTGAGCAAAACTGCCAATGATGGAATACAGCGATGATATTAAAAAATACAGCACCTGGCTTCAACGGTAAATCAATTAATCTAATGACGTGTTGTAAGAAAATATATTACCCTTTCAGTAAAGAATGTCCCTTGCAGCTTGGAAAATATATAAAAAGTGCTACATAAATGTCATACATTGTCGCATGCACAGCAATCAGTGTAATAGCAGAGGATAGGAATACAGGAAGTGAGGTGGTAACAATGACAGCTCATTATCCAGAGTGCTGGGCACCACTGATCCGTCAGTTGACACTCAGGACACCGACATTTCCTTTCAAATGAATTAATTTTCAAGGTTTAAGCAAACATGCACAACAGAAATAAATGAATTCTTTAGAAAATCTCTTACACTTTAGTCTCATAGTCTTTCCAGGCTTTATCAAAGGGCTTCTTGAGATCCTGCAAAAGAAAGAGAGAGGATATTCATTAGACAGGTTTGGAGTATGACTCAACTTTCATTTTGACATCTGCAGCTTAACCCAAATATCTAAGAGAAGGAAAGAAAAAAAAAACAGGCCTGGGCAGAAGCATCGTCTCTCAGAACCAGACGTTTTAGTGTCACCATAATGTCTGGTCCACACCGCAGATGCTTTTTGTGTGTTTTTGTGGGGGTTTTTTAACATCATGATACAGCATTGTCACACAGTTCAAACTTGGCTCATTGGTTGTGTGCGGAATGCACTGAAGAACATTAACAACATATCAAGGGTGTTTCAGATTTTATGTATCAGCCAGCCAATCAGATAGGAGCTTTTGTTTTGCACAAAAATGGCAAGGTTTGAAGCTTAGACTAGCTGAAGAGTGGCATAAAATCACAACTCCGATGCCAAGCTCAGTGTGCGCCATCACACATGATGTCATCCTCACAAAGAAAGTACCTGATGTAACGCCAGTGCTGTATTCTGCAATGACATCATTTGAAAGATTTAAGGCAATGTTTCTAGTGTAAACAGAGCATTCTCCAGCAGCTCTACTGAGGGTTGACTCTAATAACAGAAGGCTGTGTTTGTCGAGGGACTTCCTAAGAGTCCTACCAACTCTGTTATTGTGCTTCCATAACAGATGTTGCACACAGCTTGAGTTGTGCTGAAAACAGTCTCATCTGTGCCAGTAATAATGGTTCAGTAAGAGGAGTTTGACAAGAAAATTATTTCCACATTGATTCTCCAAAAATTCCATACTTTAATCAATGTAACAGAAATGAGAAGAGACGAGAAGTGCCCATTTAAATATGAATACATGTATATGTATAAATGACATATAACTTATTTCACGTTACATAATTGTTGGGGTATCAGTGATAGTCAAGAGATATTGCCAATTGTTGATGCCTTTAATGATAGCAAGGCAATTAACTAGGCACCTATCTTTAGCGATGCAGTGCGGAAATGCTTTAGAAACATATGGTATAAACTCAAGCATGTTTAGTGTAGGGCTGAAACGATTCATCGAGTTACTCGATAACAAAAATTCCTTGAGGCCAAAACTCTGCCTCGATACCTTGTTAAATTCCTATTACGCGCACTATACGCGCAGGGATCTGATTCACACGGACCGTTGTTCAATGTTCAGGAAGCACACCATAGCGTGCGATACATTTTTAATTTAGTTGGCGCGATGGCAAAGAGTAAAGCGGCACGATTTTTCGAATGGATGCTTCACCTAAAATGCACTGCAATGCAAGTGATGCAAACCAAATGCAGCATACTATTGAAAATGAATGTATGTATTTCTGCCGTATCAAACTGCAATGAAGCAACTGGTCTGACTGGGGCTTCACTCTTCCTCACGCACGGCACGCGTGCACACACACACACACACACACACACACACACACACACACACACAGGTTGCTAGGTTACCATAGCAAATAGGCTCACCCCAGAAATTATATATTATTTGTTAGTAGCCTAATGGTAAATGCTGCAGGTGTAGAAATCTACATAAAACAGATATTTTCAATACCTCCGTTTTGTTTTTTGTTTTTTAGAAATAAAAGCCAAATGTTTGATCATTTTCAGCCACATCATTTCCGTTATGCATTATTTGTTTTGGTTGTTTAAAAACACACAAAAAAATTATCAGATTAATCGATCGATTAAGTGCTAGATTGATCGATTACAAAAATAATTGATAGCTGCATCCCTAAGTTAGTGTATTTATCATACAGCTTCACTGATTATAACATGTGGTTTTTAAAGTGCATTTTTTAAAGTGCACTGATTATAATGGAAGTGTTTTTTTTTAAGTGCATAAAACTTGCGCTGGATGAAAGTCAGTTATGATGTTCTTTGGTAATGTAAATGTTCATTGCTCATTTTCTGTAGGTGCTTCTTGCATAACTGAGGAATTGTAACCATTATAATAACTTACAATGTTTCTATTAAATTGTTATTATGTTAAGTTAAATACATGAATTTAACAACTACCTTACTAACTATTAATAAGCAGCCAATTAGAAGTTTATTCAAGCAAAATTCAATTGGACCTTAAATTAAAGAGTGACCAAAATTACATATTACAATTTAAATAATCGACTAAAAATGTATGTGATCGCACATTATAATAGTGAAATATATTAGAAATCTTAAAATAGACAATTTTGTTATATTTGTTGTTATGGTTTTATATTTTGAATCAAACACGGTGCAACAGAGATGAACAGGCTGATTCATCATACAAGTAAACATTGTGTTTTGGGTTATTCAAACTCAATTACCTATCACTTTGTAATATAACCTCAAAATTTAAAAATATTTTGCCTCACAATAACACCACATTATACAGAAATCTATTTATGCATTTTGCTAAATTAATCTACTTTTAAAATGGTGGCCAGTTGCAGTTCTAGTTTGGGGCTGTTTTTAAAACAGTTTGAATGAGAGTGATTTTTAGGGCTCATTATAAGATGGATCTTAAACCAGCAACAGGGCCACTTCAGGGATTCAGAGAATGACCGTTCAGCAATTTAGCCTATTAACTTGTGAACACAGAAGAGAGTGGACAAAGAAAGACAAAGGGAGGCATTTCTGAATGGCATTACACACTGTCGCCTCGAGCTGCTTCATGTTGCTTTGACTGAACTATAAATCATCATTCCTTACCCCACAGCACCAGGATACATGTCTCAAACAAGCTGAGTCACATAGTGTCACCTGGACTTTCAGAACGCAACATCTATTAGCCAGAGGGGTCTAAAAAAGCTTGAGTGGGTGGGTTTCACAGCTGAGCGGGCTTCAGCGCTGACATCACTCCCTCTGAGACAGACGAAACCGTCCAACTGACTGAACAGAGGAAGTGTCATTCACAAACACACACCGTAAGACAATAGATGCAGCTGAGGAAAACACAGCACCATCATCAAGTTAAGAGATTTTGGCATGATGTCAGCTCGTCTGTGCCTCGGTTTTATGAGGATCGCAACTCTGCCTCCCTCAACATTTTAGATGACATGCAACTCAGGGTCAAGAAATGGGAATGTTGACGGTTAAACTTTCCGACATATTACAATCCCTAACCATTAACAAGATTAATTAATTAGTATTAGCTATCATTGTCACATTCCTCCCCATCTAAAATAGTGATAAGGTAACAATAGTGAAAAAAAATGACTTAATAAATGAGAATTTAACAAACATTAGAGCCCAACCGATATGGATTTTTGGGGGCCGATGCCGATGCCGATATTAACTCGAAAAGAGCCGATTTATAAGCCGATATTTTGATTTTGAAAATAAACTGGATATTTGACCCATTTCCTATATACTGCACTTACACAACATTCAATAGCAAAATATCTGCCTGTTCTATGTATGTGGGCTGTATAAACCATTTTCCAGAAGAGATTATGTAAAAAAAAAAGCCTTAGATTATAGTCTCAATGACTAAACAATTGCACATCAAAAGTATATATTTTTTAATGGTCAAAAAAACACTTTTACTTTCTTCCAGTTGAAGCTGGTTTTAACAGTCTGTGTGTGTTCTGTAAATAAATTATAATACTAAAGTTAAAGTATTTGCAGAAGTAGTCCCACACTTTGCTGCTACAGCATTCACCTTTTTCAGGTATCTGTAGGCCAGAAAGAGACAGAGAAAGAATAAGCATGTGTATTAATAATATCACCATGTATCATTACTCGTGTCATCATTAGAATTAGAATTATAATAAACAGGGATCTCCTACATAGGCAAAAATGAGAAATATATTTTTTTTTTATTTGTCAACCAATAGGTATTACCTATTACCTACTTCTATTTAACAATATTACAACATTTTCCTGTTATGTCTTTAAAGCTGCTTTGAAACAATCTGTAAAAAATAAAAATAAATAAAAAAAGCGCTTGTTCAGCTCACATTTATTTACATGTCCCCTCTGGTTAATCATTTCTGACCCACCTACTCGAAGTTGAATGGTTAACGTTAGTGTCATGAACACACCGCTGTCAATTTTGAGAAGAACCACCTTCAATCAAGTTAATAGCAAGCATTTAAGGGGCCTGCTAAAAAGGAAGCTATATTAGCGTTAGAATAACATAAGGCTGTAAATATCGAATATTTTAGTAATCGGGTATATGATAGGCTTTTGTACATTCTGCTGAAAAACAGTCTTTAACTGGACTTTTATTTTGACGGGTTGGCGTACATTTACAGTTCTGTGTATGTGATGTGGCGCTGTTTTTACTTAAATCAAACGGTCAAATGCTCATGAAGTGACTGTCAGAGCAGTTCTGGGGATGTTGTTCATGTGTTCACGTGATTATTTAGTGAGACAGCGGACGCTGAATTCACCGCGAGCTTAATGCGCGCTTACGTGTGTTTAATGAATGAAGAGGCGCTTCTGCGCCATTCATTAACAGAGACGCGCAGAACATGCAGGATTCATATTTAAAAAAACTATTCCGGCTTAATACTTACAGATATTCATCCATATCGTGATTTGATGTAAGTGCAATGACCTATTTTTAATGAATTCATTCAATAACATAACAGCTGTTGTTTTTTCGAGGCACGCTGTACATAACTTCTAGTCATTGCCCCCCTGCCACAGTTACCCGGTCATTATGTGGGAAACACTGCAGATATATTTAGAATAAGTTAAACGATAACGTTATAGTTTGACATCTTATTAACGTTCGCACTCTTCCACTGATAAACATGGTATTAGCTTCGTGGCTAATCTAATATAGCAATGCATTAGTGGCTGTAAGTGATGTTACAGAATATTTATAAGTGATAATGATAGGACCGTTAGCTAGAACTACCACATCATTGTATATACAGTGTATGAACTAAATCATTTCACATGAAGAACGACAGACTCACCGTCAAAACAGAAAAAAAATCTCCGTGGCTGGCTTGGCTTATCGCTTTCTTCGCTAGTGAATTTCTGGCGCTGTTGTCAACTCTGGAGCTGCAGAGCTCCCTCTGGTGGGTAAACTATGCAACACTCATAACATGAGTAAAGCATGAGACTCCGTTTCTCATGTTCCTTCGGCCATTATAAACGCCGATGCCGATTTAAATGCAATAAGCTCATATCGGCCGATAATATCGGCCGGCCGATATATCGGTCGGGCTCTAACAAACATATTGAGTAACCGGATGCTACAATCTTCTGCCCCAGAAAAAAAAAATAAATAAAAAAAACTTAACTGAAAAATATGTACATTTTAAATAAATTTTTAATTACCAAGAGAACAACAAGTAAACTTACTAAATAATCTAAGAAACAAAAAGGGGCAAAAAAAATTAACACTTCACATTAATGTAGAAGAATATTTAACAGACTGTAAAGCCAAAGACAGGTATCAGAACAGATGACCTCGTAATGACACCAAAGCCATTTCATTTCAAAGATCCAATTGATGTGTTAATGGTTCAGGTTCAGGTTAATGACTGGAATGACGGCCGAAGACAAGACCTATAATCTCCTCCCATTAGCGGTGTCACCCTAATGTGCTCTGCTACGTCCACAAGAAGCCAGAACTTTCCATGTCCAATCTTTTTTTTTTTTTTTCGTCTCAAGAAATATCTGCATCTACATGAAACCACAAAACCGACACAAAACAATGTAGTACACATGCCAGACCAGTACATGGCGCTGTAATTCAGCCATAGAGATGCACTAAAAACTAGAGGTGTGCGATACCGCTAGATTTGGTATCGATCCGATACCAAGTAAATACAGGGCCAGTATCGCCGATACCGATACCAATACCAATACTTTTTAATAATTAAGGTGGAAGCGTCTTCAACCTAAATCTAAATGAATTTTCATGACTTTTAATTTGTTTTTGTGATTTGCATTTTGGGTTATTTATCAGTACTACAAAAGCTTTTGTTCAGAAACAACTTTTGGTTACTTCTGTTTTATTTAAATAAACAAAGTTACAAAATGATTACTTCACAAATATATAAAAAAATGTAAAAACAAATTCTCTTTTCAAGTAGCATGTTAATAAAAAAATGTTTCTCCTCTGTGCACTTCTTTTCAGGATTTTTTTTCTTAAACAAAGTCACAAAGTTTTACTTCACAATGTAAAACAAATTCTCCTTGTACAAAATTCCTGAAGCCGACATCTTCCACTATGGAAAGAGGCTGCAGGTCCTTCACAATCATTTCTGATAGACGCCTTGTAATATCCACTGCTCTTGGAGAATCAGCTATTGATAAAATAATAAATAATAAAAATAATTAAGTCTGGTGCAAATCTATGTGTAGTTTAAATATAGAAACTAGTACCCCTTTCACAGCTAACACAAAAAGGGTAGATCGGCCTGAAAATACAGCCATGCTCTGCCTCTGCTCTGTGACAGTACCAGCATTTTGACAAACACGGCCAGGTCGCAAAAAGAGAGAAACTGAAACTTAAGTATCGATATTTTCCCGTTGGTATCGATCAATACCGATACCAACGTTGGTATCGATATTATCGATATTAGTATCGATCTGCCCACCTCTACTAAAAACAGAGAAGAAGACTTGGACTATGTGCATAAACCTTGTGCGCAGTATACAAACGTAATACATTTATTAATCTGTGTCAATTTTATCTAATAAAAAGACAATTCAGTGTTCTTGTTTGTGTTATGTGACGTAGCGGTGTCTGACTAGGGGCGAGCCGTGGGCTAATGACGTCATTATTTCAGAAAATATACGGATTCGCTGTCCAGACGAAAACGCAAAGGCAGTGTTTTCATGTTTATCCACTCTAGGACACGGTTTCAAAAAATATCGGTTTCACTTTCCCAAAACGCCCGATCCATGTGGACAAACATGGAGGGTGCCTGAATCAAGCTTGATGCTCACGCAGACCGTTCTGAGACCATTTCATAAATGCAGCCCAATAAATGTGCTCCCAATCAGCTCTACAGCAAACTGACACAAAGCAGGATTTACATCTTCATCCATCAAGTAAATCAAGTTAGCCAATGCATTTGGTATGAGAAATAGTACCACTATAGGTGATGTTGTGATTGCTACCTCAGACGGAAAAAGAAGCACTTGTAGGTCACTGTGTAGGTCCAAACACATTAGTTCTCTAATAAGGCCCAATTAATGCCTGTAGGGTCTCACTGATTCGGTTAACCGTGCTTTAATTTTTAACTACACATTTAAGGAATCACTTCACCCAGGCAGAATGTCTTTTTCAGCCCCATCACAGCGAGACAGAGAAACTGAAGTCTCCTGGGAAACCAGACAAGGAGCTGAGTGAATCGCCTCATTAAGAGTAAATCACATCAGACTCCCCCTAAGAGCCAACAAGCCGATCACATGGTGCAGAGAAGGTCAGGAGGTCACGGTGGACATTAATGAACTGAAGCGGCCTGGAAGGACATTCTGAGAATCAGTCCAGTATAGAGCTTCTACCAGCTGTCTTCTGCTCAAGCGTGTTCGTGTGAGTGTAAACAGACATACAGGGTTCTAAGACTGGTATTAGAGTTTCTGTCAGACATATTCAACCAATGGAATTTTTGGAACACTGTGTTTAAAAGTAGAATGTTGCACTGCTATTTAAATGAGAGTCCAAAGCCCAACCATATCTAGGCACAACATTCAATCAGCCTAACTCGAACACTGTAATATTATTTATCAATAAGAAATATTAGATAATATATAAATACGTATTTTAATATATTGATATAATTAATTATAATCTAATAATAATTGTATAAAATAAAATGAAAAGTCAAATGTTATATATATTATCTGATACATATTATGGGGTAAATTCAGTCACTTCGTAAATTTAACTGACTACGCATGAAACTTGAGACCTGTGTGCCAAGGAATATTATCCATCCATTATGTACTGGCTGATGTGCATGTGTCTGAAACACCTTGAGACAAGCACTGATCAATATGCTGCTGAAAAACTGCCAAAAAGCAAAAGAAACTGTTTATTGGCTTAAAGTAATGAACTTACCCCTTTAACCCCTTTCAGATCTCCCTTTAGCAGACTGTCCAATGGGAAGGTAATGATGTTATTCATGTTCTGAAACTAGAGAGTAAAAGCACCACATTAAAAAAATATCTTTCTTCCCAGCTGTGCAATTGTCTTTCTTTAATTGCAATCAGAGATAAACACAAAGACTAGAGGAAATAAAAAGGTCTGTTGCAGCGGGAGAGAAATTAGACGTTTAAGTGGTATTCATGCAAACATGATGTTAGCGGAATTATTCATTAGCTTTCCTTAAAACAAAATCACAATCAAGACAACATCCTAAATCATAAATTACAAAGTGACTGATAATGTTCAGCTTAATATATTTTTAAGTAGCAGCACTAGTAACTCCTAAAACACATTCATGAAAGTTGATCCACCCAGTAGGCCAATGACTCCAGATCAGTTTTTGGGCCCAGAGGTCAAGGCACGTTAACAGCAAAAGGTAGGATATCTGAAACCAATTTGCTCTATATAAATATCACATAAATGCACAATAAATGTCCTCACCAGGTTCTTGAAGAGGGCTGTGAGCTCCTTTGTGAAGACTGAGAACTTCAGGAAGGCTGATCCCAAGTCAGGGTCATCTCGGTAAACACAGTTCTCTCCAAACTTCTCCAGAGCTTGAGTGTACTGCTCCTCGTTCTCCACATGAGCTACAAACAGAATGTCAATGTAGTTTATATCAATGTAAATCCAACAGTGTTTAAAACATTCTTTCTTCAAATTAAAGGGAAAGTTTACCCCAAAATGAAAATTCTGTCATTAATTACTCACCCCCATGTCGTTCCAAACGCGTAAGACCTTCATTCATCAGAACACAAATGAAGACATTTTTGATAATAAAACCATTATTTCTGTTTTCTTTGTGCACAAAAAGTATTCCCATTGCTCCATAACATTACGGTTGAACCAATGATGTCATATGGACTTTTTAAATAATGTCCTTACTACCTTTCTGGGCCTTGAACTTGTTTATTGTTTTGCTGTCTATGCAGGGTCAGAAAGCTTTCAGATTTTCACCACATATATCTTCATTTGTGTTCTGATGAACGAAGGTCTTACTGGGTTTGGAACAACAGGAGTGTGAATAATTTTTCAGTGAACTAACCATTTAAATATGGCAACGAAATTGTATGTAATGATCTAAAATAAATAGGCCTATTAAAGGAACACTCCACTTTTTTGAAAAAAGTCATTTGCCAATCTCTGTGTCTGGCGCTAGCACTTTTAGCTTATCTTAACACAGATTATTGAATCTGATTAGACCGTTAGCATCTAGCATCATAGATTAGCATTTGGTCATTTATGATACGTTAGCATCATAAATGACAAAAGAGTTTCTATACTTTTCCTATTTAAAACTTGACTCTTCTGTGGTTACATTGTACACTAAGTGAAAAGTGAAATGGAAAGTTGTGATTTGCCCATGGGTGCAGCAGCTGCACCCATTATTAAGCTGAAATGAGAGTATAGTTTCTAGCCATATCGGCCCAAAAAATCTGAACTTTTAATTATCCGTCAGTCTTAGTACACAAAAACTATTTGGTAATTTTTGAGTGAGATGCTAATGGTCTAATCAGATTCAATGATCTATGCTAAGCTAAGCTAAAAGTGCTACCTCTAGACCCAGAGATCGGCTGAATGGATTCGAAAACGGTAAAACTCAACTGTTTAACTCTAGGAGAGTTGGAAAAGGAGCCCATTTAAAAAAAATAGTGGAGTGTTCCTTTAAGCTCTACACAAACAAATAAGCCTAACATTCTTCACAGTCACTGTATTGTGTTTGTCTCCTCTAACTTATTGTTTTTTCCAACTATTGGTTTCTTTCCTCTCTATTGTGTTGACATGTATTCCAGGATTATCAGTTATCGTCCACCTAATCACTAATACGTCCAACCATAGACTCACAAAATACCCTATTTATTGTTTTAAGGAGTCTTTTCCACACTCTGCTCATTGTTATTGTACGATGAGACAAAAAGACCCTGATAGGGCCTGATGGAAACTTAAATCCAAAAACCCAGAACTTCCTCTTAATTCCATCAAACTCCCAGTCGACATCCTTTCCAGGGGCGAAGAACGAAAGAGGTAAAACAAGCAAGTGTGTAATTCACTCGCGCAGTGATGTTGCAAACTCCCCATAGTTAGTCTGCAGGGAAAATGTGTAATTTACAAGTACAGGCATGTTATAAAATGTCGGGATGCTAGTCAATGTGCAAGCCTGTTTGTAATCAACGCCTGGAGCTTTTCAAGCCTCCCTTGTGGGTGACCTTCCTCCCACAACTAGTTAATGTCATTGCCAAGAATAGACATACAGTTTCACTATATAGTCGATCACCTATTATGAATAATTCAGTGTAGCTTGTGAAAGTCTCCTTGAGAGCTTTCTCTTTAGGTGACCTATTGTCTCTCAATAGGACGTACACAATGGGAAAGGAAGTGAGATGGTGCGCTTTCGTTCTAAAGCCAGTCCAGAACTGGGGCCATGTGGCGACAAGACTGAGCAAAACAAAAGGAAGACCTGGAAATGCACTCCAGCAGATCTGAGCACTCGTGTGCTTGAGTAGACTTGGAGTGCTGCCCAGGTCACAACAACAGGCACGGAAATTAGATACAGGACAATAAGGATAATGGATATGCGATGGCCGTACGCCGTGGAAATTCCATTCAAATGAAAGCACCGTTCCTTATACCTGACTGGGAAAGCAGGATAGGGCACCAGTTTTTCTTGTATGCCCTTTGCCTGTTCAGTTGATGATTGGCTGCACCTGCTTCAATTACAAATGAGAGCACAAATGTGCAGTATATGCATCAGTAAAATTGCTAACTCTAACTCAAGGAGTCCAAACTTCTATTAGTTTTATTTCTGTAGTAGGCAGGATTTTTTAACATTGAAACTAGCAAGTTGTTGTGTGCTCTGTGTGAATGAGTGACGGAGATGCGCGGCTTCATTTACTATACACATACTGAAGTGTGTGCAACACTTGAGGTGTTTTCAGCCTCTGCTGCCTCAATATATGAACATCTTATCATTTATTGAGTAAAACTATACCATATACAATCAGAAACCTAAAAGTCTTCACATCAACCCATCAAAATAAAAGTTTGGTTTAACTTGAAGAAACTGTGACAGAAATATCACTTAATGTAATGGTAGTACTACTACTAATCAAATTATTTTTTAAATATTATTTTTAAAGGAATATTTACCAGAATTTTTTTTTTACGAAACTTCATTTAACAGTTTTTTTTTTTAAATACACAACACAGTAGTAATGTTTTTTAAATAACTTGTTTTAAATTAATTAGAGATGATTTTTGATGATTAATATTTAATAAAACCAATAAAATGGAATCCAGAAAATTTATGGAAATTAATGGAATTTGGTTAAAAAAAAAGGAAAACATTTCATAGGGCTTTACAAATCTAATATCGTTGAAACCATTAATTTAACGATTAAAACAGAGTCTACAAAAATTTTAAATGAAAAAAAAAATGGAATCCAGAAACATAAAAAAATAAAAAATGGAATTTGGAAAATAAATAAAAAGGAATTCATCATCCCATTTTTTTATAATGTCTCTCTTAAGCCCATTCATGCAAACCCTTGTCAAAGCTGGTGTCTATTATTGTTGCAATATCTAGTTTTGTTTTTTTCATCTCTCCACAAATTATACTGATTTCAAAATGGGTGAAAAACAGGTCTTAAAAAGCCGTATAATGTTTGCAATGGCATTCAAGTTGATAATACACTTAAAAATTATGCCCGAGTAGATGCATCAATAGTGCGGGACAGACTGAATTAATACTCTAAATAAGAATTAACCTTCACTTACCAGAAGGATTTCCATTGGATTACTGTAAAAGTGCTTTTCCTTCACCAATATGATTTGCTGTCTACAGGCATTAAGTTAATGGGAAAAAAATATATTTTACCAACTACTTGGTAGAGTACTCAGTCACACCCCTTGGCAACAACATTCAAAGCTCCTTCCAATCACTATGGATGACAGCATTTGCTTAATACATTAAATATTATTTGTAAATTCAAGATATTGGATAGATTCATTGTTTGATCGAGTTATGACAGGCTCTAAAACTAAAAACCTGAAACATACACCTTTCTCTCTCCAGCCTACTGTAACATTTACAGACACACTCTCTGACAGCAGGAGGAAGGAGAACAGTGGGAGAGAGTCTGATTATGAGCTGTGAAGACCCTTTCCTTCAAACCACCTGCTGCATCACCATGACTCATCGCATCTTATTACAGGCTTGCAGACTTTCACTCAAAGTTTGCGTGAACCGGAAGTTGCTGTCGACTTTATTTCAGTCTAGTGACGTATTTCCAACTGAAACAGTATATTCAACAGAGGGCATGGTTTTATTTTTGAGCTTCTCAATCTAACGGTTGGAGAGTGCGTTTAAGGATATTCTGCCAAAGCCATCAAACTGATGTCATCAAAAAAGGAATTCCGTTCCAGAGGGAAGTACATTTTCAGATTTTGATTAAAGATTACAAAAACAAAACAAAAAATTCAGCGGATTAACTTGCACTGATTAATTGTTTACATCAAGACTAACAATGTGCGCTAGTAAAGTAAATAAAGTTCATGTTGATTTCATGCAGACTTAAAAAAAATTCTTTATTGGCACATGGTACATTTTCATTCCACAAAAGGTGCTTTACAGTGGAAAAAGGTTCTTTAAATTATTAAAATATACTACACACACACACACACACAGACACACACAAAAATGGTTCTTTTAAGAACTGCACTGTAAGGTTCTTTGGGGAACCAAAACTGATTGATAACATTGATAATGCCTTCCTGTCTATTTTTAACTGAAGAATTTACTGGACTAGGAAACTTTTATTTAAAATTTTTATAGATGTGAATTGACTGTATTTATTTGTTTTTCATTTACTACTTCAGAATTTATTTAAACAACTAGCTAAACACACAATTAATAGCATTCACATTGACATTCACGGTAGGGCTCTTCACATGCAGGCTGGTTTCCAGCTGATGTTATGACAGTAAATCTCCCAGCCAGGCGGTGTGTGTACAGACTCTACACCGGCTGTGTTTGGCCTTTAAACATGGCGTATTGTTTTCTGCTGCATTGGCTGACTGCGCATTTGGATCAGCCTATTGTTTTTAAAGCGACATATGAGCTCTACACATCTTCCACTCATCTGCAACGGCAAAACTCTAGTTCCTCGCTGTGTCCTTCCTCACTGTAACTCAACCCTAGCAGGCTTTCCATGCTGTGGCCGTCTGAATGACTGCTTCATTAGCCTGTCTAACGGTCACCTTCAAAAAAATCCACCAGTTAGGGCAAAGACACAATCTTTAAGCATTTGAAACGCACTATTACACATATAGTATACGGTGTTCCTTTTAAATCGTTTTTTTTTTTTTTTTTTTTTGGCTACCGACTTGCTGAGCTTATGATGTGGTTTCAGATGTTTGTGAACTCAGATAAGTTTGTAGTGGAGGAGGGGTTGGTCCATGTGAGTAATGCTTGAGTCATTTAAACACCTGTGTACAATGTACCTGGTTTATAGTGTTTCAAAAATCCCCCTTATATGTCACAATCTACTCCTGGAGTTTATATAGAACCAGGTCGACACGTTTTAATGCTAAATAAACAGAATTAATGCAATACAATAATAAAGATGGTTTCAAGACTCATATTTGATTGGACATTCCAAGAGTGTTCAACAGCACTAGCATTTTTTGCCATCTCACTCGGCTTATCTGTGTTTGTGTGCCCCAGACAAACTGTCAGGAGATTTTCAGGTTATATTGTTATGCTAGGAGGTTGTGATAAGCAGACTTTCTTTATAAATGAGTCATTTGAATCACAACTGATTCGTTCAAAAACTCTAATTCATTCTGGAATGAACGTCTAGTAATTCTCTACTATATTGTAAGCATAAACAATATGTGACACAATGTCCAAATTCATTGTATTCATAGACATAAAAAGTACCTGGATGACCTATTTAGGATGAGATTTTGAAGTGCACATCCACAGACACTTAAGTATCCCATGAGGTCATAGGAGAGGAGTTATGAATGCAATTCAACGCCATAAATCACATGCCAAAATGGCAGACGTTGTTAATCTGCATATTATTCATACTACACATTCATACAATATAAAACAGACTTTTAACTGTCAGAAAATAAAGTTCTTCACCAAATGTAGTGCCTACTAAGAACGTATGTGCTTTCAGAGGCAGCTAGAGTCTGCATTTCCATTAAAGATTTGCACAAACCTTTTGTGATATTTTATAGATGTTGGAGAAAAAGAATTGTGAAATGATAGCGTTTCCATTAACTGATCTTATGTGACTAAAATGTAATTATTTCCTCTTACGATAAGTCATGGCAACAGAGGTTGGTAGATTAACATGCATCGAAGCCATCGCACTAGCCATAATTTTTAATCGTAGGAAACATAGTCGTGCATCTTTAGTGAAGCAGCACAGAGGGCCGCATCTGGGATGCTTCTGAAACTAAGGGGTTATCCAAGCATTAATGGTGGCCACGTATGAGGCGTTTCTTGAAGGTTTTAGTTATAGTTAAAGAATTATCATGTGAGTTTTACATATACCAGATGACCTGTAATTGCGAAAAAAAAAAAAAAAAAAAATTCCATTGCATTTTTGCGGAATATTCTTTTTACAAATTTCCTGAAAGACCACCTTATGCGAGTGTAGAAACTTTTTCGATATATGGGAGTTTTTGCGAAATTTACGTGTTTCCATTGGGTGTAAGTTGCAATTTCAATTTGCGCAATTTCTTAATCTTTAGTTTTGTGAATATCGTCACCTGTAACTCCAAACAAAGTAATTTGTCATCAGATCATTGTAATTAGCAAAAATAGTATTTATTAAACATTTCCCTATATTGAACTATGCTCAAGTCCATCCATTACTTGAAAGTAGCATCTAGTTTGGCGGCTGGGAAAAGATGATTATTACATATGGGGGTTTCCAAGGAAAAGTCTGTGAGTTTAAATGCTTGTCTAAAGGGATTAAATATTTAGAGAGTGGAAATTACAACTGGACTTGAGGAAAACTGTGATGGGGAGAATGGTGACTTCATTGTATTCTGCACCATCCACCAGTGATGCTGATTTACAAGATTTAGCCTCCACTTCAAACCATTCTATATGTGGGGACTGAGGTCTACTAGACATGTCTTACTGTGAAACGCTCAGACACCTGATGCCAGCTCAAGGTTTCATTATTGGCAAAAGCCTCCAGTAGGCCTCAGGCTCCAAACAGACACAGGAAAGATGCTCCAGTTCCATCAGCATCTCATCCTCCTTCACTTTCTACCATCCTCTCTAGACAGCTTGCAGATCGATGTCAGCAGTAGACACTGATCATCATGCATAAATAATCCAGGACTGTAAAACAGAAGTGCCTGTTTCTTGGGCTGAAGAGAGAATGCTCTGACGTGTCAGGAGTGAGAGCTGATCTCCTTCGCCTTACTCAAGACACAATGGCAGCTTATTTAATAGATGAGATGGCATATGGAGACACTAAATATATATACTAAATAATGTGCTTCTTTAGGATGTTTTTTTTTTTTTTTTTTTGGCACAACTGGCAAATTAACAATTTTGTCGTCCTGAGCTCTTCGCAACATCTGCTGAGATAATGATAAGAAATGTTAAATTCAAGGGTGTTCAAATTCTCAGCAGACCTTCACTGCTCTCTCCACCTATTTCTGAAGCTCTGCACATGACCCAGTAGTTCAGATCGCTCTGATCAGGAGATTTGTCTCTTGCAATCTCTGAGAGATTTACATACATCCTGGGCTGTCCGGCCTCTCTAAAGCCAGCTAAGAGCAGATGTCCTGTTCCTCACTGATAACATAATGTGTAAAGAACAGAGAAATTAATCAAACTCGCCCAGAGTCACCAGCCTGTAAGCAGAGATTCTCTGATTTATCACTGCAGAGCAACATGATGTTCCTATGAAGGCTTATGTAACAAAGCTTCCTTAATGAATAACTACTTTTGACCAATTTTATAAGACATTTTTTAATTGGTCATTTTCTAATGTTGTTGTATACTTCATAATTCATGCACATTTCCATGTTTTTAAACATTTAAAAAACACTGATCTCAATGTTTTGAATCCTAATTTTACTTGTAGCACTTAAAACCAATTATTTTTTATTTTGGTTTCATTTTTATATATATATATATATATATATATATATATATATATATATATATATATATATATATATATATATATATTAAGACAAACTAGTGCATTTTGCCATTTTTTGTTTATTCTTAAATTACATTTTGATGTTTAAATTTAAACTAAACTGATTTTAGTTTTTAGAGTTTTTTATTTATAAGACACAATAGTATAAATTGGCAAAATAGGAGCCTTCATTTAATCTGATATTGAAATACTGTATGGATATCTAATACAAGTCAGGTGTGTTTATATCAGTAAAATGCAAATAAGGATCAGGTTTGCAAATGATTTTCAATGAGAGTTCATGGAATTTGAATTTGCATAATCAAATGAGTCTAACAGATCCTGCTGGAGTGAATTGACACAAAAGCACCGATACCCGCAAACAGGAAAAAATAATGGAGCTATGGCTCTGGGAATCCCATCAGCACGAATGGGTGATGGTTAGACATGAAGGGTGCGTCCTGGCACAGCTGTCCCCTGGGGTGTGGGAGACAGCTGTCCCAACGTAACAGAGCCAGTAGTGTTCCTGGAAAAGTGTCGATCAGCAGAGCTCGCATGTCTGGGCCTTCTTGTGCAGTCGAAACAAACTCAGCGTGTGAATGAGCCGTGTTGTCATAGGCAGAGACAGGCGGCACAATGGAGAGGCTCAACATCAACCCGGCAGCGGGTACAAAGAACTGCCCTTCAGTACACGCTAATAACTGAAGCCATTCAATCGAGCATCACTCGGAAACACTGTAAAACACTACATATATCCTGGGAAAAGCGCAACTAATGGAAGTCGCCTTCTACGGAAGTTCAGCGTGAAGATAACAGCCTGTTAACGCTGGATCCTAAACAGATGCTTCTCAGTAAAGCTGCATGTGTATTTTGGGTTCCCGAGTTTTAGACTAACCAATTAAGATTTGTTTTGCATGATGTAAAAATAGCCCCGCCCACAGTAAAAATATTTTAAATCCAAAAATCAACCAATGGAAAATGAAGTTTCGATAACCCATGGTATGGCAGTAAAGTTCCTTGCCAGAACCTTTCCGTCGGTCTTAGTATATGGATTAACTAAAGAAGAGTTTCGTTTTAAATAGGAAAAATATAAAAACTCTTTGGTCATTTTTGAGCGACATGCTAATGGTCTAATCATATTCAATGATCTATGCTAAACTAAGCTAAAAGTAATCTGCTGAATGGATTCGAAAATGGTAGAACTCAACTGTTTAAATCCAGGGTAGTTGGGAAATGAGCCTAGTTAAAAAAAAGTGGAGTGTTCCTTTAAGTTGCCTTTTAAAGGTGCTGTTTGTAGGATTGACACCAAGTGGTTGAACTAGATATTGTAGTCCAAATTCAAAATATTGGAGAGCGTTTTCTTCACCCGGCCTGTCCTCCTCAGACTTGACGCACACACAGGTTGACAGATTGACAAGACCAACAGGAAAAGCGTACTTGACGATGAATGAAATGAAATGAATTCCATTTTGTTTTCCACCAACTTGCAACCCCAGATGCTGAAACACAATCGGGTAAACTGGCAGTGGGCGGGTCTCACAAACAAGACTTTCCGACATTCTGGCCCCGAACACACATTTTCAAAGGAGAATAACTGACTGTAGTATTGTTTTTCAGATAAACAAATATGTAAACTTTGTTTCTTAAATATCTGCAAGCATATTATGTTTTTTTATACTTTAGTAGAGTCAAAAACATACATACAGCATCTTTAAGTTAAGTTTTATATAGATGAGGAGCAGGAATTCAGTCCAATGAGTTTGTAGTGTGGGCGGAGCTACTGTCACAACTTCCACTGATCTAAATTCCTTCAATTTAATAAACAGGAAATGAGCACCATGTGACGGTTACAATACAGCCATGATAACAAGGGAAAAAATAGCCTTCTTTAATAAGTTTAGAAAATTTCAAATGTAAAGTTATTTTTATATTAAATATTTATGTTTAATAATAAACGTGTAATATTTGTTTAGAATCCTTAATATCAAAATAATACAGTTTTAGTATTAAAATATTAAGACCAAGTAGGCATAACTAGTTTTTTTTTTTTTTTTTGGCAGCAAAGCACAGTCACTACGGAATTTTTTTTAATTAATTCTTTCAAATATTCAATATTTATAATATGAAATATAATTTTTGTATTAAAATACTTTTTTATTATTTTAATTTAATTATTTTAATTTATGTTTTAAACACATAAAACATTAAGAACAAACTGTTTTTAATATCAACTTGTTTCTTATTTTTTATTTATACTGTGCTTGTGCAAACAAACTCACTTAAAAAAAATATCACTTGCTGGACGTCTAGTTGACCATCCCTCTGCCGTATCCCTAGTCAGTACATTGTATCAGGACTCTCTTCAAATTTCACTAAGCACTTGAAAACCCATAGAGAGGCAGAGCATCTCTAAAAAGGGAAATCAAACAAACTACCTACTGTCAGTTCCATTCCAAAGGATAAACTCTGTTTTTCAGCATGATCAACAACCTATCATGTATCAAAAGTGTCACCTATAGATAAAGCCGAGTACATTCCTCGTATCAGATGGATGTGCAGATGTGCTCCAGAGATTTCCTGACTGTAATCCAATCAGACAGCGGCCAGATGATGAATGACAGAGAGACGAGGCAGTGAAGAGGCTGAGATCACTTACCCAGACCGGAGGTGTAAATGGCCTTAACGGACTTCTTCATCTTGTAAAGGACACTGCGGTCCACATCGAGTGCCTAAACACAGAAACAGAAAGAAACGGAGAGATATAATATGTGCATCCCAAAGCCTTTAGGACATTAATACAGATCCACATTAACAATAGTCCTACTGCACCACACACATTTATCAAAGACCCTTAATTATATTTATGTTACATTCTAATACGAATCTCACACTTACACTGACCCAAGTGTGTGTGTGTGTGTGTGTGTTCATGGGGCCAGACCCTGCTGTCTTCAGTCTGCAGGTGATTCATTATTCAAAAGCAAGCTCCTAAAAATACTCCAAAACAATCTCTGCACTGCAGGAGCAGCGGAAGTCTGCAGGCAGGACTGCACAGCTGAATCTGTGCATATTCACAAAACAAACCTCTGCAGGAGCACTGCATCGCAGGACGCAACACACACACACACACACACAGCAATACAGCATTCCAGAAGAGTACGAAGCATAAGCAAGAAAATAACAGACTTTAAAGGATAAATCTGAGTGTTGTTATTGTACACAGTTTTATGATTCAATTCAATTGTGATTCACAAGCTCTTGATTTGATTAATATATATGATGTAACCACATTTATTTGGATTTGTTACAGTTATAATGTAATTGTTGATTACATATGAAAGACATGCTTGCTTCAATAAAATGGATAACTCTTCATTACTCATTTCACAATATAACATTTTATTATTTCTTTAAGTAAACGGCTACATTTTGTTATTTTTCAGCCTTTTGACAATATCTATGTATATCTGCTCTCAAATGGCTTGAAAGGGTTAAAGAGAACAAAACATATTCGAAACATGCCAAAAAATGTTGAATATAAAATTATATTGATTGTATTTATATGTTCCTAATATAAAAAAACTTAAATAACTGTAAAATAAATAATTAAAATATTGCCTTTGTGTAATCTTTAAAAAAGAAATCAGTAAATTTGGTCAACTGAAACCGATTCATGGAAATTAAATCACATTTCTTAACTTTTAATGCTACCTTTTTTTTTAAAGTCATATAATCACAAAAATATTTAGACCAAATTATGCAGCCCTACAAACAAGTTCAGCAAAACCTGTTTTTTAATTAACAAACACACACATTTTTGCACAATAAAATTGCAAAAACAAACAATTATGATTTAATTGTTCTTAAATCATGCAGCCCTGACAGCATACCATTCAGTACCACAGCAAGGTGAAACCTAAAAAAATATAATGATACCAAATCAAAAATTAGCATCAGGCATTGAAAAGGGAAATAGTGTCTCAACATAGTAGTTTCTCTACAGAAGCAGCCCAGTTCAGATGCGGTCAACCAATCACACATCCTCCAATCACCTCTCAGTACCTCCACGCTGCTTATAATACCTCAGACCTCCAGATAACCCGAATGAAACACTGGCCTCAACATCCTCTGCCTTTGGGCCCTGTTCACAGGAACCTCCGCTGCTCCCAACATAGAAGAATGTAAATCCTGCTTTTATTAAAAACGCTGTGTAATATTTATTGTCATAGGAAAGCTTTCTAGATGCTCGTCTGACGGCTGGCCGTGTTTAATTTAGCGGAGAGTTCGGTTTCAGAGCGGTAGGTAGACTGACAATGCTTTTACTGTTAGCTCGACCGTGAACCACCAAAACCAAGACGCCTGACAAAGCAAAATAAGAGTTTACTAAGAAAACAGTACAGTTATTAATAAACCAAATGATTTCATAAAAATAGAAAGAAATTTACATTAACACCACATTAACTAACCATAGTTTTGTGAAACTACTACCACTTCAGTAACCACCGCCTGTCTCTTTACAATACTGTAATGCTCCGCTACAAAACTTAAGAGATATAATAAGAGTCTGATGTTAGGATGCTGCAAACTCTAAGAGCTTGATACAAATCACATTCAAAAAACAAAAGTTGACAGTTAAGACATAATAATGTTAATAAGGTACATTATGTTTCATATAAATGCTGTTTTTAAAACATTCTACTCAAAGAATACCGAAAAACTAAATCTACAAGTTTCCAGAAAAAGAACTTTGGTGGTAAAATGATGGCATCAGATGACAATAACATGGTCATTTAGTAGCTGTGCTATTAAATATAGGCCTATTTCACATTAAATACTGAATTCCTGACAATGTTTTCCAATGAATCCTCCATTTTTATGGAACAATTCCACACAAAACTGTCAATTTCCCGTCCATAACAGAACAAAGCTCTTCTATTGCCTCACAAAACCATTTGTTTCCTTTTTATGTGCAGAAAAGGCTGCATTAGAGATGTGCAATGTCTGTAAAATCTGACAGAATGATCGAGTAGCTCTCTGTCATCTGAAACCGCTATCAGCCTCCATTTATCTTCATCTCTACGGACCCTCTACTCCTTCACTTAATCTCATTTTACTGCCCTTTATCTATAAGTGAGGCACTCAGTCTGGACAAACTGAGGCCATGTTTTAATGAACGCACATCTCGGAAGGAGATTTGACTTTTGCATTTCCTAAGCTACACCTTCTAGCGAATCCAGAAGGGAAAATTCAAGGCATGAATCTCTTTCCACAGCTCATTGGAGTGCTGTTATGACAACACGGTGGTATTTTTCAACATTAATCTTCATCGGTTTTGATTTAAATCAGTGAGGCACTAAACGGGGTCCTTGAAAGAATGCAGAGGACAGAACTGAATAGGCTAAGTGCCTATCAAACTTCATCAGTCAGCGTTAGCAGAGAAACGAAGAGGGACACACCAAAAGAGACGCATATACCACATTTAGCTTTCGAGCGATATTTTCACTATGTTGGAACACATTCTGACAGACTCCTCTGTGAGAGTGTTGGGTGTTAAATAAGCATGCAGGGATAGACAAGATGTTGTGTTCGGGATTCTGACAGTGTGAAATGAATTACACACCTGCCTCACACTCGCTCTTGATCTGTGGAAATACCTCACTTCATCTGAAACTGAAAAGTGTCCTCTGAAAAGCCTGGTATACACCGTACAAAAATCTGTAGAATCTTTTAAAATATTTCCATGAGTTTAGTTATTATGGGGACATTTCCACGTACCTAAGCATGACGCAGCACAAAACGAAACATGATTGGTTGCTTTACCTGTCAATCATATGGCCTCTTGGGCAGGCCTTGGCCATTCGAAGTGGCCAAGGTTCCCAGACCTTCTGCAGCCAGTATGAAGAGAGACTAGCTGCTGTTATGGTCTTGCGACCAAAGATAGCCTGCCAAAATTTTACTGGCAGTGTCAACGTGACGTGGTGTTCAAGCTTGAATACCATGGAGAAAAAAAAAAAAAAGGAAAACTAGTATGTGGATACTGATGACATAAATTAATCTACACAAACTTGCATCGTGCCCTACGATTTAATAGAGCCCCTTTCACACTGCCATTCCGGCAAATACATGGGTAAAGTGTTCCGGCAATTGTTCCTGGGTTGCTAGATTTTGAACTTTCACACTGCCAGTGATTACCCGGGATATGTGCGTGCTTTCACACACAACCTGTAAAGATCCCGTAACGACACGTGACCTCAGGGCATGACGTGTAATGTACGAGTCGAAAACGTTAGGCACGTTATACTTTCACTGAAGCAAGTGAGGATCTTGGCATCATCTCGGAAAGTGAGGAACTAACTGATCTCTGCTTCATTACAGTTTGCACCTATTTTTTTCATCGCGAACATTGATCTTTCTTCAAAACAGCCGGTAAAAGACTCACACGATAACGCACGTCATCACTTCGACATGGCATTAGATCTGGCTTTTGTTCACACAGCACTCATCCCGGGTTGAACCCGACAAAGTTACTAGGTCCCCGACCCGGGTTCAATGCTGTAATCAATCCCGGGACGTGTTTGCTTTCACACAGAAGGTGACCTGGCAATGTTCCGGTAATTTGTCGGGTCCGACATGCAATGTTAAAGGGGTTTAGTTGTCATCATCGTAGAGTCTACACACATCATACCCAGCTTTATTTGATCCATTCAGAACAGTGGGATTTGTAACAATCTCATAAGATAGCTGAATTTGCACAGTCTGTGGAAGGTATAAGAGTTGTACATTTGTGACCACTCATATGTCCATATGCTTGTTCAGATTTACATATCAACACCTTTACAGTCACTCAGCATAATAGTACATGGAGATCAGCTGATCACAACCGAGGTCATTTACAGAAATTGAGCTAGTTTGCAAAAAAAAAAAAAAAAATGGCATCATAGGAATGATTACACCCATATTCTGTACTCCTAGAGTCATGCAGCGACTGTTTCAGATGGTTCAGTTCAATTTGGTGAACTGGTTCAAATTCGATTTTACCAGCCAGTGTGGGAGCACTGAGAAATTTACACTTGTGCTAAACATTGTTCAAGTAGTGAGGTCAGGGAGGTGGAAAATGATCCAGTAAATTGGAATTACAAAATTGTATTTGATTTTCACTAGGGTTGCAAAATCAATTGATTAATTAATGGGGAAAATGAGAATAAACAGGTAATTTGCAAAACTGCAAATTAGCCTATAAGAGGGAAATTAAATGTAGGTTGAAAAAACATCTCGCAGCACAGTTTTGGTTAAAACAACCAGATTTAATGCAAAATCAGATGAATTTCTACCATGCACATTCATCAATCACATGCACATATCATTTCTAGAATCCGCCCACTACAGCAGGAATATTGAAGTCACACTACTGCATTTGAGCAGTCAAATAAGTTCTGATAGTATTACTATGGAGAATTTGATTCAACTGAGAGTTGGATTTATTGTATTGTAAGTTTAATTAGCAAAATAAAAATGTGTTTATTCATCAGTTAGCTAGCCAGTAAATAAGATATTTTAAATGTAAGCTAGCTAACATAATTTCTTTGCTCATTTAAGATGCCAGCTATCATGGTGCTAGCTAGCTAGCTAAACCATTTTTTCTGCTAGCAAGTTTTTTGTTATCACACAAGATGTAGGTTATGTTCCCGTCTATTCCCATAAATACCAACTTTGAATATTTCCAAAATCCCCTAGCTTAACTTCCCATGGAAAGTTTAAAAAATGTACTGGGATTTTTCAGACTCTTTGCAAAATTATTATTATAAGCGGACTTCAATATGTCCCAAATGGACTTTGTGTTTCATTGCGCTCTTTGTTCTTCTGTTTCCAAAAGTGCAACCATGTCACAATGTCATCTTTGATAGCACTAGATAGTTGATAATAGTTGACACAGCATCTGCCAGAGAAATGAGACATTCCTTGTACTAGCGGTGTCCTGGCATCATTATCTCACGCTGGCGCACAGTGTCCCATCTTTCATTTGCTTTATTTCCGTTAACTAATGTATAACAGACACCCTGAACCCTGCCAAAACATTACAAACCGAAGGTTTGATGACTATCCCAGCACAGTGAAATAGGGACCTTCAAGTCAATATGACGTCAGGCACCATCTGTCCCGCTCCAGTCTGGAAAGCAGCATCTCTGAAGGTGCCAGGCCATTGCTTGGGTGACGGTGTCACTCTATATTCCCCACATTGGCGGGAGAGCACTGGGCTTCAGAGCTTATCACCCTTTCAGGCGGCAGTGACCCTGATTTATGGGACACCAGGGAAGAGTCACACCATGGGCCAAATGGGAAAAACTTTCTCTTATTGCCAAACTGTGTCAAACTGACAGTACCAAGCCTTGATCCAGTGGAGCATTGCTTCAAACAAGGAAAATAATGACCATAATTGAACCCAACTTCCAATATTTAATAGATAAAGTGTCTGAAAGATGCATCAATGATGAGATTTTTTTTTTAGCACATTTTTTTTAAATTAATTTTCCTTCTTTTTTTTCAAACTACTTCAGTACTTACTAATATTTGAAAAACCATTGAAAATAAGAGCAGTGTGTCAGATTATATCTTATTTGCTATTTGCCATTTGGTTTCATTGGTTTCGAAGTTTAATCCACAACACAGGAATGAAAAGTTTATAAAAACGTATTTTATTTTATTCTTAGAAAACATAATGTCTTCCTGCTTGTCTGGAAACCATTATTTAACAACCTCAGCCATATTCACCAAAATCACATGTGTTTAAGCCCTGCTTACCACCACTCGAGAAACAGCCCAACCACAACCGGCCATCAGCCCAAAACAGCTGACCGAAGCAAGGCCCTAATCGGCCGTCTGGCCCGTTAAGCCACACCTGGCCCAATGTGAAGATTTAACACACTAACACTGCATTACACAAGATTTTTTTTTACCTTAATGCCTTTGCAGATTTGAATTAGCATTAAAAAACAGTAACCACACTGTGAAAATTATTACAGTTTAAAATAACTGTATGAATAATTCAGAAAGCAGATTTTTCTACTCCGGTCTTCAGTGTCACTGCTGATTTGGTGCTCAAGAAACATTTATTATTATTATCAATGTTGAAAAGAGTTGTGCTGCTTAATATTTTTGTGGAAGCAGTATTTTTTTAAGATGGATGGATGAAATCCACAGTTCAATCACTGAACATAATGATTCAGGATCACTGCACATGGTGGGATTAACCGTGACCCGGTCTGCATTGTTCCCAGACATGTCTAGAGTAGGTTCACACTCACCCCCTCTATTCCCACCACCCCAAACTGACAAAAACAAAAGCAATTGTGGCCACCAGCATATTTCTGATGCATCACAATCTACTTTGTACTTCCTCTCACCACATGCCTTCTACTCTCAACCCAGATGCCAGTGCCGCCCACTTTGAAGAACAAAGCAGGAATCATGGGAGCGTCGTCTGCGGGGCACGTGCTTGGCTCCTGTCTGGTGTCACTTTATTACATGTCGCACTTTCATCCCCCCAAACCAGACAAAAAACAACGGTCTAAACACACTTGAACTTGGGCCAAAAGAGGCCTGGATCGCAATTATCCAATTCAGCAGGGAAAGGGAGCCGATTAACATCCAGGATTCACAGAAGCACCAGATGTTTTTGCTAGACAAACAAATATTGGGAAGGGTGGTGCAGTTCTGGGTCGCGTTTTCTTCACGTGTGATATCCGACACCGCTGTAGTGTTTGTGAATGGGAGCCATGAGAGTGGCGTGTTATTATGGAGCAGTCTGATAGCCCAGACAGGCAGTAAACTCCACCCTGTGTGGTCCACTCTAGCGACGGAGGCATGGGTGTGCTCCAACTCTCAAGTGCCTAATTTGTCTCAGTTCAAACCTAAAAGAGAGTTCAATTTATCATCATGCAAACAACGTTGTACATTGGTCAATTTAGGTTATTCACTTATTAAAAATACATAACCATTGCAATTTATACACAGAATCAATGCATCTCTTTTTTTTTATCTCTCAATCAATTTAGAACTTATCTCTTATTATTATATATTTTATGACTAGTCACTTAAGTTTGTAAAATGTGATGTGACTTCAAAAAAAACCTGAATGGTATTTTTGAATAAAAAAAAATACTCTAATAAAAATAAAGACATTATATATATTTTCGAGAGAAAAAAAAATAAATGTATAAACATGAAAAAAAAAACATGACTCAGTTACACCACGTTATTTTTTAGAGGTATTAAATTCTAATTTTCTTGAAGAAAAGTTTTTCAAAAATTATGTATAACCAACATGAATACAAAAAAATGAAAATAAAAGAGTACATTTCAAAGCTTTTAGAACATATTTTTGTTTGCGTATGTGTCACTGTGCATATGTAGACTAGTTGTATAAAGCTGCAGTTGTGCTCTTTTTTAAAATAACTAACTTTATTTATCATATGAAATCAAGCACAGAGAGCGTTGGTTTTAGTATATCTACCTTGTCAGCTACACCAAATCCAGATTTTTTTCATTTCACAAGCCAATCTGTTTCTGATTTCCTCAAGCCTCTCAAATTTTGCCTCAAACAGATGTTTTTGAGCAGCGGAAAGGGAACGGATCTGGAGGGTTGCCCAGCATTTTTTAATGCACTCTTTGACTTAGGGTCAAACAGTGACGTCTTCTTGGTGTGTCAAGCATGTAAACAGTAAAACAACTTGCTTTGTCAATAGTGGTGAAAGGAGAGAGAGAGAAAAAATCTCTATTGGATTGTCTGTTTTTCTGAAATGGTCATCTGATTTCTTCACTAGATGTACACAGAGCTATTCCAGGGCACTATAATTGAGTTGTCACTGCCATCCAGAAACAAGAATAGCCTTTTCCCAGTCATTGACTGTTGCAGAAAGAGGAATCTAAAGGAATTCAAAAATACAGCTCTACCGCCATTTACTTTACCACTAAACTCAGGAAACCAGTATCTCACTTGGTATCTGGCTTGACCCCAATCTTTGCGTAAAACAATATCTATAATGCAAACTGACATCCATCTTCACTTCTTGAAATACTAAATGTGGTTTGTAGACACTCATGCAGCATCAAAACAATACAGCATGAATTTCAATGAGCTACACACAGATATGGCATTTTTAAAGAGCTGCACACAAATGAATGAAGAATAGGAGGGCCACTGTGCTGGAGGCTTTTAATATTGTGTGTGCGTAGATTGTATTGAGCTCCATAACTGTGCTGTGGTGTATCCACTCAATAATGCTCCCAGAACACCTTGTCTGCTACACCAGCCCAATTGGGATCACAACAAGGGTTTATTAGCTCAGCCTGCGACACAGTTTGTTCACAAACACACAACAGAGAGGGACCAAGAGTGCGGTAAAAGCAGTTAATGCCACCGTTCTTAAAACAGCAGTAGTGTTTTTTATATTTCAGTTTACACCACAGAACTCATCCTTATCCACCTTCCCACATATTCGCCATCAGAAAATTGCTACTAAACTTCACTTTAATTCTGGAGTACACAAAATACAGTTGATTTAGTGTAAATTGCCTAAAAATGATGCATGACGTAAGCTGCTGTGGCAACGTGGCACATCTAGACGAGCCCACTCAGCAAACCAGCTTCAGACATGAGAGGAGAGAAAACAGAAAGAAAAACGGCAACTCATTTAAAAACACATTACCGGAGTAAAGCGTGCATTCTTTTTTTTGAAGCAATGCAGCTGAAGAGCGTTAGAGTTAGACTGGGTTTTACTAGTTTAAGGAACGATATTGGTTTTACTAGTCTACATACTATGAGGCTGGGTTTTACAACACTGCAAACTGTTACTGACTTGTTACAGACTTCTCTTAGAATAAAGATTAGACTGGTCTTTTCTAGACTATAGACTAGGCTAAACTTTACTAGTCTACAGAATAGGCCTAGACTGGACTTTACTAGTTTACAGAATGATATTGGTTTTACTAGACTACATGAAGCTGGGCTTTTAAACACTGCAAATTGTTACTGACTTGTTATAGACTTCTAAACAACACTGCATCCAGTGGGTTCAACAGGATAGGCAAAAAAAAATAAAAAAATTTTTTAAATGCAAGGACAGTTACACTGATAAGGCTACCTGTCGCACACCTAAAATTGAAATGCAATATTTTCCATTCTAATGTGGATTTATATTTTAAATTCAATTAATATTCAAAATGTGATTTATTTATTTTTTGACCGCCCTACTACAGATACTAAACTTTGCTAGACTGTTGAGTAGACTGGGCTTTACTAGTTTACAGAACAATATAGGTTTAAATAGACTATGAGGCTGGGTTTTACAGCACTGCATTTTTTTTTTTACTATCAAGGCTGGTATTGTAACATTTGACTACAGAAATAAGGCTACTGAATAATCTGTTTTTTTTTTCTAAATTACAGTCTATGTCAGACTACCTACTAAACTGGGGGAAACAGAGTTTAGTAGGTAAACCCAGACAACAGAGCATTCTCGTATTTACTAGATTATTCTGGGATTTACCAGACTTTACTTGAATCATGTTTACTGGATTACAGTTCCAGACTAGGCTTTACTAGACTATAAGACTCAAATCGCCTTCTTTATACTACAGACTAGTCTTCTATTGATTACAGTCTAGGCTAGTGGTCAACCGATATATCGGCCGATATTTGGCTTTTTTTTTCAAATAACGGCATCACCTGATAAGGTTTTCTGCTTGGCCGATTTTTTATTCGCATTATTATCTTTTATTTTGACAGCAATGAGAATCTCCTTGTACGCTGTTATCATTAACAGTACTGTCTAATTCCGGTCGATTAATCAGACAGAACGGTTAAACAAAAGAATGTACATAAGAAGTATTATAATGATTGCTTTTATATTATTAGTAATAGGAAGGCAAACATTATAATAGTTTCTCATCTGCCATGAGCTTTAAACAAATATGCATTTATATAATTTAAACAAATCTTTGAATCTGCTAATGAACATTTCATTTCACAAACCTTACAAACTTATTCAAGTGTTACCCTGACTTTATTTGAATGCACACAAACTTCCCAGAATAATCAGTGCCCTGTTGGTTACAGTGTTTACTTCCTTTTAAATTATATTTTTATTAAATATTTATTTATTTGTGAAAAGTACATTGTCATCTTAAGTTTAAGTAACTTTATTTTATATATATATATATATATCCTTTTCCAAGATATCGGCAGTCAAAAAAAACAATATCGGTCTACCACTAGTCTAGGCCAGCCTTCACTAGACTACAGAAGAAGGTTGGCTTCATTAGAGTACAGAGTAGGCTTAGCTTGGCTTCTACAGAAGCAATGACCTTTACTTTAGTAAATAAATGTTTCTTACAAAATGAAATCAGAATTATGCAATTGGAATTACCTTTTAGAAAATGATGCATGCTGAGAACATGCAAAGTGCAATTTAGTGTCATATAGACAAAGACAAAAGCAATAAAAATGTATTGTTGTGCCATAAATAGAAACTGTTACTATAAAAGCACAATGGACTTTGCTTAAGTGATTTCGCAAGACTAAATGATATGCTCTATTAACTCAAACAGGTTTTATTGAGATTCGTCTCTTGAAGCGTCACGGGACTGCCCTAAGCAACCAGTGTCAAACAAATACGGTCTCCCTCAGGAACGCTGTTAAGTGCTCCATAAAAACGAAGGTAACTCTAGAGCACTAGGGTTAAAATGCTCACCTATAAACACACACGCACACACACCAGTGTGTCATCTCTACCTTAAAACACATTACTAATGGACTCATTTTCCAGGCAAGAAAACAGCACATAATAAAGCTGTGTGGACCACTCTTGATGGCAGTTCAACTCAACAAAACTTCCACTGTTTAAGCTGAGTGAGTGAGTATGTGTGTGTGTGTGTGTCTGTCTGTGTGAATAAGTGAAAAAGAGAGAGAAACAAAAGAAGGGAAAGTGCAACACGCTGCTGTGATCACAGACAACTACCAACTTGACTGGGTCAAAGTCCTTTTGAGAAACCATACAAAACTGAACTGGCACACCATCCTCATTTTAGAAAACATTTAAGCAAATTAAGCATGTGATGTTTGTGATGAGTAGTGAAGGTTCCTCTCTTGAAAGCTCATTAGTTTATACATCCTTTTGCCTTTAGTGGAAGTACTTGTCAACAGGAAGACCTTTTGCCCTGCGGTAGTCACTTCAAAGAAAATAAAAACTGTTTTATGTCACTGGCTACACAGCACATGACGTGTTAAGAGACATGCTGGACTGGACTGACCAAAGCTCTTCCAAAATCTTGCACCTGAGTTGAGCTGTAAACGTAAAAACGCAAACACAATGTTACCTTGCCCATGGGATTAGTGGTTAACCCAAGATCTAAGATGCCGTCTTAAAGGGATGGTGCACCTACAATAAATCAAACTGCTCCAAACCCATGACCTTTTTACTCTTTTTAATTGAATGAATGGATCCCTTTTCCTTCGACACATAACAAATGTCTATATTTATTAAGCCAACTGGACAAGGAAGACAACTGTCAAACAGGTAAAGCCAGAAAACTAACTCCCCCTGAACACTGACAATTTACAGTAGGCCAAATATGAACACTAAACAAAGGAAAAAAGATGTCTGTCTAGTGATTCGTTTGACTCAGACTACCTGAAAAACAAAAGGCGACATGGATAGACTGACATTGGCTCTTGTTTTAACGACTGCTTTATAATTTAAAGTGACTGCAAGGGAGTGTGTAAACTCCAGGAGACCGATGAAGGCTCAATCTGACAAAATTAAGACCAAATGTGTGTGTTGGAGAAGCATTCAATCCCTAAGAAACGGTTCCCACACTCTCCGCATTGAAGAACCACTGTGTACTAACCATATGGAAGAAAGTAAACTGTATTACTACTGCTTGCTTTTATGATCTGTTTGTCTTTTTTAGATCTTTACAGATGTGGTCACTATAAACAGCTGTTGTGTGGAAAGTAGCTGTACAAACATTCTTTAAAAATTAAACTGGTCATGGAAAAAAAAATTTGAAATGCGTGAATAAAAATGTCATTTTGGATGAGCTATTCTTTTTAATGTCAAAAAATGTGAAATTTTAAGTCCTTAAGAAACCTGACAAACCTTTGGAAATCTGCAGGATTTGTATTTGTTTTTCAGAGATAAACGAGCAGAAACTGCCGTTTCATAATCCTCATATGTCTATAAGATTTCAGCAGAAGCATTAAAAATTCAGCTTCTGTAAAAATAGCAGCGCTCAAGAGAGCCTGTCGAAATGTGGACATGCAGGTGGCGTTCGCACATTTTAGAAAAATCCCCAAAACTCCAGATGAACACTCTGAGATCATGACTTTGACTTTTTCATTTTCCAAGGAAATCACTTAGCAATATAAAATAGATTATATAAGCATAATCATAACAATACTTCTGCAAATTTTGAGCAAAACCAATATGGCTGCCAATATACAGTTTAATCCATCCCTCAGCCAATTACAAATTTGATATATAGCAGAAAACAGGATTATGATGCAAGCCGGAGGAAAAGTCAAAAACGTTGCATGCTGTTGGGTTTGCTAAATGAAAAAGTGACAGGCATCTCTGGGAAAAGGATGCCCATCTTTAAAGGAAACAGCAACGAATCAATAGTGAGAACTTAATTAATGAAGAAGTAGAGCTTGACATTTCACAATGGCCCTGAAAAGAGAGTTGTCCCTTGTAAACTGTGACAAACCCCCTGGACGGGACGGAGGGCCTCCCTACCCCCATTAACACTCACTAAACAAAGGCCAGTGCACTTGTACCCTAGCAGATCAATGCACCCTGCTCCACCCAATTAATGGGATTTCCTCAACCGCACTTTTCCAAGATGTCATCAGGGACTCTGGGTCTTTCAGCATCTATCATGTGAGAAAAAGAATTCCAGAATCTGTTGGGAAAGGGCCGTGTCTTTGGCCCAAATCAAAGGGGAAATTTTCCCAGAAAAATCGATGGGAGTCACAGCATGGTGACCACCAGAGAAGCACTTACTCTCAAACAACTCTCCTTTACGGCTGATATCACCAGGGTCGCTTTTCTTTTCCAATCAAATCCTGATGGATAAAGTCCATGTTCATTTTATTTCTTACACTTTCCCAGCTGAATATCTTGTTTCATTTGAAAATGCATCCTGTAAGTAAATGGGATGCAAATGCAATTTCATATTGCCTTTTTAAATTATTCACAAGGGGTGAATTATGGTCTAAAAAGACAGCAGGTTTAAAAAAAAAAAAAGAAAAAACGTCTCAACGTGCAAAGAGAACAGGTGCTAGTGTTGTTTTAGCTTTTGTTCATTAGAATCTCAATTCCTCGTTGCTTTAAACCCTCGAACCTCACCTGTTCCACCGAGCAGCTGTTGGTTCCATCAGCATTGTTGACACTAGTGTTCAAGAACCAATCCTAACTAAACGAGCTCAGCTGGTGACTTTCCCAAGTGACCACAGCTGTATAAGGGCTGTTTTGAACACTATACTGCAACAACAACCAGCTTTTTCCACATTTAGTGTAAACCAACATTAATATCTGACTGGAAAATCAGATTTTTGCATATGCATTCCGTCTGTTCAGGCAAATGCCGAAATAAATATTCTGCAGGCATGTGCATTTCTTTTTGGTTGGCCCTTTGGATAAAAACACACCACTGGCTTCAGCATCAATAGGTTTTCAGCAGACAACAAGGTCAATGCCAATATTTCTTAGGAATCCCTCTGTAATGCCCAAGCCATTCAGCGGGATCACACACTTCACTGACACACTGTGAACTCTGTGTGCAAGGCACAAAGATTCATTCAGACCACACTAGGGTGGGCAGCACTGGCCTCAAATGTGTTCGAAACACTTTCTAAAGATAAAGTGCAACCGAGGAGTAAAACTCCTGCCAACATCTGAACTAGAGAGTCAGCTTACTCCGTTTGAACTAGGCTATACAGCTCTCTTTGGCCTACAAAAGCAGGCTAAATTTATAAAAACGGGTTAAACGTATTTAAAAGAAAGTCTGGAAGTTATATCCATATCCTAAGGCAACGTCATACCAGAAAAACAGCATTGAGATAAATGCAAGAGAAAATACAGGTATCATATGAAGCGCTGATGCTTATGGATTCTGAACCCGTTGCCCTCGGCTAACCTTGCAATAAGAAAAGGACACATCCAACCATAAATCAATCCCACTCTCCCACGGCATGAAAGAGAGATGCTATTAAACTAAAAACACCAATAGGAGTCCATCATCTGATTTGTGGTCTGAAAAGCTCATTTTACTCATAAGGTGACTCGAGACTTAACAAGACGCAATCAATAAATGCTGGAAGATCACAATCCTTGGTGTTTGTGTAGATTAAATACTTCAACATTAGAAGTCCAATGATTAAGTGAATGTTTGGTTAAGAACAGCCTATAAACTGAAGACTGAACATTTATTTTCATGCACTACTTGATCAGATATTGTCGTCTCAAACTGCGCGGTAATATTTTACAGCCTTTATTTCCCCTGTGGCTAAAGCCTTTACAACTCCAGGCCTCAAATTAACTTGTTTTCCAGTTTAATTGCTTTAAAAAGGAAATTATAAATCCTTCTATCTTGTCCTGTTTATTATCTGGCGAACGCTGCAAGTTAAATTATGCCCGTTACGTTTAGCCGTTTCAAAGTGATGAGACAACAGGGAGAAGAATCGTGAACATTTCCTCTGAAGACCAACCACTACGCAGCAAGGGAATGACACCTGGAAAAACTGTTTTGCGGTCTCTGTATGTTGGTCAGTGTTAAACAAGTTACAAAAACACCCAACTTACAGCGATTCCATAAAACTGCAAATATGTGGACAGTACTATTTATGTCCCTGAAGCAATTACCACAAAAGCCAATGAGTGAACAAACAGCATGCAAGCGGAGGAAGACCAAAAAACAATCATTTAGCTCCAGACTTCCGGAGTTCCTCATAGGAACAAACAGCAACAGGACAGAACGCAGTTACCCATTTGTGGTATTACCATGAAAGCACAAGAATCTTTTAACCAAATGGGATTACGAAATGCAGATTCAAGCCATAACCAGTCAAATATCCTGGCAAACAACACACCTTGCTATTCATATCTGCAAAAGTCACTTAGCAACTGTTTCACCCCTAACATCTCACCACATTACTGTCTGTATTCTTAAATTCATCCAGCCTGCAGCATCTATCACAGTTTGACTATAATGTAACTGTGATGATGCAGATCCCAAAGGAGGATCACTCTATTCAACAAAACACACAAGCAGCAGACCCCATCAGAGATGAGAAAGGCTATTTATATCTAGTCAAGTTGAGGCTTCAGTCACTTGTGGGATGTTTTATATAATAAATCTAGACACTATAAACTTTAGATGCACTATATTAGTATTCCCTGTTTGAAAATCCAGTTTAAACTGGGAGGTGTGTTTAGGAACCTGGTCTAATATGGTGGTCTTACCTGGTTTTATAGAGGGGTTCCGGACACTTTTCAGGCTTGCCAACAAACTAAACTAGAGGAACACCTGCTTGGATGATTTAGGAGACCAGCACGAGCATCTTAGCCAGGCTGTGAGAACATCTCAAACCAGACTGAACCATTACGATGTCCAAAGTTGGACTTTCTTACATATGTCAGCATGGTTTTGGAATATTGTAGCTGGTCGACCAACTATTGACCAGCCAAAAAAAAAAAAAATGTATTAATTGTAACAGGTGTTGATCAACTATTTTTTTTTTTCTTATACATAAATTCTTACCTAATCAGTGTACATATATTTCAGCCCCTGAGTGGTATTTTATTCTAAATATGCAATGAATAATCAAACTGTTGGTGGTTTATTATATCTCATCAGGATGAGACTGAAATACAGCAGTTGTCTAATAATGGGTGAGGCATCAACAAAGAGGGCGCGAGGATTTGCCTCCTCAGTGACTCATTTAGTAACTCCGAGGGGAGCAATAGCTGACTTTAGTGGACTTGTAAGTAAGCAAAACAGTCATTGAGGTTTTAAGAATAGCAGGTTAGATAAAGTTATGGGTCTCACCTCCTCCAGTGCGGTTACAGTATTCCTGCAGTGAGTCATTCTAGTGGTGAAGTTTGAGGCGGTGGGCGATTTATAATCTTCATTCGTCTCCGCCACAAACTCCGCCACTGTGATCTGGTCCGGCATTGTATTTCCCTCGTAAAAAAACACAAATATCGGTTTTAATCCTCGTAGTAACCGGCTGTGGTATACTTAATGTCGAAATTCAGAGATAAAATGCCGAAATAAAGCTCTCATGAGCGTTCTGAAGTCCTATCATCGCTGTGTTTTGTCCTGCGTTGATTAAGACAAGTTGGGAATTACTAAAAATCATTAGCCAACTACAGAGAAGTGACGTTTCTGCGACGGGAAATCTTTCTCCCACGGTGCTGGCTCTCACTTCGTCCAGTGTAAGTGGGGATTCAGTCCACCCGTTTGAAAATAAAGCAGTCTTCTGATGTAGTCCTCATCTGATAAGGGACAGGAGTGTACGTTGTCGTGCTGGGATTGCTGCAGGCTTTAGATCGATGCGGCTCTTGCAGTGCGATTCAATGAAAGCGCAGAAAAATGACAAAGTAAAGGTGGAGGAGATTCAATGGGAAAGGAGTGACCAATGAGGAACCAGAGCTGCCAGCTATGAGCCAATCGGAATGGACGCAGGGCGTGGCCTGACTGGAGCTCGCCTTTAGGATCTTGAGCGCCTCTCTTAAGGTGGAGAAGGAAACGTCTTCTGTGAGTAAATCTCTCGAGTCTGAGGTAATAATGAGAGTTTAATACCTTCTTTACTACTATGGGAGAATGTACTCTTTGGTTTTACTGACTATCCTGACCAATAGGAACAGTACTTTTACCTTATTATTTACTTATTCTATTGACGAAATTTCACATTAATTGTAAATTTACCAATAAAAAAACTATTTTATGGTTTTGTTGACTGAAATATGTAGCTATATATATATTGACAATATCAAAGACTCTGTGGATAAGAAAGCTGTAAGAACTTTCAAAGTTTGTGAACTTTACACTATATTTATTTGATTTTATATATGCGTACCCTTGTTTGTACCCTTATTTTCTTTTCACACACACACACACACACACACACACACACACACACACACACACACACACACACACACACACAAACACACACACACACACACACACACACACACACACACACACACTATATATATATATATATAGAGAGAGAGAGAGAGAGAGAGAATACACAAATGGATTTTTGACTGGTTTCCCATAGTATGAAAGACTAGTTGAAAATTTGAAAGTCTTCTTAAAAATACTGAAGTCCTTATTGACTGAAATTCTTTGCTTCTGCTGTTGCCCACAAATGTGTTTTTAAAGGGTTAGTTCACCCAAAAAATCTAAATTAGGTTGTGTTTTACTCACCCTCAAGGCATTGGGTATATGACTTTCTTCTTTCAGATGAATCCAGTCAGAGTTATATAAAAAATTGTCTTTGATTTTTCAAGCTCTATCATTGCAGTCGCGGGTGTTGCATTCCGTCAGTCCAAAAGAAGTTAAATAAAAAGTGCCCTTCCATTAAAAAAAAAGTGTCTCACGTGGCTCCAAAAGGTGAACAAAGGCCTCCTGTAGCGAATCAATGCATGAGTGCCATAAAACAGCTTGAAAATATGTATTTTTTATATAATTCCAACTGGATTTGTCTAAAAGATGAAAGTCATGGATCCACACCTGGGATGACTTGAGTGTGAGTAATTTATGGGCTAATTTTCTTTTTTGGGTGAACTAACCCTTTAAGGGCATTTGTGAATTAGGCATATATTTACTTATATGCTAAAGACTAATAATAATATATATAAAAAAAGATTTATCTTTTGTGCCTTTAAAAAAGAAAGAAAGAAAGTTCTCTCCTTCCTGGATATAAATTCATTAGTCTGTAGAAGAGTGCTTTATCATTAGTGCCGTGTCTGTTTCAATATAAGCTTCACACTCCCTGCCTCCACAACAAAAGACTAATTAAGATGATAATTTTGTAATTGCTGAGGCCTGTAATCGCTAGTCCAAAAGAAGACAGTCTTTATTATGTGCAACTAAATCAGCAATGATAATCAGAAAACTCACAAATGTAAAAGTGTACATTAAATCATTGGGGTGAAATAGATATTTCATAGTTTTTTTACTCCAATGTAGGCAATGTTCTCAGAGAAACCCCATGATCAATTTGAAGGCTAATATAATAATAACTGAGGTTGAGATAGTGATGGTATTTTAAATCTTATATACACTGAACAAAATTATAAACGCAATACTTTTGTTTTTGCTCCCATTTTTCATGATAGTGTTCACAACAATAACAAATATTCACAACAAGAATAAATATTGTTCACAAATATGTCTAAATCTGTGTTAGTGAGCACTTCTCCTTTTCGCGAGATATATCCATCCACCTCACTGGTGTGGCATATCAAGATGCTGATTAGACAGCATGACTAGGCTTAGGCTGGCACAGTTTTCACTGTACAGGACAGATGGCAGAAAGTGTGTATGGAGTTGTGTGGGTGAGCGTTTGCTGATGTCAACATTGTGGATCGAGTGGCCCATTGTGGTAGTGGGGTTATGGACGGGGCAGGCGTATGTTATGAAGATCAAACACAGTTGCATTTTATTGATGGTATTTTGAATGCACAGAGATACCGTGATGATATCCTGAGGGCCATTGTTGTGCCATTCATCCATGACCATCACCTCATGTTGCAGCATGATAATGCACGGCCCCATGTTGCAAGGATCTGTACACAATTCCTGGAAGCTGAAAACATCCCAGTTCTTGCATGGCCAGCATACTCACCGGATGTGTCACCCATTGAGCATGTTTGGGATGCTCTGGATCGGCGAATACAACAGCGTGTTCCAGTCCCTGCCAATATCCAGCAACTTCACACAGCCACAGCTGTGCAATAATCATGCTGTTTAATCAGCATCCTGATATGCCACACCTGTAGGTATATTTGTGAACAATATTTGAGAGAAATAGGCCCTTTGTGTACATAGAAAAAGTGCAGTTTTTTTCTTTGAGTGCAGTTATAAATGCAAAAGTGTGGCATTTATAAATTTGTTCGGTGTATAATTGAAAGGACAACAATTAATGAGTTCATGATTAAGTTATTTCAACACAAATAATTCACAAAATTGTCATAACATAACATAACATAACGATTTATAAAAGTCAAGAATCATAGCAAGATATTTGTAGCAGAGTGTATTTGCATCCTCACAAAAGACTGCAGTCACTTCAGGTTAAAAAGAGGAAACTTAATTCAAAAGTAACATAATTCATGCCGCACACCGCATAGTTCTGTTTATGTAAAAATATAGGCTATATGAAAACATGACTTTAAAGACAATGACAGGTTTTGGTTTATCTGTGCATGTTTGCACACCTTGACCATAATTCGGACACCTGATGTCCCCAATAACCTTGAGGGCAGTCATATTATCTGCTGTTAATATATGAATATTTGAAAATAATTAATATGACGAGCAAAGTTTTAACTCTAATTCTCATTTCGCATAGCTGACTCTCTTCTGAATGTTAATACAACACTCTAATGCTCTCTCCACTCAGAGCTCATAATGAAGAGTGAAAGCATATCCATATGACCTCTGCTGGTGTCTCTTTGAATAACCTTGTTCCTTATTGAGAAGTTCTGCTTTCAGAAATTATTATCTGCCGAAGCTGCAATATGTTAGGGTTCAATAGGCTTACTGCTATAGATGGCTCTATATATTGTGTTAACTATTTACATAATATTTGTAATCTTGACATTCTGTTGCATGAAATCCCATTTCTGACACAAAATAAAATAATTAAGAGATAAAAAGTCAAAATTAGAAGATACTAAGTAATTAAAATGGCATCCAAGTCATAAGAGAAAAAGACTAAATGATGATACCACGATGAGAAAGTCAGAATTATGACATCAAAATAACATTTTAAAGCTGCAGTCCGCAAGTTTTGCCTCTTTGTTGCCATCTATGTTTGAAAACCTGCGTGGGTTCTGAATGTAATCCAGTGGATGAATCTGTTTTGAGGTGAATGTGTAGCTATCAGTCACCACACCGGAGTGGATATTCACTATACTTAGTAATTCTAGCCTACGTCTTTGAATATGTGACCCAAATAAGAATTTTCATCATACTGTATATTGTCATCTACAAGTCTGCCACGCTTTGTTCTGACCAACTGAGGAAACAAACATTACAATAAATAAAAAGGGAAGTCTTCTTTGGCCACAGGTAAAGGACTGAGTTATGATTCTGTGGTACACCTCTTGGATCTGCCTCTTCTTGGCAAATGCTACCATGTGTATATGGACAACTTTTATGCAAGCCCAGGCCTTTAGTTGGACTTGCTGGAGAAATGGATACGCTCCCACAAACAGGGCTTTCCTAGAACAAGGCCCAATGAGCTCAGCGAAAGGGGCGCAAAGAGGATCCATGCGCTGGCTTCATAAAGGTAAGCTCCTCTTAGGAGCTGGATGGACACAAAAATGGTTTCGATGTGTTCGACGATTCACCAGGCATATGATGGCGTGTCGGGAATCCTAAGAATGAATGGGAAAAGTGCCAAATCACAATTCCAGAGATGGTGAAAGGACTACAATAAATATATGAAAGGTGTGGACCTTTCAGATGCCCTGACTGGGTACTACAATGTCATACACAAGACCATTTTGTCGATATTACAGTGATGAACAGTTTGAACCAGTATCTGCTGAAATCTCAGAAGAAGACCCTTTTCACCCAGAAGGAATTTCGAGAGGCACTCGTGGCTGAGCTGGTGGGGATTGTTGTACAGAGCCATACACATCATGTGACCAAGAGACCTCTGAACCATCTGCTGTGGAGGAAGAGCTATGTGCCCGGAGTATTTCAGGTCAGATGCCACAAGTGGGAGAAAAGTGTGTGTCCTGTGCAAAATTTCAGGTTACAAAGTAAAGACACCTGTGTAATGTACAAAATACAATGTAGCTCTGTGCTTCAAGGAACTACTTCAAAACATGGCACACTGTGAAACCCTCTAAAAAGTGATGAGGATTTTATTTTATTTTTTTTGTCAGAGGAGATTTGACTGAAAGCTGTGCACTTACTTCACTGAAGTGTTAAAGTTTTTGTTAATTTTCAGGCTGTAGTGCACTGCATGACTTGCACACAACTTTGCCTCAGTGTGCAGTTTGGACGTTTCAATGTTAATTGCTGAAAATCAGAGCCAGTCAGCAGATTTCACAGACAGTTGCACAGTGTATGAAGGGCATGAACCTTCTGTAACCATTTAAGAAGTCTGAAAGTGTGTGATGTTTTAAAATCTGTTCTGATTTTATTCAAGCCTTTAGTGTGATAAAATATTTGAAGACTGTCTTGTGATGTAGGCCTATAGCATATAGGGTTTTTGAGGTAATGTTTGCAGTTAAACAGAAGGTACACCTCCAGTTCACGCAAAGTTTCATGGGGCAAGTGAAAAATTGATAACTTTTGTTCAGAAAGTGTGGTTGCTGAAACCACGCCCACCTAGCTCGACAGCAGCGGGAATCCACCTGTCACTCAAGTGATCATGCACTAAATTATGCAGGAATTGAAGGCTTAATATAATTTAAACGGATGAGTTATAAAAAAAAAAAAATCATCCCCCTCGTAGTTGTCATGACAGGCAAGATTAGCTGTATAGACCAAAATTATTTTTTGAACCAGACAGTAAACTATTTTTTCTGCTGTGATAGTGGTCATTTTAACATGGGGAGTCTATGGGACTGACTCTCTTTTGCAGCCAGACTCTAGCGGCCAGTTGACGAACTACAGTTTGAGTGCCTTCCTTGTTGGCTTCACAAAAGAGAGCGGAAGGTTGCCACTTGGTTGTGCTGAATTCTGCACCCCTGCCAGATTGAGCACCCCCTCGTTGAAGTCGCTACTTGATTGCCTAATCCCAACCCCACCTCTAATCCTAACCCCTCCCCCACACCTACTCCGAAACCTACCAATGCTAGGGGATGCATAATCTGGCAGGGTGCAAATTTCGGCACAGCACATGCTGGAGATGAACTACTCACAGGGGTGGCTTTACTGACAACATGTACATGAAAATCGCATTCGTTCTTTTGCACAGCCCTACATAAAATTGTGAACAAATAAAGTAATGCTAGTCTATCTCTTCGGTCATTAATCATGCATGCTGGAATGATAGGTTGTTTCAGTCCAATTTATTTTGATTTAGTTTATTTACTACCACAAAGTGTGTTTTTTGTTCCCTGAAACAAATGCTTATTTACGTTCTTTTTTTGCAAGTCAGGTAAATTAACCCTAAAAAGGGCAACTTATCCTGGGGGATACAAACATACGAGAACCTTTGGGGAGAAGCAGGGAAAGTGTAGGTCTTTTTTCTTGATTTCATTTAGAAAGGGTGTTTGTTTTGAATATTTAGAATATTTTTACTTGTTTTATACATTCTTTGTTCAGCTCGCAGGAAGCATTTAAAGGGGTCATATGATGCAATTTAACATTTTTCTTCCTCTTTGTAGTGTTACAATCTGTTGGTGCATAAAAGAAGATCTGTAAAGTTGCAAAGACTAAAGTCTCAAATCCAAAGAGATATTTTTTATAAAAGTAAAGGCTCGTCCACACCCCCCTTAAACGGCTCATTCTAACAAGCCCCACATCTCTGCATCACTATGTGGGAAAATTTGCATAACACTACTCAGATGTTCACACAAAGAAAGAAGGCGTTCCTTTTATTCTCATTGTAGTATTGTTGTTGCCGTCACTGCCATGCCGTATAGACGCTGTGTGTTTCAGTGTGAAAGCGAAACTACTTTGTTTGGCCTTCCAAAAGAGAACGATATCTGCTTCGTCATGCCTGACGAGACACAGTAATGCACAGTATATGGAAAATAAGTTTTTTTTTTTTTTTTTTTACCTTAAACCACATAAACACATTTCATTACACCAAATAATGTTATTTTTAGCAACACCATATGACCCCTTTAAAACTACTCACACATCTGAAAAGAGTTGATTTAATTCACACATTTACACATTTTGGAAAACGGCATTAGAGCATTAGCTTATTACATTTACAGTGAAAATGTAAATACTTACATTTTTTGTAATCTGTATATAAATGTTCGTAACAGGGAGTATGGCACCGTTTTAAAGCTATAAATCAAGATATAAAAACAGTCATGGTTCCATATTTGGGAACTGTTTTGTAACAGAAGTTATACTTTGATAGAAAATGCATTAAAAAATATATAATTAAAAAAAAAAAAAAAATCAACAGATTTTATGTGTAACCAAGTGGATATTTTTGGTATAGTTCCCAAACAAAATCTCACAGGAACCACATTTTTTCACAATTTAACTTCAAATTCAAAACATTGTTAAGACACATGGCTTTGATTTTACAATACGTTTAGAGTACAACATATTTTATCAAATATTTAGTTTATGTATAATAAAAATGTATACAACATTAACTTTACTGTAAACTTTTTCTTTATAATTTTTGCGACTTTCACTTCAGCAATCTAAAAAGAGTGTAACCTTAAGTCTATATTCCAAAGCGTTCAGGAATTACAACCATGTTGTAACAAGGATAGATAAGCAAGTGTTCTGTTGTCATTTAATTTATACCCCCAAAGGGGCAACATGTCCTGGGGTATGTAAACGTAAAAAATAAGACAAGTTTTGAAAATAATAATAATGAAATTGTATTATTTGAGTCATAGACAGTAAAAGAAAAGAAGATTTGAGCCCCAATAAGATGGAAAATAGCAATAAATATATATATTTTTCATGTCTTTTCACAGTTTTGCCTTTTTTAGGGTTAACACGAAGTAGGCTATGTCTACTCACAGTGTCAAAATTAAAAAAAATTACTGATATTGAATTAATAAACCAGCTTAATTAGCGACATGGTAATATGTGTTTACTGTGGTTTGTGTGAACAGTAAGAGTTTAACATGTGCGTCCTACCAGACACACTGTGGAGTAAAAGTCTAGTCCCAGACACACAGAAGATCTGCTGAATCATGGGCTCTTCATCCTCTGATGCCCGTCTGCCCTCCGTTGTGCTTGCGTGTCGAACAGGTGTTCAGCAGAGACCCCAAGCAACAAAGCCTTGTACTATCATGCTGACCTACCAATGTACTTCATGATGTTTGTTAGTATGAAGTGCACTTGGGCTAAGTATTAGGCTACAAAAGCCAATCGAGCAGGTGTTGTTATAACCAAACCTAATTGGGCGAGTTCAGAGCTAATCTGTGGACCCTGGAACTCTAGAATGGACATTGCCTGTCAGACATTGACATTTGCATTTCATTTTAATAGTTAACATTACGACCTGCAATTGCTACTTGCACATGGCTTAGCTGAGTGAACTCAAATAGTCTAAACTGGTATATGTAAACGCCCTTTTCAATGGTCTGCTTTTGTTTTTATTGTGCATATCGCTTTCATTGTGCATACCGCTATGTCTAAGAAATGGAGAAATTGTTGTTATTTTAGTATACTGATATATATATATATATATATATATATATATATATATATATATATATATATATATATATATATATATATATATATATATATATATATAAGGTAAAACGAGTTACGTTTTTATTAAACAAATTTAAATTCATAAAATAGGCCCATGGATTATATTTATATTCCATAATGACCAGTAGGTGGCACTCTCTGACTGTTACACTATAGTTCTTTTCTACAGCAGGAAAGTCCACTAAAACATAATAAGAACCATATTAATAATATACCTCATGTAGGCCAGATCTCAGTTCTGGGTCTAGGCCACAAAGTTCAGGCATGTGTAGAAGATACAATAACCCCAGGCATCTTTTTTTTTTTTTTTTACCTTCTATTTCTTTTCCAATATCTTTGTATTTAACATGTAATTCAATCTAATTTTATCATGTAAGGGTCTATGCCCATGGGGTCTGGGAATGTGCTGCTGGGGGTCAGGTCAGTGTCCAGATATATAAACAGATAATTTTATCACATTTCTTATCACAACTGCTTAAATGAATATTTAGCCTAATGTTAGTTTGTTGAGTAATAAATAGCTAATTTCATAATGCTTGGTAATGTTGTAGCAATGTATCTAGTTTTGTTTATTGTTTTGAACCAGTAAAGCGAGTGGAATTCACTGTCATATAAATAGTATAACTGTACACCTGCTTTTATTGATTGCTTAAAGCAATCCACACTTTTTACAGAATTTCAGTGTTTCACCAAGCATTCATACTCCCAGTGTTATTAATAATGCCTCTGGATAACAGGAAGCATGGGATAGAGAAGTCATTTGGCTTATTAGAAGTCTGTGTGCCATCAGAATGATTTGGGATTGATTTTTCAAGGTAAAAAAAAAAGTACATAGAGTTGCTGTAAGTTATTTTAAAGTGTTACTGAGAAAATCTGCCCCCCCTTTTTTTTTTTTGATAGAGTCCACTTAGTCCTAACATATTTGTCATATGTAAATTATGTATTGTTTTTACTTTTGTTTATACTTTGCAAAGCGCTTTGAGCAATGGCTGAAATTTTATTTTATTATTGTTGTTGTTTTTATTAGAGTTAGGCTACAGCTGGTCATGTGATGTCAACATGGCCACGCCCATTAAGGGTCGATCCTCATAAAGCAACTTTTCTAGAAATCTGGTTGTCTGGAGTCTTATGAGCATGTACATCAATTAACTATTTTATTTATTAAGTGCAGTTTTTAAAATGGCCATAATTTACTCGATAGGCTATAGTATATGGCTATAGCATATGGCTATATAGTAAATGAGGGATGTGAATGAGAGGGAGTGTCAGTAAAGTTATTTTGCGCCCTCTCTCTCTCTCTCTCTCTGTGTGTGTGTGTGTACTGTAAGTAATTGAGCAGCAGTAGTTTGATGTAATGGAGGGGAAGGGCGAGCCAGTCCGCCTACACGGGCTTTGTGTTGATGTTCAGGCGGTGCAACAGCGCTGACAGTCCGCGACCAGAGCAGCACCAGAGAACATCATCCCAACACCCATCCACCATAAAGAGAGGAAGAGAGGGAGAGAAAGAGGACAAACGACGTTTTGGGCGATTTTCACTGTAAGGGAGTGGAGCTGGACTGAGTCATGGCCACTTCAACGTCTTGCACGGGCTCCACACTGCTGCAGCCAATTAGTAAGATTATTGATCTGCCACTGGACCAGGTAAACTGTCACTTTAACTGGGATTTATGTTTCGCTTTTGTCATTTTTTGCACAGCGAAGATCGCTAGCTGGTGAGCCGTTTGCTGTAAATCTAGCACATTAATGCGCACATACAAACTGCATGATAGAAGAGCGTTTTGGGATGATATTCTTGACACAACGAGCCTGAAATTCATCTTCGCGTATTTCATAACGCTAGTCTGTCTCCTTTTCCTTCCTGTATTTTTCTCAAAATATTGCCTGATGACAAGTGAGTCACAGGCTTTGTTGCTAAACCAAGTATGTTATCTGTTTAGACATCATTTTAGTCATACAGGCGCATTAGGAGAAGTCCAGACATCATGCTCGCGAGCGCCAGTAACGCCCCGTGATGTTGTCTATGTAGGCAGCTCGATTATTTGGACACCGCCATAGTCACGAATCCTGCTGGGCTGGAGAGACGTTCTGCAAAAAAAAAAAAAAAAAAAAAAGATTATGTGTACAGATGTCCTAAATACAAACCGTTGTACCATGAGTTATTAAAGCAAAAGAACACTTCAGTTAAGGCAGCGATAGTTGTTTCAGTTCCCCATTTTTTTCACGTTGTTATTTTCTTGAGATGTCGTCTTCTCCGATGTACGTCTCCTCAGCATGTTTTATCTCGTGTAAAACAATTGTACTTTTATTTGATTTACTTTAAAATTTTTACAAATTTATTGGAAGACCAGAGTTTTTTTTTTCTTTTCATATCCTCTGGTAAATAGTGGTGGGGACTTTGAATCTTCTAAGTGACTCGACTTGTTCACTTAAAGGATTCAGTAACTTGTTCCTCATTTTCTCAATATTTTATATATATATATATATATATATATATATATATATATATATATATATATATATATATATAAAAAACAGGTGCATCTAAAAAAAATAGAATATCGTGGAAAAGGTCTTTTATTTTTTTGTAATTTAATTTAGAAAAAGCAAACTTTTCTATTGTAGATTCATTTGACTTACACCTTAGGAAAATTAAGAATTCAGTGTCTCACAAAATTAGAATATTTCATTTTTAGCTTGATTAGTTTGATTAATTTTGAGTATAAATACTGGGTACAGTACCTCTTGGGCTAGTTTAGAACATGCAACCACAATAATGGGAAAGACTGCTGACTTGACAGTTGTCCAGAAGACAATCATCAACACCCTCCACAAGGAGGGTAAGCAACGCAGAAGGTTATTGCTGAAAAGGATGGCTTTTCACAGAGTGCTGTATTAAAATATATTCATAGAAAGTTGACTGGAAGGAAAAAAGGCGGTTGCAAAAGTTAAACAAGCAACAGTGATGACCACAGCCTTGGGAAGATTGTCAGGAAAAGCTGATTCAAGAACTTGGGAGAACTTCACAAGGACCCGACTGAAGCTTGAGTCAGCACATCAAGAGTCACCACACTCAGACGTCTTCAGGTAAAGGGCTACAGCTGTCACATTCCTAGAACCAAGACACTCCTGAACCAGAAAAAAACATCAGAAGCATTTCACTTGGGGTAAAGAGAAAAATAACTGGACTGTTGTTCAGTGGTCCTCTTTTCAGATGAAAGTAAATTTAGCATTTCATTTGGAAATCAAGGTCTGGAGGAAGACTGGAGAGGCACAGAATCCAAGCTGTTGAAGTCCAGTGTGAAGTTTCCGGAGTCAGTGATGATTTGGGGTGCCGTGACGTCTCTCTTGGTGTTGCTCTCTATTGTGTTTGATCAAGTCCAAAGTCAGTGTAGCCATCTACCGGGAGATTTTGGAGCACTTTATGCTTCCGTGTGCTGAGAAGCTTTATGGAGATGCTGATTTCATTTTGCAGCAGGACTTTCGCACCTGCCCACAGTGCCAAAACCACTTCCAAGTGGTTTGATGACCATGATATTACTGTGTTTGATTGGCCAGCCAACTCGCCTGACCTAAATCTCACAGAGAATCTATGAGGTATTGTGAAGAGGAAGATAAGTAACATCTGACAAACAATATAGAGCTGAAGACCGCTATTCAATAACGCCTCAGCAGTGCCACAGGCTGATCGCCTCCATGCCACGCCGCATTGTAGCATTAATTCACACAAAAGGAGCCCCAACCAAGTATTCAGTGCATAATTAAACCTGCTTTGGGGATCTTAAACATCTCGGTTTTGTAAATCTTTTTATGATTGATCTTTGAGAAAATATTCAAATATTTTGAGATACTGAATTTTTATTCTTCCTAAGCTGTAAGTCATAACTATCAGAATTAAAACCAAAAACTCTTGAATTATTTCAGTTTTTGTGCAATGAATTTAGAATAAAAGAAAGTTTGCTTTTTTAAATTATATAAAAAAATTAAAATAAAAAACCTTTCCATGAAATGCACCATTATATAAATAATTACCACATTACCAAGCAATTTTCAGCAGATGTGTTCTGTGGTTGCTGGAATCACAAGCCTATTGTAGATTTTTTTTGTATTAATGAACTATTATTAATGCCTGTGTTATAAGTTATATGCCTCAGGTTAAATCCTATCTTTCTTTCATAACCCTCCAAAAAACAAGAGATATACGGCATATGTTCCCAATGTTGCTGTATTAAACTTGTGTGGATGTATGATGAAATATTCATCAAATCTAGCAGCTAAAATCCTGGCTTCCATGCATGCAAGTAAGTGATAAAAAGTTCACTTATGTTCAGTGAGATGTGTGCAGTGCATCTAGTTGAAAGCCAGTTTTTGGAGTGTAGACATTCTTGCATTTCTTTTGAAACGTCTACCTGTTCAACCTCTTTATTTTTTACATATGTTAAATATATTTTATTGGTGTGGGACTCAGCAGTGAGAGTGTTAGGAATAGTTAACCCAGAAAAGAAAATGTACTCACTTTCAGGCCAAGCAAGTGTAGACTGGAAATCGGTATTTGAAGAGATTTAGCATTACATCACTTGCTCACCAATGGATCCTCTGCAGTGAATGGGTGCCGTCAGAATGAGAGTCCATAAAATCATCACAGTAATCCAAAATTAATCCATGACTAAAGTCCATCAGTTCATTTCTTGTGAAGCAAAAGGCTGGATAAGAAACGAATCCATTATTATCGGTTTAAATTTAAACCATTAGTTCTGACCAAATTATGAGTCCATTATCCATTATAACTTCAGTGAAAAAGTCTTATCCTCTTGTTCCCTTTTACATCAAAATCCACTGATAGCACTGGGCGATTTTGCAAAAAATTTTAATCTAAATTTTTGTAGAATATTTGACCGATTTTCGATTAAAAAATAAATAAAATTAACTAGTCAACTTGAAAATGTAACAAGCCTACAACATGGTTCAAGTTACTTTTTCTTTATTAACCCTCTAGTTAAAGAAAATTCTATTCTAAGTGCAGCACACATGCACTTAGATGATGTCAATGTCAAACAAATTAAATATCTTTGCAGAAAAGATGCAAAAACTACATATTGTACAAACTTGTCTGAGACATATTATGTGTTCAGAAATTAAACGAGGAAAATTTTTTTTTTAGAAAATCTCAACAGTCAAGGTAATTAATAATCAAAATGACTGAAGGTATAACACCAGTAGTCTTTTATTAACTATAAAGGTTCTTTAGAAACAACAGTAGAATAACAACAGAAATATCAGACATACAGTAGTAGTTCTTTACAGGTTTTTTTATTCTATTGCACTGCCTTTCCATAGTTTTTTTTCTCTGTAAACATGGATGTGTTTGACTGTTGCACTTGCGTTTCTTGCAGTGTCTCATGCATGCAACACCATTCTAAAAATACGCCGCTCAAGTTAAAAGAAGTTCACTCCTATCTTTTTGCATGTTTCACCTATTCCAGTGCCCGCGTCACACCTTTGTCAACACAAAAGTGCTGTGTGAATGTAATTTGGTAATATTTCTATACAAAATCACCCAGCCCTGTCCACTGATATATTCTGTTAACTGTTTTGGGGTGGAAAGGTTGCTTGATCTTTGCATATTTCTCTCCTAATTCAGATGAGACAACTTATTCACTGGAGAAAGCTATATAATGATGGAGTAAAAGGATATAATCTTAGTGATGGAATTGTATTTTTTTTTTTTTTACAAACACATTTTTTCACTTCACAAGACATTAATTGATGGAGTCATGTGGATTACTTGTGGATTATTGATATGTTTTTATCAGCGATTTGGACTCATTCTGACGGCACCCATTCACTGCAGAGGATCCATTAGCGAGCAAGTGATGTAAAGCCAAATATCTCCAAATCTGTTCTGATGAAGAAACAAACGTATTTACATCTCAGATTGCCTGCAGGGTGAGTACTTTTTCAGCCATTTTTTTTTTACTTCAATGCCAACATTCCTCAAAATACTAACCTATTATCATCAAGATAAATCAAGGATGGAAATCCAAGCAAACAAGTTGGTTTCTGATCTGTAAGTCCATTTGGTTATATCCACAGCTTTAGTGCCCTTTGCTCTGTCGTTGGCATACTTCTTCACCAGCTTTTTTGAATGAGATTTTGGCAGGCTTCATGCCTAAAACCCTCTCCTGATACGAGTCCACTCTAGAACTACTGCTAAAGTGACAGGAATCAATAACTCAGCCCGAGCACATCATGAAACAAGCTGTCAGGATTACTACGTCCTGAGCTTCAGCCAAAACAAGAGTGAAGCCATAATAGATCTGTTTCTGATTATGCAAGATGTGGGTTGCTAGGCTGGGCTCAAAATATTGTGCCATAACCTGACAGTGTATAATTTGAAACAGGTGCAGTTAAAATAGCTTTGTCAGTAAGGGCACTTCCCAGTCAGCTGTGAGAATTATCAGCACCTAGGTCCTAAAGCCCTTGGTTTGCATTTTATGGCACTATAATTAAATGGATAGTTCATCCCAAAATAAAAACTCTGTCCTCATGTAATCACACTCATGTTGTGTGATTAAATTTAAACTTTAATTAAATAACATTGGGGTCTAATACATTTCATTTTTGGGTAATCTATTCCTTTAAGGGTGAAGTGTGTAATATTTAACAATGCAAGAATTTGTGTCCCCTATTTAGAAAAGTGTAAACATAGTGACTCTTTTTAAAACTCTTGGAAACAGCTACATTGGATCAACCAATGGTGGGAGTTTAGGGCGCGGCTATCCGTTTGGCTGACCAATGGCAGACAGAGGGAGTGTTTGGGGAAACCTTTTTTTTTTCCATTTGCAGAAGTTACACTCTTTGACTTTAAAAACACTTTATGATGGTTATCTGAGGTAGAAGACGGTCACAAACAACTTCTATAGGCTACAGCAGTTCTTTAAACCAATGTCTAATGCTGTGTTTGGTTTCTTTCCTGAATATTCTGGTTGTTTTTCAAAGTTTGATGATTGTTGGAGAACTCATAGTGTGTGGCCAACGATTTCAAATAAACTATGTTCTGTTCATTTGTTAGTATGCCACTAGTCCACACTTAAAGGACACTTCTTAGAGCAACCCTCATATATCATGTAAAAGCCATTCAAAAGATTGGTTAAAATGCTAAAGGCCCGTTCACACTAAGAACGATAACTACACAGACTTGTCAAAAAAGTTTTGTGAATAAGGTGACTAAATAATCCTAATTTACATAGAAAGATGTGTTTTTGGGAAGGAAGAAATAGCAGGGGTACGTCAAAGCATTGAGCTCCTGGGTCAAGACTCACTGGTTTCTCCCCTCACTACCTGTTGAAAGGCAGGGGCATATGTTTTTGTAGCGGTTTATAATAAGGAAGCACACAGGTCTCTTGTCGCTCGCCCCATGAGACCAGCAGGAGCATGAGGCACAGCCCTGATTTCTCAGAGGAGGTATATGCCCCCCCTCTATCTCTCTAAATGTGCACTCTCTTGGGACCAGTTGTCTCTGCTTGAGGTCTGCTTCTGGGAGTATTGTGCTAAAGTGTTGTACTTCCTTTTTTTGTCGTTAATGTGGTAAAGTTCAGCTTGGTCATAATGCAGTTGGGGTTTTTTAACAGTGGATTGGATTGGTTGAAGTATATCTAAAAAAAAGTTTAAGTGCTAAAATGATTCAAACTGAAATTAAAATAACTTTTGACAAAACTGAAAGCAGAATGAATTCAAAATAGTAATCATTTAAATACTGTAATTGTACATCAAAAATAAAAAAAGAGGGAATTCAGTGTGTGTGTTTAATAGAACAGGTTCTTACCAATTAATCTCAATACCTGTGAGGAATTTATCATGTGTGTGTGATATAATTTCTCTGATGTGGTGAGGATGTAGAACTTTTACCAAGTTTTGAACCTGGCTGTTTCTGGCTCCCTCATATTTGTGTCTTCTAGGACTGTCACTGAAATCATCCATTAAGAGAGAGACCAAAACCAGTCTTAATTCTTTGGGGTATATTTGTAGCAATAGCCAAATAAAACACTGTATGGGTCAAAATGATTTTTCTTTTATGCCAAAAATCATGAGGATATTAAGTAAAGATCATGTTACATGAAGATATTTAGTACATTTCCTGCTATCAATATATCAAAACTTCATTTTTGATTAGTAATATGCATTGCTAAATCTTAACTTCAAAAACATTTGACACTTAATACTTAAGGTTTTGTGGTCCAGGGTCACATATGACACCTTATATAATAGGGAGGTAAATATGGCTCTTGCATCTTGCCATAGCGTGCCAGTTCAGGATTTACAATTACAGTACAGTTTACAGTACAGTTATTCCAAACCTGTATGACTTTCTTTAAACATTTAAATTTTTTATTTTACATGTTAAAGTAAGACTCAAGCAGTGCTTACAGAAATAGCTATCCTAAATAACTTCACAGTGACCTTCAGTGACATCGCCCAGAGTGGCCAAAGACAATGATTCTGCTTGCTCAACAAGAGCAGGAATGTTTTGATGATGTTTAGAGTTCTCAAGTTTCTGGTCTTATGAGTAATGACTGCATCTTACTCATTACGGCCACTGAGCACAGGCCAAAAAGATGCACTTGAAGAGTTCTTGCCTTATCAATGGGAGACAATCAGCAGTAACTTTTTGGAGCTGGAAATAACCCTAATTGTATCATTGTCTTGTAGGGCCTGTTTGCTTGCTTTCTAAAACACTTGTTTAGGAATCAGGCTCGCAAAATAGATAGCCCAATGTACCAGGTCTATTATGTCTTCCAGTCGGGCTACCAAAATGTATCACTGCCCTGCCCATTGGGCTATCTTAAAAACAGGGTTCCCTTAAAAAGTCTTGAGTTGAGTTGTATCACATTTAAGGCCATAAAAGTCTTAATTATAATTCCAAGAAGTCTTACATTTGGGGACGGAAAGAAGAATTGCGATTTATAGCTTGATTAATCTTCAAAAGTCTATAATTTCCCTGAACAAATAACCTATGAGCGCTGCACATTTAAAAGTCAAAATCCAGTGCAAGAGTTTTTTTTATTAATGAATCTCTGAAATGAAACCGAATTTCTTAAGAGAAGTTTCAATGGCATCTTCTTATTATCTTGCTTTAGAAAGTAGCATTTATGAGCGCAGTGCTACTTTGTGCACAGCTGTTACCAGGAAAACTGCTATATTTGAGCCTTTTCAAAAGCACCAACTAGTGGCAGAGAATTCATTTGCATTTACAATCAGCCTTTCAGCTGTTTATGTTTAGATCAATGAGAATATCGACCAATGTTTTTATGCAGCAAACACCCAGAGATGTAAGTGTGAAAGAAGCTGACGTGCCTTCTATTAAGACCGTAATAGTTATATGTTTTACATTTAAGTATTAAGTATTTAACATTTTGCAAGCCCTCGTAATGATAACATTTCTCTGGATCAGTACAAACCTTTTTTATTTTTTTAGTTTATCCAAAGAATCTCAAAACTGTAGTTTAATATAGACAGAATCTTTTGGCGACACAGTGGCTGATGTTTGGTAATTTATGTGTTTTTAGACCAAACCATCAAAGTATTGAAGAAACAGATGTGTTAGTAGCTGCATAATCACAGTTGCGATGTAAATTAGCACTAAGTTATAACATGCATACAACAAACCATTGACTTCCATAGTCAACCCTCTACGGACAACTTGGCAAGTCTGGCGAGTAAACTAAAATCAGTCAGTTTTTTAACATTTAACATCAGTCAGTCAAGCTTTATAATAATCAAGTATTATTTAATATAACTTAAGTAATTAGATAAAATTTGAAAACCATGTTTGAATGCATATTGGTAATTTTAACTGAACATTTTAACTTGTCATTCAATGTTTCTGACAAAAAAAAAATTGGAAAAAAATGAACAAAAATACTGATAGGATAATAATGATACAATTTCTAATAATAAGAACTATAAAACACACTAAGCATTACTAAGGAGCAGTTGAGCTGAGCTGCTGGATTCATGAATATTAATCAGGTTTTGTGTGTTCGCTCGAACTGATTTGCAACAAAGAATATCTTCTTTTGTGCTAAACAGATGAATGGGAATCATTCAAGTTTAATTAGTAAATTTGTAACTTATTCAAGTTAGTTAATAAGCCTGGACTTTGTGTTCCAATTTATGGACGAACTTCTGAACAACTGCTGCAGCCCTACCCTGGTCTAAATCCTTAATCAAAAGCAATGCTAACAGATCATCTTGAAGCAATTTTTTGTCTCTTTAAGACCAGACAGCATCTCTTGGCTTCTTCCAGGTGGCATCTGTTGCTAACAATGCTCAGGTGTGATGTTATTTTGCACTGGTGCGTGTCATGACTCATTGCTGATATGAAAAGGAAATTGATCAGTCGCTTTTCTTTCTCCATGACTTACTGTCAGTCTCATTTCCAGCCTCTGTGGCAGCCATGTATCCTAGCAACCAGAACTTTCAGAAACTGATTGTTAGTCATTACAGCTTGTAAGGTGGGATTGTCAGAGTGCCCCTTTCAGAATGCATGGTCTGATTTAGCGGTAACACATTTTGTTTAGCCCTTTTCCATTTGCAGGCTCATTATAAGATGGTAAAGCTTGGTTCATGTCCAACTGCTGAAAGTACACGCATGGAGACTTGTGTCTTAGTCTAGGAATAAGGGTATTATCTAGCCAAACAATCTGTAATTTAAAAAAAAAAAATATATATATACTTTTTAACAACAAATGTTTGTCTTGCACTAGCTGTGCAATACGCATCCACAACTTCACTTATACGTTTACGGTTTGGATATTACAAAAAGCTTTTTTTTTTTTATTTTTTTTTTTATCATCAATAGTTTTGTTAGTTAAGACATTTATTTCTCAGCTGGGATGTGTTGGAGCCCTTTGAAGCTGCACTGAAACCTTCAATTTGGACCTTCAACCCATTGATCCCCGTTGAAGTCCACTATATGGAGAAAAATCCAGGAATTCTCCTCAAAAACTTTAATTTCTTTTCAACAGAAGAAAGAAAGACATTAACATCTTGGATGGCATGTAATTTATCATTAAATTTTATTTTAGTCCTTTAAATTGTTTACTTTTTTTCTAGAGAGTGGCCTCCACAAGTGAGGTTGAGATTTTTTTTGTATTGGCTAGCTATGTATTCTGTTTGAGGTGGGGTGAATATCAGACATTTGTCATGCAGGCCAGGCCAGGCTTGAATGGTGGTTTATTTTTAGCTGACCAAGGAAGCTGTGATCATTGGATGAACATAAAAGGATGTAGCCGAAGCATGCTGCCGTTGACAGGAGTCTTTTGTTTGTGGTGAAGTGTTTGAAAGCAGGAGATGTTGCTTTATGCTATTCTGCAGCTACAGGTTTATATACAGGAGGACAAAGGACTGCACAGCATGTGCATTTGGGATGCTTAATTCTTAATCGAAATACAGGAAAAACTGTAATATTGTGAAATATTATACCACTTTATTGTAGTTTTAAATGAAATTTATTCCTGTGATTGCGAAATCAATTTCATCAACCATTGCTCTAGTCTTCGGTGTCACATGATCCTTCCTTGTGCTTCCCTTAAGCTTTTCCATGGTTTTCTTTTGTTATTTCTAGTTCAATTTTTTAGGCTTTCATTGTGCTGCTTTTTGGGGATTTGAAATGTGCTTGTTTGTTAGAGTGTGTAGTAAAAGTTCCTCAGAAAAACAATCAAAAGATGCCACTGGAAATTGCGACTAGCTCATGTGCTCACCCTCTCTCTCTCTCTGGTTTCATGTAGTTTCCTAGTATACAAAGCATGTGATGATGGTTGAGGAAGTGTTCTGGAAGAATTAGTAGGCTAGTTGTGGAAGTACATTCCTAGACATACAGCCTGAGGGAATTTGGTTGTTATCAACACACGTGGTGTGACCACAAGAAACTTCCTTTGTACGTAATTTTTGTTTGTTCAGCTTTTTGACTCTGACTTCTCAGCTCCCATGGCCTCATAAGAAATCAAAGTGTCCACTGGTTAATGATTCAGTATGTTATCCGGGTATTGTTTAAAGTCTCTCTTTCTCTTCTTAACGGATGTTCAGGCGAAGGCTGGCTGGAAAAGCCACGTTTGATGTTCAACTGGAGCAGACAGGCCGCCTCTGCTGCTTTCTTCTCAGTCTCTCTCTCTCTGTGGATGAATTTTAGAAGGCAACATGCTTCTGTCTTATTTGGCCCTTACCAAGTGATCCAAGGATAAAAGTACCAATATTTTTCTGATGTAATTGGGAGTTAATCAACATTTACTTCAAAGATTATGGGAAGTTGTGAAAATAATTGAAATGTTACATTTGGGAGATTGAAATTAAGATGTGCCATCAGAAACTGAAATATGACTATGTTCTTCTGAACTTGAATAAATGTTTCCAAACAGTGTTCAATGTAGCTGTAAAAACAATCCTTTAGACTTGGCTAGAAATAAAAAGGGAGTAGGCTTTCCTTTTTTGTTTCCTAGCATAGCAAACCTTGGTGGCTTCCAAGTATGATAGCTTCCAAGGACAAGAAAGCATATTTATAGAATGTCATAAAATTGGACAAGTTTACTACTTGGCATCAACTTTCCTCATTGAGAAAGGAAAAAAATAAACATAAAGGGTTTTAGATGGGGACGTTCATGTTTAATTCATGTGCCACATGTCATTAAATTAGCATGAACACCTTGCTTTGTTTCAATAAAGCAAACATGAGTGACTATAAATCGTAAATTTGAGGACTGAATAGAAATGAATATGGAAAATAGCATGAATGATACTGAACTTGTCTCTTGGAGGTTAGCTTGAATGAAGCTCTGGAGGAAACGTGGCTTATCTTGGGAACACTTCTGGCACACTAGTCTCTTATCTTTGCCTGCAAGTGCGAGGTTGGATTTGCTGCCTTGCTGGGACCTATTTTAGAGATTGATTGCCAAGCGAATCAGTGAATACGGAAGAAATACATACAGCCCAGGAGCAGAGATGAGTGGGCGTCTGCTGGCAGGCTGCTATATGTGCATTGGAGGTATTGGAGACTCACACAGGTGCGAAATGAAGTACACAGTAGATTCCCATGGGAATGACAGGTACCACATGCAAGTTTGACTGACTTGACAGGCTTGTTCCTTGAAGCAGATTTCTACGTAAAAACTTACCTTTAACTTTATTCCAATTTTTCTCAAAGTTCTTTAATTAGTGGCGCATGGTATATTGGCAATGTGTCTTTTAACCACATAGTCTTTTAGCATTGTATTATTCATTGTTTCACGAATAATAAAGCACATTGATATATTGAAGGCTGTTGATGTGATGATTCTCACATTCCAGCTGCTCACTTGAATTGTCTACTTGGCAGATGGAGGTCATTTATTGCTGTTTTTACACATCATGAGCATCATATTAAGAGAAGTTTAACTTCTGAAACATTTTTGAGACCATTAATTCTGCAGCACTCTAGTGCTAATTAACAATATGCAATTTATAATAAAAATAGATCTGTTAATACTACACACTTAATGAAATTTTAAATAAATCTAGCAACAGTAACTAGCTGTTTAGACCCTCCAACATAGTAGAGGGTGATGTTGCATTTTAACACTGGTTGCCACCTTTCACAAAACAGAAAAAAAGCAACGAATTAATAAAAACAAGCAAAATAAATAAATAAATACAATAAAGCTTGCATTTGAGACTTTTCTAATTATACACTTTTTATTCGTCATCAGTTTTGAAATCAGTTAAGTGGTCAGATTGCATATGCGTCATAAATTCCATATTTAAATCTGTCTTGCATCCATATCTTTTATACTGTAATTATGTGTGTATGATTATGGTTTATTGAATATCTGTGTTTGCTGATGCAGAATATCATTGATGCACTGTGAATAAACTCTCTGACTTAAGACAGAGTGTGTCTGGAACAGTTCTGTTCCTCATTACCTATCTTCCTATATATGATGTCTACTATAACATGACGCAACTGTGCAGGAACCTGTATGCAAGTCTATGAGAAAGCGATAAAGTGTCCTGTAGTGTGGGCATCATCATAGACATACGGTTTGGGAATCCAGGGCCTCAATATGTTTAGACTTTTTGGATTCAGATTAGACCAGTATATGTTTTTATATCATTTAAAAAAAAAATTATAATTAGTCTTGCAGAATTTTTTTTTTTTTTATGAATAACTTGTGAGTAGTTTATGCAACCAGCCACAGGACTGGTTACTTGCTCCATAACTGGGCCCTGTAGTTCCTGTGAGGGTGACAGGAGATTGAGATCTGTGTAGAAATGTGTCAGACTCGGAGCTGTTACTGGCGGTCTCGAAAGAACAGCGTTCCACCACAGTGCCTCAGGAGCTGTCAGAGGAGTTTAATGTCCCTCCTCAGAGCCGATCTGCCTCACTTTGGCGATGCTGCGCTCTGTTGAGCAGTCGGTTGCTTGGATACCAAATCGTGAGGCCCAAGAGAAGCAGTGACGTAGTCAGATGGAACAAGTCTTGTTTACCCCCTGCTTTGTTAATGGAGCAGCTGCGCTATCATAAAACATAAGCACATTTGAGACAGTTTTGCTGTAGGGTGAAACATTTAATCAGTTCAAAAGAGTAGCTCAGCGAATAGAAGACATTTGTTTTAAAGTGTGGACGTGCTGGGCATCATGTCCCAGGGACTTTCTTTCTATTTTTGTGTGTATATTGTCAAGGCCTCAAAAGAGAAAAAAAGACCAAGACTAATTGAATTTGTTTGGCCATGCTGCACTTTTGAATTTTTAGTTTGGTAATGTTTTTTTTTCTCTCTCTTTCTCTCTGCAGGTTGTGTTTGTTAATTCTGTTCAAAAGTAGCTAGTACATTAGTTCAGAAACCCTGTACCAAAAAAAGTACCATGGTATTGCAATGGTTTTTGGATATACTATGGTAATTCAATGATGATTTGCTCATAATGTTCTACATTACTTATTTGTCTGCTTCTTATTTTATGGTTAATTAAATTTATATATATATATATATATATATATATATATATATATATATATATATATATATATATATATATATATATATATATATATATATATATATATATATATATATATGTATATATATATATATAATAAAAATATGTAAAAAGTCCCACTCGTATTTACTTTCTTTTTTTTGCAACCTAAAATTGTCTGCATAGAGCATGTATTTTTTGGTGATTCTGTGCAATGAAGTTCAGAGCTCTCGGGAAAACAGAGGAAGAATCAGTGTCTTGCATTTCTTTCGTCTTTGCCAGGAATCTCTGCCAAGGCTCTTTGTCACCGTTAAACCTGACTGGCAGTGCCACAGATAGCTTAATTGCTCTAGGTTTAGTATCGTTTATTGCAATGATATTGATTACCGTTTGAGTGCTTTGAAGTGATTGTGTGCGTCTTCCTTTTTAACCGAAGAGCTCAAATGTGTGCCTAACCTCTGTTTGTATGCTACCAGTAATATATTTCATTTCCATGAATTATGAAAGTGAGCCTCTTTGTGCAATATTCCTTTTTTTTCCTGGGACTCTTGTACCCAGGCTTGAATCTATTGGTCAAATCTGATATCTGAATCATCATGCAGCCTGTTTTATTGGTTGTGACACACTTTTTATGATTCGATGCCCATGCAACAAACTCACTTATAGATTATTTACACATGTTCCCTGTAGCCTATATTTTGAGTTTATCTGTTTTAAAGCTTGTTAACTAACTGCTACAATGAATTAGTGTATTATTACATTTGGATGCATGTCTCTAGTACGCCAAAAATGTGCTCCTATTTGATGCTCTGATTGATCTAGAGTGCCATTTGTAGGAATTTGTTTTACCCATTGGAATTGGCTATTTTAAGCCTTTAGTTTAAGGGCCATCACATAAATGGGGAATGGACTTTAGTCAGCCTACGCCTTATTTAATAACTTGCAAACCAAAATTGGTCTGTTGTATCAAGTATGAAGCAGGTATGACAGGATAATGGAGACTCTTCAATAAAAGTCTGTATAAAAGGTTTGTCAAGCTTTTTAGCCTACCGCTAAAGGCTAAGGAAATTGAATGCCAATCAAAATATTGATTCTAATGTCAAATCTTTATGTCTCCTATTCAAACATTAGCTGGTGTTTGATTTGTCAATGAAAGTGGAAAATTGAACTATAACCATTCAAGTTGGTTTAAAGAGGTTAATCGGTTGTTGGGAGCAAGGTCGATTCATCTTGGTGTAGCTAGAGCTGGTAGACCACCATGCCTATTTTGGGGATCTGGTTGAGCTGGTTAGCCCTACACCAGAGTGCCAGAGGCACTTTATAAAAAACACTATTCTGGTCATGCCTCCCCGGAACTCTATTTGTCTTCCTTCTGTTTTGTAAATTGATTGTTGGTGTTAGCTACAAGGCTACCAGGAGGTTTATAGTACACACTAATGCTGTTCATATTTCAAGGAATATAGATAAACTTTGTAAAAATACAGATTAGGTCTGGACAATAATTCGATAACAATATGTATCGCAATATATTTTTTCAAAACCGGTGATATGATTTTTAAACACATTTCCGATATTTCGATATACATTACCAGTGTTTCCCATACATTGATTTATTTGTAGCATTTGACTTAAATAACGAACGTTGAATAAACATGAGCACTGCACGTTTCAAAATGAGAACACCGCACGGGTGTTTTATATGAATGTATCTCTGAAGGGATTAGACTGTCTTCAGAAAAGTTTTGGTGGCATTTTCATTTTATCTGATAAAGTAGCGTTCATGAGCGGAACTGCTTTGATTACATCCATTACTGTAACATTATACACTATACCATTAAAAAGCTCATACAGGTGCATCTCAATAAATTACAATGTCGTGGAAAAGTTCATTTCAGTAATTCAACTCAAATTGTGAAACTCGTTTATTAAAAAATTTCAGTCCACACAGACTGAAGTAGTTTAAGTCTTTGGTTCTTTTAACTGTGATGATTTTGGCCTGCATTTAACAATAATAAGTTGTTTGACATGCATTCGCGCACACGCTTCGGGTGAAAGCGCTCAGAAAAAGCACAGGTCAGACCAGTGCGCGAATGAAACATTTAAAAGCACATGCAAATAATGAGAGAATAACTCTAGTGTTGAGTTAACACTGCTGTGAATGCATGTGTCGTTGTACATTATATGATGAAGGCACCAGAACTGCAGCTGATAGAATGTTCGCTTTAGCACGATACTACGATATTTCTTCAAAAGCAGATCGTAGAGACATTTTTATCATCCACGATCAAAAATCATCATATCGCACACCCCAGGTTTGCTGACATTTCCTGTTTGATTACCCAGCTAACTAATGGTGTTACATTTAGAAACCACTTTTTGAGCTTTAGTTCAGTGTGTTCATAGTACTTGTTCTACATGTTAGTACACATTTCCCCTCAAATATAAAAGGCTGGTTTACCATTTAGTATACATTTTACTGATACATTTTACTGATCAGTCATTCCCTGTTTCTCCTTCTTCCCAAATGTCCCTTTCCTCATATATTTCTCTCTCAGCTGAATGGCTGGAGGTGTCTGTGGAAACTAAGCCAGATGGCTGGCTGCAAAGAGAGATGGTTTAGAGCCACAGGGGAACAAAATCTGTCATCGCTGTCTCTGTGTCCTTAATGCTGAGACTCTTACTGCTATTCAGACTGGTAATCAGAAGTGCCAAGTGTAGCCTATTTGCGTGGTCTAGATGTTTATAAAAAAGGCTAACACTTGACTTTATTATAGGGGCCAATTCTCACTATTAACTAGTTGCTAATTAGCATGCCTATGATTAACATATTGACTGTTTATTAGTACTTATAAAGCACATATTCTGCATGACCATATTCTACATCCCAATCATACCCAATACCCAAACTTAACACTGACCAAATGAAAAATTAATGGGCAACAAATTAGGAGTTTATTGAAGCAAAGGTTAAAGTTAATGGTTTGTTAATAGCAAGAATTGGACTTTAAAATAAAGTGTGTGTGTGTGTGTGTATAAAACTTTTTAATTAGGAGTGAAAACAGATGAAAATGTGGTAAACATGATGTATTGCTTTGAGGTGATGTGTATAATGCTCGTTTGCTGCTCTGTTTTTAAACGGAGAATCTTGTGAATCTTGATAGGTCATGTTTAATTAGGGTTTAATGTCCCAGATTAATTGAGTGTAATTCTGTGGTTCTTTTTAATGGCTCTAAAGCGACCACAAGGGCCGGTCGATGTCAGGTCACTCCTGAAACAGCTCTTAGAGATATAACAATAGAAAAATGGCACAGGGTCATCATCTCCATAAATCTGTCTGACCACTTACAGTTGTGCGTGTGTGCACATCAGATTAATCCTGCCAATAACAATGCTTCCTGTGATACAGAAAGCGTGGGGGATACAAAGAAGAAGCCAGTGAGCTATTGTTTATGGCCCACTGTTGACCTGCTTATGCTGAATGAGAAACAATGGCTGCCTCTGTACAGTATAGCCGCCTGTAATGTTAAGGAGATGAGCAATGTTTCTTTTTCGAGGCAGGACACGTTTCCAGCAGTTAAAATATCTTAATCTGGGAGATCCAAAATGAAAGTGACAAGCATCTGAAGGGGACAGAGGAGATGAGAGGTGAATGACAGAAATACAGCAGTGAAAACAAACCAAAAGTCTTCTTTATTGAAGTTTCAATGACATCCCCCAAGGTTCTATGCTAAGCGGAGAGCTGTTGTCATCTCTTCAGCACATATTCTGACAATTTATAATAGAGATGGACTCTGTACTAGGAATATGGGATGAGACATGATGGATCGGCTTTAGTTGTTGTCCATGACTCTGTCCTATCCCCTATCTTCAATCTCTGAAAAATCATCATGTCTTGTCTAGCTAATCAAAAGAGCTTTTCTTCACTGCTGTGCTAAGCTAGATGTCAGAGCTGCAGCTATTTCACTAAAAATACACAAATAAATTTCTTGCACAAAGAAATATTTGTTATAACCATTTCAGCGATAGTTGCCATTTAAAGGCTAAGCTAAGCTTGTTAACTGAAAACACATAAGGAAAACATTTGATCGTTTTTAGCGTAGATGGGGTAATATGTAATTTAAATGGTTGAACTGTTTAGGTTACAGTAAATTAATTACAGTAAATGTTTACGTGTGTGTGTGTGTGTGTGTGTGTGTGTGTGTGTGTGTGTGTATATGCATATGCATCAAAGATGAGATGTCAACATTTTGGTGTCCAAATCAAATTGCATTTACGAAAGTGATTTTAAATAAAAGACATGTTAAATGCAAGTAAAGTATCTGCTTTCATATTGCAAATAACTTTTGTGAAAAAACTGTTCCAAAGTGTAAAATTATCATTCAGTGTAATTGTCATTACTTTTTTTAAATAAACAAATAAAATACCAGGTTAAAACGTATATATGTTGTCTTGGCATTTTCAAATAAGGCTGTTATTGATTTTTTTTAAGTATTTAAATTACCAGGGGACATTTGTCCCGAAAATGCGGTTTATCAGAAACCATTCAGTGTAACATAAACAACAAGCCATTCTGAAATCATATGTAAAGCTGACAGTCATTCGACAGGCTGTGACTTCATCAGATGGCACCCTGAAGTAAAGTATAATAGTAAAGGATAGCTTTCTTCAGCAAGTATAGTCATCCTTGGATGAATCTTACTGCAAGGTAAGATTCATCCAAAAAAATGCAAGGTAAGATTCATCCCAAAAAATGCTTCTCTAGTCTATCTGTATTTCAAATAGATTTGAGTCAAGATGGGCTTATTGTAATGGACATGCTTTGTCCCTGTCATGTAAAATCGAATGAGTGAACTAAACTAGAATAAAATGAATGGAGAGTGAGAAATAAAGCAGTGCGGAGTCGGGAATGCGGAGTTATTTTAAGCTGATGACTGATTGTTTCTTTGTTGAACTGGAGCTCGTTTGCAAGGCAGCAGGCACATGAAGATGACCTCACTCGCGCTTTATCTCTCTCAGTCACACACACACACACACACACACACACTCAAGAGAGAGTCAGACAGAAGGCCACTGAGCACCAGGAAGAAATGTAATATGTTTCTTACGAGCTAAGGGTATTTCCAAAAAGCATACCATACTACTCATGCTATTTTTGCAGTATATATATTTGCACACTATGAACATTTTCTGCAATACCTGTTTGACCTACATTCAGAAAATGATTGTGTGTGCAAAAAATGTACAATAGTGTGCAATGCATTTGTATTGAACTCCCATTTCGAGGCTTCAAATCTCTTTGAGTTATTATTTGCCCAAACAGGAAACTTTTTGTTTTTACCTGCATAAAAACACTACAATAATGTACGGTGACCCAGTGGTGCACAACACAACGAAATCTTCACAACACAACGGAAACAAGCCACAATAGAATGAAAGCAAGTCAAAACAATGAAATTAGCAAAACACACCAGAAACAAGGCGGAAAAATACCACAAAAAAAAAAAAAAAATCTCCACAACACAATGGAAATAAGTTGCAACACAACAGAAACATGCCACAACAGCGAAATTAGCACAACACAACAGAATCAGTCCAATGTGTTGTGTACTACTGGGCCACCGTATTTAAGTCAAAAATTAAATAAGTGTACACTGGGGGAAATATTTTGATTTTATATTGCTGATTTTAAGTTTGCCCACAAAGAAAAAAAAATTAAGGGTCTGTAATTTCTAGAAAAACAAAAACACATCATGTAAAGGTTAGAAATTGATTTGCATTTCAGTGAGTGAAATAAGTATTTGATCCCCTACCAACCAGCAAGATTTCTGGCTCCCACAGACTGGTTATGTGCACACGTGGATCACAGATTAGTCCTGTTACTTTAAGACGTTACTCCTAATGTCAGCTTGTTAGGTGTATAAAACACCTGTCCACACAAGCTATTTCCATTTCAACCTCTCCCACCACCATGGGCAAGACCAAAGAGCTGTCAAAGGATGTCAGAGAGCGCTGTGGCATGTCAAATCTTATGTAAGTAAAATGTTCTGGAAAATAAAGGGCTATCATAGAGACTATGATTCAACACAGCAGCCTACTGTACATACTTTATCAGATTAGACTGTAACGTTCTGGTCCAGACATGACTTTGTAGAGTAATCACTGATGTCAAGTAAAATAAAACACTTCATGGGTTCGTGAGCACAAGCCTCTGTTCTTATCATTTTGAATTTGTTTCACAAGGTGGTTGGGCATGCACGACCTGGTTAGTTCCTGTATTTGTCATCCTTTGTGATGCCTTACTGAAGTTTGATGTGATAACACCCAAATGCATACAAGTTTCTGTAGCATCAGAGAATTCTTTGAAACCATTTATTTCAATAGAAACCGTGCCTCGCAAATGCTGAGAGGGGGATTCACATGGGATTGCAAAAGTGCTTTTACGTTACATAGTTTATAAAAATGAATTTAATCACAGTACAAACAGCAACTTTTGAATGGCAGTCAATTTTCCCTCCTCATCCTCTACTTTATCCTCATCGCAAAATGCCGTTATTTTGTGTTAACGTCAGCCGTTTACATTTAGTATTAAAGCCTTAATCCTGATGTACTGGAAGACTTACATCTGAAGATTACATGGAGATTCGTTTTGATTTTGAACCGTTCTGTTTTATTTGGTTCTTAAGTTGAGTTGAACTAATTGTTGACCTTTCCTCTTGATCCGTGTAAAATGAACCTGCTGTCTCTCTCATTAGGTGAACTTTGTGGTATGCCAGCTCTTCGCCCTGGTCACGGCCTTCTGGTTCAGACTCTACCTGCACCCTAGCAAGACAAGTCCCTTCATCCGGCATGTAGTCGCCACCCTGCTGGGCTTCTATTTGGCCCTCTTCTGCTTTGGCTGGTGAGTGCTTGTCCGCTTCATCCCTCACATATCTCAGGTCTTCCTTATTGATCCATAGCAGGGTCATTGATAGCCGGTTAGCGAGCCTTTTAATTTATGATAAGGCTGTGGAGTGCTGGCAGAAGACCAGATTCTCCTCCGCAGCTGTGGAAACTGTTTGTAAGAATATATTTATTGATACTTACCTGCTGCTTATAATAAAGGCCCTCTTAAGTCAATCGATGCATTTGTGTAAGACAGATATCAATATTTAATATCTAGCTTCCGCTAACTGTCATATGCGCGTTTACGAAAAAGTGGCGTTCCAGCGGATAATGTAGGACATAAGCAAAAGCAATTGCTTTTAAAATCGTATTAAATTTCCACTTTTTTATGTTTTTGCACTGATAAAATATATTTGCAATGTCACATTTTATATTAAAGTAAAAACACTTTCACCAGAAGTTTTCACCAGCTTTTCCACCTCTGTATGCGTTTCAACATTTCCAAATAAAATAAAATCAGACGAAATTTCATAACTACATCACACAATGTTTTTTTTTTTTGGTCAAAATGTGATAAATTGTATCAGTGGGAGTCATGGTTAAGCTGACACTTTCTGAAAAAACCTCTAAACATACGGAGCGGTCTGTTACAGCTATTTAAACAGAAGTCAGTCCAGTCTAATCACACAGGAAGTCATTATGCAATAAAAGTGACGGCAAGAAGCAAGACCTCTAAACAGTGACATTGCCCAAGACATAGTGGAAACTAAGAGTTATTTATCTTGAATGCATTTACTGTAATACTGCCTTTCTGTGAGGGAAATATCATCTATAACTACCAAATTCATGTAACGAATATTGTGTGTCTCACAGATGTCTGCTGTATTTGTGTGGCAGCCTGTGAGCTTTTCTAATGTCATTTGCTATCATCACATACTCAGAGTGTTTGCCTTTCTCTCTGTCCAGCAGAGACTTCACCGACACATTTGTTTGCTCTCGGTCAACATCAAATCCAAACTGGGCTCATTTACTTTCAAAATGTGTCTTCCTGGTTTTACCGTGTGGGATTCATCAGCGCATGTTTTTGGAAAGAAAAAAAGCTTCATAATCTCTCATCAAAATGCAATAGCTTGCTCCACCCCACAAACATCTTTCCTTTTTGGCATCACATAGGCAGTGCAAACAAATGTGTAATATATCAATTTGACAATCCAAACAATTCCAGATGGATGAAATTTAGTCCCCCCACATCATTCTCCTATTGGATAGTGTTGATTACAGACTTCTGTGTATAAGATCTACTCCTTTTTGGCAATTATCTGTTTGCAGCATGCATTTTTGCAGCGGCTGAATATTGCATGATATTGTAAGTGCACACAAATGAGTTATTTTGGATTGACTGATGTCATGTCACTCTTTTGCAATATAGAAAATGTAAAGCCAGATACGCACTGGCAGCATGACAGTTAGAATACCTCTATTCAGTTCACTGAGTGTAGACACCATGTAAATGAGCAATTCAGTTACTGTCTTCATTGAGGTATGGATAAAACAGCAACTCATATGTGTATTAGTCTGCATAAAGATACAGCATATGTATTGCCTATCCATCCATTTTGCAAATGGCTTGTCCTGCATAGGGTTTCGGGGATGCTGGAGTCTATCCCAGTGTTTCAGCAGGGAAACACATGAATGTCCATCACAGCATATGTATTTATGTTTTGATTTGAATGAAAACGGTGTATCCATGTGGCGTGGCTGAAACAGAAGAATGTAAGCTGCCTGCGTTCAGCTCATATTCTCCAAAATGGCACTACAGTGATGTGGGGACAGACAGAGGAGACGACTTGTTGAATAAAGATGTTATTTTTGTTTTCTTCACGTACAAAAAGTATTCTCGTTGCTTCATAACGTTACGGTTGAACCACTGATGGCAGATTGGACCATTCTGGTGATGCATACGTTTCTGGACCTTGACAGTGTATTTTACTTGGCAGTCAACGGGACAGTCACAAGCCTCCCGGTTTTCATTCCAAATATCTTAAATTGTGTTCAAAAGATGAACTTTTATGTGTTTGGAATGACATGTTCATTTTGGGGTGGAGTATCCCTTACAATTTTTAATTATACGATATAACTTCATACCCATATCCGCTTGAAGTTTGATCACAAGGAAATGTGATAAAAAATTATAATAGATGAAAAATTGTCCAAATTAATAGATATTTCAAGATGATAATTTATTAAAAGTGACCCTAATTAAAGAATCACCCTTACATCACTGGAAAAAGTGAAGATAAATTTTATTTAATTATAAAGCAACGAAAGGTTATATTTGTTACTTTAGATTTGTAATATAATTTAATATAATATAATATACTATATTTATTGACTGTATAATATCTCATTTATTTTTGTCTAATTAAGGTACACGTATAGTTTTTATTAATATGTTTTATTTCATTTTTATTTATTTTTTTTATATATAAAAATTTTATTTGCATTTTGTTTTGTTCTTATCCAGATTTTTATATATATATATATATATATATATATATATATATATATATATTCACAGTTTAATAAAGTTACAGGCTCCTCTCATTGGTTTCTTCTTCTCCTTGTGCTTCATTTCAGGTATGCCTTACACTTTCTGGTACAGAGCGGTCTCGCCTATGGTGTTATGATCTTCACAAGCGTGGAACACATGCACAAGTGAGTACTGCTGACCTCCCAGTCCTCCGCACCATCAATCTGCCCTGCTTCCAGTAACCAGAACAACCTTATGTGTTGTGACATTGGAACATGTTCCAGAATTCTCAACAAGCATCTTCCATCCAGTTCACCATCCAGTATATTATTCATCTAGTCCTACAAATGGCTTGTTGAATATTAATCTATACCGCTCTCACCCATCCATTTCATTCTTATCAGTAATCAGCTCCAGGGCATGAAGGAGGGTCTGTTTTCATCATTGCTTCCATAAGTTTCATGCTGAGTGACTGCTCCCTCTGATCTGGGGTCAGATGAATGGATGTGCTGGACCATGTGGCATTCGCTTCTGCTCGGGGCGGCACTAAAAATAGCCAGTGCTATTCAGACCAACAACCTACACGACTGCATACTAACACAAAATGACCTTAGAAACCCTTTTTCATTATGTATGGTCGAATCCCAGAGATTTAGATAAGTGTAGGTCATCTGTGCTGGGTCAACTGACCTTGGCACATGTGTCAGAACGGCCCGTCAGAAGTCCTGTCAGCATGTTTTGTGAACTTCGACTAGTTAAAAAGTCATGACAAGTTGACCGTCGGCCTCCTGCCCAGATGTTTGCATAACTTCATAATTATCAGACAAGGAGTTTTAACTCCATGTGCACTAAACACAAAGAGCAGGTGTACTGCTGGGAGGAATATTGTGTGTTTACCACAATTGCACATTGTCTAAAACTTACTGAAATAATGTTTAAAACCACTAGTATTTTAATAACATGGTTAAATGTTAAACCATAATCTTAAGAAAATCATTTATGAGCAGCATTATGATTTGGTGCTTAAATTCACTTGCAGAATTGTAGGAATTTTTTTTTTTTGTTTCATTTTTTTATTTAAACGCAGTAGTATAGAATTTGAATATGTCATAGGGTCATTTATTTGTTTTTGGCTATAAATAAGAATGTTTTTCTGCTTATTGTACTTACCAAACTTGTCTATATGAAGATACTGTAAATTAATCAGTGGTGTCAAAAGTACTGGCATTCATTACTCAAGTAGAAGTATAGATACTAGGGTTTAAAAAGACTTTTGTAGAAGTTGAAGTATCAACTCAAGCTTTTTACTCAAGTAAAAGTGTAAAAGTACTGGTTTAAAAAACTACTTAAAGTATAAAAGTAAAAGTAATGTAAGGGGAAAAAAATGCCATTAAGAACAAAAGCTTAGGCCGCACCACAGGGGCCTATTGTGCACTACCCCACCTCCTCAAAAAACATTTTTCTAAAGGCCATAGGCCATAATGACTATAATGTTATATTAAAATGTTCATGTTTAAAAATTTGGGATGCACTAGGCTTCCTGTTTCAGCCGCATATATGAAAATACAAAAATGGTGTGCACATCCCAAACACCCAATTAGGACACAGGTGCAAGACAACTAAATGATATAGACAAATAAAGAAGTGAAGTCTGAACACTGAAAACTACTGCTCCAGAGGAATTTAATCAAGCAACGTTTCGACCTTCAGGTCTTCATCAGCCGCATATATGCCCATTTAAAATGAACGCACTTTAGTACAATGCAAATACATTAAAGGACTAGAGATATGATGACTAGTTGCCAATAACTATTGTTATGGTGCAAAAAGTCAAACTTCAGAGGCTTGTCATCAATAACTTTTAATGGAATGTTTATGTACATCCAAGATTAGCTGCAGGAATCTGCGAGGGCAATGGACAAGAACATTGGTGCAGGCTTAGTAACAATTACACTTGTATGGTGGTCTATTTACAGTAAACATTATAGTGCTGTCAAAATGAATGATTAATCCAAGTGATTAATCAAAAACTAAAACTGAAAAAGAAATCATAATCCTGATACTTTCTTGATTGATAGCTTCTTGTATTTGGTACATACGTCTGCTATGTCCAGTGTTCGGGGGGTAACGAGTTACAAAGTTGGTATAGCCTACTTATCACAACATTGTCAATCGCATCGTCAATCGAAAACGCAAATTTATTAAAACGTCTCGCTACCGAACTACCTACAGTAGCTTAATTTGTCGAGGACGAAGAAAAAGCACTCATTTGGTAAATGAGCCAGTGAGAAATAATAACTTTTAAGTATGGTCCAGTGCCTTTTCAATACTTTTAAAATGGTACCGGAAACTAAACGGTGCATGAACCGATACTTTAAAAAAAAGAACCACAAAAAAACTATGGATAACTTTAAAGAACATTACAAATATTTAAAATAAATCCATAGCTTGTTGTGCAAGTTGTGCTTCCCTTAATCTAAGGCTAATAACTATATTTCACAATCTGTGTCATTATTTAATACAAAAGCACACATAATGTTTCTACTGTATCTCTGTCACTCACTCTGATATAAAAGTTAACATGAGTGCTGTCTGTCACTGTCTTAAATCAGTTCTGTGAATTACTGTATGGTCATTCTTTATAAAGTAGCAACAATGTAGTTTTTAAAATACAGTACTGTGCAAAAGTCTTATGGAAAAATTAGTATTTTCTCCCCAAAAAGGGTTTTAAGCCAGTTATTTATATCTTTTGCTGTAGTGTGTCAGTAGGAAATATCAGTTTGCCATCAATTTTAATAATAATCTAGTGCGATTTTGAATGCACAAGCAGTCTGACAACGGCAAAATTAATGTTTGGAAATGTAAACTGATATTTTATACTGACACACTATATAAAATATATAAATAACTGTCCGAACACCATTCTTTTAAGTGAAAATACTAACGTGCCAAAGACTTTTTTGCACAGTAGTGTATGTATAAAGTACGTATGATTAAATTAAGTATATTTAAGTAAGTGTAATTAAAGTATGTGTTCGTTCATATGTGTTAAGGGTTAGATTTTCGCTGGAGGAAACGGCTGTGGTGTGATGAGCGAAAACTTTACAGATGAGAAACCGACTGCTACCTCGTGACCTTTTGTAAACTGTATTTATGACAAAGAACTGCACAGATATGGATATTCTAACGATCTATCGATAAACATACCTTGTGTCCTCTGTTTGTTTAAGTGCGCATGCGCTGCTCCGTTCGCGGTCTGCGCCTCTGCGGATTGAAGAGCGCGCTGAAAGACGGGAGGAGACCGGTCTGACGCTGGTTTCATGTGAAATTTAAGCGGACTGACTCCGAGATACCGGTTCCATACCCAACCCTACTTTTAAGAAATATATTTTTTGATAAACGAACCCAAAACTGTCTATGTCCTGGCTGGACTGTGATGTGATCTGTGTCACGTGCAGGTGCGATGGATCGCGTACAGACCAATATCTGGATAGGTTTTTTTTTTTTTTTTTTTTTAATGATGACAAGCCGGAATGAAAACAAGCCGAAATTAAATAGCAGTAACGAAGCTATTTTTAAAATGTAAGGAGTAGAAAGTACAGATACTTGCCTGAAAATGTAAGGAGTAGAAGTAAAAAGTCGGCTGAAAAATAATCACTCAAGTAAAGTATAGATACCCCAAATTTCTACTTAAGTACAGTAACGAAGTATTTGTACTTCGTTACTTGACACCTCTGAAATTAATCAACTTGTGTCATGAACATAGCCATTAGCCACATATATGCAAGGATACAAAAATATAAATAAAATAAAAATAATTACATACTGTTTGTAGTTTATACAAAAAAGCTAACAACCTACAATAAAAACGTGTTAATTGGTTAAATAAGCTATCTTAACACATATTTTAGACAAAATTGTAAAACCGTGGCATTATATGTAATTTTACTGTAAATAATATCATACAGTATATGTTTTTTTTCTCAAAAGTAAAAACTGAGAAATACCTTATAATTGGAAGTAAAAAAAAGTTAAAAAAAATTAAATAAAATCCCAGAAGTCCCTGCATGACACATCACATATGATTAGATTTTGTATAAATAATTAAGGTTCTTATTTTTGTTGTCATGTACATTAGGGAGTTTTGCATTGCATTTTATGTAAGTTCATGTTTATTGCATTATTTCTAGTTTGAGGTATGGTGTTTTGTGTTCGGATGTTTGAATTAGAGGATGACACGGGAGTGGATTTTCACTCCTGTCCCGTCCCACTCCCATAGAAAGAAATCTTGTCCCGTCCCACTCCCAGACCAAAGTTAAAAAATAATCCCATCCCATCCCGCTCCTGGTAAATTGACTCCCACTCCCATCCCGCTCCTGTTTAAACTGACTCCCACTCCTGTACAGCTCCCATATATTTTTTTTTTTTCAATTAGTGTTTAGTTAATACATAGAATTTGATTTAATCTGCTCTCCATCCTGTTTTAGACCAGCTGCTGACGCCTGTTTCTAGATTTTCTCCAGAAAATGTAAGACAGCTAATTAAAGAAAAACAGTACATAGTTCACACCATGTCTACAATAGTTTAATAAACCCAAACAGCATATAAAGCTGCATTTTACTCATTTATTGTTGAGTAAACAATACATTTATAGTTTACATTTATAGTTTTTTTTTTAAATTACATGTTAACGATTTTCAAAAGGTCTGTGGTTACAGCATGGTCCCTAGTCTGCATGAAAGGAAGAAGAATATTTTTAATGGGCCACAAAATATCTTACATGTAAAAAGATTACCAGTTTAGAATATGGAGATATTATGGCGTTTAAAAATTGTAAGGAAAATCTGGTGTTTAGGGTTTAGAATCTATAGATCACAGACTACTGCGTGAGAGGTACAATTTATGTATAAAAATAGTGCAGAGTGACATAACTGACGGAGCTCCTCCATGACCAGCAGTTTTATTTTCTCATACTCCCCTTCTATGTGACGGGAAACTGTGCGTGCACATGGCAGGTTCCACCTGCACGTTACTTCTATATTTGGCTCCAACGTCGAGCAGCTCCTGTGCTACATTGGTAAAGCCTTTCCCCTCTACCACAGAAAAGGGTCTGAGATCTTGGCTGCACATGCGAGCAATTTTGTCGGTCAGACGAGACTTGACACCTGACGGCAATTTTCGCTTGATGAACGAAGCGATGCTTGGCTGATTCTTTCCCGAATTTGCCTTGCCGGTGTGCCTCTTCAGACCGCTCGTCCCTGAATCACTTGCGTACTTGACTAAGACTAAGCATGTCTTACAAGCAGTGTACATCGTGCTATCACCGTCACATTCTACTTTCACAAACTTAATTAATATTTCAGACTTTCCGACCAGTTCTTTGAACATAATAGACATGTCATTACTTCTGACTTTGCGCTGTAAATCATTTTTGCCACATCGACTTCTCCGCGGCTGTTAGATCTCTCCATCACTGCTCTTTGAATTCCGGCTGGAAGCCGTGACAAAAAGCACTGATGGCTTCTGGGACGGCTGGGTCGTGTAGTTATTTTTTAATTGTGTTACATTGTAGGCGTATTAAAAGGAAACTACAAAATGGTGCATTTTATTTTTTATTTTTTTGTCGTATTTGCTATTGGTTGATTCCTGCTCCCGTCTGCTCCCGTTAACCATTTATCCTGTACCGTCCAAATCCCGTGATTAATAGCAAAGATGACTCCCATCCTGCAGGAATCCCACGGGAATCCCGTGACCCGTGGGATTCCCGAAAAAATGTCAGCCTCTAGTTTGAATGTGGAAATCTTTGATAAGGCTTTGTGGCAGAAGTTTGAGATATTCACACTGAATTTTATTACAGGAGTTATGGTAATCATGGTACGTATTGTGATTAAGCAATACATTGTGTGTATTTATACTGAATATTTTTAGACTTCTGTTTTCACACAAATAGGCTACCTAAAACCATATAGGTATATTTTTACCATGGTATTGAGTTGCTAAATGTGTGGTCTTAACTGCAGGGCTTAAAGTATTCCGGCACCGTGCCGGATCTCCAGTGTGTGGCCGTGAGGAAAAAATAAATAAATATTTGAGAGCCTGCGAGCCAATTTATTTCTTCTACCAATCATATGAGAGGAACGCAGCTTTAACTAACCTTGCAAGCCTATCAGAAGCAGAGAAGGGCGTGTCCTTGCAACACAGTATGATTGACGCCCATATGTCAATGTCACGTTAGCGTTGTCGGAGAAAAAAAAAATGGAGCGCAAGTTTATGAAGCCTGGGGATGATTTCCTAGACTCCTAGCAATAGATAAAGGACTCAAAAATAAATGGCGCTTTTTGGCAGTTGGTGCAAGAAACAGAGAGCCCTAGGCTTGTTTCTGCATGATTTGCTTGAGGAAGCTTCTGTATGCCAGCAGCAGTAAGAAAGTGCTTGCTCGCTGTGATTTATATCGCGTTCCAGGCAACCCCTTTTTCCAACCTTAAACCCTTGAAAGTGCACTGGAACGGCAGTCAAACCCGTGACTTTCCACCCGTGAACTCGTACTAGATCGATGTACTCCGAGTTCTCAACAGTGAAAGTCCCTACGGATAATACTGCCTACGGATGCAGTGTTATGCAAGTGGTACACGTTGAAAAATAGATTTTAGGACAATGTAACGTTGCAATAAAATTAATAATCTAGCTAAATTTCATTGCGCTCAGAAAGTTTGGCGTCGTTAGTCGTGGTTTGAAATAGTGACTTACGAGCTCAAAAACCTGCCTGGAACGCAGCACCAGACTCCGGTCATAGAGCTGCTGCCCGTGCACTCAAACTTACCACGACGTTGCCTGGAGTAGAGACCTGCTCCCGCCTCTCGCTAATTTTTTTTTTATTTTATCCCGCTCCCGCCCGCAAAATCCCGCGGGTAAACGTATAGCAGTTTTTCTTTTTCTTTTTTAATACATTGCATATTCTGCCTGCTACTCTTTTATTTTTTACTTGCTCCCCTGTTGAATATAAATTTAAAAAAGAAACGGAAAATAAACAAATGTTTCGTTTTATATGCGTTTAATTAAAAGTATGAACATGAGCAAGGAACAATTAGAACATAGAAATACAGTAAAAAAGTAACTAAAAGTAAAAAATATATACCTATAATAATTACGCTATGTAGCCTAATAAATTATATAATAATAATAATAAACCTGGATTTATTTCATGTTCAAAGGAAAAGTAGCTTATGGGGCCTGCGCACTTCCTTCAAACATTTAACAAAAAATATCTTTATTCCTCAATAACAAAATATGCTCTGCTCCAGTATGCGACTGCAAATACTGAAAGCCCTGTGCTAGCTGGAATGCAAAGTACATGGCATGTTTGCTTAATCTCGGAAATTCGTCTTTTCCACCACTGGAGGACATCATCCGGTCTGCGTGCTTCTAATCCATCCAACTTGACCCTTAAATATCTCTCTATTTTGGAATCGAATTACACGTCGCTGTCGCATCCTCCCATTCCGCAAAGTCTATTTTATTTTATTATAAATAAAGGTCTATTTGTTTCTAGTTATTTTATTTTGCTAGATATTTCCACTTTGCGGGAGTCCCGCAAATAATTTTATTTTCCCGCAACCCGCACACAATAATATCTTGCCGCTCGCGTCCGTGCCGCACTCGGTGGCGCTGGGTCCCGCGGTACTCCCGCGGGAGTGAGCAACTATTAGCTGACACACCGTTGTCTATGACTGACCATGTCTGCGATTAAAAAAATACGTTTGTGCACATTTATACCAGAACATGATTTGTCATTCATAATTTCGCAGCCACTGGTCACCCTGTGTAGAAAACTGGCAGAAAAAAAAAAAAATAACATTAACAGCCTGTTGGTTTCAAATCAAAATGTGAGTTACATCCCAGAACAAAAAGTGATAATAGCCTTGATTTCACTTCTAATCTTCAGTTTAGCAGTTCAGTTCTTTAAGCACTTTGAGCACTTAATTATTTAAGCACTTTAAGCACTCTTTATTGTTTAGAAGATAACACTTTATTTGACATAGTACTTTTAAATAAATGGTGCCAAACATAATCATTGAAGAGATTCATGTCTATCTCAGTCTGTTTACCAGCACTTTTCTAAGCACTTTACGCTCTTGTTACTGTATTTTTTTTTTTTTATTATCGTCAATATTTGAACTAAGTCTGTCTTTGGAGTTTCTCTCCAAACAACCCCCCCTCCCCTCAAAAAAAAGTTCAGGCTCAGGATTTTTTTCCACTTTAACCCCTGTAACTGTGTTTCTCTTGATTTAAATGTATGTTATTATGGGAGACCAATGCTTACTCAAAATAAATAAATAAAAACCTTGATCAAAATAAATGTAACCATTTAAAACTGAGGTTGCTACAATTTTTACAGATGTCACTGATTTTATTAATGAACAAAATTTTACATCTGCATCCTAACTCAAGCTACTATCAAATGTGCATTTCTAAGAGACCAAAAGTTATATTTTTCTTAATATTATTAATTATTAATCTAAAATAATTAAATATAATTATAAAACTTGAAAGAAATAAAGATTTGATAAATCGTGATAAATCTCTATATTGACTGATATGAAAAAAAAAAAAAAAAAAAAAAAAAAAAAAAAAAAAAATATATATATATATATATATATATATATATATATATATATATATATATATATATATATTGCTAATTTTTTTGGGCCATATTATCCAGTCCTTATATATGTGTGTGTATTTGATACTTATATCATGTACATCCAGCAATATGACACTCATGAATGGTTTCTGATATTTCTTCATCTGATGGATTGAACCCAGAATATTCCTTTAACCTTCTGGACTGATTATTTCACTACTGATTACTAAACAAACTAGACTTTGAAGCCAAAATGAAAGCTTCATTTTGGATGTGAGAGACCGGTCACAGTAATCTGTAGTTTCCACTGATTATTAAGAAAGAAGTATTTATTTCTCTTTACTGAGCATCCCTTCTTAGCATCAAAAATAGTATCTGATCCTCGAGGACGATATGTTATTGTCACAGGAAAATTGTACAATAAACCAGTTACTCTAGCTAGTGTATATGCCCCTTATGTTGATGATTAGGTAATGATTACAGCATTACCTAATATGGACTCTCATAAATTGATTATTGGAGGAGATTTTAATCTGGTGTTAGATCCATTGATAGATCATCACAAAAACCAACCAACATATCAAAGTCCGCTAAAGCCATTCATACACTCATGAATACCTATAAATTATTTGATCCATTTAGAGTTTTATCTCCCAACACAAGGAAATATTCTTATTTCTCTCCGGTTCACCATTCGTTTTCTAGAATAGATTTCTTCTTAATAGATTATGCAAATTTAACAAACATCAAACATTGTGATTATGAAGCTATTATGTTATCTGATCATAGTCCAGTATCATTCCACATAGAGATGGGGCATGTCCCGACAACTAAAAAATGGCGGTTTAATAATGCTCTTTTATCGGATGACAAAGTAATAGAAGAACTGCAAAAACAAATTGATATTTTTTTGCACACAAATGATGATCCAAAGATCAAAAGATCCACCTTGTGGGAAACTTTTAAAGCATACATGAGGGGCCAGATTATTTGCTTGAATAGCTTGAAAAACAAGCAGCGAAGGGAAAAGGAGTTGAAAATGACCCAAGAACTTAAAGAAATTGACAGAGTTTATGCCAACTCCCCCACACCAGACCTTTATAAAAGAAAGCAGGCATTGCAGACTGAACTCAATTTACTGTACACAGCAGAAACGACTAAATTATTGACACAATTAAGACACAAAAATTATGAGTATGGGGAAAAAACAGGTAAACTATTAGCCCAGCAAATTAAAGAAGAAGCAACGTCAAGGTTAATTACAGAGATACGAACAGATTCTGGTCAGACAACAACCAATCCCAAAGTAATAAATGACACATTCAAGAATTTCTATTCTAAATTATATTCTTCAGAATCCAATAATAATTCAAACTTAATAGAACAATTCTTTGATAACCTTCAGATACCTACAATAAGTTTAGAAAACAAAAAAATACCTATTTCAAACTTAGAAATAAAACAAGCTATACAGTGTATGCAAAACTCTAAATGCCCTGGCCCTGATGGTTACAGTGTTGAATTTTACAAGGCTTTTATAGATCAAATTTCAACACTTCTTTTAAGTGCCTATAATTAAGCATTGACTGCAAGTTCTCTACCTCCAACATTATACGATGCACGCATCACTTTAATCCATAAATCTGGCAAGGACCCTCTAGAACCAGGTTCATATAGACCTATAAGCCTTTTGAATGTAGATAACAAAATTTTGGCAAAGATCTTAGCCATGCGTTTGGAAAAGGTCCTTCCAACTGTTGTGTCACCAGACCAAACTGGATTTGTTAAAGATAGGCAGTTATTTTTTAACATCAGGCGACTATTCAACATTATCTACACTCAAAATCCAAATAAAGAAGTATCCGAAATATTGGTCTCACTAGATGCCGAGAAGGCCTTCGACAGGGTTGAGTTGGATTTTCTCTTCTCGGCCCTGTCGAGGTTTGGATTTGGCCCCTACTACATTTCTTTAATTCAGCTACTTTACGCTCAGCCTAAAGCATGTGTTCACACAAATAATATGGACTATTGCTCTTTTCTTCTTCACCGTTCAACACGACAAGGCTGCCCTTTATCTCCCTTGTTGTTCGCACTGGTCATAGAACCTCTTGCTATTTTGCTGCGCTCTACGGGGGATTATAAGGGGATTGTAAGAGGAGATAAGGAGCATAAAGTGTCCTTATATGCGGACGATCTGCTTCTGTATATTTCAGATCCATCTCGGACTCTACCAAAAATTATGACCATGCTATCTGACTTCGGGAAAATATCAGGATGTAAAATTAACCTGTCAAAAAGCATATTATTTCCTATCAGCTCTAAAGCAAAAGATCAAGTACATATGCTCACCCCTTTTCCGTTCGCTGTTTCAGACTGTTTTAAATATCTCGGAATAAATATCACGCAGGAAATATCTGGCCTCTTCAGCAAAAACTTTGTGAACCTATATAAACAAACGGAGCAACAGATTGAGAGGTGGTCTAATCTCCCGATCTCTCTCGCTGGCCGAATTAATATTATCAGAATGAATGTTTTGCCGAATTTTTTTTTTTTTTTCCCAGTGTGTTCCAATTTTGATTAATAAGAATTTTTTTACCAAAATAGATTCTTTAATTGCGTCCTTTATTTGGAATAAAAAGACACCAAGAATAAAAAAAAATCCTTTTTACAAAGACCCAAACCCGTAGGAGGAATGGGATTGCCCAACTTCCGGCTCTATTGTTGGTCCTGCAATATTCGATGTATGTCATTTTGGAATGGATCTCTCAAACCTGATTGGGAACAGATGGAAAATCAAGCTTTTTCTCCTAATACACTGAGATCACTGATACATTATACCTCTGATCTTTCTAAATTTAAGGCTCAAAATTCTGTTGTGTCTCACTCACTAAAAATTTGGTCTCAGATTAGAAGACATTTTCAGTGGAATCAATGTTCAGTCCTTACACCAATAACTGGTAATCAAGCACATAAGCTGTTTTCAGGTCAAGCATTTCAACAATGGGACCTTAAAGGAGTGCACACAATTATAGACCTCTTAATTGACAAAATATTTCCAACATTTGAACAATTAATACATAAATTTAATATTGATAACAAGGACTTTTTTAAATACTTGCAAATTCGCAACTTTACTAAAGTAACATTTCCCTCCTTTCCCAATCAGCCTGAAATATGTCCTATGAATAATGTATTATTGAACAACCCACTCAAAAAGGGATCTATTTCTAGAATATATAATTACCTTTCACAGATAGATTGTACAACTACACTTGACCATATAAAGGATGCTTGGAGTGAAGACTTAGGAATAAACATCACAGACGACCAATGGATCGAAGCTCAAGAGCGGGTCCACTCCTCTTCAGACTCTTTTGTATCAGACACGGTCTGCTGCAGTTTAAAATCCTGCACCGATTGCACCTTTCTAAACAAAAACTGTCCAGGATGTTTCCTGGAGTGGACGCCTCTTGTGAACGTTGTGGCTATGCTCCTGCTTCATTAAAGAATATATAAAATAATTGAGACTTTGTCAAAAAAATTTAATGTTAGACTCCCAGCAGATCCAGTAATGTCACTATTTGGTGTTGTACCTACAGGTATACATTTGAACAGCTCACAAATTAATGTATTGCGTTTTGTGATGTTGCTAGCTAGACGTCTAATTTTACTAAACTGGAAAAAGAAAATTCCTCCTACTCATCAAAACCTTCTTAGAAACGTAATGCAATATTTACAATTAGAAAAAATTAAATATTCTTTAAGGAAGAAGGAACAAACATTTTACTCAATTTGGCAACCTTTTATTAATTATTATAATGAGTAAATTTGGACGGCCCTCCTATTGCTTGATTTGATATATTTTTACTTAATACTTAATGTGTGTGCAGGTTTTTTTTTTTTTTAATTTTTTTTTACTTTTTTCTGTTTACAGTCATACATATACAAATTGTATATATGTAAGTGATTTGTATAAAACTGTTGGAAAATGGTAATAAAAATAACTGAGAAAAAAAAAAGAAAGTAAAGAGCAGCAATGTCTATAGTGTTGAAGCCTGACAAGAAGGACTTCCCTGCAGTGAACACAGAGAACGCATTAGGGATGCAGTGCTACAAAACAGACCTTTTGAAACTCCAGGAGACGATCAGATGGTAATAGAGTGATGCCATGCTCCACTGCTCAGGGGACATGAGAGGGCAAAGCTAAAGATGAAAAACAGGACTGGAAAACCGATTGCAATGTGTGTGTTTGCAGAAAGGGCATAAAGATGTCTTTTGAGAGGCTTGCATACTTCCCAATAAAACTAAAAATCATAGATTAGCTGCTGAAGTGATAATGCAAACCCTTCATTATACAAAAACTGGATACTTTGTCCTTTTTCTGGCCTTATAGCCAACACTGAACTCTTGTATTCATAAAAACTTGTTGGCTGTACTGTGGCAGCAATAACTTTTATTATCAGTTTATGAAAAATATTTTTGTTTCTGTAAAAATAGAATGTGGTTGGTACTGTGTCTTTAAGACTTATATACACTACTGTTCAAAATGTCAGTCAGTAAAATTTGTGTGTTTTTTTTTTTTAAGAAATTCAAACTTTTTTCCAGTAAGGATGCATTCAATTCATTAAAAGTGACAGTAGAGACATTTATAATGATAAAAAAAACAAAAAACAAAAAAAACTTTAAAAAAGGCTGTTCTTTTGAAATTTCTATTCATCAAAGAACCTTGAAAGAAATGGAGTATGATAAGCGTTCACACATTCTTTCTTTCAAATTCAGCCTCATCTGAAATTCCTGATATCACACACAACAAGCACAGTGTGCCATTAACTTCTGCTCTGAGAGTTCAAGAGATTTGGTGGAGGGTTGTTCTATTTCACAATGGTGTGATTGTCCCACGTTTCATTAGAAATGATGCTTTCATGATGTGATCTATTGCTTTAATATGTTTCCACTCAGGCATGTGAGAGTGGAGTTTTATAGTGTAGACGAGACCCCATCTAACAGCTGCTGATAACACCTCACCTCTGTGTCTCACCTTTATAAATGATCATCTTGAGACTGTGTGTGGTGGTTTTTGCCAAATGAAAGTAGAACCAGGAGAGATTGTTTGTGTGTGTGTGTGTGTGTGTGTGTGTGTGTGTGTGTGAGAGAGAGAGAGAGAGAGAGAGAGCATGGGCTGCCCTCATCACGGATCACTGGAGCTCTTGTCTGTTTTATTAGAGAGGAATAGTGTAAATGTATATTTATAGAAGGGCTACTGGAGTGTGTGAGTCCTTGAAAAGCACAGTGTCAGATTACGCTCTCTAGCAAAGACAGTATAGGGAAAGAGAGGGATTTCTTGTAGATTTAAAAAAAAAAATGAAATAATGAATCTTTCATCTTTGGAACACAAATTAAGATATCCCTTCTAACAAACTGTTTTTGCTACTGTACCTTTAAGACCTCTGTATGTATGTGACCTCGGTTTTGTTTTAATCTACACTTTTGAGGAAGTTGTATATCATGATGTGCCAAGTTACGGAGTAATTTAAAAATTTAGCATTCTATATTTATGATTCTAACATCAATAAAGAGATGTGTCTCAATAGCTTTGTTTCCATGCAAAGCTGAGAATTTAACTTATGCGTAAAATTTGAATATCACATAAGACATTTGCGAATAAGTGTTTTTTTAAGTGCATGGAGGAATTTATTCGGTAAATGTATTTCCATCTCCCATTATTTCCATTAATCCTTTCACACGAGTCAAAAACCACATCAAGCGAGCGGAATTAATTTATAAAAAAATCTGAAATGTGTCATTTCCATCTCATTTCTGATGCTATACTTCAAATTGCACATAAAAACAGGTTGATGGAAACAGCTAATGACAGCTTTAGGCATCTGAGTTAAAATAGCTCATATGCATTAAAATAGCTCTAGTGTTGAGATGTCCTACCACATCCTAAAATGATTCCACAGAGCCCCTTTTCACGTACTGTTGCGTGTGCATGTTAGTGTTATTAATTACTTCCATTACCTTGAAAGTCATTATCACTGAACAGTTTGATAGAGAACATCAACTGTATTATTATTATTATTTTTATTTTTTTGTGATTGTGAGTAATATTAGCTGAAAAAAAAGCATTCAGTGATGCACAATTTAAAAAAAAAAACACTTACATTTCCATTTTTAGTTTAATTAAATTTGGGATGCACAAGTTCCCTTTAAGTGAACTGACTGACCCACTACCATTCTTCATCACAGTCCATCTCTTGACTGTACAATGTTGCTTGTACAACCAGAAAACAGCCTCCACACAATCATCCTACAGAGCGTGGAACAGAAGAGGGTCTTTACAGTGTACACAGTGCTGCTCATAGCCCTGATGAAGGGCCTAGTGTTGAGACAGAGCAGGCACCACCTATAAATACTATGAGTGGGACTGTAGGCATGTTAAACCAGCTTTGTTAGAGGTAAAGAAAGAAACTAGAATGCCAAGAATTTGCCCACTGTTGCTTAGTAAGGAACCAGGGGACTTGGTTATTTGAGTCTGACATACCAAGCATTGTGCAGCTGTGTGCAACTGATATCTTTTGCCTCACACTGCAGCCCTACTGAACTTCAGTGAGTCTTTGATAAGTCTTAGTGGCTGTTATCTTCCTTTTGATGGTTAATATGCGGAATAAAAAAGATCATCCTTATCGGATTGTGGGAGGAAGTTCATAAGAGAGTTGAAATTATGGCTGGAGTCTGATAGTGTTGATCTAACATGCTGCTTTAGGCAGTGATGGTACAGAGCAGCCTTGATCACTCACAAATGTGTTGTAGTATGCAAATAGCTTTCATGAATTATCATGTATAATATCGGATGTCAAATGTCAGCGGTTTCCTGCAAAGTGGGGGCTCAGGCGGCGTCTCTTGGTAAATGTTTGTGGGGATCATTAACATTTCTTCTTGCATTTAAATTAACCCAAAAAACTAAAGACAGAGATAGGATATACTAATGAAATAAATGTTTTATTATTTTAATGAATTCAACTAAACTCCAAAAATGCATAAATAAATAATTGAATAATAAGAAATATTTATACATTTTAATATGTAGTGAATTTGATGCTTGCTGCATATTTCATACACACACACACACACACACACACACACACACACACACACACACACACACACACACACATATATATATATATATATATACTGTACAGTGCTTATTTTATTTACTTATTAATGCTTATTTAAAAAAAGTTATATATTAATATAATTTCACGTTCATGCATAACAATTATTGTTTTCAAACAACCCTTTTATTAAATCAGTTAGTGACATCCAATTATAATCTCATGAATAACATAAACGCTTATTTTGGTAATTTTAATCTACAAACCCGATTCCAAAAAAGTTGGGACACTGTTCAAATTGTGAGTCAAAAAGTAATGGAATAATTTATCATTTATAAAGTGATAAAGATAAATTTTGAAATGTCATGCCAAACATTGGCTCATTTTGGATTTCATGAGAGCTACACATTCCAAAAGAGTTGGGACAGGTAGCAATAAGAGGCCGGAAAAGTTACATGTACATATAAGGAACAGCTGGAGGACCATTTTGCAACTTATTAGGTCAATTGGCAATATGATTGGGTGTAAAAAGCCTCTCAGAGTGGCAGTGTCTCTCAGAAGTCAAGATGGGCAGAGGATCACCAATTCCCCCAATGCTACGGTGAAAAATATAGGAGCAATATCAGAAAGGAGTTTATCAGAGAAAAATTGCAAAGAGTTTGAAGTTATCATCTACAGTGCATAATATCATCCAAATTATCAAAAAAATAATAAATCTGGAACAATTTCTGTGCGTAAGGGTCAAGGCCGGAAAACCATACTGGATGTGTGATGTGATCTTCGGGCCCTTAGACGGCACTGCATCACATACAGGAATGCTACTGTAATGGAAAACACAACATGGATGGGCTCAGGAATACTTCCAGAAAACATTGTCTGTGAACACAATCGACCGTGCCATTCGCCTACTGTATATATAACTATAGTTACAAAAAGAAGCCATATCTAAACATGATCCATAAGCGCAAGCGTTTTCTCTCGGTCAAGGCTCATTTAAAATGGACTGTGGCAAAGTGGAAAACTGTTCTGTGGTCAGACGAAAACTGGGACTCCATGTCATCCGGACTAAAGAGGACAAGGACAACCCAAGTTGTTTTCAGCGCTCAGTTCAGAAGCCTGCATCTCTGATGGTATGGGGTTGCATGAGTGTATGTGACATGGGGAACTTACACATTTGGAAAGGCACCATCAATGCTGAAAGGTATATCCAAGTTCTAGAACAACTTATGATCCCATCCAGACGTCGTCTCTTTCAGGGAAGACCTTGCATTTTCCAACAAGACAATGCCAGACCTCATACTGCATCAATTACAACATCATTGCTGAGTAGGAGGAGGATCTGGGTACTGAAATGGCCAGCCTGCAGTCCAGATCTTTCACCCATAGAAAACATTTGGTGCATCATTAAGAGGAAGATGCGACAAAGGAGACCTAAGACAGTTGAGTAACTAGAAGCCTGTATTTGACAAGAATGGGACAACATTCCTATTCCTAAACTTGAGCAACTTGTCTCCTCAGTCCCCAGATGTTTGCACACTGTTAGAAAAAGAAGAGGGGATGGCACACAGTGGTAAACATGGCCTTGTCCAAACTTTTTTGAGATGTGTCGATGCCATGAAATTTAAAATCAACTTATTTTTCCATTACAATGACACATTTTCTCAGTTTAAACATTTGATATGTCATCCATGTTGTATTCTGAATAAAATATTGAAATGTGAAACTTCCACATCATTGCATTCTGTTTTTATTCACAATTTGTACAGTGTCCCAACTTTTTTGGAATTGGGTTTGTATAAAAATGACTTATTTGTTTGGACTGCAAAAGGTAAGTCAAGAAAGACTTTAAAATTTACTTTGGCTCAGGTTCAGTGCAATGCTTTGTGGGATACAGTATTTCACACAGTGTGGTTTGTTGAATGTATACTACACATTTTGCATACATAGCATTTGCATAGTCACCACAATATATGTACAGCTGAAATGGAGTAGTATGTGTGGTATTTTGTACCATATAGTCTTTATTTGCTTTACATTCAGTTTTTTTTTTCAAGTGTTCCCCTCTTCTGCATTCTTTTCCATAGATACTGCTTTGTGGTTACGCTGGGATATCTCAGTTTCTGCCAGGTCACAAGAGTCTACGTGTTTGACTATGGCATGTACTCAGCAGACTTCACTGGGTAAGTTATTTTGCACTGAAAAAAAAAAAGATGTTTTATAATATATATAATATGCATGCATTCAGCTTTATTCTTTAGAAATGTACGTTACCTACAGCCAAGGGCAAGTATATAAGTGCTAGTTTTACCATACAAAGCCGATCAGTGTCATAAGAGACATAAGAGCCATGCCAAGGTGAACTCGACCGTTTAGAAACTGTGAAGAGTTGGTCAGTGCTATTGTATAAATAATAAATGTTGAAGAGGTTGGTTTGATTGCAGTAGAATCTCTTATGAACATGAAATATCAGTTTTAAACAGGATCTCCCTCATATACCCACCCTTTTCTGTTTCCTTTCCTCCCTCCAGGCCCATGATGGTCATCACACAGAAGATCACAAGTTTGGCCTTTGAGATTCATGATGGTATGTAACCGTTTTACTAATCCAATTCTCATATTCTTCTTTTTATTAAGCTTTTATGGTGGAATGGCCTGAGTAATGAATGATATTAGAAAACTGGCATGATTTCTACCTGAAATCTTTTTAGTTCTCCATTGTTTCTGTCTGTGCCCATGTTAGTGGCTCTAGGAATTACGTAATGGCTGGTAAACCCTGCTGCTATACCATGTCCTTGTATGCCATTGATTTATACTACTGCTGGCGCTGCACTCCAGTGAGTGGGCCAGAATAGTTTGGGCTGCCAGCCGGATGTTGCACCTCATAGACCACACTTACCTCATCCAACACACTATACCGCTTATTAATCTACTTAATAAGATACTAATTGTGCTGCATCTGCACATCAGTTTTGGATGATCTGGATCATTGATAAAGGAGAATGATGGTCATTTCAAGATAAATTGACCTCCCTTCAACTGATTGTGTGTGTGTCAGTGATGCGCGGGTCAATGGATAAACAACCCGCACCCGACCGATGTTTTTAACTAACCCGCCCACAATCTCGGACCGCAAAATAAAGAAAAATAAAATATTGTACCCGATCCGCTTCCCGCATTTTTTAAAAAGTTTTAAATGCGTTGCACCTTTATATTAATTTAATTACATAAATAGACTATAGCCTACAGGATAATAAGCGTTATGAACGCATAAGGCTTGCCACAAAGAACCGGTTAAAGTAATGATTATGAATGTGTCTAAATTAGCAAGGACACATTTAATTGTTTAGTAATAAACTGGTGTTTTCTGTGTCACTGCTAAGATGAAGTTGACAATGCGGACTCGCCATGAACGCCAGACAGAAATGCACATTTCATATGGATTACATAATCAGAGAGTAGCCTATTTATTATAGTTTGAATATTTTCGTTTAAAAGTAGACATTTCAAGCTTTCTGTAATATATTGCCTGTATTTCTTTTTTACCCACCAACTAAAAGATTAAGACACTACCGGACCCAAAATATCACCCAAAGTTTCTACAGCTTTTTTCTTAGCTATTTCAGAAAAAAATCTGGAAAAATTACTGGGGCTTGTTACTGCAGTCGGTAGAGCGATATGAATGTGTGTGATGTACGGCATGATAAATGCTCGTCACTTCTGCTGCCGAAACTTTGGCAGCCTGTGGGTCATTTGATTTATTGAAAAACGATTGCACTGATTTGCATGTTTCTTGATGATGTGCTTTTTTTCTGTGGTACTCACACATGCACCATGTCGCTTTCACATCGTATTCTCCACCATGTCCCACAGAAAAACTGCTTTTGCATAAAATGCAAAAAGCTCTCTCTGCTTCTCCATCTACGGGTCTTAACCCATAGTATGTTGCGGTCCATTCGCTATTAGAAGTGCATCTTCTCGTTTTCAGCACACATGCTCTCCAATTTGAGATTGTTGACAATGTTGAGGAGGCGTTCGTGCGCCAGTAAACAGTTTGATTGACGTACGACTCAGCCTAGCGACTAATGCTTTTATTGCTCTCTATTGAACATAAGTTAACAGTACGCCTATGGACGTATCAGTGTATTTATTAGGAAGGGTCGAATGAAAAAGCGGGACAGATGCTCAATTTGCGTGAGGCGGGACAAAGGGTCAAATTGCTGTACAACGTAAAGCGGAACAGGTGGTCACTCTATTTGCACCAGTTATTCAGCCAATAAAGTATATTTCAAAATTGTGTCTAGTACTATAAAAATTACAAAGTTTTAATTGGCATCTTTATTTCAAACGACCCGACCGACCGCGACCCCAATATCATCAAAAATATTTTTGGATGACTCGTAACCACGGGTAACCATTTTGGATCAACCCGCGCATCACTGGTGTGTGTGTGTGTGTGTGTGTTTCTGTCATTATTTTGACACACCATATTGGAATATACACTACCATTAAAACATGTTTTTTTTTTTATTATAAATTTTATTCAGCAAGTGCACATTAATTTAATCTGAAGTGACTGTAAAGATATGTATAATGTTTCAAGTAAATGCTCTGTTGATCTTTACATTCGTTAAAGAATCCTGAAATAATCTGAAAAATAAATATCAACATACAGGTATGGGCACTGAAGACTGGAGAAATTATGCTTTACATCAGAGGAATAAATAACATTTTTAAATATAATAATTTAAAAACAGTTATTTTCAATTATAAATTTTTTACTGTATTTTAATATAAATTAGTAGATTAAAATGATGTTAAATTAAGATACATTTTTTTTTCTCCCTTCACGTAAAGATACTGTATATCTTTTGACCTTGACAGCCCCTGGACACCATTTACTTTCATTGGTTGGAAAGGAGTAGCTCAGACATTTTTGCAATTATCTTCTTTTGTGGTATGGAATGACAAGAGGAGTTAATATTGACAGATCTTTCATTTTTGAGTAAATTATCCCTTTAAGCACAAAGGAATGAGTGCCAGAGGAAATGTGATGGCAGGAACCCAAGAGAAACCACTCTAGTTTTATCAACGACTGGCAAGTCTCCCATATAAACAAGGCAACTGATAAGCAAAACTAGATTGCTCACCATTGCACAGCATAGTTTTTAGATACTCTGTCAACTAAAGAACTAATCGCACTGATATGTGACCGAGTCACTTTTTAGAGTCAAACAGAAGTAGCATCATAGTCACCACATTTCCTTTAACAGGGTTTATGGAAAGATTTAGAGAGCACATCCCGTTTCTCTGAAGCGATAGCTCACAGAACAGCTGGCCCAAACTACTTTTAAGCTGTCTCCGCATGACTTGCCATTAGCTTTGCATGCCCTGCTCTATTGCAGACAACACACAACATATAAATCAACATGTTTTCATGAAGTTTTGTAATAGTCGCCTCCCTCCACCACTTTATGGAGGACTAAATTCAGACTGAAATTGTGGCACTCTGGTACTTTGGCAAACGACGCAGACTAAGGCCTAGAATATAATTCGGATTTTACGCATACAGTCCATGTACAGTGTGCGTGACGTAAAAATAATTACCAGAACAATATGTGAGTACTGTTTGTGCATCACTTGATTTTTGGGTGCTCATGCGCTTTGAATTTGTTTTGCACTAATTTGCTGCCCCACAGCTTAACCTCGCTGTTGTTTCACACTAGAAAATGAAACTAGAAAGACGGAACAACAACAACAAAAAAAATACTGGAGTCTGCAAAAACAACAACAATAACAGACTCCCGCTTGTCAAGCACCTGTGTGAGAGGATGATGAGATAAATGTAAGCTTAGTTTGAAAAAGTTGAAAGATTTTATCAGTCATAACTTTTGGAAAAAAATTGCGCAAACACTGGACAGAAGATTCTTTCTTGAGCACACATGTTACAAGCCGGTGTTAGAGTGTACTTTGAAAGACACATGCATGCGTACAAAAAAGATGTGTACTTTGGGCTTAACGTTGAAATATTCTTCATTTAAAATAATGTTTAATAGAAATTCGATTCACTATTTTGAATTCACGATTTGATAAGATTCACAATTTTTATTTATTTATTATTATTATTTTTCATTATTTTATTTTTAAGTTTTGTTTTTTTTTAAGCTTAATTACCACCAAAAGTTTTGTTTATCATGATAATCTTTGTGTGAAAACAGCTTTTATTCATTTTGAAGCCTAAACACAATCAGCAGAAGTAAAAAGCCAAACATAACCATGGTCACATGACTGCAGTGTCATCGTCACTAAGTTATGCCAAACTTTTTGAAATATTGAGCATCGCGTTAGTTCAGTCAGGCCACGTTAGTCACGCTTGCATCAGCTGACAGTCAGCTGTTCCTGACGTGTACCAATCCAGTCTTGACACCTATCACCTGCGGTCTATTTAAATTCCCATTCTTCAGCATCTCTTCCATCACATCGCTGCTTGCAATTAACTCCCTCCTCCAACCCCAACTCCACCAACTGAACCTTTAACTTTGTTCTTTCTTTACAGTCTCTTCATTGGAAGCAGTCTCTATCACATTTTGTTTACAACTCATGTAATTGAGAATTGTAATTATGCTTATAATGTTCTGTACCCCAGGGGGGTTTGTCTTGCTGCTTTCCCTGCTCTGTCCCAGCATGGCTGCCTGGACAGGCATGTGGAGCGTTGCCCAGAACATAAGCATACCACCAACACTAACTGTATGCAATAAAATTGTTATAAAATATACGTTACGGTAGTGGTCCTGATTGAACTATATTTTAAAAAAATAAAAAAAAATCCATGAAAGTTTGTTTGAGTAGTGAGGGGAGCTATTAAAAAAAAATCAAGCTTTGAAAGCGAGTAAATGCATTTCAGCATGATGACATTTACAGTATATCCCACACTTTTTGGCAGTTGCCTTTTTCATGACCCATAAGAGCTATTACTGATGTATACTTTGTCGCAGAATTAAAAAATATCTTGAGCTTGTGTTTACCACAGACCTTATTTCAGCCATGTAACCAAAGGTGGAAGTGTTAATGCTAACAAATTTCCTTGTTTTTGCTCACAAAAATATGCTTCGTACAATCGGAGTTTAAACCCAGGTTTGTTTCATATCACAGTCTCTCACATTAGTACCTTTCCTCAATATGTCAGAAGTGTGGTTCTTTTGGTTATTAATACTGTGTTTTAGTGGGTTCGTGTAGGACCTGAGAGTGCTGCCAGGTGAACAAATATAATGAAGTGTTGTTGATGTTGTCACATTTGCTGAAAGAAGAAGAGTGGGACTGTGTCTGTGTGTACATGCTGGGTTGTGCATTTCCCAGCAGCCATTAAAGCCTGCAGAAGCTGATAGGGCGACTAATCTAGTTGTCAGTGCACTGACAGAGATGAATGAAGAATGGCTTGATCCGTTTTCTTCACTAACCCCGCAGACTTAATGCTCCAGACAGGAGCCGAAGCAGCTCAGTGTCGTCTATCTGTATATCTGTCTGTATGTCTGTCTGTCTGTCTGACTGACTGTCTGTATGTCTGTCTGAATGTCTATCAGTTTGAGGTTGGTAGATTAATATTTTTGAAAGAAGTTTCTCATGCCTACCTAGGCTTCATTTATTCGATAAAGTGAATGGTAAATTAAAATGGTAATTTATTCCTGGGAAGGCAAAGCTAAATTTTCAGCATCATTACTCCAGTCTTTAGTCACATGATCCTTCTGAAATCACTCTAATATACTGATTTCAAGAAACATTTGTTATTATTAGCTTATTATATATATATATATATATATATATATATATATATATATATATATATATATATATATATATATATATATATCTCATAAGAACATTTATTTAAAAATAGATTTTTTTTTTTATATGTTGTTATTATTGACAATTTTCATCAAATCAATGTTATGTGTCCTTGTGGAATATAAGTTTTAATTTCTTTCAAAAGAAATATTACACCAGACCTTTAAATGGTAGGTGGGAGAGCAAGAGAGAGAGAGGGACAGACAGAAAGTATTTATTTCCTACATGTATTAAGTAATTATTATCTTATTAAGTGCTTTTTTCATGGGTGCTGCTTATAATTGAAATATATATATATATATATGTGTGTGTGTGTGTGTGTGTGTGTTTGTTTTATTATACAGGTTTCACTAAGCCCATACAATTAAACTTTGAAAATGCTAAATGTGTAAGCACAGATGTGTGATACTGTTTGTGTTTGTACTCGGTGAGTGTGTGTGATTCTGCATCCTCGTGGGCTTCATTCACACGTGATTGTTGTATCAGAGAGTAGCTGCTGTTTCTGCGTGTTAGTGTGAACGGCTGGAGACCAAATTAAAAAAAATTGTCCTCAGACTCCACTGCACGTGCTGCTTCACAATCAAACAGAACTGCATCTATCTCTCAACTTCTGGCCGTGTTTCTAAGTGACAGTGTTTTGTGGGAATGTGTCTGATGAGTTCGGGCCTGTGTTTGTGTGTTTTTTCCCACAGGTTTGATGAAGAGGGAGGAGCACCTAAAGCCCAGTCAGAAGTATCTTGCTGTCAGGTATGTGTGAAAGGTATGTTAGTGGTTGGGATGAGATCACTCGTTCACTTTCTGTCTTTTGAAAGGAAAAAAAACTACAAAGATAAAGTTCCTCTCACTGATCAAATGCAGAGTGCACAGCTGCGTTCTTTAATAATTATCATATTGAGCATAATATTACTCTGCAGTGCTAAAAAAACACAGCATACCACTTGCAGACTCGAGTCATTCACAGTCAGGCTCTGAAGGCTGTTGCCAAGCAACTGAACATTCCCGCCATATCACGTGAACCACAGGAAGTCGTCAGGATTCGGAGGTTTCGGAAGTCACACCCTGCAGTTAGTAAGAGCAGTTTTGAATAATGATAGTACCGTGGTCCTGCGGTCACAGAGTGTTAGGCAATATGTCAACATTTACATAATGGAGGAGTTGCTTGCTTGTTCAAACATGACATAATGTCAGGTTTGATCATTTGCTCAAGTGCTGGTTACATATGCTGCAAACTATCTATCTGTCTAGCTAGCTAGCCAGGCGATTCGTTTTATATGTATTAAAATATAGTAAATTTAGTTATTAACATTTTATTCATTTATCTATCTCATTTTTATTTGTCAAATGTAATGTGCACCAATATATATGTTTATAAATAACTTCAGCAGCATTCATGTTGTTTTAGGCATATTTTGGCACTTATGTTATCTTATGTTTCTAGTTTGTTGCATAGCTTTTTTAATGTTTTTTTTAAGGTAGCTTTTTTTAATTTAAGTAGCTTGTTGAGAAGCTTCCTCTTATTTCATAGCCTTGATAAACTAGTCAATGGCCATATTGAAGTGATTGTAACATTCTCTGCTTTCTTAAATATTTTATTATAAGTAAATTGTCCTTTGTCATTCTCATTATGTCTTTTACAGAGCAAATCAGGTTTTGGCGCTTGATATTGGGTGTGGCTTGTTTTTTAAATCAGACATTTCTTTTAAACTTAAATCATTTATTTAGTGACTTGTTGTTCTGTCCTTGTGTTTGCTGTACAGGAAGATGCCCAGTCTGCTGGAGTATCTGAGTTATAACTGTAACTTTATGGGGATCTTGGCCGGCCCGACCTGCTCCTATAATGATTACGTAGCCTTTATCGAAGGCCGATGCTACGAGCCCAAGCACCTGGAGTCAAACGGCAAAGAGAACGGGATGCTGAAGCAGAGTGACCCTTCACCAAAGGTAGTGTGATTACACCGCTCTCCAGCTCCCTCTGGTGACTGTATCACATAGATTATATACATCACATACTTCTACAAGAAGATGATCCTGACACACACAAACACACCATACATACAGTATATTAACAGTCAAAGTATGAGATGAGTTTTTAATGCTAAAGACATTTACAATGTTACAGAAGATTTCTGTTTCAAAAAGTTACAATTGATATTCAAGAAAAAAATAAATATTAACCTATTTTCAACAACAATAAAAAGAACAATTAATAATTAAAGATGAATAATATTTGATAGTAACTGAGCACCAAATCAGAATATCAGAATAATTTATAAAGGATCATGTGACTGTTATAATGCTTAAAATTCAGCTTTGCTGTCATAGGAAATATTTTTCGATATTTTGATATTATATAATAAAAAAATATTTTTAATGTAAATATTTTGTATTTATACAGTTTCTTTATATATATATATATATATATATATATATATATATATATATATATATATATATATATATATATATATATATATATATATATATATATAAACTTTTAATGTTTTTTTTATTTTCATTTTATTTAGATTTTTTTATACACAATCTGTTTTAGCCCCTTTACCCCTTTAATAATAATTTTGCCCTTTTTATTTATTACTGAGCCAAAATAAATCCCATGTCATGAAGAACTGATGCTTAGTAAATGTGAATGTTTAGTAAATGCAGATCGCGATCATAAACTAAACAAAGAGCATGTGAATGTGGATAAACGGGAAAGTATTGACCACTTTAGGACTGATTTTGCCAGGTGAAAAACCTGATGTCACAACCAGTTTAGCAGACCTTACAAAGGAAATGCTTTTTGATTGAGGTAGACAACTCTACTTTCGGTGGACTTGAGAGACAATGAGAAGCTCTCAGAAGATTTTAGATTTAAACTCAACTGAACTTCATTGTATGCTCCAAACTTCCTTATTGCATTATCAGTTTTTTTGTCATGTGAATGAATGAAAACCTCTATGGCCAGGAGCTCATATTACTCAGGCTTGCTGTTTTGACTGTAGCTCTGGTGATCAACATGCTTTTATCTGCATTTCCTCCTCAGGAATTCACAAAGATCTCACTTTAATAGCCTCCAGCAACATTTTAACCCAAGTAAACCAGTAAAAGCTGCAGACCTCATTAAATCTAGTCAGTGATGTATGTGTTTCGTCCTCCTGAAGCCGCTCGCTCCGATGTTTCACAAGAGCCTGAGGAGGCCTAGTTCCCAAATGAATTTCCTCTCACACAGAATCAGTGCTGTATTTACCATCCTGCTCTTTCTGCTCCTCAGTGATTTGATGGAAAATGAGCTTTTAGATACTGATACATAATGAGACTGATATTCATAGAGACTACTGTTCACATTATTCAGTATATTCACTGCCGTTGAAAAGTTTAGGATCTGTAAGATTTTTATGTTTTTTTTAATGGAGTCTCTAATGCTCATCAAGGCTGTATTTGATCAAAAATACAGAAAAAACAGTAACATTGAATTTTCAGCAGCCATTGCTCCAGTCTTCAGTGTCACATGATCCTTTTAGAGATCATTATAATAATTTATATCAGTATTGAAACTCTCTTTTGGATTTTGTTTGAGAACCTGTGGTACTTTTTTCTTTTGATTCTTTGAATAAAATTTTTTTTTTAATTTAAATTTTACATTTTAAAAGAGTTCTTTACTAGTCTTTACTATCACTTTTTAATCAATTTAACAGGTCCTTGCTAGATAAAAGACTTAATTTCTTAAAAATAAAAAAGAAAGACAATATTTACTGACCCCAAACTTGTGAATAGTAGTGAGTATTTAAACACCAAATTACAATTAGGAATAAAAACTGCTCTTTTTAACTTTTGATTTATCAAAGAATCTTGGAAAAAGGTCCCAAAAAATATTAAGTAGTGCAACAGTTTCCAACATTGATTTCTGAAGGATCACGTGACACTGAAGACTGGAGGGGCAGAAACTTCTTTAAAAAACATTACAGATCTTACTGAACCTTAACCTTTGAACAACACTGTATATGAAGCACAACAGTTTTCTATTGAAATTCATGTTTATGTTTTTCTTTTGAAGACACTTCCATAAATTCTATTGCTCTAACTCTCTGAGATGGTCTGTGTTGTTCTTCTAGAGGGATGTGATCCAGAAAGTGTGCACGTGTGCTCTGTCACTAATGGTTTATTTGCTGATCTACGCTGCCTGCCCTACGGAGCGTGTCATCGACGACACCTTTATGGCCTCGAACCCTTTCTACATCCAGGTCTTGTACCTCTACATCTCCATGTTGGCGTTACGCCCCAAATACTACTTCGTATGGACGTTAGGTGAGTCAAACAGATGTGTATTATAGACATCATTAAAATTATTTAATTAAACACACTGAAGGAAACATTTGTTGAACTACTGAAGAATAATCTTATTCCTGACACACATAATCGAAATACCATGACATATTTGCGTAAAACTGAATAGAAAATGCATAATAACCGTTTTATTACCACTCAGTCAATAAAACACTCAGTGTGTTTTAATGAGGTCATGTTACAGCAATAATTTTAATATATTTATTATAGCACAATGCATGCTTTTTTACATAATAACAAAAAAACAGTATATGCTTTGCATGATAGTAAGCATAGACCATTTTCAAATAAAATACTGCCCCCTTGTGTTCATAAAAGGCTTCTTTCTATTTTTTTTTTGTCATGGTGAATCAGATAATGCATAAGTCACTTTGTGATAGTGTTTTCACTAGATTCTTTCACTCTTTCACAGCCGATGCCATCAACAATGCAGCTGGTTTCGGGTTTAATGGCTATAACACAGATGGCACCCCCAAATGGGACAGAATCTCAAACTTAAGAATACTCAATATCGAGGTAAGACACAGACAAAAACCGAGTTTGTCTTCTCACTCCACCTAAACCCTAATATGTCATCTCTCCTCTTCATGTCCTAAACAGTTTGCCACCAGCTTCAAGATGTTCTTGGATAACTGGAACATTCAGACGGCACTTTGGTTGAAAAGGTGAATGCTTGAAATAAACAGAATAATCTTGGGTGCGCTTCCTGAAATCCCTGAAACAATGTGAGCTTTGTCGCTGTGCTCTGCAGAGTGTGTTACGAGCGCTGCCCGTACAATCCGACTGCGGCCACATTCCTCCTCTCAGCCATCTGGCACGGGGCTTACCCGGGCTATTACCTGACCTTCGTCACAGGCATCGTTGTAACAAAGGCAGCACGGGCAGTGAGTATTCTTTACACGAGATGGGCTGTCAAAACGAGAGTTCATTCAGAATTAGATCACAAAGCAGCTGAAGAAGTGTTATCTTCTGTAGCACATCTATTGGGAGCAGTCCTGATGGAAAAATACAGTTACATTCATAGAAAGAATTGGAAATTGGTGTCTCTTATGATAAATCAGAGGCATGCAGGGATCGAAAAGAGACTATATGCGCTCAGTCGAGGTTATTATTCATCTAGTGCTGTGCTGCATAATACCGCCATTCCTCTGTCGCATGGTAATGATCAAGGCCTCTCCAACTAAAGAGAAAAGTAGGTCACTTAGTTGCAGTAGTCCTTCTTTAAATGCTACTGTGAATGTAAACTATTTAGCCCACGGCAATGTTTGCATGAAACACTGTTGCTTCCAGAGCTGTCAAACCCGAGGAAGAATTTCACAAATCCAGAATGAGACTTAATATAAATGTAGTCAAAATGACGGCACTTACTGAAGATTCTTTTAATAATCAGAATTTGGATATTAGGAGTATATGCATGTCACATGAACTACTGTAATCTACTGTCATAACCTGACTAAACCAATAATGCAGATACAAAAAAAAAAAAAAAATATGAACAGCCGTTTGGAGTTGGTAAAAATTTTTTACTTTTAGTTTTTAAAAATGTTGAAAATGCTGACCCAGGCTGCATTTATTGGATCAAAAACACAGTAAAAACTATATTTGGAATTTAAATAAATATTTTCCATTTGAATATATTTTAAAATGCCATTTATTAAATTTTATAATTTGTTATTTTATGACAAAGCTGAAGTTTTAGCTTCCATTACTCTTCAGTGTCTTCAGTGTAACGCAGATCTTGCTTAATAAAAGTACGGATTTATTAAAAAAACAACAAAGCAAAGCAAAATAAAATGTAACCAAATTAAATACTCACCCAAACTTCTCAAAGCTGCTGAATGGCTTATAATTTTTATTATAAACCTTATTAATCTAAAAAAGGAAGGCAGTTTATTTAAAATATGATCATTTATGTTTGAAATGTTACATTTTACTGTCAGAGTCCTTTTTTTGAGCTTTTATAATTAAACAGTTTCCTCTTTTTCAGGTAAGACACAATGTGAGGCAACACTTCCTGGGCTCCGCCGCGCTCAAGCTCATCTATGACGTGATCACGTGGTTCAGCACACAGATGGCCATTTGTTACACTGTTGTGCCATTTGTGCTGCTGGCAGTGGGGCCTTCAATAAAGTTTTATAGGTCAGTAATGCGTTTGCACCATTATGTGAGAATTCCAGGGCCATTACAGATTCACCTCCACTGACTGACGATCAGCATGCAACAGGCTGCCCAGATTGTTTATGAGAGAGCTTCGGTGATAAAACATTCATAAAGAAGTGAAATGCTTTTAAGAGTTTAAGAGTCAAAAAAGTCATTGTTAACCCCGCTGCACCACTGAGCTGTTGCTGAGAGTTCTTGTGGAAGATGTGAAGCTGACAGGTAAAAATGAGAGGCTGATTTTATCTCCGCTCGCTGCGTCTCGCTTCATTCATTAGACGGCTTTACAGGCCCGAGTCTGGTGACACTTTACGAGCTGGCAGAGGACCATTTAATTCACAGCTTCTGCTGAGATAAAAAGAAATCTATGATGGTCATTTGTTGGAGCAGTGCTGTTAAATGAGTCAAGAAGAACACATAAAGTATTTTCATTAAAGAGAGAGAGAGTTAGGCAGAGAGATAGAAGACTGTGGGAGCTCAGCCCAGGAAAGAGTCAATTATGTTCAGGTGAAGAGAACCTCACTACATCTCAGTGAGAACAACACTGTGTTGGAAAGATATGGAGAGATGACTGAATGGATAAAGACCTGAGAACCCCACATTTATAAAATACATTTTATTTAATTTTATTTTATTTTATTTTAATTTTATTTATTATTATTATTATTATTATTATTTATTTTTATTTTTATTTATTTTTTATGTGACCCTGGAGCAAAAATACTGTACATTTTATGGATCAAAATTATGTTTTTCTTTTTAATGCCAAAAATCATTAGGATATTGAGTAAAGATCATGTTCCTTGAAGATATTTTGTACATTTCCTACCATAAATATATCAAAACTTAATTCAAATAAAAATATATAATTTGATTAGTAATATGCATTGCTAAGGACTTCATTTGGACAATTATTATTTATTTTTTTGTAAAAAACAACAACAACAAAAACGGACCTGTATGACTGGTTTTGTTTCCAGGGTCGCGTATTATATTATTGGTAATACTTTAATTTAGAGACCAATTCCCACTATAAACCAGTTACTTATTAGCATGCATATTACTAGCATGGCTGTTTATTAATACTCATAAAGCAGATATCAATGCCTCATTCTGCATGTCCATATTTTAGATCCCTTTTTCTACTCCATGCCTAAACATTACTACTTTATGAACTATTATTATGCAGCAAATTAGGAGTTTATTGAGACAAAAGTTGTAGTTTTAGCTAATTAATTGTGAGAATTGATCCCCAAAATAAAGTGACCAAATTGTTTATAATCTATGTGTAGTATATTATTATACTAAATTATACTTCCCCAGTGTTTGGAAGATTACATAACTTTTTCCCATAAACGTCTTCTCCTAAAACTATCCACGTAACAATACATAAAAAAAATACATTTAGCTGTGCTATAAACTTAACATGTCAATGCAGTACATTTATTGTAAAATGTCTGTAAATAAGATTTTACACTGCTAAAAACTGACAAATGGCAAAATCACAACTGAGGTTCCTAATGTGCCATTTCTTTTTCTTTCCCCAGCTCGTGGTACTGCTGCATTCACCTGCTCTGCGTGTTGCTGGTGCTGGTTTTACCCGTGAAGTCCAGACGCACGAAACAACAGGAACAGCTGGGCAGCGTTCAGGCCAGCGAACAGAACTGTCTCTCCTCTCCCGACAACAACTGCAACCAGAAGCAGAAAGCCACATGAGGGCAGGAAGGGCTGCTCGACCCGCACACAGCGCTGGGAGGAACTCTGATTTCAGTACTGAGAGACGAGAGCGGCCATTACCTCCCTTAGATCCGACCACACTGACAGAGACATAAACTCCAGCAACAGTACAGCCATTGGAGATGGGTTTTAAATGGGAAATCTTCATAGGATCATATGAAATTGGTTGATTGATGATTAAAATGGTGAATAACTGACTTCATTGTCAGTTAATCGGAAGTTGCCTTAAACACTCTGTATATTTCGGACCTGAAGCCTCGTATGGGGATGGTGTTACATAGGAATGGACCAGTCATCGTTGGCTTATTGATTCACTACATTAGTGCAGGATGTCTAGCACTGGAATCAACTTCTAGAGTACCTGGAAGGTTTCCGCCATTGTCAACCTCTCTTTTAGTTCTTCTCAATGGAAATGTGTGCGGTAAATGATAAGAAACAAGTCCAGTTTCGTGTTGCCAAACTTATAGGCCTTAGGTTCCTATCTCTTGCCTTTATTTCATCTTTAAGATTTCTTAATTTCCGTGGGTTTCTAGTAGGTTCATATCTGTCAACATCTTTGGAACAAGAATCAACGGTAAGAAAACCGAAAAATTTTTCAGTTCTTTTTGTTTATCGTTATTTTTTAATTTTGGTTGGATTAAGGGTTATATTAATGCTCTTTATTATTATTTGTTTAATGGGTTGTAGGTTTCCTCAGGGCACACAAGTCTTGTTTTAGACCATTTCAGATTTTCCTCTAGCATCTGTGTTTCTCCCGCGACACAGAGCCCGTCTGGAGAACACAGAAGACCGATCGATAATATTCCATATCACAGCTTGTTCGTGTTTTTATGTCACAGACAGATATGGGAAGTGCAATAACTGTATTGTTTCCATAGGTGCATGTCAATGGAAACGTGGGAAAAACTTTGCAAGCAGTGCTAACGCTCTCATCACATCAACAATAGTGTGAATTTTGTAGTGGTTTGGTATTTAAGTACACTACCGGCCAAAAGTTGGGATAAATCGGATTTGTTCCTCTTGATCTTAAAACCCTGTTGATCTAAAGGCGTATGCTTGAAATGAGTAAATATGCATATAAATTGTGCCAACATAGTAATTCCTTAAAACTGAGTTTAAACAGCGCTTTTGTTGCTTTTTGTTTTGTTGTGGTTTCCTTCTTTTTTTTTTTTCGTTTGTTTGGTTTTGTTTGACTCACATAGTGTTGAGCTTGGGAGCCACATAATTCCCATATTTCCATTAGTTATTTGATAGTTTTGACGAAAGTATTATTCTAAAATGTGGAAAACTGTAATAATAGACTCTTAGCTTTTTGCTGGTGGTGTACTGTACATGCAGTAATCAGATACATGTACATGCGGTTTCAACTTTTATTTAATAATACATCAATACTCTTGGGCCCTTAAGAAACCTGCAAGTTGTTTGATTTCACATAAGAATTTGTCTTCAACTGTGATCTTCTAAAAGGCTTTAGAGAGCCTTGCTCATTTTATTCAAGCGTCTGGAAAATCAGACCTCGTCATATTTTTATCCGAACGTTTTATCCCTCGTTCAAAAGCTATTCTAGTTTTTGTTTTGTTTGGTTTTCATTTGGTAATGAAGGGCTGAAGGGACTAAAGCATTAACCAAAGTGAGTCTCCCTGAACTTTTGTTAACTAAGCAAGTTCAGGAATAAGAAAATCATATTCTTGGGCGTGAAGTTGACCAGCCTCCATTTGGAGCTCTGAACCAGGCCCTGTGGTTTCATAAGCACACTTCTCTAAAATCTTATTGTATTGTGTTAATTACTGTGATGAGTTACAGCCCTGTACCAACAGTTTTAGTTACTGCAAAACTAATATGAAGCTTAATAATAAGCAAGTCTGCTGGAAACATACAGATATATACTGTATAATTTCTCTTTTTATCTTTTTTTTCATAACGTTTTTGGTTAATGAATTGTTTTAACTGCCCAAAGCCAATATGTCCCACAGTAAGCAGTGTACTAACTAGCACTGCAATGCAAAACTTGTTTCATATGTCCAAAGTGCCAAATCACATGAGGTGCACAAAAAGATCACATTATTTGTACAGGTTTACAACAGGGTGAGAGGTTTGTACTTTAAAAAAGAAAACAAAAAAGAAAACAAAAGTCATTTATTTGGTCTGATGCTGACATAATTTTTACCTACTGAGATTTTGGGAGGAATTATTTTTCACTCCCTCCCTATTTGCACTTTTGCTAGGAATGAGTCGGGGTAGAGCTAACTTAGAAAAACTGCAGAAGCAATGCAAGAAACCTCAGTGCTCCTCAACAGTTAGAGAACGTGCTAAATGAATGAATTTGGCCAAAATGTTAAATTCATTGTAGCAGCGAAGGAGAATTAAGACGGTATTCCAGTGTTAAAGGGATGTATTATAAACAGGCTTCCTCCATAGAAAGACGTTAAATGTGTGTTCACTGCTGTTTATGTGTAAACATTGTCCCTTTGTTCAGATAATGTTCAGCTAAATACAGCCTAACATCATCTTGTTGAGCCCCAAGTAATAGAGGAGGCATGTTTTTAAGGCCTTACTTATCTGTAACATTTTTGGTTCAGCCATCATTTATATCAATACCATTTCCAACTACTGATTCTACAAAGAATGACCCAAAGCGGTGTGTGAAACTGTGTTGACTACTGTCTATTTTTTTTTCTTTATTATTATTAATAATGTAGTGCATTTGTTGTCTATTAGCCTTCTCGGTTCTGTTGTTTGTCATTGTCTTGTAGGTCTTTAAGGGTCATACAAAATAAGTGATTGTGGCCCTTAGTGAACAAGCAAACCCCCTTAACTGGTTGTTAAAGCTTTCCAGATATTGCACATAATCGATTAACTTTTCCATTGTAGTTCCTACTGACTGGTGATGTCTCATAACCTGGCAGTGCACAGGAAAACAATAATGCAATGTGTTTGTGGAAAGATACAGAAATAAGTAACCCCTAACATGTTAGCTACATTGATATATATCAGTTCACCAATATACATTAGAAAACACTAGGTTGTCTGTGCACATGTACTTGGATCGAGAACTGTCCAGAGAACAAGCACAGCCTCTTTTTATTTTCTGTAATAATCATAATCTGAGATGTGACACTTACCCAGCATTTGAATTGTTTGACAAACTGAGGGCTCTGAAGTTGTACCAAGCCAACGAGTTGTCCTTTGATTAAAGGATTTGACATTAAAAATGAATTCCACTACCATGATGATAGTCTCAAAATAAATAAACCGTATTTTCCTTCCCGGTATTCGTCTGAGTGTTTATTGGTTTTCCTATGGGTAATGCAACAATGGTTTACAGCAGAGATATGACACTGGATGAATAAAAATATCTATACAATACTGTGACATTTCAGATGATGGATAGATATTCAATGTTTTGTTAATACATATAAGTCAGGTACAGTCTGTCGACACATGGGCGTGGCCTTGTCCTGTACTGGGCGTGGTTTGCGCACTGTTGGTGTGGTCATGTGTAGTTAATTTTAATTTCTTCCACACCCCTGTTCACACAAAATGGCTGTGCTGTAACGCAAGACTGCCTCCAGACAGAAAGGTTATGGTAAGCTACAAAGTTATGTGAATTATATCGGATAACTTGTTTTTCTCTGGGAGGGAGATGTAACTTAACTTACAAGTTTTCGATTTTAATTATGTAAACAAACTGACACGTGTTTTTATTAAGACGTGAATTCATGCCAATTTGTGAAAGGAAGATTTTAATTATTTTTAAAGAAGGTTAAAGTATCGTTGAGACACTGTTGGTGTGTTAAAAGAGAGAACAGTGGACACACACAGTTGAGCTCCGGCTGTCAGCACACACGAGCGCTTCCTTCACTCCACAAGCAGCTTTTGTTGCGGACATGGAACTTATTAAGGTCTGTTTGTAAACACGTGTGGACGATGCTGCTTTCTTTTACAGATACAAATAGCTATGCTCGGATTCTCTTTACACTTTTAATACGGTGGGCAAATAGGTTTGAGCTGCTTCCAGAAGTGATTTTTCGCGGTGCTGGTGTGAACTTGTTTACCGCTGTTCCTTTGTGCCACACTCTGGAGACCGACCCTCAGAGCAGCGAGTCCCAAACCAGATCTAACTCAACCGTCTTTAGAAAACAACAACAACATTTTTTTTTGCTGTGTTAAACCTGTATATAAATATTTAAATCGATATATGTCATTAATTATATATTTTTTTAAGAAAGCAAAATAATAATGTGTGATTTTTTTAAGTGACTAATATTATTAGTTCTATTCTATGCTAAAAGTAAAAAATTATATTTTGCCGTTGATGATATTTATAACCTAGTAAGACAAAAATATCTATAGGGGGTCCGCAGTCCCTGTATTATAGGGTGCAGGTATTGTTTGATCTCAGAACAAAATTCCATTTCTGACCATTTAGATCATAACATTTATAGCATTGTTATTAATAACAAACTACTACTACTATTATTATTATTATTGTTAAATCATTATTATTGTTGTTTTATATTGTTGTGGTTGTTGTTGTAAATACATTTATAACTCAGACTCCAAATGAGACACCAAAGACACCATCAGTTATAGAACATCATAATAATAAATATATTTTAAAATAATTGCAATTGATTATTCGTCTTTGAATCCATTGTAGTAAAATAAATCAAAATACAACAACTATCTATTTGACAATATGTTTCCAAAAAAAAAAAAAAAAAAAAAAAACAAACAAACAAACAAAAAAAAAAAAAATATATATATATATATATGGGGGTTCATGAAAAATATATGTTTTTATGTTTTGTAATATGTTTTATTCATATTGCAAAATAATCATATTCCCATTTCAAAAGTTACTTTACTACCATTATTTATGGCAAGTTCGTTTTACTGAGAAAAAAATAAAATAAAAAAAGATCAGTACTTAATTTCAGACAAACAGTCACTCCCTGCAAACACTCGCTCTTTCTTTAAGGGATCGTTGGCTTTACAAAGTATGAAAATCATATCTATTATTAGAACTCCATTTCTATATTACTATATTTAGAGACTGATGTAGTGCTGTTTGCTTCACTCTAATAGGAAATCCATATGTGCTTTCTTAGCCCAGTGACCTTTCACAAACATTTATAAAGAACTTTTAGTTTATTTAGTTACTAATAAGTACAATACTTAGCAAAGTCGTGTACGCTAATATACACCCTTTATCGAAGGCGTGTCTCATGTGGGCTGGACCTTTCAGAAGGCTTCAATAATAACTTCAGATTTCATTAATATTAATGAGTGAAGCTCTGCTGTAGTAGGATTCACAGCACATGTGTGCATTGGGCATCACGCCAAAGAAAGGCGGGGCTCACACTTCCTCTTGCATTATTCATGAGCTCCTGGAGTGACAGGCAGAGCCCCGGTTGGCTTGTTAGTACACTGTCTGAGTGACAGTGTGAGTGGAGTATCAACTGCAAAAGGATAGAGAAGCTTTTGAAACCCAGCTAACAGGGAACTCTGGCTTAAGGTGAGTCAGCAGACTAATGAGTGTGAAGAATGATGTTAGTGTAAATGGATTGTATATGGATTATCTGTTATGAATGGGTTATTTTCACTAGTCTTTGTGTATTGGGACGGAGAGAGGGGGTGAACCTTGCTCGGTCAATATTTGGCTGAGGGTGTCCCTGTGATTGGCTGTCTCTTTTGTGTGATCTCTCTGGAGGGCTGCTGGGATGCTTTCAAGGGTGTGTCAGCAGTTCAGAGATGAACAAAGGCTGATTGGAGCGGATGTCTTGCATTACCGGATCTGTCACCTTTATCTCTGCTTTGAGATACTGAAGTTTATGAATAAGACTTGTATTTGTTGTAACCCCGCTGGTTGGCATGCTGTCAGCTGGAAGCAGCTTTTGGTGACTGGCTTTCATATGTGAAGGGTTGTACTGGGCTGCTGAGTTGGCAAAATGGCCCTGGAAAAAAAGTACTTGCAGTTGGCCTTATTTACATTGTTTGAAAGCATCATTATAGTGTTTTATGTGCATATTATAGTACAGCTTAACAGTTAAATCTGTCTAAATTACTGGCCCTGATAAGTATTTGGAAACAGATGCTTAAAATATACGAATGTCTTTGCTTTATATAGCAACATATCAAACCTTGTATAATTATTATTGTTAATTTGAAGACAGATGACAAAAGGATGCTTTTAAAAGCATAACTGTATATATAAATAAAACAAATTTCAGTTATAAGGCATTACATTAACTGTTTGAAATTAAGACAAAAGTGTGTCATTGTCAAACGTCAGTGGATCATGTTCTTGTTTTATGGTGCTGAACTACACCTGTGGTTACTCGGACGGGACACCTGTGTGAACTGGAGGACTACACACTTCATAAATCCACTAAAATGTCAAATTAAAAAAAAAAAATGGCTCAGAAAGTTGTGAGGAAATGTCTTGCATCATTTAGTGTTTGTGTGGTTTTGTAACAGTTTATGCACAATGTTATTTAGGCCTAATTCACTTCTTATAAAGGGTTCGGCAAATGCAAATCCTTTTTTGTTGTTGTTGTTTGCAGATGTCACATGATTTTATATTTAATATTAAATGCAGTGTCATTGATACAGTTTTAAGTTTTAAGTGTGACCCCCTCCCCCTGAACAAACACACACACACACACACACACACACACACACACACACACCACACACAAACACAAACTTTAAACATATATCACATAATCTCATCTCAGTACATTTATAGAATAGTTATGCTTTAATAGTTGTGCTTGACATATGATAAGAATGTCAGTATTTTTGTATCAAAAATATTATTAGTCTTAAGGTTGAATTATTTAATTTTCTGTCAAAAGATACTGAAGTAAGGATTTAGAATTCAGTTTTGTGTTTATTAACGGGGGATTTGTGTTCACAGTCAATCATTGTTATGGTAGAAAACCCAACTTTAAAGTGAAATATTAAAAGTTAGATCTTTGTGGTAAGATGACTACCTCAAATCTTCATCATTTGGAATTATATGTAATATGTAATTCAGTGATTTAATATTTTAAATGAATAGCATCTTTTCTATGGTTCCCTACATTTTAGATCTATTCTTTAAACACACAATTCCAAATGTGACTTTTTGACAAAAAGTAAAGTTTGTGGACACACACTCTTGTGTTTAATGACTGAACTTGGAGTAAAGTGCTCTTTTCTGGGGCAAAGCTTAAGCCTTGTTAGTTTGCTTAAAATGCTTTCCCTTTTAAGGACCATTAAAAACTATCCCTTCAACATAACAACTTAGTATAAGTGTGTGTGTGTGTGTGTGTGTGTGTGTGTGTGTGTGTGTGTGTGTGTGAGATCACCCCAATGAACACGTGTGTAGTTCCTGTTTATTGTTCAGACAGCATTACAGGCTTTTAACTTCACATCATGAGGCTTTATCCTAATCGATATTGATAAGGTAGTCGCCTACTGTCTGTTCAGTTAGCATAGGGTTCATCATTAACTCAATGGTTTGTGCAATCCAGCAAGACTGGGCTTGTTACTGTCTGTCTTGTTATTCCACATCTGTACTTCTGCTTCAGGAGCTTGTAATGCCTGAACAGAGGAGATTTTCATTTAATGATGTATCTCTCCTGCTCTCTTCCACGTTCTCCAGTGGAGTTCATAACACAGCCATGGACGTGAGCAGCTGTCTGAAGATGAGCTCTCTGACCACCCAGAGTCTCTTCAGCTATGTGGAGGAGGAAAACCTTTCGGCCATCAAAGCTCATCTGGACAAGTACAGAGAGGTGGACACCAGAAGTGAAGTGAGTGTGCAGGAACCTTAAAGCATTATTCTGTGTTGTTTTCAGCTGGGAGGTCATTCACACTGCATATTGATTTCTTTTTTAAATATGATCTTTAGGACTGGCTGTGTGCATTACTATTTTTCAAGTGTTGAAAACAGATTTGTTTGTTGCAGCATGTTAGATTTATTTTAAGATATATAGCATTAGAGGCATTACTCTTTACACATTAATGCTGTGTCCAAAACCACTTGATTGTTTGCTCATTCATCATGAATTATGTAGTAAGTGAATTAAATGATTAATTAATATTAATGCATGAAAATTAGTTAATTCAAACACAAGTAGACACTATAATGTGCTTTGTGTTGAATGATGAGTGGGGACATTTTTTATTTATTGTGATTTTGCCAAAATAAATGCAATAAAAAATAAAAAAAAACATTTCGTAAAAAAAAAAAGAAAAAAAGAAAAAAAAGATGATTAGGTGAAGAGGTGATCCTGTGATTATATTTATGTCATTATCTAATGATTTTTTTTCTTCTTTTCTTTTTTTTAATAACATGCCTGACAAGATTTTTTGGTATATGAACTAATGTTACACTGAATATTTTAGTGTGGTCTTCTGTAAATCATAGGAAATGCATATGATTTAAAAAAAATAAAATAATAGTATACATTCAAATGTATGTCTGCAATAAACGTTTTTTTTTTTTTTTTTTTTTGATGCTTAAAACCCCCTTTTCATTTTTTTATCCCCTTAAAACTAATGGTCTGTGTAGCTACACAATTTTGTCAAAACAATTATTTGTTTATTATATATCAGTATGACTATTAAAAAATAGTAATAGTGTATTATTATTAGTGCTGTCAAGCCATTAATCACGATTAAACACATCCGAAATAAACATTTTTGTTTTGTGCTGTGTATACTTTTATGTATATATAAATACAAACACATGCATGCATATATTAAGATATGTTATGTTTATATACTACATATATATATATATATATATATATATATATATATATATATATATATATATATATATATATATATATATATATATATATATATATATATATATATATATATATATATATATTTAAAATAGAGAAATGTATATGCATGTAAATATTTCCAAAATATATGCTGATGTGAGTGTGTGTATATATATATACATAATAAATATACACAGTACACACACACACACATATTATGTAAACAAAAACTTTTATGTAGGATGTGATTAATTGTTTGACAGCATTAATTATTATTAAAATATGGTTGAACTATGATTAATACTATTAAATACAAATTATCAAAACAAGAAATGTATTACTGTTGTAATACCATTATTGTTGAATAAATATTGAGCTTTTATTAAAAAAGTAATTATACTGTACTTTTTTAAACTGCTTGAACTATAAAGAGAATTGAGAATTGTTTTTTTTTTTCTTTGTGTAAAAGTTCTGGTGTCTTCTAGAGCCTTTTGAATGAAGGGTGCTAACCGTTTATGAATACCAAGTGAAAGCAACCAGATTAAAAATAGTAATAATAATAATTAACTGATTTGAGTTTGGATGTTTGATCACTACACAGAGAGTTGTAAAATCGGTTCTGTCACATCACTTTCATGATGCGTCTAATGCTTAAGCGTTACGGTTAAACTGTGGAAACTGTGTATTTACTGTAAATATGTTTCTAGTTCATTTATACACACTGAGGAACGAGCTGCAACTATTGTCTTTGGTAACTGACAGCACGCGGTACATAAACATTACGTTGGAACTTATTCTGAATATTTCTTTTAAATTAGCTTCCCCAGGACTGCTATGTGCTAACTTCTGTGTTCTGCTGTAGAACGGCCAGACTGCTCTCATGCTGGCCTCAGAGCAGGGCAGTCTACAGATCGTGCAGGAGCTCATCCGGAGGGGAGCAAATGTCAACTTGGATGATATTGTGAGTAGCTCTTCAAAACACGTGCAGCAGAGCCACACAACATTAGATATCCTAGCATAAATGTTATCATGTGGTAAAACATAAACTCGCACTAGGTTTCGAAACAGGATGATATGATTTTCATTTTTTATGAAAAAACAGTGACTGTGAGTCACACATCCGTCCTCCTTCACTCTTTTACAAAAGGGTCAATGACGAGCAAGGATGTCTTAGATCTATCCATCATGATTTAAATCTATACCTTTTATTTTGGTTGTTTTTTTTATATCTTTTTTAAATCTGTTGTCCTTGTTGGTATCTCTGTCTGCTTTGGTAGACTGCGGTTCTTCAGCCAGCTGTATGATTTCATAGGTGTGGGTGGGGCGTAGAATCAAAATAATTGGTACCCTGTACTGTCATTTTGTAAATGACTAGATGAGGAGGTTTACACACACAGACACTTGGAGCTTCTCACTCCAGCAGATACACAGTATAGTATACAACCTTTCTGGTGACAGAAGAACCTTCACTATGACCACCTGGTACGACCAGCTGGTATGATCTGAAACCCCACAAACATCATCCAAACACAAGATCTTTAGCTCTTCCTGGGAGGATGATGATGTCCATGTAACTAAACAAGGGTGTTTTTTCCCCACTTGTCTCAGGATTGCTGGACAGCACTGATTTCAGCTGCTAAAGAGGGACACACTGAAGTGGTGAAGGAACTCCTGGAGAACAATGCCAACGTGGAGCATCGCGACATGGTAAGACATGAGCTGTCACACAGCAGGTAGTTACGCTTAGATCAACAATTGTTTTTGAATTTATCATTGTAGATGATGCAAAGTTCTTCTTTACCTCCTTGAAAATTGTTTAAGGTTTTTCATTTTCAGTTTTGCAGTATGTTAATATGTCTCAATCAATTAAACTTAAAAAAATAATAATAAATTACACACACACACACAAACACATATATTATAATATATTTTATTATTTATATATTTAAAAAAACATTTATTAAATGTATTACATTAAAAAAATTATTAATACAATTATTAAATGTTATTTTTTACTATTTGTGAATTAAATAAATCTGAAAATTAATTAGATAATATACAAAAATATAAAATACATGACATAAATGAATAATTATTAATGTATATACGTGTGAATGTACTTGGTATATATGGTATTTTCTTGGTACATTTTTATGAATCAATTGAATTTCACAATAATATAAATGTGTGTGTGTGTGTGTGGGTACAGTATGTGTGTTTGTGTGTTTGTGTGTGTGTGCGTGGCAGTATAAAAAGTACAAATATACATTGAATTTGTGTATTAATATATTAATTTATGTATTTTGTTAATTTGTTTATGAAATAATCATTCAGAGTAAATGTTAAATTCAAAGCCCTAGTCTTGAAATTAGGATCCTCAACCATCCTATTTGGTTTCATTTCATTCCTACCTTGCTGGAACATGTGATACGTGATACTCTGTTTTTAAGATCAGCAGTTCTGTGTAGTTCTTGGATATATGGTGTCATGCTGTGCTCATGCATACCCTATGACAGCTGTGAGCTGCCTGTTTAGATTTTCGGGTGTATTTACACATTGAAAATGGAATGTCTGAACGTGTTTGTGTTGCCCATAAATGCCGCCTGGGTAGCAGCTAAAGCTTATAATAACAAATATGGAAGATGAGAGACAACTGATAGCTTGAGTCACTCCCTGACTCAGGGAAAATGTGTTTATCCACACAGTCCTGTGACCGTGAGATTACTCCTAAGGGCCGTCATGTGGGAATATAATGACCTTGATATGTTTGTGTGCAGGGGGGCTGGAGCGCGCTCATGTGGGCCGCTTATAAGGGTCGTGTGGAGGTGGCACATCTACTGCTGGAGAAGGGAGCAAACCCGAACATCACTGGACAGGTCTGCAGAGCCCTTTCCTGTTCTATGTACAAGCATTTATTGGACATTAGAAACTCTGTTTGAGGTGTAGGTGAAAATGTGGCCCTATTATCTCTAGGCTTGAGTATTTTTTTGTGGTGTGTAATTGCTTTATGTCTGTCCCAGTAGTACAGTGTTTACCCCATCATATGGGCGGCAGGAAGAGGCCATGCAGAGATCGTTCAACTGCTGCTTCAGCATGGAGCCAAAGTCAACTGCTCTGACAAGGTGCCTTATCACTCCCATCTCAAGCATCGCTGAGCTTTCATAGACTCGTAAACACTGCTGGTGGACTAAAAAGCCTGAGTCAACAGTTTCCACATGAGACCAATAAATAATATATACTACCGCTCAAAATTTGAGGTCAATATGATTATTGTTTTTTTTTTTTAGCAAGGACACATCACATTGCAATGATAAAAAGTGCCTCCCAAGATTTCTATTTCAAATGAATCCTGTGCTTTTGGACTTTCTGTTCATCAGAGAATCCTGCCAAAAAAAATAAATAAATAAAATTCCACAAAAACAGCGAGGAGTACATTGAACTGTTTTCAACACTGATAATTAGAAGAAATGTTTCTTGAGCACCAAATCAGCATATAAGAATGATTTCTGTAAATAATGCTGAGTTTTAGCTGTCATCACATGAATAGATGTTATTTTAAATTGTAAAAATATTTCACAGTATTAATGTTTTTAAATATATTTGTGATCAAATGAATTAGACTTCTTTTAAAAAACTTAAAGAAAATATTACTGACCTCAAACTTTTGAACAGTAATGTAAATAATAAGTAATTGCAAAAAGAAAGTAGAACAAAATGACAAATCTTACTAAAATCCCTGTAGTACATTGTCTATAGAGGTTAATTAGTTATTTTTTTATAATGTCATAAACCTGCAGATTGCTTTTATGGATTATGGACTAAATGGACTTTTATGGCCTATAATTCGAAGTAAAGGGATTAATGTCTCATGGACTATTTTAATGATGTCCCCCTACATTTTTGGGCCTTGAACGTTGTAGTTGCATTGCTAACTTTCGAAGGTCAGAAAGCTCTCGGATTTCATCAAAAATATCTTAAGTTGTGTTCTGAAGATGAACGAAGGTCTTTAACAATCAAAGATCGGGATTCTATGAATGGTTGCACTTCATTTTACAGGATGCACAGTAATCTGTACTTACAGTGTACCTAACTAAGAATGCACTATGTAATATAAGGTAACTATATGGTTTAGGGGTAGTTTCAGGGTTGGTACATAGTTATTACCCAGTTTTTGTACAAGTACAACAGTATGCACATGCAAATTAATTAATTAATTAATTAATAGAGATTTTAGTAATTACTTTGGAGTTTTTGCCTGTCGTTGTCAGTATGGCACCACACCCTTGATCTGGGCAGCCAGGAAGGGCCATTATGACTGTGTGATGCATCTACTGGAGAACGGGGCCAATGTGGACCAGGAGGGAGCGGTAAACACGTTTTCTTAAAACTATTGTGCTTATTAAATTGTGATTCGTCCTTTGCATTGTTCAAATTCAAATTTTTCAGATGCACTAAATGTGCTGACGCAATAAAGTCACTAAACCGAACACCTGAAAGACTGTATGTTGCAGCCTAATGTCCCAGTATGATCTCTCTCCTGTAGAACTCGATGACTGCGCTCATAGTGGCCGTGCGAGGTGGTTTCCCTGAGGTGGTGAAGGAGCTGCTGAAGAGAAACCCCAACATGAACATGACTGATAAAGACGGAAACACTGCGCTGATGATCGCTGCCATAGAGGGCTACACTGAGATTGTCCAAGACCTGCTGGACGCGGGCACATACGTCAACATCCCTGATCGGGTAAGGCCTCTCATGCATAGCTTATTTAACCTTGGGTTGTTAGTATTTAAGGAATCCCGAAATCCCCATTAATCTTGTTTGTGTTTTTGTGTCTCAGAGTGGTGATACTGTGCTTATCGGAGCCGTCAGAGGAGGTCATGTGGAGATCGTCCGAGCTTTGCTTAATAAATATGCTGATATTGATGTCAAAGGCCAGGTAACGGCGTCTCCACCACACCGCCAGCTCTCCATTTCAGCCTCCTAAATCCATCAGCACACTGTCCCGAATGCTAATCTATAAAGAACGGCCTCTTTGTTTTGATGCCCTTTTCCACCCAAATTAGAAACCTGTTATTAAACTCCATGTGATTAAGGAAGCAGATGTCACTGTGACCCTGTGCTATTTAATTCTTTATTATAGGACAGTAAGACCGCCCTGTACTGGGCTGTGGAGAAAAGCAATGCAACCATGGTTCGAGACATTCTGCAGTGCAACCCTGACACTGAGGCCTACACCAAGGTAAATAGCTGATTTTCATTGGATTCTGCCTTGTGATTCCATATGAAACACATCATTATGATTGTAACTGTACAGTAGTGAAAGATGTCTACATACATGTGCTTTGTGTTAATGTGTCAGGATGGAGAGACTCCTCTAATAAAAGCTACCAAGATGAGAAACATGGAAATAGTTGAGCTTCTTTTGGACAAAGGTGCCAAAGTGTCAGCAGTGGACAAGGTAAAACCATGAAGTTTTCTGAGCATTTTCAGTTTGAAATGTCTTTATTATTGTCTTAATACAGACACCAAGGCCATACACACACACACACACACACACACGCACTTTTTAAGTTTGGGGTCCGTTAGATATATCAGTATACATATATATTATGTTTTTGAAAGAAGCGTCTTAAACAAATGCTAACCTAAGCTGCATTTATTAGTCAAGAATACATTAAAAGCAGTGCTATTGTGAAATGTTATAACCATTTAAAATACATGTTATATAATAAATGAATGAATGAATGAACCTAAACTTTTGAACGGTAGTGTGTGCATATATTTACTTACTACTATTCAATATAGTGAACTCCTCCATTTGAATATTCTCTAAACATATAATGTCATCTTCTCAGAAAGGTGACACAGCTCTGCATATTGCCATTCGAGGGAGAAGCCGCAAACTGGCCGAGCTGCTCTTGAGGAACCCTAAAGACGGCCGTCTGCTCTACCGGCCCAATAAAGAGGGAGAGACGCCCTACAACATCGACTGCACTCATCAGAAGAGCATCCTCACCCAGATATTTGGAGCCAGTGAGTATTTCTTCAAACAGACCTTGTTTGCACTGTAACATGTCTGTCTCAACACTTCTGATGTGTTCCTCCCCAGAGCACCTGTCTCCCTCTGAGTGTGACGGGGACATGCTGGGTTATGACCTGTACAGCAGCGCTCTGGCGGACATCCTGAGTGAGCCCACCATGCAGCCGCCCATCTGCGTGGGGCTTTACGCCCAGTGGGGCAGCGGCAAGTCCTTCCTGCTTAAGAAACTGGAGGGTATGAGCCAGAAATGACTACTGAAAATCTGAAGGGCCTTATTGGATCTGAATGAGATCTGAGGGTGTTTTTTTCACTGTTTCAGATGAGATGAAGACGTTCGCCGGGCAGCAGGTGGAGCCGTTGTTCCAGTTCTCGTGGTTGGTGGTGGTTTTGACTCTGCTTCTCTGTGGATCTGTGGCTCTGGTTCTTGGCTTTGCTGTCGACACTAAACTGGCCATCGCTGTGGCCCTCAGCCTGCTCGCCCTAATGTACATCTTCTTTGGTGAGAAATTGTCAAATTTACTGTCATGCCTCTGATTACAGGCCAAGCGTTTAAAAAAGAGTACAGTTCTCTTGGAAACATTCAGCGCAACATTCAACAGAGAAGGACAACGGCAACTTTAAAGTAAACCACAATAATACAGGAAATAAAAAACATGTAAACTACAAGTCAGTTATGGAGTAGAACCACAAATCACAGCGATACATTTAATAAAAAATCATAAAAATAATAAATACAAAAAATAAAAATTTCTGTAAGAAATACTTGCAAAGAATACCTTATGCAAAGAATAATGACAATATTAAAATTTTTTCCTTTTATTGCTATAGATATTGTTTTTTTTTCATTTTATTGAATGATATATTACTATTAATCACTTTATTTTTTAATAAATTCAAATAATAACTGTTGTACTTACAAAAACTGCAAATAATGACATTTCAATAAAATTAATAACAAATAATGATATCATTGAAATATTACTAATTGTAGTAGTAGTTATTTTTATTGCAAAAAAATTTCAAATCATGAATACATGAAATATGTTATGTAAGTGTCTAGTCAGTGCCTATAAAATAATTGTAGTGATTTTAGTGCAGCAAAGAGGTAGAGAAATTAAAAATAAAAGTCAAGGATTTGGACCCTAATTATCAAAATAATATTTATTATTTAGTTACATTTATGGTGATTTTGTATTTATATATGCCTTATACGCTTGATTATCATTATTCATCTCATTACTATTGTAATTATGGACACTAAAAGCTTCAAGATTCAGATTAGTACTCAACTTTTTATTGCTGATTCATGTTACATTTTGTCCCACTTGTTCAGTAATATGCCAGTTCATCTTTGGTTACCAAGAGGCACTGAACCGTACATATAAATGTGTCCACCAGAGTGCAGCATTGTTCTTCAGAATCTCATGCATTGCCTGTTCTACATTTATCTTGTTGTAAATTCTCGCAAACTTCTGGTTCGGTTCATGTCAAAGCGTGACCGGTGTATGTTTTTGAACGGTGTATGCAGTGCTGGTGTACTTTGGGGGGAGAAAAGGAGGGGAGGGTTGGAGTTGGGCCTGGGTCCTCAGCACCAGACTGGCCCGCCACATCGGCTACCTGGAGCTTCTCCTCAAACTCATGTTCGTCAATCCCCCCGAGCTTCCAGAGCAGACCACCAAAGCCCTGCCTGTCAGGTAGAGCCCTCAGAATACTGCACCCTTCACCAAACACATCCAACTACTGTACACTGATGTTTAATGGGTTTTTATTCTTATGCAAAGTTGAAATAAAACAAGATAAAGATGTAAACTGTATAAAGATGCTTTGGAGGCAGGATGCATTTATGCTGTGAGCATTCTCTTCGTGACATTGGATTACCTGCACATTCTGTTGAAACACGCACATGTGTGATGCTCATTTCCAGTCAGTCTTTTTTTGTTCTCCATCTGTCCAGGTTTCTGTTCACGGACTATAACCGTCTGTCGAGTGTGGGAGGGGAGACGTCCATGGCTGAAATGATAGCTACGCTGTCCGATGCCTGTGAGAGAGAGTTCGGCTTCTTGGCCACCAGACTTTTTAGGGTCTTCAAGAATGATGAAACTCAAGGTGTGTTAGCTGAATATGCAATATGAACCTCGAAAACAGGAAAATATCGAAAAACATTCTCCGTTTTTTTGATTAGTTAATTCTTGCATTTCTGAATTGTTTTCTACAACAATAAAAAACACAAGACTCTGTTACATCATTTCCTTTCATGGTTAAAGGTTAAAGGCATAGTGTAAAGTAGAGTTAGTCTTAAACCAGTGCTATTTTAGTATTATTAATATACTTTTATAATATTTACTAATATTTTGATTTAGCTTGTTATTTTATTTTTTTTTAAATATATTTTGTATATTTATATTATTTTTGTATATTTACATTTTTATTTGAGTTGAGTTTTAGTTTTATTGTGTTTGTGTCATTTTTATTAGTTTTGGTTTTGAATATTTCTTTTACCCCTAAGCTATTTTTAGTAATTAAATTTTTAAATTAGTTTCTTTTAGTTGTTTTATTTGTATTTTTTCTGAGTTTTTTTTTTGTTACATTTTTTTATTTTTTTTTAATTACTGTGGTAAAAAAAACTTTTTTTCATAAATATTTCTATTTTTCATAAATATTTATGTTATGTTATTAAAAATGGTCAATAATTATTCTGTTAATAACAAATGGCATTTGTATAACATTTAACAATATTATTATTTATTAATAATGCCATTGCAGGTGTAAAAACTGTATATATCAGGTGTATTATCACGGCTTCAAAAGCAGCTCATCCAGTCACATTTTAAACTGTTTAGTTAATATTTAACTTCAAGCTGTTTTTTTTTTTTGACATCTTTTTTTACAGGAAAGAAGTGGAAGAAGACATGTTGTGTCCCGTCCTTCGTGCTCTTTGTGCTGACGTCGGGCTGTCTGATCACAGGCATGACCCTGCTGGCCATCTTCAAGGTGGACGCGGAGAACCTGACGGTGAACGCGGTTCTGATCTCCATGGCCAGTGTGGTGGGTCTGGCCGTGCTGCTGAAATGTCGGACCTGGTGGCGGGTGACGGACTCTGTTCTGCACTCTCAGAGGAGGAGGCTCCTTAACGCTGCCAACAGCATGCACAAGCTCAAGAGTGAGGGATTCATGAAGGTGAGCCACTGATACTGATATAATATGTAATCTGCTTTTAATAGTCACGACTTTAACATTTACTTTCATTTAGCAGGCCTAACTAGGCGAGTCTTGAAGAGATGGATTTGGATGGTAATGTCCTCTAGGGCTGCACGATTACCATATTTCCCGGACTATAAGTCACACCTTTTTTCATAGTTTGGCTGGTCCTGCGACTTTTCAAAATTAATTTGACATGAACCAAGAGAAATGAACCAATAGAAAACATTACCGTCTCCCGACACGAGAGGGCGCTCTATACTGCACAGTGCTCCTGTAGACTACACTGAGCAGCATAGAGCGCCATCTCGCCATTTCTCTTGGTTCTTGGTTCTAAATGAATGCGACTTTTATATGTTTTTTTTCCTCGTCATGACGTATTTTTGGACTGATGCGACTTATACTTAGGTGCGACTTATAGTCCGAAAAATTCGGTAATCGTTAAAAGATTGTGATCTTATTTCTAAATCGCAACGATTCCTCTGTGTCTATTACATTTTTGAAAAATTCTTACCAGAACATTCAAATCTGTCTTTGTGCTGCCGCTGACACAGAGAGAGCAGTTATCATGTTTAGGTATGAAACAGCTTCACTTCACGTATTATCATTCATATAATCAGAGAATTACTGGGAATTTTTTTTTATAGTTCGGATATAAACACTGATGTCTGTTGCAGTGAACAAAAAGAAGAAAAAAAACTAATTTTTGCTTCAAATTGGCACTTTAAATAACAGAGTTGATAACATTTTAGATGGCGACAAGTGACTGTGAATCATTCATTCAAGAGATTTGTTCAAAGCTGCTGATTCATTCAGTAATGGTATTTATGAGTGAGTCATTGATTTTTATCATTAATTATTATTATTATTATTTTAAATAATTCATTCAGACTAGAGAATTGTGAACTCTATTTGAAAGAAAATAATTGTGATTCGGAATTCATCCAGAATCGTGCAGCTCCACAATAAAATCTTAGTTGGTTTTTATTTTATTTTATTTTATTTTAGAATGGAACGGAAATTTGCAGTCTTTGGATTGCTAATGAGCACAGAACTTGAACCAGATGTTTTAGATTTTATTGCAGGTCTTTTCCGATACGACATCCTTCAGCTTTTTGCTTGATTTTGTGAAAATTAAAAACGTCGAAGGCTTTTGTATTTTACTACAGGTTGTTTTGTATAGCTGATCTATTTCCTTTCTGTCTCAGGTTTTGAAGTGTGAAGTGGAGCTCATGGCTAAAATGGCTAAAACCATCGATGGCTTCACTCAGAATCAGACCCGACTGGCTGTCATCATCGATGGCCTGGATTCCTGTGAACAAGATAAAGTGCTACAGATGCTTGATACGGTGCGTGTGTGTTTACACTGCCATGCACAACCCTGCATCAGACATCTCCCATATAACCAAATAATAGTATACAAATCTTTTTTTTACTGCCAGAATCACATTTTCCGCTGTATTCAACCAATGCCAAGAAGCTTTTGATGGCACAAGCCATCCATCTCCGCTGTAAACATAAAAGCCTCATTCTGTCTGAGCACACTGGCTTCCTGCTCTTGACTAAATGGCCAAACAAGGTGCCTCACGTCCACTCTGTGGGAAGAACAAGCCCATTCACCTCTCAAACATCTCCTGGATGTGCAGCACTGCTCAGAGTTCAGGCTTGTTTAGCTCCAGAAGTTCAGATTCCTCTCTCCCAGCTGGACTAATGGAATTTCCTTCAGCTAGATGTCATTATTTGGGTTTAATCCTCTTGTGTTGGCAGCCTGTTCACCGCTAATGAAATCTGCCATTTAACAGAGAGCCTGCAAAACCCCTCAAACATTCCTTTGTGGCACAATTAGCCACATCTTTTATAAATTCTGGTCTTTTTGTCTCGGATTTTGATAGGAATTACCAAATTGGATTTTCCCTTCAAGTTGAATACTGTTCCAGTTGCTAAAGCTGATGTTCTATAAGAAAAATGACGGATATGAATGCAGATGGCATTTTTTTCGTGCCCCAATTTAATTGGCGTGGAGAAACGCAACGTCAGCAGATATTTCACAGCGATTGCTATGGTCTACAAATCGGTATCCTGTGACACTGATACATATCCCTGTGTCCTTCATTAGTCGGGAAAGACCCGGCACGTTTAAATGAGTACATGTCTGGGTGTGTTAAATTGTGTGTAAACATACACATGATCCACGACATTGAGCTATAGGCCTGTGTCACATAGATAGTCTAATAGAATTATTACTAAGTAACTTAATTCATTCTGAGAGCGAAAGAGGAGAAAAGTAGGCCACTTGTTTAGTATAGCACATTGATTTACAAAAAAGACTGTATTGTTTTCTTATGATATCTAATGCATTAACTAATTGCTAAATGACTAATTGTAAATTAACTTATAATAACCAAGGTGCTCTAACCACTAGGCTCCAACTTAGACCAGATGTTCCCGTATTAATAAAGAGGAAACGTTCTTGTCTCTTCTGTTTGCAGGTTCGGGTGCTCTTCTCTAAAGGTCCCTTCATCTCAATCTTTGCCAGTGACCCTCATATCATCATCAAGGCCATAAACCAGAACCTCAACAGTGTGCTACGTGACTCCAACATCAACGGCCACGACTACATGCGAAACATCATCCACCTGCCCGTGTTCCTCAACAGCCGTGGCCTCAGCACTGCCAAGAGACTCTGCATTTCCACTCCAGCCACTGCGGATCAGCTGAGCTCTGATGGTCGGTACAGGCAGAATTCTGAATTACAATATGCTTGTTTTTTACGAAATGTGTGAAAAGTACATACATATACTGCTGTAGTGAGGGGAAATACTTCACTGGAAAGGACAGCTGGTATGAAAATTGGGACTCTGAATAAAAATTCAGAGTAAAATTCTGTTATGTTCCCTCATGTCATCATTTATAACTGTTTTTGTCCATACACTGAAAGGCCCCATTCACTTTAATTTTGGTTAAGCAGAAGAAAGTAAGTTGCACGGGTTTTAAATGACTTGAGGGTGAGAAAATGTCATATTTTTGGGTGCTATCCCCTAAATTCCTTTTTGTTGTTGTTTTTGTATTGCTAGATATTTATGGTGTTGATTTATTATATTATACTTTATTTATTTATTTATTTATTTTTTATATTAGATTAAATTCAATTTATTTTTTAATATTATTTTTATTTCAATTTAGTTACATTTTATTTCATTTTATATTTCATTTATTATTTTATATTACTTTATTTTAATTTAATTTAATATTTAATTTATTATTTTATTTTATTTTTTGGAAACACCTCCATAGAAGTACTTTTTCTTTTTGTACTAGCTATACAAATGCATTTCAAGGCTCTCAAAAAACTTTTCTTCACCTTCACGTTGTTCAGAGCCTGCATGACTTTCTATCCTTTGTGAAAAAAAAAAAAGAAGTTTAAAAACCTCTGAACATCTTACTGTTCTTTAATGCGTTTAATGTATGACAAGATGTTTGCGTTCTGTTAATCTGATTTCTTTGATTTATGTTGCAATTTGTCGTCTGCATCATCTGCGGTATAGTGCATGTTATATAGACGAACAGCACATCTTTTCTGCTCGGATAACTCCTCTGAACGTCTGACTCTCTCCATCTGCAGCGTGGCAAGAGGACATGGACAGGAAGTTGTCTCAGAACAGTCTCGGCGAGCAGGGCAGGCTGGGCAGCAAAACAGCGCTGAACCGCCGGGTAAGAGTCAGCCTCCAACACTCCCACCACTTCCCATCAGCACGATTTAAGATGGCCAGCTCAATGAAGGCCATATGGCTGCTATTACCTCATTAGTAACTCATTAATAACTCATTTATAACGGCTTTAACCATGCTTATTCTCTCTAACAAGCTCTTTTATGCCTGTAAGTCTCATTTATTCACAGTTAGAAAGGATGGTTAGGTCCAGGTCTTGTGTGTGTGTGTGTGTGTGTGAGATTTAGAGGGGGGGTATTGTCAGAGACCCTGGATGCCACCGAGGAGCGTCTGTAATTGATTTAATGTCTGTTTACTCTTCCCGCTGAGATGCCATTGCCTAATGACGGGGTGCAGCAGCAGTGGGTCTCTGTGACAAAGCACTGGCACGGCGGCACGGAGGCAGGAGGCTAAGTGGCTCCTCTGCTCGCCCTGCGAGGGCTGTTTGTTTGCTTGGCTGATTTATCTGCCTCCTTTATTTGGCCCCTCTTTATTTCAGGGGCAGGCTCCTCTTGTTTTGCCTCTGCTGTTTCTTGGCTGAGCATCCGGCTCGCCGTACCCCTGATCTGCACGTTTTGTTGTGGAAACTTGTTAAGTGGGTTTCGTGAGCTGCTCGTGGAAGACTCCAGTCATTAAAGAAGAGAAATAGTAGGGCGGCTCTGAAAGTGTCATTTTCTTGGTTAATGTGAAATATATATTTGTGGAGCCTAGGTTTGATACACTTAAGTTAATTTCATCATGCATATTTTTACATAAGTCTCCCCTCCATCGTCCAGGATCAAGGGGCTACCTTATTGATGGCCATGTGTTCCAAGTAGCAGTCAAGTCACAAGTTCAGTATTAAAAACTTCAAAGTAGGCTTAAAGCTCTGACCCCGCAGTGCTCGTGATCGACTCTGCATTGTGCTTGTAGTGAACCAGCTGAAGCTTTAAGAGAAGAGCAGACCTCTCAGGACAAATTGCCCAGACGCAACATTGAATCAGCAGCTCCAGACACAACCCACCGCAACTGCCATTTCACTGGTTCATTCTCAAACATCAGTGAAAGTTTAAATTAACTTTGTCATTTTCTGATGAGTGCTGATCCAACACTTCCAACATTTCCAACATGCACTCTCAAGTGAGAAATGTGTAGCTCCACCATTTGACAGTACTAAGAAAGATTAATTATAATTTCAATCTTTATTATTCATTATAATAATGTATATACTATTTAATTGTATATAATAATAATATAAATAATAATAATAATAATTCTAGAAGTAGTAGTAATAATAGTATATAATATTTGATCGATGTTATTATATTTCATGTTTTTATTTTATTTTAATTTTACTTGTATTCATAGTTAATGCATATTTACTGCTGTGGTCAAATAATTATCACTTAATAAATAGTATTTTGTTATATTTTATTTCTATTAAACTAAAATATTTTTGTTATTTTTTAATATTTATTATTACATTTGCATTCTTATAGTCATGATCATTATTTCAAGCATGTTATTTTTACTGTATTTTAGCTCTGTCATTATATTTTAGTTTATTTTTGTATAATATATTTTATATTCTTGGTTTTAATAATGCATACGTTTTCATTTGCGTCGGTTAAATTGTAGTTGTAGTCAAATTGAATGCATTATATATCCAATAAAAATGCTGTTGGGACGAGTAGGTTTAAAGTAATTTCAGGAAGTGTTTGACGTACGTTTATCATTTGTTTGCAGATTCTATTTTGTCACAGTTGCTGATTTATATATATATATAACATATATAACATCTATAAATCACATGCTTTTCTCTACAACTCTATTCGTTATGTAATTTGTATATGTAGCTTAAATGTCAAAATACTTTCTGCGGCCACTGTTTGACGTTGATGATTTATTCTGCGCAATTGTTGGAAGGTTGCATCTTAAGAGAATATATATGTATGTGTGTGTCTGTTAGCGAAAGAGAGAGACTGAACTGTGAAGAGAATGATTAGATCTGGTGGAAACACAATGCACTTGTAGCTGACAGGTACATGACAGTATACTAAATCAAAACATGCAGAAGAGGCCTACAGTTAATCACACAGACGCTACAGGCCTCCTGACATTGAGTTGTCTGTATATTGGTGTGTAGGACACGTACCGCAGGAGACAGATGCAGCGCTCCGTCACGCGCCAGATGTCCTTCGACCTGACCAAGCTGCTGGTCACCGAAGACTGGTTCAGTGACATCAGCCCTCAGACGATGAGGAGACTGCTCAACATAGTGTCAGTCACAGGTCAGTGTGACCCGATTATACTTCCATACATTAGTTATTGATTGTGGCGTGTTAAAGACATGAGCAGTGACTTTACAAAGATATAACAGTAATGAGGTGCCTTTTGTTAGGTCGCCTACTTAGAGCCAATCAGATCATTTTTAACTGGGACCGACTAGCGTCCTGGATCAACCTGACGGAGGAGTGGCCGTACCGCACATCCTGGATCATTCTCTTCCTGGAGGAAACTGATGGAGTCTCAGATCAGGTCACACTGAGGACCATCTATGAGAGGTCAGCTTATAGTCCTCTGTACCTCACATCAAACTCTGAATATCATAACATACAAATATTAACTGGGAATTTATTTTGTTCTTTATTTTCTATCATTTATTTATTACTGGTATTTATTTATTTACTTAAGTATGTATATTATTTTTTTATTTTATTTATCTATATCTATATTTTTATTTAGATATTTATCTATTATTAATTTAATTATTTCTTATTTTACTGTTATTAATTTTATTATCATTTATGTATTGATTTATTTACTTAATTCTATTATTAAGTTATTTCTATTACTACTTTATTTAGTTTTATTTATGTTTTTTTGTTGTTTATTTTCTTGTTTAATGTATTTATTTCTAACATTTCAGTTAGTTATTTCTCGTTTATTTAGTTATTATTAGTTATTTATTATTTTACCTTTAGTAATTTTATTATTATTTATTAATATTGTTTATTTATTTATGTAATTACATAATACTGTATTTAGTGATTTATTTTACATCTTTATTAGTTTTTTTATTATTATTTATCTGTTCTGGTTTAGTGTATTTATTTAGATCTTAATTTCTGTTATTTCAGTTAGTTAATTATATTCTATTTATTTATTTATTCATGTAATATTTAGCTATTTATCTATTATTATTATTTTATTTTAATGCTATTCATTTTACTATTTATTTATTCATTTAGTTCTATTTATTTTAGTTCTGTTCCTTTACGTATTTCCATGATTCATTTGTTTAGTTCTTTAATTCAATAATGATTATTTTTGTTATTATTATTTTAGTCCTTGTGGCTTTTTTTTCAGTCGATGCATATGGCACGGAAATTTCTTTTGTTCTGGTTTGTTGTGCTTTCAATGTAATAATGCCTGCAACCTGCAGGTGGCAGTAGGAAATCTTAGTTCTTTCTTTTTCATTTTTGGTCCGCAGCACAATTCCTATAAATCATGGTTGTCTCATTGGGTATGAAGTACCATGAAGTATTTCAAGCTTTGATCTTTCCTTTCATCCGCTTACAGCAGGATTTTCATATATGAACAGCAAAACCAAAAGAATACTGCTCAGCCGCTGCTTGACTAACAGACTGTCACTCTTTAATAATTGTCTTATTTACTTGTCGTCGTCAAACATGCAACACATCATCACAGTTACATTTGCTGCATCCTCTCTAGAGGGTTCGACGAGTGTGTGTGTGTGTGTGTGGCTGCTGTAAGGCCGTTAGGTTTGCTGATGCTCAGTGTTTGGCCTTTAAAGGTTGCTCTGTCACACTGCACTAACATGCTGTGACTCCTGGGGCTGTAGAAGTGTCAGAGCATCTCAGTGTCAGCATCTGCTCTCTCTCTCTCCCCATCGCTCTTTCTTTCCCAGTCGCCACGATGCCCTTAAGCGCTGCGTCTCACCCGTTTTTCTCCTCTTTCAAACCCCGAAATACCCTTCATTTCCTCGTGTCCACACCAGCGCTGCATTTCGGTGCAGGTGGGCGGCAGCGAATCGTTCACTGTGGATGTTAAAATAGAGGCCTGTCGTGCTATTCTGTTATCTGTCACAGATGTTGCTCAGATAAAAAACTGTCAAATTTACTGGCGCTCTTTTCTTCCTTCTGTTGCACTCTCGAGGTCACGTGGCCATGCATTTGCACGCTTTTTATAGAAATGAGGGTGAGTCACAGCGGCTGGCATAGACGCAGACCTGTGTCCATCTTAGCAGCTGTTTCTCAGTGATTAGCCATGAAGCTATATGTTGGTTCATCGTGAAGGGGTTTTAGGCCTGTTAGTCTCTTGACCAGAGCGATCTGGACGGGTCAGTGTGTGGTCCACACTGATGTAAGAGCCAATCAGAAAGCTACGTAGTGGCAGACGAGTGAGTTTCATAGGTCAGCTGTCATTTTCAGTCGAGTCACAAGGCCTAGGCGTTTGTTCTCGCTCTTGTGATAGTGTGTGAAGACCAGTGGACTGATATAATTTGCTCGGGAGTGTGTGTGGGTGTGTTGCCCGGTTTAGCTTGGTTTTCTACATCCTTCTGCCTTCTCTCAACACACACACACACACACAGATTCCTAGAAGAGAGAAGTGGCGAAATCCCCTCTTTGTAACATTGCTCCATGGTAGGTCATTATAAGGCTGAGCCTCACAGTGTGTTTTCTGGTGTGAGTGTGTGTTTGTTTGTGACACATTTCGTTCATACAGTTTGCACAACATAACCCTGAAAACCCACACCACAATGCGAGACACACCAAAAACGATTTGTGTGTCGTAACTAAGAATTATAGAGTTTGGCTTGTTATCTATATCTTTCTTTCCTTCTTTAAGACTGTTGTACTAACAAGTTTGTTAGCAAAGGAAAATGCTCTCAGAGAAGATGCATCTGAAAAATTTGGTTTCCTTTAATGCACTTTAAAGGGGTCATGAACGTCATGTTTTCTGAGGTTCACTTATAACGTTATTAAGATTTTTACATTAAAAACATGGCTTATTAGTGATCGTGTTTAAGGATGCCAACTGCTATGATTGGATAACAGTTTTGGATATTAAAATAATAGATGGATGCTGCTGTGATTTACTCTGACAAAAAAAAAGAAAAATTCTGTTTTTGGTTAAAAACATTAATAATCCAGTATGAATTGACTCATTTTGGCAGCTTGGTTTCAATAATAGCTGTTTTTGGACTAACAAGGAAGTTTTGAGTTATGAAACTTACCATTTTTTTGAGTTATGAAACTATACCATTTTTTATAGTGCAATGACCTCTTATATATCAAGAGATCAAGGGGAATTACATTTCTAAACTCATGACTGCTTTAAAGTATACTTTTGTACTTAAAAACAAAAAATTGTTGATTGCTGTCTCCTTATGCAGAATCTTACATGATGATTTTTAATCCTTTTTTTAATATACAAATTGTAACAATTTCTATTTACATATTCATGCATATTTCTTGTGTAAATGCCTGCTAAAAAAAACTGTGCCTAGATAGACATGAACCTAAACCTAAAAAAAATATGCAGGGTTTCTTTAAGACTAACAGGTTAAAGGAACAATTTAGTAGTTTTGTGCAGTTTATATCTATTGCACCTTTTATAGATTTAAAGTAACTCAAAGTGCTTTAGATTTCGGACAAGAAAAAATTGTGCAATATTATATGTGCATTTGCATTTTTCAGGTGAGAGAAAATGAAAACATGACTCCGTTCCTTTACATCTTCCAGTGAAACAAAATGTCATATTTGGGGGAATTTTTGTGAGAGGAACTATTAGTCATAGTAATAAATCTATTTTAACTTTATTAATCTTAGTCTTAGTAATGCGATTTATTTGAGATTATGGTTGTCATAATACTGACTTTTCAGTAGTCAATGCCAAAATCATGAAAATTTCAAGACTCTTGATGATACACATTTCAAAAAAACAACATGCTTTTGAACTTTAGTATGTAACAACTTTGTAGCATAGAAACAACTCTCCAGTTCCTCGGCGATCCAACCCTTTAATCTGCACCAGAATGTGTATAATCTGTTAATAACACCAGCTTGTTTTATGATTAACGTTTAGACAGGCTACAGTAAATCGACGAGCAGGGAAAACACAAGGATTTCTGTGTACACTGGCTTATAACCACTGGGTCACCAGTGTTTGCACCTCTGTATTTTGAGTAAAACTACAAATTACTCTAAGTCCACTCACCAAAGAACCCAACATACCTAGACAATTTGAAAGACAAATGCTCAGCCAATTCCCTTTCCGCCCGAATTCAACTCAAGTCATTCTCTGTTTCAGTGTAAAGTTTTTTTTTTTAGACCAGTCTGGACTTAATGGTCTCCCTTCTGAAAGACCATGAGTCACGGTTGTTTTTGGTCTTTTTTACGACCATTATTTCAGACCGAGAATGTCTTAGTTATAGTGAGACACATTTGGGTTGTTTTACCATAAAAAAACAAAAAACAGGCGGAAGTCCGAATGGAAAGCGAGTGAGTTAGAGAGATGTTGTGGTGGCTGATGGCCATGATCTCTAGTGGACTTTTTGAGCAGAGTCAGGTCCACCTGGAGTTTATTTATGGCACTTTGCTCCGTTTTTGTGCTTGTTACGAGGTGTTGCCCGCCGAGCCGGTTCTTCTCTGACATCTGGTGCCCGGCTTGTGCCAGGATGGTATGACAGAACCTGAGTGGGCCAGGTACCATGCCCAGCCCGCCCTTCCTCCCTTTATCAGCCAGCTCTGGCCCGCTAACATATGTCCCCGCCTCTCCTACTCCAAGAGCGGACTTTGTTAATTAACCCACCAGGAAAGTTGGCGTGTCCTGCTCCATAATGACCAGTCGCTGGAGGGGTTCAATGTGAATGCACAGGAAGGAGGACACGCCCCTTCACCTTTCGTCCACGCCACCCGCACCTCTCGGCATCTTCTTGGCAAGCCGACTCTGTGTGACATTCACCGGTGAAAGAAAAAGAACACGGAAGCCCTTCCGCTTTCTGAAAGGCTCGTCCCGCTCACAATGCTTCCTGTCACAATGCTCGGCTTATTCATTGAGGGAACAATCGGCTCTCAGTGCTGGGCTTCAAATCCAGGATTTAAAGCGATTTTTAGCGAAACTTTCTAACTAATGACACTCGAAATGAATGCATGGCAGGCTATTGAAGCTAATTAGACAGACTCTTCTCCCAAGTACTGAAACATTAAGATGACATACTGTTCATTCAGGATTACTTTAATTGGTACAATTATTGTAATTTCAGTCGCAATTACGTCGGGAGATAAAAGCGCCTTCTGAAGCACATTTATGTGATTTCCTTTATGCGAAAAGCCTAATAAGCCTTTAAATAATTTGTGTGAAAAGCACACGGCTTCCTTTATTCTGCTCTTTTAGACCTCTTTGCCTTTGAGTTGGGACTTCTCACTTTTCTGTGGATTTGTATTTTTGTCACATACTGGTCTTGTCTCCAGCATCTCGATTTGTTTTCTCCTCTGCCTTTGGAGGGAACCTATTGTCTGTGAACCTGATCCTTCAAGAACTCTTTGGTGGAAGAGGTAAACTTAGTAATTTAAAAAGTGCAGCCATTATTTGCCCAGAAGCACTATAAATGATTAGGCTGTTGAAAGCCCCATCTATTCCCCAAAGGAGAGAAGCCCAATCTAAGATAGGGAGTGCATTTATTGGGTGCACAAAGTGACCTCCAGATGGATGAGATGAGTTTGAAAGTGGGGAAGAGGTTGTGGGCTGCACAGAGGGATTTAAAGTTGCTCTTTGGATCTTTCTGCGATGCATTGTGGGTTTGTGCCGTGAGGTCCACTTTCATGGCTGTTACTCTGAATAAAAGAAAGGCCATCATGCTGGCTCACATGTGTCAAGGCTAATTATTTATCCATTAATCACTCAGTTTCCAGGGAACTGAAATTGTCACCCGGAACCCTAAGGTGTTGTGTCAGCAAATCTAAGGAGAGAACCGTTAGAGTGAAACCAAAAGGATGTACTCAATAACCTGTCACTGTTGAGGCTAAGACTGAAATTCATGTGTGATGCAACTCTAACTTAGGTGGAGGCACTATAAAGGGTTTTGCAGAAAGATGATGGCCTACTTACAAATACTAAAGACCGCATGATCTTAATCAGATGGGACTGATTTTTACGTTAAGCAAGAGTAGTATGCTCTAAATGGTTCCTTGCTGCTTTTTGTGATATGAACTTTCTAAAGCAGCTGAAGCTCCGATAACCCGTGTTGTTAATCCAATTAAACGGGTCATGTGACATTGCTAAAAAAACATTATTTTGTTTATTTGGTGGAATGAAATGTGTTTATGCAGTTTAAGTAAAAAAACATACACATACTCTACATTATTGTTGCTCCTCTATGCCCCATCTTTCTAAAAAGCATTGATTTTTTTACAAAGCTCATCGTTTTGAAAAGCGAGGTGTGCTCTGATTGGCCAGCTATCCAGTTTATTGTGATTGGCCAAATATATCAACCGTGATGCGTGTCTCGGTCAGAACACCAGCGCGATGAGACAAAAACAATAAAACCCATCACAAACGAGGAATTTGTTGCATCCAGTGGGGACATAATTACGGATTATTATGACTTATACTGTGTGTGGGAAGGGGCTGGAGTGTGTCCTCCTATTGGACCCTCCAGTTATATATATATTGAAAGATGTTTTTACTCTTTGATTAGATTATGATTAATCATAAGGATATGTTCTAAATGTTAGATGTCTCTTGGGTTTCTATTTTTAAACATACCATCACTTTGGTCAGGTTACTCTGTCTAGTCCATCTATTTTGGGCAAAGCTTTACCTGCCAGTAACCAACATCATTAGACTTAGATCTAAAAATATATCTATTTATTTCTAGTTTAATTTTGTCCCGCTGCGTCTCTGGGGTAGCGATCATCTTTGATCAATGGGGAAAAACATCCAATGAAAGTTCATTAGAGTATTTTTTTTAATGCTTCTGGGCAAGAAGCTTTTGTTTACAGATGAGTTAACTCATTTCTCAGAGTTTGGCTGCCAGTTTGGAGGTTTCTCTGGGTTCTTGCACTTCTTAGTTCATCTCTGTCTCCATGTATTTGTGATTTGTGACAAAGATGTTGAACTAATTGGGACCTGAATGAAATCGCTTGGAGGGAACATCTCCCAAAGTCAATCCTGCCTCTTCTAGCAGCTCACCATCCACCCATCGTACAAAACTTCTTGACTGGTGATGGCGTCTGTTTTTCTTTTCATGGTTGGCACATTGATTCTCTTTATGGAGCTCAGAAAATAAATGTATGTTGGCATTATGTGTCTTATGGAGGGCAGGGTGGCATCAGTGTGTTTGAGCCTAATTGAAGTCCATTCCTCAAACTGTGGCACATTCAGGGGAAAATAGTGGGAAAATTATACTGATTCCCATCAGCTGCTGTGTGTGGGAGTCTTTGAAAAAGAAGAGGAGGAAGAAAAAAAGAGCTAAGCCAGCTTTGGGATCGATTAGCATTTGGATAAACCTAATGAGAGACCTCTCAAGTGGCAAACATTGGGTTGCAAGCCCAAATGACGCAACACAGCCCCTATCAAAAGCAGTATTGTTTGAGATGCCTGCGGTGCTTTTATCTTTGTGTGCACTGTTTAAAACGGCAAGTATCTTAAACAGCGGAGCTTAATTTTTTCCTCTGCAGTTTTCTCTCATAGCAAAGGCAAGAATGTCAAAAGTAATCGCTAAACAAATCACTTGATGTCGAAGCCAACTTCTTCTCCCAGCAGCTTCAAAAGATCTCTTTTTCTGGTGGAAGAATTACATCAGCTTCAATTGATTATAAATAGTATTCTTAGCATGCTGTAACAGAAGATGTGTACAGCTGGGAAAAGATTAGCCTTCTCTTAGCCTTGGCATGATGTTTGTGTCTATGTATGAATGGTTGAATGCAAATACTAGCGATAGTAGGTTTGTGGGGGAATTAGCTTGTCTGTTGCCTACTGTGTCTCATAAAGTTAGGGTTAGGGTATAACCAGTATTTACACGGACCTCAAGATGCACAACATTTCCCAATTGTAAGTCGCTTTGAATAAAAGTGTCTGCAAAATGACGAAATGTAAATGTAAGAACGGCATTTATTTGAAATAAGAAATAATGAAATGACTTGCTCTAGTCATTAGCACACAAACTCTGACACATAAAGCTGTGGTGCTCTTATGGGTGATGAAAGTTTGAGTCCATCTTGTGTCATTTCCTGATCTCATCCTACTCTGTTCTTCCCATCATTTTATTAAAATGGCAACATGACAAGGAAAAAAAAACAGTCTGACTAAGACAAAAGGCTGAAATGAAGACGCAGTTGACCCGGCAAATTGATTCGTGTTGTGTAGGGATATCTGGCTAAGAGTGAAAAATCCCCCGAAGGCCTGCAGATGTGTCTCTTCTTCCTTGTCTGCTTAGTCTCGTTTTAGCCAGTCATTGGAATGACATCGTCATTCTGGTGTGTTTATGGACGCCTCGAATGTTTTAGTCTGGGTGTTTTGTTTGGACGAGGCCTGTGTCGGGGCGTTTGCGCTGTCGCACTACACGCCAGATTAAATACAGCAGTTTTCTCATCAACTGCTCCCTGTACACTATTGAATGTATGTTTGTGTTTGTTTTTGTATTCCATAAACAAGTCAATGACAAACATCTTTATTTAGATTACTGTGATTACAAACCCTTCATTATGGACGTCCAATATAAAGTTGCTACTGTGAACTAAAACTGGGGTGCAATTTGTGTAGTCATTACGGCTTTGAAAATTGCTAAAAAATATTGAGTTTCATAAAGAGGTAAGCTTAACATTTTCACTCTTGATATGTTACAGTGCTGTCATGTGCTGCTATTTGGTAAAAAGTATTATGTAAAATGTTATTTGAATCACGTTGTTCAACGTAAAATAACTATTTCAATCAAATAAACAAATCTTTCATTAACGTATCAGCAGAAATAAAAAAATATTTTGGTATATAAACGTTATTATTATTATTTAACATCATTATAACAAATTAAATCTTATCAATCTTAATAACAATAAATAAGTTAAATATAAATGATTAATGATCTTTGTTTTGATGTTTAATGTTCATTTATATTGAATTTATTAATAATAATAAAATAATAATAATCATTTAATATATTATTATTATTATTATTATTATTCAGTGTTAATAAGCTAAAATACTTATTTAAATATAAATATGAATTTATTTTAATAAATACAACAACAATTGTGTATTATTTATTATTTTAAATGATTCAAATTGAATTATATATATATATATTAGGGGTGTAACGGTTCACAAAATTCACGGTTCGGTTCGATACGATACACTGATGTCACGGTTCGGTTCGGTTCGATACGTTTTAGATACAGCAAAATGTAAAAACATCTCAACTTTTCAGAATGCCGCAAGCGCACCGCGGGTCATGTGACAAGAACCAACCAATCAGCTTCATCCTTTCCCGTAACAACGTTGAGAGCTCAGCCAAGATGAAGGATCAGCTGATCATAGTTGTATATGGATTGCAATTTTGAAATAAATTTAGTAGCAGCGCTACTGCAAGCGATTTTTAGAGCTGCAAATCCATTTATCCTTCGCTGAAATTTCCGCGTCTCATGGAGAGAGCACGTCATTGTTGCTTAGCAAAGACAGACGCCTCATGAGCGCTTCTGCCCAAGCGCTTTGGAAAGGAGGAGAAAGACGTGCTTAGCGTTTTCCATGCGTTTTTAGGCACGATATGTGAACGGCCCCTAAGGCGCTCGCTCACTCAGCACGCGCTGAAGGCTCGTTGCAAAATGTCGAATGCCTTTAACAGACCAGAAATATAAGATCCTAAAATAACCAACAGGTCTGGTGTTTGGGTTGGATTCCCTGTAAGCTATAGTGTCTAAATGCTGCAGGGATAGTTTGCTGCGTGCATGTTTCTTCTTTTTTTCGTCTTTTCCCAGATAGTACTGACGCATATATCCCAGATATTACCGCTGGTGTTTATTTATTTATTTATTTATTTGTATTCCCGCTGGTGTACCCTATTGTCATGTTGCAGATGCGACATACCGTTGTTTTTTTATCCACCACTCTCTTGCCATCACCATTATAGCTTAAAGGGAATCCAAAGTGCACCCAAACACCAGACCTGTTGGTTATTGGAGGATCTTCTCATTTCTAGTCTGTTAAACGCATTGGCTATTTTGCAACGAGCCTTCAGCGCGTACTGAGTGAGCGAGCGCCTGCTGAGTAGCCTAACATAAACATATAAGATGGTGTTTTTTTCTTCTTCGGGAGTGTCAGGGGCGTTGCCTGTTACGTTGTTTGGGTTATTGGGCTACCTTGTTGAACGCATATCATTATATTTCTCTCTCTCTCTTTTTTTTTTTTTTTCAAATATAATTAATTACTCAAACGAACCGTTCGGTATACATAATGCGTACCGCGTACCGAACCGAAAGCGTCGTACCGAACGGTTCAATACGAATACGCGTATCGTTACACCCCTAATATATATATATATATATATATATATATATATATATATATATATTTATATATATATATATATATATATATATATATATATATATATATATATATATATATATATATATATAAAAATCTGGATAAGAACAAAACAAAATGCAAATAAAATTTTTATATATAAAAAAAATAAATAAAAATGAAATAAAACATATTAATAAAAACTATACGTGTACCTTAATTAGACAAAAATAAATGAGATATTATACAGTCAATAAATATAGTATATTATATTATATTAAATTATATTACAAATCTAAAGTAACAAATATAACCTTTCGTTGCTTTATAATTAAATAAAATTTATCTTCACTTTTTCCAGTGATGTAAGGGTGATTCTTTAATTAGGGTCACTTTTAATAAATTATCATCTTGAAAAATCTATTAATTTGGACAATTTTTCATCTATTCTAATTTTTTATCACATTTCCTTGTGATCAAACTTCAATTTAATTTATTGTTTAATAATAATAATAATAATAAAAACTATAAATGTTAGTAACAATTAAAAAATTATTATTGTTGTTATTTATTATGATTATTATTTAATGTTTCATAATTGTTATTATTAAGTGTAAATATAGTTAAATGTATAATTACTATTTAATATACATTTTATAATAATAAAATAAAAACAAAAATGATTATTATTTAATAATAATAATAATAATAGTAATTAATGTACGTCACAATAATAAATTAATTATAATTGTTGTTATTTATTACAGTTATGATTTAATAATTTATTTTTATTACATTTATAATTAAGTTTATAAATATTATTTAAGAATAATGTTTCATTAATAACTACATTTTAATAATTAAATAAAAACAAAGAGATTTGTATATATATATATATATATATATATATATATATATATATATATATATATTACTCACTACTACTAATAATAAATATAAGTTATTCTTCTTTGACTGAAGTCTGTAAAAATCTAACCTCCAAATAATTCCAAATAGTTCCAAATAAATTTCTAAACTAAATTTCTCTGTGCTTTTATTATTTTTAATGTCACTCATGCAGGCTAATCTTGCAATATGGACCAGACGCAAATGCAAGTCAAAGGTCTAGCAGTGTGAGACTAAGCTTGTCTTAGCAAACACCCTTAATTCACAGATTCATTGAATATGTCTCAAAGTCACAGTTGGCTATGAAGAATCGTTGAATTTTTTGGATCCTTATTAAATGCTCTTCCTTCTCTAAAGCAGGTTTTTAAAGCAGAGGCTGTGGAAAGTATGTGCGTGTCTTGTGACAGAGGAAGTTGATTCTCTAGAGAGGCTGTTGTCACTGGCTCCTGTTTGTCTGTGAGCATGCTCACACACACACATACACACACACACAAATAAACAAGCCCAGCTGGATTCGGAAGAGACACAGTCTGCCCAGTTCTGCTTAATCCAGTGCGTGGGAAATGAACCAAACCTCTCTCACCAGCGCACGGCTCTCTTGTTCAGCCCTTCTTAAAGTGATAATTCTGCGTGTGTGTGTGTGTGTGTGGAGCAGAAAGCAAGCATGTGTTTGCTGTCTTTATGTTGGTCACGTCCTTGAGCTCCACCCTAAGTGTGAGACCTCTACCTAATGTCCATCATGCGGAAGGTCAGCTGACTGTTCACAGCATCCGACTCTGACCCGCTGACACACAGGCCTGCTGTAGCACAGCGTGGGCCTTTGTCCAATGACTTCAACATCTGCTCTCACACCCAGCCACTCGCTTGCCCTCCAACACACACACACTTCACGTCTCAAATTGTGAGTCATTTGGTGACCATCGCTATTTATACAGCCATCCGAGGATGATGGGACCAAAGCAATTTACTTAAACGCTCTGCTAAACTTGAACCTTTTGGAAGATGATATTTTAACCTGCCGTCCAGGTCATAATGACCGTAACACTGTGTCTAAACTAGAAACAACCAGACAGCAAAAATACTGTGTTATACAGCAAAATATTATTGTGCAATCTTGATAAATCTTGAAAAAAATGGTTTTGATGAAGATTATTGGCGTGATTTACAAGAAAATACCATTTCAGTCTTTCTACTTAAACATTCCACATTTAATTCAGTTTTTTACCTGTTGTTTTTCACTCAGAAATTGCTGGTAAATTTCTTTGCCAAAATTTTTTTGGCAATAAAAAAAAAAAAAAAAAAAAATCACAATAACATCCCTTTCTCCATCTGAAAAACTATATATTTTGTATATTAGAGGATGTCACTACTTGTAGGCGGAGCCTTGTGTCATGTGTCATCATTTTCACAATGTATGTAGAAGGTTCAAGGACATCATGATTTTTCTTGTGAAATTTGATGGATTTGTCATATATGTGTCTTTATGTGTTAGTTGATTTTTTTTTGCGTTAAATTAGTGTTCGAGCATAATTCCAATGGGATGGGTGATTTTCTGACAAGGTGCACATTAAAAAACACTGACGCAACATCCCATTTCCATAATGACCAGCGCAATCTACCAAATTACCACCTGATTTAATACATGCTTTTTTGGGGTGTTAAATAATGCCGTAAATACCAGTGAAATGACAAGAGCAAATCTTAGTAAATGACATTGCTCGATTCATCTAAAAACTCTCCTCCCATTAATTTTCAGATCAAAAGGGAAACTCATGCAAATATTCAGTTAGGTGAGTCGCAAAAAAAAATGTCCATGCCTTTTCAGCACTAATTTGCCACTACATGTCTTTAGTAAATCCTTTGATTGACACAACGTGAGCTCGTATTTATTTCGAAATGTGCAAAAAGTTCAGACGGACATTTCTGACTCAGTGTGCAATGGCATTTATTTTGTTGTATGTATGCATGCATGTATTTCTTTCTGTCTTTGTTTCTTTGTGTACTTCATTGAAATGTTAAACAATCTGTGGCCATTTTTTTTGGTTCATTATGGTTCATTAAGTTCATAAATGTTAAAATTTCATTTAGTTTTCTGTTTTCTACTGTTACTGTTAATTAAAATAAACTAACTATTAAACTTTTTTTTATAATAACTGAAATAACATGAAAATAAAATATAAATAGATGATAAAATTAAAGAAAATTAGACTGGCAACTAACTAAAATCAGCTAAATTAAAATGAGTTAAAGCTATATAAACAAAAAATATATTATACATAATTTTTAAATAAAAAGCGAAATAGACAAAAGGTTGTTTGCAGAAAGTTACCAAAACTTTAAGTAAAATGAAAACTAATTATATAAAAAATAAAAGCTAATTCAAAATATGAATAAATACTATAATAAATAATCCTTAGTAATGGATGTAACACTAAATAACACTGATATGTAATTTTTGCCAACTTCCCCAGTCTCATCCGTGTTTGATGTTTATTATAATGAGGGGCTGTAAATGCAAAGATGGAAACCAAACAACCAACTAAGAATAGAGTTGCTTTGTTGTATCTGGTTGGGATGCAGTTGTGCCATATCAGGTCAGAGGTCATTGATAAACTGAGTGTTTCGGACGCTCCCTCCAGGTGTGTATCGTCTCACATTAGATGTTTGTTTACACTGCCTCAGTTTAGCAACAGGTCATCTGAGTGTCATTGTGTCAGCTCTCTCCTGCCCAGTTTAAACAGCTAAAATCGGATTACTCGAACCGGTGATATGGGACGGGGCCAAGCACTGAGCTCACCCTGTTCACGGTGCAATCTGGCTCCATCAGTATGGAAAAAAGGACTTACTGTGCCCTCATACAGACCAATAAGAAGATTCAGCAAGCTTTATAGCACAGAGACAGAGGCGTGGGCTGGGGGCAGATAAGAAGATAGAGGAAGAAATATGGGTTCCGCAAATGTCTGCGTTCAGCAGAAACAAATCTTCAGATTTATTTGATATGAATTCCCACGCTCACTGAGATAAATTGCAATGGGAAGGCATTTATCTGAAAGCGCCTGACATTGTGCTGCAGAAATAACTGCTATAACCACATACACTCACAAAGTTGGGTTAAGAGTGTGAGCTTGTGACTAGTAAGCCAGTTTACCACAGTTTAGAGTAGATTTACATGTTACTGATGAGTGTTAATAGTAAATACCAATTTAATACACACTAAAGCAATCTGACCATCAATCAGAATATTAATCGATTAGTCAGCAACAGTGTCAGAAATGGCCTTTTGTATGAACCACCAACGTTTTTACCCTGGCACTGCACGGGTGCATTGTGCCTTTATGAGGAAGTTATATATTATTTATTTGTTTATTTAATATTCATTTAACTCTCTGGTGCAGGTGAAATTTCCCTGCTTTGGAGAACAGATTTAACTGTTGTCGTTTAATAAAGAAGACACCTGGCAGATTATTGCTGGCATGAAAAAAAAAGGTTATATAAAAGTTATAAATGTTTAAGTTTATTATTATGAAAAATGTACAAAATACTATTTTTTTTAAAAGCCATACATCTAAACAAGTTGTGTTGCAATTGTGAAGTCTGATATCTCAAAAAAATTAGCTTTCAGTATGATTTTGTTTGAGTGCAATACCAAATGTTTCCATTAGATTATATTCACTTCCTGTTAATTTTCAATGTGGTCAATTTGACCGTGATTAATTCAAGTCAGATTGTTTTTCAGGACCATTTACATTTTTTGATTGTTGTAATTTATTTGTGATCACTTAGCAAGTGCCAAAACCTTTACCAAATGTTGTACCATTCCAATTAAGTAAAATAAATAAATGAATAAATGTCTGAACAGCACCAGAAAGTTAATGGTACATTTATTTGCATTGTATTCCCCCAGATTTTAAATATTGTAAATAGCCTCAAACTCCTGTTGATTTTCTGAAACTGGTATATGTTTGCTGTTTCTGTGTGTTCATTGTTAATTATCTCATTGCAGGATTTCTAAAAACATCCCCACCACTAAAGACGTGGAGCCTCTGTTGGAGATCGATGGTGATATTCGTAGTTTCGAGGTGTTCCTCTCATCACACACCCCTGTTCTCACCGCTCGTGATGTGGAGATGTTCCTGCCTTGTACCGTCAACCTGGATCCCAAACTAAGGGAGATCATCGCAGGTACAGACCAACACAAACACGTTTGTCTAGCTACAAATAAAGGACATTGTTTTAATATAAAGCTACAATTGACCAAAACTTAACTACATAAACACTAACTACTAACAGTCAACACTAATGGACAAAATTTTACATTTAAAGGAATGTATAGCTTGATGCTTTTTATTGTGTTTATATATTAATTGATTTCATAAACAGAAGATACATTTTTATATTTTGAGGATGTCTCCTGGCTTTTCTTAGATTTAGCTATTTGTGTCCCTAATTACAGATAAGTGCATGCACAGACAGTGCTAAATATATTGCTGTGGATTTCTCTAAATCATTGCAAATATGAGAGATGATATTATCACATCACATGATAATGGTCAGCTGCGGCCGGGCTTTGAGACAGCAGACATTGCTTGGTGCAATGTGACAAAGGGCTGTGCAATAAAGGTTCCTTTGTGAACCGAGAGAGATGAGTAAGGTCTCCATTGTGTTCTCTTCAGGAAATGAAACATTACTGAAGCCCGATGAGCGGCTCCTTTTCTGACTCACCCGGCCAGTCTTATTTGGTCTGCCTGGGTGACTCAGAAATATTATTTCCAACCAAACAAATTCTGACGTCTGTTTCAGCCCTTGAGACTTTGACGCTGACGCTAACGCAAACACGGTTTTTATTGGGAGCCCCATTTATTTCTTCCTGGTGCGTTTGCGATTTGCTGCTTCTGTTGGGAAAATGCTGTGTTTTTCTAAGGGAATCAAACCACAGAGGCCTATCTTTTCTCACATGTAACTTACTATAAATGCTTCATTTGGCTGAAGTCGACCGTGAGTGGGAGGATTTGAATGCCTTTAAAGTGCTGGCCAAGATTCGGATCTAACTTTCTCCTACTCTCTCTCTCTCTCTCTCTCTCTTTGTGTTTTCCCCTTCTCCCTTTAGATGTACGAGATGCACGAGAGCAGATGCACCTTGGAGGAGTCAGCTATCCCACACTGCCCCTGCAAGATGCTTCGGTACGGCCGCACTCCACATTTGGGCAGCAGTCTTTGGCCTGCTCTCCCACTGGCTCTTTCCCTGGCTCTTTCGCCCCTACTGGAGTGCTGCCGGCTGCTCAACCCCACAGCAGCTACTTTAGTGGGCTTACGGGACCCCAACATCCCTTCTACAACCGGGTGAGACATCAGGCACAGACACTGTTACTTTGTTAAGCAAAGTGCATCTGTGTCTATGGAGTTACTGAAACATACTTATAAGTGTATATAGTAGTAAAATAGGTTCAGGAACAAAACTGGCCCTCTCAAAAAAATCATGATACTAATTCATGTCATTTTGTAAGTAATTTTACTAAGTAATTTTATGTCGGTGTTGTTGTGCTGTTATTATTATTATTATTATTATTATCAGTAATAATATTTCATGAAATGTCATGTTACTAATAATATTAATATAGTATTAATAAGTTATTATGATTATTGTTCAGTAAATGTTATTAATGTAATATTTTATATTAGATCATATTCAGCTTTTATAATAATAATAATAATAATAATAATAATAATAATAATTTATAATATATAATTGCTAATAATGTATGTAATATAGCATTCATAAATTATTATTATTATTATTAGTCAGTAGCAGAAATAAAATTAATGATTATAATCTTACTACTTACTATTAATAATACCAATATTTGTATATTAATAATAAATAAATATATAAATATTATATATAGAATCATATTCTTTCATATTTTATCATATCATAGCTTAATATTAGTAATAATAATAATAATAATAATAATTTAATTATTAATTGTTGTTAGTAGTAGTAGTTGTAATAGTATGAATATTAATAATAATTATTATTATAATTATTTTATAAAATAATCAACTTAATAATAATAACAATACAAATACTAATACAATTATTAATAAGTAGTTGTAGTAATATCATTCACAATAATCATAATAATTGTACTTTTACTACTACTGCTACTTACTACTAACTAAAGGATGATTATGATTATTATTGAATTATGAATATTTAATCAAATAGAATAATTAAAATTGAAATGAGTAATAATAGTAATAATAATCATCAGGAGAAGAAGAAGAAGAAGAAGAAGAATTGTACAACTGCCACTAATAATAGTATTAATATTCAATGTATACATATATAGCCCAGCCCTAATAAATCAGTTTTTAGGCTGTAATGTGTGTTTGACTTATGTGGCGCTGACCCTCACCCTGACCCTCATTCATCATTCCTGAGTATTTGTCTGTTCTCTTCACCTCTATAGCCTTACTTCCCTCATCATGTTTATCACCTGCCCCGACATTACCCTGGCAGCCCCCATCACGCCCCCTCACGCCCTGCTACTAAACTCTATAAGGACCCCAGTCTGGGACTAGTAAGTACATAACTAAACGCCTCAGAGTCACTGCAGCCAGACATGCATTTCAGTGCCCAGTCTATATGGCCACAATGATGTCTTTATGTCTCATGATGCTAAATGTATCTCTCTTTTTGTCATGCTTTGTTTTAAGCTCCTCGTGACAAACAGCCTATGGCTGGTTTACTATAACGTTGCACGCTAAACTCAAAGAGCAGTTTTATAGTTCTGTTGCATTTTCATTGAAGTTTCTTTAAATGAAAATGTATATAAAAGCGTTTAGCTTTCAACCTTTTTTGATTTCCTCCTCACTTAGTTTTAGTCTTAAATGTACGGTAGCTGTTTAATTATATGTATGTACATTTTTGCATGGCAAATGAGTAATAATCCACTATTCAGTCTCATATTTTAATATCTTATGGTTATGACATTATAACAATATGATTTCTGCCTGGTTAGAGTCTGTTTACTTTGTAGATTGAACTTTTAACTTCTAAAAGAGCCTGGAAACGCTTGTTTTCAATAACATTTCCTTTTAAAGACCTGAGAGATTTTCTAGAATTCGTGGAAGTTACAGGAGAACCCTCATAAATCATGCCAATCTCTGTGTCAGTCCCTCCCCTTTCCATACTAAAGGTGTGTGTTCTGTAACTCTGGTTCTTCCTCTTTCATTCCTACCGTCTCCCTTCATCAGGATGTAATCAGAGAGGACTCCAATGAGGGTCTTCCCTCTCCTACATCCCCCTCTATGGTAACTTTAGCAGTGTGTATGTCTGTGTTTATATCTGTGCATAAAAGATGCAGTAGAGCCTTTTATTGCCTGCAAACACACACACACATACACTAATGATGCTAGTGGCATGTTCAACTTGTATAGCTGTCCAGTCTCTGCCTGCGCTACTTAAACCCTAAAGCTTAATGTGCTTTTTTCTCTTGACTTTTTAATGTGTATTTGACTTTGAAACTGAATTATATGGATAGGTCACCCAAAAATGAAAACTATGTCATTGATTATTCATTTTTCATGTCGTTCCAAATGCCTAAGTTCATCTTTTGAATACAAATTGAGATATTTTTGATGAAATCCGAGAGCTTTCTGACCCCCATAGACAGCAACACAACTGAGACTTTCAAGGCCCAGAAGGTTTGTGAGGACATAGTTAAAATAATCCATGTGACATCAGTGGTTCAACCGTAAATTTATGAAGCTACAAAAATAATGACTCAAAATGATCTCAGAATAGACCATTACTGATGCTCACTGACTACCATCTATGTACACATCTCTCAGCTCCTCCAGCATATTCTCCTTTCCTGCACCTCTGTTCTTCTTCCCCGTTGTCATTGCTTGAGTCAAGCCCTTCCGCTGGGATCTCTCCTCATATTCTGCCCTCCTTCCTTCAGCCCTGTTGTTTTGCTCTTTCATGCCTCAGTCATTTGACCTGCTTTCTGGTCTGTCCCCCCATCGCTGCTTTGTTCTGCGTGGTGTGAAAGGCTGCTGCTATCTGAGGCTGGCTGGATTAGCATCAGCAGTGCTGGGACGGCGCACTGAATGAGGCGTCTCTTATCAGCCCAGCGAGCCGCTTCCTTCAGCGAACACGTCTGTTTCCTCCTCCCCGGCCCCTAACGCTAATTACACTCTTATCGCCCGGCTCGAACGCTCACCCATCAGGGTGGTGCCGTTTTGGAATTAAACAACTTCTTCTCGGCATGGAGTCATGAAAAGTCCTCTCCATTTATGTGAAACATCCAAAGTTTCTCCGTTTATGTGTCTTTTCTGTTTGAAACTCCTTGCTAGTCCATCCTTTCTACAAAATGTTGTTCTTTTGATTCACCGCATCTGAAGTTCTCTGTTTGATTGGCTTGTTGAAATCATAACTGTGAAATCCATGCAGGTCGGATGCTGTGAGACAAGCATCTGTCATACATAATGTCATTATGTGTACATTTGATTGATTGCTGATTGAAGCATGTGACCTAATCCCTCCTTTCCTCTCGTACTCTCTCCTTTTCTCGATCCCAGATCAAATCTCAGCCCTTCCGAATGAAGCAGGTACAAACATTTAAACCCTTCAGTTTCGTCTTTTCATATTAACTGTGTTAATTTCAGGGCTTCTGCTCATTTTGGCTTGTTTCACTTAAAACCAGGACAAAATGAGCAGCCAGCTCTATCATTGTGAAATTTCTGTTCAGATACAATGTGGCCAAAAGTATGTGTACAACTGAACATCACAGGCTGTCCAGCTCCAGAAAAGACAATAACACCTTCCCTGCAACCTGTGCGCTATATTTTAAGTCTTCTGAAGCCATATGATAATTTATGTGAGGAGCAGATTGTGAATTTGTCAACTTTATTCACCATCATATATATTCAGAACAGAGTTTCAAGTTCAATTTTAACATCCTCTTGTTTAAATCTGAATGCAAATGAGTTTTTAGAGAGCAGGGGTTCTCCAATCTCCTCTCAAGGCACTAATTTACTTTAATTTCTTGTATTCTTTCTTATTAAACATGCCTGCTGCTGATGAATAGGAATTATAGAGATTTAAGGTGAAAACAACTGGTGTCAAGCTTGGCTGAGAATCCACATCACTCATTTTCGAACAAAGAATCATGGACATATTTGATATTTTTGACTGCTCATCACAATAGTTGTTTCCCAAGCAGACTGACCTAGATATAGATAAAAGGCGCAGTCATCATCATATGAAGAACACAGTGGTCATACTTAAGTTTGGAGAATAGTTCTCTATATTAACTATAAACTGCCTCTATAAACGATAACTGTTGGTAAAATAGTTGTTAAATTTAGTTATGGGGTAGGATGAGAGATCTAAAATGTGGTCATGCAGAAAAAGAAATTAACAGCCAATATGCTAGTGATATGTATGATAATAAGCAATTAGTTTCCAATTATATTTTTAATATTGGATTGTTGCATTACATTATAGTATTAATTAAGTGGGTTTAGCACAATAAAAATAATAATAATGGCATCTATTATTCCATAAAGAACCAAAATAAAGGTTCCAAAAGATGGTTTTCACAGTGATGCCATAGAAGAACCATATTGTGTTCCACAAATAACCTGTCAGTGAACTGTTCTTAAAGGGATAGTTCACCCAAAAATGATAATTTAATGTTTATCTGCTTACGCCCAGGGCATCCAAGATGTAGATGACTTTGTTTCTTTAGTAGAATATAAACAAATATTTTTAACTCAAACCGTTGCAGTTTGTCAGTGATATAATGTAAGTGGATGGGAATCACGGCTTTGAGAGTTAAAAAAACATACACAAACAAAACCAAATTAAACCCTGTGGCTTGTGATGATACATTGAAGCGTAAATACACAAAATGATCAGTCTGTGCAAGAAACTGAACAGTATTTGTACCATTTTCACCGCAATGTCAGAACTGTCCTGAGTGCATTCTCAACAGCCGCCGCCTGACGCGTCTTCTTCTTCTTCTTGCTTTATGGCGGATCACAGACTTATAAGTGCTTTACTGCCACCTATTTCTCAAATGGACCATTGAAACTCTATCTACAGTCACAATTAGGAGTGTCAATCTTCATTTTGGAGAAAGGAACTTCTTTCCATTATAAATAACTTGTTGTGGAACACTCTTGAAAATAAATGTTCTTAACTGGCATCACTGGTTCCACAAAGAGCCTTTACCATCCACAGAACCTTTTCATTCCACAAAAGGTTCTTTATATTATTAAAATGCTCTTTACACTAATCAAAAATGGATCCTTTAAGAAATGTTCACTGAAAGGCTTTTTGGGGAACCAAAATGGCACATCTGTGGAATTACTGCAAAACCCAATTTTTAGAAGCTTTTATTTTTAAAAGTGCACGTCATACTAGAAGGGTCTAATGAGATCAGTGCACATGACAAATATCAACCATTACAGCAAAACAAACTGGGTCACCACTGAGACCAATCCAGACCAATTTAAAGATCTTGTGGCTGTCTACACTTGACACCTACACATTAGCATTTTACATTAAACATGCATTTTACTCTCCACAAAGTCTTATAATGATAGTTCACATACATGACTTCAGCAGACAGAAATTTCCATCATGTATCACGTATTGTTCCTTCACCCATAACTGTTTAGAGTTCCTTATTCTGTAATGACATTGAATTGCTGCTTTGCTTTTTCTGTGAGTTGTACTGCTTTTGCATCACATGGCGTTGACAGTGCCTCATGCCTTGCTATTCCAGAATGCATTATGACCTGATGGAATGAGTGACTAGTTACTGTCTGTGTGTGTAGGGCTCTGGTTCTGTGGTCTCTAGTGGATCTCAGGTCCTCCTCAGTTCTCTGAGCATCGATGGTGTGTGTGAGAAGCTCAGACATATCCAGGGCCTGGACTCCAGCATGCTGGAGCAGTACATCGGCACCATCAAAAAGGTTTGTTCTGGACAAGTGAGCTGGAAGTTCCATTGAAAAGCATGCAGTCTGTTAAAAAATTGGGATATGATTTTACTGTTCACTTTCACAGTACAATTTGTTGTCCTATTGCTTCTTTGAAGCATTTGAGGTGCAAATCGAATGGGTTTTTATGACTACTGTGAAATATGTTTGAAAAAGTATTATCTAACAATTATAACATCCAATTGATATTATAGCAGCTAATACAGTTTAGGTCAAAAGTTTACATCCCCCTTTCAGAATCTGCAAAATTTTAATTATTTTACCAAAATAGTAATAAGAGGGATCATACAAAATGCATGTCATTGTTTACGTAGTACTGAGCTGAATGATCCACAGCTGTTTTTTTTTTTCTACACAAAAAGTGAAAAATAGGAATGAGACATAGGGTGTGGTAAATGAGTCCATCCCAGTAAATACATGTTCATCCATGGGAAAAGAGCAGTTTTATCAGCTCCATGTGGTGCATACAGAGGTTTCACAATGAGGCCTTTCTTTTCATTGGACAACATCTGAAGGAAGCAATGACATTTCTGATGTCTTCATTAGACATGCATTAGTCAACCTGCCAGCTGTGCAGCATTTGCCTGCATACTTCAAAATCTCAATTGTGAACTCTGTTTCAACCTTTGACATACTGCCGAGATGAAATTGATCTAAAATGTGTTATCTGCTGAATGCCATAATGTTCTTATGTCAAATTCTGTCATCCTAAATGTAGGCCAACGTGAACGGCCGGGTTCTGTCTCAATGCAACCTTGATGAGCTCAAGAAGGAAATGAACATGAACTTTGGAGACTGGCATCTCTTCAGGTCCATGGTAAGACATCAGCTGATGTTCTTTCCTGCACGTTCAGATCAGATACTGGTCATCTTCCTGTTTGTGGTTTGTAATGTTTAGCACACAGAGCTAATCTCTCTACAGTGAAGAAGGCTGGATGGGGTTGAAATAAGGAACACATGTAGCTGTGTTGATCAGATTTCCATTTGCGCTTATACAAACGAATGTTCTGTTGCCAGCAAGCAGGCAGCCATCTGGTCCAAGATGGCTGCTTCCTGGATGAAGGAGGGTTATTGTCAGTGGGAGCTCAATGTCCACTTGAAGATCTGAATAGCTTGACGTTTACAAGAAAGTAGCATTCTTTGGGCTGGAAACAAGTCCAAATGGAACGACTCGGGGCTAGCTGTGATTCTGGGCTGCCTCAGAAGTTTTACTTAGTACTACGGCCATTCAGCGATTTCACATAAATGCCAATGAAACGTGATTTTGTTTATTTACATTATGACATAATGGCTGTTGACAACTCAGCTTTTCCGTCACATGAATAAATGTAATTATAAAATATGTCAGAATACTAAACTATTTTACAGTATTGGTTTTTACTGCATTTTCGATCAAATGAATACAGCCTAGGTGAACGAATTACCGGCCCCCAAACCTTTCAATGGTGTATCTTTTTCAGGAATAGCTTTAATACTATTTGCATTTTAGAAGTTAAGAATACAGGAATATAGTTACAGTCTGTCTGTTTGCTCATTTAACTCAATGCATCTATGATGAATAAGATTCATTGTTGAATGCATTTAAACATTGCTGTATTTGTGCTGTAGGTTCTAGAGCAGCGTCATATGGAGAACCAGCTGCTGCGTGATGAATTGGGAGCGTGCAACGAGCAGGGCAGCAGCGTGTTGACTCAACTCGAACCCCACAGACCCTCCGAAGCGCCACAAGACATGTCCATCAACCCAGAAAACTTCACGTACAGCCTCAACCTAAGCTTTGAAGAGCTCAGTGGTGTGGGGCTGGAGGAGCCCGCCAGACAACACAATGCCCACTGGCTGGTGCGTGTTACTGCTGTGCACACAAACACATTCAGCACTGAAGTACAGCCTATAGATAAACACAGGTGCACGCCATGACAAAACGCCGTAATTATATACATAGAAGCTGACGCAAACATATGCGTGCGTGGAGACAAAGAAAACGTGGCACTTTTTTTGTTGTAATTGTGCCTTTTTACCCAAACGTTTTCTTGACCGTTGTATTATGTTGCTATAGAGGCAGCTTCTCCTTTTTAGTAGTCTCTCATCAGCATGAAAATAGCATGTGGTTTACTGGGTGATAAACGAAGTGTTTTCTGACCTGGATGGGCAGAGGAAGTGAAGAGCTGACCACACACACGCTAGCACTCTATCACACAGAGATAGCTATTTCTGCACTCATCTGTTAACACTTGCAAGGTGTTGCAACACAAGCAAGAGCTCATAATGGTTTAGATTAGCATCATGAAAGGTGGTGGTGAACTGACTTTAGGTGCGTCTCGTTTCACATACCTCTGCACTATTTTTACACCATTTTGTAGGCTAAGTAGTGTGTTCGCACTGAAAAATGCAGTGAGGTGTAGTATATCATGAGTAGCCGAATGATGTACTTCTTCAAAAGAAAAAGCCTGAGTGTGGATATACAGGAAGGGGAGGGGCTAAATGTGCAAAAGCTATCTGCGACAGAACATTTCCCATAAATGGAGCACTCAAATGCGAATGGTTCTATGTAGTAATAGAGTGTACAATTTGAGATGTTAGCTTTCTTAAAATCATAGACAAATATGGAACACAACTGAAGGGATAGTTGCCTCAAATTCACTGTGGTGTTTCTGGAACCCTATATAACTTCTCATGGAACATTCTGAGATACTTATTCCAAGTCTGCTGAAGCCATATGGCAGCCTTGAATGAATGCATTCTTGAATAAAGTGCTAAGTTTGAACATCTGGAAGCAAAAATGAAGTGTTAAAAGGATTCTTTCTTTAAATACCTAGATCAGTTTTTGAGTGAATTGAATTGTGTTGAAATAAGAAATGTGTACCATGAAATAATCTTTCTGTTTAGGTGACCTCATGGGCTGCATGCAAAAACCAACATACAATGTAATCTTTGTAGTCACAAATAAAATAAATACAAATATACTCTAATGAGCTGCTGCTTTTAATGAATAGTTCCAAAAATTTCATCTGTTTGAATCAGCCTGAAACAGCCTTGCAAAAAAACTTTAGAACTGAAATACACTGCAATGAATCAAAATGACATCAAACTGAATCAAGAGCTTGTGAAACAAAATGTAATTGACTAGGGCTGATTTTTACTGCATGTTTATTGTGGTCAGATTAATTCCTGATAATGTTAGCTAATGTAGTGCTAATCTATGTAGTGCTAATCAAAATAAGTACAATTAACTAGGTACAATGTACTTATTTTGTTGATATTGTATTGCAAAACACTTTTGCTGCTATTGAGGTAGGATACAGGGAAAGTAAGAAACAGGTTTTGTGGCATGGGTAGGTTTAGGAGTGGGTAAAGGTGTAAGTAATAGTGTAATTACAAATGTAGTTACAGAAATGATTACAGATATGATTACATGTAGGTATTTTTCAAATATGAGTACAATGTAAAAGCATGCATGTACGCAATAAGTGCATTGCATCAAATGATTTACTTAAATGTAAGTACATAGTAGTTAAGTCCACCTAATATAAATTGGGACCAAAATAACTTACTGTTGATTAGCACTTCCTGTAGATTGGGGTGTCTAAGACTGTGCATTTTTTTTACAGAATCCCAAAAACCAATCCTCTGACATGATTTGGTGTAGAAGTGGTAGCTACAACTGCGTCCACTTGCAAATAGTGTAGCAATTTATGAAGCACAGGTCACACAAAAATCACAGCTTTCTGTTGGTCAGTGCAGCAATTTCACATGACCAAATGAACGCAAAATCTGCGCTGGAAAATTTGCATGGAATCCTCTTTGAAAACTTGCTCTAAAATTCATTGAACCTACTATGTTGGAGTGTCAACCAGTTACTGCTGCTGGAGGGTTTGGATAAACTCTTGCTTGAAATGCTTTGTGTGTTTGCTACCACACCACCTAACATGTTCTCTCTCATGCTACTGTCTCAATTAATTGACCTGATCTTCTCCTTTAGGCCAACACTCACCGAACGCCAAGCATATCCAGTCTGAACTCTCAGGAATCATCCAACGACATCTGCAAGCTGACCGACAAGCAGCAAGCTGAGTATCGCAATGCTTACCAGGAATACATCTCTCACATGTCCCAGCTGGAGATATCTGCTGCTGGACTGGAGAGTCCCGCTCAAGCCCTGTCCGGCCAGTTCCTCACAGCCAGCTCTGAGGAGAAGACTAAGGAAGGTGGGCAAGATGGGCGCAAACCCTTCCCCAAAAAGAGCTCCAAACCTGCAGACACTATAGTGGACTTCTCCTCCGTCCCAGACGGTGCTCTTCTAGATCCCATTACAGAGGAGGATGAGAAGTCAGAACATGGGTCCGCCGCTAAAATCCCACCCAGACGCAAGACCAAAGGACAGGGACCGTCTTACCACAGCATACCGAGCGATGAAGAAGATTCAGGTGAGGAGGAGACTGACGCCACCCCGCTGCTGAGAGAAGAACCCTGGGCTGCTGAACCAGATCTAAGCCTCTTAGCTAAAAGGAAGAGCTTTATCTCAGACATCATGTTGGACAAGAAATCATCCGATTCTGGAGTGAGGTCCAGCAGGAGCTCATCTGACCACTCGCTGCAAGACGAGGAGAACGAAGCATCTCAGGAAAAGGAGGAGAAATCCGGTGAGAAGAAAGAAGAGGAGGCCCATCTGATCGAGCTGGTTCTTGAGAGTCCAGTTAAGAAGCGAGTCTTACCACACAGGCTGAGTAACCTTCAGGATGAGGCCTTGGCCCGGATGTCCATCTGCTCCGACGCTCCATCTGACAGCAGTAGCCCTGAGGACAGCTGGCCCACGTCAGCTGTGAGCAACCTCAACTGCTCACCCGACAATACTGCGCTCAACAACAACATCAACAACAGCGCCCAGCAGGAGACGCCCGACTCCACCGACTGCCCCTCCATCATTATACGACCAGGATCCAGCACCGAGACCACCACGCTGCCCAACCAAAACCTGTGTGGAGGCCACCAGAAGAGGGCCAGCGGTCCCGCCACCGACGCTGCTGAGGAGCGAGAGAGTGTCCTGTGAGCCTAACAAGCTTTCTTACTAACTTAGAGTAAAAAAGTCGAACAACTGCAATGATTCAGAGAAACTACATTCAGGCATCATTACTGCACATTTTCTGTGTCGACTCTGTGATTAGGTTTGTTTTTGTGATGAACACAAACTAAAAGTGATCCTTCGCTGCAGTTTCTTAATCAGTATTTTTGGCTAGTTTTGCGTATCGATTAGTCAAATAAAATATGTTATAAAATCATTTAAGTATAACATTTATAAAACCTCAAATGAATGGTTTACACTTAAAAGTGTACACTAAGTACGATTCATAAACATCAGGAAATCCATTAGGTAACACAATAAAAAAAATACTTTTACAGCTTTGTTCATTTTTCAATTTTCAAGTTGCATAAATTAACATTAGCGTTTTATAAATGAACATGAAATTATTATATAATATTAACCTGTGTTTAAAAAATGTCAATGTTCGTTTATTATACCTAATGTCCTGATTAATGTTAAAAAAAATTAAGTTTATTTTAGTGATACCGAAAAGTGATACCGTTTTATCTGAAAACAAGTCTCATTATACTACACATCTTGTTTTAAAGACAGTTTGATTTTTTTTTTTTTTGCTTGAAAACAAAACCAAAATAATAAGAAGATGCGGTGTAAAAGTGTGAGAACTCTCGTTGTTGCTGTTTTTGGAGTGGTGCTAAAAAAGTAATAAACGGAGGCTGTGAAGCTGTTCCTAGTTTCTGATTTGTTTAGTGCAAATCCTGTTATTTCATGCTCTATTGCTAACATTAAAGATCTAGTGTAGGTTGGTTCACAATATTCAAATCCATCAAGTAGAGTGGGGATTTAACCACATAAGAGTTAGTGCTAGTGTTTTTGCTGTGATCGGTGATGTGAAAGCTGTTATTTATTTGTGATTGAATGCCTAGGTTCACTTTCAGGTCATCCTTGTTGTTTGAATTTTGCCTTGTAGTGTTTTAGATGAGTTGAATCTATTTGTGATCAGTGTTATGTCAAGAAAAAAAATAAAAATAAATAGTGAAGGTTTCTGTAAGACTTCATTTGTGTGTGTATGTCAGTATCTTGAGTGTTTTCTCAAATAAATAAACGTAATTATTTTCAAATCTTTTGAGAAGTTCTGATTTTGTATTTGAAATAATGCATTATATTTGAAAATTAAAATCAGACACATTTAAAGTTAATCTCTGGTAAATTTAAGCTTTTTTTGTTCGTGTGTGCCGATGGATTGCACGCCAAAGTCATAACATTTAAAAACTTGTATTTTAAAATCGCTTACATTTATGTGTATTTGATGAGACTTGCCAACTGTCAATCATTTTCCCCACAAATCATAAAACTGAAAACGATCATTGTTTTTACTGATGTGAAGTCTGGCTGCCAGCAGGTGGCGCACTCTTCACATCAACAACACTAATCGAGAGTTTTGGCTGCGTTTGAGAGTCAACCTTTAATTTTTAAATGTACACTTTGCGGAAATATGTGAAATAAAGAAGTGCACATACCACTATTATCTTCTTTTCGTGTAGTTAAATAGTTTTCCTGAATTACATCCCACAAATTGACTTCCTTCAAATGTATGCGTCTCTTACTACACTATAAATTAAATCTATTTTTATTTTATATTGGTCTTATATGCTAACATTGAAAATGTATCAGCTTTATTGACAAAACTTTAGTCCAGGGGATTTGGTGTACAGTTCTGAATAATTGGCAGACACTGTAAAAAAAATTGATGATTTAATAAAATAAATAAAAATCACTATCCAGGTCTGATTTATTCTTTTGCGCTCATTAATGGGCCGACTGTAAACCTACAGTCAATTATTGAATAAACTGAATTCCACAAATCAAAAGCTCAAACGTGGATTTAACTGCCATTTCATCCCCACACAGATTATACTAATGAGAGAACCCGTGGATACGATCACAATTAATGATCAAACTTCCAAGAATTGAGTTTCACCACAAAAGAAGAGAGAAGCAGGTCAATCGCAAGAAAAACTGATAGGCTGTATGATTTGTGGACAGTTATATATTAAGAAAAATGAATGCACTGAAATGAATGCATTTTTTTTTTTTACACAGCCATATGGCAATGTAAAAGATTGATTCAGGTTTCAATCAATGTGGGTGAATGTGCATGTGTGAAGGGTCAGTGACATGCTTTTGAATCCTGGATATAAAAGACAAGGTCAATATACAGAAAAACACCGGCAGACTGACATTCTTACACACACGCATAAAAGACCAGCGTCAAATAAAGCATTTGATTTATTTTGTATAAAAAAAAAAAAAGGTACGATTTACAATATTACTTTTATAAAAAGTCTCAGCATACAGCATAACACTTTGCAGATACTGACAGTCCAATTTCTGCAACTATACAAGATAAAACTCTGAGAGAGTTCACAAGGTTTCATCATCATCTCATTTTCAACGTCCAGTCCTTCGTGTGCCAAAAGAATTGACAAAAACAGACTTAAACTTTGTACAGTAACTAACCACGTCTTCTCCTATTCACACGGTCTTCACGGAAAAAAGGTAAGACTTCTTCTCAATGCAGAGAAAAGGTTCCTTGTGATCTTTTACAGGTTTCCCTCCTATTCTCAGGGAATATAGTGCTTCTTCCTCTTGAAGAAAGGACCAAATAAGTCTTTTTAGAAGATAAATAATCAATGTCCGAACTTATAGCACATCACATGGATTGTCCTTTTTAGAAGCAAAAAAAAGAAAAAAGTCTCTTGATTCAATTACAGAAAAAAAAAAAAAAAAAAACCTCCAGACTGAGAACAGAAATCAGAGGAAAAGCCAGTTCCCAGGTCCTGTGTGTTCTTGTGTCTTAACCAAACACCTGCAAAAGATTGAGAAAGAGGCGCATTTAGAGAATGCAAACAGGGCAGAGATCCGGACAGCCTGGCGCCAGAGAGGAAGCCGCAGTTTGAACATTTAACCAAACACTCAGAGACTGAGCAAAACCCTGGGCTCCAGATGTACACGAGCACAACTTCTGCCTTCGCTCAACGCATGCATTTCAACCTCCGCTGATGCTTATTACACACTTCATACAACTTTACACACTATGTGACACAATGGTCCTGAACACATTTGATTAGACGCTCTTGAAATTAAACACTACTCTGACGGCACATTTAAAAAAAAAAAAAAAATTTATAATTTTTTTGGCCATCTTTTACAGCATATAATACAAGGCTTATTAAAACAGTGTGTTCAAGAGCATTTACCTGATTAAGGGTAAAGCGTCCTGCTGTCCTCTGTGATCAAGTCTGATTGAAACTCAGGTGCCTAAAGGGACCAAAAAAAAAAATACCATTTAAGTATTTTATTAAGGCTGGTTATTTTTTACAAAAACATGCAACAAATCAATGCAGCTTTATAGAACACATTTAAAATGCACATGCAAATAGAATTAGATAGATAGATCTATCTCTCTCTCTTTCTAGGGTCATTCACCTGTAATGAGAGGATGCTGATGTCTGTGTTGAGTGTTGTCAGGGGGGTTCTGGATGTCCCCTGCCCCGCTCGCGGGTGATGCAGGCTGGTGATTGCGGAATTTGAGTCAAGTGCGATCTGAAGGTCCAGGATATAGTCGATGACATGTTGCAGGATTTCCATTTTGCTCACGTTTTTGTTCTGCGGGATACTCGGCACCAGTTCCTTCAGTTTGGAGTAGCAGTCGTTCATGTTGTACAGCAGGCTTAGGGGATCGTCCACGGGGGTCTTGCTCCGTGAGATTCCCAGACTGTGCTCCGTCACATTCGCGCTGCTTTTCCGGAAAGACCTTACTGGGCTTATTGCCTTCATGTTGACACGTCTGGACGAAACGGTTTCGTTGGAAGAGTCGCTTTTGTGTTCCGAGAGTGCCTCTTCGCGCTGGGCTGTCGAAGCAAACGCAGTGGATTAGCGAGCTGTCATCGCTGAATATATACCCAGCTGGGTGGGTTGTTCACGCGCTGGTTTGAATCGCGCTGGTTGGTGGGAATGGAGGCGTCAGTCATCGCCTTCGCTCAACGCTATTGGTCGCTGTGCTGAGCGTTCTAAGCCCGCCCATTTGTTCCGCGTTCTTAACCAGTGAAAGCGCGTGTTCAGGGCGGCGCTGACTGCCTTCAGCTTCCACGGATAATTTCTCAAATCAGTGTACCTGTTTCTGATCAAGAGAATTAGGGACTTGCAAGTGTAAGGTTTTGTTCACGCATTTTCCGCTTTTGTTTCTAGTGTAACAGTCAAAATGTATCAAGACAAGCTTAGATGGATTATGTTATGCTGGACATCATGAGTTAGGCTTTCCTTTACAACAGGCTACTCATTTAATATTTTAACAGGGTAGGCTATATCTCTATATTTAAAATACAATGCAGCTTATGAGATTTACAATACCTAGTGCCTTTAAACATCAAAAGGCAGGAACTAAACAATATCTCCAATAATCAATGTGGTACTTATTATTTTCCTTCCCCCCCATGTAAACACAGTGTATCCAAATTTCCCTAGAGGTCATGCTGCCACTTGACCTTATTTTCAGAAATATATTTTCTTAGAAATTGTGCCCACTGTCCTTCCTTCAGGACACAGCAAATATATTTTAAATCCACTGAAGTTTGCTTGTGGACATAGGCTACCAGCATTTTTAAGATTTTACTTTCTGCAGCTGGTGATGTGCCCTTAATGTTTATGTTTGTTTGTGCACATCATGACTGCGGGGGGTTATGTGAGCAGTCTTTAAGCATGAAGAGGGTCGTTTAATATATAGCCTAATAGGGATGACAGAAGAATGCGCACAGCGTTATTATAGTCAGACGTGCAGGAATCACTGACTGGGAAAATACACTAAGTTTTAACTTGAAAACTGCAAATGAAGTGAAAATGCATTCTTTTGGAACTGGGAAGAATTTTTTTCTTATCCTGACACGGATGATATTTCCATTTTTAGAAACCTTTTTGGCAGTCTAGAGCGAGAGTGGTGGCAAAAATAGAAAAAAGCTCTTTGTTTACCAATGCTAAGTAACAATGGAGACAGAGATTTCCTGGTTGCTTGTGCATATCCGACTAAACAGATGTTTGCGGAGATGCGTCGGAACGCAGTCGTGTTGTGTCGGAATGCAGCTCATACATTCTCATTATCACTCCTTCGAAAATGAAGTAGGTTTACTTGAAAGATTCCTTCAGGCCGATGCATTTGAACGTTTTTAAATAGCCTAGCTAGTGTTTGCAATTCCGATCGCGCAAGACTTACAAAACGTGACACACGAGAGCATTGTGGGCTCGTCCGCATCTGCCGCAACTGGCTCTCTCCATTTTCTCCCTCGTCCTTTTTGTTCTCACAGCTGTGTACATTTCGCATGACACCCTGACCGATCCCTGACAGGTGATGAATTGGCTCAAAGCAAAGCAGCACTACAGCGAGCTCACGCTCTCGCAGACTCTCTGGCGCCTGCCCCGTGACGTCACCCATTCACGGCGGCCCTCCAGCGCGTCCTCGCGGCGCCGTCCGGGCGGCTGCTATGGAGACGGGGGCCGGTTCTCAGCTGATCAATGGGGCCCCGGCGCTCGTCACCCCCGAGGCCCGCACACCTGCATCGATTTGCATTTCTTTGCTTACATTTAACTTGGAGGACTTTTCGCCCTTTGGAAACAATCTAGACTTTGAAACGAACGTAAGGTACAAAAAGTAACCCAAAGTTACCTCAACATTTTTTCTCGTAGAACGCATTGTCAGTAGGCTAAGTCGTGCATTATTGTGGATTAAAAAAAAGATGAAGCGCCAGTCGTTCAAACGCCAGGATGGAAAATAAAAAGTTGTGGAATTTTACAAGTTTGAATGTTACACGCAAGTAGAGTACAACACATTTCAACCGCGTCTTAAACGTTTCAGTGACCACATAGAAGTAGCCTAACCATTGCAATAATAGTCGCTTCAATACTTTCCTGTAAAATATCAAAGATAGCCTATTTCGACAAATAGGCTATAGCCTACATAAGCTATCACAAAAACATCCAAACATTTTCTAAAAGTTGACTGTTGGAGCTAAAAAGTAGCTAATTTGGCTTCCGCGAAACGAACCGACTGACTGCGTCCTGAAAGCGACGGAAGGCAAATTAATAACGATTTATAACAAGCATTCTGCACAAGCCTAAATGCAGGCTACTCACTATAGAAGAACATCTTACACCCTCAAATGCAACATTTTAGAGTCACGTTTACGTTTCTGTCTCCCGTCAGAAAGCTAACAATGATAATGGGAAGAACACAATGTGAAGTTGGCAGAGTTGACGGGTTCTCTGCGGGCTGGAGTCAGGGTGTCTGTCCCGCCTCCTCTGCTGTTCTGTTCCAGCTCACTGCAGCTGCACAATCCCTCCCGTCTCCAGCAGATCCCAGAGAGTCACATCTTACCCACCTATCTACTGTCGTCTAGGATCTTTGATAACAATGTTCAAAACAATGAATCTACTATCGAAATTTGAAAGAGTAGGGAAAATTATCCGACAGAATCTCAAATTCACGAGCATTCTGACAACATTCTGTGCGAACGACTTTACATTCTAAACCGCACAACGGTATGCGACGCTTTCATTAAATCCTCTTTAAGTTTTAAAACTATTGCGTCAAACTTCCCGATAACATGTGGGATAAAATAAATAGCCCATAACAAAATATTGCTGTCCCAAGAACCGTTTTAGCTCGCTTCATCGCATTATTCTTAGCGAAGGCAGATTAAAACAGGCTTCGGATGTCCGAACGCAGCGAATCGTTTCGTCTTTCTCTCGGCTGTGGTTTCGGCTCTCGGTAGTAGCTTTGAGGCTCCCACGCGCCTGTCGCGTGCAGCAGTACACGCGTGAAAGTGTGGCTCGCGACTCTTGTAGCAACATCGACCCCATGGGCGTGGCGTTGATGTTTGGCTAAACTATTGTTCGCCTCCCAAAGAGGGTCCTTAGAAATTTTGCAATTCAGAACTTCGAGTATTTTTCTTGGTTGCGTAATGTGCTGTTACTGCTTGTATTCTCACAACGGACCATTGAAACGCTCTTCCTTTAGCTGTCAGAGCATCACCATTCTTTCAAACGTGAATATATAATAAACAATAGAGACCGGGGCTAGTTTTCACAGAGCATGCTAGCTTGCTTTCTCTTGTAGTGTTTTATTTTTCGTTATTTATTTTTAATATTCTTATAAAACATTCCAGTGTTAGTATAGCTGTTAAATACTATATATATATATATAATTCTTTTAAAAAATCTTAAAATTCAGCTAATGAGGCTTGTTCATGTGTTTAAACAAAAACAGCAATATTGTGAAATATCACAGCCATTCAGTGTCACAATCCATCAGAAATCATCATAATAAGCTGATTTGCTACTTAGTCATTATTTCTACTAAATTATGAATTTATTAATAAATGTTTTTATTATCAGTGTTTAAAAAAATGTCTTTTTGACTTCTTTTTTTTTGATTAATAGAACATTCAAAACAACAGCATTTACTTGAACTATATTTTTATGATCAGTCTAATGTGTCTGTTGAATAAAAGTTTCCATTTTTTTTTCAAACACGCACACACACGCACACAAACACACACACACATTTTTTATTTGATCTATTTTTTGTTTTTTAAACTTACCGCAAACTTTTATATATAAAGTGTTTTTCATGGGTCATCCCACTTTACACTAATGTAACCCTGCCTTGAGTTTTAGATGGAAATCTATTCAGAGATGCCATGTGGAAATTTTAAAGCAAGAAACAAAAAAGCTATATGAAATAAAAAAAAATATAAGAATATAGCTGACCAGTTATATAGTGCTGTGAGTTGAAATAACGTCACTGTAAGCAGAGTATTAAAGATAGATTTGTTCGGTTTGACTTACTTTCTGTAATAGCTGTACATAAATAAAACCAGAACAGAAGAGAGATGTATCAGTCCTCACATACAGTAGAAGTGTAAGAGAAACCAGTAGTGTGCATTATTGAGGAAGAGAAATCCTGAAAGGCTCCTTTCTCAGTCCAAATACCCTTGTCTTGAGTGTCACAAGGGAATTGAGAGTATTTGGGAGATCTGAAACTGCCTGAGACTATCTGATACCATATGGACATGCAACTTTTTGGTTTTTGTGGTGGCTTGTGCCACTCAAACTGCTTTGGTTTTATTCTCTTTCTCCGCTAGAGCCCCTGTGCTGGATTGCAAAGACTAGTTTTTCTTGTGAGCCACTTCCCTACTGGCTTCTGCTCTCAGTCACTGGACTCTTACTCAATCTCATCTCTTTATATAGCTCACAAGGAAGAGAGAGTCTATGTCTATGGGGAATTAGTTTCTCTCACTATTATTAAATAGTTGGAGAGCATGTTAGATGAGCGAGGAGTCTGGGGTTTTGTGTAAAGTTTTCTTCTCACGCTCATCCATCAGAATGTTATTTCTGGACTTCATATGAAATAGCATGTTTATGTGAGAGTTTGGGGCTTATTTGGAGCTTTTACTTTGCGTTGAACCTAGAACTTTCCCTTGATGTTTTACACCAAAATGTAGGGGCACGTTTCATCTAGCTTTCTAAATCCAAGTCATTTATCAGTACTACATATTTAATAATATGTCAGTTACCCCTTGAAACTGATGATTAAGATGGAGATTTAACTCCCTAATGTTGTTTAGGCAACAAGAACCCACCATTTAGTTCGATTGTAGATTATTGTGACTGATTGGAGTAGTGAGATAATGGAAATAAAGTACAGGGTTTCAAACAGAAATGTCCGGGACATTAAAGTGCTGTGCTTTGTGCGGAGAACAAACAGAGCATTAATCAATGAGATTTGACAATCATTGGGCTTTTAGTGATCCACCATAATGGTTTTTATCCAGAGGAGGTTTCTAGTATTCTATGGTAATATAAACACTTGAGGAACACAGGAAGATGCTTGACGGTATTGTTGACATACAGTATGTGCACGGCTATGAACTCTAAGATCTCAGAATCATACACGTTTAATTGTAAGAATATTGTTTTATGTATGTGAGATGTGTTCTCATTGGCGGGTGAGGGCTCATGCAGTTCGGTTCTCCCTGCAGTGTTGTGGTAGCAGCACGGCTCTGCATGCACCAGTGCTGAAGAAAGATATCATGGCTGTGTGCCAATATTGCATGTGGGTCGGGGATTACATTCAACAGGTATTGCTGCTGCTTTAAGCACTCCAGCTAAATAAAACACTTCTGTGATTTCTCTGACTCCTTTGAATAATCATATTTATATTCAAAATCAGAACTGGCCCTCATGCACTAGGTTTTTATACATTGTTTTTAATAAAAGTTGTAAGTATGCTACAATAAAACATGTAATTGGTTGTAAGTTACATTATCAAATACAGGAAAAAAACTGTTTATGGTTTAATATTGCACTATATGTAATTTAAAAAGTAAAATATATCACAGTATCATTTATAGTAAAAATCAGTAAAAAAAACTTTTTTCTTCATATTTTTGTTATCAGTAATGTTCACTAGAGCACTACAATTTGAAGAGAGGAGTAATCCAAAAATGTAAATTCTGTCATCATATACAAATTTTTATATTACAGTATTATAACAATACAGTATTTTATTCCTTTTATTTGTGTCATAGAATGTAATTTTAAGATGTATATGTCTATAAACCATTTTTATTGTACTTTTATTGTGTTCAGATCACAGACTTTTAATTTACGTGTATATGTGTGTGTGTGTGTGTGTGTGTGTATGTTTGTTCCAGAGAGGAAAGAACGTCCTGCAGGTATGGAATGGAATGAGGGTGAGTACATTACATAATTTTCATTTTACTTTTAATAACTGCAGTTGTGCCTCTATAAGCAAGATGGCAATAACATCTATCTCACATCTCACAACAAAGTAGCAAGGACAGCTCAGCTAGTACCTGATTAAATCTAGACTTTAATTCATATTGATATACTAGATGCATAATTTTCAACCAACCCTTGGTTATTTGTGACAAATAACATATGGGGTCAGGAGCGCATCAGTGCAGGCTAATGTCTTGCTGTATTGATTTCTCCGCAGTGTGCTTTATTGAGGGGCTGACTCTGGGGAGTAGACTTGCCTGTGTGCACACTGATAGAGGTGCTGTTCTTCATCATTGGTTCTACACCTTCCCCACCCCCACATCCCTATGAATTATTCATGATATGCTAATGAGCTTCTCGGGAATTTCAAGGGCCTCTTTAATAGCTGTTCAGTGTCCAGTGGTAGCAGTGAGGCAGGATCGGGCCACAAAGACAAGCTGACAGTGATGGTCTTGGCAGAATCTGTGCCCTGCACGGGGCCCCTAATACAGCGGCTGTCCTGAGGGCCCCGTGTCTGATGAGCTGATCCATGCTGCTCTGTCACACTGACCTTTGAGTGTGTGAAAGGGGATCTGAGAAAGGGAAGGGGATGTAAGCTGTGACACATGTGCTGTTCCCTGCCACTCCATGTCAGTAATACTCTCAGATCCCTGTGCAGTTTCACCAGTGAGTCTGTTCAGGAACTCGGGAGTTTCACTTTGAATGACCACTTTTTTGTCTTTATGTCATCATATGCAAGACATCAAGTGACATCTATTTAAACTGATCATAAATACTGCTTAGGTTTTAAATGAAAACAAAAACAAACAAACAAATAAAAATAAAAGCTATAGCTATCCAGTTCAAAATTAGGTTAAGAGCTTTTGGAGACTTTGTGGCTTCCAAACGGTAGTGGATCAAGTTCTTTGTTAATATGATGAACTACACCTGCAAGACACACCTATGTGAAATTGAGAGGAACGGACTTAATACATCCACTAAAGCTGCCTTGACATCAGTTGGTTAAAAACAATTAAAAATGTTTTAGCATCATTTTTTGCAGATGGCACTCAGTTTGATACTTTTTGACATTCAAACATTACGAACCCCAAAAGTGTCCAAATATTTACATTTACATTACATTTAGTCATTTAGCTGTCAAAATCAACAAAAGAGCAATGATAGACAAGTGTTATAACAAGTCTCAGTTAGCTTAAAGTAGTACACGTAGCATTTTTTATTTAAAATTGTGTAATAAGTAAAAGAAACAGATAGAATAGAAAAAGAATAGAGCAAGCTAGTATTAGAGGCTTTTTTGCTTTTGTTAACTGTATAATAAACAAAAAGAGAACAAATAGATTTAATACAAAAATGATTAGAGACGCTAGCTGGTTTTTTGTGGGTCAAATAAAGATGGAAGAGATGTGTTTTGAGCCGATTCTTGAAGATAGCTAAGGATGCTCAGATTGAGTTGGGCAGGTCATTCCACCAGAAGGAAACATTTAATGTAAAAGTTTGTGAAAGTGATTTTGTGCCTCTCTCAGATATTTGATAAGATGCTTATATTTACACTACTGTTCAAAAAGTGTTTTTTCGAAGAATTCTCTTAAGGCTACATTTATTTGGTCAAAAATACTGAACAGTTATATTGTAAAAATATAAAAGTTTTAAATAACAGTTTATATATATATATATATATATATATATATATATATAGAGAGAGAGAGAGAGAGAGAGAGAGAGAGAGAGAGAGAGAGAGAGAGAAAGAGAGAGAGAGAGGGAGAGAGAGAGAGAGATTATATATTATATTATATCAATGATATATTATGATAATTATACGATATATTAATATTTAATAAAATATTATATTTGTCATGGCAAAGCTGAGTCTTTAGCATTACTGCAGTTTTCAGTGCCACATGATCCTCCAGAAATTATTATAATATGCTGATTTGGCACACAATAAACATTTCTTATTGTTCTTATTAATGTTGAAAACAGCTGTGCTGCTTAATAATTTTTTGGAATTTTTTATTTATAATTTTTTCCCAGACGATTCTTAAATGAGTAAAAAGTTAATTCGTTTTATGCATCCTTGCTGAATAAAATAATGATTTTCTAAAAAAAAAAAAAAAAAAAAAAAAAAATATATATATATATATATATTAGGGGTGTAACGATACGCGTATTCGTATTGAACCGTTCGGTACGAGGCTTTCGGTTCGGTACGCGGTACGCATTATGTACCGAACGGTTCGTTGGACTAATTAATTAAATTTGGAAAATAAAAAAGGTGTGTGAAATATAATGTTATGCGTTCAACAAGGTAGCCCAATAACCCAAACGACGTAACAGGCAATGCCCCTGACACCCCCGAAGAAAAAAAAACACCAACTTATATGTTTATGTTAGGGTACTACTCAGTCAGGCGCTCGCTCACTCAGTACGCGCTGAAGGCTCGGTACGGAGCCCCGCACGTCACCTGTAGGAGAGAAAAAACATCAATCCGTGGCGACGGTTTTGCAATCCGTCCCCTCAGTTTATAAACCGTGCTCATGAATTAATAAACTGTTCACTCGGTTTAACAAATCGTACCCAGGATTAACAAACCGTGCCCACGAATTCCCAGTCCGTGCGTTTAGATTGTGTAAACCGTACCCTCGGTTTTTGAATCCGTACCCACGAATTCATAATCCGTGCGCACGCTTTCGCAATCCGTTCCCTCGGATTTGAAAACTGACACGCATTTTACACTTAACAGTGAAACATGCATCTAACTCCGGCAGGTGGGGTGAGGTGGGTGGAGCTTAGTATAATAAAATCACAAAAATAAGTCTTCATGTTAAGAAAGAATTGTACACAAGCATTTCCAAAACTGTCCAAAGGTTATTTAAAAATAAAGCAATTCACAAATTATTTTATGACAAATATTTTTACTGTCTTGTACTCATTTATTTAGCCTACAAATTAAAATTATAAAAAATAACTTTATTTTTATTTGTATCATTATTATATATTATTAAACAGGTTATGCATAAGAATCTTTTATCCAAAATAACTTACAAAAGAGGAAAAATTACTCCAGAGTCAGTCACAATGCCAGGTTTATTGCACAATAATAATCAAGTGCTATTATAGATTATCAGCAATTGAACAAGATTTTAATGCGGATCTTTCTTATTAAATCTTTGTATTCCACCTCGTACTACACTTGATAGAGAATCACTTAAGACACTTTGCTGTAAACCTATTCCACATAATAATATTCAATAAAACTGTATGTTAACACGTAGGAGTTTGCTGCATGAATCCGTGAGTACGGTTTACAAATCCGAGGGAACGGATTGCGAAAGCGTGCGCACGGATTATGAATTCGTGGGTACGGATTCAAAAACCGAGGGTACGGTTTACAAAATCTAAGTGCACGGATTGGAAATTCGTGGGCACGGTTTGTTAATCCGTGGGCACGATTTGTTAAATCGAGTGAACAGTTTATGAATTCGTGAGTACGGTTTATAAACTGAGGGGACGGATTGCAAAACCGTCGCCACGGATTGCTTTTTTTTCTCCTACAGGTGACGTCCCGGGCTCCGTATACGGACATCACCGCAGCGAATGGTGCATTTACGTTATAGCCGCGGATATGAGACCTTACTCTGTAGTGGAAAACGCAGGTTTTAAGAACATGCTTAATGTAATTGAGCCCCATTACAATATTCCTTCACGAGCCCATTTCAGACAGACCGTAATTCCTGCTTTGTTCCAAAAAACATAAGCCCAAATGGAGAACCAATTGAGTAAAAACACACTAAATATAAAGAGTTATAGAGTTCCATATAAAAAGAGTTACATCTTTGTATTTGTTCATAACCACTACAACAATATTACATTTAATTTTTAAAAAAAAATTTATAAGGAGCTATTTTTGTTTTATACAGTATGCTGCTAAGAAAACACCATAGAAGATGGGTAAAGAATAGCTCCATCATTGTTCAATGTAAAAAAAACACATACTTTGTTAGTTTTAATAAATAAAACATTTTTAAAAAAATCAAGGAAATTTATCTGCCAATTTTTTCTTTTTGCTGTATCTAAAACGTACCGAACCGTACCGAACCGAACCGTGACATCAGTGTATTGAACCGAACCGAACCGTGAATTTTGTGAACCGTTACACCCCTAATATATATATATATATATATATATATATATATATATATATTTGGGTGAACTATCCCTTTAAATATCATGTATATCTCCAGATATCCACCCTGTTCTGTTCAGATGTCATATCAAACAGAATAATTCAGCATCTTTCTATATGGGTCATAATAGATTCAGCAGGCCTGCAAGATCTTTTTTTTTTTCTTCTTTTTTTCAGTGATGCTCCAGACGCCCGGCTGCACTGTGCAGCATACAGCTTGGATGGACAGACACGGTTAGTGGGGCTATAATAAAGCAGGCCAAACATAAAAGCCTGTCATTAGCCTTTCACAGATGCCCATAGTGCTTAAATGAAAGGCCTGACCTGGGAGCTGTGGAGGAAGACACAGGGCGTAGGGGGCCGCTGCTCTCCTCTGATCTCAGAACAGCTCCTTCCTTCCGCAGCTCCATTACCATGTCAATCCCAGGGCAAAAAAACAGAGCCTGCCTGGGCCCAGCAGTGGGCCGGATCCATATGGAGCTGCTGGGTCCTGGAATGAATAGTGAATAGAGCGGCTGCTGCTGGAATCTGCCTCCCAGCCTTTGTGAACAGGATGACCAAAGACAAGAGGGAGATTTTGCAGATGGCCAGAGCTATAAATAGGTAGCTAGTCTATCTCCTCGCTGTCAGTCTGTCTATCTCTCTCTCTCTTGGGCCGGGCTGCAGTAGGCTCGAAAAATAAACGCTTCTTGGTGACATATCACATGTTAGGATGTGGCTGTGGGGCTAAAGGCATGACACATCTTCTCGTTTGAACATTTATTACTTAGAACACGCATGCAAACCCACTGATAAACAAGTCTGTGCTCTATTTTATGTTTGGACAGGGAAGCATTGTGATCGGAAGTCAAACGTCTCGCAGATGGACTTTAAAATGATAGCTAAATCCACCCATGTTGTCCAGATTGAGGGTTCTTTGTCATTAAACTAAGCCTTAGTATTGAAGCCCATCTGCCCATGCGTATGTGCATGTGTTTGTGTGTATGCGCATATGCAAGCATGTGTCTTTAGTTGTGTGTTTATGAGTGTTTGCGTGCTGAAATTGTATGTATTACAGACAAGACAAACTCAATGGCGATAAGAGTTGTTATGCTTCCTAGCATACTACTTTTAGAGCTTTTAGTATAAAGTGTGTATATAACATTTACTAAAATGTGCAGAATACAACAAAATACACTACAAAGAATATTGTATACCATAATGCAACATACCCTACTTGGCCTTTAATTTCCTGTATGATGAATGAACAGGAATAATTTTAAATAATTTTTAGTTAATCAAATTTTTATATTCGATCAGACTGCAAAAAACATTTTCAAAATGCTGATTAGATCCATAAATTGTGACTTATTTATTTTTATTTTGACTAATTATTGGATCAAGCTAAAAAGTTAAGATATTTCTGCAAAAATATTTGATGAAAAATAAAAAATTATTATTTTAGAACGAGACAGCACTAACGTGCACCACCATTAGTTTGCAACGTTTTTGCATAATGTCCTTTTTTCAGTAGGTCAATCATGTGACAGTTACTTTATATATATATATATATATATATATATATATATATATATAGACACACACACACACACACACACACACATAGGGAGGGGCTAAGTTAGGTATTAAAAATTAGGTCTTTGTCCTTTAGGGGGAAAAAAATTCCAGAAGTTTAAAAATAACCATCATGTGCAAAAAATACAAATAAAATGTAATAAAATTAAGAATGTAAAAAAAAAAAAAAAAAAGTGTTGTAGCTCTATAAAAGTACCTAGGATAATCATTAAAAGTGATGTGGTCCTCTCAAACCGAGCTGTAAACACTGTATCGCAGGACATTGGGATGGTTTGCATATGGTCCTGACAGGGGAAAATCATTGCAGCGCAGCCCCACGGTTAGATGGCACCTGGCCTGGCATGGACAGGTCACATGCTTCTTCTTAGTATCGCTAGAGATGAAAAATGCAAGTGAGAGAGAGTGAGTTCATTGTCCAAAAAAGAGAGCATGAATTGTACGCCCACAGCCCACAACAATGAAATCCCTAAACAAAGCAGCCAGGTGGTCAGTGCAGGTGGCCCAAGCCTATAACTCAATAGGCTCAGTTTGATCACATTGTAAAACTTGTTTGGTAAAGCCATGAAACATGATAATTCAGTAATAGAAATTCACTTTCATGTTTCATAATCACCTCATTCTCAAGTTATTTCAACATTTAGTTACACAGACATACTGAAACCATTTGTGATCTTCACAAAATCTGTTTTGAACTACAAGCTTGCGGCCAACTGCATGCATTTAAATTAAAGACAGTGCAGGACACAATAGAAAACACACCAGGCTTTTGGGCCATGGCCTATTTAATGAATCCTAACAGCAAAAGTCTCTGATCTTACCCTTTATTAGATCTCATTTTTAATGATAGGTATTACTGAGATACTAATTTCAGTAACACTTTAGTTTACAGGGTGTTGCACACAACATGGACCTACCATCGTAATAACAGTCAGTTATGCATAATTAGATGCAATGAAAGCATCAACCAAACCTTAATCCTAACCCTAAACTTAAGTGCATGTGGTTCATTAATATTGTTCAGTACTTAAATGTACAATTACACTATCAAGGACAGCATAAGTAACTGAATTACTTATGAATTACTTATAAATGAACTATAAATTAATCTTTATTGTGGTTACACGCATATTTTAGGGTGTCCTTGTTACAGTGTAAATATACATTTGAGTACTGAGTAATATTTATTAACTAGCTATATGTACTTACTATAAGGTCAGGGCTAGGATTATGGTTACTTAATTTATTGTTATTATAATAGTAAGTACACATGTTATTATAATAGTAAGTACATATAACGTGTAACAAAACACTGTATAAAATAAAGCTTTACACTGTGAAAAAAAATTTAAAGTAAAGAACTGGCAGCTTTGGTTAATAGAATTTTAACATAAAAAATAATGTTGCAACATTTGAGGTTTTACAGATTTAACTTTAAATACAGTCATTTCATTAACTGATATAATGCTATTATATCAACAAATGGAAGTACAGACGGTTTTGTACCTTGTAATACACTGATAACCATCTAAAGCAGGTGGTTAGGAGGAAAATCACACGATGAACTAAAGCCAATCACAAGCAGCGTTTTAATACTTAAGTATGTAGAAGGTGGACAGTGTCATTCACACAAACACCGAACACTATCATGGTAACAAACATCAAACTGAAATAATGAAATTAACATTAATTTAACAATATTAGATGTTTCGTACAACCCTAACATCAAATGTGAAATGGAATTATTCACTGTACATTTGACGTTCTTTCTCACTTAGATTCTTTTGCTCCCTCAAATTCCAGATTTTCTAAAAGTTGCCAAATATTGTCCTATCCCAACAAACCATACATCAATGGAGAGCTAATTCATTCAGATGATGTATAAATCTAAATTTTTAAAACAATGTCCCTTATGACTGGTTTTGTAGTCCAAGGTCATAAATGTTGTTTAAAATGGACTTACGTGAAGTTTAATATTTTTACACTGTAGGACGCTGTTTATCACGTAGACTACAGTCACCTGTTATTCTGGTCAGTGTAACGGGGAGCTGGGCGTTTTGACAGTGGGCCGCTCAGGCTGTGTGTAATGGCTGAGCTCCTGAGATTCACACAGCGTCTGTGAGGGTAGAGGACTTCCTGCCATCCAGTTCAGTCCAGCCTGAGCGGCAGACTGCAAGGAGAGTCCAGATGGGCCGAGGATCAAGCCCTACACTCTTGTCAACTGTCTCTCTCTTTCTTTCACATATCTGCTTGTCCTGTTCCTATGTCAAACCTGCCCCAAAATGTAAGGGTTCTAAATTAAAAACTGAGTTTTGTTTCTTTTGAAAACTTTGCATTGAAATTGCCATTGAATATATTTGAGGTATCCAGTTGGTGGGAAAAGCACCTCTCATGCTTTCCTGAGAGAACTGAATTTTGTCCCGTTACAGATAGCACAGAATTGTTTTTCTCTTTGATTTCGTAGCCCCCTCCCTCCTCTTAGCAGAAACGTGGTCAGTGGTGTCATTACTGTAAATCAAAAGCCTCTTTGGCATTATCTAGTTCCCCTTCTGGCTCTGTAGGTCAGAACAGATGTTGGAAAAGAGGACAAAATGGATCTCCCCCCACTGAGAGAAGCTTTTCTTGCCATCGCTAATAGAGACTCCTTGAAATGCTAATGTCCGCAGTGAATGTGGCCCAGGCTCGCATAGAGATGGTGGGAATACACTCTGATCCCCTCAAACCCCCTTTTGTCATAAGACCACTGAAATATGCTCTGTAAAGAGACATCTGAGACCCCAGTGAGAGGAGAACATTTGAGCAAAGAATCACAAAAGAACAAGGAAACATTACCTCAGATCTGTCCCACACATGGAATTCGGCTGTGTGTGCAGGAATCTCATCGACCCAAACCTGCGTAGTACACCACAAAACATTAATATTACAGACACACAGCACTCTGTAGTGATATAAGCTTGTACAATAATAATAATGTATAGCTATAATATCTTAAGGGAAGAGTTCACCCAAAAAAACATAAAAAACCTAATATTTTTTGCCATTGTTCTGCAGATGAAGAAATGCTCTGATGTTCCAGCATCCACCCAAAAACTCTCTAGTAATAACATATCAACCTCTGTGAACTCCCTAGCAAGCATCTAGTGACGCCCCAGAAACCACAACCAAAACACCCTAGCAATCTCCTGGACCTCCATGGCAACTGCCCAGATTATTTTAGCAGCATCCTAGCAATCTTCTAGAAGTCCCTAGGGAAACTAATAATGCCCCAGTAACCACCTTGTTATTTCATAATTCCTAGAACACCATAACAATGCTTGTAGCAGCTAGCAAAGCCTTAGTAATCCATAGCAATCACCCAGGATATCCTAGCAACAACCTAGAACACTTTAACAACACCTCTAACATCTAGTAAAGACCTAGTAATCCTTAGCAACTGCTCAGAACACCCCTAGCAACCACCTAACAAAATGCTAACAACTACCTAGAACACCAACTCCTCTAGCATCTAGGAAAGCCCAGGTAACATTCTAAATCGCCTTAGCTACCATCCTAAACACTCTAGCAACCTTTTAGGGCTCCCAAGAAACCTTTTTAGAACTTCCTAGCAACCACTCAGAACACCCTAGCAACCCTCTTAGAACTCCCTAGCAACCACTCAGAACACCCTAGCAACCTTCTAGAATCCCCTAGCAACCTAGCAATATATTAAAAGCAACCACATAACAATACCCTGGCAACATATTAATACTCCCTAACAACTGTCAATATCCTAGCAACAACCTAGAACTTCCTAACAACATCTTTAACATTTAGAAAGTTACATTCTACAAATCCCTAGCAACAACCTAGAACATCCTAGCAACAATCTAGAATACATTAACAACACATCTAGCATCTGAAAAACCTTAGTTACATTTGAAATCTTTATAGACAGCAACCACATAGAATTGACCTAGCAAATGCTCAGAACACCCTAGCAACCACCAATATCCTAACAACTAGAATAAAGTAATGTCTCTGATAGCTAGCAAAGCCGTAGCAATGTTCTAAATCTCTCTAGCAACCACTCAGAACATCTTAGCAACAACCTTGCATTGCCTTAGCTGAAATACAGAATAGGGAGCTTTAGAATGTTGCTGGGGCTTTGCTAGCTATTGAAGGTGTTGTCAGGGTGTTGCTAGGAAGTTCTTGGTGGCTGCAAGGTAGATTTAGAATGTTACTCTGGAATTATTTATGCCTTTGTTCTTAAATGTGTAATTTACGTGAAGTCATTGGTTCTCACCTGAAAACCTCTGTTATTTTCCATAAAGGTGAAGTTAGACACGACTGCTTATTTTTGCTTTTTTAACATTGAATTTCTTCAAACCATTAAAATTTTTTCCTCATTTTCTCACACTTGTTTTTCTCCGCTTTGACACCCTTTCTCTTTAGCACAGATTTGTTTCTCTCACACACACAGACGCGCTGGTGTCACCAGCAGCAGCTGGTGGAGGGAGTTGAGCAGAGCCCTTCTAAAGCCCTGCTGCAGAGGCCATGTGGACACTTTAAAGCTCTTCTCTGCAGCCTGTGAAGTTGTAAAGGAGCTCTGCAACACTGGCGACTGGCGCTGTGAATTTCATGCCAGCTGTAGCGCACAGCCCCCCTCCTTCTGTTTCTGTCTCTTTCTGTCTCTTTTCTTTCATTCTATCCATCACTGCGCTCTCTCTGTGGCAGTAGACATCCCTTTGCACTTCTGTCATGGCCAGCCGGACTCAGGATTTGCACGGCTCTGTGCTTATGCGTAATAGTGAAGCCCATCTGGCTACAGGAGGGATTTTTACCTGTGCTCAGTATTGAGAGCTGTTCTTGCATATCAGACACAGTGGCCCCTTTACACCTGGAATTAACATGTGATTTGCATCTGGATAGAACTTAAGCCTAAATAAAAAAAAAAATAAAAAAAAAATAAAAATAAAAACTGTAATTGTGACTTTTGTCACACTTTAGCTTGGGGATCAGTTCTCACTATTAATTAACTTTTAACTATGAGTTTTGCCTCATTAAACTCCTGATTTGCTGCTTATTAATAGTTAGTAAGATAGATGAGATGTTTAGGTATGGGGTAGGATTAAAGGATCTAGAATATGGTCATGCAGAATATGTACTTAATAAGTAATAATAAACAACCAATATGCATGCTATTAAGCAACTAGTCAATACTGAGAACTAGTCACTGAACTCGTGTGTTCCTGTGACTTTTCATCTCACAATTCAGTTTCAGCCTTCAAATTTTGTCATTTTTTTTTAAGAAATCCAATTAAATAATATTTTGTGGCTCTTTTATGACATTAAAGATCGCTGTAGTGCTTTCCTCTTTGCTAGCTGTAGTGCAAAATAAACATGAATGAACATCAGAAGGTATTTTATTTCAAACGTTGAAAGAAGTCAATGCACATCATTTTTTAAATTCAAGACCACCGACGTCTGTCTGACAAAATTGTTTGTCTGACAAAATAAACAGATTCAGCATTATAATTGGTCAAATCACCTGTCAATCAAACTCCCTGTGAAGGGTCAATTGCCAGTTACAAAGTCAGAATATTAGGATAAAAACCTAAAAAAAGTTACAATTATGAGTTGTTTCTTATACGGAACTGCCCTGCTCTCGGTTACTGAAGCCCAGCGATGGGCAAGAGCAGCTTCCAAATCCTCAGTACTCCTCTTGCTGGATCTATCTGCTGCTTTTGACACAGTTAATCACCAGATTCTACTGTCCACCCTCAGAAAGATGGCATCTCTGGAACTGCACTCCTGTGGCTTAAGTCCTGCCTCTCAGATAGATCCTTCAGGGTGTCTTGGAGGGGTGAAGTTTTCTTGCTACTGGGGTTCCTCAAGGCTCAGTACTTGGACCACTTCTCTTCTCCATCTTCATGAGGTCATTAGGATCTGTCATTCAGAAGCATGGCTTTTCCTATCCCTGCTATGCTGATGACACTCAACTCTACTTCATATTCCAACCAGATGATCCGACGGTAGCTGCTCGCACTGCAGCCTGTCTGAGTGACATTTCTAGCTGGATGAATGACCATCACCTTCAGCTCAACCTTACTAAGACAGAACTTCTGCTGGTTCCAGTTAATCCATCGTTTTATCACAACTATTCTATACAGCTGGGTTTGTCAACCATAACTCCTTCCAGGACAAGCCAGAAACCTAGGAGTTGTGATGGATTTTATAGATAATAATTCATTGGATGTAGTCCATGAAACCCTGTTATTTTTTCATACATTGCAAGAGCAGACCAAAAAGAAAAGATGATGAAAATGCATTAGCATACAGCTTCATCAAATATAGTCAGAAACTGTTCTTGACCACCTCAAAATGTGGTTTGATTGATCCGATCACAAAGCATCTTGGGTGTATTTACACCTGGCTTTTCATGTGGTCAGGTGCTGTTCGATTATGATCTGATCACCTTACGTATGTTAATGCAGGTGTAAAGGGGGCCTTTGAGTCTAGAGTTGTGGTTAGTGAATACAATATCTGATGTTTGATCTAGTGTTTATGCTGAGACTCCACCATTATTACTCAGTACATATGATCCTTTGTCTCATACTGCATAGGATCAAAGGCCTAAATTTGAATGAGCAGATGCAGCACAATTCTTTCATATCAATTGTCATGTTCTAGATACACCAGGATTGTCAGTCAATACAAGTGCACAGTTTGAGAAAGAAGCTCATCCCCATAGCAGGGTTTAAAAAGATAGTTCACCCCAAATAAAAATTCTCTCATAATTTGCTCACCTACATGTTACTTTCTTCCGCTGAACACAAAAGAAGGTAATTTGAAGAGCGTTTCTGTTTGTTTTTCTTTCTTTTTTGAACAATAAAAGTAAATGGGAGAAAAAACTAACTTTTTTTCTGCAGATGAAAAGTATAGAATGAAAGTTAGTAAATTATTTTTCATTCAGAATTCAGATTTTTTTTTACACAGCCCTGCATATGAAATAGAAAAAAAAAAACAAAAAAAAAAAAAAAAAACATTGGATAGCCGTAAATGAAGAATTCACTACTTTATAAATTTTTAATTTCATTAATTTAATTATTTTATATAATAAAACAAGGGAACAAACTAGTACAACATGGCCATGAGTTTTTCATGGGAACAAACTCGAATAGAATAGAATAGAATGTTGCCACAGACTAACAAAACCAAGAGAATTAATGATCAAGTTAATTTAAATAAAATGATGGGAAAAAGAAAATCTTGTGGGAGCAAACAACAGAAAACAAGAAATGTAATCTTTGTTCATAAGATGGCTGGTACTGTATATCTGGTAATGTACACTTGTAAACAGAGCTTTCGTTACCATGAAAAAACAAACAAATGTGGCATTTTCTGATTGGATAATGAATTCACCAACAAAAGTAGTTGATGTCTATCCAATCATGATAAAGGTGAGGGTCAACATGATTTCAGATGTATTCTTGGGTAGAAACACTCTCATTAGCTCCGTCGTAGCTCACAGTTCACATTCGCAATCAAGTCAACACACAGCTGTTGGCACCTCTCATGTGCCGCTCAAGTGGATGAGAACATCCGACTGTGGTGCTGCACACACCTGTGAGGGTGCCGGAGATACAGGCCTATCACTGCGTCTCAAACCCACACACACGTCATGTGGTGCGTATGTGTGTGTGTACCCTTACCCTAATAAAGCACATGTGACACATGTACAGTACAACTGCCTGTGTCACTTCAATCTGGCACCATGCAGATCTGACACTGCTCTCTCAAGTCGAGCGATGGAAGCGTTCTCACTCCACCTGACAGAAATCGCACGTGTCGCACCTCTCCCTTCCCTTCCCCTCTCCTCCGATCTTTTCTCCGCTCTGTATGAGGTGACTCTGTGAGTGAAGGTGCATCTCCTCAAGACGGTCGTCCATCTGTCTTGCGGGGAATAGCTTCCTGTCTCTTCTTTCTTCCTTCATCCACATCAGCAGGGGACAAGCTGCTCCTCATAGTGCATGCCAGCAGTAACTACGTTACACCAATCCAACTGCATAACCTCCACCCTTACTTATACAGAATCCCAGCAATCTATGTCTAGGATTTATTTGTATGTGTTTGTCTGTAGTTTGTTGTTTAAATGATCTTAATTATATTTCATTGTAATGCCCTGATTAGTAGAAATCAGGATCAATATGTACTTACTTACTTTTTTATTTAAGTGAATTGATTAGATTTAATTTTAATGCCCCGCTTGACAGTAATCATAGTGAAACTTTATTTGTTATGTTGTTATGTTGTTTGTTTGATTTTTTATTTATTTTATTTTATTTTATGATTAGCAGCAATAAGTAGCAATACAATGCTTGTATGTTGATTTTTATTTATTTTTTTAATAGTCTGATTTGCAGCAATCAGTTATATTTATTAGCAATTAGTGTAATACAATGTATATTTTATTTTATTTTATTTTTTCTCACCTCTTATTTTTTTATTTCGATGTGAGAAGGCATCTGAGATCTATATATTATTAATTTGTGTTATTTATTTATTTAAATTATTGATTACATTTATATTAAGGAAGAACATATTTATATATATTTAAATATATTTCACACACACGCACACACGCACGCATGCACACACACACACACACACACACACACACACACACATCCATGTACATATATACATACATACATATATGCATGCTACAGAGATGAATTCATACATTTTGTGCTCCTCATATAATAATTCAAAGAATTATATTATAACTTCCTATATAACAATGTGGAATAATTCGTTTAAAATCATTTTGTCCCTTATGTGAACTGATGCCACCATGCACCAGACGTTTCAGTGATTCTCTTTATGTCGAGGCCTTGGTACTTGGAATAAACAAACCTATTGTAACCATGCGGGACATTGATTGGCTCTATTTTTGCCTCTCCATGTGACTGAGGCAGGCTGTTCGACATCCGGCGTCAGCACACACCTGTTCGGGGTGTTCATTCTGAGACTTGTTTGCACAGACAACATGGGAGATGACAGTCCTGCCATTCAGCAATGCTCCACAGAAACAACATTAAAGAGAGTTTTCTCAATGTGAAATTAAAAACAAAAGCTATAACCTTATGCTCCTGTCTTTCAAAACCTGATGATTCAATCTATCCGCTTTATTTTTGATGTAAGAGTGGGTGCAGCTAGCTGTAAATGTGCGAGGCTTCCAGTATCATTTGCTTCCTTTTATTTTATTTCTATTATGACAGCTCTCTGAAATTTTTAGCATGGTAATGGATATGACAATGTTAATATATTTGGTCTTTGGAGGATTAGATTATTGCTTGTTGTTGTAGAGTATTACTGCTGCTGTCTCTGCTGTTGCAAATGTAGTACAGAGTCTTGCTACTGCCAATACATACACCGATACAGGTCTGTGAGTATTTGAGTCACACTGCTGCGGCACAAATAGCATATATAATGCTATTTAGACCCATGGCAGGTCTATACAGGTGTAGCTGGGGAGGTGAACTCTGAAAGTGTGCTGCAAAATGCTCTAGTGAATGCTTACCAGTCATTTAAATATAAAACAGCAAGTATGCAAGTATGCAAAGTATGCAACACGAACCAATTAGCTTGTGCCAAGTAGTTTAATGCTTTGAAAACATCAGTTTGCATCGACGACTCATCAGCCTGCACCATCTAGAGTTTCATGACAGAACTTGGCATCTGTTCAAAAACAGTCCATTATGCTGCTTAATTTTGCAAACTGGCATTTGTTATCATTATCATAATAGTAAACACGCTGGTTTACAACACAAATAAATTTACCATCTGCTGCAATTTATATTAAGATTTAAAAAACCTTTTTCTTTAGATGTAAGAAGGCATCTGCGATCTATGAATAATTTGTGTTATTTATTTATTTAAATGAATTGATTGCATTTATTTATTTTATAAAATTTTATACATAATTTTTTTTAATTATTTAAATTTTCCTTTCATTTTATTTCAATACAGTGCTCAGCACAGAGATGAATTAACAAATGTTATGCTTCCTATATAATAATTTGAATAATTTCATTATAACTGTATAATAATATATAATAATTCCCTTAAAATAATTTTGTCTTATGTGAACTGATGTCACCACGCATCAGAAGTTGGAGCTATTTTCTTTATGTTGAGCCGCTAGGATATTTGCTCTGAATTAGGATAATATTAATACTAATACTACTACTACTATTACTACTACTATTACTACTACTACTACTACTACTACTACTAATAAATAAAACATTTTTATTTTATTCTATTTATTTGTGTGACACCAATTTGAGTTTTCTTTATTCTTTATCTATATTAGACTCTGAGTTTACTGTTGTTATATTATGAATAAAAAAAGTTTTCTCCCAATACAATCAATAATAAGTAGAGGCCCCTCTTCATCTGAACCAACAGGAGCGTTTCACCTGGTGGAAACATCTTCATCACCCACTATATGCCAAGATGATGAGTTGGAGCATCCTGATCATTAGGCCGTCATTCTGGGCAGGTGCGCTCACTCTGAACGGAAGCAGATAAAAACAGGCACTGTTGGATTAGGCAGACTAAGGTAGGATCATGTGCGCTAATAACTTATAAATGATCGTAATGACCATCTGTTCCCTAGTGGAGTGTTCACTCTCCGAGCAGCGTTTGGCAGACATGCTGGAAGCTCTGGTCTAATTCCTTTGAAAATGCCACTCGTTGGCTCCTCACTGGGATGAGATAAGATCTGTGTTCAACTGAAATGGGAAAAGAACGTCTGCACCGTTCTCCTTAATGTTCTGCGAAACACATATGCTCTTCCACATGCACATACCACAATGCACTGCATGCCCTATAAATCAGGACAAGGTTTTGCCCTGTTATATTAATCCATACTCGTTTAGCTTTGCTTGTTGCTGTGCGCTTGATTGAAAAATGTACCCTGCATTTTTCTCCTCACTGACATCTGTTGTTGCATATGAACTGATTATGCCTGTAGATTTTCAATATGTTCGGTCGGAGAGTTCTGTAGATGACTGCTACTCTTGCTAGGCAAGCAGCCCGGCTTTCCTTTTTAATCAGTCACCTCTAAAACACATTTGTCACAGTGGACACTCGGGTGCAAGTAAAAACCTCTGGTGGTAGACTTACTAGAAGGAATGATATCCGCAGTGTGTTTCTCTCTCCCTCTCTATTGCTCGCAGCAGATTAGTGGGCAGAAGCTGAGCAGATGGGTGCAGACCTCAGCATCCGTACACAGAGCAGGAGCTTTATAGTCCTTACTGTGCTGGATCGGAGAATGTGCCCTAATCTCAGCGTGGAAGAGCTGGGGATCCTACTAGACCCGCATTTGCCGCTTCGTGTTTAGAGACTACAATGTAGTTGATGCGAGGTCGAATACAGGCTCTAAGGAAAATAAAAAAATATGTTTCTCCTAGCCCAACAAGTTGAGATTTTATCTTAATGATCTATTTTCAGAGGAAAAAAATACAAAAATACTGAGAAATTGATTGTTTTGTATAGTGGAGAAGACCCTAACCTTTGTACAAATTTGTAACATTTGAAGTTATAAATTAAACAAAGACTGTTGTAGTAAATGTAATACAAGAAAGTACAATTTCAGTCTTTATACTTCATAATTTTACTTTTAATTCAATGTTATGCCTTTTCTTTGTAATTATTGTGAAATTTTACAATTTCTGAAAATAGTTTCAAAATAAATCCTACACTAAAATAATAATAAAATAAAATAGTGCTGTCAAATGATTAATCATGATTAATCACATCCAAAACAAGTTTTTGTTTACAAAATATATGAGTATGTGTACTGTGTATATTAACTAATACAAACGCATGCATGTATATATTTAAGAAAAATATGATATGTTTATATATGAAATAAATGTGTATATAAAATAAAATATGTATTGTATGTCTTGTATTGTATTGTGTGTAAAAAAATTATATATAAACAAAAGTTAATTGGATGAGTTTAATCATGGTTAATCGTTTGACAGCACTAAAATAAAAATATTGTCGAAAAAGTTTATCATTATTGTCTCATTTAATTACAGAAAATGGCAAATAACACATTGAGTTAAATGTGACATTTTACAGTAGGTGTTATGTTCATGGACTTCCAGTTTCCTTATTTGGTCATGTTCCTTTTCCTGTTTGGTTGATTTGATTAATCCCCACCTGTTTCCATACCCCTGATTACTTCCCTTGTGCTTAAATACCCTGTCTGTTTAGTTCCTCCTTGTTCGTGATTATTGTATCATATTGTATTGTTATGTTGGATGTGCCCTTATTCTCCCACGATCATTAAAAGAACCCTTTTATATATCTTCTTCCTCGTGCACCGTCATTAACACACCAGCAACTGTAACAGAATCACGGACCTAAAAGTGTATTTAGCTGTGTTTTTCTTTTCTTTTTTTTTTTTGTTCTCCTCCCTCTCCCAGAATGGCCTTACCAGCAGTCCAACTCCTGTGCCTGGAGCAACTGGACCATTCGCTGGAGGATCACACCAGGGACTTTCTCGATCTGGCGTGCCTTACCCACTTCCCCGAACGCTCGCTCTGTAACTTTTATTACACCGGCCTGAGCGAGCGGTTTCGCCACTTTCGTGGAGTGGGTGCTGGAGAAAAATGGATCGTAGTTCACCATCTGCACCGCTGAAGAGGATATCTCTAGCCCCAATCCCGAACCAGAGATCAGCCAGCCATCATCCCGCTGCATGGAGATAAAGCCAGGGCTCACCGCAGCCGCAGAGCCCAAGCCTATCATTGTTGGGGAGCAAGGACTCGAGAGCGTGACTGACCAGGTGTGTGAGCAGACAACACGGTGCGTCGTGGGATTACTGGTGGAGATCGAGGGCGTGGAAGAGAGCCCTGCCCACACCCCTGCGACTGAGGGTGAGCTGCACTTGGTTTCTGTGAATTATATTGAGGAATTAATGGACCTTATAGACTGTAGAGGTTTGTGGAGGTAAATCCTCAATCTCATGTTTCCCCGCTGGTTTCGCCCAGCCCTGAATTTCCTGTTTCTCTGGCTCGTTCTGCCCGGCCCTGAATTTCTTGTTTCTCCGCTGGTTCCGTCCAGCCCTGATCCTCCAGTGTTCCCTCCCAGCCTCCCACTCCCGCCTCCTCCTAGACCAGTCTGTTCCTCTGCTCCACTTCCGCTGGTTCCATTCAGCCCTGATCCTCCTGAATTCCCTCCAAGCCTCCCACTCCCACCTCCTCCTATACCAGTCAGTTCCTCTGTTTCTCCGCTGGTTTCGCCCAGCCCTGAATTTCCTGTTTCTCCGGCTGGTTCAGTCCAGCCCTCAATTTCCTGTTTCTCCCGTGGTTCCAACCAGCCCTGAATCTCCTTTTTCTCCGCTGGTTCCGTCCAGCCCTGATTCTCCTGTGTTCCCTCCCAGCCTCCCACTCCCGTGTCCTCCTAGACCAGTCTGTTCCTCTGCTCCACTTCCGCTGGTTCAGTCCAGCCCTGAATCTCCTATATTTTCTTCCGGCCTCCCTCTCTCATTTCCTCCTAGACCAGGCATTTCCTTGACCTCATCTCCGCTGGTGCCAGTCAGTCCAGCAGCTCACCCTCAGTCAGCGCCATCTGGGTGCGATGGTTCACCGCAGGACTTCCAGTCTCCAGCTCCACCTTGGTGTGTGGATTCCCTGTCTCCGCCTCCAGCCTCCGAGCCCTGAACTCCACCTCGGTCCTTCAACCCAACGGCTCCGCCTTGGCACCCAGCTCCTTCGTGACACGGCATCCCACCAGCTCCACTGTGCTCCCTCGTCCCTCCGGCTCCACCTTGTTCAGTCGTCAAACATATGCTGCTTCGGGACTCCACTCCTATGGATTCGCCTCGTCATTCCATCCCCCTGGCTCTGTCAGGCTCCTCCTTCTCTCCGGCTCCACACCCATCCTCAGTCACTCCGAATCCACAGCGGGCTTCCGGAGCCCTGCCTCCACCTTGGTCGCCAGTTCCTTCAGCCCTGCCTTGGACCTCTGGACCCTCTGCGTCACCCTGGCTCTGCGGCTGCTCTGCTCCATCTTGGGCTCCTCACCCACGGGCGCAGTCTCCGTCAGTCGGCCCCCTGGTGTCGTCGGCTCCTCCTCCACCATGGCTCCTCACGCCGTCGACTCCACCGTGGATCGTCATCCTGGCTGGTCTCTGGAGGACCATCTGGCTTCTCCTGCTCCAGGCTCCTCCCTGGCTCCTCCCTCCTACTCCACCCTGTCTCCGTGCTCCATACTTCCTCTCCATTGCCTGCCCCTTGCCTGCCCCACGCCCGCCTCCAGAACCCCCACCCTCCCTCCACTGGAATTCCTCTTTTGGTGCGAGGACGCACCGTTCTGGGAGGGGGCAAACTTTCATGGACTTTCAGTTTCCTTATTTGGTCATGTTCCTTTTCCTGTTTGGTTGATTTGATTAATCCCCACCTGTCTCCATTCCCCTCATTACTTCCCTTGTGCTTAAATACCCTGTCTGTTTAGTTCCTCCTTGTCCGTGATTATTGTATCGTATTGTATTATGTTGGATGTGCCGTTATTCTCCCGCGATCATTAAAAGAACCCTTTTATATATCTTCTTCCTCGTGTGCCTTCATTAACACACCAGCAGCTGTAACAGTAGGAAGAGTGAAATAGTAGCTAGTTTCAGTAATGCTTTAAGATTGCACATATTTTTTTATGTTAACATGGACACGTGATGTTTAATCCAATTCTGTATGCTCCATTAAAACCTAATTTCAGTAACAATATTAAACCAGTATTCCAGTTTCTAGAAATAAGAATAAGGCATGTGTAAATCGGAACTTACAGTAGTCACATAAAAACCTAATTCAGAATATCTATCATAACTGTACATCTGTGCATTCCCTATCAAAGATATGAGGGAGTAACAAGGGAGGACACATTGTATTAATTAATGTTTCATTCATTTTTTTTATGAACAGGTATTGCTGTTCCAAATTAATAAAGAATACAGTTGTTCATTTTCAGAAAAATAAAATTAATTAAGCATTTTTACTTGTAGTGTTATGAAATAAACAAATAAATAAATAAACCAATAAATAAAGCCCAGCCTATGTATTTCTCATTTATTTCTATAGTTACATTAATAACTATACACTAATACATATCAACAAATGTATCCTTTCTTCTATCTTAATGTTTTAAATGATAGAAATAATTCCAAAACTAAAAAATTAAATGCAACTAAGAAATCATTGCAATCTGCTGACTAAATGAAAGAGCAACATCTGAGCTATAAAATGTTCCAGTGGGTGCACATAAGCTGTTAGTGTTACTGTAGGACAGTGTGTCGGGAGTGTTTGTGATAATGTTGGAGCAGGCGTATGGTGTCCAGATCTTCCTCTGGGAGATGAGTGTGTCAACTTCTGCCCACTAATCTGCTGTCTTTGTCGTGTCTGCTGAGCTGGTGTCATCTGTGTCTCTTTCTCTCGCTTTCTGTGGTTGCTGTGTTCTTAAACGCAGATGTTTCTTTATGAGTCCAATGCAGATCATTGGACTGAAATGACTGTGGGAAAAAAGTGGTGAGACGCACAGAAAGCCATCTCTCTCTTGTGCTTGCTGGTTTCCATGTGTGCTCCATGTGTGGAAATATGTGTGAAAATATATGCATCTTCCATAAGGACGGCTGCTTCGCCACCATCCCGTCGGTTCCCTGTGTATCTCTTCATTATCACTGATCATTCAATCACTCACAGTCGTCCAACCTCTCAGCATGTGGCTGGCTGTAGTTTGTCATCATTTCCTTGCTGAGCCGCACGGCTGCTTGCTATACAGAAGTCTACCTCCGACAGAGCCGAGTAGCTTCCTGGTTACATCTGTGGGCTTGTTGGAGAGGATCAGACAATGATGAACTAATGAGTGTTAATTAGTGCGCTCATTGGGGCTGCTCTTCTGAGCGAGGTCAGAAAAGGGACACTGTTGTGGAAATCACTGTCAGTTAGAATTAAACTTGTTTATTTTGTATAAATATATTTGTTCGTACCAGATTTGTGGGTTCAACGTATAAAGTGCTGTGATAATTAAGTATACCTCTAAAAAGATATAAAGTTTTTTTTTTTTTTTTTTTTTACACAGATATTTGATTGGTATTTTAGTAATGTTAATACTAGATAAACGGCAGTTGCCTTTATGTTTTTTTTTTTTCATTCTGTAGTACTTATTTATTTATTTGCTTACATATTTATCTATTTATAGGCTTTGGGTTTGAGGTTGGTCCTTATACACTGTCATTATATTGATTTTTTTCTTTTTATTTCTTCTTTTGGGATCCAAATAAGAAAGAAGGCTATACAGCATTACAATAATACCAGGTTGACTGAATTTATATATAGATAAATTAGATTAACGTTAATTTATTTCAGTAATTCAGCTCAAATTGTGAAACTTGGGTATTAAATAAATTCAATGCACACAGACCGAAGTAGTTTCTCAACAAATAAGAATATGGTGACATGTCAATCAGCTAATCAATTCAAAGCAGCTGCAAAGGTTTCCTGAGCCTTCAAAAAGGTCTCTCAGTTTGGTTCACTAGGCTACACAGTCATGGAGAGGACTGCTGATCTGACAGTAGTCCAGAAGTCAATCATTGACCCTTCATAAGGAGCCACAAACATTCATTGCCCAAGAAGCTGGCTGTTCATAGAGTGCTGCATCCAATGTTAACAGAAAAATGAGTGGAAGAAAAAAGTGTGGAGACAAAAAAGATGCACAACCAACCGAGAGAACTGCAGCCTTATGAGGATTGTCAAGCGAAATTGATTCAAGAATTTGAGTGAACTTTACAAGGAATGGACTGAGGCTGGAGTCAAGGCATCAAGAGCCAACACACAAAGAAGTGTCGAGGAATTTGGATACAGTTATTCCTCTAGTTAAGCCACTCCTGAGCCATCTTACCTGGGCTAAGGAAAAGAAGAACTGGACTGTTGCCCAGTGGTCCAAAATCCTCTTTTCAGATGAGAGCAAGTTTTGTATTTAATTTGGAAACCAAGGTCCTACAGTCTGGAGGAAGGGTGGAGAAGCTCAGAACCCAAGTTGCTTGAAGTCCAGTGTTAAGTTTCCACAGTCTGGGATGATTTGGGGCGCAGTGTCATCTGCTGGTGTTGGTCCATTGTGTTTTTTGGAAACCAAAGTCACTGCACCCATTTACCAAGAATGTTTGGAGCACTTCATGCTTCCTTCTGCTGACCAGCATTTTTAAGATGCTGATTTCATTTTCCAGCAGGATTTGGCACCTGTCCACACTGCCAAAACCACCAAAAGTTGGTCAAATGACCATGGTGTTGGTGTGCTTGACTGGCCAGCAAACTCACCAGACCTGAACCCCAAAGAGAATCTATGCGTTATTGTCAAGAGGAAAATGAGAAACAAGAGACCAAAAAATGCAGATGAGCTGAAGGCCACTGTCAAAGAAAGCTGGGCTCCATACCACCTCAGCAGTGTCACAAACTGATCACCTCCATGTCACGCCGAATTGAGGCAGTAATTAAAGCAGAATGAGCCCCTACCAAGTATTGAGTACAAGTACAGTTTATGAACATACTTTCCAGAATGCCAACAATTCACTAAAAATGCATTTTTTCTTATTTATCTTATGAAGTATTCTAATTTGTTGAGATTCTGATGTTTTTTTTGTTAAATGTGAGCCAAAAACATCACAATGAAAAGAACTAAAGACTTAAACTTCTTCAGTCTATGTGAATTTGAATATATTTAATACATGAGTTACACAATTTGATTTGAATTACTGAAATAAATGAACTTTTTCATGACATTCTAATTCATTGAGAAGCGCTTGTATATTTGGGTAAACTAATTCTTTAACCACTGACACTTGTTCAGCTGTACATTTTTGTAGTAATTATTCTTTTTTTTTATAGCATAAACAAACAGAAATGCCAATGTGGGAAAAAGTAAGAACAGTTAGTACATCCTTACATTTGTCCCAACAATAAGTATCTAAAATTAGAATCAGATGCACAAAAATTAAGTGCAACCTGTATAATAACTGTCTAAAGCAGCTAAAAGGAAAAAAAGAAAAAAAACCTCAAAATCAACTTCAGAATAACAAACAGTTTTATATTAAATAATAAATTAGAAAAAAAAAACTGTTATGCTACCAGCTACATGGACTTTTCCTTTTCCTTCGCTCTGTGGCCAAACAAAATGCCTCTATTTTCTATAGATTATAATGCACATTTTCATGGTTATATATGTGATCAGCCACAAATAGCGCTCACAGCGAGCTTCATACTGTCTATCTCTCTGTTCTTACATCTGTCGTTCCTCTCCAACCCGTTTCTATATTGCCATTTTCTATCGCTGCATTAATTAATGTTTGCCATGTTGTTGTTCCAGGAGCGTAAAGAAAAACCAGTCAACCCAGCATCACTGAATAAAGTCTGCCTCAAGGCAGAAACAACTGCGAGAGCAAGCAGGGTGACTTCCAAATGAGCTGTAGCTTGTTTGATCTCTTGCTAACCGCTCAAATCCTGCACAGCTTGAGAATGATGTGGTTTAGCGACTAGCTGCCCTGGCTCCTCTCAGGACGACTATCTAGCTGACTGCTGCCAGTGTTTGTGTGTGTGTGCTTTATCTGTAGACACTCCCCCTCAGATCAATGGCATAGTCAATCCGGCCCGTGCCTGGCCCATGTGACAGTGGGCATTAAAGTGGTGAGCAGCCTGTTTCTCCTAAAGAGGCGCAGCTAGTATCTAGAAGAAAGAGAGAGAAAGGTGTTGCCGTATGCTTGCCTGCTGAGTAACGCGGTCACAATCATGCTTATCCGCCGTGTACAGCTGACCCTGTGTGTCTAAGCTAATAAACTGGACCGGATCAAAGAAGAGATTTGTAAACTCAGACATGTGGAGTTAATAAGACCGAATGAGAAACGTAATAGAAAAAAAAAGACATGATCCGTGTGTGAACCTGGATAGGGACCACTCAAAGCATTTCAGGTGAAACAGTTAGAATGAGTCACCCCTTTTGCAGCAGAAACCAGGTCTAGGCATGATATGCTGCATGAGGGTTAAGCTGGTTTCCCTTATAAGCTGAATTGATAACCTGGTTGTCACACAGTAGATCCTCTTCTGGTGCCTCTTAAAAGGGAAGCATTATTTTATCTCATTACAGCAGACAAGCTGTGTCAGTACCACAGGTACATACATAAAAATCATTCTTTCATGCTGATTGTACTGAAGTCTTTTGTAACATCATAAATGTCTTTACAGTCACTCTGATCAATTTAAAGCATCTTTTTTAAAATAAATGTATCAATTTATTTCATAAGTATGTGTCATAGTAATATTTGTTGTACTTGTGCTGTGTCATTGTATTGCATTTTTTTTTATTTTGATTATGTGGGGTATAATTAATGGGATAAAAAAAAAAAACCTTGTCAGGCTGCATACAGTATAGACAATTTGAGGTGTAAATGTGCGTAATTGTCATGAAAATGATTATCAAAGAAATTGTTGAATACATTTATTATTTTTTGTTTTCTTTGCAAACAAAAAGTATTTTCGTAGCTTCATAAAATTAAGGTTGAACCACTGATGTCACATGGACAGAAAGCTCTCGGGTTTCATCAAAAATATCTTAATTTGTGTTCAGAAGATGAATGAAGGTCTTACGGATTTAGAACCAGATGAGGGTGAATAATTAATGACAAAATTTCATTTTTGGGTGAACTAACCCTTTATTCATTTTGGGTTGAAAAGTGAGCTGAATATGTTATTGTGATATTCATGCCTAAATAGACATTTTAGGCTCATTTGAGAGATTGGAGATATAATTTTTATTTATTTTTTTTCTCTAAAGAGTGAAAGCCACATGCTGCTCTCTAAACTCACAAGCCAAACTGAAAAATCCTGAATTCTTTTCTCTTGTTCTCTGATTACATGCAAGTGCATGAGGCCAGAGTCATGGCTTTTAAGCCCATTAGTGACACCTGTGTGTTTGTGAGTGTGTGGTTGATGGAGACGCTCAGGAGGAGCAGGCGGCCAAAGCAGATTAGCAGAATCTCACATGTTGCGTAACAGATTCTCTTCCTCCTGTCTCGGGCCTGCTGCAGTCCACCCATCAGCTGCTCAGCTAAACATACTCTATCTTTTACTTGCACGTACAAAGTGCACAGTATGTCTGTCTAGTTTGGGTAGAATATATTATTTATTTGTATTCCCTGCTTCTGAAATGGGTGCTAATAAAAGCATAATCTTTTATCGCAGCATTTTGATTGGATGTTGGTAATGTTCCTTTACACTGAAAAAAACAACAACAAAACTTTAGTAAACAATTTTCACACAGAATTTGCCAGTAAAATTGGCTAGAAGAAAAACTGAAAAAGCATTCTCTCATAAAACATACTCTAATAAACTTTTTTAAAGTGTCAATTATTAAATTAATTTAATATAGCATGGCTCTTGCAACAGCAAATTCATGGATTCGATTCCCAAGAATGAACACCAAAATAAATAATTATATTACATTAATCTAATTGAAACACTACAACATTTAGTAATCAAACTGAAACCTTGTCAAAACCAATATTTACACTTGTATGTGTGCTTGTGTATGTGGATGGTACAGTATATGTTTGTGTTGTGCAATATGTGTGTGTATGCACACATGTGTGTGTGGCCTTAAGGTCCCCGCCAGACTGCTCACCTCATGTAGGTTCAGTCAAAAGCTCTCACAAATGTCATTAACTTCCCAGCCTGTGGCTGATCAGTCCATGTGCTCACAAGCTGCTGCTGGCCAAATGCAGTGTGTGTATGTGTGTGTGTGTGTGTGTGTGTGTCTTCTACCAAGAAACAAGACTGAGCTGTGGACAAGTTCACACTGAGTTCACACTGACAGCAACTTATAAAGTGACCAGGACACTAATTTTCAGAGAGCTGGTTATTTTTGGGGATATGAAAGACATTGACAGCCTAATGTGGGCGTGTCCACTGATGTGAAAAAGTTGAGAAGAGTTCATCTTTATCTAAATTAAGGAGCACATGTAATACTTTTTGTGCAACAGTAGTTTAGAGTGAACTAAAATGAGAAGTTTGTGTTAGTTTGAGCAATTGCACTATTCTATATGATTAATTTCTGCCTAAATACATATGTACATAATATATATTATCACAGATGGTTTCTGCATATGTTTATTCATAGCAGCAAGAAAACTGATTCATTGCGAAAATAAATCTAATCTTTTTTTTTATAATACAATTTGTTATTTTGAATCTTATTTTTATCAGCAACACATGTAATTTTCAATTTAACTTTCACAAGTTATTGATAAAAATGAATTTTGTTAGATTTTTTTTTTTTAAACCAAAAATGTAATAAAAAAATGCAAAAAAGAAAAAGAAAATGTATTGGTAATTTTGTGTAAATATTTACAAAATCATATATATAATTTATTCACCACCAATATGCTAAAACATAAATATCAATAGCATATCAGCTGGTTGAGGTGTTCCTCAGGGATCCATTTTTGGACTCTGTGTCTTTGGAACCATTATACTGGGCACATGGCTTGTCCTACCATTTCAATACTCATGACACACAGCTATATTTTTAATTTCTACCAGATTATCCATGGGTAGCTGCACTGAACCTAGACAGCCTGGCAGACACCTCAACATGAATGCAAGCACAACACCTAGAGCTCAATTTAGCAAAGACAGACAAGCACAGCACAGTCATGCAGGTTTGCATTGCACAACATCAGGCCCTTCCTAAAGGAGAATGCAGCACGATCCAGGGCCTTGTCAGTTCTAGGCAGAACTGTTACAGTGCTCTTCTGGCTGGACTTTCATCACATGCAATCAAACCTCTACAAATGATTTAGATCTCAACAGTACGAGTGGTCTTCAATAAGCCCAAGAAAGCCCATGTGACACCACTGTTTATCTCTTTGGTCTGGCATAAAAAGAACAGCCACGGGCTCTGCATCCTCTCACTGTGCCTCCACTTGCTCTTATGAGTCTACATCTTCTCCAGAAGCTTGACAGTAACAGTAAGTTAGTGATGCCTGGATGCTTTAGATAAAAATGTCCGCTAAATGTATAAATGTAAAGGTAATATGTAATGTATATTATTAATAGTATTTCAGAAACTTTAGTCTGCAAGATCAAAATCATGTGTTCTCGTTACTAATCAGAAGAAGCTGTTGTTGGAGCAGTTAATAGTAGGTCCTGGAGTTTGGGGCACATGGTGTTCAGTAATAAACAAGTCCATGGTGACGGCAGCTGTTGCAGCGGCAGACAGAGAACATCAGCAGCAGTGGTAGCGGTACTGAGGGTCCGCTGAGAGCTATAAACACCGGCAGGCCATGACTTCCACAAATAGATCTCTTAGGAGAAAAAAAAGAGGGCAATAAAAAGCATAGAGGGGATGTGTGGGAGTGTGTACGACAGAGAAGGGAAGGATTATTTTCTCCTGGAACCCAGAATAATCAGAAGAGGCATAATTTTACATGTTTTAAATTGGTGCTTTTAATTGATGTGTGCATTGGTGGCAGATTATTAGGAAAAGCCTAGTTTTTTTTTTAATTTCATTAGATAAGCCAATTTAAGACATGCTAGATGAATCAAAATCATAATGTGATTACTATTAGAGTTTGTTTTATCTTGTCGTGGGTTTGCCAGAAATTCTGTGGGCAACATTAAAAAATTAATAATTTTTAGAATTATAACCTCTTGTTTTTAATTCCCTGCATTACTGTATTATTAAGCCACGTGCATGTACAGGGGAGTCCTTGTATCCCCTTTAGTATGACTATATTTATAATGTTGCATTTTTAAGTGTTACATTATGAATATAAAACAATATTTGCATATAAATCACTATTTTCCAAAATTATAAATAGACCTATCGTTTTTTTGCCCTCAAGTAAAGTATATCTTGGCATGGAATTATACTTCAGGCTTGCTGATGTGTTTTTAAGGAAATTTTACTGCCACTAATAAGTTATATGTTGCAGCAGTGACAGATTGCTTATGTTAAAGGCAGAATAAACATTTTTTTCTTTTTTCTTTTAAATATTGTTAAATATAAGACCCTGCTTAACCTATAAGCCATTTTTTTAAGCTTTTGTCTTTTTGCTGCTGGAGAAAAGCCTGACCTTTTTGACCATATGGTGCTCTGCATTATACTTTAACCAGAGCCAGACTCTGGGCCGCAACTTTGAGTGTGCTCACTAATATTCAAATAATCCGTGTGATTATGGGAGTGGTTATTAAAATGAATATGGGCAGCAATGTGGAAACAGATGTCCGATGACCCACATCTATGTATTCCTGCTGAGCAGGATGAGTGTGTGTGGTCAGGCGGGTGTCTCACAGGGCACAGCTGTGTCCGAGCTGCTGGGTCGTCCACCCACCCATTTATCTGTCCAAGAGTGTCCTACAGAGACAAGAGCAATGCACTCCTACAGAACAGAAAACAACATCTAAGTCTAAGAATATAACAGGAACTTTTACAGTATAGTTTGGCAGTAATACTGTACTTAGATTTTCTGTGTAGTGCAGATGGGCATTTTGCATGTGAAGGCTTCCCCAGCTGCATATACAGTTGAAAAACAGAAAAGATATGCTTTTATATTGGAAAAATTATGAGACGAGAGGACAGCCCCAGGAAAATATGTACAGAGCGGCTGTGCTGTGAAAACACAAAAATTGAGTTTATTTCTAGCAGTAATTCAATTTGACCTGAAGTTACGGTCATCGGTCGCAAAGCTCAAAATTGCAGGCATTATAACCATGTTGTACAATGTCTGTTATTGATATAAATTATTATTCTGTTTATTCTCTTGGCAAGCTCACAGACCACCCAACATCCATTCACTGTCCATTTGACAAAAAAAAAACAAAAAAAAAAAAAAAACACAGAAATTGGACGACTGAAACGGCTAGCTCCATTCTGATTACTTTGACACAACTTCCTGGAAGTTATTAGTGCCTCTGGTAACAAAGTTGTCAAAAATAATTTCAAACATTTTAAAATAGATTTTCAAGTATTTCAAATTATATTATTATTAATTTTTTTGAGGGGTCACACTACACGACATTTTACAAAAAAAATAAAATAATTCTAAAATCTATTATACATTTAGACAGTCTATGATATCACTTCCTGTAGTTTTTTTCCTGCTTATTGTTTTCACCACATGACTTTGATTTGCCGACAAGCAGTTTTACAAAGGTTATTAAATACTAATATTAACATTTGTTACGAATATATGAAATAAATGTGCATGTAAAAAAAAAAAAAAAAAAACAGTTATGATAATGCTAAACTACTTTTGTGTTTGATGTTCCCTTTATGCCCCTGCAAAAATATAAAAATTAATAAAAAAATAAATAAATAAATAAATGCTTCTGATAAAAGACGCTCAAAAAAGCGTAGTCTGTCAGACAGTGTTTTCCTGTTTAAGTGGCCACCTCTTGACTAGAATAAGTCGATCTGGTGACTAGGCATTTTGCTGCTCGTCTAGACTATTCTCTTCTATTTGCTATGTCCTTTCCCAACCTTCGTCACCTCATCCCCCTCTTTTTGTTCTCGTCTCTGGGTGTTGCACACATCGCTGCACTAGGGCATCACTCAGTGATTGACAGCTGGGGTCAGCATGTTGACACAGTACTCTGGCCCTGTCATCATGACTGTTCATCCCATGCTGGCCTGGGTTAGTGACAGACGCCGGAGGAGCCATTTACTCCCGCTGCTGTTAAAGGCCCATCATCATCGCAGCGCAGCGGAGGGAGAGAATCAGTGTTTCCTGAAATCGTCTTCCTCCGACTGCCATAAATCAAAGGGAATCTGCGGGAACTTAATTAGCTTAATTGCTATGTTTGCTCTAACATAACACTGATCGCTCCACCATTTGAGATACTGCATTTGAATAGGGATAAAACAGATGGTACACTGTCTTTTTGCGCCCTTGTAGAAAATTGTTTGGGGAAGATGAGAAGTCGAGTTGGGGGGCAATGTCTTTAGTGGGGGTGGGACTTTCTTTATTCTCATTGCATTTTGATTGGTAAGCGAGTGTCGTGGTATTTTAAATACCCAGAACTAAAATCAAATGTGTAATTCAGCATTCTTATCATCCAATCAGATTTTAGGGTTATGTTTAGCGCTGCTATTGGAGCTTGAACAACAGTTTTACCAGTTCATCAATTACCTCTTATTTCTGTCAGTGTTTATTGAAAGGACTTAGTAAATGGTCACTTTAAAGCCAGTTTCCTTGACTACGGCATTTCTATGTTAAATGTCAAACTCTAGAGAGCATCAAAATAGCCTTTAGCCTATTTAAATAAATAGTCGTTTTGATTTATTGGATGTTGGTATTTTATATTTATATTGTAGTAGTGACCAGTTTCATCGGTTTCAAGGTCTCAGACTATCTCTATTCACTTCAGTGAAACTATCAGCTTCAAATATCTTACCCCCTGCAGAGGTAAATCAACTGACAGCATGTTCCTCTTGAGATTACCTCTGTAGTCTGGATTGTATAACAGAGCTGGTGTATGTGGGAGGGTGGCTGGTATTCATTTGTTTGCAGAATTGCTGCAAGAACCTTCTGCATGGTGCCACTGATGAATTGCAAAGACGTGCTTTCGCCCACTGAAATGCCACATGAAGAGCACTTTCGTGGTTTAAGAAGATATCCAATACAATAAGAGGTTACCAGAAGGCTATCTAATTGTTTTATGAGTGGATCATATACAGTGTTTCAGCATATGGTCAGACTCCATTTTTTTTTCTCCTTATTAGCGTTTAACCATTTTACAAATAAGACACTAATGCTATGAAGTAGGTCAACCACATTCAAGACACCTTTTTAAAAACATTTCAATAATATTTTTGACTAAAGTCACAGCTAACTATATAATATGACAATGTATGTTTATAATCTTTCATTAATATTTAATGAATTAATATTTTTGGACACAATTTGTACATATTTCTTACATGATGTCACAAGAGCGGGGCAGATCATAACATTTTCCTGCACAGCTTTTCCAAAATATCCTTGTAACTTATGATGAAATGAATTCGTAAAAAATCCGAGAAGCTGTAAAAGCACTAAGGACATTAAAATATGAAAATATTTGTAAAATAAGGACAATAAAAATACAAAAAAATGTTCCATCTCTGTGATGACATTGAAGATAGAACATGGTTCTATTTCTGGCACATGGGTGTAAGGCCTGTGTGTGAACTCATTACCCTTAACTTGTTGTCAGTGTTTCTCCCAACTTTTGACATGTAAGAACAGCACTCCACCTCCTTTCTTATTCACCTCTTGAGGTTTTTAGAGCATGATATTTCTATTCAGAATAGAGGGGGAGGAAGAAACGTACAGTTTGTTTACTGTAGGTCATTCATTTCGCCCTGCTGTTGTTTGAGTACATGCATAGCTGTCAGTCTGTGGATTTCTAGGCAAATGCTTCTCAGCTCGGATCATTTGCAGAGGTCTTTCTCATGAGCTTAGTCATTTTATTCTCACGAGATGAGACACACTTGCAGACTTTTCATTCGTCTTACTTCCTCTTTCACAATCAAGTAAAAAGCAGTGATCCTAATTGGCTTCATTGACTAATTCATGTCAAATGTCTTGATGACTGGCTGATTTTCAGTTCTTGCTAAAGTGAAGACAGAGTCGTTTGGTATGGCATAAACAGTTACTTATTGTGGTGAGTTCATTTATAGGTTGGTCAGCTTTCATTGTTTTTGTTTACCTCTGTTGAGTTCTGCTGAGAAAATGTTTGGTTGGATTTCTGTCAGCGGTGTCAGGCGGATTTCACATTTTCAGAGTTAGTAATATCACAAAACGTCAGGCAAGATCACTGATACAGACAGACAGAACTGAATGTGACCCTGATCCCAGTCTCCATTTAGCAGTCTTACTCTACATTATCATGCACATTTTATTAATATTTTTGTTGTTTTGTACAGTTGTATTTGTGTAATCTTGCATGATAACTTGTCTATGCTTCCAGTCTCATATTAGTGCAAAAGTCTCTTTACACAATTCTCCTCACGTGTGATTTATCAGCTTCAGTCAGGCACATGCAAAAGCCGTGCAGATAAAGACAAGGTTTCACAAAAGAGGATGTGTTTATGCAACACAGTTCTTGCTCTCTGTGATGATAAAAATGTTTCTTCACTAAGTGTCTCTGTTCCCTTAGATAAAAATTCTCTTCTGAGCTTCCTATTTCTGTTAGGAAGCTTAAGACCTCTTGGTTTTAGCAGCAGTGCTGTGAAACAACACTTTGTGTTTATGTTCGAGACTTCAGTTCATTAGATAAATGGGATATCTGCTTGTGTTTGTGGTTCTCCTCCTGCAGTCGCGCTGGCTGTGGAGGTGGAGGGGTGAGACAGAGGTGACAGCTTCCTGTGAGGAGGTTCACCTTGTAGAAAATGACAACTGTCTGCAGACCTGACCCAAAGTTAGCTCGGTAGAAAAGGCCAGAGGACATGCAGTAATTTTTCTCAGTGTGCATGTGTGTGTATATGTATATGTATGTCAAGATAAGAAATAATTAAAACATCTGGGAAACCCTCTGAAAATAAAAACCTTTTAAATAAATATATATTTATATTTAATATTATAAGGATTCATCTAGTAGATGCATATATCTAAAGCAATTTATAAATGAGCCTTTTGATTATTATGTATTATTTAACTGTGCATGATAATTTCCCCTAATTATACATGCATATTCCCTTTTCTGTCAATTAACAGGTTAATTACTTATATTGTTAACTATCAATAATGCAATCTTTAGCAAATCTCAAAACGATTACCAATTTTTCATACAAACATTCTTATTTTGTGACGCCTAAATTTATTTGCAAATTAAAAATTTCATCAAAAATAATTCAGCAGGTCTAATATTTATATTTAACCAGAATTGTAATAATAGTGCGTCCCTACTAAATAAATAAATATATATAAATGCCAACAAAAACTTATTTTAGATGTGATTAATTGTTTGACAGCACACAAAAAAAAAAAACATAAATAAAATACATTTTAATAAAGCGTATTAACAATTGTGAAAGCTGAAAAAAATGTAAGCCAAAAAATGGTAGCTAGTTTAACTTATCATATTTGAAAAACGCTATAGTTTAAAATCACATAATATGTATTTTTACTGTAAAAAGACTGTCAAATTAAAGGTTGTTGGAAGTAAAAACTATGACTTACTATATAATATGTGATAGAAAAACAACAAAGGACATTCCAAGACGTTCAGTATATTTATTGTATTCAGACTAGAGTATTTGTTTAAGTTGAGACTGTGAGTATAAATCATTTTCAAGTAATTATTTTCCAGGCACCAGCAATTTGTCCAATTTGATGAGCTGAATCAAATGTGTAAATATACAATGAAATGTTCCTCTAAAGCAGCTACGATGGTGAGATTGTATTTCACACGGCTCATTCCTCCACATGTCCCCTGGGGCCCTCACAAGACCTTAAACCTCTGGCACTTATCTAATTAGCTCAGGGAAACACTGAATTATTAAAGTCGCCTAAATCATTCAGAGCACGAGCCCAATGTCTGCCGTGTTCACAGGAGGTGGAAGGACGCAGAGCAATAATGTCACAGCCTACTGTCCAGCTGTCAGGACGATTGTTCATCTGAAAGACATTTGTCCCCAGCATCAGTTACACCGGTGATACCTCGTTCAGAGTAACTTTACCCAAACATTCTTTCACACGCCGTCTCCTTTACATAACAGAGTATTTAAACGGCGATATTAGTGTTTTTGGCCACTTCATCTTGTGTATAAGTCTGGGAACAATCAGCATTTTTGTCCCCTTCCAACAGCTGGAAACGTTTGCACTTACGTTTAATGCGTCATTGTAAACACAAACGATCTGAGGGACAAAAAATTAAATAACCAGCCTTCCCATCATCCGCATAACTGCGTATTCAGACAGGCAATGATAGTACTTGTTTAAAGATGATAATGCTGTCAAAACCATCTACAGATTCATAAGCAGTATTTGTCTGAGTCTTGAGAGGATGGTAAGTGGTTTCAAGTTTTGTCCCACTGACCCTTTCCTGGCAGCTGATATTGAAGCTGGAAAGAACAACAAATTTGGGTTTTATGTAACCACTTGGACTAATATTTGTGGACACAGCCCTCTCCAAGTTCAAGTTTCTCTGGCCCGCTTGATTGATTCCAGAGAGACATCTCAAGGCTCTTTCACATAAAGCAGGGCTTCAGCGCATCTCCCAACACAAGCATCATTCACTGCTTAGACTTCAGCATGAGAAAGATTGCAGATGGCGTCAGAGAACGTCAGTTTTGTGATGTTGTTAGTTCTGAAAACAGGGAGCGTACGTTGTTTATGGGCTGCTCACGCTGTAAGCATTTAACCACTAGAAAGGGGAAACCCGGGAATGAACAGGAGATGCATTCATAGGTTTATATACTCCCATACATTGTTATAAACACTCGATACAAATATGGTTCTGCCTCTGGGCTGATCTGATCGGTCAGTTTTGGGTGTTATGTAGCAGCTTGCTGTTTTGCTGCACAATAAATTGAAAATAACATTGATATTGCAAAGGTCATATTACAAGGGGCAATGTACTTAAACAAATAAAAAAAAATTAATCATAAGCTGCATGTGCCTAAATGAACACTATGAAACGGCAGGGCAAATATTTATTTGAAGCTTGATGGTTTTACATTTGAAAAAGAAGAAATTAAAAAGTAAATAATAGTATTGTAATTTTACAGTGTAATTTTTTTTTTTTTTTGTAATTTTATAATAATATATAGTTTTTTTGTCTACATTAATAATGATCACAATACAAAAATATATTTTGTGGTCATATTGAATGGGTCAAAAACTGTTGGAATGTGTCCAAACTTAATTAGTTAACTGTGTGGTTACTGATGGAGGTTTATTCAGACCTCTTTCTGGTAAAGAATAGGCCAGTATATACTTGAAAGAGAAGTGTATAGACATATAAACACTTAAAATAACTCAAAATCTAAATAAAAAGACTCAAAGTCAGAGCAAAAAGTATTTTTATTTAGCTTTTCTAAATTACACTTAATTACAGTTAAATAGCCGTTCAAGTCATCTTGTGAAAATTCCTGCATTTTTTATATTGCAATATAGATCACAGAAAAACCTACTCCATAGAGTTCAGTGCATTAAAAACATTGACACAAGTCTTTGAAAGTACAAATAATGACGTAAATAAATATTTAGTTGTTCAAGTGCAGCTAAAAGTTTTTCTTCTAATTTGTCTCCCTGTCTTATGGCATACTGTGAGTTTGCATAAAAAAGCTGAAAAGCTATGAAGTAAATGAATGTATAACTAAGTAAAAACAATTGACATAAAATGACATTACAAATCTCGAGGCGTTGAGGCAAGCATCCTGCTTTAACCTTGTTAATATGCCTCCCTCCCCTGCTTCATTTCAATTAAGAAAATTACTTTTTAGTTCAATTAACAATAATTCATGCTTAACTGAATAAAATTTATTAAACAATTAAGGCAGGCAGCGAGAGAGTGTGAGCAATGTGATTAGAAGACAACAATGCGATCTCCTGGTGGAAGGCAATGGGAAAATATTGCCTCGGATGAGAAAATGAAAGAAAGGAAGCACAAGAAAGCAAGGTGAATATAAGAGACTAGAAATCGCCTCCTTTGTGCTTGATCTATTACAGATAAACGTGCCACCATGGCTTGGAAAACAAAGATAGCATCCTTCCTTCCCCTTGGGCAATGTCTTGCCTTTCAAAGACTATTTTAGCTATATTCTCCTCTCTACAAGGATATAATGAGCACGAGCGCTGTCTGAGATACGTGCACCAGCTTAATTTAAAGCTCTTTTCCCTTGAAGAACACATTTGAATATGTTCTTTGTTTTAAGTAACTGTTTGCTTGCTCTCCTAATCATGGCGGCCTGTACCCAACCGAAATGATTTACGCATCCACAATTATTGGATAATCCCCACTGTCATTACTCCAGGCATCTGCTCTGTCACAGCGCTAAGAGCTTTTGGCTGCGCTTCTGCGAGGTTATTGTGCTCTCCTGTAGGGAGACCGACATGCCTTCATTCCACAGAGTTAAACTCTATTTAAGTCAATGGAATAAAATGAGGGTTTTAATGTAGAGGTTGTTTGTGTGGGCTGATGCTAATGTTACCCAAGAGCATAAATGTTGTCAGTAGAAAGTCAAAGATGCTGAGGTCGAAGGCCCTTTGCTAAAATGCCATGCTTGCTGTATAGTTGCTGTTCTGATTGAAAATGACAATAAATATGGGAAGCTTTCAGAAAGTCTTTTTTGTTTTGTTTTGTAATGGTTTTATACAAAGTTTATACAACAGTTTAATCACTTTATGTATTTTTTATGACTTATGGCTATACCAGTTTTTTGTAAGTTTTAAATTATTATTATTATTTTTTTTATTTAGGTTTAGTTTTTGTTGCTAATAAAAAATTTGGTATTGGTGTGGTATTGTGTTTCTTTTTTTTTCTTTTTTTTGGTGACTATTAAACAGTTAAAACAATTTAAAATATATAAATGGTTTTGTTTTGTGATGGAGGTTATTTAATTTAAAATGTGTGTGTCATTTTAAACAGTATTTTAAACAGTAAATAGCAAGTTTAAACTGTTTTATTATATCAGTAACTAGTAAATTCATGTACAAGTTAGTAAATTCTGTTATCATTTGTTTATCCTTTTGTCGTTCCAAACCTGTATGAGCTTTTTTTTTTTTATGAACATAAAGGAAGATACTTTGAAGAATGAAATATATGAAAAAGTGTGCATCGTCACCTCTTTTTCCAAAAATGTATCAATCATTTTGCTGGTCGGTCTGTCACTAATATTTACCAGCTCATTGATTGCCTGTCAAATCAAGTATACATTTATTTACTGTCCTTAAGTTTATCATAACAGAATAAATAAAAAAATAAAAAAATAAAAATTCAGGCATTGTGCTGCCCTTGCCAACCTTGAGTTACAAACCATCTTTAAGAACTTCATATAGTCTCATCACTTCCAATCATATGGTTGCTTCTTTATTTGTTTCATCTCATCTCGATGTCCTTTCTTTATTTAATATTTCTATCATATGAAGGCTATTCATACATCACTCCTCATTCAGTCTATCAAGGCCTTTCTTAAAGTCTATATTGCATAAAGTCCTTGAAGTTGTCTCTAAACTAGACCGCACTCTTTATATCCACTAACATATTAATTTCGTTCATTCAGAAATAAGTGTTTGCACAAATTCTTATGTACCTATTTGTTTCCTTTATTCTCCATTGATGTGTCAGTAAGACGGCGATTTGCTCTCCAGATTGGATGACTTACAGCAGGGATTTGGATGACTCTGGTCCAACAGTGAGTGATTGAGATGAATGATCTCTTATTGTCATCCATTTTGTGGATATGATGGGGGAACACATTGTGACCCTCCACTCCATGCCACTGGAGGCCATGCTGGCAAAGGGGAGAAATGATGATTAAAGACGGAAGAGCCCAATTGCAGAATGTGGTTTAATGAAGCCCAAATTAAATTAATAACCCTGGTGTCCCAGCAGAAGACCAACACAAATGAAAATATGTTATGGGAGCTTGGTGTCTCCCAGATTGTTCATGTTTCAAGGTGATAAGGATACTCAAAGTTTTGTCCGTAACCCATAATTTGAAAGAGTTTTGCTATAATTAATAAGTAGCTCACTAGACAGTAAAGGGCAAATTAGTTCTGCAGTCAAAAAATGATTGTCCTGCTTGGATTTATAGGATACAACAAGAAAAAGACTTATATAAATAAATATATATAAAATTAGTTTTTAATGAATTTATTTTATTATTTGACTTTAATTTAAAATGGTTTCCATGGTCCACAAAAAGCTCATTTGATCTTAAATATTTTAAAATATATATTTAATTCTGCTAATTTATATAAAGTAGTTAATAAGAATTCATGTGCTATATTTTGAGGCATGTTTAATCAAGTTTTTAATTTTTAATTTTTCTTCAGATTTGAAGATTGTAAATAAAAAAAGTATATTTTACAAGAAAACTAAATTTTTGTCTTTCCACTTCAAAATGTTATTTTTAATTCAGTATTTTATTTCATTTTAATTAACTGTCACCCCGTCTCGTATACGGGATGTCTACATTTACTTCACTATATTACAATTAAATCTAATCTAATCTTGACAAACTATATATCGTATGAAAGATCTAAGACTCCCAAATATATATTTTACCAATGTTTTTTGTTAAAAATGATGTACGACAAGTTATAGATTATTTTATGACAAGAGTGCACCCTTTGTTAAAGGTCCCCTTTTTTGAAGCTTTGATTGTGTTTTCAATGTGCAATATAATGTGTTCATGTTTCGCGTGTAAAAAAACAGTATTTTCCACACAGTTCACCTATCTGTATACTGCTGTTTTCACTGTCACAAAAACGGGCTGATGACTTCCTTGTTCTATGAAGCCTCTCCTTCAGAAATACGTAATGGGTTCTGATTGGGCCAGCGGTTCCTGTGTTGTGATTCGACAGCAGCTGAGAGCAGGCTGACCTCCTGGTAAAGTGGGTAACACTTTAGAATACTGTTTCTTACTTACTACATAACTAATTAGGAATTATTGAAGAACTAACAGGTGATTATTCATTAACACTTAACTCACTACTGTTAACTACTAAGGAAGATGTGTTAATTAATCAGTATGTAATATAATTTTATGATTATGTTAAGTAACAGTTAGCTAATCAATAACTAATGTATTCTGTCATAACTCCTGAAGAACTACTATTGATTATCTACTAGTTAGGGTTCAAGAAAAATAACTATGAAGTAACTACTAATGAACAGTTTTACACAATTACATTGAATTGTGACCCTTTCATATGAATGCTATTAGCAATAATAGTAGTAGTATGAAAATGCAATATTAATAAATGCAATACATTTTATAGAGGTTTTGCCTATGTAGTAAATTGTTTTGTGAGTGTGTTTTGTAAGAAATCAGCTTCCAGTAGGAACCCCACCACGACTCCAGTGCCGTGTGATAACTTACCTTAGTTTTTATATTTTATATACAGTACTGTATGTGTGCCTCCTCAGCATATACCAGGAAAAGTGAAAATACAGGTACCAAATTTGTAATTAATAAAGAATTATAAAATAAATATGTTAAAAAAAAATAATTTTAATAATAATTTGAACCTGAAACATTAGGCCTATTCTAAAGTGAAAATATTGGGAACCCATTAGTAATTAATAAAGAATTATCAGATAATTCCTGAAGAATTACTTAGAATCTGAAACAGTATTCTAAAGTGAAAACATAGGCAACCCATTATTAATTAATAATCAATTATCAAATAATTATGCAGGACTTATTTTGAACCTGAAACATTAAACCTATTCTAAAGTGGAAATGTTGGGCACCCATTAGTAATTAATAAATAATTATTAGATAATTCCTCAAGAATTACTTAGAATCTGAAACAGTATTCTAAAGTGAAAACATAGGGAACCCATTAGTAATTAATAATTAATGATCAAATAATTCTGAATGACTTATTTTGAACCTGAAACATTTTGCAATATTTTGCTGTGCGATTTTCTCCTATCCAATGAGTGGCATTACAACCATAGATACACAAAAGCACAGCATAAAATTACAAATCACATCCATTTTATTTGTTTGCTGTACTCCATATCTTTAGAATCCAGATGTTTGCAAGGAACATATCCAAATTCAGCCCTTTATCAATCGATCTTCATCTTCATTCTCAGTAACAGCGACCGTCACATAGTCAAAGCCCGCGCTCGTTATGATTATAGACAGTAAAAGAAAGGTTATGATATGATTTGAATTTGAAAATAGCGCCAGTGCGCCACCCTCGAGAAACGTTACGACACGGTTTACGGCACTGATATCGAACTCTCATTGGTTCTCACCTAATTCGTCACAGATTGCGACATGTCGTGTTTCAGTTGATAGACATTTGAAATCAGTACTGCGCCAGTGCGCCTTCACGGAGAGAAGACAGATTCATAATTTCACGGATTAATAAATTAAATTCTCCTCTGTACCTTATAAAAACTATTACCTCCAGAGAGGACTGCGACTGGAACTCATTATCATTTGAACTACTTTTGGTACCACTTTTGATCTTTTCGCAAAAAAATAAATGATTAATGTTACGTTTGTTTGTCTGTTATTTGTTTATTTATAACAGTAACGTTATGTAGTTTTAAGAAGTGGTTATTGGTAGGTTTAGGAGTATTAACGTTAGTGGCTCAAAATAACGTTTTAATGTTATATTTTTACTAAAATTGTGTTTTATTATGTTTTATTCTTTTAACATTCTGTATAAAATGGGTAGGTTTAGGTTCGGGTGGGGTTACGCATTTTTCTATGGATAACTGAATGGTCAGAGAAAACGTTCTATCTGTACGTATTTTAGGTTGTTTTTATGTAAATTTAGTTACGTATCAAACCTTTAATTACGTCCAGATAAGACGGAAACGACACTGTAAATACGTAAAGGCACATACGTATTGGACAGTTTTAATTTACGTCTAAATATGTACGTTTTGATTGTGAGATCAGGCTGAATTATTAGATAATTACTCAAGAATTACTTCAAATCTGAAACAGTATTCTAAAGTGAAAACATAGGGAACCGATTAGTAACTAATAAAGAATTATCAAATAATTCCTGAAGAATTACTTAGAATCTGAAACAGTATTCTAAAGTGAAAACATAGGGAACCCATTAGTAATTAATAATTAATTATCAAATAATTCCTGAAGAATTACTTAGAATCTGAAACAGTATTCTAAAGTGAAAACATAGGGAACCCATTAGTAATTAATAAAGAATTATCAGATTATTTTGCAGGACTTACAGAATTCTAAAGTGAACCTAGTAAATAATAATAAACTACATCATTTTGACTAAGAACAACCTATAAAAGTAATCATAAACTTTGTAAAATACTCTCATCTGTTTATTTCAGATGAGAACATTTCTTAATACAGCATATTTTATTCCATTTTAACATGTATACTGCCCACATTTTAACTAATTTAACAAGCATTTCATAATCAAAAGTTAAACATTTAGAAGCAAACAAAATCCATATTTCATTTCCATTATAGGCTAATAATTGGGCTGTAACAAAGTTGCTACTATAGTAGTACTTTGTACTTGTCCTTTTACTCAAGTAATTTTGAAAATTAACACGCCTACTTATAATTTTACTGGAGTAATATTTTATTGGGGTATCTGTACTTTTACTCAAGTACTTGATTTGTGGGACACAGCCTGATTATTATAGTGTTTTTTTTGCGTATAACTGTTCAGAAGTAGTTATTTCATAGTTATTTTTCTTGAACCTTATCAACCTTAATCAATAGTAGTTATTCAGGAGGTATCACAGAATATATTAGTTACTGATTAGCTAACTGTTACTTAACACAATCATAAAATTATATTACATACTGATTAATTAACACATCTTTCTTAGTAGTTAACAGTAGTGAGTTAAGTGTTAATGAATAATCACCTGTTAGTTCTTCAATAATTCCTAATTAGTTATGTAGTAAGTAAGAAACAGTATTCTAAAGTGTTACCGTAAAGTGATTGGGCTAGAACGCACGTGCTGGAGATGTATTTATAGTCACAGGAGCGTTTTACTGACGAGATGCGCATGAAAACCACATTTGTTTTTTTGCACAGCCCTAACATCTAGTAAACAAAGCTAAACAACGTTGCCCTTTGTGTAATAAGTTACAGAAACTGTTAAATGCACCAACTTAAATAATAAAATACACTTATCGGTTGTGGTCTATAAACAACGCCTTCTCCAGACAAAGAGGGAACTGCTCCATCTTTCAAGAATAATCTTTGTGCAAATCCAGCATTAAACTGATTGAGATTGAGAAAGTTGTCCTCAGCAAGCTGTCCTCAGCAAAATGAGCTGCACATAGTTTTACATGTGCATTATAATTTTTGGGAACCGAGTTAAACATAAATTGTAACCATTAATCTCAAAGTACAGCGTTCCTGGGAAGCCCAAACAAAGATGATTGGACTCAGAGATGAAAAAAACAGCGTTTCAGCGACATGGCGACAAACACAAACAGCTCTTCCTTCTTCTCCGTCGGAGCGCAACAAGGCCATGCCCCCTGTTTGTGAATTCATGTGGGTGGTGGTTAGTCAAAAAAACTGTTTTAGTGATGTCATTACCACAGGAACTAGAGGGCTGTAGTCCAAACGGGTCGTTTTTTTGTAGGCATATTCTGTTAAATCAAATATCTCGCTTGGCATTGAACTTTGAGCTTTATAATTTTACAGATATTATTTATACTCTAACAACAACATTACACACTAACTAAAGTTTAAAACATGGAATCACGAAGAAGGGGACCTTTAAAAAAGACTTCTTCATTTCCTTTTTCTCCATCACATTTTAGAAATCATCAGAAATTATATCAACTGACATAAAACACATAAAAAGACATAAAATCTCAAAATTCATCCTTTGAAACCCATTTTAAAATCAGACATTGCATTTCCATGTAAATGGTACATCAATATCATGTTACAAAATGTTTTCATTCATGAATTATTAAAATTTAAGTTTGTATCGTGCAAAGTCTATGTTCAAAAATGTGAGTGGCAGTTAATTATTTCTGAAATTTAGCCAATTCTGAGTGAAAATAGTTTCAAGGGAAATCCTAGGCCTCTTTTTTCATTGTATCCATTGTTTTAGCTATGATCTGATCTGATCTGATCTCTTTCACTTAAGAATTACTCATTAATTTGGTTCTGACCAGCTGGTTGATGAACAGTGTCCCCTAGTTAGCTATTATTGTTGAACCTGAGCTATTCTAGCTACTGATCACAAGGAAGCGACCGCTGGCAAAAAACGTACACCCCTCAGGAATCACGAAAATGCTGTGGTATCATCTCATTTCAGGGAAGGTGCCTGACAATGTATGAAGCATGGTGGAAAGCAATTCATGTGTGTGCGTGCAATATGGCAGAGCCTCCTGACTCTCTGACTGAGTGGATGGGCTCTCCAGGCTGCTAACAGCAGGGGAGAGCAGTGATGAGCTCATTCCTGTCCTACTGGCAGGAAGGAAGCAGCAGACTCCAGACTCGCAGCCCCCAGGCCTCAGGTGCTGCTGCGCTGCTCATTTAGCTTCTGGCTGCTTTGAGAACACACCGGCAACCACCGCAGGCACACGAAAACCTGCTCCGAGATGATCAGGATCACCTGCAACAAACAAAGACCACTAAACCAAAGAGATGTTTTCTTCTTTCACTTTTTATTTATTTTGCTACCCATAGGTTTTCAGTATTAGAACGTATTAGGCCCTTTGGCCCCTGCTGGTAAAGGCTGTAATTACACACTTTGTGGAATAAAAAAATAAAAATAATAATAATATATATATATATATATATATATATATATATATATATATATATATATATATATATATATATATATATATATATATATATATATATATATATATATATATATTGTCAGCCTTTCTAAAACAGGCTTATATTTTAACTAGACTTTTTGAAATCATCATACAGTATATATAGCTAAAATGCAACTGTTTTCTGTAAGTGAAAGGGTGCTTTGTTAATCGTCTGTGCATTGAGATTAGCTTCTCGTCACGTAATCTGTAAAAAGACCGGTAATTACAACAAACACTGTTCAATGTAGCAATCTTTAGCAAATCTCAAAATGAATCTATTTGAGTTCATGAGTCTATTTGAATACATGTTCATAAACTATAAAAAGTAATACTGTGTGCACCGATAGCCTAGTGCGGCAAAATACAGTATAACGATGTTGTGTTGTGGGCGTCCTGAGTTCGAATCCCGGCTCGAGGACATTTCCTGAAAACCTCCCACTCACCTCTCTCTCTCTCTCTCTCTCTAACCCAGTTTATTTCCTGTCTACTGTATCCTATCTTAATAAAGGCAAAATGGCATTAAATTATTATTATTTTTTTTTTTTATAAAATAAATGTTTAAAAAAGTAATACCATGCAAACATTAACTCATAAAAACATCTTGGTTATGTATGGTAACCCTCGTTCCCTAAAGGAGGGAACAGAGACGTCACGTCCGTGACCAACAAAATTGGGATATCGTAATTTCATCTGTCACCGACGTGACGTCGAGAGTGACCGACTGAAAGGGAATGTTTCGGTTATATATGGTAACCATCGTTCCCTGAAGGAGGGAACAGAGACGTCATGTTGCCACAGTTGCTGTACCACCGCTGAGCCGCTGAGTCTCTGGCTCGGCTCCGAAGCGAAAAGCTGGTATGCATTGCACCTGCTGCCTTATTATTCTCACGCTGTGATCAGAGGCAGCTGGATGCAATAATTGTATGCCAATGTGCATTGGCTCGTTTAGTTTCTCAAAGGATCTCAAAGTAGATTGGTCTATTGAATTGATATCCCAATTTCGCTAGTCACCGACGTGACGACGAGAGTGACTGACCTAAAGGGAACAAATTTTGCTGGTATAAATTAATTAATTTAGGTTGTTTAGGTGATATTAAATAATATTTTTGACTTCAATAGAACCAGTTAGTTTAGATGTTAGCATTTTTTAAGTGTACTGTATATTATAGTGTTGTGATGGCTAATTTTACATGTAGCATTCAAAAACAATTGATTTCAGTTTTTTGTGTTTTCATTTATTTATTTTAAGAATGTAATAGACAATTTTAAAATCATCTTTTTATCATTTATAAGCTGTAACATGAAAATAATTGTTGGTCTGTTGTAATGGCCAGAACTTAATATTGTGCATCCTTAGGCAATGGATCTTTTATAAGTGGATGTACAAGTTGGTCAGATAGTGTAAAAAAAATATCAAAGCATGTTAAATATGTTTCCAAAATAACACGGAACAGAATATATTATTTTGTAAATTGTACTCATCACCCCTGAAGTAGTCTTTCTCCTGTAATGTTTTAATGCGATGCCATAACGTAAATGCATATTCAAAGCTGCCGCTTGGTGGATGAGTTTCATTGAGTCATGGTTGTGACATCAATCTTTAGCAATGTTTCCAAGAGCAACTCTACCCTGTGAATTTGACTGAAATGTCCCTTTTTGGCAGTGTTAGCGTGAGAGTGAACAGTGATGTGGATCTGAAGCCACAGGTGTTGTCACCTCAGGGAACTGGCGGCCATGACTAAGACATCTGACAGGATACACGTCTCACCTACTGTCAGGTGTCTATTACACAGAGTCTCACGATAATGACGGCTCCCTACAAGACTTATACCAAAGCTGTTGAGGGGGATAAATTTGCTTTTCATTATCACAACCTTTACATTTGAGAAATATCACACCGGAGCAGAGTTAAGCAGACATCAGCTTTCATTCATTTGCACACAAGATATATCAGCTGTATACACAAATGCAGTCATTTGCTGCAAGTCACTGTTGATGTGAGATTATCAGTTAGGTCCATATAAAACTTTCCTTCCTTTAACATTTTTTTACATTTAAATCTTAGTTATATATATATTTTTTATTTTTATATTTTTATTTAGATTTATTTTTATTAAAATAAATAAAAGGTGTCACGCTTTCTTTCAGCATTAGCAGCATCTGATGAAGTGCTGGTCAGTCTGGCACAACAGTTCTCTATTACGGGATTCATTCACAGCTGTTCCCCCCTCCGATCACTTTTTCCTCTGCTGTCGTTCACTGTTAGGGCAAGTGCGCTGCTGCTAATCACAGCCATGTCCTCATCTGCCAAACAGCCACATTGCTAAGAAGCTCAACAGTGGAGCTCCTGCCAATTTTAGTGCCACTCTTGGTGGCGGCAGCAACACCTGTGTCATCTGAGACTTCTGACCCGCGGACTGTTTTCCCTTTCTGTCTCCCCTCCCTTCTCTCACTCACTCGATCCATTGTTTGTCTTTTCTGCTGCACAGCACAACCTGAGTCGCACAACAAAATACTTTTTGTGCTTTTGGAAGCAGAAAGCGCTTTAGAGATAGTGAGGGGGTGGGGGAAAGAGAGCGAATGAGTGCCAGACCGGGACGTTTTTCTTTCTCTCAGGTGACTGGAATGCCATCAAGGACACGACTCGCAGGGAAGCCCGTGCAGGTGTTGTTTGTTGAGTCCTCAGCAAAGGCCCCTGGTTTAGGTGTCAAAAAACGACCTGGCTAACCAGTTTCAACTATGTGTACATGTGTGTCATTGTCTGACGGGCTGCAACTGATATGGGACTCAACTGCAAAGCAGCTCATTTGCCAGTAACTCCCAGTGCACATTATCCAAAGTGTGGTTGTTTTTGCCATGTTTCTTCTTTTGTATGTGACTTAAAAACAAATCGAATGCATTCTTCTAGTTTGGCAAAAAAGTTTTGGGAAAAATTAATCTGGGTAGTTAAACGCAAATAATTTTGGTTTTGGGAGAATTTAATGACAATCTATCGAAATATCAGATTTTGCTTGCAAAGTTTGGTATTGTGGAAAATCTGAGCACGGTTTGTAATGTTGAGATCCATTTTGAAACCCTAGAGGACATGTGAGATTTATAGAGTCTTTATCTCAGGTGAAACGTCTGAGAAACACGTGAGTTAAGCTAATGTCTCCATTTGTGCTCCATTTAATGGGTTGAAATCGAGTATGTTGAAACCCAATCCTTACATTTAAAAGTGTAATCTGGCATTTTCTCTCAAAAGAAATCCTGTTGGCGCACAATAAGTGGTATAGTCTGGGCCTCAAAGGATCCATTTTTTTTTTGTATCCTTCATGGCACCGGGAAATGAAGGATGCATTTCGAGGCTGCATTTGAAGGAGTCTTTGAAAGGAGAACTGGCCCCCCGACTGAGCCTGGTTTTTCCCAAGGTTTTTTTTTCTCCATTCTGTCACCGATGGAGTTTTGGTTCCTTGTTGCTGTCGCCTCTGGGTTGCTTAGTTAGGGACACTTATTTTCCAGCGATATCGTCGATTTAATTGCATTAATACTATTCAAACTGAACTGAGCTGGATGAGGACATCACTAAATTCAATGATAAACTGCCTTAAAAAAAATTGTGTTTACTATTTTCCTTTTGCACACTATTTTCTATTTAATACTGGAAAGCTGCTTTGACACAATCTGTATTGTTAAAAGCTCTGTATAAATAAAGGTGACTTAATAAAGGTACCTGATTTGTCTTGAAATGGGAGTCTTCGAATGCAGCCTTGGAAGAATGCAGCTTTTAAATTGGGAGTCTCAGTCATGACAAATAAAGTCCCAGTTATGAAAAAAAAGTTACAAGTACCTGTTCATTTATTCAATTAATTTATTTTACTCTGAGGATGAAACAGACTTCCATATTATCTGCACTGACTGTGTACTAAGCAAGCCCTCGAAACTACGAAACTACGAAACTACGAAACTACGAACAAAGTTAATTCTGTCTTTTGATTAATTATTCTGTGCTTCCAGTGTTGTTTCTCTCATACACTTGTCGATGTATTGATGAAATGTTTTTTGTGTGCGTGTGTGTGTGTGGTGGGGTGGGGGGGTTCTTTCTTTTGCAATTAGAAAATGTAAATCAAGCAGGTGCTGCTGGCACCATTTGGAATTTGTATGTATTTTACCTGAGGCTTCAGATCCTCCCTCTTTCTCGACATTACACCATAGAGAAGCTGACACACACAAACACACACAGTCCGCTAGCAGCTTGTTGTTGTCAGTGCAATCACGGCGCCTCTTGTCTGTAGACTCAACCCGTTCTGACAGCCCCTCAAGACACTGTGGTCAAGGTTACTCTTCCATCATCCTGCCATTTTCATCACTTGACTCCACTGCACAAAAATGTGTGCTCTGCTCATATTTTTTCATTCTATCACAATGTTTAGCATGCTGTAAATAACTCCACAAGACCACAACTCCAGCTAGTTTAGTCAATTATTATAATTATTATTTTAGGTTTTGTTTTGTTTGTGTTTTTTCATTGTTGTTTTGTATTTTTTTTTTTTTTTTACTATTATTTCTTTCTTTCTTTCTTTCTTTCTTTCTTTCTTTCTTTCTTTCCTTGCTCATTCTCACAAGCTACAGTATTTGGACTCACATTAAACTACCTGTTGGATCTGGATCACTAGTTACTCCCAGTACTCTGTGGGAAAATATTGTTCTACTTTCTTATTAAGGGTATTTAAATCGAGCAAAACAAGAACACTAACAACCAAACCAAAACTTTATCATTATGCTAATATCAGGACAGCAGAAAGTAACTTTGCACAGGGCAAGAAGAAATTCAGAGGCCCACTGCTGAGAATAAGAGCCATCAGGAGTGGTTTATGTGCACAGTACTTATCTCTTTGTGTTTTCGTGTGCGGTCTTTTTTTATTCCACTGGCAAGAGTCTTATTCCCACCAGCTGTCGGAATGCATAAAAAAACAGGCTTGTTGTTAAGTCTAGGGCTTAAGTCGCTGCCAAAAAGAAAAGCGTGGCGAATAACGGCATTAATTCTGTGATTTGAGCCACCACTCACAACCGCATTTAAAAGTGCTTAAAAACTAGCAGCTGGTGTCAACAAGGTAATAAAACGAGACGCAGGGGAGCACTCAGTGCGATTAGCGTGTGCACGTGGGACACCCGTGCAGGTTTAAACAGTAGCGGAGGCGCGTGCTACTTACTGGCATGCAAACGTGCCGCGTGGAAGACAGCAGCCCCTCTGTCACCCGGAGAACATTTCTCACCCTGTCTTATGCTACATTTCAATAGCTCCCATCATCATCTTTCTCTGTTTGTTTCGATAGGTTATAAGAGGGTCACTTACATTAACAAGACCAGAACTTTTTTTCACAACATTTTTTTGCTCTTATTCTCTGCCACTGGAATATTTGTTATTTAAATGTACACAAATGGTTGGAATTAAGACAGTTTGTTGCCTGCAGCCATGCGTTCAGGACTAACGCGATTAATTAGGAGATAAAAAAAAAACTCAATTTCACCTCAGTAAACTTCACTGAAAAGAGGGAAATGTCAGAGCTATGGCCTAGCGGTTAGCATATATGCGCCTACTGTTGGCCACATACTGAGCTGTGTAGTAAGTGTGAATCTGGCTCGCAACATGTCCTAATGCCTAATGCTCTACCCCTCTTTTTCTATTTTGGTCCTTTCTCACATTCAATTAAAGTGGCAAAAGGCCAAAAAATATTATAAAAAAGGCGAAAATGACACTATGTAGTTAGAAACCTTCACACTTGGATGAGGACTTTCTCTATGCCAGAATGAATGTTACTATTGTATCATATTGTAACTGCTGTGATTTGTATACAATAGATATGTAGTTCTAAGTATAAAGGAGATCGGGGCTAGTTTAGTTTAATAAGGCTTAACTCTATATATCAGTATGAACTCAAGATTTTGAGATATGTAGAGGTTTTACCAAAATGTTGTCTGCAATACAATTGTATGTGTAAATTAAGTAAAGTTGGTTGCCTGATTTGTCATAAGTTGTTTTTTTGATCAAATGAAGCAAGGAGTGAAGCAAGGAGTGAATTGAAGTCTGTAGCATAAGGCTTGTCCAGATGAATGTTGAAGTCGCCTAAGACTAAAAGTGGACTGCCATCCTCCGGGAATGAGGACAGCAACCAATCCAGCTCCTCTAGGAAGGTGGCTGGAATTTGCCCAGGAGGGCGGTAAATTACCACAACCTGGAGTTTTATAGGAGCTGCTACAGTAACCTGACGGGGGGTGTCAGAGAAAGGGAAGTTGTTAGACAGAGCTGCTGACTCTTCTGGACATTTCCGGGTCTCAGTCAAGGCCAAGATGCTGAGTGTGGATTGTAAAGAAAAAGCAGAAATTAAGTCGGCTTTGTTGACAGCTGACTGACAATTCCAGAGACCCACAGAGAAAGAAAGAGATGCAGTAGAAGATGTAGAGATAGGATGCAGTCGAGAGACAAACAGAATGGTTTGAAAACACATGATAGAGGTGGAAAAGAAAGGACAGGAATGGAAAGGAGAGTGTATAAAGGGAATATAAATATAATACTTATGTGCGTTGGCAGTTTCATTGCTTAGTGAAGTCACACAGGTAAAGTCGGAGGTCTTTATATAAAGTGTAAAAAGGAAATTTAAAAAAATGAAGTAGAAAGACTGAAATAGTACTTTCTTGTAAAACATACTCCAATCATCTTTGCTCTATTTACTACTTACTGTAGATAAAACCATATTCAATGCATTACTCACTGTTTCTGTTAAGTAGCAACTTCTGAAAATTGTTTCAAAGTAAATCCTACACCGTGTCTTTTTCGGACATCATACCTTACTATTTTATTGACAATCTCATTTCGAGTATAATCATATGTTCTAAGATTATTGCGATGTTTTTGGTCACATTCGTTTCTCCATCCGTTGCTTCTCTCCTCTCTACCTACAAGCAGCATGACGACCATATTTAGAGCATCCATTTTCGTCTTGACAATTTACAGCAGTTAGTGCTCCACCCTGAGCCATCTGGTCTCCCGTGCCTCGCTGCTCGGCAGAAATACGCTATGTATAATTCATTTAACAGATTATCTTTAGAATAGATTAATACAATAACGGCGGTGTGTGAAAGGTCATTTCAAGTACATGTAGCTATTTAAAGTAATGATCCTTGTGTAACTGTATAAAGCTTTCTGACAGTCCACATACTGTAGTTTATTGTGCGTGTTCAAACGCTTGCGGGGGAGGGTTCCTTCAGACGTTACAGAGTGAAAATAGGGCCTGTTTTACATTGATCAACTGATGTGTAAAGGACAAAGACCCAAATTATAAAGATCTGTCAGTTTTGACAAGAAACGGACGCCTCCAAAGCTTAATTGCTTCAATCGAAGGGTTGAAATAAGAATAACTAGACATTTCAATTATGTCTAGCGATAAAGGTCAATAGAGGTTGATGGGAAAAGAAAAATGTTTTATTAATTATGCCAAGGGAGCTGTTTGGATTAAGGCTAGGGCACAAGGATTATTTCCCGATTCAATAAATTGCTTTTCATCACCATTAACACATTTCCTTATATTCTCTTGAGGCACTTCTGGGAACGATGTTTACTGTCTGATTGTTCAACAAACCTGCACCAGACTTGGATTTAGCACATAGTACGGGATCCACCCAGGGGACCGGGTCCAGACACAGCTGTTCTTTGTGCTGCGGTGGGCCGTACCTGCAATAGAGGCTGCGTGGGATGTGAACCGTCGCCGCAAGAATGTGCCGCCAATTTATTATTTATTAATTTCTTTATTTTAAGTCGAGGAATATGATAATCAACCTGGTTTGATAGGGTAATTAACTTGGCTAAATGAAAATCCCATGAGATGAAAGGACGGAAAACAGATGTTCCATTAAAGAGGAACACATCTCACGAAGGAGTGTGTAAAGATAAAGGGAGCGGGTTGAGTTGTGCTGGCAGCGCTGGTTGACAAAACACCTGAGTTTGTGGCCATATAATGCTGCTCTTTTGTTGTTATGGGGCCTTTATTTGGGTACAGCTGTGCAGTTTACCCATTCCTGGGTTTGATGTTACATTTACAGACCTCAGGAAAGAAAAATATGGTTCAGGACAACAGTATAGTACGTGTTTTCAATTGGCGGAGATGCTTTACATTTGATTTGTGTGTTTCCTGGGAATCAAACCAGCGGTATGATTATTTGGTATTACTAGCTTTTCCAGTTTATCAGTATCAACTACTTGGTTTGCAGTATTAAGGAAACTATGTTTAGACTGAAACATATTATACACAGCAGACAGTTCACAAACAAACAAACAAACAAACACAGATGTATTTATCTCCAAAACTGACATTTTTCCAAAATAATGTGGTATTAAATTAATAAATACAAATGTATTTGCCTTCATCTCCAAAACTGACATCTGTCTGTATATACACACAAATTTTTTTAAACTGGATTAACTGATTTGTTTACAAATCTGATTCAAATAAAGGATTTGATGATGCATTGTACTGATTCAAATCTTATGTTGCTACTTTTCCCAAGAATGTGCCAAGAAATTCAGACGTCAGTGACATCTGAAATTTTTGAAAGTCATGTGAAAGTCTCTCTCTCTCTCTCTCTCTCTCTCACACACACACACACACACACACACACACACACACACACACACACACAGTAGCTTTAAGATCTAAGAGAAGACTATATCAGCATTAATGTTCTGTGACTTGGACTTTTGCATCATTTGATCTTTTTTAAAACTTTGTACTAATGCATTTATTTATGTCTGTGTCTTCACTAAGGCACAGACTGTCTTTCTGTCAGAGGGTGGGATGACTGAACAGACTGACTTCACCGGTTGGCTGTTGACTTAGTGGATAGCAACATCAGTGGCACAACCAGAGGCAAAGTCACACTCCACGGCAAACTCACGCGGAGTGAAGCCATCTGCTGCTCTCTCGCAACTCTGGAACAAACACACAAAACTGTCAAAAGTTCCCCACGATCGCCGTGCGCTCTCTCTCTCCTTTACTCTCTTTCACGCACTCTCTCTCTTTCCCACCCCTTTTTCGCAGACTCGGTAACACTATTCCAAGTACACATCCCAAATGCAGTCACACATGCTTCGAGAAATGGTCATTGAGTTGTGTGTAACCTTTCGCCCTCTGATGCTGCAGTTTCCAAATTTGTTGTAAAGTGGGATGGCAGTGCAGCTGGAAGTTGAATCCAGATTTTTTTCAGCATTGAATTTTATCACTGTAGTGTCAGGAAAACAAAACAAGCAGTGATGTGTGAGTCCACTCACCGCAACACAAACATTCAAGCTTATGAGTTGCTCTTGTTGAACTTATGCTGCATTCCATTCAAATCAGAAAGTCAGAATTGACACATACAGTACCTCTGACTGAATCCTATTTAAGGTTCCAATTTAGAAATGTGTGTGGAAATCCACAACTGCCAGGATTCGGGTGTATGATGTCACAACATACTCTCTTCAAAATAAAGGTGCTTCAAGATGCCATAGAAGAACCTTTTTCTCTAAATGGTTCCATAAAGAATCTTTAACATCTGAAGAACCTTTCTGTTTCACAAAAGGTTATTTGTGCAGAAAGAAGGTTCTTTAGATTATAAAAAGATAAGAAAGAGATGGTTCTTTAAAGAACCTTTGACTGAATGGTTCTTTGGTGAACCAAAAATGGTTCTTCTATGGCATCGTTTGAAGAACCTTTTGAAGCACCCTTATTTTTAAGAGTGTAGTGGTACCCAGAGAGATATTTGCTGCTATGATGTAAATATTCAAAAAACAAAATGCAACAGTGAGTCAAAGTTCAGGTATTCTGGCATAATAAAACCTGTTTAGCTAATGTTGGTGGTAAATGATCACCTGTGACAACTGTGCATCTGCAGAACAAATGCTAACTCGTTTAGCATGTTGTTGACAGTTGAACACATGCAAAGCTAATGTTTGTGTTGCAATTGAATTTCCTTCTTTGTCTGCTTATTTGTTTGATCATTGTAAAATGAACGTGGAAATTAAGTTTTTGCTGCCTAATATTGCTGTGAATATAGCATTTTTTTTTTTTTGATGTATCAAAAATACAAACAAACAAACAACAAAACAAAAAAATGCAACAGCATTTATTTGAGATATTGTGATCTTTTGTGACATATTTATAATGTCATTGAAACAATGTCTTCTTATGAAAGCTTACAGTTTAAAATATAGCGAGTGCTGAAAATACTAGTATGTATTATCAATTCAAAATAATTGTAATATTATTTTTTACCATAGCTAGCATGGGTACATACAGTGCCAGCCTTTCACAACAGTCTGTGTGTTGTAATAAATATTGCAATCGTCCACTGTTTCCACATACAGTACATGAAATACTGTGACAGGATAGTCTGTTTTATCAGTACCAACAGAAACCCTATCTGTAGTGAACATTTCTGAACTTCCTCATCATTGAAATGCAGTTCTAACAGAAGTTATAAATCACATCAGCGCAGGCCTTCCTCTCCCATGATGCCAAGCATGATCTATAACTCGTTGTTGAATGTATAGCCAAAACATATTGAACATATCAACTGGAGTAGTGAACTCTAAATCATTTTTTATACAATAATCTGAAGCCAGTTTTGCAGTTTGTCATGTTGTGACAACTTACCTGTTAAGAAGTTAACTCTTCACATCAACTATTCTATCCTTCAGGGGTAAGCAGTTAATGTTTAACTGACAAACTCTCTATTAACATTCAACATGCCATGCTTTACATTACGATTCTGGCCACAAAGTACTTTCTCAGACCAACTCAGACTAGCATGAATTTCCACATTTGTGCAATTTTGTTAGTCTATGTCAGCTCTATTCTTGTGGTGGTATAGCTAATGGACCGGCATAACATCTTGTTTTGTCTAAAGCCACTAAGTTCTCATAAAACATGTTTTTGTGTTTAAAAATTGTGATATTGTGTAGTGCAGTGAAAAATAAAAATGCAAGGTCTTGAGATGCGTTGTTTTTAAAATGAAAATGTTTTTAACTTGAGTGTGTTTAGAATAGAGATGTCAATGCATGAGACAAAAGACGTGAACATGGTGGTCAAATGTTTACATAGAAAAACAACGGGTGGAATACAAAAATGCATTAAAAAACTTATGATTGCATTTTTTTTTTTTTTGTAGCTACTTGCACACTAGTGAACTACTGTTTTTTTTTTTTTTTTTTTTTAGCACAAGTAGTCTTTATGGAACTGTATTTTAGCCTCATGTGTTTTCTTGTTGTCTTCAGCAAGACCTTTTATCTTTTGTTGACCGTGCACTGCTGCCATGGAAACACTTATAATAGTTCTTTTAGAATCTGCAGGCTACTTGCTGCTCAGCCCAAAGAGCGACACATTCCTCAGCAGTTCTTCTTCCTTCCTCAGTCCCTCTCATTCTCACGCTTTCTCACTTTCTCCATATGTGGAACCCCATCTGCTAGTCCAAAGAGCCTTTCAAGCAGAAAACACTGAGGGTTTATGCTGGGGAAGTATTTCCTTTACAAAAGTCGATCATTATAACGAGTAAATGTTATACAGAAGAAATCACCCCCACCCCTCCTGCTTGCCATGCCTCTAACTTCTCGCTGTTCTTGTTGACATTTGGAGGGCTGTGACAAAGCTTTCCTTTCACGTGGTCTCAAGCTCGTGGGAAATGCTGGTGTATGTCTCAAATGCAACTTGGCACCATCTGCCACCAGCTTGGGAGCGGATGATAAAGTTAGCATGATCATCGCTAGCATCTTCGTCCCACTGCATCCTCCTCCTTTTCAGTGCTGGCCTCTTCCAGGAAGTGTGTGTGAGTCAGACGTCCAGCTGAGTGTGGCTGACCAGACTTGGCTCCCACGAGGGCCCTGTGGGAGGGGAAACAGGGGGAGAAATCAGAGGATGGGTGGGTGAAGGGATGTATTGTGGTTGCATGTGGTTGACTATACCAGGCCTGCAAGGCAGAGGGCTCGAGTTTAGTTTTGTATGCCATGAGGGCTTTTAAAAAAATTTCTAGTGTTATGTAATTCTGACCCCAGTGACAAAAGCCAATCTGCACCTATTTGATGGAATGTTTTTTTTTTTTAGCCAATTACATTTCACCAAAACCCAACATATGCATGCATGTTGGGTTTTGTCGCTTCCTTAAGGAGAGAATAATGTAAAATTTGAACTTACCTGAAAGTTATGTTGAAGCATTTTGTTAACATAACATTATTTTTCGAGAGTCAAACCACAAGACATTTTACAACACAAACTAACCTTGTCTTGTCATAAAATCTCAGATTTTGTACAACTTTATGAGACTTACCGACCTTGACACGCAATCATAAAATTTATGTAGGTGTCCTTTGTATGACATTTCTACTTTTATGTTTATGTTAAGTTATTTGGTGCACCTAACGTGGACCAAACGTTTTCAATAATATAATATAATATAATATAATATAATATAATATAATATAATATAATATAATATAATATAATATAATATAATATAATATAATATAATATAATTGTAACCACAGTTAATACATTATAACACTTATCAATTAATTGTTACACTATGCATTTTAAATAAGGTTATAATTATATATATATATATATATATATATATATATATATATATATATATATATATATATATATATATATATATAGATACATATATACAGTGTATATACTGTATATGGCAAGATATAGTGCATTACAGTGCACCCTATAAACAATTATAATGTGTTATACCCTTTAATAACCTTTATAATGCATTAAACATAAAAGTTTACCAATAAAGTGTTACCAAAATGATAAAAAATTAATAAAATAAATAACAAAAAATTATGTCAAACTTGCTGATGACAGAATTGAGCCACCCCGCAATAAGTAACATGCAAAAGGACATTTTGGTTTATAATTCTGCCACACCCACACTAATTAGCTAAATGCTTAAACGTAACTTTAAGATAAGTTCAAATTTTACATCCTGAATGAAGTGACAAAACCCAGCATGCATATTTCTGGATGAGTGGGATTTTCAGCCAATATGATTTTGCTTTGGGTGGGGCTGAAATTTGCTACTTTGCTAGTTGTGGGTGTAGTTAATTAGCTAAAAAAAAAAAAATGCATTAGATTATAAATTATGATAAATGACAGTGATTTCAGTTGTATCACTTTTGTTACTTTTTAATTTCAATGCGACGAACAGGCCATTTTTGTTTAATTTTACCTGTTATTAATTTCTGCGATTTCTGATTTGTATCTTGGTGTAGTCACAGCTAATCTTTAATTGCTGCTGTTTAGGCCGCAGAAGGAGGTTGATTAGCTGACCGGATTTTCTGGGCTCTTTCCTGTTTGTGTGGCAATGGCCACTCATCTCTGCTGGCAGGGACTAGGAGCAAAGAAGCGTCAGGAGATATTTAATTAAGACAACAGTTCAATTAACAGCTCAATTAGCTGAGGTAATTAGAAGCTCTGTTGGAACAAAAGCCAGCACACTCAGTGGGTCCCTGTGCAGAAGCAGGGTGGCTCAATTCTGCCATCGGCATCATAATCCTGCTTAAGCACTGGACTGAATTTTCACCTTGAGTGCCTGGAGTGGGAATCTTGTACAAACCTACAAATTAGGTATGCTAATTTCTTGAATGCTTTGAGGATCTTTCTGTTAAACTGAGTAAACTTTGGACTGGCATGCCATTCTGTCTATTACAGGACCTATAAATAACCATCAGTTTGCTTTGGTTTGACTAAGCTGTCTGTATTTTGACAAAGCTATCTGTGCCTGACTCTATGTTCTACTACCATCACAAGGTTATGGACCACTGTAGTTATTTGTTGATGTTATACCATCACCACATGAGGAGGAGGCATCAGCACTGGTGACAACACTAAGTTTGATTTAGATTTAATGGAGTCAGTTTTTCTTATATAATAATAATTTTAAATAATTATTATTTTAATTTTAATTTTTCTTATATAATAATAATTTTAAATAATAAGTTTTTCTCAATAATAATAATAATAAAAAAAATATAATGACTCTAATGCCCATTGAAGGCTATTTTCTTCATGATATCAGGACAGTTAAATCCTGATATATATATATATGAAGGCTATTTTCTTCATGATATCAGGACAGTTAAATCCTGATATATATATATATATATATATATATATATATATATATATATATATATATAACAGGAAATTATGTAATAAAGCAGACCCTCATGACTAGGTGTCAAGGTCAGTAAGTCTCTTAAAATTTCAGATAATTTGACATTTTTTATGACAAGGCAAGGCAAGATTAGTTTAGGTTGTAAAATGTCATGTTTGACTAATAAAAAGAACGTCTTATAAAATTAAACATTTTTAAAATTATTTTTAATTATCTTGTACACTCTTATTTGCCATTGACCCAGTTCTATTTCATATTTGTCCATGTATCAAAACCTCTGAGCAAACTTATCAGGAAGACCAGATAGTCCTAGACTTAATCTACAGTTGATTTGATATAATAAGTTGCAAAGAACAGAATGCTGGCAGAACTGTAAACACCCTTTAAAAGCACCTTCAGCCTTCAGCTAGAAACACCATCCTCCATGTTCTTGTATTGACTGTGGTGTGTGTTGGCCTCCTGTAGAGGGTAGAGATCACAGCAGGCGCAGCTGCTATGTTTAGCCCAGTCCTTGTGTGCCTACGCCGGGTACGGCCTCATTCCCTCAAGCCTGGCTCACCTAATCAGCCCTTGTGTAAATCACCAGGTGAGGCTCCTTATTTGCTGTTGTGCATAGACTGAGATCTCCAGCATTAGTCCCATTCGGAGTGCCGCTGAACACCTGATGACACGTCCGGCGAGATGCAGCCTTGTCTCTGTAGCAGATGGGGTGCTGACCTCAGGGACTTTTGGAGGCGGTGTGTGTGGAACTGTGCACTGGCTGTATTGGTGAGGAGAGAAAATTCACAGCCACGGTCCTGGTCTACAGCATCTTGCTGTAATGAGATCTGCAAAAGCAGAGTCCAGCTGGGCACAGCAGGGCAGGTCAGCACAGGGCAGGAGACAGATATGTAGACTGTGTAGAGTTAGACTCACAGATGAGATGAGCTCATTTTTTGAGACCTGCTGCAGATGCAGGGTAGCGAGCTTATTTATATGGTCCAAAACACTGGATATACCTGGTTGGAGCCAAGAATATGTCTGTTTCTAGTGTTTTGCAGGATTATGGGCTTCCATTTTTATTCATTTCATATTAATAGTATGATAGTTACTAGAGGCTTGGAATATTATGGCTTAAAATTGGTGTGTGGAGACTTTTTAAAGCCCTTTACATATAGACAAGTTATTTGTTATTTAAATCAACATGAAATCAAGATTGACCATATTTACTTCCTTGATAAGCATTCCTGGTTTTATTGTGCACAATAAATGGATATTAAATGTAAATCTATATCTATATGTAAAGATTTCTGGGATTACTTCATGTTTCGGCTAATGTCACCAGCCCCTCTTTAATTGCAATCATGTGACTCCATTTTAGTACATAATATAGGGGAGACCGGGGATGGTTGTAACACGGGGAGAGTTGTAACACTACCAATTCCATGAATCAGGGGCAAGATAGGAGTCATTTGACAATTTCAGTTTCATCAGGCTTCCTTTACAATCCCACATGGAGGTTTTCCAGTCTGTGTTGCTATCTCTCCTGAAGCTACAGCAGAAAATCTAATTCTGAGGTCAGAAAGTAAAAAAAATTAACAAGATAATATTTTGTTTAGTACTTCTACCGTTGTAGATAATGTTGTATGAGTTATATCAGGTCAAACTGTAGTTTCTCTAGTAAAGAATGGTGTATCAACCTTCTGCCAATTTCAAAGCACCATGCTAATACAGCTTGCTAAACAGTGGGTGACAGTGGCGGGGTAGGTTGTAACACATGTTTTGAAAGTGTTACAAATCACAAAAATGTTCTTGGTTGTATGTAAGGGGATGGCCCTTACATACAACCAAGAACATTTTTGTGATTTTAACAATTCTACAGAATTACTAGAACTTGTGACTGGTAAAGAATGCATTTCATTTGTTCATTCTCTGGAGTGGGGATAAACATACGTCTGTTAATTTGCTCACACACACACACAAACAGACACACACACATTTTGTGAAAAGTGTGTTCATCCCATAGGTGTATTGGTTTTTATTCTGTAGAAACTGTATATTCTATGTCCCTTCACCAACCCTACACCTAACCCTAACCCTCACAGGAAACTTTGTGCATTTTTACTTTCTCAAAAAAAAAAACTCTTTCTGTGTGATTTATAAGTGTTTTGAAAAATGGGGACATGGGTTATGTCCTCATAAGTCACCCTCTCCTTGTAATACCTGTGTCATACCCATGTCATTATACAGAGTTGTGTCCTGATATGAGACAAAAACAAGAACACACACACACACACACACACACACACACACACACACACATATGAATGTGCACGTACAGACATGCACACACACAAAGGCACACATGCACAAAAACACACAATATGCTCATACACTCCCCATATTCACACATATTTATTGTTGCAGTCATTCATTTAAAATAAAACTGTTTTTGTGTCAAATCACTTGGAGTACCCTTAGTTTTTGTATATTTTGTCTACCTGTTACAACTTACCCCAGTATGTGTTACAACCTACCCCAGTAGTGGGGTAGGTTGTAACAAAGGACCACCTTGTATTTGTCATCATCTCACAAAGTCTGTGATATAGTTGAATACATTTAAATTGTTGCCATTTGTAGTATAAACATGTGGGTACTTTGCCTAGAAGTTTTAGACTTGTAGCCAAAAGAAAAAGGTAATTTTAGGCGTTGAAGAAAAAAGTGTTACAACCATCCCCGGTCTCCCCTATATATATATATATATATATATATATATATATATATATATATATATATATATATAATTCTCTGAAGAACATTTCTGAAAGTTTTTTTGTATTGAATATTGTGTTTCACTTTGAAATCCATGATAATAAGGAAGCAAATGGGTTGCAAACACTGTTTAATGTCATGTCAATGATTACTCCTGGTTTAAAACAAGATCAAATTATAGCATTTGCAACATAACGTTGATTGTTTTTCAATTTTTTAGCAGATTGTTTATACCTTGTGGTTATACTATTGAAACACTGAATATTTTATTGTTTATGGATTGAACCCATTCACTTCTATTATGAGTGCCTCACTGTAACCCAGCTTTCTTTTCTTCTTTTTCTTTTTTTTTAAAGGATGGATAAGTACATTTTTGTGTGTGTGTTTATGCCACAAGTGCTTTTGATCAAGTGAACCGAGCCCAGAATATTCCTTTAACATCCAAATAATGCCAAATTTGTCCCGGACTACCCAAGACGATCCCGTGTTCTGAAACAGAATTCAATGTTAATGGATCTCACAAAGTTGTGGTGAATCTTGTGACAGGATGAGTTGCTGTTCGTCACTAACAGTCGAGGGCTGAGGGCTGTTGCCACATTCCACATGCCACATGTTGCCCTGCACTTCCCCCGCTGTTACCTCATCACACCCCGACAGCTGGGCCTCCAGTCCACTTTCTGACAACCGCAGTCTCTGCAGGGCATGTGACTGCATCACCAGTGGACTGGTGTTAGCTTAGCGCGGGCCTGAACTCCAGGCTTCCTGTCAGCAGCCCTCATCACTTCCTACTGTTGGTGTGAGTTGCGCCCCTCATCCTGCCAGCTGCTTCTGAACACAGAACAGGAGAATCACGCTGAAAACATGGCGTTCCTGTGACCATTCCCCATTTCTTTAATTGAGTATGAACAACATGAGCATCATATGAATTAGCACTTAGGCTAAATGCACATGTATGGTATTGATCTTCACTGTGTACCTGTGAAAAACTGTTAGCATAACACAAGTGTGTGAGCTTCGGAGTTCCACATCTGTTCATATGTTTGGGAACTTTTAAATGGTTTAAATAAGGTTTGTGAGGCTTTATCCTTGTACAGATTTAGGACAGCACTTTCCAGAGGCTATGTTCACAGTGACTTTAAATAAAAGGCGGTTGTTAAAAAGAAAGAGACAGAAAGACACAATGTGTGAGAGTGAATGCTGATAGAGGTATTATATAATTCACTTCCTAGTCAGTTAGGGTCATGTTCACACAGTCAAGCAATCAACTAGCTGATAACTAGCTAATATTTAACCTAAAATTCACACAGACACAATGCACAAGACATGAGTTTATGTGGCATATGTATACACATGAATTTTTTTTTCAGCTTTAGAAAAGCATAGAAAAATGGTTATATTACCCAAATAATTAATGTTTAATATATATTATATTTTTAAAGTGAGCCGCACAGACCATCTACAATGACATTAGGCAAACACTTTTATACAAAGAAACTTGCACTGCATTATTAAAGACGTGCATTTGTATTAGTTTATGCATGTTCATTTGGGAATTAAACCCATGATCTTGGCAATGCTAGTAATGCCAGTCTGTACTGTATGTGCCTCATAAGATCAGATGGAAGATGTATGTTTTTACAGTTATGTAAATGATGTAAAAGTGTTAAAGAAGTTACAATACTGTTTATACTATTCACAGTTTATGAAAATGAACAACAACCAAGTTGTTAAATGGATAGTTCACCCAAAAACATTTAAATGGCCCCATGATTTACTCACCCTCAAGCCATCCTAGGTGTATATGACTTCCTTCTTTAATGCTTAATATAATCAGGGTTATATAAAGAATATATATATATTTATATATATTATATATATATATATATATATATATATATATATATATATATATATATATATATATAAATATATATATCCTGGCTTTTCTAAGGTTTATAATTGGGTACAGTGAATAGGGTTTAAGATTTTGAAGTCAAATAAAAGTGCACAAATCCATCATAAAAAGTGCTCCACCCAGATCCAGGTGGTTAATAAAAGCCCTTTGAAGCAAATCGATGCATTTTTGTCAGAAAAATATCCATATTTTTGAACTAAATAAACAATAATCTAGCTTCCGCTAACTGTCATATGCACCTTCACGAGAGAGTGTGGTTTGTACTGAATTCAGTTAAGGCCAAATATGACCTTCATCATTAAAATCGTAACCTATAAATAAATAATGAAAACCACATCTAAAATTGTGTATTTTCAGTCTATGATATTCAGTGAAGAGCTTATCTACTGTTGATGAACTGCATTCTCTATGCATTCAGATTTGTAGTATGAATATATTCCTGGGTATACTAACATCTTCCATCTTCTTTGACCTTTGAAATGCAACCAATTAAAAAAAAGTCTCTTGTTTTAAAACAGTGACCATTTAACAACTTGCTTGCTTGGTACTTATGACAGTTTCAATCCATCAAGCCTTTGTGGCCTCATGCAGTAGTAAAGTTTCAGGTGCACTTGTTGAGATGCTTAAACAAACAGACTTGTTTTGTTAGCTCCACAGGGTTTGGGTTATCTCTGAATATCAATTTAGGATATGAAAAGAATTTTAAAATTTAAAAACTTTACCCTTAAGCTTACTTTTGACTGTGTGTGTGTGTGTGTGTGTGTGTGTGTGCGCGCGTGTGCATTAAGAGCAGCACTGAACCTTGGCATTAGAGAAATAGGTCAACCATTTTACCCTGGGGAAACCTGCACAGTTTGCATTTTAATAGCTGATACACACTCTTTCTCCTTCCCACCACTCTGGGCCGTACCATTTTCATCTATTTTGCAGTGTCTCCCTGCCCTGCCTGAGACCTTTCAGCAGTATTGGTCATTTATAATGATAATAAGAGCTCTGGCTCTTTAAAAATGAATGGCGTATCAGTTTGTGTGTATGTGCGCGTGTTTCAAAGGAAAGTGCAGGCTACAGAGAATTCCAGCGCAGTCCTTTAATTGGCCCGAAGTCGTTTCTCTGGCCGTGTGTTATCTGAATAATGCATGGCCTTTCTTAATGAAGCGTGCTCTTGTTGTTTTACTTCTGTAGGATATAGGGTAAAATTAGCATAGTCCTGTGTCTGCATCTTAATCGAATCTGATAATCAAGCTCTTGCTTTGTTTACAGCTTCCCACGGGCTCACTGTTTACGGTCCGACCGCATAATGCCAGTCTATCTATCTATCTATCTATCTATCTATCTATCTATCTATCTATCTATCTATCTATCTATCTATCTATCTATCTATCTATCTATCTATCTATCTATCTATCTATCTATCTATCTATCCATCCATCCATCCATCCATCCATCCATCCATCCATCTGAAGATAGTGATAGCTGTCCCGAAAGGTTTTTTCTTTTTTTCTCTCTCTTTTTTTTTTTTTTTTTGAGGGTGCAGGTGTTGAATCTCATGAAGTGGAAATAACTCTGTACCTCTTTCTTTGGTTTGTGGAAAATGGGAAGTCAGCAAAGATTATATACCCTAATGGAAACCTGGGAACATTGGCCATGTCCTTCATTTGTCATATTCACAGAAATACTGTTACCCTCATGATTTAACCCTCATGCTCTGTTGAGATTCACTTGACTTTTTAAGGTCCCAAAGAAATCAAATCAAATCAAATCAAATCAAATCAAATCAAATCAAATCAAATCATTTATTCAGCTTGAAGTTAATTTAACAGCAAAAACAAAACAAAAAATCACAGAAACATGATTTAAAATATGTATAGGGTTTGTGAAATTATGATCCTAGTACTTCACTATTAAAGTATGTTCTTCAGATATTAAAAGGATTGTGGGCCTCTTAAAAACAGAATTTGAGGGTTAAATAGCCGTGGAGCTAAAAACGCTCATATTTGAGTGTACACCATCAATCTGTCCTGTTGTGTTTGAAGCATTTTGTTAGCATATTTATCATTGTGTGGAACGCTTCCCGAAACTGTCGCTCCATATTTCAAAGCCAATGCATACTGAGCTGGGTGTCCCTTTAACAGATTTCATCTAAATACAAACACCACATGGTCACATACAGCACGAGCCTATTTTCGGTCACAGTCTCTGAAAGACCTTAAAGATTGCAAACTTGGAGGTGGAACATTCCAAAGTCTCATCAAGGCGTGCAGAACGGATTCTGTTAATCCAACGCTGGAGCTTCTTTCATCTATTGGCTTTTGCCTGAGAGCGCTCTCATCTGTTTCCAGTGTGAGTCCTGAGAGAAAATGGGCAGGTGGGCTGTGTGAACATTACACATCAACAGTCTATCCAAGAATAGTTGAGCAGATCTCACACAGTTTACCAGATCATTTTTTTCCGGCCTTATTTTACTAGGACCGAGATCAGGACTGAATACATGTTTATTTTATTAAGGCAGTGCTTTGTCATCTACTTGTAATTCAACCCACTGTAAAGCTGAATAAAAGATCATCCTCAATTAATTAATGGTGTTTGTGTTATGCCTATGGTTTAGTAAAATTGATTCTTAGATTAACTAATATAAATGAAGAGTTACTCCATTATTATTATATTATTTTTGTTTGGGGGGGGGGGGTTATTTACTATTACATAATTTCAGGAACACATGTAATGCATTTTGATGCAGCTTTTCTTTTAAGATGTACTCATATTTTTGTTAACTCCCCCTTTAATTAATGATTAATTAAAGTTTTTTTTTTTTAATGCTCAAAATTGTATACATTTCTCATCTAAAACATAAGATAAATAAGAAACTTTGCAAGATAATAAGATATATATATGTTATCTAATAATTTAATCTAAATAGGCAATTTTTTGCAATATTGGCAACTTGGCATAATTTATTAAAATAATTGCAATGCAACTTGCAATTTTCTTTTTGGTTACATGAACCAGTATTTTAGTATCAATGAAAGATTTTGATTTAGAAAATTAAGATTTTTGTTTATCAGTTTGTCATTTTTAGTAGTTTTTTTTTATTTTAGTTGTATTTATTTTATTACATTAAATTAAACGCAACAGAGAACAATTTTTATATTTTATATCAGTTAACATTTATTTCATGTAACTTGTTAAAAGTCTTGTTTAGTTTTAGTTTATTGATGCAAACATAATTTTTTACAGTGAGGTTGTGACAGCTACAAGGCAAAAACTCTGTAGTGTTAAAATTAGCATTAACATGTAATATTATTTCAGAATAATTTCAACAGAATTTCAGCCCAAGTTTGGCAACTGTCATCAATACATATAACTGTGATGACTAGAAAGAATTTTCTGATCGGTTTGGTTTCTCCGCTCTCCTTGGAAAAGAAAGTTTTGTCAAAGTAATTGACTTTTCAGCTTTTGCCGAGTTTATACACTTATCTCTGCTTCTCAGCCTAGAGGGAGAGAGAGAGACTGTGAATATACGCGCGCTGAATTATTTAAGGCAGATCTTGTGATGGCGGAAGATTCAGACAGCTGATTTTGGCAGTCATTGGAATACCTGTCAATTCACACATTCTGTGCTGTCTACCAGGTTTAGACAACTCTACTGTTTTTTCTGTCTTGGCCAGAAACACAGCCTGGCAAAGGATCAAAAAAAGAAAGAAAAAGAAGTGCAATCACAAGAGATTTCTTCTAGAGGCGAACTTTGCCAATCTAAAGTTGTCCGCCTCTTCACTCACACTAAAAGATCTGCTCTCATCATTCCCTTTCCCGTCATCTGCGCTGCTTACCTATGTCTTACTGCATACAGTATACGATCCTCATCCTTTGTCCCCAATATTTATCTGAGCCACTCCACCCCTGTCCGTCCTCCCATGCTTTGGAGCTTCAGTACATCTGTGAAGTCTCTTCCCTCTCTTTTGTCCAACTCTTCAGTCTCTTCTCCCTCTGCTATACTCTCACATAGCAGTTTAATGATCCTCTCCTTCTGATGTTGATTTACTGAATTATTCAATTTTTTTTCTCACCACTGCATTTACTTTGTTTGTTTTTCCCTTCTGTCTCATATTGTTCCCATGATATATCTTTTTATCTTCTTTTGATTTGTCATTTTTCTGTAATTGATTGCCATTCACAGTATGTTTTCTGTTAAGCAAATTTAAAATCCTAGAATGTTCCCACGTAGTAGTAGTAGTGATAGTAATAATAATAATTATTATTATGACTATTATAATTATTATAATTATTAATGTGTTATTATTATTATAGGAAGTTCATGTATTATTGTTGTTATTGCTGTTGTTATCTACTACTACTAATACTATCATTATTATTACTATAACAACAATACATTTTAGAATGTTCATTTAAAAATAAATGTTTTTCGAGAATTTATTACAGTTATTGTTATACAATAATAATAATAATAATAAAAATAATAAAACATTCTAGTAAATTAAAAGAAAAAACTAAATTATCTCTCTATAATGGATTATTGGTGCTGTTATTATTATTATTATTATTATTATTATTATTATTATTATTATTATTATTATTATTAACTACTACTACTACTACTACATGAGGATGTTCTAAGATTTAAATTTGCCTAAAAGTAAGCATTGTGAAGAGGAATCAATTACAGAAAATTGAAAAAAAGAAAAGATAATTATACAATTATTACTACTGCTCCTCATCCTCCTCCTACTGATAATAATAATAATAATAATAATAGTAGTAGTAGTAGTAGTAGTAGTAGTAGTAATTATTCTAGGGAGTTCATTAATTTTTGTTATTGCTCTTGTTATCTATTATTATTATTATTAATATTATTATTATTATTCACCCAGCATGGAGACAAGTTGTAAAAGATGCTGGAAGTCCGTCAGCACCAAAAGCAGCTTATGAGCTACGAAGACGTCTTCAGCATTACAGCAGCTAACAATCGAGAAGAAGTTATAATAATAATAAAATTAATATATAAAAAATATCAAATAAAATAATAGTTAAAAGAAGCACATTGCTGGCCATATTCTGTCTCCGTGCTTCAAGGGGTTGTGGGGGTGTGTAATAAAGGTTGGTAAATTCTGACCTAGACAGTCAAAAAGCCATCATTCTTCAAATAAAAGCAATAACATCATGGTAACACGGTGATGTGAGACCAGAGCTATTCTGCCTCATTGTTGGTCTGAGCACCATCATCTGTCTCCGGTTAATGGGACTGTTGGTGTGAATCTGGCAGTGACCAGAGCTCAGTGTGCTGAGGAAAGGGTTATGGCCAGTGCACTCACCCTGGTGGCAAAGAGCAACCACAGACGTCCAGTATCAAGTCAAAGCCAGGCACTTGCAGTCAGAGCTGCTATACACTCGTCTTGACAGAATATTATAATAAACTGTGTGTGACTTTTAGAGATGAAATTGTGCACAAGTCAAGGCCTGACTTTGGCTTACACCTGATACCCAAGATGTAGAGAGTAATGCCTAAAGGTTTTGAATGGATTAACAAGATTTTCAAGATTTTATCTATTATGTTTCAAATAGTAGTCCTAAGAAATCCCCTGATATTTTGACATCTTGTTTATGATTTAGTATGAAGGTGACTCAGAAAGATGGGGGACTTTTCGGGTGTTGTTTCATAGGGAAATGTCCCTTAGTAGACACCAAGATTTACTATTTCCTATAATCATCTAAACTCCCTCATCATCCCATACCCTGACACAAAACGGTTAACAAAGCATGATGTTTACAAATGTTAACAAGCAGAAGCACAGACAAAACACTGTTAACTGTAGGGCATCCAGCTGAAAGCATCTCAAAAATAACAAGGAAGTGATGAATCGGGTTCGGTTTCATGAGAACTACTTCATAAAACAATGAGGTGAGACTTTCTCTTCCAAAATGCAAATTAATGAACCACATATTGTTTTCACAAGAGTAGTGACTCACATATATTGCTGACAAAAGCTCTGAAATGAAAACCAAATAAAAAAGATCCCTCTCACTTCCTTTTCTCAAAGCTGAAATGTGTGATTCCTGCGCCAATATCGTCAATAAATGAAACTTCAAACATAAAAACTGTTTTCAGACAGGTTTCCCAAACAATCTCATCTACCACTGGCTGGCCAAACAGATAGCCCCGCCCACAAACTCATCTCATTTGTTGAGTGAATGTTGCTGTTGTCGGGCAAGTCAAAAAAAATAAAAATAATAATTATTCGTTTTGGTAGTCCCACAGAGCAACATTATTTACACTTTATTTGAAGAAATCAATTTACATGGCTTAGTTTTATTTACATATTATAGAAAAACATACAGTTTTCAGCCTTAAATCATCAGTGAATGTGGATCCAGATGAGCAGCAAATGAACTACGTTGAAGGCAGATGCTCTTTGAGCTGCCAGACCTCTGTTGCTCGGTGGAAAACAATGAATAATTCTCTTTATGCCACATGTGGGTGTGAAATGGGGAGAGAAAGCGGCAAGAGTATTATGTGTTCGCCAGATCAAACAGCCCTGCGAGCTCTTTATGATCACCCTGACTAACAAGGTACCGACACCAAGGCAGAAAATCGCAGGAATGTTTGTTTGCATACCCAGCCCTACTTAGACATCCTGAACCTCTCTCTAAGGTTGCGCGCCTGTGTTTTTGTGTCTGTTTATGTGTGTGCGCACATTTGTTTGGTTCCCCGGTTAAGTGACAGCTGTGTCTCTTGTAAGACGTCTTGTTTCTTTTCCCGGATAAACATCCTCTATTTGTCTGACACTTGGATATTTGTCAATATGTCTGCTTTGATGGAATACATTTTATCTCTGTGTTTACAATGAATGTGATACGCTTGCCAGTAAATTTAAATACTTATTTTGACATATATGCAAAATAGTTTTTTTTTTTTTTTTTTGAATTAAGATGATATTTTATTTTTTTTGCCTAAAAATAATTATTATTTTATCATTCATTTACCTTCATGTTTTTCCCAATGTGTCTGACTCTCGTCATTCATCTGAACACAAAAGATAACTTAAATATTCACTGGATTAAATACATTTATGATACTTTTATGGGTTTTTTCTAATTCTTTTTTTTTTTTAGGATTACTTTCTGTTGTTATTAAATCAGGTCACTTGTTTAAAATTTTTGACTTTATGTCCCCTAAAAACATCAGAATTGTAATATTTCAAACTAAATATCAAACTGAAATATCCGTATGGAAGCTATTGATGACTCAATTAAATTTTTTTGACAAACTATACTTTTAAATCATGCTGAAGCTTTAGCTTTAAAAAGGTGCACTTTAACCCCTTTTTCTCTTTGTCTGTCTTTCACTTGGTCTTGTTACCTAGACACCGACGTCTCACTAAAATAATTCTCTTCCTCCCCTTTCCCACTTCCATCCGCTGGGCACATTCCCAGGCTGCGCTACCGGAGACAGCCAGCTACTGTATTACATGCACAACAGTGTTTACATCCATCAGAGGGTTCCCTTTTCACCAATTAACTTACAACTTCACGAATGCTCTATAACTGCGCTTTTATGTCCAAGTTTTTTGATGACAACCAAATAAAGGAAGAGTTACAAAGAGTGGGCGTCTATCAGCGAAGTACTGTAATCAATCCTAAGAGCCCCCCGCCATGATACGGGGGTCTCGCCGAACACAAATGTAATGTAGAATCAGTTCTAGACAGGAAGCTTTATTATTACAGAATGTGCCAGGAGGTGCAGTCACTCAATGAGAAAATGATGCAGTGTGTGTGTTTAGCGTGATTGGGTTTAGAGAGAGAGGAATCCAATAAAGACAATGGAGAAGGCCTTGTGTAAAGTGTAGAGGGCGGGCTGCTCTGTAGTGTATTCATATTAAAGACTGCAACGCTGGGAGGGGAAGTGATTACTGTCAGTAACTCCACAGGAAATGTTGCATCTTACTGACATTTAGAAATCATTTCAGCAGCTGGGAACAATAAAAAAGTGAGATTGTGCAATAATTGGCTTGTCTCGCAGGCTCACAAACGGGGGAAAAAAGGAAAAGGAAAGAAAAAAGCAATAATAGATGTTACCTCCATTTCCCCGCACACCCCCCGCTGCTTTAAAGCTTTATCACTTATGAGACACAAAAGTAGATTCAGTGTTTAACAAGCTTGGGTCGTGTGTGCAAAGATGTGTTTTTTAGGCGGTGGTTCAGTGTGGTTGGGGGAGAAACATATTTGGTGGTATTTTGGGGGTTTAAGAAAACCAGGGGTGATGTTAAGGTGGGAAACATATCGATGAGAAAACTAATAACGTTTTGAGATGATGTTTGTTTTGATAATGTTTTGTTCTGTTTGTTTTATTTTGTGTTTGGTTATGTTTTTGTTTCATGTTGTTTTGAATGGTTTTGTTTTGTGTTTAGCTGTGTTATAGTTTCTTTTTTTGTCGTTGTTTTGTATGGTTTTGTTGTTTTGTGTTTGGCCGTGTATTTTTTTTTTTTTTTTTTTTTGGTAATTTGTTAGTTTTTTGTTTTGTTTTTGTTTGGTATGGTTTTGTTTTGTGTTTGTCTGTGTATTTGTTTCAATTTGTTTTGATTTGTATGGTTTTGTTTTGTGTTTGGCTGTGTATTTGATTCAATTTATTTATAAATTTTTTGAATGGTCTTGTTTTGTGTTTGGTTGTGTATTTGTATCAATTTTTTATTTTCATTTTTTTTTTGGATATGTATCTATTCTTTTTTTTTGGCTGTATATTTGTTTCAATTTTTTGTTTTATATGGTTCTGTTTTGTGTTTGGCTGTGTTGCTTATTTATTTTGCATGGTTTTGTTTAATTTTATGTTTGGCTGTATTTTTGTTTAATTTTTTTTTTAAGGTTGGTTGGTTGTTTTGTGTGCGTGTGATTTGATCTAAAATGATAAAACTAATAACATCTCTTGTCATTTATCTTCAGTTTCTCTTTTAAAGAAATATACATACATTTTTCTTTATACAGTGTGTATATATATATATATATAAAGCTCAAGTCTATCACTGGCCTATTGTAGTCATATCCACAAAATATGAATAGAGAAATGGGGTATATTTTAAACAATTAAAAAATTTAATGACACAATGAATGACTCTTTAGAAATTTTGCAAAAGAGCTCTGTAGCGTGACTAACTCACATACCTCGAGTGCTCGCACTATTTTAAGAATTCATTTGAAAAGCAGAAAAAAGGGTGATTTCCCTTGCTGTGGAGGAAAAAAGAGAAAGAAAAAGTAGAGGAAGAGGTAGACCTCGCTCCACCGAAGAAAAAAAAAAAAAAGTTGTGTAGTGTAGAACACTCCGGAAGCCTGCTGCGCCAGATATAGCAGGTGAGAGCAGTCTTCCGGGAGACTTTCTCTTCTGTTATGGCTTTGAAGAGGAGTATCAAAAAGCTGCTCTCACTCTCTTTCATCTCCTCTGGCCCGTGCCTCTGCTGGCCAGGTGTTTTCCCCCAGAGGGCTTTCTCTAATCTCTCTCTCTCAGTCTCTCTCATTTCACTGTCCTATAAGCTGCTGTCTTTACAGCACCAGGTTTGATTCTCAAAATGACAGTATAGTCTATGTATAGACATGCATGTGTGTTTGCACACTAATTGTTATGGTTATCTCAACTTTGGCGTGGGTGGAATCAGGTGGCATTTAAAAGCACTGCTTGATCATGTGTAGAGAAATGACAGAATGAATGATATGACATGAGAGAATGATGTATCATAAATACCTGTACTGACAATCGTGCGTGTGTATCAGGGGGCATCAGCAGTGACATTTGAAGAGTGATGGCTTGAATGTCACTCTTTACATAATGCAGGATGGAAAGTTTCCGTTTCAAGGTTGTGACTGAAGATCAGATGCAAAGTCAGCTTGTCTTTTCAAAGCATCAGAAAGTCTGTATGGGGTGTTTGCTTGCTTGTGTTTTCACCATGTTTTAAATGAGATCTATTCGAGAGATACCTAGTGAGCTGTATTGTTGTGTACTGTTTTTAACGGCAGGATCCTAACTGAAAGTAAACCTGATAAGAGATGCTCTTCATAGGCTGCAGCAACCTCCATGCAGTATAAATATCTGGGCAGGCTGGTCTGTTGGCTGGTTTAAGGAGGAGTCAAATTGTTTTTTCCAGATAGACAGGGTGAGAGACCAGCTAGATTCTAAACAAACTTACACTTCCAATCTGGTCTTAGCTAGTCTGCAGCCTGGTTAAACTGGCTTTCAGATATTCTAGGCAGCTGTGATCTCTTAGTCTGACTGTCTAAAAGTGGTCTTTGAGCTCTTTGAAGCAACCAACCTGACATGCTTGGAGACCAGCTTTGGCTGTTTAAAAATTATTATTAATATATATATTATATTTAAAAAAAATCTGTAATAGAAACATGCAATGCTGGCTTACAATAATAAAATAATATGTTTTAGAAGCAGCTTAAATAATTTAAAGAAATAATATCTGAACTATAATGTAATCAAATTAAAAACAAATTTCATCTAGATGCCAAAGTGCCATGCCATGTAAAAAAAACAAAAAAAAAAACAAGAAAATCCAAAAAAAAAAAAAAAAGATAAAACTTCAACCAGAGTTAAAAATGTGAAATGAAAACATAAAAAATAAAAACTAATTTAAAATGTTAGCTAATTTAGAACATTAATAAAAACTGTAATAGTATCTCAATAATAACAAATTAACACTGAATAGGAGGCTGCATAAGATTACTGCTTTTAAATGTTATCTAGGTAAACAGCTCACTGCGTTTCAGAACTGAGATACTTTGCATTTTATTTTATATCTTGTGTTTGGACAATTGCAAGTGCGGGTATATGTTCTTGTTCGGATATCAATTATGCGTGGATAGTGGTTTTTAAATACTAACATCTCCTCATGGACCACTGGAAAAAGATAACTGCATGTTCCAATAAATTATCAAAATGAGATGCATCACTATTACTAATGTAATTAAGTGACACTGTGGCACATGAGAGCTGTTTTTGAATATGTGGCCATGTCGCTCCCGCAGCGGTGCGTTTAGCAGTGGCACGGTGATGTACAAGCCGACTGTAAATTAGTCATAGGGGAGTACAGAGTCTTGTTCAGGTGGGCCACTCCTGTCAGTTAAACCACAAAGATAATGAGACCATAAAGATTCACCTGCACTCTCTGCCTGGGCCATTACTGATGACATCACACCTGTGGGATACAAAAAAAAAAACAAAGCAGCGATGGCCAGACAGCAAAGAATGGGCAATTAAAGTGTGATTTCAGACCCCTGTGGGGAGGAAGGGAGAGCGTGGGGAGCAGAGGAGGGGAAAAGAGAGACAGGAGGGAAAAGCTGATGCAGAACGAGGCAGGCGGTGACAAGAGAGTGACTGTGAGTGAGAGAGTGGGTGTGTCGTGTCTGTCAGCTGTGCTTGGCTCTTTCCTTCCCCTGATCAGCGCGCTGGCCCAGCTCGCCGGTTTCCAAACAAACTCGCCGGAACATGTTGCGTGCTCGGCCGTCCCTGCAGGCCCCCCTGCCGCGCTCCAAAGCTGCCGGCCACAATGCAAGCAGGTGGCCATGCCGCCTCACTCAAAGAACGGGCACGCTGAGTGGGTGTCAGGCGGCAGAAAAAAATTTCCAAAAATCCCCGCTGACCTCCAGCCTAGCCCGCGCTTGCCAAAAAACGGCGATAGCAGTTTTGGGTCGCATGCTTTTTCTTTTGCTTTTTGTGCGATGGCGTATTGTGCGACACAAGTATGAGTTGTCATTTGCTCAGCTTGTTGTGGCAAGCCGGAGTTTGTTTGTGTGTGTGTGTGTCAAAGTGAGGCCTGGGCCAGTAGCCTAACTTGTAGGGTAATGTGAGGAGCAGTGGTGGGAGAGCAGAGGAGTTGTAACTCTGTTAACTGATTTTTCCTCCTCCGTCGTGGTGGCAGGTGCGGCTAAAGAGACGACAGCAGCAGTAAGCAGGTGATTTCCACCCTGACTCACATTCGCGCTGTCTGATTCCCCATCTGATCATGGTATCTCTCATTGTTCAGACTGCAGTTGTTTTTTCCGCAGCTGAGGCAACCGCCACTTCACCACAATAGTTTAGCGTTTTGATTAATCAATCACAAACTAGAGACTGAATATATTTGAAGTGACACCTGCTGAAGTTTCTAACTGTCCAACACTGATCAGTTGCATGTGAAACCAATTTTTTTTCAGAGCCGCATAGTTGGTGGGTTGACTGAATGACTTGTTGACTACTTGGGCTTACAATGAAATACAATTCTGTCAGTTACAATGTCATCTTAAACATGTATGAATTACTTTCTTCTGAGGTACACTGGACCCCACTAACTTTCAATGTATGGGCAAAAAAACAGACATATAATATAATTTAAATATAATTTAAATCCCTTGAAGGACATGCAGCTTTAGTTTCATCTACCCCCGGTTGGATTTGATCCATTTCAAAATTCTTGCAAATGCTAGACAAGAGTGCAAAGAAACGAAAGGTGAACAAAGTTATTAAAAGTTGCAGTATTTTTAAACTCACAATGATGTAGGCATTCTTTTTTTAAATTGGAGTACATCAGTTTTTATTATAAATGATTTGAACCCTGTTGAGAAAAACCCTGCTGGTTTGAGCTGGTTTAAGCTGGTCATGCGCTGGTCTTAAGAAGCTAGCTCCCGCTCAAGACCAGCTTAGGACTAGAACATGAGCAGCTTAAACAAGCTAAGAACCAACATAAACCAGCTCAAACCCGCAGCTGTGCTTCAAAACATACCTAACCTGCATATGCTGTTTTCAACAGGGTCTGTGCACATTTTTTATTTAGATAATCTCTATCCTCAAGCAACTTGTCACTCACGTGATATTACAGCAATTAGCAAACACCAACGATCCAACCATCCAACCAATTCCTGATGGACGAAATCAAGTCTCGCCCTACATACCCCCTCCCCTCATCTAAAGGCAGGTGATTTGGTTCAAAAACATTTTTTGTTTTGCTGCTTGAAAATCTCTTCACATCCTATCAGCTATCACTAAGTGGTCTAAATGTATTTGTACATTTTTATATCCTCTGTGAAAGGTGTTGGTCCCCAACGTTGGTCATCTAGTTAACCACCCCAACTGTAACAAGTTTAGCTGCTCCGTTTTAGTCTCCACTTCCTGTTCTCATCTGTGAGGTCAGAAGTCTTCACATGACACCCCTCGTTTCAAACGATATTGTGCTGTGCGTGGCTTTCTAAGCTCCTTGGCAATGGGAACAAAAGACCATATTGGGTTCTTTCTCCACATTTTTACACCACTGTCACATTGAGCCAAGTGTCACGTCGAATTCTGCAACATTGTTCCACAATACACATGGAGGAGAACAAATGCAATAGAGAGGATAAGATGTGATTTTCCATGGAGAGACACTATTTGGCTGCCCATAAGCCAGTCCAAAAATAACAAAGAACAAAGAGGGATAAATGAGAGCATTTTGAACACAGGCTACTGGCTTGGCAGAACAGGCGGGGGATGAGGAGCGCCCGTCCGCACATCTGTCCACGCAGCACGGGGTTCCAGAGACACCCACCCAAACGGGCTTAACCTTCCCTCTCCCACACCACCTGTTCATTAGCATGGGCCCCCCTGCCGAGCCACAGTCATTTTCACTACCCTCTTTTTCTCCCCTCTTTTCTCAATGGCGGGAAGCAGAGAGCCTCTGGGACTATGGTTTTCAGTCGAACATAATCTACCATCTGATTCAGGCCATGATGGTTGGGAGGCCAGCGCCATGGAGAGATATGGCCAACTTTATTGGACACGGTGAAAAAGGGACTGATGAATGGACTCCAAATGGGTTCACCCCTGAATTGTCGGAAGTTTTTAATTTTCCATAGCTCTCTGCATCAATCAGAGCTGGCCCATTTTAATCTCTGCACGCCTTCATTAGAATGAGAGAAAGACTAGTATTAATCTCATTGTTTTGTGCCAAGGGATGTCCTTGAAAACTGGTGTATAGCGGCACACGACTCTGCCATTAGGCCTATTGTAATGTTCGCATTGTAACAGCACCCATATGGCAAGTCCAAGATTCCCATAAATGCATTTGATCCCTAACATCTCTAACCGTATTAAGGATCAATTATGTTTTTTATTCAAGCGATAGCACCAGTGCGATCACGGAGGCGAGGAATCTTGTTTTAAAGTGGAAATTAATAGGCAGGTCTACTCATTAAACGCAAAAGCACAGTTAAACAAACACAATGCCTTAATGATTTTAATCTGTCACCCCCAGCCCCAATTACTCCGCACCCCACTAACATTTGCGGCCTCCTGGTTGCACCACGTTCTGCTCCCTTAGATTGTGTAGAAATCCCTGACATCCTCCCCTGACTCCCTAATTGCTTTTCCTCAGTGCCCAGGCGATGATAGGGACGACTGGGTGACAACATCTCAATTTCTACAAACCCCCACCACCCCACCCAGATCCTTCCGTTCCAATTACCACTGATGTTTTTTTTCCCCACTGTGCACATCTCATTATTAAATTTAATTTCCTGAGTGCCTGCCAAGATTCGGAATCCAAGGCCGTTTCACTTGAGCCTCCAAGAAGGTTGGAGATGAGGAAAGAGGACCGCAGCTCTGATGAGGATGGGAATGTTGTTATTTGGACAGCATACAGGAAATGAAAACCATCGGCTATATATTACCTTTGTTGAATTTAGCAATTTACAATGGTTCACTACATTAGCACTGCAATGTATAGTTCACTCAGAAATTTAAATTCTGTCATTAATTTCTTACCCTCATATTGTTTCAAACACACAAGAGCTTGGTTCGTCTTAGGAACACAAGTTAAGATATTTTAAGGAAATTTGAGAGCTTTCTGTCCCTGCATAGACAACAACGGAAATACCATGTTCAAGGCCCAGAAAGGTAGTAAGGACATCATTAAAATAGTCCATGTGACATCAGTGGTTTAATATGAAGCTATGAGAATACCCTTTTGCACAAAGAAAACAAAAATAATGACTTTATTTAATAATTCTTCTCTTCTGCGTCATTCTCTGCTGTGTATTCATGTCAGTCCCAAAACACATTTTCATTTTTACATGAACTATCACCTCAAGGTTCTAAACTTTGAAAGTAACCTGAAATTAACTGGCATTAAAACTGACAGTATTGGTGAGTTACAAGTCTGCATACCAATATACAATATATTTAAAAAAAAACCTTGGTGACCAATCAGTTGACAATGTTCATTGTATGGGAAAATACACTGGAAGTCAATGGGTACCATCAGCTGCTTGGTTACCAACATTCTTAAAAATATATTCTTTCATTTCCATCAAAAGAAAGTAACTCATACTGGTTTGGAACAACTTGAAGGTGAGTAAATACAAAGATTATATCCCTAAAACATTTCACTTCTGACGGTGGCCCTGAAAATATGACAATTGTGACAAGCATCTATTGTGATCTAGTTTTTTGCACTTTATCTAAAACACATCCCATTCACTTCTTACAATATAAATCACTTGTAACTTTTGCAATATGTCTAAAACATATTTGCCTTTGATAAAACTGTAATTTTTAAAAGTTGAAAGAGGCCAAAAGTGATAAGCAGAGGCGCTGAGGAATGTTTGATATGTTCACGAGTTCACCCTTACATCTAATCTGAAGGCAAATAGTAGGCATATTTTGGCGTGCTGTCCTGGGGGAGGGGTCCGGGCCCGGAGCATAGCCCGAACCCAAATAACTCCCCCTATCCCAATTTGGGATAAATAGATTAGAAGTGAGGAGTTGGGGTGGAGGAGGGTTGCCGAAAAACTGTCGTGGGACAGGAGGTAGGAAGACTGGATATATATACGCGTGCGTGCTATAAGATTAGCTAAACGAGATGCACCTGTACCAAATTGGATGATTATCTGATCGTGCTTCTCCCGAACTTTGTTAATAAAACCACATTTCACGAGTTCACCCTTACATCTAATCTGAAGGCAAATAGTAGGCATATTTTGGCGTGCTGTCCTGGGGGAGGGGTCCGGGCCCGGAGCATAGCCCGAACCCAAATAACTCCCCAAAAGAAGCTTAAAGCCATAGGACAGCAGCCAGAGAGATAAAATTTAGTTGCCCCCCAAAATATGCGTGTTGGGAAGAAAATGCAGAGCGACCTGGAGAGCCCGTGCAGTGTTCGACGAGAGCTGCGGCTCGCAACGTCTTACCGGCGAGCCCTCCATGCCGCTTATGGGAGGAGCACAATGCCAGATATCAAGAAATGAGGGACTCTTGCTGCCTCCGAAGGGAGCTGCGGCTCTGCTGCACCGGAAGGGAGAGTCCCTCTTGCGGCTGAGTACGAGGCGCGGTTTGTTGCATCTGATGGAGGGCTCTCACTGCGACTGAAGGGAGCCAGCGACTGTATCCCATCGGGAGGGAGATCCCTGGCTGCCATAGAGTATGCAACATAACTCGGACGGGGGGTTCACACTGCGACCGAAGGGAGCCGTGGGTCTGCTGCACCAGAAGGGAGAGCCCCGTCAGATGCTAAATAGGCAATGAGATTGGAGCCGCGGTTTGGCGCGTCGGATGAAGGGCTCCTAATGCAACCGAAGGGAGCCAGCGGCTGTACCCCATCGGGAGGGAGATCCCTAGCCATCGTGGAGCATGCAACATAACTCAGATGGGGGGTTCACACTGCGACCGAAGGGAGCTGTGGGTCTGCTGCACCGGAAGAGGAGCCCTAGTCCGATGCTGAGAAGGCAAAGAGACGCGACTGTTGGAGGGACTCCCGCTGCATCCGAAGGGAGCTGCGGCTCTGCTGCACCGGAAGGGGGAGTCCCCCATTGCGGGTTTATGGAGGCACGGTTTTTTGCCTCTGAGGGTTCTCCCAGCCTCCGTAGGGGGTTCGCAACTCTGCAGCAGGAGTGCTGCCCCGGAGGGGAGAGCCCTGATTGACGCTAACTAGAATACGACTGTTGGAGGGACTTTTGCTGCGTCCGAAGGGAGCTGCGGCTCTGCTGCACCGGAAAGGCGAGTCCCCCTTGCGAAGCGAGGCATGGCTTGATGCGTCTGATGGAGGGCTCTCACTGCGACCGAAGGGAGCCAGCAGCTCTATTCCCCCGGGAGGGAGAACCCTATCCGCCCTTGAGCATGCAACATAACTCAGACGGGGGGTTCACCCTGCGACCGAAGGGAGCCGTGGGTCTGCTGCACCGGAAGGGAGAGCCCCATCAGATGCAGAATAGGCAAGAAGATTCGAGGAACGGTTTGATGCATCGGATGGAGGGCTCCTGCTGCGACCGAAGGGAGCCAGCGGCTGTGTTCCCCCGGGAGGGAGATCCCGGTCCGCCCTTGAGCATGCAACATAACTCAGACGGGGGGTTCACCCTGCGACCGAAGGGAGCCGTGGGTCTGCTGCACCGGTAGGGGAGCCCCGTCCGATACGGAGTAGGCAAGAAAACGCGACTGATGGAGGGACTCTCGCTGCGTCCGAAGGGAGCTGCGGCTCTGCTGCACCGGAAGGGAGAGTCCCCCTTGCGACTGTATAAGCGGCTTAATTTGATGCATCGGATGGAGGGCTGTCACAACGACCGAAGGGGGCCTGTGGCTCTGCTGCACCGGGAGGGATACCCCCATCTGCCGCTGAGCGCGCAGCGCAACTCAATGACAGATGAAAGGCTCACACTGCGACCGAAGGGAGCCACTGCCCAGCTGCACCGGAAGGGAGAGCCCTGTCCGATGCTGAAATAGGCAAGGAGATTGTAACGATGGCTGGAGGGCCCTTACTTTGGCCGAAGAAACGATAACTGAGAGGCTTCTATTATTCAAGTACACAACATGATTTAAGGAGGAATATATAAATTTTTTTTTTTTTTTTTTTTTTTTTTTTTTTTTTTTTTTAAATGTCTGATGAACGACAACCGAGGGCATCTATCGGATTATGTGAGAGGCCCCTTTTGAGCTGCTTAAGATTAGGGCTGAAACGATTCCTCGAGTAACGCGATTACAAAAAATGATGTAGGCAAATTCCTCTGCTTCGAAGCCTCTTTTAATTTATTCTAAATCTCACGTCGGGTTCTTTCGCAATGAATTTTTTTTTTTTTTTTTTTTTTTTTTTTTTTTTTGAATGAATTAATCAAAATAGGTAATTGCACTTACATCCGATTCACGAATTAATATCTCTAAATATTAAGACGGAACAGTGTTTAAATGTAAATCCTGCATGTTCTGTGTGTCTCTGTTAATGAATGGAGCAGGAGCGCGACTTCCTTTTTCACACACACACTGAAGCGCGCATTACTCTCACGGTATTTTCTGCGTCTGCTGTCTCACTAAATGAGGACTTGAACACATGAACAACATCTCCAGAACTGCTCTGACAGTCAGTTCATGAGCATTTGACTTTAAGTAAAACTAGCGTCACATCACATACACAGAACTGAAAAGGTACGTCAACCCGACTAAATAAAGGTCCGGGGTCCTGACATTTTATCCTACCCATCAGATTTACTGTGCATGCGCACATCAGTATAATTAAGCAACAACACATTTTGTTACTCGATTAATTTTTTTTTTTTTTTTTTTTTTTTTTTTTTTTTTTTTTTTTTTTTATACCAGAGTCGTTGATGAAATGAGGGTCCATCGTGAATTTAGATTGGGCGTTCCGGAGTTAGACAAAAGCGAGCCTGATGAGGTTGAATTGGAGAATGGACATAAAATATATATTTTATTTATTTATTTATTTATTTATTTATTTATTTATTTATTTATTTATTTATTTTTTGAGGCTCTTGCGGCAGCGAGAATTGCGGCAGTAGGGAAGGATGGAAAGGGCTCCTGCGGGAGCAGACACTGCTATGGCAGTGGTGAAATATAGGTAGAGGCTCCTGCGGGAGCAGACACTGCTGCGGCAGTGGTGAAATATAGGTAGAGGCTCCTGCGGAAGCGGAGACTGCTGCGGCAGTGAGGAAAAAACAGAAAAGGCTCCTGCAGGAGCGGAGACTGCTGCGGCAGTGAGGAAAAAACAGAAAAGGCTCCTGCGGGAGCGGTCAATGCTGCGGCGGTGGGGAGATACAGAGAAAGCTCCTGCGGAAGGATGGCTGAAGTGAGGATTGACCATTACAGATAGATAGGGCATGTTAGGAGAGTTAGCTATGGTAGATTAGGAGTTTTAGTGAAAGGGGATGAGCTGGCGTTAGAGGGGTTGGCTGAAGAGGGTTCGAGATAGATATATAAATAAATAAAATAATCGGCCTGACCAATAATAGGTCTTGGTACCCTCTGCCTTCTGGCAAATCTGGAGCTGGAGGCCACTGAACAGAAAAATGGTTAGTAGCATGAGGGAGCGGAAGAGTTGAGGGCGCGTTTACGAATGGAGGCGGCCTCACGTTTGCTTCAGCTGCTGTAGCTGTGGGTCGTGGGAAGGGGCTGGGGGGTGTGATGTCTTGAAGAACCTGTGTAGCCTGCACTGCTAGCAGAAGTAACGGGATGGAAATACTGAGATGTGCAGGCCCGTGTTGCAAGTAAAAGTAGCTTCATGCTTGCTTTGGCTGCTGTAGTTGTTGGCTGATTTGACAATTGCTCAAACCTTGTCTGAATTAATACAGTCCTGTTGGAAAAGCATCTTTTCCTCTTGTTTTGGCCTTTGGGCCCTTTTAAACAGCCTCCGGAGCAGATAAATTTGGGATGCTGTTTTCCTGTTGTAGTATGGACTGTGAAAATAGAGGCTTTGAAACAATGTAGCATGTTTAGTTTTATAAACCATTGTACCAATAGACATGTCTATAGCAGTAACGTTAATTGCAGTAATTCAAATTCAAGCCGTTTCTAAAGACATTTACTTTGCATGCTTTTCATATAACAGTCCTAAAAAGACGATAGAAAATTTACTCACACTTGTTGTTCTGCAGCCAAACACGAGGCAGTAGCGTGAAAAATTCTGAATAATCATGCCAGTAAATGGTGAAATATGTCCTTAAATAATTGATCCTGCCGGAATAATTGCATGAAACTTATGTCTGTATCATCTCAGTGAGGTTTAAACATGCACAGTAAAGCAAATGTAATGTCTTTAGACATTTCGGTGTGGATGACAACTCTGCAAAAAGCCTTTGCTTCGTGGTTAAAAAGTGGCATCGTCATCGGACAAAGTTAAGTCATAACGCCGTTTAACAAATTTTGGCGTCTTCATAAGCGCATTCTATATATAACGTCTATTTAAATTGTTCAGATGAGCAAATCACGAGGTTTTCTTGCATGATTAGCATTTTAATTGTTTGGTCAGACGGTTCATATATTGATCTATATATTCACGTTCATAAATCGGGGATTAAACGTGGAATTTATCTTTTGTATGCTAAATATGTAAAAAATATGTGCACAGTACCTATAACTGCGCTTTACATTTTGCAAGATTGACATGCTAAATGGCTAACTGACCCGGTTTACTCTCATCTTAACAAAATTGATAAGAGTTCCTTGCGTTTACGAACGACATGTATCTGTTTAATCAACTCGACATGTATACCGGTTTAGTCCTTTCGTTCATGAATGAGAGCTCTCGATCTCTGAGACTCATATGAAACTCGCTCATTGTGGATGACAACTCTGAAAAATTCTTCATGAATGAGTGTAAACCGAGAACGATTCGTTCGCCTAGAAGATTCATTCGAAAAAACGATTCTTTCACGAACGACATGCCACTACAACAACGCACGGTCTTCGCCGCTAGTGGAGGCAGCATCGAACTGCGCCACGGCTGAAAAAGCGAGAGAGGTTTACTGCGCTGAGAACTGGAGCACGGCTGCGATCCAGCATTATAATAGAGCCCGGTCCTGGCGAGAAAATCGTGTTGCCGAGTGAGGCGAGCTCAAGGATTTGCACGAGCTTTTGGCCACAACGTGTGGCTTGGCGAGAAGAGCAGCTGACGCGATGACGCTTGTTGGTGTTCGGCGGATAGATATCTTCGTCGGAAGGAAGATTGGGCCTGTGATAAGATGACGGACAGCGCGAACCGAATGCTGACAGAGCGAACCGAATGCTGACAGACGGTCTATGCCGAAAAACTGTCGTGGGACAGGAGGTAGGAAGACTGGATATATATACGCGTGCGTGCTATAAGATTAGCTAAACGAGATGCACCTGTACCAAATTGGATGATTATCTGATCGTGCTTCTCCCGAACTTTGTTAATAAAACCACATTTAGCAAAGGCGGCAGTTGTGCTGGTACAATTGCAATTATTCCTCTATAAATACGCAAGCCCACGCAGTTTACTGCTCTCTGGGCACACAACAATAAACATGTAAACCTTTGAAATGCATGGCAGTGTAGATAAGATAACTTACTTTACAGGATGTTATTTCAAAAGGTTCCCACAGACCCACATGTTCAAAGGTCCACCGTCATAACTTCATAAAAGTCATTGGGCTGGTGTGCGACTAGTGTGAGATTATTAAAATCAGGTTTTATTTCATATCAGTAACATGTGCCAGGTCTTTCCTGTTTTTAAAAAGTTTTTTTTTTTTTATCTTTTAGCACTTAATGACTTCTTTCCTCTTATAATAATGCTTTATAACTAAAAATATTATATTTAAATAATAATTCCTGCATCTGTTATGTCCTGCAGCTTATAAGTAATTGAGAGAATTTAGTTTAAAAGGGTCACTTTCAAAAGTTTGTTAATCAAAGTTACTTAAGATTAAGATTTATCTCCAGATTTCATTAGTTATTTCCTCAATTAATAATAATTATGCACAATTAAAACTTTAACTCAATGTTTTTTGGTCTAGAAGTAGTAAAATGTTTATTATTATTTATTCTTTCTTTTATATAATTGCATACCTTTGCTGTAGTGTAGAACTTGTAAATTCTTTGTACCTTATACACCCCTGGTAATACCTACCACACAGTTATGAAGAAAACTGCTCTACGAGGTTTCTTATAAGCAGACCTTTGGTGTGTACAGCACTGCATTATTGTGTGCTTATTTCCTCCAGAGTTATCTCACCGACAAGCAAAAGCTCTGAAGAGAATAATCAATAGAGCAGCAGATAAAGATGAAAGCTGTTCAGAGAGATTTTCTCCCACTGGGTGTCTCATGTCACAGGGGCATTGGACAGAGATTCTTACCCTACAGAAAATGTTGATGGTCAACCTGAGAAATATTATATGAGTTGCTGTAGGATATGAGCAACCCTGCTAACAATGTTTTGGGACAGTTTGAAGTTCTCATTTGTGTTTGTATTTGTGTATGTATGTTTCTAGCAATAAACATTAATTTAACATAACAGTTAAATAGAAAACAATTTCTAAATAGTACAAAAAACCACATTTGACACATTTAGCATAAATTAAGCCATTACTCAGTAAAGTTTAGTATGAGCAAGTGTTGGTTTGTAAATATTGCTGAACCTATATATATATATATATATATATATATATAATTTTTTTTTTCTAATAAATATATTATATATTTATATAAATATATAAGGGTTAGCCAACATACTGTAATAATTTGTAACCCAGGTGCGGTTAAATGCTTAAACTTGATAAATCTACTTGACAAATGTGGATTTAATATGTTTAAAACAAAAATACAGAATATACTTTTTATTTTGCTAGGTTAATTATTATTTTAGATAACGTCATCTAAAATACTAAAAGTTAAGACAAGTCTTTTGAAAGGAAAACTGGATGAGAGTAATATGAACAAACCGTTTTTGTGAGAACTCTAGCTGCTTAATTTTGGATGTATTGTAATCTGGCGATGGTTTTTGTGGGTGGGCCAATGAAAAGGCAGTTACAATAGTCAAGATGTCATTCATAGACTAGTTATTCCAAATCCACTGAGCAACAAAAGTTCCAGTTGGTGCTGTTTTAAGTTGTTATACCAGTAATTAGTCAAATTCTGTACCAACTTGTGTGTGTGTGACTACATTTGAAGAAGTCAAATATTGCCAAATTCCTAAAAGCCTTACGTTCTTCAGACTAAAGACATGGTTTTCATCCCTACCATGTAAGACAGTCTTATGATATGTTGCCACACACACTTTCAACACAACAATTTATTAATTACCAGTTACAGTTGCCTTTTAATTACAGACATCTCATTAGTGTCCTCCGCTCTCATCCCAGCTAATCCCTGCTTTATTCCCAAGACGAAGCTTTCGCAAGGCCTCACGCCCGAATGGGACATTTAAACCCCCACCTGTGCATTATGACTCCAATAAACCTGTTATCAGCTCATGAAAGTGATGGCAAACAGGTGAGTGCAGATTCTTGATAAGTCAGCGGCTAAGATTAATGCTGTTTCTCAGTGGTAAAAGGGCTCCCCACCACGAAGCCAGAGCCCAGCCTGCGAATTTTACAGCACTCCAAAATCATTATTGGCAATTAGCGTTCGTCAGGGAAGACAGCAGCTGGATGTAATTACAGGTAGCCCCTCATTACTCGTGCATGTACTGAGAAAAAGCAGAAAAAAAGAAAAAAATGAGCTGAAAGCTGCTGTTTACCCTTATTTATTTATTTTTTTTACAGCAAAATGTTGTGCTTCGTACAGTACCTCAATTGTGGTGCAATTATTGCAGGTGCAAAGAGAGGAAGGCAAATCTGGTATTTTGAAAGAAAAAGGTTTGATATTTTCCTGTAGTGTTTCCAGCTGCGATACGGTTCCCGGGCAGGTATAAGACACAGATGGTTACGGCGTCCTTCCAATTATCCCTGAGTCAGGCTTAGATTAGTACCTTTCGGTTGTTGTTGCAGAATTTGGTAATTATGTAATTAAAAATATACTGTATAAAAATATAATTATATATAATTAAAAATATGCAATTGTTTCGAGCAGGACCAGTGTTAGATCTGCTCGTAACCAGCCGTCTGCTGCGTTTAATGATGTTTACTGAGAAAACTCGGTGGACAGAATAAATCGAGGTTGGGGTGACCTGACGTGCTAAAGCACCAGTTGGAACGAAAATGAATGTGTTTTTAAAAATGAGATAAATGACCCACTCAAAAGGAGTTTACAGCACTCCCTGAAAACAGAGACCCGTAAACCACTCATCAGCAGGGGCGGCCCGTTCTAATCACCTCACCTGAGTATCGCTTGGCCAGAGCGCCACCATAGAGAGCTGTTGTGTGATCTCAAGGTGATCCAACTCATTAAATTCAGCATTTCTTTGGCATTACGCTGCATTATCTCCAAACGTTCCCATCAAAAATGTCTTGCTTGTTCAACAACATGCAGTATTTTTACTTTTTTCTTTTCAAGGAAACGTTCAAAAAACCCAATTCTCCAATTATTTAGCATAATGCATAAAAAAGTGACCAGTATATTCTTCAAAATATCTTTTTTGGACTTCCACTATACTGAGGGGGAATGAGTTAATGATTTCATGAATGTTCATGTATGGGTGAACTGTATTTTACTGTATGAGATCATTTCCATGTGTCCTCTTGGTTTTTGGAGCCGTATTCTGTTCACTGTTATATCATAGGTGCAGACTGCCGTCATTGAATTTCATGTTTTTAATGCGACGGCTCAGTGGGCCAAATACTTTTCCTGTGACTATTTCTATCTTGCCGTAGATATTTCTGAGCGATTTTTGAACCGCTTTTTTTGGCCATCATGCTTAAACTAAATACTTGCATGGTGAGCTCAAAGAATGGGTGTTATGTTCGTGATACATTGAGGAACCTGCCATGGCCTTGCCTGGATCTCGCCCGGTTTCATAGTTAATTAATAACATGTGAGCACAGCGTCTACATTAGCAGCTGGGGGTTTGAATAACTGAATAACATTGCCCTTGGCCTCAGTGTAATATGTGATGAGGAGTGATGACCTCAGTGATGATTGGTGTTTGTAAGACAAGGGGCAGCATGTTTCTAACACCAGGGTTCAGACTGAAGCAAACATCAACATACAGTACTCTACTCACTGTTAAATGTACAGCCCAAGATGTAATTATGTATAATAAATGTATATTAAATGATGTCTGTCTTTCTATCGTTCTATCTTTCTATCAGTATCTATTGTTCTCTCCATCCATCCATCCATCTTTCTATCATTCTGTTGTTCTATCATTCTGTCTTTTGTTCATTTTTATCATTCTGTAGTGTAGTTATCTAGCTATACAATGTTTTTTTTTTATTTAAAATAATTTCTATGTACATTTCAAGTACATTTTATTTTTTTATTTTTTTTTTAACTAGATAAGAAACTGATTAACACTTAGTATAATCAGTTATACTAAGTGTTGTTTCATTAAATCCTGGGACAAAAATGTACAACCGCAGCCATAACACCATGCGTGTCTTGTGATAAATGCAATGCATCCCATGAGCACATAAAATGATATCGGAGTTGAGGAAACACCGGATGTCATGCACACGAGGAGAGCGTTGCCTTCCACTCTTTCTTGAAACAAACTGAACTTCCCATCAGGCTGGCTGGTGGACAATTTAGCATATCTACTGCATTTCTCAGTTCCACTGTAGCCCAGCCAACACAAACACAAAGAGCAACTGTCCCGTTAAAAATGTGAAAAAGGGAGAAGAAGAAATGTCTGTCTTTCTGGTTCATCTCGCATGTCTCTGTTTCATATCATGCCACAAAAAGTTGGAACTGAATAAGAAATGACGCTTTTGAGGTAAGATCAAGTGTGTAACGATCTAACAGATGGATAGCTGACTAAATGAGCAGCTGATACATAGATAGTATTTATACATCGTAGCCAGTTAGATTAAATGTTTTCTGTTATTTGAGATAGAATTTGTATACAAATATTTTTGGATGAAAATCACCTCTGCAGTGTTGTATATATTTAATCCCTAAGCGATATTAAGTGTATACCGTGCGGAAATAAGTAGGAACAGTTTTATGATATTGGCTTGTTGTGCAAAAAGGCTACACGCTTTTATTGGTTTAGGTTTAAACAGCATTTATCTGGCTATGCAATGATGCATATAACGACAACATTAAATTAAATGAAGTGGACTACTTACATAAAATTGCAAACGTTGTAGCCATTTATTAAATGAGATCAGTAAATCGGTTCACTGATGCTCACATATACTCAGTTCTACAAATATGAGACCACATTGAAAAACCATAATTTAAACGATTTTGAAAATGTAAAGCAAATAAACTTTTTTAAATGCTCATTAGGTCAAGAAAGTGACATTGATTAGTAAAATACAAACCTACATAGCATTTTCAGTAGTGGTCTCAGTGACTTGAAAGGTCACTCAAAAAAAGGTTGAGTTACAGACGTAACAGATTTTTAAAAAAAAAAAAGAAAAATAGAGAAAAAAAGGGGGAAAACCACCTGTTTTGTGGAAATAATTTGAAGGTTTTTGAACATACACCCACACACAGCGTTACATGATTCATAATAGCCACTTGTGCTTGACGTGAGCTGAGTTACTGCATATTACTATTTCACAGTATCAGACCAGTCAGGGCAGGAGGAATCAATTACAGTAGATAGCACTTCCAGAGGTCTGATTTTGCTACAGTACGTTCTGATGAATCCTGCTGAAAGATACAGTACTTCACAAGACCAGAACAATGACATACATCAGTGCCTCTGTTTGCATTAGGAATGATGCATACATGTGAAATTAGGCATGCAATTTTAATTATGCCATTTCATTTAATTATGCCGTTTTTTGATAGACAGTTTTATGCAACACATTTTGTTAAAGTTATGCTATTTATGCGTTCATCATCAAAATATGTGATTTAATCCTATGTAACTGAGATTTCTGAATAAATTTGAAGCCCGTTTCTGCCAAGAAACCTAGAAAAGAAAAATGTTGACCTACAGGTGAGTTGGGGTTCCTGCTACTCTTTGTCCAACACTGGTGAAAGAAGCATCTCCAGGTTACGCATGTAACCGTGGTTCCCCAAGGGAACGAGACGATTATCGAGATCATAGAACCTCACAAATTTGAGTGGCGTGGACCAACCCACAGTGTTACAGATGTCCTGCTTAGAGGCACGCAACAGGAAGGCCTTGGAGGCCACCACACTTCAGGTGGAGCAAGCCTTGACCCCAAGGGGCGAGGGGAGGCCAGAGGACTCGTAGACAAGAGAGATGGAATCCACAATCCGACTTTTTAGCCACAGGAAGACCCTTCCTAGGGGGACCATAGCACACTAGCAATTGGTCAGATTTCCTCCACAGGGCAGCTCTGTGGATGTATGCGAGCACTGGACACATACAATGAATACAATCCTCCTGAAAGGGAGGAGAAGAGAAGGCCTGGAGTACAACATGGTGCAGATGAAGGGACCTTGGGGACATACCCCTGGCCTGGGGTACAAAAATGCTTTGGCCAATTAGGGGCAAAGTCTAGAAAAGAGGGGGCCATGTAGAGAACCTGAAGGTGCGATCGCGTACCAGCAGGCGTTTGTACCAGAGGCCTCAGCGCAAATAGGTTGTTTTGCTCTTAAGTTTCCTGATCTCTATGACCCTGCCCGTGACGTCTCGCCAATTCCATTGGACTGATTACACACGTGATTCAGAGCATGGTCACACAGAAGGCGTTCCCATTGCATTTTCCGACACAGCTTGTGTACCTGAAGAGGAACCGCAATTTGTATCTATTCTGTTTAAGGCTATTATATAGAGTCAGCAGCGTTTTATCCACCGTCGCGGTGCACAGGACCTAACCTTTATCTGGCAGCACAGCTCTGCAGCTGTGCCTCTGGTCTTTTACCCCACACTGGCACGATATTCAGCATACAGGTGTGCCATGAACGAACACACAGGCAAACAAGTAGCCAAACAGAAAAATCCAGATTCAATCACACATACAAACACACACACATATATTACTTAGTTTTGCATTTAAATAAGATAGAAAATGGAGAAATAGATTAGGAGAATTGAAAGGGGTTTCCCTGTGATCAATACAGCAGTTTAACTACCTCTAACTAGGTTTGTGTTACTCAGTATACATAAATCTATCTATCTATCTATCTATCTATCTATCTATCTATCTATCTATCTATCTATCTATCTATCTATCTATCTATCTATCTATCTATCTATATATATATATATATAATGTTTTTATTATAGCCAACAAGGCAACAAAGTCAAAAAAGCAATGTGGTACGTGGGAAAGGACACAAAAAAGGGAGTTGAAAGAGAAAGATGGACAATAAGAGGAAGTGGCAGTAAAAGAATGAGGCAGATGAGAACTGAGAAGAGAGCAGGTAGTGTGTGAGAGAGAGAGGGAGTAACCACGGCTGGATCTCAATGGGAGGTAAAGCCCGATCATTTATAAAAGGTAAACGCTGTCAGGACGCGGGGCGTTTAAGAAGCGCACAGACTCAGGTGTGATTTACGAGCACACTGCAGGGGTTATAAATCACTGCACGGCCGCCGCACCACTACTCTCTCTCTCTCTCTCTCTACAACACACACTGCATTACAATACAAATGCAGGAGCAGCATTGATAGAGATGAATGGTTATCAGAGACGGAGGAAGAGAGATGGACACATCTTTTATGATACTAATCAGAAATGCACCACTAGTCAAAACATACATTTATTTTCTTTCTGTCTATGTGAGCGTGTGGTATATCTTCCAGATGAGACAGATAATGAGATTTGTCAGAACCTCTTTATTTTCACTTGCTAAAATCCTGTGAAATTGCATTTTAACAACTGTAAAACAAGTGTGAGGACATTATGATTATACGTGCTGTTACAGTCATCATGGTAATAAAAATTGCTCTTTGTTGCTTCCACTTTCCTGTTTTGTTTGTATGAATTGATGTTATTTTGTTGAATAAAAGACAATAAAAAAGTTGATCACAAAAAAAGAAAATCGACCTTTGACCTTATTTTGACACTTCACACTTCTAAAACACAGTAAGCTGCCTTGCTGCTTGCCTACATAGGCAGATACATTCTGAAACAGAATATCAAGTGAGCAATTTAGTTAACACCTAGTTAGGCAGCAACATTGTATGTCACAACAACATGTTTTCAATGGAGTTAGATGTTTGCATTTTGCTAGAATAGCTATGTATTACTCTTATAAGCATAAATTCAAAGCAGACAAAGGATATACAAATATTGAATAGAATAGCCACTGTTTTTATTGAGATTAAACAATTTAAATGTAATATAATTCACTGTTAAATGAAATATTAAATAAGAAAGTACATGCACTTAACAATACACTACAGTTTTCAGCTGAAATGAACACTTGCGGCAGAAAAAAAACACCAACGATTTTTATTACTTTTTACACAAATTACAAAAACATACTACAGTTTGTTATGACCTCACTTTTACCATAGCACATGATTTGTAAACTAACGTGTTTTGACATTTGCATCACATAACAAGCTCCATTTGTATGACGTAGTAAACTTGCTAATTAGCTTACCTGGTACAGCATTGCATTTGCCTAAAAAGTGAGTCCCAACAAAAGAGCTCGGAGACTAAAATGAATGATTGTTTTTAATCTCAGATTTGCTTTTGTTAACATTATTGTTTAGGTTTAGAGTAGGCTTTATTGTAGGTGGTAAACAGAGCATTAACCTTTTAGTGCCACTCACTGGACACTCAATTCACTGAAATGACACACACTAATAAAAAGATTAATTGAATTTACGAAATGTTTTAGGGTACGTGGTTGCATTCAATGTACTTTAGATACATTCAAACAAAAGTGTCAAAAGTTAGTCAACTAAATTTATTAAAATTAAGCTAAAATTATTTGATTGCAACTACTTAGTTTAAAAAGAATGTAATACATTAAATTGATTTTTTTATTTTTTTTACTTTTTATTTTTTATCAGTGAACATACAACAACCAATGTTATAATAATGAAGGTTGCCAGATGCACATTTATCATTTCACTTTGAAAGTGTTGCTAAAAGCGCATTTGACCTCACTGGTACGATTTTGTACATTTCCTGTAAGCAACATTTCTTTTGACTTTGTTCACCGTCTTCTTTCTTTGATCTTATTGCAATGTAGTGCAATTCTGTGATTTCATGTTATAGAAAAACATGTGCTATGTAGATCATTTTGGTAATTCTGTTTGATTGATAAATGGCAAAATAAAAAATGATCAGGGTAATATAATGATGTTTGGCTGATTATAATAGGATCTTATCTGTCATTGGGTTAATTGTAGACTTTTCACAAGGGCCCCTAGAAAAATAACCCTAAAAAGGACCAAGGTGTTTTCACAGCATGTTCAAATAAGGTTCATAGCTCAACAGTGCAATATTTGTACTTCACCATCTTGCTGGCACGAGCCATTCCGACAGAAAAAGGCCTAAAATGGATTCAAACCACCACATTTGGCAGGCTTTGACATATTTAATCATGTACAATATAATACACATTTCACTTATAAATGCTGGTCTAAATTTTTTCCCTCTATCTGTGCCAGTGGGGGCTAATTTTCAGCTAATCTCTTCCAAGACACACTGGATGTGTGTGTGTCTGTGTGTGTGTGTGTGTGTGTGTGTGTGTGTGTGTGTGTGTGTGTGTGTGTGTGTGTGTGTGTGTGTGTGTGGGAGGGTGTGCGTCAATGCTAGGTCACTACTCTCTTGTCATGTAGATGACAGACACATATTTGGCATTCTGGAGGTCTCGAGATGTACGACGTCTCTCTTCTCTCGTGCCTGTTTGCAGCATTGCTGCTTCGCTGGCTACACATGAGCGGGCCAGAGGAGAGGGCGTGTGTCAGCGTGACTGTGGACCCTCATTCACACATGTCATTGCTGGGGTGTGAGGGGGTCTGTGGGGTGAGCCGAACAAATACACACACAGCTCTTTGTTTTCATCACTAGAGTGTAGTGTTCACTTTTTTGCAGAGCCCAACCAAAACGGCTGTGTCAGTGAACTCTCTCTTGTCTACCAAACCACTGAAATGTCCTTACATCGCTTTGCATTTGTGTACCACTCGCTTGAACAGACAGCGCACTGTTTAGCAAGCCATTGCGGTAAGAGAGGTCAGGGATAGATGATGAGATGGAGTTTAAGCCTTGATTTGGTCGAATCAGAGCAAGCTAACCGCTGTCTTGGCCAGCATCAATTTAAGTAGATTTTAAGAGGGTATTGATGGAAATTTGTGAAGGTAAAAACAACAGAAATTCTTAGGGTGATATAAAATCCAGTGATTACATACTGATCAAATCGCCTCTTATAAATCAGACCTCAAAGGGGCCTCACAAATGTCTCTCCAGAGAGCAGATGTGGATTAGTTACTATGAGGCAATATACTGTAGCAATAAAATCTCAGTGCCCCTAGGTATTTTGATGATTATTAAGTATATTCACTCTGAAAAAGCTTAAAAAGTAAAGTTTTCAGTTAGAGGGACCCTCATTTCCAGCAGGCAACAATGGTTCCCACCCAGATTCCATATGTTTAAAGCAAAAAATAAATATACAATAAAAATCAAAAAATCATTAAAAATATTCTTCTTATATATATATATATATATATATATATATATATATATATATATATATATATATATATATATATATATATATATATATATATATATATATAAGAATTCACACATCATTTTACTTGATGTTTTTTTTACCTAAAATATAACAAATGGCTGAATTGCATGCTCTTAAAAATCTCTGTCTCAATGTTTTCACACTTGTGAATTGACAAGACAAGTAGGGATTGTCGAAGTAGACTAATGGTGCAGCCTTTAAAAAACGTAATGTCCAATAAAACTTAATACCCAATCCAAAATCACTGCATACATATCGTGAATAGTCAATATATCACCCAGCCCTGACTGAAAGCATGCATTTTAGAAGTGTGAGTGAAAGCCTGAGTGAATGGTAACAGCCCAGTTAAAGCTGTAATCGCCTCGTGTTTCCACTCCTCCAGATGAGACATGGCTTTTAATGCTGCTCCGGGGTCAGTGTGCACATGGGGTCATGATCACAGATGACCTCTATGATCCAAGCTCTCAGAGACAAAGCAATGTCACCAGAGAGTGATTTGTTCCTATAGACATAGAGTGGAAATCCAGCTGTTGTTTTACTATCTTTGACCTACTATTATAGTTTCCATTCCTATTTTGATTTAGTTTTTACTATATTTTCACTTTTCATTTTAATTTCAGTTTTAGTGTTGTTGTCTTTTTAATATGTCTATACTGTAGTTTTTGTTAATTTTATTTAATTGCCAGTAATCCTGGTATATATTCTGTATATACAGCAGGAATACACACAATGTTATATGCTTTATATATGCTTTAATAAATAAAAAGTAGAGTAACAATGCTATTTCATGGCATTATGTGGGACACAAGCTGAATCAGAAATAGTGGTGGTGGTGTTGCTAATGGAGATGTCAGAGAGGGCTGGAGCAGAACTAGCTGTGGCTGATGTGTTGATTTCCCTCAGGAGCTCCTCTCTGACCAGTTACACTGCTTTACATTCCAGAGGGAGACGCATAATGCAGGACTGACATGAAAACATCCAAGCCAAAACCAAGCAGGGAAACTCACTGGAAATTTCCTTTTCTTTTCTCTTTTTTGAGCAGGAACACTGGCTATCCGCAATCAGTTTCTACCTTTATATTGCTATATTGTGTCTGCTTTTTTAATGTATGCATTATTTTCTAAGATAGAAAAATAGGATGTTTGCAATTATATTCTGGCCTCAGATTGTTTTTAGAGAACATATATTGGAAAAAAAATATGTAGGCTTGGTTATTTGGATGTTTAATAACATGGATTTTTTTTTTTTTTTTTGCTATGTGACCAGAGCATAAAAATGAGACAATGAGATAAATAAACAGCTGACTCATTCCATGTTTTCCAACTAACTCTCTGCATGATCATGCAGATCATCCATGAGCTAATTGCCACCTTTGTAATTCTACTTGACACTGTCTAGACAACATAAACGGAGCTCTTAATGAGAGTTCAGGAGGAGCTTGTTCATTTGATTTTGTCAGGATTCCTCCAGTATCCCACCACTCTACCTCTATTTCTATGCTCTTCTTTTATGTAAAAACATAGTTTGTATTAATAAAGTAGTCAAAGGGGAAAAGTTCATGAACAGGTCCCCCATCAAGCCAAACACACACACGCACACGCACACGCACACACACACACACACACACACACACACACACACACACACACACACACACACACACACACACACAAACAAACACACATACAGTATATATCACAAGATATACAGTGGTTCTAATATTTTGAACTAGTATTTGCCAGTAGAAAAATCAGTTTTAAGCTTTCAAAATACATTTTCCCATTAGTTTTAATAATCCAGATTTTTGTTTGCACAAGGAGTCTGACAACAACCAGTGATCTGATCTCATCATCGTCCAGTCTTTCTGAAATGACACGAAGAAACAGAACAAACTGAGACAGACTCAATCCAGAAGAATTGAGACAACGTTTCAAAGATGCTTCAAGAAATCAACAGTACTGTGAAAAGTTTTAAAGGGATAGTTCACCCAAAAATGAAAATATTATTTTTGCTTACCCCCAGGGCATCCAAGATGTAGGTGACTTTGTTTCTTCATTAGAACACAAACTGAGATTTTTAAGTCAAACCATTGCAGTTTATTACTCTTATAGTGAACGTTGATGGGAATCAAGGCTAAAACATACAATAAAACTTTTAAAAGTAAACATTAAAAATAAAACATTATGTGGTGAACTATCCCTTTAAGCACTTGTGTAAAAATGCTGTAAAATGAGGATGCTGTCAAAAATGATGTCATAAATAGATTTTCTTTATTAATGAAGTTCTATTAACTAAACTAAATCAGCATTTGATGTGATCATCCTTTGGTATTGAAGCAGTTTTTGTCCTCCAGCTTTGCAGGCAGGTTTCTTAAAGCACAGTTCTTCTCGATGGAGTCTGTCTCAGTTTGTTCTGTTTCTTCATGTCACTCCAGACAGACTGGATAATGGTGAGATCAGAACTCTGTATGGACCACTGGCGGTTGTCAGACTCCTTGCGCATGCAAAAATCTCACTGGATTATTACAATTAATGGCGAAATGTTTGGAAATGTAAACTCATATTTACTACTGATACACTACAGCAAAAGATAGAAATAACTGACTTTTTTCATTTTTTAGCTAGTGAAATTCGAGTGTTCTAATAATAAAATAATTGGCCACCATGCTAATGTAAACTAGCAGCTAATTGCAAAAATGCAATTACTGTTAATACCATTAGAGACATGTTTTCTTACACAAGAGGCCAGTAAGCGTCCATCTCCACCTGGTCACACTTATTACTGTGTAGTTATTTTGTCACAAGCGGTCTCTTATTCCAGCAGCCTCCCTTTGTGAACATGTTGCTTTGCTTGTATGATATGCTTATTTGTTCAAAATCCTTCCTGGCCGTGAACGACTAAGCTTTTTTCTCTGAGTCGTTTGACTCACTGCATCTTGCTAGCGGGCAATCTCTCATCAGTGCCACTTATTTAGAGCAATTTTGGTCTGTGCTGATATTAAATATTCATATGCTGGCTAGATAAAGGCAGACAGGAGTGAAGGCTGCTGTGGGCTGGAGATATCGCCATCCCACGGTCCCCCGGCCCCCTCATTGTTTCGATTTAGCACGGTGCATGACGCTAAGTCATTTTCTGGAACAAATTACGTATCTAACTTGTGTCATAATGTATCAGTCACATTATGGTGGATGATGGGAGTAAGCCACTTGGAGGAGGAGAAAAATCTCCTGAAGTCAGGTCAGCAGCTCTCATCTTTAAACCAAGCAGAAAATTTAATTAAAACCCCTGCTATGGGGTGAGGGGGAAGATGACTTTCATGTAACAAGAGGGGTCTGTCCTATCAGCAGTAGCCTGCTGCCTTTACTGCCGCATGTGCATAAACACAGAGCAAATATCTGCTAATTACCAAATCATTTTTTTTTAAAGTAGATCTCTATAAATGCTAATTCTTCATTCATATGCTCATTTATTAAATTGACTGTATTGCGTCTGCTATGTTGTGTTTCTCTATAAGAAACTGTTCTTTTCAGTATTCTTGGAAAAACTAAATTATCATGATAAATAGTAGACTAGTATTCAGGCAGATATCAGAACTACAATGGACATTTATTTTACATCTGAAAAGCTCTCTACCATCATGTTTTTGGCTGATCTATCTTGAAGTAAAAATGGAGTGGTACTGATATCCTCTACCATATATATATATATATATATATATATATATATATATATATATATATATATATATATATATATATATATATATATATATTGCATTTGAGAAAAAAAGGAGTTTGAAATTGGCTTAAAGGAATATTCCGTTGAAGTTCAAGAATATTCATACAAGATCAACAATATTTGTGGAATAATGTGTCAGTTACTACTACTAAAAAAAATAACTATTTGATTTAATTTGATAGCAGAAGTGCAAACTTATAATTTTATAAAATCATTTACAATAATTCATCTGTAAAGCTATTTTACTGTTTGGACCACAAAGTTGATTTCCAAGAAATGCATTTTATGTTTTATATAATGCAATTATATAATATCCAGCATTAAGAGTTTATGTAAATAAACATAAATGCAATATCAGATGCAGCTTGTTCCACTTTACAGTCTAAAGATGTTTTTTTGCTGAAGTTGATCAAATTTGATTGAAAGGCTAACAGTCTAAGTGATTGAAGCAACTGGTCGAATGTAACTATGCAACTTAAAAGACAACACCGTTAAATTGAATAAGGTAGTTTTAAAAACTCAGCTTGCAAAGGATAAAAATGTCCCAGGCAGCATATATAAACCCTTTCATTTCTGCCCCTCTTTTTTTTTTACAGATATGTTTTGTAAAACCAAAGGTTTGCAGGTATGCTCTATGAATTATGGTGGAAAATGTCCAGATGACAAATGTCCTACATAATGACTTGCCTAATAAGAAATGGGCTGCAAGTGTGCCACTCCCTGCCTGTGTTTTACTGTCTCTAGTGTCTTTTAGAAACAGAGGAGTATTAATGGTGTCTGTCAGGCTCTTAGTCTGTGTAACTCAGGGTTCATTTTTCTCTCGGTTACCCACCTCCATCTTCCTCCGCTCCTCATCCTCCTCCCTTAAGCGGGCCCCTTAAATGCAGTTCCTGCACACTGGGAGCCATCATATCCACTTAAAACAAAGGGGATTCATCAGGCCTGTCTCCCCCTCACTACTGAACCGTTCCCGGAGACCAAATTACGGCATGACTGGAGGTGCTGGAAATAAATGGGTCTGGATATAATGGTTGCAGCCCATGGGTAATATTCCTGTGAGAGAGAGTGAGAGAATGATAGAGCAGGACAAAATCATTTTTACTGAATATTTCTCAGCTTGTACAGCGTTGAAATTTGCCCTCGATTTGACAGTTAGCATTTTTCGCTCAGCATATCCTCTGTATTCTCCTCCTCCGTTTCTCCCTGTGTATCCGCACTTGAACCTTTACACCTCTCTGTGGTACAGATGGTTTCATTTTATACGAGATAAAACCGCGTTTGGTGGAACTGATTAAACAGAGAACAACATCCCCATCTGCCATTTATTCCCATATAAAATTGCTTGGGCAGATGCTGACATCTTTGGACATGATTGATTCACCTCTGACTGGAGCACAAGGGGTGGGGGAGGCTCTCATAGGGCTCCAGCTGCCTGGCCAACATGTACACACACACACACACACACACACACACAGTCCCTTTACCAGTGCAATCACAGCTCTCGCCTTGATTAGACTTGGGCAGGTGAGCGCAGGACACTTTAATCATGATCAGTCCTTGGCCAATAATTCCCCTTTTGTGTCAAGTGTGTGTGTGTGTCTATTATGCATGTGACGCAACATTGCCGCTACTTCACGTTTGCATCTCATAAGTGCTTGACATCCCATATATACGCATAAATATTTTTTACTACCATATATTTTTTGAGCTCCTAACCCCACTTCTACCCTAAACATAACCACTTTTCAAGAGCAAAACATAATCGGCAGATATATTTAAAATTGTGAGCACAAAGGAATAAATTATGTTTGTAATGATTTTATGGTGGGGGTTGTTGACAATTTTCTGAAATTTTTACTGTTGCTTTTCTGTTTGTGTGATGGGTTAGACAATATAGAAATCAGAAATCATAATGAAAAAAAGCAGAACAGAATGAAACTGCGATAATCTTAAAACAGGTAAATGTGTTAAATGTAATGGTACAGCATATTTACAAAACCAATTCCAAATTGTTGTCCCATTCTTGTCAGATACAGACTTCTAGTTGCTCAACTGTCTTAGGTCTTCTTTGTCACATCTTCTTCTTAATGATGCACCAAATGTTTTCTATGGGTGAAAGATCTGGACTGCAGGCTGGCCATTTCAGTACCCAGATCCTTCTTCTACGGACCCATGATGTTGTAATTGATTCAGTAAGTGGTCTGGCATTGTCTTGTTGGAAAATGCAAGGTCTTCCCTGAAAGAGGCAACGTCTGGATGGGAGCATATGTTGTTCTAGAACTTGGATATGCCTTTCAGCATTGATGATGCCTTTACAGATGTGTAAGCTGCCCATGCCACACACACTCAACCCCATACCATCAGAGATGCAGGCTTCTGAACTGAGCGCTGATAACAACTTGCGTTGTCCTTGTCCTCTTTAGTCCGGATGACATGGAGTCCCAGTTTTCCAAAAAGAACTTCACATTTTGAAGTTCATTTCACAGTCCATTTTAAATGAGCCTTAGCCCAGAGAAAACGCCTGCACTTATGGATCATGATTAGATAAGGCTTCTTTTTTAAGTATAGTTATATATAGGCGAATTGCACGGTCGGTTGTGTTCACGGACAATGTTTTCTGGAAGTATTCCTGAGCCCATGTTGTGATTTCCATTACAGTAGCATTCCTGTATGTGATGCAGTGCCGTCTAAGGGCCCGAAGATCACATCACACATCCAGTATGGTTTTCCAACCTTGACCCTTACCCACAGAGATTGTTCCAGATTCTCTGAATCTTTGGATGATATTATGCACTGTAGATGATAACTTAATCTTAAAATAAAATAAACTTAAAATAAATTTTTCTCTGGTCCTAGAGCTGTTCCTTATATGCACATTTAACTTTTCCGGCCTCTTATTGCTACCTGTCACAACTTTTTTGGAATGTGTAGCTCTCATGAAATCCAAAATGAGCCAATGTTTGGCATGAAATTTCAAAATGTCACACTTTCAATATTTGATATGTTATCTATATTCTATTGTGAATAAAATATAAGTTTATGAGATTTGTTACTATTTGTAATAAATTACGTTGATACAATAAATACAACAAAACCATATCAACTATTCAGTTCAATATTCTACAAAACTAAAAGGATAATATACTGTTTTAGATTCTGTCAATATGACAATAAACTACATTGATTTCACTATCTTTGGAAACATGCCAGTGTGCTCTCACAAATGCAGTCATTTGGGCAGTAACTTTTTTAAAAGGTACACCTTGTTTATTGCTAAAGGATGCATATTAGTACCTTAAATGTACATATTAGTAACAAAAGTGTACACATTTTCACTGAAATGGTATACATAAGTTTCTTTTGTCACTTTCAATTCCCAGTGACAGCTTTTGTACTCTTTTTCTGAGAGTGTGTGCTACAACCCGCATGTTACATACGAATACCTATGATTACTAATGAGATTATGCTGGAAAGCCACCATTTTACCACCACCCTTTAAGTTCTTGTGGATGCCGCTATGGTTTACTATCATCCTGATTTTAATTTGCCCCGCTTTATAGCGTCCTGATCCGGGAGGACATTTCTCCTTCACTTAATTCCCCCTCAGTAATTACTTGTAAACATTCAAGGATTTTAAACACCACTTTCAGATGTGCACCAATCAAAGTCATCCGCGTGTGAGATGAAAGAACCCAAGCTGAAATCTTGTAAAACTGCTGAGTTAGACTATCTCGTCCTTAGTAATCAGTCACCGGTTTCAGTTCATATACCCTTCTGATGAGAGATGAATGGTGTTACGCAGAAGCGTTAGCTTTAGCCCAGAGGCATGATGGGAGATGTGATGCTGGTAGCAGCGTTCACTCCCAAGAGAACCAAATCAGTCTCTTCTGTCTCGAGTCCCATAACCCGGTTCTCTTTCCTCATCCAACCCACTTTATAGAGAGAAAACCACCCCACACAGACTTTGTAAATTGGCTCCATCTTCATCTACAGTTGAATGTTACGACAGTTTTTTTGATTGCAGCAGACGTAGCTGAGCACAGAGGCTTTGTTATGTATGAGCTTGAATATGCCAGCGCTGGTCTTTAAAGAGCCTGTCACCTAGTGATTTGACATTGGGTGGGCGCCTGTTTAACAAAACAACCTTAAACAAGCTTATCTTTATTCAGGGTTATTTGTTAAGACACCTCATCAAGTTGGTTGAATTTGCATATTAATTGAATTTGTAGCTGCTGCTTTAAGGTGACAGATTTCAGTGTGCTGTCTGTAGGCGACTCACCTGAACACAGCAGACAAGGGCTTTTTTTTTACTAGCAGGAAATTGCTTCAAGTTTGGGAGATTTAACTACATAGAGTGGATGGTTTTAGGAAGGGGGAGAGAGAAAAATCAAGTTGTCTATAATTCGGTCTTATTATCATCCCACAGGCATCCTGCAATACTTTAATTTTATTTATTTTTTTGTGGGTAGTTTTAATCTCTTTTTTTCTGTAAATATATCCTGCACACTGTTCTATAGATTGAAAATCTTTTTAAATAATACAACACTTCACTCAGAGACCTTCATCAAGCATGTTTCATTCTTCAGAAATGCCTGTTGAAGGTTTCTGATTGAAACGCTGTACTATTCAATAACAATTTGTGAGCAGGAATTTTTTTCTATTCTATTTTTCCATTCAAATTATTGTGTCCGGCATACCTGTCCATGATCATCTAGTAGTATAAGAGATGATTATTTATTTAATTCTATATATTTTAAAATATATTTTCTCATCATAACAAGTACACTATGGATAATGTTATGATTTTTTTTTTTCTCCAGTAATTTGCATTAAATTGAAGCCTGGACATTTCTTGTAGTATTGAGCTTCATTGTAAAGATGACAAATCAGTTTACCGTTTTTTATTTTATTTATTATTATTATTTTTTTTTATGTAATGTATTTGTGCAGATTACAAACATTCTTGATTTTTTTGTTTTATTATTTTAATTTATTTTGTTTTATTGTTGTGTATTCGCTGTATGTAGATTTGTTTTGTTTTGCTTCTTGTCTCATTTCTTGAACCTGAGAGATCTTTGTTAATACATTAAGTTTGTATTTATTTGTCCACAATATTGTGAAGAAAGGTTCTTGTTTACTGCCCATGTCATTTTCCTTTCTTAATTGCTTCTCAAGATGTTTCTCAAGAGACTGAAGCTGTCAGAAAGATTCAGAGTCTTAGACTTTAGATATCCTGGCCGGCAGGTGAATTTTTATTTGGTCGTATCACCAATAACAATTTATTTCCCTATGGGCTGATCGTGTGGGAAGGTGTGAGTGTGTGTCAGTGTGCCCATGTAAGTGTGTGAACGATGGAGGGAACGAAAAGCAGGATGATGAAAGGGTTTCTGAGGGTGATGAAATCTCACTGTCTAAGATGATTGACCACTCCAGTCTCACCCTGCTACTGTCTGCCTTTCTAATGCACCATCTCCCAGAATGCACCAAGATAATGAGTGAGAAATGTCTGACAATAGCCCACTCTCTTTTATTATCCTCCATGCTTCGGTACAACCCTCTGGGAGGGAGAATATTCCAGTCCGACATGCAGCTTTTCTCTTGAGAAGTTGTCCGGAGTGTAGACGTGTCATTCTCTCTGTCTATTTTCGGACAGCATGCTTCAGGTCAGAGTGACAGGGAGAAAGTGTGTGTGTGAGAGGCTTTTCTGCAGCTCTGGAAGGACAGGCAGGCAGACACGTGACTGAACACAGGGAAAGCACTCATACTGCAGATGCAATTAGGCTAAATGGGATTAGGCCTATCACATTTCTGCCGGCCGCGGCCTCAGAGCCACCTGGGAGAAAAAAAGGTGGGTGTGCGGCTCACAGGAGGAAACCAGGAAGTGTAGAGGAAGCATCTCAACTGAACTCTGGGAATTGATGGAAATTCTACACTTACACTGTGCTAGTTTCACTGATAGTAGCCGAGACATTAATGGAGCAGCCTTAAATCAGTGTGTTAAAGGACAACTTGGCTATCCAGCCATGTAAAATCCCAGTGGATCAGTTTGTAAAGAGTTTCATTTAAGGAAGTGGTTCTCAGTTGAAGAGGCCAGATGTGGGTCATAATGCTAAATTCAATGCTTAAACTATATAATAAAGTGCAACCTATCAATGAATCATGCATAGTTAGAATAACTAAATAAATAGCTTTTAAAAAGAGAAACAAAGAATTGTTGTTGATTGTTATGCGCTAACTATTTTAGCACAAATTCATGTTCACAAATATGGGTTCACCTTGTCCTTTATGCAATGGATTATGGAATATGAAGGGCACAAAACCATAAAAAAATATATGATTTTTTCTTTTATTTAATTTTTTATTTACTAAGTTGGGTAAGTAAATAAATAAATTCATTCATGTATTCGAACTATGGTTATATGGTAACTCTAACCTGTGTCCTGAAGCAAACCTTGCTTACCTGTTTCCCAAAGTATGAACATTGTCTTAGATATTTCTCCTTAAAAATTGTTTTATATAGAAATAGAACATTCAATTTCAGAGTATGCAGAACATAACAGCAATTAAAGGGGGGGGGGGTGAAATGCTCGTTTTCACTCAATATCCTGTTAATCTTGAGTACCTATAGAATAGTACTGCACCCTTCATAACTCCAAAAAGTCTTTATTTTTATTATATTCATAAGAGAAAGATAGTCTGTACCGATTTTTCCCGGAAAAACACGAGCGCCTAGAGGCGTGACATGTGGGCGGAGCTAAAGAATCACGAGTGTGAGTAGGCTTTTGCGTTGAGAGCGTTTGGAAGCTGTGACACAGATCCAGAGGCTGAAATTTAACAAGAACAGCATCAGCAAAGGCGTCTCTATGTGGTATGTACTGAAACTGTATATATTTGCTTAGCGGTTTTGGAAAATGACTAAGTTCAACTTCATGTCGTCTTTTTTTTTATTTATTTTTTTAAGCTGTACATGTGGAAAGTGCAGTTTGATGACAACATCGCATGTTGTTTACTTGATGTGCTTACGCGCCGATAGCTAAATTCACAACACAGAGATATTTGAAGCAGTTTTACTCACCGCATGCGGTTCCAACACACGATCGTGACCCTTTTTCGTTGCGACTGCATTATCCTTAATAAATAAACGATGTGCAAATCCGTCGTCAAACTGGGCCTTGTTTGTAAAACAAGCATCTTCGAAATGCAGGGAACAAACACAAACACTTGCACAACTCCGTTGATGCTCTGTAAAAATAAACTCCATCCACTGTTCCCTTAATGCTGTTTCTCTTTTGGTAATCTGTGCAGGGTTGTCTTGCCCTGGCAACCAAAAACACACTCCTTTTGTGACATTTCGCGACGCTCTCGCTCTGATCAGTGAATCGCTCTGATCAGTGATTGTCTGTGCTCAGCCTCGCTATATGGGAGCGCGCGCTCTTCCGGCAGAAGTGCCCTAGGACCCATATAAGGAAATTCCACTCCATCTAACGTCACACAGAGCCATACTCAAAAAAAACTTTCCGAAACTTGTGACAAACTGGAAGAGGTTTTTTTGGAACAAAAATACTCCTTCAAACATACAACTTAATTTTTTAAACTTTGTCCATGTTAAGCATGGGAATCCAACTCTTTAACAGTGTAAAAAACTCAGTATGCATGAAATAGCATTTCACCACCCCTTTAAAAAAAAAAAAAGTAAGTATAGATAGAACCAAAGCAAGCACATCAACCGCAAAAAAGAAAATGCTGAAAACTGGCTGCTTGATAAAGAAACAAGTAATAAAATAACACCATCCAAAAATGCAGAACAATTTAATACTGGAATTCACACAAGGTTATGTTTCTCTAGAGAAGAAAGATGTGAAAAATGTAATTTTCTCAGGGAGAAGACGGAAGCAGGACATGTCTCTGTTAGCTCTCAATTTAAGCCCATTGCTGTCTAGTAGAGCCAACCCAATAAAGAGAGGGGGAAGTTACCTTCGGGTCATGCTGTGATAGTCCCTAGTCTATTTTGCCCTATGGGTTAACACTGTCGGAAAGCATTTCTTGACAGAAATGAAGAAATACAGTGAAATTAGCTGGAGGAATTCCAGCTGCCGTGTCAACATGCTGCAGATGAAAAACATACACCTGTTTTATTGCCCTGATTTAGGATTTATATGATATTGAGTCAACAAGATTGCGGGAGCATTTTAATTCAGTGCAGGAAGTGAGGTGACATTTATTGTTGTTTAGAAATGAGCTGATATGGAGTATTTTTCTTCTTTTGATAAATGTCAACATAAACAAAGCAATGGGAGAAAGAAGAGGCTGACATTTTCACACTATGCGGTTTTCATCAGAAAGCGTCACACATCCTTTTTCATACCTGAAGTCATGGAGAGAGAGAAAAAGACAGAAGAGAGAAAAAAGGAGCGTGTATTTCATGGTAAGGCTGCTGAAACAGAACTGATGGCGGTTTGAAATGGCCTCTCTAAGATGAGCTACCCAACTGTGATGTCCTGTCAATTAATGTATTTTCCCCTTTCATAAATTTTACACCAATAGACAGGTATTATCTTTACTTGATGCTTTAATAATTAGAAAAAGGGATCAATCACCCAAAAATAAAAACTGTTATTATGTGCTCACCCTGATCCAAACCATATTATGATGGCTTTGTGAGAGGAGCAGATAAAAATGCTAATTGTTATTTACTATTTATGATAAGTATTTATGATGCTTTTTGTGCTTGTGTCACAATATTCTTCAGAATGTGTTGCAGTGAAGAAAGAAAGTTGGGGTTTAGTGTTAAAAACTCTGTAAAAATGTTTTCAACCTTACAAGACCTTTGAAGTCACAGACACTAAGAATCTGTTTTTGTATCTGTATAATAATATAATATAATATAATATAATATAATATAATATAATATAATATAATATAATATAATATAATATAATATAATATAATATAATATATAAAATGGTAACCTTATTTTATGTAATAGGATTACTATTTTGCTTAGTTTGCTTAGTTTTTTTTATTTTTTTATTTGTAGCTATTTGGATATGTGATGATATTAAGAATGAATCTTTTTACATTTGTTGATTGTTACCACAGTATATCGGTCTAGTGTATAGTGAAACTTTATATTAGGTGGGCTTAGCAACTATGCTCTTACATTTTTAATTAATTATTTGATACAATGCACTTAGTCAAGTCAAGTCCCCTTTATTTATATAGCGCTTTAAACAAAATACATTGCTTCAAAGCAACTGAACAACATTCATTAGGAAAACAGTGTGTCAATAATGAAAATTGATAGTTAAAGGCAGTTCATCATTGAATTCAGTGATGTCATCTCTGTTCAGTTAAATAGTGTCTGAGCGTTAATTTGCAATCAAGTCAATCATATCGCTGTAGATGAAGTGACCCCAACTAAGCAAGCCAGAGGCGACAGCGGCAAGAAACCGAAACTCCATCGGTGACAGAATGGAGAAAAAACCTTGGGAGAAACCAGGCTCAGTTGGTGTGTATATACATGTTTTCACATCGTACTTATATTTAAAAAAATACCTGCATGTAACTATATCTGTAATTAATTTCTATAATTTAATTTTCAATTACACTGTTGACCCACACATTAACCCACTCTTAAACCCACTCATACCACCAAACCTGTCCCTACCCCGTATCCCACAGTAGCAGTAAAAGTGTTTACAATACAATATGAACACAAGTACTTAGTTTTTATGTAAGTATACTAGTTAAGGCCACCTAATATGAAGTGGGATTAAAGTGGATTTCTATTCTACTATCACAATTTGCTAAAATAGAAATCTCGACAAGAATTGTTTGGCTGTTTGTGGCACTTTGCATTAAATGAACAGACAAATTTCAATTTAGCAAAACAGTATTGTGTTGTGTTGGGAATTATTTTGTGATATTAACATATAATGCTTCATGATTGCTTGATTTTGAACTACTCCTTTATTATAGGAACTCATCAGTCATAGAAGCCCGGCATTATTGAGCTGCAGCTCATCTCCGATGTGAATGTGAACATCAGACTCACAGACATATTTGAGATGTCTGTGAATTCATCCTATTGCTGGGTTGTGTATGTGAATAGCATGGTCACACACGCTCCCACGCTCACACAATAATCTGTCAAAAGAGAGGCCCATGTTTCCCAGCTCACCTTCGTGCTTCCTGGTGGCAGCTGTATTGAGACAGGGTCCTTTAGTTGCCAGTTTCAGCTACTGTCATTGTTCCCCCCGCGAGTAAATACTGGCCTCCTACAGCTGTTCAAATGCTGCTTGACTTCCCTATGTGTTTAGGAACAAGAGTCACCTCGCAGCGCTCTAAACAAGGACACGGCCATGGGAAAGGATCGCTGGCACCACAAAATAAAACTCCACACACACACAGATACAGTTTCTGCTGCCGATTTTTTCAAATGTTTGCAAAAAAAGAGATGGGGCATTCATTTAAATGCCACCTTCACAGTGAGGGGTGGTGATACATTACATTAATGCTATCTCTTTTTTCCATTCTTTTGTCATCATCTCTGCACTGGACTGTGGGTAATTAGATATCTCAGCAGCCCAAGAGGGTCTCGTCCCTCGTGGGGCAGATGATTTAAAACGGGGATGTGGGAAAGAGAGCGTGAACTTGAGGGGGCCGCCACTTTGTCACACAGAGCAAATAAATGGCTGGGAGTGCACATGAACGTTCCTTAATGATGAAGAATTTAAAAAAGCCAGCACAGACCACACTGCGGGAACAATATGTTTTCTGCGCAGGGAGACTAGTGGAGTGGGCTACGGCGGGCTGAGATGCGATATGGCCCATTAATTATTGAATCCGCTGACGGCATGACAAATGGCCGTGTCCCTGCTCTCATCCCGTTGACTTACAGCAAACCGCCGCACCCAAACTCAGCATGACTATCCAAACCTCCATCGCAGGGATTCTGGCACCTCTTACCTCCATTTATCTGTTTGCTTGATTTTGATGCTATAGTTAGCTAATATAGCATTCCTTGTAGTCATTAGGTGCGTCTGAAATTGTATCCTGTCTACATTTGATGAGGAAAGAACTTCACATCGATAAAAAAAAGTGTGTACTGTTTACTATAAATGTGTTTAGTATGAATAGCTGGACGTACAACACCAGCCATATTGTCATTGTCTTGAGACTTCCTGCGTTCACATCTCCTCTCCTTTGCCTAAAGGCATTGTAAAGTGTCCATCAGATGCACACTTAGAATATCGGTGGAAACGGCAGGTCATCCATGTACTTAGTCCTTATATGAATACCATGAATTTAAAAATACTACCCTTGCCGTATACTGTTTTTCACCTTTCATTTAGGAGGGATGTCAGCATATTCGGATGTAGTGATTGTTAGTTACTAACACTCACGACGCTATTAGTGTAACTACATTTTGTGTAGTATTAAGGCCTGTTCACACCAAGTACAATACCTATAAAGATAAAGATAAGTTCACAATATTAAAGAATAGCAGAGTCCACACTACAGCTATAACAATAAAGGCATATATAGAAACGACATTAATCATCGTTTTTTCTAGCTGATGAACAATACAAACATTGACATCCAGTCAGAATCCATACGCTAGTATCATTAACTTTATAGTTATCTTTAAAGATATCGTTCTTGGTGTGAACGAGGCTTTATACTAGCTCGGATGTTTTCAAAACTGTAGCTTTTCTGGTGGTAGGCTAAGCAACTTTTTCTGCTGATTAGCAGTTCAGCTAACTAGTGTGCTACATTTTGGCAATTCATTGTGCCTTAAGCTTTACAGAATACAAAGCCCGAACATTTTGTTCACTGCTGCTTTTTAGCACTGTGTACAGTAAATTGAGTTTTCTAGCTTATATTATCTGTATATATTGTAAAGTGTTTATTTGACCTTTGTCTCCTTATTTTGTACCAGATAAACACTAATAGTACACATTTATGAAGATTTTGTCCCCAAATAAGTTAAATGTTGTACTTATTGTATAATCTAGCCATGGAACAATTATTGAAATGTTAGTTTGACTGTATTTGACCTAGGGCTGCATAATAAAGGGGGGAAAAATTGACATTGTGATGTTTTGTTTTGTTATATGAAAAATAAAGGATTTTTTTTTTTCAAGATTACTTGAATATCCATATTTGGAAAGAATGAATCATTCTAGAATCAAGGGTGATTTTGTTGGGGATTGAATTTTGGAATATATTTATCTATCAAATTTTACATTTGTTAATTTAGTCAGTCAGTCCAAACCGTCTCAGTACAGTAAAACATTTTAGGAAAAACTTTTGTGTGAAAACTTCGGTATATTTTTACAAGAAGCAACTCAAACCTTATTTGATAATATATATATATATATATATATATATATATATGTATATGTGTGTATATATATATATATATATATATATATATATATATATATATATATATATATATATATATATATATATGTATATATATATATATATATATATATGTATATATATATATATATATATATATATATATATATTCTATTTGCATATCAGTATGACTACAGAGTAATAAACACTTTTTATAGTGATTATATCTATCTATCTGTCTATCTATCTATCTATCTATCTATCTATCTATCTATCTATCTATCTATCTATCTATCTATCTATCTATCTATATATATATATATATATATATATATATATATATATATATATATATATATATTATAATGTGCTACTGTAGTGTGCAGTCCTAATTTTAACTACCTCAAATTATGCATAGCTTGGCAGGCTAGTCATTATTTAAATATTGAACCCATAAACAGTCTATCTTAACATCCGAATAGCACATTTGTTCGATGCATCCATTAGAAGTGTAGTTAGTTGAGCGAGGGGTGTGAGAATGCCAATCTGTGAGGCTTTCTATAGCAGTAAACAGGAGGCTGTGTGAAGAAAAGCATCAGTGTGCCGCATGTCAGCTGGACTGAACACAGCCGGTGACGTTTCTGTGGTCAGCCGCTGCTTTGGGCAGCAGGACTGAGTGCATTGTGGGAAAACTGAGGGGGCTAAGAACACCTGCACATTTCCAAATGAGCCATTCAGCCTTTAGGCCAAAACGATGTTATGAGTTGTTTTTCAGCAATGTAAGTGTCAAAATATTTACTACAGCTCTCCAGAAATAGACTTTTGGTTTAGCAAGCCCTCCAGGTATTTAAATCGGACGATTATGAAATATTTGTCCTTGGCAGAAATGCTAACAAATGACAGAAATGGATTTAACTTGTTTTCCCATATATACACAGTGTATAGATAGATATATACAATATATATTGAAATATTTCTATTTCAGCTTTGTCATCACAAAATTAAATTACATTTTAAAATATAAATTAAATTACTATTATTTTTTATTAAATAATTTGTGTTTATTTAATATTTATTTGACAATCTTTATTTATTTATTTTTATATATTTAATACAATAAATACAGACTTAGTGAGGATAGAGACTTCCTCCAAAAACATGAACAAAATAGATAATGTATATATAATTGTTTTTCTAAGATAGCTTAGATGTTAGCTGTGGTTTTTTATACGGTAATTTTCAATTATTAAGATCAGACAGTGATAGTTTGTCCTTTTTGACCTGCTCTCTCAGCACCTGGGGAAATGAGTTCATCCGTCGGTTTGATTCCACCAAGCTACCTGCTGCTAAGCCAAGTTGTCATCATCTTTTTATTTAAAAAAATCTGTTTTTTAGTGTCTCTTTTTTCTAAAAGATGTGCATTTGTGAGTCATGATGGGTCAGTGTGGATTTAATCTCTACTTTAAAATTGTCCTGTTGTTTCATCATAAATTAGCGGCCCCCGTGGTGTGCTACAATAAAGCAGAGTTTAAACGCTTTCATTCTTCATGCGCTCTTTCTCTCCGCAGATCCCAAACTTAAATAATGGACCCCTTTTTGTAAGTCAAACGGTAGGTTGTGAGTCAAAGGAGATGAATTCTAATAGCTCCCCTACAACACACACACACACACACACACACATACACAAGCGCACTATTCCCTCAACTTGTGCAAGGTACACTGAAGGCAGTGAGTGTGAAGGAGCCAGAGCTATGCTTCATTTTGAGGTAATGACAGTCCCTGTAGATCTATGCAAATGCCAGCTGCCGCATTGGCTGCTGTAAAAGATGGTAGCAATTAGGCCTTGCTCTTAAAACAAGGTGAGTCAGGACCTTTTAATGGTGCACTGTTCCTCGGCTCCCACACATGTGGCGGCTCATGTTCCTGTGCCAGTGAAAGCCACGGCCAGCATACAAACGTGCGACTCAGGAGGTCTTTGTGTGGGTTTAACATGATTTATGATGTCTACTTTTATTGTTGAAATTTAGGATTGTCATCAATTTAAAGTTTTGATAATGTGTTTTTAAAATCAACTTGTCAGGTACTAGTCAAATAATCGATTTTAAACATACAGTTTATCCAAAAATGACAATCCTGTTATTGTTAGTAATTTGTCAGTTTTGGTAACCATTGACTTCTGTTGTATAGACATTTCTCAAAAAATATAGCACGATAAAGCAATCCATACATTTTTTGGAATAATGAAAAGAAGACATTTTGGGTGAATTAGGAAATCCTTCATGATGGAACAGTTATATGTTCAGCTGACTCTAATGTTTCTTAGGGGGGTTTAATATCAAATGCGTTCTTGTGTTCAAAAACAGTGGTCTTTTTAGACATGTTTTTACTGGTTTTAACTTGACACATTAGTTTACATTTACTAAGAATGAACAATATTTCTACAACATTTATTAATCTTAATTAATTCTAATTTCAACATTTACCTAAGTATTATTAAAATCACAAGTTGTTTGTTAACATCATGAGCTTACATGAACTAACAATGAATGATTGTATTTTTATTAATGAATATATTGTTCTTTGTTTGTTCATGCTAGTTAATACATTAACTAATGTTAACAAATGACACATTATTGAATAAACAAATACATCATTAAGAATAGTTTGACTTCAGAACATTGCTCCTTCTAGAGTCTTCTATCTATAATTTTGCTTTCTCACAAACGGGTAAATTAGTTTAGTTTAGATTAATTTAATAACTTGTTGGACCACTAGTCAACTAGGTTGCACATCATGACTAAACCATACAATATAGTGTATTATTTTAATTGATAAAGTTCAAAGTCCTTAGCTAAATTCATAACCATACTGTAAATTTATTATCATATACCCTTTCTAGGTACAGTTAGTTTTGATAGGTTGTTTCTCTTTTTTTTTCTCAACTTTCCTATTTTGGGGTCCCTGATGTTTGAGACCTTGATGGAAGTACAACAAATAACTGGTATTTAGACTACAGTTTATTTTTTCATGGTCCTTGAGTCTTTGGCCTTGAGTGGTTTGCAGTAGAAATGGTCCTGTAGGGCATGTGTGATGTGCATATATTTGAGAGAATCTGAGGGTGAACATAGTTTCTTTGGCCATGGAATATATTTGAAGTTTTTCTTTAGGAGTGTGTAAAAGGAATATGACGAATATGTGAACTGAATGAACAACGGCCTTAAAGTAATAGGTTAGTTGGAATAGGATGGTTGGAAATTATGCATGTGGCTTTTGTAATATGAAAGGTGACAAACAGATGAATGCTTTTATTTCACAGGAACTGCTATTAGTTTAGTTAATGTCTCTCATTTCCTCAGCAGAGCTTTTTTTTCCTTCAGGTTTTTGGACAGAATGTTAACTCTATGGCTGAAGCCAAATGGCTTTGTCCAAGCTGTCTGGTCTGGTCCTGACCAGACAGAAATTCCAAGCCAAAACAGTCATGTCTCTCAATAAACCATGTGTTTCAACATTTCCAATCCAAATACATTATTTGGTGTATTTCAGTGTTTGCATCCAGGTAAAATGGAGCAGAAAAAGACACCTGTTTTGTGGTGTATTTATGATTAATTAAGGCAATGCAGGCGATTTTCTGGAAGATACTTAAAACCATAAAATAAAATTAGAATTAAAATATTTAAGACCTGGTTCACATAGCAAAAATTTGGCTACAGTTTTGCCATCTGGGACACATTTTAGCAATTGCTAAATATTTATTTTGGATATAATATATAAATCTAGAAAATGTAGGCCATATTGTACAGAGTGCGCTCGAATTCTTTTAAAAACATTAAAAAATCTTTCTGATTTCAAACTTTTGATTGTGCAGTAGTGTATCTCATCAGATACTGATTTCTGAATGTTAGACCTCTAAATCAAACAGCAGCTGTCATGCGTGCAGTGCATTGCATTAAGCTCGACACTGCAAATATTTGCATGTATTTGTTGTGCATCACTGCATCAATTGTACAGGTCATTGCTGCATCTCTGAGGGACATCAAGATTTGAATTAGCAATGTTGGGATTACAGGAGAGCTTCAGGGGGCTGGCGGTGAGCTGCCTTTGTAGGGCTCAGTTTTTGAGCTGGGGAATTTCAACATCATAAATACATTATAGGCTTTAGACGTATACATGCATGGGCATATGTGTGATGCATATGTTATCAGCATTATAAGGAAAAAAAAAAACATGCATAAAACTTAACTCATTTGTGGCTACATGGGTTTGTGATCTATAAATGTGCCATGCCTTATGGTAACTGTAAAAAAAAGGGGTGGGCTGTAAATTCATCAGCCAAGTCTGTCCGAGTCTGAGTCTGTCACTACTAGTGAAAATGCCTTTTATCGCCTTATATAAATATTGTACATTTTTGTAATTTAATTAAAAAATATATTATGATTTAAATATTTATTTGTAATTCATATTTCGTATTACATTTTTTGAATATATATATATATATATATATATATATATATATATATATATATATATATATATATATATATATATATTATGGGTGTAACGGTTCACAAAATTCACTGTTCGGTTCGATACGATAAACTGATGTCACGGTTCGGTTCGGTACGTTTTAGATACAGCAAAATGTAAAAACATCTCAACTTTTCAGAATGCCACAAGCGTACCATGGGTCATGTGACAAGAACTAACCAATCAGCTTCATCCTTTCCCGTAACAACGTTGACAGCTCAGCCAAGATGAAGGAACAGCTGATCATAGTTGTATATGGATTGCAATTTTTAAATATATTTAGTAGCAGAGCTACTTCAAGCGATTTTTAGAGCTGCAAATCCATTTATCCTTTGCTGAAATTTCTGCGTGTCATGGAGAGAGCACGTCATTGTAGCTTAGCAAAGACAGACGCCTCATGAGCACTTCTGCCCGAGCGCTTTGGAAAGGAGGAAAAAACGGCGCGACTAGCGTTTTCCACGCGTTTTTAGGCACAATATGTGAATGGCCCCTAAGGCGCTCGCTCACTCAGCACGCGCTGAAGGCTCGTTGCAAAATGTCTAATGCATTTAACAGACCAGAAATAGAAGATCCTCCAATAACCAACAGGTCTGGTATTTGAGTGCACTTTGGATTCCCTGTAAGCTATAATGGTGATGACAGAATGAATGGTAAATAGTAAGGTCTCATATCCGTGGCTATAATGTAAATGAAGCCTACCGATCGCCGCAGTGATGTCTTTTGCCCTGTTTGAATCAGTTGGAAATGTCAGTATTAATGTTGCGGGGATAGTTTGTTGCGTGTATGTTTCTCCTTTTTTTCGTCTTTTCCCAGATACTGACACAATAAGGTGATGTCGGCGTAAATGAGTTGACGTGTTTCAAGTATTCCCACTGGTGTTTTTTATTTATTTTTTTTTTTTTTTTTGTATTCCCGCTGGTGTACCCTATTGTCATGTAGCAGATGCGACATACCATTGTTTTTTTATCCACAACTCTCTTGCCATCACCATTATAGTTTACAGGGAATCCAAAGTGCACCCAAACACCAGACCTGTTGGTTATTGGAGGGTCTTCTATTTCTGGTCTGTTAAACGCTTTGGCCACCGCGTACCGTGCATGAACTGCTCGCTCACTCAGCGCGTACTGAGTGAGTGAGCGCATGACTGAGTAGCCTAACATAAACATATAAGTTGGTGTTTTTTTTCTTCTTCGGGAGTGTCAGGGGCGTTACCTGTTACGTCGTTTGGGTTATTGGGCTACCTTGTTGAACGCATATCATTATATTTCTCTTTTTTTTTCTTCAAATATAATTAATTAGTCCAACGAACCGTTCGGTATACATAATGCGTACCGAACCGAAAGCCTCGTACAGAATGGTTCAATACGAATACGCGTATCGTTAAACCCCTAATATATATATATATATATATATATATATATATATATATATATATATATATATAATACAATACAATACAAAAAAATACAATATAATAGTAAACATTTTATTATTATTGTTATATATATATATATATATATATATATATATATATATACTTAATAATTATATAATTATTGTTATATACTGTATATTCACCAAAAACTATATATATATATATATATATATATATATATATATATATATATATATATATATATATATATATATATATATATGTGTGTAAATACATATAGCAAAGCCAAAATAAACTGATGGAAACAGTACATAAAGTTAAGTTGTTTTAATTGTAATAATATTTTCACAGTATTACTGTTTTACTGTATTTTTAATTTATTACAATTATATTATACTGTATATATTTAAAACTACTGTTTTACAATTGTTGAAGTTGTACTTTTTTTTTTTATGACTTTCCATGGTTGCATCTATTTAATCAGTTATGCAAATCTTTTTATATATTTTTTTACTAAATTAAAAAATCCTAGATTTTCAAAGTGGTGACTGACCTTTTGACCCCACTGTATGTTTTCTATAATACCAGGTAAACAAAAACTATTTACATGTTTAGTGTGCTTGATAGGGCTGAATGTTTTCAGAGAGCAAGGCCATGTGTCTGAGGGTGACCTTGCTCATGTATGTGCGTGCATGTGCTTAAAATGGCTGCAGTGATAAACAAACACTCATCTTCAGTTCACGGCTGCTATCAAACTCTACTCCCGCTCATGATGCACGAGCCAGGTCAAGAAAGCCACGGCTGCTTCACCTCAGAATAAAAAATGAAAATGGCAACAACAAAAAGAATTCCAAGTACCTTGCCCTCACAACAGAGCAAACACACGTGCTCAGTATAGATTAAGCCCCGAGCTGTCAGAGCTAATTGAAAGTAATAGAGCCTGCAGTCATTGGATTAGCGTGTCAGACATTGATACTGTCGGGCTGGAAACAGTTGGTCCAGAGATTGAATGATATTAAAATTGGCAGGCACTGTTTCCAAATGCGGACTGTGAAAGGCTTTGGGCGTTTTGCTTTAGGATTTTCAAAGGTGTGAATCTTGTTTCATGATGTATCAGAATTTTTTCCTCTGGAGAGGAAATACATAATGCAAAGAGTCCTTAGGGTGAGCTGTGACCTAAGATCCTATATATATATATATATATATATATATATATATATATATATATATATATATATATATATATATATATATATATATATATATATATATATATATATATAGGATCTTGGAAAAGTTATTCAAGGATGACTTTTCCTCAAGAAATATTGCTCTCCTAAATAATACAAATACAGAAAGTTAATAAAGAAGTCATCTTCTGGTAATATTAAAATTACTGGTTGCTATTGATAGAATATGAAAACATGATAATAAAGCTTTTACTTCTTTTGCCGTAGGATGCATCAACAATACTATTATTTATGAATTGTTAAAGGTAGCCTATATTGACCTAAAATTCATAATTTACTCACCCAGATATTGTAGAAAACCCCTATAATTTTTTTTTTTTTTTAATTAAAAGTTTTGAATAATATCCTGCCACTTCTTTTACCATATAATACATTTTATTAAGATCAGGGAAGCCAAGACAGAAGTAGCATCATAGATATGATTCATACTTCTGAACTAATATTATAGATTATAGCTAATAAAAAGTGCCAGAATCAGTGTTATTTTAGTATTTTTCTTGGTTTTATTTTTGTATTTTCAGTTTTCATTTTAATTTTAGTTTATTTATTTTTTAATTTTGAGCTTTATTAAAATATTGCTGCTGTATTCATGTTTAATTATAGTTTTTTTATTCATTTACAGTGTTCAGTATTTCAGTTACTTGCCAGTGAATGATATCTCATTTTTGTTATTTTTTTTCTAACCATTATTAATATTTTATTTCAGCCTTGTTTGAATAACTATTTTAATAGTTTTAGTGTTAGTTAATGATACTAACCCTGGCTAACTTTTGAGTAAACAATGACAGAATATTTTTTGTTAGTTTGTTTTTTTGTGAACTATCCATTTAAGTATTCCATGAATTTACTGTTTTTGGCTGAACCAAGCCTTTTGTTTAATTAAAAGAATAGAAAGTGTGACTAAAGCTCTAAAACTAAGTTTTGATGATTATTGTTCTGCCTTTTTTTTATTGTTGTTGTTAATTTGCATTTAACGGTTTAGTGTTGATGCACCCACTGCCCACGTATCCTAGTTAGTCATCCATTCTCTCTCAAATATATCTTTTAACAAAAAAAAAAAAAAAAAAACTGCAAATGGTACATTTAGTCTACATCTTCTTTTTTTTTTCTTGGCAATATAAGTGCATTGTAACAGATTTACCAGAATATGATCATCTGATAGTCTTTGTAACGTGTGCAACTGACATTTCACAATAACCCCCCCCCCCCCCCCCCTGAAGAAGACAAAAACTGACACCAACCATCTGTTTTTAAGTTTGATAGCCCTATATCATAAATTGCTCTTTGAGGATGAGAGGAGAATGCTTCACGACAAGAAAGAAAATGAGAATTTGGCCTTAATACAGTAATAACATGACGAATTATGTCCCATTTCTTCAGGCGACTTTGCTTGAGGAAATATTGGAAAAAAAACCCATGGGAGCAGCCAGTCATCCATCACAGGCCAGCGTTGAGTCCAGCGCCGAGGCCCTGAGGACCAGCCTGCCCACAGCAGCAAAGCAGCTAATAGCGACACAGAACACAAGCACCCCTGGGGAGGAGACCAAGCAGTCGCTTGCTACCAAAACAGAGCAGTGGAGGGGATCAAGGTTTGTTTTGTCCCCTGCGTTTTTCAGGCTTTTATTTATTCTGCCTGGGCGGCTGAAATATCAGCGTCCTTGGCCGCTGGATCTCCTCCTCCCTCGCGCAGTTGACAGATCTCATTATGAGATAAAAATGACAAAGATAGCTCATGATGCTTCAGAGAAATGTAAAACCATTAGCAGGTCATTGTCATAGTTATAATGTGTCCTTTTAAGCAGCTTAGTGAACTGGTGGTGAAGTGTGATATCAGGATTAACCTATGAGGGAGTTTTGCTGCAACATTCGGCTGGTGTTGATGAAATTGCGACGTGCGCTTTCAGGGCTCCGCAGAGAAATGGCAGAGTTCTGCAGGGTTACCGGAGGAAATGGGGCTGTTTGTGACGGAAAAGAAGAAAATTGACTGAAGAGGGAGAAGCGAGTGAAAGTCTTACTTTCCTGCACTTTATGTTTCAAATGTATGCATTCTTTACTTGTTATCTGCAGGCCTAATAGAGAGTTAAAAAATAATAGGTTAATTGTCTTGGAAACAAATGTTTTGCACCATTTTGTAATGATGCAATTTACACCAACATCACAGCAATCTGATGCAACCAAATTATTGAGCCAGGCATTTTAACTTTTTTTTTTTTTATCATTCAGACCAATATTGTGCCCTAATTCATTAAAAAAGACCTCAAGTGAACAATTTGATCACAAATTAGACTTAAAGTGCAGGAAGCATATTGACCAGTTTTTTTTTTTTTTTTTTTGATAATTTAATGTTTTTTATTTATTTATTTATTTTCATTTTTGAATTCAGTATTCATTCACTTTCATTATATTGGAAAAAAATGGCCAGATTCAGTGTTATTTTAGTATTCTTTTTTACTATTTATGTTTTATTCATATTTTGAATTAGCTTTCGATAGAATTTCATTTTCATTTTTAGTTATGTGGTTTTATTTTTATTTTTATTTTTTATTTTTTTATATTACTATTCACATTTAGGTTTAGTTTTGCCAGATTTACTGAAATTATGAAGTGAGCTCTCAGGGATCTGCAGAGAAATTGCAGAGTTCAGCAGGGCCATCGAAAGAAATGAGGTTGTTTGTGATGAGAAAGTCTTATTTTTCTGCGCCGTACGTTGCAAATGTGCAGGCCTCATGGGGAGTTCCAAAAATAATAATGTTTTGCAGCGTTTTGCATCGGTGTCATAAAGAAAATCAAATGACATGAAATGAATGATGCAATTTACACTAACATTGCAGCATTTTGATGCAAAGTCTTGGTTTAATAACTGGGAAGTGCCGAAAGTGTTAGTGCTGCCTACAATTTACCTAGACAGGAGGTGAGTAAACAATTTCAAATCTGTTATTCGCCCAACGTCTGCTCTCAGAGAATAGGAGATAAAGGTATCAAGCACACATAGCGGATTCCTCGGCACAATACAGCCAGTAATGTGGATTAATTATTGCTCAGTGTTTTTTTGGAGAGTCTGTTTTGCAGCAGCGAGCTATTACTGAGCCCTATCAATCATTCTATTAACTCTGGCTATGCCTTTGACATCACATTAGTGAATGTAACTCATTATCTGGAGGGAAATTAGAGTAGTGCGGATCCAGCCATGCGTTATGTCTCTCTGCCCCCGTAGCACACAACTCGGAGTTGTTTGATTGCTACGCCTGCTAGAACTGAAGTTGATTAAGTAATGACAGATACAGTATCTGCGGTTGCACTCCAAACTAATTCATCATTAGTGGCAGTATCACAGGTCGCTAATCTTACGCAGCTGAACGAAGCTCCCGGAAAGCTGTGACTTTTTCACACTTTTGCACAAGTAGCAATCCAAAATATCAAACTTCACAGATACGTGAGCCAAATCGCACAATAGCGAAATTAGCGAACGCCCAAGCATACTGTCGAGTTGTGAAGAAAATTGTGAACTTGTTCCGAGGAGCGATCCACGGTGGAGGCTCAGCTAAATCTGCCATTCAAGCTGCTACAGATATTGAGAATCGAGCCAGAGGATGTGACACGTATAGATGGACTCTCTGGTAATTGTTTATTGTGTTTAAATGCGTTTCTGGTGGCACGACTCAGCTCCTTCATGTCATTAAAAGTTCTTTTGATTGCATTTTCATGCAACCTTGACCTTCTGTGCTGCAATAACAATCAATACAGTAGCCATTAGCATCCGCGTAATTGTGGCAGAAAAAATGAGCTAACAGCCTCCCGGTCTTTTCCGCCATTTGTTTAGGAAGCAGATGGAGCGAACTAAAGAGCTTGTAGGAAAGATGGATTTGATGAATTAAAACCCAAGATGCAAATTCAGATTTCTGTAATTACACTAGCTGATCATTATGATTTTTCAGCGCAAACCTTCTGCCGACTTGTCTTTTGGCAGGGCCTATGTCCTTAAGAAACAATTATAAACACATGTTCCCTACGAGAAAGGTGACACAAGTTTTAGATCTCTTTCTCCTTAAAGATCACCTTTAAAGTCACAGGAAGTGGAAATGAACCAAGATGGCTGTGCTAATTTTCCCCGAGGGAGTCAGATAGCTTTGTGCTAATGACTGATGAGCATTAGCATTGACTTTGGACTACCGTTAGTTGTAGGCTACACACCCTGTTCCCGTCGTAGTTTGCTGTTATAAATCATTTTTTTTTCTGTGCACAATGGCTCAGGGGCATGAATGTGTGCTAAATGAGACTGTGTTTGAGAAATAAATGAGAAATGTATTGTTGGTCCCGAGATTGTGAAGGTCATTATAACAAGCTCTTAATTGCACAGAGAATCTGCACTTTGTTCTTCCATATTATCAGTATGTGATACTGAGAAACTGATTTGATTATGTTAATAAAGCATTCTCTCATATGTGGTAATGGAGGTGCAGTTCAGAATCATTAGCGGCAAAAAAAAATAAAAAAAACTAAAATGGATTTTGCTCTAATGCAGGCTAGGGAAAGTGCACATTTTTAATGGTATTGATCAAGGTCTACTGAGCTCTGGGGTCTGCTCTAATTACGACCTCTTCTTCACAGTTTCTCGCATAATTGTGATGTCCACAAAGCAATTATTGCTTGTCCCATTTATTTGATTCATTATAGGAATGATACCTAGACAATGGAAAAATGAAGCATTGCGGCATGAATGTGTTTTAGTGAAAACACGCGTCCATTAGATTCCTGCGTAATGTTTAGAGCTCCCTTGTTCAGATGCACCATTATGTTTCCGAGTTCAATAGAAGTTTAGCTCAATTGACAGCATTTGTTTCATGATGTTGATTTCTAAAAATCGCAGATAGAATAGCAGATAGCATTAGTGAAGTTAATATTTAAGGGAATGTGTATTTACCCAGGATAAATTAAGTTAAAAATGCATTAATTTAATTAAGTTAAAAGTGACGGAAACACACTTTTACTAAAATGTTTTTAAATTGTTACAAAAAAAAAAAAAAAAAAAAAGTACTCTTTAAACACTTAATATTTAAACAAAAATATTAAGCTGCAAAACTATTTTTAACTTTGATAATAGTAAGAAATGTTTCCCGAGCATATCAGAATGATTTCTGAAAGATTATTTGATATTGAAACTGAAGTAAAATGAACTAATTTTAATTGTAATAATATTTCACAATATTGCTTGATAATTATGATCAAATAGTATACAGATTTTGAGCATACAGACTTTTAAAATTATCCCAAACTTTTTCATGTTAGTGTACTGTATATATTTACATATTGACAAATATGAATTAGTATTCATAAAGTTCAGAATTATTATAAGTTAATAGATCCTGATAATTCAACAGATACTGTTAATTAAAGAATATTTTCAGTCATTTCCTTCTTCGTCACCAGGAGAGTCTGTGATGTGTGCACACAAAAGTGAGTGCTTAAGGATTTATTCCATCATACAAATCTGCAACAGCTGGAGTGGCACACAATAAATGTAAACTTTGTGTATATAATTTGGTGACAATTCAAGCTTAATCATACCACCGCCTGGCTCAGAAGAGGCGAGGAAAGGAGAGAAGAATCTGTACACTGAACAAGGAACACAAACGGGCAGGAAACTCAGCTCTTCTGATGAACATTAGCAGACAGGGTATGAATGGCAGCACATGCTAAATAAGTTATGTGAATGACTCTGTATGCACAAAGCCTACGTTTCTAATACAGAATATGAAGATGGCTTATTCAGCTTTTGCAAACTGAGCCACAGAGGTTTGCTTTTTAACGGAAGATTCTTGAAGAAATAATGGGTCCGAGATTTATTGCATTTTAGAAAATATGCAGGCATTTGAAGTGCTTGAATAACACAAGGGAAGTCAAAATGCAGGCAAAGATATGGTTGCATTATTTACTCTCTGTTATGTAGCATTTTTTAAATCTTGATGTGAGTTTTGGCAGGTGCGGCACAGAGGTTTTAAACAATGTGAAGTTAAGTAAATGACAACTTACCGATTTTTTAAAGGAATAGTTCACCCCAAAAAGAATATCCAGTCCATCAATAAATGTTCTGTGCAGACAAAATCCATCAAGATTTTTAACTTCAAAATTTAGCTTCTGGCGAAAAGTCCTCTACACATAATATTGCTTTCTCCAGTGAAAACTGTCCAAAACAGTTCTAAACCAATATGTTGGTGGATTTTGATGTGAGAGGACAACATGGGATGGACTTTTTTCACTGGAGGATATGTATTCTGGCAAAACGTGGCATTTTAAAGTGAAAATGTCTTTATAATGGATTTGTTTCTGACGAACACTCAGCTTTTCAATTCACAAAACATTTACTGATGGCCTTGAGTTGTGTTCTGGATTATTGTGATGTTTTATCAGCTGTTTGAACTCTCATTCTGGCGGCACCCATTCACTGCAGAGGATCCACTGGTGAACAAGTGATGTTTAAATTTAATTTACACCTTTAAGCTCAGCCTGGCGCAGCGAAAACATTCTGCTCAAAATTAATTATATGTTCCATGCAAGCACTTTTCAAGCAGTTGTGAAAATTCATAAGTGCACAGGTTGCCGTGGTCAGATTGTGCAGGTGTTTGTTGAATTGCAGTCTGTGGTCACTGCTGGTGTGAGAGCAGATCCAGGAGCTGTGTGCTGTAGAAAGCGCTCTGACTCACCAGGCCAGCTGGTCCGGTCCACGCTCACATCTGCACAAGCAGCTCAGAGGGAGGAGAGAGTCTTGTTTACTGAACAGCCGGTTGAAATTCACTTTGTGTAAAGGACAGTCACATTGACACTGTGAGTGCTTGCTTGTTTTGGCTGTCCTGGCAAATAACCTAAGAACAATGACGAATGTGTTTCATGGAATATCATGGTGCTCGATAAAAACATGTTAAGCTATGTATGTTGCCCAATTTTTTTGTATTTCTTTGAATACCTTAGTCACATAAAAAAAGAAGAATAAGAATAAGAATAATAATTATAAAGGAGCGATGATTACTGTATAAAAATAATTGTATTTGCATCCACACCAATGCATGATAAGTTTTAGTTTGTAATAAGCGTGCAGTGAAATTAAGCATCTGCCACTTTAAATACTTAAGCTCTTTAAAGTCTAGTGGAATCTGATTGGCTAAAAAATGTTCTGAAAGGAAAACCAATAATAACATTCATCTGTGTTGCTATCGCCATAGTTCTGGTGTGGACTTTTCCTATTCTCATATATTTAGAGTGTTGATTAAAACCTTGTTGTTCTTGTACTCCTTGTTCTTGGCATGAATGGGCCCTTAATGTCACTGCATTATTAAAAAAGAAATTGTCAAACAGAAATATATCATTCACAGTAAAGCATTAAAAAAATATCCAAAAAGTGCATATGCCATTGTAGAGTAACAAACAGAGACCTCAATCTGGATCTCAATGATAGTTGTGGCTAACTAAAAGTATTACTAACAATAACTGTAATAGTACTTTTATAGACAATATAGTTGTCATGATACATTTTGTAAAGGTTGTCTAGTTGTTCCTGATTGCTAAATACTTCACATACTTATCACCCACCGTAACATAGGACAATGAAAATAAACAATATTTTAGAATATTCACAATACTGTCCACATGCATTCTCTGTCTTCTAAGAATATTCATTTGTAATACATATGTGCATATGATGTTATAAAATGTGTTCTGGTATCTGCTGTTCAGTGAAACGTGCCTGTTGTGATCTTCAGAGAGCACTGATCAAGCTCAGAATAAATGTTCCTATCAAAGATAAAAGAAGAATAGGAATAAGCAGTGTTGAAAATGTGCATGTTTGCCCTCTTCTCTTTGTCTGTCTGTTTTCGAGATACATTCTTTTCCCTCCCCAGGAACACATGGCAAGGTATTTACTGAGCCATCTGCTCCAAACTGCCTCGCTAACACTATCTGCCGCTTGGTTGCTAGGGAAATGAATGCCTTTTAAAATGGGTGAGTCAGTGGTATGACTTACCTGTCGAAGTTGAGATCCTTTGTTCAATGTCGTCTGTTTTGATGTGACTTGAATGAGTCAATAGCATCGTGCTGTGAAGCCACAATAGCTTTTTGAGATGGACAGCATTGGGATGCTCTTTATAGAATCTTTAGAATCTAGATTTTTAATGTTTTTGTTGCATTTAATCATACAAAAACAAGCCGTTTATTACAGATAATTTGATTATGCTAATTCAAGTTTTCATACCAGGAAGTCATTAAGACTTGCTAATAGGGAAAACAATGTGAGTTTAATGCAAATTGTAGTGGTTTGGGCAGATCCATCTTTCAAAACACACTTTGACACCATTCAGTAGACCCTCCTACATAGTGCACACTGTGGCAAAAAACGAAAACAAAAAAACCTTCCTTCATGATTGTTGCGTGTCATGGTAAGCTAATTGTATATAATATCCGTTCAGGGGTTTTCAAAACCCCAAATATGATGATCCCTTAGTTAAAGTGATCCCTTCCCAAGTTATAAAGATAGCCATGTATTTTATAACCAATTTTTACTATTTAAAAATAATATAAATATAATGATTAATAATTTGTTTATTGTTTTTCATAGTGCACTTTGATTGATTGATTGATTGATTGATTGATTGTGTGCACATTGCTCCCCTTGTGGTCCCTGTTCTAAGTTACAAGGTAATGTCACTATTCACATATTTTTAGTCATATGTAAACTAGCATTTGATGTTTACTATTGACTTTGAGATCTGAAAGCATGCTACAATATAAAAACACATATTTTACTTATATTGGACTGTCATTTTAAATGCATCATACAGAGGTGAAGAAAATAAACCATCAGAACAGTGTCTACTTGAAATGTTTATTGTCCAGTATACCCAATTAAAGAAGGACTGGTTGGTATTTTTATAAGATTATAGTTCAGTGATGCTGTCCAGAACAGTGATGAGTTCCAGAATGTGGGTCTTTGAGACAGGTCATGACCCCAGGACAGGAGCTTTGTCATTTTCAGCTGAGCCTGTCCCTGCACAGGTGACACAAATAAGAGGTCAGGACGAGGGCACTGCGCCTGGTCATAAATCACCTGGAGGAACATGGGACATGGTGTCCTTTGCTCCTGGTCTGTCCTCTCTGGGCCTTGTCCCAGATACAAAAAGAGAGGATATGAAATATCAACTCATAGCAACGTCCCCACAGCCACATTTAAGTGCCATTAGGTGTCCAAAGAAAGGTCAGGACAAAGTTTCAAAGACAAAGTTGGATCACTTCCTATGATTTCTCCATTGGTAGGTGACATCTACTATAACTGGTCTGGGAATGCTACACCATCCACTGAGGTCAGGGTCATGACACTTTGGCCTAGTTGTGATGTGACAACTTTTTTATGTACCTTTTATTTACTGAATAGTCCACTAAGACATTCAGCCCTGAGTTGCAAGCAGGTGTGCTATCTCCTATGCCATAGCAAACATTTGCTCTGGTATTTTTATCTGTCCTGGAACAAACTCACAACCAAAGAATATTTTCAGTCAAATTTTTTTTTAAATTTTTTAAAATTTTTTGTTGTTCCTGTAGCTCAATTGGTAGAGCACTGCTTTCTCAAGCGCAAGGTTGGGGGTTCGATTCCCTGGGAACACATGATATGTAAAAATTGATAGCCTGAATGCACTGTAAGTCGCTTTGGATAAAAGCGTCTGCTAAATGCATAAATTTAAATTTTTAATTTTTTTATTTTAAAGGAATACTTCACTCAGAAATGATTTTTTTTTTTTCAGTAATTACTCACCCTCATGTCTTTCCAAACCCGTAAGACACATTAGTTCATTTATTTTTGAAGAAACCTATCTATCTATCTATCTATCTATCTATCTATCTATCTATCTATCTATCTATCTATCTATCTATCTATCTATCTATCTATCTATCTATCTATCTATCTATCTATCTATCTATCTATCTATCTATCTATATCTATCTATCTATCTATCTATCTATCAGTCTGTCTGTCTGTCTGTCTGTCTATTTGTCTGTCTGTCTATTTATCCGTCTGTCTGTCTATCTGTCTGTCTGTCTATTTATCCGTCTGTCTGTCTATCTATTTGTCTGTCTGTCTATTTATCCGTCTGTCTGTCTGTCTACCTATTTATCCGTCTGTCTATCTAGTTATCCGTCTGTCTGTCTGTCTGTAAATCATGTCTGTACTGTATGTCCGTATCATCTAAATAGATGCTCTGTAAGTCTGAGGATGATGTAACACCCACTGAGGTCAAAGGTCATATCACTTAGCCTAGTAGCCTAGGTCGTCATTGATTATGAAAAAAAAAGACAAATTAACATGAAAAAGTTGTGATTGCCACTGTATTGCATCACTAATGGGGCCGTACATGAGCTGTGGAAATGGGTGGAACCAGACACAATCTCAAGCATAGACTTAATTACAAATCCACAACCTGAGTAGTCTACTCTCACCTTTTACCGAAAGTATACAGTGTACGTACCTTTCAGAATCCAAACATGCTTTCAACTCTTATCTGAGAAGAAACTTAAATAATACACCCCACATATGGGCAGAACAAAAGGCCATCTTCATTTCCCACACAGAATACATTAGCTCTAAGTGGGTTCGTGGTTATTGCCGGGGTCTGAATCTACGACGGACACCTGGGATTCTCTAGACTGTTTGATCTGGCCCTTTCAAGCACTGCGATCATCCTGCTAAATTGCACCTAATGGACGAGGCCTGCCACTCGGAAACCCAGACAAGAGGGGAGGACAATTTACTGTGCGTACACACCTGTCCTTTGTAGTTCAGAGACCACATTGTGAGCACCGGCAGCATTAGCCTCGATTCACAAACAGCACTCCGGAGCAGTAGAGAGCAGCCTCCATTTAGGGACCTTGAATAGCCCTGGGATGCTATTAGCCCTGGTAGCCGAGTATGCTCGCGGTTCCCCGCAGAACAATGCCTTGGGAAGATGGAGGGGACATGAGAGGAAGAGAAAGAGACGGAGATGGTGAAATGTATCACTGCACCTGTCCCTTTAATGGAATCCATCGTGTTCAGGCTAAGCTCATAGATTAGAGTTGGTTAGCAGTGCACAGTGAGGCTAGCTTGCTCATAAATAAAATAGCCTGTGCTGATGTTAAGGAAAAGTAGAGAGCATATTTGAAATTCACTTCTAAACAGTATGGATTTCAGATGATTTCAAGAGAGAGTGCAACCCTTCATCTATTCATATTAGTTCAAAATATTTTTCAAAAAAGTGAATGTAAGTGGTGAAAAGTGACTAGTTTTCTTTAATCATTACTATTTAAAGTGAAAAAAAAAATCATTTTTAATTTCTTAATTGTGATGGCTGTGTAAATATGACACACCTGTCCACAGCTGCTGTTTATCGATTACACTTTATAATACTATACAATAAAGATACATATGTCCTCTACATTTGGAAAAGATTGGGAAAGTAGCTGGCAGTGAAATCTTGAGCATATGCAGTAAAACCTTTTTGCTGTGTTGGAATACAGTCAGGTGTTTAGCATCTGCGGATGACGGAGATCTTCCTTTATGTCCTGGAAAAGCTCAGTAGCACAGTGGACAGACGGGCCACTTCTTTACAAGTTTACAAGCTGGAATGATTGTGCTTTCTGTGCAGTTGGAGTTAGTGGGGAAATAGCATTTTGTAAACACACCAGGAGATCTTTGTTTTGTGTGGTGAAGACAATTACAGTTCCAGTGCTGCCAGTGCTGCTACTGAGCAGGTGGCTAGAGTTGGATATGGAACATATTATTTGTCTCTCTCCCTCTCTCTCTCTCTCTCTTCGTCTCTCTCTCTCTCTCTCTCTCTCTCTCTCTCTCTCTCTCTCTCTCTCTCCCTCTCTATCTTACTCGTTCCACTCATGGTTTTGCTAAAAATTACTTATAATCTATCTATCTATCTGTCTGTCTGTCTGTCTGTCTGTCTGTCTGTCTGTCTGTCCGTCCGTCCGTCCGTCCGTCCGTCCATCCATCCATCCATCCATCCATCCATCCATCCATCCATCCATCCATCCATCCATCCATCCATCCATCTATCTATCTATCTATCTATCTATTTGTCTGTCTGTCTGTCTGTCTGTCTATCTACTCTGCAGTTAATAGCAGACTGGATACTGTACTTGGGCACCTGTATTAATCAAGAAGGATGCATTAATTTTTGATGGCGATGACCAAGTTAACTGACAAGGGCTGTCAGGATGTCATTAACTGTGCAAAGCAGACATCTAGAATGTGCATGCTTTCTCTCTCTCTTTCATGTGCACACATAAGAAAGAAGAGCTCAGTAAGTCACTGAAGTAGACAATGCAGAAACTGTCCTCTTATATTACAGCTATAGATAAGATGACCAAGGAGAAATGCCATTTGCTGCAGGTTTGATGATATTTCTCTTCTTTTTAGTACAATGGCATGAAAAACTAAATATGCACTGCAGTATTTGTAGAAAACATGTTCAACAAGAGTTAGTCACAAGAATACTGTCATGTGCAGTATTTTTTTATAAAATGTAGGTTACTTATTATAATGAATATATATATATATATATATATATATATATATATATATATATATATATATATATATATATATATGTATGTATGTATATATATATATATATATATATATATATATATATATATATATGTATGTATATATATTATATGTATGTATATATATATGACCCGAGCTGTTGAGCATTGCATAAATATTATTAATCACTTATTAATTTTTCATGCAGTGTTACCATGTGCTGTAACATAATCGATTAGTTAAACAGGCCAACCCTGTACAACAAACACACACCTCCATTCATAGCGCCTTTAAGCATGAGCTGCTATGACATGAACAGTTGAAGTATGGGCCATGTGTGTATGACCTAATGTAATATGCATAGCAAAAGTACAGAGCATGTATGCATGGTTAACCTGTTGAAAACGTATAGGGTTTCCACATATTCAAATGTGGTATGGTTCAGCAAAAGCATGGTCATGTTGCAGGACAGTATATTGACTCTCCAGGTGTCCTGTTCCCTTGCCGCCGCACATGAGAACGAACTGCCGTCTAATTAGAAAAGGAACCAACACAAACGGGCAGTGTAATGCATCGTACAGCTTTACCAAATTCATTAATTGCTCCATTTGAAGTGGATTCGAACATGTCTAAAAGAACGATCTAGAATGCAGATACGTCAAATACCTCTGATAAGGCCCAGTTCCGGTGGCACGTTCATGAATAGTGAATTGGCCACACACAGCTTAATTCAGTCAGAGCTCATTGAAGGTTATTGACATAGTTCTGCGATCATGTAGGTTAAAGTTCCCACAGTATTCATGTCATTGTAAGAGGATACTGAAGTTGAAAGTGTCTGCGTTTTATTCTAATCTTCTTCAGCGGCTCACCACATCTGCCTTAGGCGACTCAAATATGCCACAGCTTTAAGTATGCAAATACCCTAGATATTAAGGTCTCATTTGAATACTGATTTTCATATTAAAATATTGATGGTGTTTTAACTGGGGCCTACTTTCAATCCTCATTATAGATTAGTGTACACCAGGCCCTTCTGTACTGCAGCTTCATGAATGCTAATGATTGCTTATGAGTGTCTAATTAGTTAGTAGTTCAAAGCATATTTTGTTAGCTTTTTGTTATGGCTCAAGAACTAATAGAAGGAATGTGAATCATCGGAGCGTCCGGTGATTGGTCTGCTAATAGACGAGACAGTGTTTGCTGTTTGAATTATAGTTGAATTTTTTTTGTGTGTGTCTTACTCATCATGAAAATGTGCCCACAGTCTAATAAAGTTGTCAAGATTTAATATATTCTAATGAGTCTTTTGATTAAAAGTACATGATTTCAGATGCTACAGATATAAAACTGAAATAAATGTGGGTGGTTTAGAAGCGGTTACTTTTATTAATTGTTAAAGTTCAGAACGTTTTTAACATTTAAAATACTTAATATATACTGTATATATACTGAATATATATATATATATATATATATATATATATATATATATATATATATATATATATATATATATATATATATATATATATATATATATATATATATATATATATATATATGAAGAGTGCCATCTGAAATTTTCATCTAAAATTAGGATTTTTATCAAACTCCTATGCTTAGATTGAGTCATTTTACTTTAATGGCAATGTGCAGGTCCTTTTCCAGGCTATTAAAGTGAAATAACTGTACATAAATATAGGAGTTTGATAAAAATCCTAATTTTAGATGACAATTTAAGATGGCATTTAGAGGCTTTTGCATCTGAACTCTATATATTCATCCAAATATATTGCCTTTTCTTCTTTTTCCCCTTTTGTTTACTTTTTGATATTTTTGATAGCCTCAGATTTATTACATATTAAAAAAGGAAAATAAAAATGTATAACTGTATATAACTTATAACTTACAAAGCTTGTCTGTGTGTATGCACATGCCATATAAATTTAATAAAATGTAATGGAACACACATTAAATGGTTAAATTTTAATGTTTGTTGAACATGTGTTTTTGAAATTAGTCACTGGGCTCTTTATTGATGGTGCATTTTTGAGGCAACAAAAAATATATTTTATTTTTATTTTTTTTAAAGCACAAAGATCTTTTATGAAGACATTGCATTATTTGCACATGCAGGTGTTTCTATAGCTGCATCAGCACATGAAAATCCACAGCATGTAAGTCCACATGCATGTTTATCTGTATGTGTGTGTGTGTGTGTGTGTGAGTGACAACTGCTTAATGTATGTCCAGAACAAACAGATGCAAAAGTATGGAAATGTGTGTGCGTGAACGTGTGCCTAGTTGGAGTGCGATTCAGAAGGCCTGCTTCCATCTTGGCAGCGCTACTGTACCACAGGGACGGCAGCAGTGTATGCAATGATAATTGTGTGAATTGAGCTGTAAGGGGGAGCTGCCCATTGACCAGTGCGCTGTGCCTGTTCTCTCTGGCAGGTGTGGGGTGGCAGAAAAAGGAGAAAGAGAGAGAGAAAGTGAGAGAGAGAAAGAGAGAGAGAGCGTGTCTCCAGCAGGCAGGCAGGACACAGCTGTTAGCACAGGGCCTCCATTATCCAAAGGCAGCCTATTGATTCACCCTGTGGGATGTTTCGTCTCTGTGCCTGTACCGATGTTGTGCAGAGTGCATTTGCATGGCTGTGAGCTGCGATCGATAGCCAGGGGTGTTTTGGCCCTCTGGTTTTAATGGCCCCTTCTTCGATCAGTGGGGATCGACTCCACCAGGGGCTGTTTTTCCTATAATTAGAGTGTATGTTAATGTGCAGGGACCCATAAAGCATATCTCAGCCTGCTAATATTATTACTTTGCCTGCTCTGTAAAAAGCAGAACGAATCGAATGGTGTCAGTGGGATTAAGGAAATGGGGGGCGGTTTGAATGCAATTTGACGTTTATTTGAGCCTGTCAGGTTATTACGCAGAGTGCTGTCGAAAATGGGAGATGGATGCCGAGATTGTGAGAAGGGAGACGTGCACATCTTTGTACATTTTCTGGCAAAATGAGTAATTGCAGAGTACAAGAACAGCTAAATCTGAAGTATTCGTCAAATAAGATTCAGATGGCATAGAGACATATTTTGTTCAGCATTTAGGAAGAGTCTAATCATAGTATGACACAAATGAATGGTGGGATCCAAAAAGTCTGAGCCCATGTATTTTTATTTATTTTTTCTCATTTTGAAAATAAAGTAATAAAAATATATATATTTTTAACATTGATGTTTTATATCAGCTACTTCTTTCTTTCTTTCTTTCTTTTTACAATATGTTTACATTTTATGTAAAAAAGAAAATAAAAAGAAAGGAACAAATAATGTATATCCAAATCCAAATGTTCAATATGGACAATTTTCTGATCTGTAAAAATAAACAAACAAAACAAAACATAATGCATATGCAAATATGCTCCATGAATGCGTTTATTGTTTATGCATTTATCTGTAGCTTTGTACTTATCTTAACAAGGAGGCTGAAGTAGCCAACTAAACAGACAGTGTCTATCAGGCCGCTTAGACAAAAAAAAAAAAAAAAATACACGAAGATAAAAAAACACCCTAAGTAAATAACATTCGATAAACCCGGAGAGAAAACATCTTTTCATATGAAAATCTGCAGGTTTATCTCACAGGCTGTCCATTGTCAATCTGAAATGTAGGGGATTGGAGGAATCGTGCACGTATAAACCCATCTTAATCTGTCTCTCCCAGCCTCTCTCATCCACATATGTGCATCTGTTCACAGCCTCATTCCTCCACCAAAACAGACTGTCTTCTGACAACACTGTAATTTGAATGGCACTTAGATTTTGCAATGATGGTGAAGTCAGTATGTCTGCTTTGCATTAACGTGTCTCGTTCGGGGAAATTATAGCGTCTGTAATAAAGGACCATAGCTGAGACCTCTGTCTGCGGGTGTGTTTAAGATGTCTCTTGATTGAGACAGAGAAGATGCATTTATGCTGGAATCAAAGTATGTGAGACCAAAAGGGGTTAACAGTGGCTGTGGTGAGAGAAGCCTTCAGTTTGGCCCAGATGTGATAAGTGCAAAAATGACTGCTCGTACTAAAAGCCTGGGAACAGGCGTGTGCTGTGGCTCCTGAAGCTCTCAGTCCTCTCTGACGCTGCTCTAAAGCGGGACCGCACAGATGATGGCAAACAGATGTTGCTCGGATTACCAGTAACACTGAGTGACCTCTCCTTAACTGCCCTGGACCAAATAAAAAAAAAACATTTGCTCCTTTATTCTTTATCTTTTTCTGAAATCCTGCACATTGCTGGCCTCTTTTTGCTGGCACGGTTGGTGAGAATCAGTCATGTTAGTGTGTTTGTGTGTTCTTGGTGAAATCAATTCTGATGTCACATGGTGGAGGACACACTGGGCTGCGTCTGTGAGGAGAAACGGATGAGGGGCTGAAAGGAGTCCTGGTGGAATTCAAATATTCAGAGAGCAATGCTGGAACTGTGGTGTACTGGTTTACACATGAGTTCAACACACATTAGAAATAATACATCTAAATTATATGTTCCAATAATGAGTTCAAATAAGAAAAGAAGTTGCCGTGTATGATAACTCTGAGCAGACCAGTTTGAATCAGAATGTTTTTCATGTGTCGTTGCGTCACGTATTATTTAATCTCTTATTAATTAAATTGAATTAAAAGTTTAAATGACAAGTTAAATATTAAATAAAATCTAATACAGTTATTTTTATAGTTTGTTTTAATTAAATATTACATTAAAATTTTAAGCAAATATTATTTTCTGCAAATATTAAACATTTTATTTTAAAGTTTTATATATTTGTATTCATTTTCAGTTTATTTCCTTTTTATTAATTCAGTTAAATTAAATAATAAAGTTAAGTAATGCATTTAACTTACACTTTTATATTTTAAATATATATGAAATATTTCTTTAAATATTACTATTTTTATTTTTAGTATAATATTCAATTGAAATGTTTAGTAAAATTAATAATATATTAATGTTTAATGTTTTAGTATTTATTTCATTACATTTTTTCATTATATTCTGATGTTGCATGGTGGATGAGACTGTAAAATGTTTAAAATGTTTAATGTTTTGGTAAAATTTTTAATTTGATTTGCATTTTTTTAATATCAAAAGTAAATATTAAGACAAAGTTATAATAAAGGAACATATATAATTACTTTTTAATTATTTTTTATTATTATTATTTTATTAATATATTTATTTTTATTTTATCTATTTGATTAACTTTTTTATCGTAATAAAAAACCTGGGGAAAACAAAAATAAAACGATAACAGCTATTACTGCTTTACAAAAAAGCAAAGGGGACCAGTCCTTATACATGAAAAACAGATCGAAAAACAGACTGACCTGTCCCCATACCATCCACATTTCCCTGCTGTATTCTTTCATTTCTGTGCTGGGTGGAGAAGGAAGTCAGTGATGATAAGGATGATCTCTGAGAGGAGAGAAGGCCCAGAGTCGGTTGAAAGCCAGTTGTCACCAGCTGGCTTCAGACAGGTCTGAGACAGACCCAGAGCCTGGTCAGAGATAGCAGCGGCAGGCGCCAGCCAGACGGCCATCCACAGACGACCACGACAGCAGAAGCTGCCTTATCAGCCACCAGCGTCGTGTCCTCGGATACCTAATCTGGATGGCATGAGACTATACTGGGTCTGCA